>NC_090928.1:464126995-465376995 GCF_040938575.1 Ambystoma mexicanum | reverse complement strand
TTTTAAGTACTGTGGAGCTGCCTGCACAAGTGTATGTGTAGACTTTCACATACATCAAAGCAAGCAGCGTTGAAGCTGAGCAGCCAGACCTATCTCAAGAGCAAGTGAGCAGTAGCAATAGTTACACAAAGGACAGCAATTGCTATGATTCAAACAAACACTGACTCAAGGTTTATGAGTAAAAGAATATACATTTATTTACACATCAGTTGTATAACATTTCACTAAGGTAAAGCAGTTTAAGTATCACACTTTTAATACACCACACCACTCCCAAAAGGTTCCAGACAAGTTAAGCTCCCAAATGAAGTGGGAGCAAAATTGCACTCAGAAATTTAAAAAGGGAGGGAAAGACAAAGTTAGGCAGAAATTGACCAGCACCAACAGGTAAGTAAGCAGTGCAATCTAGAAAGAGGAACTACAGTCATTGAATAAAATCAAACAAGCTTAGGGCCAGAGTCAACAGGACAACATTCTTTTGCTCAAGATCACACAGCTCAGGGTAGTTTGCGGTTAAGTCTTTGCCAAGAGTAGAGAAGGACAAGCCCTCGAATTGGAGAAAGATTTCACACTCTTTCAACACGGCTGAACGAAATGGACAACCGGATTTGCACAGTACCTTTAAATGGAGAAGAAGCTGTAGCTGAGGTGGACTTTCCTGGCAATTCCTGCAGGCTCAGGGTTCCTGAAGCGACTGTCAGACTGACATGAATTAGGAAGACTGGAGGGTCCTGCACTGCCCAGGGAAGAAACCAGCATCAGAGCAAAGCAACAAATAAAAGGTGTGCTCCTTAAAACCCAAGCAGCGTCCGCCCTTCCAGGCTATCCGGCCCACTTTACCTCTGTACAGTGAATTCGACCAGAAGAGAGAGTGCTGGCTTGCAGTTTGGGTGAACTGGTTGGTCCCACCAGCTCAGGGGACGAAGATTCCTGGAGGATCTTCTCTGTCGTTGGAGTTTTGAGGATTCGGACCTGCAGCAGGGCTTCCATTCCAGTGGCGACTCTTCCTTTCCAGACCAGAGACCTGCATTTTATGCAGTTTTCCCGCATGCACACATCCTGGCTGTCAATCACACAGCAGGGTGGCTGTCCCGCCTAGACAGTCACCACAGCCAATCAGTTCAGAGTGTGACATGGGTCTCCAAGGAGACCCTGTGCAGGGAGTCCTAAACCCTTCCCTCACATCCTGTCCCCCCAGACATACAGGCGCCTAAGGAGGGCTTCTGCGTAGAAGCCAGCAAAAAGCCGGTGAACAAAGGAACCAAACCTGGTTTGGTGCACAGAGTAAAACATGAGAACGACTTTTACAAAAATAAATGGCGAATAAACCCAGCCGTAACTGTAATAAAATATATGTGGTCTAGCGGGTTTAATTTCGAGGCTACCAAGATAGCCTAAAACAATACCAAGGTTATTTAAGATAACCACTGTAGGAAAAGTAGAGTAGTTACCACTGCCACCAGCCAAGTCTTGATGAAAAGGGAGCAAAATAATGCTCCAAGAGAAACAGGCAAAAAGGGATAAGTATTAACCCTTTCCAGTACTCCATGTAATATGGTTTGTTCTGAGTCTGTGGTTTCACAGAGGCTAATAAAGTTAATGGCAACTTTATATGTTCTTGGAGACAGTAGTCAGTCTCAGAAAATGGAGTCTGAGTTGGGAAGTCTAAGAGACAACCCTGTGTCACTGCATTGAAGGTGCTGTTTAACACACAGTAAAATGATGATGCCTGTGGAGTAGGTGAGGCTCCACTGTCTATGAACAAAATAAAACACACACAGAAAAACACATGTAAGAGTGGGAAAAAAAGGCTCACACTCTTACCAGGTGAAAACAAAATCCTAGAAATCCAGCAAAGCTGCTGAGGGACTCATTAGGTAAGGGAAATTAGCCATACAACAACAGTGGGCAGCTATAGATAAGATCGCTGAAGGCATGGAACGTGTGGTCCAATCCGTGCTCCCCCCTGATAGGCAGGTGGAGCTCCAGCAGCAGGCAGCACAGTCCACGTGCCGCTCAGTCAGGCTGGGCATGGCGGCCTCAGACACAGTGATCACGAATCCCTCAGATCTACACTGGGTGTGCTCAACATGTCCCAGAGGCTGCGGTCAGAAGTGAGGTTTGAGCAGCTTGAGAACACCATCTCGGCTGAGCTACATGCATGCCCGGAGGTGCTCCAGATGACATGTGAGGCAATCCAGGCAGAACTCTGTGTTATACGTGCTACTTTGCAAGAGGAAGCATGTGTATCACGTGAGGTACTGCATGCTGACCTATGTGCCATTGCCACACAGGACTGGGCTTATCGGACTCGCAGGCTTGCTGCCGTCGAGTGAAAAGCTGCGGATAGGCGTGGTCAGGTAACTGTGCCACTACCACCCTCTGATTTCCATCCAGAGGGTGAGTGTGACGACGACTCATCTCCCACACAGGTCGGACCGTGCAGGCTTTAAGCCCATGGAGTTTTTTTTATCTCAATATCATCGGATGTAGGTGTTGAGGTGCACCCTGTACTTCCCCCCTCCTGGGTGCTCCCCTGGGTCATATGTGGCCATTTTTATTATTTTTAATAAAATTGTTTGTCTATTATGCATTAATGTGACTGTGTGGTGCTCTGTGGCTTTTGAAAGCATCCACTGTGTGTTCCAGCTGGGCCCATTCAAGCTTGTCTCGTGTATGTGTTTGTTGCTTGGGCTCCAGACACATGTGCCACTCCTGCTTCCCCTTTCCATGGGCTTGCAAGGATGGTTCGGTGTGACAGCAAATTACACAATGGCATTGGACTTTCATTATGTTTGTGGCCTCTCTGCTGTACTACTTGTGTTTACACCCCTAGTGGGGATTATGGATGTTTTCTCCATGGCATGTCTGCAATCAATTTTGGTGAGTACATTTTTGAACTGTGCATTTATAGAAGTTAATTGTGATGTTTTTTTCATTTCTTGCCTATATACATGCTTGATGCACTTCATGCTGTAGACGGTGGCCTGCACCCTTTAGCTGTGAAAGCCACACTGATGGTGGGAGGAGGCCGGGTGGTGACAATGTCAAGTTGGTACGTGTTAGGTTCAGCCCCTGGGAATTGTGGCAAAGGTGGAAGCATTAGGAATGTGACCCAAGAACCACAACTCATGGTCCAGTCCTCACCTGAGATGTCCGCCTAGACTACTTCTGTGCTCCGTTCCATTTGGGAAGGCACGTTGTATCTGTCTTCCCTCTTGGACTTCACTGCTGTGTGACAGCGCAGTTTTCCTACTGGACTGCAGCTCTTTTACACATTTTTCACACTCTGGTGCCTTTGGTCCCTGTTTTTCTTCCTTCTACTGTCCTTGCTGCAGATCTGCCCGCCCATCTCTTGGGCAGTTATTTCCACGTATTCGTAGACTGCCTCATTTTGCCTTGGTACAATTCTGTACCACAGCATCTCTCGCTCTCTCTCTCGCTCCTCCTATATTTCATCTATTCCATCCATACCTTTATGTTGACTTTGGCCATTTACCAAAGCTATTGAACGGTTTTGGCTCTTAACTTGCTGTCAGCTGTTTCCGGCAATCTCACATTCACTCTGCCTTTCCAGACTTGTGCT
Organism: Ambystoma mexicanum; assembly: GCF_040938575.1. Taxonomy (NCBI): domain Eukaryota; kingdom Metazoa; phylum Chordata; class Amphibia; order Caudata; family Ambystomatidae; genus Ambystoma; species Ambystoma mexicanum. The sequence continues at coordinate 465,373,409 of NC_090928.1, read as the reverse complement.
GTCTCTGCCTTTGTCCGTTCACGCTGTCAAGGATTGATTGGGTTTCAGCTGAACCATCCAGTTGTGCCAGCCTCCTTGGTTATTTCCTACTCAAGTTTCAGCTCTATCCATCAGTTGTGGCATCCTCATTGATTGTTGTCTACTCAAATTCCTACCCATCCTGTTGAACCATTTTACAACTGTGCAACCTTGGAAGTTATTCTGTCATTCTGCGTGGACATGCACTTGCCCATATTCTACAACTTCAAGTCATCTACTGGAGACTCTTCCAGGGTTTTTGGTGCCTACAGATTGCACATTGATGGAATGCCAGTGCTTGTGGTTGTGGTAGATTTTCTCAGTGGCCCTAGGTGGATGTAGGGCCGCATAGGTGCAATCTATGGCACTAAGCACTTTAGGGAAGTGTGCCGCCCTGTAAAAGTCCTGGACCACGGCCTGCCTTTCTGCAGGGGTTCTGGGCATGTATATGTGCCTGCGGAATGAGGGGCGCGCAGTCATGATTGCCAACACCTGGTGTAGGCAGCGTGACTGCGTGAGCTGTGAGACACTCCCAACTATGGCAGTTGTCCGCTGAAATGACCCAGTGGCCAAAAAATGCAGGACATTGAGCACCTTTTCAAAAGGGGCTCAGTGCTTGGGAGCACAAGGTGGGTGATGTGAGGTTATCCTCTCACTCAGTAACCAGGTCTAGGATGATATGAGGTGGAAACCTATACCTGCCATAGACCTCGTCATCAGGCATCCCAAAAAGGCTGGGCCTGGGCAAAAAAATGTGGGGCCTGGCTATTCTCCTCCTCCTGCGGTGTTCCACCATCACTGCCATGAGAAATGGTACATTCATCGTAACTGTATATTCGTGTTTGTTGTTTGCGCGCACTTTTATACTGCGTTGGGGCGCTCCCGCCTGCCTTCCTTTGCTGGACGTCTTTACAGCTGTGCTTGTCTGCTGGTGTGCATGGCTTTTTCCTATTTGATTCCATGAATACGTGTTGTTCAAGCGCGTGTGGGCGTTCCATGTATTTCCCAGCAGTAGTTGTCCAGTTTCGCCCTCATTTTGACGTTCCCCATTCCGCGCGTTCCGCCCCCTTTTTGGTGTGTGCGCTACACGTTGTGCACTTTTTCTGTGCACGTCACGCACTGTGTTCGGGATGTCACAGTTACATGTGCGCCTGTGTGTGCCACGCGTGGCTTTGGCACAGATTCCTGGAAAAACAGACGCACAGACTTCCATGAATCGCTTGCGTGCGATTTGCACGCGTGCGCTGGATTTTTCTCGCTTGCTGCACTACCGATTTCGGAGCACAATTATTCCATGAATTGGCCCCTTAATATTTCATTATTGTATGAAAGTAAAATATTTATGTAAGAGAGGGGGAAGCAGAAACGGTTATACAAACAGGGGAATTAGGGGTTTGGACATTATGGATGGTAGGGGAGGAAGGGAGTGAAGTCTCATCGTAACGTTTTTCTTGCTGGGGAGTTTTAAGGAATAGTTGGGTAGGACATGAAGAGGGGGTATACATACATGTGGAACAGTGATATTTAATTTGTTCTCTTATACAATCCTCCACAAAGTTTTTTACAAGAATAACATTTTTCATTAACAGATCCATTTTTAGCTCCATTTGTTTCAGAGGATCTTCTAATATCTCTATTGGTATATTATGTTTAATGTCTGTACGGTCTGTTAAAAAAATGTGTTAAGTACACATAAAGTAATTGTTATTAATTGGCTTATATAGAGAAGTGTAGTGTCTACCATTAGTATCACTGTCTTCACTCATTTTCATCCCAAGGAAAATGTTCTTCCAGCCATTCCAACATACTAGACATTCTGTGTAAAAAAAATATATATATTAGTTTTAGTGTACGTAATACAGAACATTTATAAATATAATCAATAAATGTAGTGTACCTCCCTAGTTTCTTGCTAAATTGTGCTGTTATTGCTGTGTAGGTGTCCTGTTGATTTGTGATGTGGAATTTCTGTGAGGTAATTCTGTTGGAGGCATATTTATCGTGTTTTGGTATATTCCACTATGTTGCATATGATATGTAATTTGACTGTTACTGTCTTATATACACAGTTTCACTTCTTATTTATTATTGAATGTAATTTATTTATGTGCTGCTCTTGGACCATGTTTAGAGTTTATTTTTGGATGATATAACAATGTAAAAAACTCCCTGAGTTTTTGGATAGTGTTGATGTTGTCCGAGTCCATCCGCAAACAGGCGCATGGTCACCCGACATCAGACCCCCTAGCGCAGGTAGGGGGTTCAATATGTTGTATATGTATATAAATTAAGGACATCCTTGTAAACATTTATCAAATTTACATTATCTATATATCTATATTCAGTGAAAAAACTTTGTTACGGGAACGTTATGGTTAAGTTGTACTACTAAAAACCTATGAAATTCAGTGAAAAAAACATTGTAAAAGGGACATTATGATTAAGTTGTGCTACTAAAAACCTACGAAATTCAGTGAACAAAACTTTGTTACAGGGACGTTATGGTTCCAAGTAAAACCGAAAACCCCCTGAAATTCAATGACATTTGTGATTTCCTCTTTGATGTCCTGGATGTTAGTCTTAGCAGTGCACTGTGGTGGTGCAAGTTATGGTTGCTTAGCTTACCATAACTGGCGAATTTCAGGGGTTTTTCGGTTTTACTTGGAACCATAATGTCCCTGTAACAAAGTTTTTTCACTAAATTCCATAGGGTTTTATTAGCACAACTTAACCATAACGTCCCTTTAACAACGTTTTTTTTCACTGAATATATTTATAGATATCTTATTTTATCCAGAATTGCCTGTCCAAAGCAGCCATTCTCAGTAAACCTGCAAGCCACGTGCAGTCTTCTCTGTGCCTTCAAGAGTCTAATCATCACCCTCGTAGCACATGCCACTACCCAGAGAAATCATTCTTTTAAAATCAGATTTGATTGCATTTAACATTGATTAGAGTCGAAGCAAACCAGGGTGATTCTTTCTGCTACCTCTGCATAACAGCTGTTGCCCTTCCATCCTGACCCAAGTCTCAGAGGCGTTGGTAGGGGGAGCTTAGGGGGCTATAACCCTGGGCCTTTTGGTTGTAGACCCAGACATAATCTCAATGTCTGCAACCAAAAGGCTAGCTAGACCCCAGTCCCGACAATCCCGACATTAGTCTAGACCCAGATCTTTTCTAGACCTAGCAACACCCCTGCCCAGAGTATAGAATGGATTTTAACTTGTGGGGCCGTACAGTACCAACAGTTATCGCTTTTTTTTAATTCCAACTGTAAACAATTTCTTCTTTTGCATTTGTTTCAATTTTTGATCCCCTGAAAAGCTCTTAATATTTCATGCTACATTTTTCCATTCTATTCAAGAGGAGAAACACATGACAACATGATAATCAAGCATCATTCATATTTACAAATAAATCGGACCAGAGACTATTGTGCCAACTATAGAGGGATTTTGCTATTGATCATGTATTTTAAACAATATGCAAGAGTGCTTGCCAACCTCTTGAACAGATTAATGGAAATGCATTGCTGACTAAACCTGACCAACTCAGCTTTGCAAAGTTAACCGCAGAACACACGGTTTTGCCTGGACGAACAATGCTTATGTGCAGATACAGTGTTACCTTCACTAGATCCAGACAACGGCTTTTTTTTTTTAAACGTGTTTTTATTATTTTCATATACAACATCAACACATTAAACATCCCTCTCCCACCCCCTCATACCCCCCCCGGAAGATTGGGTCACAATCTATGTTGTTTCGGGAAAGGATTTACGTGCCATAAATATCTGAAACTTTAACATTGTGCGGGCACCATTGTTCCATGTAGTGTGACTTTAAGTATTCCAGCACTGCCCCCCATTTCTTCGTGAAGGAGTCCTTTTGATCCTGAAGTTGGTGCGTTATCTTTTCCATGGTCATTTGCGACCATACTTTTTGCAACCAGGTGAACACCAATGGCGGGTCTCGTTTTTTCCAGTTTTGGGCTATGGTTGCCCATGCCGCGATGACTAACCCCATAAAGCTTCTCCATTGTGCTTTGTGGAGTTTTTGGGCCTATTGGTCTTTGATTCTGCACAGCCACATCCGCTCCCCCATTAGGTCCACCCCTGGGAAGATTTTAGTCATTTCCGTTTGCACCTCTCTCCAGAAGCCCTTTACCACCCCACAGTCCCACCAGATATGCCTCCAGGTGCCTGAGCCCTGGCACCCCCTCAGCAGCGGTCAGAGATTTCCGGGTACATATCTTTCAGCCTCGCCGGGGTGTAGTGCCATTGTGTGGTTACTTTGAGCCACATTCCTCTAGTTTGGGATGCCCTGATAAGTTTTGGGATTCCCCCCCCCACAGTTCTTCCCATTGCCGCCTGGTTATTCCTTCCCCTAAGGTTCTTTCCCAACTTTTCATGTATGTCCAATTGATTTCTTCTTCTGACGTGTTAATAAAATGGTATAATGTGGACACCAGCTTTTTGTCTCCTGTGTTGGTTATTATATATTTTTCAAATGTTGTTAGGTCCCTCGTGGCCACCTGGTGTTCCTCTGGGGCAGAAAGCCAATGCTTTATTTGTTCATATTTATACCTATCTGTGTCCGTCAGGGACCACATACTTTTGCATTCCTCAAATGTTTTTATTACTTTGTCCTGAAACATTTCTCCTATTTTCCTGCACCCTGCTGCTTCCCATTTATCAAAGCTCCCTGGTTCTAGTGCCAGGGTAACTGCGGATTCCGGCAGATAGGTGTAAAGGGGGCCAGTGGGGTGGTCATGATTCCCTTCTTGGTTTGTTCGTCCCAGGCGTTAAGGGTGGTTCTCATGATTTCGCTTATTTTGAGATTCGGATGTCTGTATTGTTTGTGTTTCCACAACAGATCCTCCAGGGGGTACTAGCCACCGCCTTATCTTGTAGTACCCATATTGTTCTCTGGTCTTCCCCCAGCCATTCCATCAGGACCCACAGTTGTGCTGCTTGATAATATTTTTTAAAATGTGGAAGTGAAAGACCTCCTACCTTTGTTGGAGCTGTTAGGATAGCCCTAGATACCCTTGGGGGTTTCCTATTCCATACATGTGATGATATGGCCTTGGACAGCACTTTAAAAAAGGAGTCTGGGTCTGTTACAGGGAGGGTGTGAAAGTAATAGAGCACCGTGGGGAGAATGTTCATTTTAACTGATTGGCTTCTGCCCCACCATGATACCCTGAGTGGGCACCATCTATCTAGGTCTCTCCTTACTTTAGCTAGTAATTGTGGGTAGTTGTTATTATATATCTGATCTACCGTGCATGCGAGAGTCACCCCCAGGTACTTAATGCCCTCCTCTGCCACTATTAGCCCATGAGTGCCCGCCTCTTTCTCAAGTGCCCCCTTATCTCCCGCCAGTAGCATGATCTCTGATTTTTTCCTATTGATTTTCAGGCCTGAGATCCCCCCAAATTCCTCCAATTCTTTCAGTATGTGTGGTAGAGAATTCTCTGGGTCTTCCAGTGCCAGCAGCATGTCGTCTGCGTATGCAATAATTTTATGCTGTCTGCCCGCCATCTCTATCCCCCTTATCCCCTCCGTCTCCCTGATTTTAATTAAAAGAGGCTCCAGATATATGGCATACAGGAGCGGGGAGAGTGGGCATCCCTGTTTCGTACCTCTTGATATCTGCACCCTATCTGACACTTTCCTGTTAACTGCGATTCTTATCGATGGGGATTTATAGTTAGCTCTGACCATATTTATATAGTGGTCTCCGAAACCCATGTGCTTCAATGTTTTAAATAGGATGGACCACTCTACCCGATCGAAGGCCTTTTCGGTGTCTAGGGAGAGCAGTGCTGCTGGTGTATGGGTGATGCCTATTTTTTGGACCAGGTGGATAATTCTTCTGAGGTTATCATGTGTTTGTCTACCTGGGATGAAGCCTGATTGATCTGTGTCTATTAGGGTTGGTAGGAGGGGGGATAATCTGGCCGCCAGTATCCTGTTATAGATTTCCGCGTCGAGATTTATCAGGACTATTGGGTGGTACGAACCCGGGAGAGTATGGTCTTTGCCGGTTTTATGGAATACTAAGACTTTTGCCTGATTCACTGATGGTGTTACGTTTCCGGTGTCCTTGAATGTATTAAGCAGCCTTGTCAGGACTGGGGCTAGGATGTCTCTGTACTTTTTGTAAAAGGGGGCCATAAAGCCGTCTGGGCCTGGTGCCTTGTTGGTTGGGAGGTCCGCTATTGCCCTGCAGACTTCTTCAACTGTAATCCTAGAATCCAGTATTTTTTTGTCCTCCTCTGAGATTGTTGGGATGTGTAAAGATTGTAGGAACCTGTCTTGCCGCTCCTCATTCGGGTGTTCTGTCGCGTAAAGATCCTGATAGAATGCCTTGAAGGCCTCCCCTATGTCCCTGTTGCAGGTTTCTGTCTTTCCGTGCGCATCTTTGACGTTCAGGATTGCCATTGATTTCTGTTTCTCTCTAAGCTGTCGTGCTAGGAATGTGTCTGCCTTGTTAGCCTTGATATAGTATTGTTGCTTCAGGTAGAGTAGTGACTTCTCTACTTTCTTGTTGTGCAACATATCTAGCTATCCTTGCACGTGTTTCAATGCTTTCTTAAGACTTCTTTTGGGATGTGCTACCAACTCTCCTTGAATGTCTGTTATTTCTTTTTCTAGTGTTTTCTCCCATTCGTAATGTTGCTTGTCTTTAGTGGCCTTTAGAGCTATGATGTGGCCCCGGATTACTGCCTTGAAGGCCTCCCAGACGGTTCCCAGCGGCACTTCCCCATTGTCGTTTTGGTCGAAATATTCTTTGATTTTGTCTCTGACTGCCTCGCCCAACACCTGGTCCATTAGAATGTCTGGTGGTAGATTCCACTTCCAAAGACCTCTTCCCCTAGCTGGCATCTGAATGTCTAACCAGAGGGGGGCGTGATCTGATAGAGCAATAGAGCCCATATCTATTCCCTGAATCATCCTAATCAGTCCCACCGATAACCAGAAATAATCTATTCTCAACATTGTGTTATGCACATGCGAGTAGTACGTGAATCCATTTGCTTGCCCCTTCTTTACTCTCCAGACATCCTGCAGTGCCAGTTGTTCCATCATTAGTCTAAGTTGTTTTGGGGGAGCCCCCTGACTTTGGTTCCCCCCTAAACTTCTATCCAGTTTAGGTATCCAGCCCATATTTAGATCTCCCCCCAATATAATCTCTCCCTTTGCAAATCCTTCTAGTTTCCCTAGTGTGTCCCGAAAAAACCCATCCTGCCCAGAGTTCGGGGAGTAGATTGCCGCCAGAGTGACCCAGGAAACCCTCTATCGTGCAGTTGGCGAAGGCATACCTCCCTTCCCTGTCTACCTGTGTATCTATGAGGGTGGGCCCCTGTTCCCCCTTAACTGCAATCATCACATCTGCTCTTTTTTCACCCGCATTCGCCTGAGCCCATATTGAGTACCCTCTCAAGTGTATCTTCTTTCTGTCGTGGACCTTTATATGTGTCTCCTGGAGGAGCAATATGTTCGCCTTTTCCCTGTTAACCAAAGCTTCCAGTTTCTTCCTCTTCACCGGCGAGTTCAGCCCCCTTACATTCTGTGAGAATATTCTAAGGTTACCCATCTCGTCTTGTCCATAGTTTTGAATACTTTCCCTCAATCTGTATTCTCTTCCCTCTTCCGGAGTTTCTCCCCCCCGCTCCTCCCCAAACTTCCCCCTCTTCCCCACAACCATTAACTGCAACTCAACTTTGATCCCGAGGAGGGCCCAGGCTCCTATGGTTGCTAGGGCTTTTACGCCTATCTCTCCTTGCCCTCACTGTACTTGGGATGAACTTTGCGGGGAGTCCTAAACCCTGCTTCTTTCTCAGACCTGGGGTGTGTCCTTTCCGGGTCCCCGGCCAGGCCGCCAGCTATTTGGTATTTCATCAAACCTTTTATTTTTGCTTCTCCCGCCTTCACAGAGCTGAGAGCGAGCTCCCGGTTTTTCTTGGTATTTTTCTTATTTTGCTCTTTCTCCCCCGAGGGGGTGCCCAACCCCCCCTGCCATTATGTTTCTTTCTTTGCCGCACCACATCCCATCCTCTGGGCCTCTTCTGTGGGTCCCCCGTTGTCCTGACCCCTCTTCTGTCATCTTCCTCCTCTTGCAGGCCCAGTATGTGTAGGCCTTCCTCTCTGGTGGTCACTCGTCTCTGTTTACCTTCCCATTCAAGCAACAGGCCAAATGGGAATGTCCACTTGTATCTTATTTCTTTTGCCACCAATTCTTTCACCAGTGGGGCCATCTCCCTTCTTTTTAAGAGTGTCGCTGAGGCTAAGTCTTGGTATAATTGGATTTCCACCCCATTCATTCTTATGTGATCTAGCTGCCTCGCCCTCCTTAGGATCAGTTACTTTTGTGAATATGATGAGATGGCTGCTAGGACATCCCTAGGTCTCTCCCCCAGGGCGCCTGTCCTTTTTGGGCCCACTCTGTGGACTCTATCGATCCCAATGCACTCCGCTTCCTGCTCCTCTATTATGTCTCTGAAGACTTCTTGCACCGCACTTTTTAGGTCTTTATCTGCCACCGACTCTGGCATGTATTTAATGCGGATATTGGATCTGCGGGATCGGTTTTCCAGATCTTCACATTGAATTTCCAGGTTATGGGTTAGCCGTACCAACTGTTCCTGTGTTTCGCTGCTCTGATTTGCTTCCTCTTCTACATTTTGGACGATTCTTTCCAGTGTATCTGTTCTTTCCTGTAGCTTGGCCAACTCTATATTGAGCTCTTGGACAGCCTGCTTCATTTCGTTCTTCATCGAGGTAAATTGCTCCTGTACCGTGGCCATAAATCTATCCTGTAGCTCCACAAACCAGGCCCTCATGTTGTCTTTTGTCAGTGGAGAGTTGCTCTGGGTTCCTGATATGGTGGTGGGTGTGGGGTCCTCCTCTACTTTTTCCTTCGTATTCACCTGAGCCTCTGTGGACCATATTTGAAGCAGATTTGAATCCTGTCTAGAAGGCTGTGCCACAGTTTGTGAGGAGCCCCCTTTCCCTTTGGCCCTATACATCTTTGACCTTTTCTGGGGGTCCTACTATGGTTCTAGATGGCTCCCCGTAGCTTGCGGTGGGGGTGTTTTGAAATTTCCCTTTGGTATCTGGGGATATGTCCCCTGCCTTTGCTGTGCCTGTGAGCAGACAATGCCTTTTGACATGCGTTGTTAGCATATCATCTTTATGACTCTGTGGATATATGGCTGTCCATAATAACAATGATGGAGGCTCTGCACAAGTCTCCAGAAGGTAAACGTATAGGTGAATTAATGCAAGTCAGACTCTTTCACTGTGATGTGCCCCCCCCCAGATTTACACTTTGACCTTACAATTGTAAAAACACTTGCTGAGGTGAAAAGGTCCGAAATCAACATCGTAGACGGCCTTAAGAGTAACAGAAAGGAACAGCCGAGTTCACACTATGCAAACAGCAATCTGCTGTTCACAGGTGATTTTCAAATCTGTGTCCCAATTCTCTTCTCCACCCTGGAGCATTTTGACGAAATGTCTAGTTATAAATACACCTGTGTTATTGGACCAGCTGATGGCTTGCTTTGGACTACTCCTCAACTATGGTCAATGAGATGGGAAACAGATTGTTTTTTAAGAGACTTGCAAATCCATTGCATGCACATCTTGATCAAAGGCTTGAAGACGTGAGCATTACGGTGGGAGTAATAATGGTACAGGGAACTTGCAGATGTGAGTACCAATGGAGAAATAGGTCAGCTTAACCAATAGAACACATTTTTGTTTTCAGATCTGCAAAACCCTTTTTTTGGCACTGATAACACAGTGGGATTTAATTAGTGTCAATTAACTGAGCTAGCAAATTGACCCAGATGAGTTCTGGAAGTAGGTACAGATGCCCTATGGCCCCATATCATGAATGACACCTGCAGTCATAGTACCTTTTCAACCACTACCACCTTTCACGGTGGAACCTGCCATTTTGTTTGCTTTATTATACATAAGAGGAACTAGTCCAAGCATGCTATGTCAGTCAGGTCAAGTCAAGTCAGATTAATAAAAAGGTTATGACACATAGCATATGGGTAATTAGCTGTTACTTTCTGAGCAAGATAGTGATGTGTCCAGTTGTGTTGGTGTTAACTGTGTATTTTCAGATGGTTTTATGTGAAAAGACCTAATTTTGAAGGTCTCAAGAGAAAAAGACCGATTTACAATGCCTGATTTTCTTTTGATCGTAAAACAGCATTGTAAAGTTCTTTTACTCGTGAGACCTTAAAAATGCATTAAAAAAAATATTCGGGAGTTTAAGCCCCTGAACCATCCATTATGCCTCCCTACCACCCCTAACTCTCCCGTGGGATGTCATCCCCAGCCTCCTCCCCGCACCCCACAACCCCTACCCCTCCCAAACCAAAGCACATACATGCACACAGCACCCACACACTTCATCGTTCTCCTCGTGCTCCACTTCCTGGTCTCCCTGAGCCTGTGAGCCCCTGCGAGCACAGAGCCGTCTTTCTAAATCTGTCTTTCAGTGAAAAAATCTTTCACGTAGGACCTTTTAAACTGCTCCCCAAAGGGATGGGTTGAGGTGTGACTGTGCATGGACCCCTCAGGTAAATGATGCAATTCAAAATCTGTAATAAAATTGATTAATCCCATTCACTAAAGTGATGTTAATCTCATTCACCACTCAAAAGGTAAAACATGTTTACCTTTTGTTAAAATTGTATCATGCATTCATTTGTATAAATAATCAATGACGGATGCTTTGACTGTACAATGACATCCTATGTGTGTACATATCCTTGCGTTTTAACACTGCCTTATTTAATATAATAATTGTCACATAAGGTTATTGTTCTCACTTAGTTGCACTCGTGATTAAAATGATATATGAATGTCCTTTTCCTTAAAATTATAAATACTGATTGCAAAAAGAAAAAAATAATAATGTCAGCAGTGTCATTTTAACATCTTGCAATGAAGGAGTTAACTTCAGGATATCGTTATTTCTCAGTTTCTCAAATGCTACAATGTCTGTAAATCAAATGGACTAAGAGGCATACAAAGGGGGAAACAAAGTTACAGTCAATGTGGCCGCACATTAAGAGCACAATTTGCTGTTGTCTTTCCTCGCAATGTCAATTGTATTTATTGAGTCTGCTATTGGCAAATAATTTAGCTTCAAATTGAAAAGAAGGAGCATTGGCCTTGGTCATTGTGGCATTGAAGTTTCAAATATGACTCCGCTTTCAAAGAAGACATTAATGATTTCAAAACGAATATTCATTGTTGAAGAGACACAGCGGCCTTGGCATTTATTTAACCTTTTTTCTTATGTATGAGACTGCGTCAGCCTAAATCCGTTTCTTAATTAATATATTTTCTTTACTTTCTGGCCAATATTATTTATAGAACAATTTGCATGCAACAATATTTTGCGCATAAAAAGACATCCCAAACGGCTTTTAAATGGAATTAACTGTTGTGTGTTGCATTTGTGTGACGCTGAAGGAAATATTTTGCCTTTTATAGAGTATAATGTGTAGATGCGGTCCTCATTGCACAGTGTTTGTTTGTTTCTTTCTTTTATTCACTTATAATGCGCACCAGACCCGAGGGTAAGAGGGCGCAGCATTACAGGATATGCGAAGCTTAGGTTACATAGTTACATACTTACACATAGTGCTAATAATATATACAGGCTGTCGAAGTAATGCAGTCAATTATATACAGGATATACAGGTTACAGGAAATATATCAGCAGGGTGGTGGGGGAAAAGGAGGCACTGGCTAGCTGATCGATTGTTTCAGATGGTTGATGTAATTGGATCTGAATTTAAGGTAGGATTTCTCCTCACGTAAAGTGTGGGGCAGTGTGTTCCATACTTGGGCCGCCCAGACGGGAAGCTGGCGCCCTCGGTCTTGGTCAATTTGAATCTTGGAATGATGAGTGTGTTGGCATTGGAGATTCTTGAGGATCTGGAGGATCTTCTTTCTAAAAATCTATCAGTTAGATAGGGAGGAGCTACATTGTTCAGGGCTTTGTGTGAGAGGGAGGCAACTTTCAGTAGGATTTTGTCTTGGGTCGACAGCCAGTTCTTATTACGCCTTATCTTAGAGATATGTGATCATCTAGAGATACCACAAGCTTCTCTCGATGCATTATTTTGTAGAGTTTGTATTCTATGTGGGATGTTTGTTGTCCCCAATATATAAGGCATTGCAGTAATCGAGTCTAGATAGAATGAGAGCTCTAGCTAAAATCATGCAATTGTCGTCTGAGATAAAGTGTTTACCTGCTTTGATGAGCTTACATGTGTAAGCTGTGGCTGAGGCTAGTGAGTTCACTTGTTTGTTGAAGGAGAAGATGGTATCTAGATGGAAACCTAGAGTCTTCACTTCTGTGGCTACCTTAATAGTATTCCAGTCGATCTCAAAAGCAGAGTAATCCTGGCCTAGTTTTTGGAGACTAGAATGTGTGCCCAGAATGATTAACTCTGTTTTGTCATCATTCAAGCATAGACCGTGAGTTGCCATCCATGCCTGGATGATGAGATACACCCTATTTACCAAGGCCAAATCCTTATTGTAATCCCCTGAAAGTGGGAGGAGGATCTGGGTATCATCTTCATAGTTAATGTAGGTGATACCAAGAAGGTCCAGATCATCAAAAAGGGGCTTAGTAAATATGTTGTAAAGTGTCGGAGATACACAGGAGCCCTGGGGAACGCCGCACAAAATGGGGATCAGGTCTGTTGCATCTGAGGGGGAGAACACCCTCATGGTTTTTTCGCTGAGGAAGGATTTAACCCATATTATGGCTTCTTTAGAGAAATGTGCAGCGGAATTAAGGTGGTTACAGAGGACTTTGTGATCTGCAAGGTCAAATGCGGCCGAGAGATCCAAGAGTAAGAGGAAGGCTGTTTGACCTTTGTCTCTTAGCTCATCAATTTGAGCTTTCAAATCAATGAGAGTTGTCTCGGTCCCATGTTGTGAACGGAAGCCAGACTGCCTTGCTCCTAGGAGCTTGTGGTGTTCTAGGAATTTTTGGATTTGGGTATATTCAATCCTATCCAGGATTTTTAACAGGAAGGGGACTGTCGTAATGGGGTGTTAATTAGTAGGGATGAGGGGGTCTAGGGATTGTTTTTTTTTAGCAACAGCAGTACCCATGATCGTTTCAGGTTGGATGGCACAGTGCCTGAGGTGAATGAGGCATTTACGAGTTTAGCTATAAAGGGGGAACGTTCTCTAGTGGCCTCTTTTATAAGTTGTGCAGGGCACAGGTCGCCTTTGCAGTTGGAAGGTTTAAGAGAGAGGATGACGTTCTCCCCCTTCCGGATAAACATTTTTGTAAATCTGAATTGGGTAGTTGTGTTTTGCTCCATAGAAGGTGAGTTTGCATTAGATATTGGCAGTTGATTAAGTGCTGGTTTTTTAGTCACTATTTTCTTTTGGAGCATGGTAACTTTGTTAGCCAGTGCTTGTTTTATCTCTCTGCACCAGACTGTCTTTTGTGCATATATCTGGAATGGGAGTAGGTAACTCTAATTCCTTTAGGATAGAAAACAGCTCCCTCATACTTGAGTTGGCCGTAGAGATACGCTTATTATATGAGTTGCGTTTGGCCAGGATAATTTCCTTCTTGTATTGTGAGGAGATTTCTATGAGTTTGTTTTTATGGTCTTCTGATGGGGTCAGTCTTCAAGTGGATTCGCAACTTCTTTTAAGTTGACGGAGATCTTTCGAAACCATTTATTAAGGTGGGCTTTTGGTTTGCTTGGTCTCAGTTTTAGAGGGGCTATGTTGCAAAAGTGGTTTGTAAAATTTTGTTATACTCTTCAACGAGCATCTCAGGGTCTAGATGTTCATCGAGTTGGTTTAGGCTGGGTAGAATAGCAGGAATTATTTTATCCTTAGTGATACTTTTTTTGTTCCTGGTAGGGCATGAGGGGGCCCTATTGGCTACAGGAGGGAGTGGCCTAGTGGTGGATAGATTATAGGTTACCAAGTAGTGGTCCGTCCATAGTTGTGGGGAGATGGAGGTAATGGAGGCGGAGCAGTTGTAGTCTGCTAACCAATCGAGAGTTCTCCCTCTATTATGGATGGGTTCCACAATGTTTTGGGTTAGTCCTAATTCAGTGGGAGTATTAGCCACACTGAAGGCATGTTTGTCTGATGGGTCATTATAACCTAGATTAAAGTCTACCAGAATGAGAAATTGTGTGGAGGTTTTGAGATTAATAGATAATAGACAGTTAATATCTTCTTTGAATGTACCCACCGGGAGTTTGATGGCGCACACTTCACAAGAGTTTGAGTCTGGAGTGTCGGTAGTTCTCCTGTTTAGGATGATTTTGGCAATGATGGCGGTGCCACCAGCTCTCATGTTATTTCTATGTTGTCTCAGGATGGTGTAGCCATCTGGGATTGCTAGATATAATAGAGATCCTGCTGCGTCATTCAGCCAGGTCTCTGTGACCGCGAGGAAGTCCAACTTATTGGTCAGTATAAGTTCACAAATGTCAGTGGCATGCGCTGTTAGGGATCTGGCATTTATTAGCCTGCCTTTGAGCGGAAGGACTGTATTGGTGCTTTTAGTTTGTTTGGTTTTGATATAGAGGGTTAGAGGTGTTTTAGTTTTGCGAATAGCAGTGCTAGTTTGTTGAGTAATGGTTCTTTTGTTGGTGGCAGGGAGGGATCTAGTCAGAGGCTCATGTAGTCTTGTGAGTCTTGCTCTGAGTCTGGAATTATTGGTGGGTGGGCTGCATGGTCTACTTGAGGGTTCGCTAGTAGAACCAGTCCTGGGCACACTAGTGAGGTTGGCTTGCTCCATGGTGGTGCAGAAGGAGGTGGCTATACAGGGTGGGTTTTGTTGGAGATTCTTAGTAGCGAGGTGGAGGCTAATATCAGATGTTAGGTAAGTTAAGAGCAGTGGGTAGGAGATGGGCCAAAGGCAAAGTGTTATGATGCTCATGGTGTATCACTATTTTGAAGTATATTCATGTACTTAGCCCACATTAAAGCATGAGTGCAGAGGGGGTGTACCCTAAATGCTTAATCTAAGTACAGCAGACTGGGTCACTTTAGGTTGGGTGAGACGTAGTAAGTCGCATATAACGTGAGTAGTTGAGCATAATAACATGGAACTCAACTGCACATGTTGTGCTAAATGGAGCTATCAAAAGGCAGGGAACATATAGGCTGAGTGAGGCAATCAGAGGCTAATCACATATGGGCTAGATGCCTCTATCAAAAGGATACTTATGGGCTAACTGAAACAATCAATGGCAAGGCACATATGGGCTAGATGCCGCTTTCAAAAGGACATATATGGGCTAACTGAAACAAATAATAGCAAGGCACATATAGGCTAAATGTGGTAATCAATGGCAAGGCACATATGGGCTAGATGCTGCTATCAGAAGGACACATATTGGCTAACTGAAACAATCAATGGCAAGGCACATATAGGCTAAATGTTGCAATCATTGGCAAGGCACATATTGGCTAAATATAGCAGTCAATGGCAAGGGAGGGGTTAGTTGTAGCCCTAATTCGTAGTAATCGAACATGGAGCCATCATGCCTGGAGTCTAGCAGATGGACATATAAGTGGATGTAGTGAGTCTCAGTAGATCGAACTGACTAGTATGGTGTAGGTATAGGAATACAGGCAGCTGTAGATAAGGTCAGAGAATCCGTAAGTAGTTATCATGCTTTGCAATAGCTAGTTTCACATTGGTGTAGGCAATACATTAGGAAGCAATACATTAGCTAAGCATGACACAAGTATTAAGGTAGTTGCAGAGGTGATATAATGTACTTAGTCAAGGGTTTTGACCCATGTTGAATTATTAGACTGGGTAGATGTGGGGATGAGCTGTCGCCACCCATCATTCTATCCCAGAACAAAACTAAATCAATAGACTGGGTAGATGTGGGGATGAGCTGTCGCCGCCCATCATTCTATCCCAGAACAAAACTAAATCAATAGATTGGGTAGATGTGGGGATTGAGCTGTCGCTACCCGTCATTCTATCCCAGAACCAGGAGAACCGCGCAGTTTTACGCACACCAAAATGGTCGCTTAACCTGCCACCCACCAGTGCAAGCGTGATGGACCAGAAGCGCCAGGGGTGAAAGGTGGTGCCAAAGGAAAAATAGCAGTGCCTGTTAGATCAAAAGCGCCTTGAAATCACTGCTGTTTCTCTGAAGTGCAAGCTCAAAATGTCCATTTCAATGTGTTCAAAATCCGTTTTTAATTGATGTCAACAAGTTGCTAAAATCAGGGGCACAAGACCACTCTAAAGATTCAACCTTCTTGAGGGGGGTTCCACATCACCACTCTATTGTAAGGATGCCCATCAAAACAATGGCAGCAAGGATTAGAGCTGTCAAGCAAAATCCTCTTGTCAAATTCAGGACAACTCCTAAAAAAATAGGTGCAGCACCAGCTTTGGACCCAAGCCAGCGCTAGCGGTCTAAACTCTGACAGTAGAACTCTACTTCAGGAGTTGCCAGCCTCCTGAGACAGCTGGAAACTTCAAAGCCTTTTTGGTTAGTTACAAATTTAAACACCTGCTGTTCCCTGAAGACAGGCTGATTCAATTAACATTGCAAGAGGCTGGGAAACCTTCTCACCTCAGAACTACACACAAGAAGCCAGGAGATCACATGGACATGCTAACCAAATGCAGAGTGGCCCCCTGGCCTGCTGACCTCAGCCGACACAAAAGACTCTTGCAATTGAATGGGGTATGTTAATTTGGGTGTGAACTGTAAACAGAGCTCTGCCTGGCAGAAGAGACATGTGATCCCTGACTCCCAAGTTTCTGGGGGCGGACCCAAACACTGAAGTGAATTGAATTGAAGGCAAATATATGTTTTATAAAAACACTGATAACTAATTGTAACCAGATGACAGGAATGTACAATTTGGAGATCCTTAAAATGGATATTGTGACCTACAATTTGAGTCTAAACTCAATTCCGTACGATGTTATGAGGCAAAACCCCATGAATTATGTAGATTTGCAATCACAGGGTTCATGCTAGAAAAATGAAAATTTACTGGAATATGGATAGAAAGGCGGTGTACATGTGTGCCATTTTTGGTAAACGTCCGATATTGGTAAATCAACTAAAAACGAAAATAAGTTGTCATTTTTTAATGCAAGCCCCCAGGAAGATCAGAGTTGGGCCAGAATGTACCATAAGTAATCTGTAATATGTACATGTAATGTCAACCACTTGTGTATCTGGGAAATATGTATTTGGATCAGAAATAGATGTGTGTGCAATTTGACACGGGGAGGATCCTCTGACCATAAACCTACCTCATCACTCTGACTCACAACCCAGTTCCCCCAATCAAGGGAGAGAGGAGGAACTGGCCAATGATAAGGTGAGAGGGTTGGGCATGCAGAATGAGCCGACCCACTCACTTTCTAAACACATAAAAGGAGACTGTGCAGGACAGGTAGAGACATTCAATTTCCATTTCCTTGCGGAGCACGCTGACAGACGACTTCACATCCAGAGATCCAGACTTGAAATCCTTCAATCTCCAGAGACCAGAGAGACCAGACCCAGACCAGATCGCTGGGAGCTGACCCAGATTGCTGTGAGCAGAACCAGAGAACCAGTACCCAGTGGCGAGAGAACCGTAGTCAATCCTGACCCGATCCGTGACAAAGTCGCATTCCTGTCCAACATATAGTGTGAGTACTCAGCCAGGACTGTGCAAAACCAATCTCTTAGTTTAAAATAATCTAATTCAAACTATTTTAACCTATTAGAACTGCATCATCAGAAATTGTGTCCATCCTGTTGATTCAAAACCTTCCAAAGTGCATATGTCATTCTGAAACTGTAATTTCAATTCTGAAAATCTACCTCCACTAAATTGTCCGTATCTCCTGAACCGTTTGTCCTAGGAACTGTATCATCTTAAAGCTAAGATTCTGGGCTTCCCAACGAACCCAGAACTGACTTTCTATTCATTATACTTTTTCCGTAATCGCGTTTGACGCACTCGGAAAAATTGCCACGATTTGCGATTTGGCTCAACTTTTTCACTTGTCAAAATAGCAGCTCCTTGCTTTCCTTTGCTGAAATTCGTTTGCAACCTGACAATCATTCATAGAGCATTGCTAAAGTGATCCTGAACTAATTTAAAGTAGCTATCACTCACCGCCGTGAACCTCCTATAGGGAATTAAAAGCAATTTTAGCATATTTTTCACCTCATTGCATACCACATTTAAAGGATTTCGCCTGTGTTTAAAATCATACCTGTTTTCCTCTAAGCTCGCTGGGGGGAACTCGAACTTTGTATTGCATTTGTGTGTATGCCTGAGAATTGTGTGTGTTACTTCCATCTCCTTACATTGCATAGGGGGGGAGTGAATTGTCAAAGAAAAAGTGATCACATTATCTTTTGCTGAAATCATATCAAGTTTATTTCTGTACTGCCTTTTTATTCATCTTTGCATCTCCTTGAAACCATAAAGCATTCTCTGATACCTTATTCCCCTGTTCCTAGTCATAAATCACCAGAACTTTGCTATTGTAGGACTACCCATTGCTGATTACTGCTCATATTCACAAGTGTGATAACAATTATTAATTTATTATAAAAGTACGATATATATATATATTGTTTAATTCTCAAATGAACCTTTTAAATTTGCAAAACAAACTTACTTCTTGGCTCAGTGGGGTCAAGGGGTTCCAAGAGAGGGGTGTTATACAAGGGTGGTCATCCAGAGTAAACGAACTGGACATAAAAATATATAATTAAGGGCTTCCCTTGAGCAATCCCAGACAATTCACTGACTTAGTGGGACTGCTTGATTGGAGTCTTTAACAACTTGCTAGCTATGCGACAAAAATAATATGTTCTGTAGTCCATTCTAGCATCCACGTTGTGCAAGCTGACCCTTGCTGCCCCATTATGGGTGGCTCAGTCTTTACGGTCTATCACTCAACAAGAAACCTTAACCCCTAACTCCCACCTACCTAACCCACGCTCGCCCAATCCCCAACTCCTTTGTTTCTAATTTATCCAAGACTCCATCCTTCAGTTGCTTCCCGTAGTTCCCCACCATCTTTTTGTCCTTTTGCGTGAGAGGTGAACCCCTTCCCTCTGACCAAGTCTGCTCCTTCTCCCCTTCTTCTCTTACCCCTTCAATCACTCATGTATTATGGGGGCTTATAGATGCTGAGTGGATGCCAGCTCGTTCAGCATCTGTCCCCAATCCACGACTAGTGTATTCTCTCCATCCGGGTCTCTATGTTTATTGAGATATTCTACCTTGGCCAGCCCCCACCTGCGTATTTCATGTAACCATTGTTTCACTGATGGACCTGTCGGCTTCTTCCATTCTATCGTGATTTGCAGTTTGGCCAAAGTCATTAGGAATCACACCATTTTATTTCTGTTTTTGTTTATCTTTGCTCCTAGAAGGAGTCCCCACAGGCACACCTCGTGGGTGCATTCATATCTACTCCCCAGCAGGCACTCCATACCATGTGCAAGTACCCAGCGTGACCCTCGCTGCATCGTGTGCATTTATGTGGTATTGTGGCATGTTGCTTCTCCCGTGTCAGGTATGTGCAGATAGTAAAATTGTGTGAGTTGGAATCGTGCATTCCTAGACACCTTTTTAACTTGTTCCCACATCTGTACCCACTTCCCTTCGGTATGGGTGTTGCCGAGTCCCTCTTCCATTTGCTCTTGACCGCCAATTCTTTGTCTTCCCTTGCTGTTTGTAGTGCCTCTTATGTCCTTGAGACCTTACCCCCACCTTCCGCTGAATCTAGTTTCACCTGCATTAATGGGTGCTCCTCTGGTTCCCCCAGGATGTCATCTCAAATTGCTGCCACCCATCTCAACGCTCTGGCGTATGTGAGGAAGTGCCCACTTGTCAGCTGATACACTTGCCTCCATTCCTCGAACATCAGTAGTTTGCCTTCTCTGAAGAGATCCCCTAATGTAGTGCACTGTCTTTCGGTCAATATTTTGAGACGCATGTTTTGTAGTGCCGTCCTGATGGTGGTGTCAAACCCAATTGGTAATCCCCTGCTATATAACTCTGTAATCTGCATTTTTTCAAATATTTTCTCCCAAGTACTTTGTACCACTCTAAAGATCACTGTCTCCCCCTTACCTCCCATGGCTCCTCATAGAAATTCCACTCCCTGTGTCTCTGGCGGGATCCCTCCCAGCAATCCTGTCAGCTCCCCTCCCAGGGCAGCACACCAGTGGGCTACAACCTGTAACTGTGCAGCCATATACTACAGTTCAAAGTCTGGCATGAGACCCCCTTCCTCTCGCCTGCGACACAGCATTTGCATGCCCACTCTGGTACGCCCTGTGTGCCACAACTGTTCCCCCAACATTTTATCCAACATTTAGGCCCTAGGATCACAATTTTACAGATTGCAACTATCCCCATCAAAGATAATGGTAGCTTTTTTCAGAATTTGTTTTGCATCCCTTAACCTGGTGAGCGCCCCTCCCGTGTTGTATATAAATGTTTCCTCCACGTCATGGTAAATCTGAATCCCCAGGTATTTAAAAGATTCCTACTCCCACCGAAGTTCTGCAATTGAGATGCCTGCCCCTCTATGTTCACTTAGACCCGTTGGTGTAAATACCAAGGACTTTTCATTATTGACTTGAAACCCTGATCATTTCCGGAAATTGCCTAGCACCTCCATTATCGCAGGAATGTTTTCCTGTGGGATGGCTGCATACAACAACACATAAACAACTGTGTAAAGCGAGATGCTGTGTGTCACTCCACCTGCTCGGATACCTGTTTCTATGATATATGTCCTGAAGTATCTTGCCAATGTTTCCAGCGCCAGGGCAAACAAATGGGAGAAACCGGGCACTCCTGATGCATTCCGCGTTCTAAACTCCATCCCTGTGAGACCCAGCCCTGTGTTTTCACCCTAGCTGTGGGGGCATTGTATAGCAATCACAGTCATCTCAGTAGTCCCTCATCTAACGCACAGGCCTCCAATACCTTAAAAAGCCATGCGCATTACCGGGAATTGAAGGCCTTGACCGCGTCTATTGCCACCAGAGCCTTTTCCCTTCATGAATCCTTGACTAGATCCATAACATGATGTAATATGCATAAATTCATGCTCATATCTTGTCCCCCTATGAACCCGCATTGGCCTGGGTGTATTAAGCTAGGGGCCACTCTTGCTAGTCTAGCCGCTAGTATTTTCCCCTTAATCTTCACGTCCACGTTGAATAAAGAGATGGGTCTGTAGGAAGCACACTGCTGCGGGTCTCCCCCTTTATTCAAGAGGACCGTGATGACTACCTCCCTTATTGACTCTGGCAACGACCCCTTCTGGAGTGAGTGGTCATAGACTTGCTTCAACTGAGGGACCAAAATATCTGCAAATGTACTGTAAAATTCCACCGGTAAACCATCGCCACCTGGTGCTTTTTTGGTCTGCATTGCTTTGATTTCTCCCAGTATTTCCCCTCCTCTATGGGCAGATCCAGCCATTCCCCGTCTTCTCCTTCCAGTTTGGGCATTCCTACCAGGTCCAGTAAGTCTGAGGCCTCTTGGTCTGAGTAAGTCCCTTCTGATGTGTACAGTTGCGTATAATACTCTTGAAAAACCCATTTATTTCCTCTTGCGATGATACCAGGCTTCCCATTGGATCGCATACCTGAGTGATCGCCCCCCCTGGGCTTTCCCGCTTTATCAGCCATGCTAAGAGTTGCCCCACCCTGTCACCTTCCCCATGTATTCTTGCCGTGTACAGTCCTTTGTCGAATTGCTCCAATTAATCTAGGGCCTTTTTGTGTAAGCTAAGCGTTCCCGCTAATCTTTCCCCTACTTGCTACCCTCCCTCCAAATCAATCTCTAGTTGCCTTATTTCACCCTCTAGCTTTCTTGTGCTGCTGCCTATTGGTCGCCTGACCCCTGTCGCCTGGGACATACACACTCCCCTCAGCATCATCTTAAAGGCCTCCCACTGTATTCCCACATCATTAACTGACCCCTTGTTTAGTTCAAAAAAGGAAGTGATTGCCTCTCTCAAGGTCTGTGTATTGGTCACATCTCCTAGCAGTCTCTGCCTCATCCGCCATTACCTTAAATTAGACCGATTGCATGCACCCTCCAGTCCAGTGATCAGTGGAGAAGGATCTGATAGGGCTCTATATAGGTACTGTGGGTCAGGGAATCGATGCAAGCTCTCTCTTCCTACGAATAGGTAGTACAATCTGAAAACCGACCCGTGCACCCCCGAGTGGTAGGAGTACCCCCTCTCCAGTCCGTTTGTTTCCTTCCAGAACTCCACTAAGTCCATTATTTCCATCACTTGTCACAGCGCTTCCCATGCCAGTGGTTTTGTCAAGCCCCCTCTCCTTGTGCGGTCTAAGCCTGGGTCCAGGACACAATTAAAATCCCCCCATATATATAACCCAGTGCGTTGGCCGCCTGTCAGTTCCATTACTGAGGTGAAGTAAGCCCTATCGTCCACATTCGGAGTGTAGGAGTTTACCACACAGATGTCTTGTCCCTTCCATTGCCCCACCAGGGCTATCGTCCTGCCTTCCGTATCTCCCATTGTTTGTCACACCTGTATGGGGATCCCCGGGGCCACACAGATCAACACTCCCCTCGCATAAATAGAATATGAGGATCCGAACACTTTGCCTCCCCATTTCGTTTCCAGCCCTTTTAGTTCTTTCCCATGTAGGTGGGTATACTGCAATAGTGTTTTGTATGCCTTGCCGCTACAGGTATTTTCCCACTCTAACCGTCTTTTCTTTGCTCGCCAGCCCCCCCACATTCCACGTACCTATCCTAAGGTGGATCCTACCCTCATCCATATTTATATTGGTCCCTCCTGGGTCCACTACGGTTCTGAAGCTGTCTTTTCTGGCACCCATCTCCTTTGCCTTGAACAGCCCTAAAACTAACCATTTCCCCATTCCCCAACCAACAAGCTTCCCCCAACCCCCCAACCCCGACATACCCACCCCCAGCCCCACTCTCCCATAACTCTATTAAACTCCCTCCCTTCCCTTCCCTCCCGTCTCCCACATTCCCTTCAACCTGTTCCAACCAGGATAGCCCCCCCAAGTGCATCTGCTGTCCGATGCTTCGGGTGGGTCCTAGTTCAGGGGTTGACTGGGTTCTCTTCCTGCTCCAATCCCATCTCCCCATGTTTCCTCGCAGTCATCCTGCAAGGGCATCCCATTTCCTCTCCTCTCAAAAAAAGCGAACAGCCACTGACCATTGCGTACACCTCCATTCAATTCTCTGCCAGTTGGTTCTCGCCTCCCTCCCTTTGCTGCTGTCGATCTTCCGACCCTCGGGCTGTCTCACCCAGCGCTCTGCCATCTACCCAGCCCCAGGCATCTCTCTGAGACATGAATGTGTGTGACTGTCCCCCATCCATCACTTTCAATTTTGCTGGAAAGATAGTCATATATCGAAGGTTAAGTTATCGGAGTCTGCAGCAGGCCAAATCAAAAGATCTCTGTGTTTCTGTACCTCCTGTGTAAAGTCTGGAAAAATCAAGATCCTGGCATTCTCCACCTCAATGTATCTGACCTTATGCCCCACCTGCAGTATCATGCCCCTGTCCCTGAAGTTCAGCAGTTTGGCTATTATTGCATTATTGCCCTGGGCCGATCCCCCGGAGGCGGGGGCCTGCATGGTACTTGATGAGCTCTCTCCACTGTGAATAACTTCAAAAGGCCCTTCGGGTGCAGGGTTTCCAATGCCAATTTTTCCACATACAGTTCCGTGCTTGGTCCATCTTGGCCCTCCGGGACCCCGACCAGGCAGATGCTGTTATGACGAGAGCAGCCTTCGGAATATTTGGCTCTGACCTCCATCCCCCATGTCATGCCAATCAGGCCCTGCACTTGATTTTTGAGCATAGTCAAGTCATCTTCCACCATGATTACACATTGTTCCACCTTTGTCACCATCTCGCTGACCTTGCATAAGTCAGCTCGCAGTAGGGATACATCCGTGCCCACCTCTTGTATCCTCCCTTCCAAGGAGGTTCTGGACTCTTGGATAATGGCTAGCAGTCCCCCCCATCGTGACCCACTCGCCCTTCTTGGCCCCTGCTCCTGGGATATCGCTCTCTCCCTCCTAGCCCTTTGTTGCTTTTTGCTTGGGGGCCGCGTAGTGGTCCATTTTCTGTTGTCCTTTCACCATTATGTCGGTGTATGTGACTCGTGCCTAAATATGTGGGGATTTTGTCATGTGTATTATTCGCTGCAGTGAATTAGTGTCAACACCAACTTCCTGCTACCTGTATTGCTTGCTTGTCCGCATCTTCCACTTGCCTCTTGTGTCTGTTTGTGTCTCTCAAACCCCACTGGGGTATCCCCAGTTACCTAGGCACTTCTAATTCTCTTTCTTGCTATTGTTCCTTCCTCTCCTGCCACATGTGGACACCTGAGTTGTCTTCTGTGGGCTGTCATCCTCCTCAGGGTAGTGGTCCGCCTGCATCAGAGCAGTCTGTGGTTGTATGTATTGTGTATCAAGTCCCTCTTGTTTTCTTGGCTGTCTGGTCCCCTTCTGCTGGGTTCTTCTGTTTGCTGGGCCTGTACCTCTCTTGAATTCTCCTTTTCTTGTATCTGGTTGCCGGATCCTGGTTGCACGCACTTTTGGATTATGTGTCTGCCTTTATGAATGCCTCCAGAGGCATCTGCCTAGGAGGGGGTACTGCTACTTTTCATGCTCCCGATCTCCAGTTTCACACTGTGGATGCCCACTTTATTTGGACTGCTTCCCTCATGTTGTGCTCCTGCCCTGTGACTTTAATTCTCCCTGCAGGAGTCGCTCAAAACATATGGGGCTTATTTCTAAATGTGCCAGGCCGTCCACGTACCCTTTGCAGCGCTGGTCCATCCCATATTAACTCCCCCTGATGCCGTGACATTGTTCCCCACTCGTCCGAGGACCTCAGGGTGGGGGGAGGTAAACAGTACTACTTTTAACGCTGTTTGTGCTGGGTTAGCTCTTTCCGCGACTCGTAACTCGTGGTTGCCTGTGTAACCACTAACTGCTGGGTGCAAATGTACCCTTTAAAGCCTCTCACCGTACTTCTTGGCTGCATTCCCGCTCCGCAATGTCTCCATGCTGCTGTCGGTGCTCCCAGTATATGACTGTCACTCCTCTCGCGTGGCTGCAGGGGTGTAGATTCAGTCCTCGGCTCTTCATCGCAAACTGCAGAGAGATTCCAGTAACATGGCCTAAACTGTTCCTTGTACAATTAATAATAATAACAATTCCTGGATGATGTTGTGTCTCCAAAGTGGCACAAAGGGAAAGCAAATCCAACCACTTCATGCCATGTACTCCATACCAGTGCACATCCACATGATGGAATCCAAGATGTGCAGCCACTCCACAGTGCTCTGGATACACCTGCAACCAATGTATCCATGAGTCCCCCAAAATCCACACACTCTGCCTCCTGAAAGACACAACCATAGCCATAGCAATCTGCACTCATCTCAGCAAACAGACCTTCTGCCACAGTCTCTCCTTGCACACCACACCCAAGAAACCTTATTGACCAATCCACTAGCCTCCACAGTCCCATTTCCATGCCTGCCATCCTCAAAGTCCCTGATGTGCCATGTGCATTTCGTAAACTGAGTTCATGGCTAAATCGGCCAATTCAAAGGGGTGAGGAGGGAAATTTAACCCAGGGAAAGAGATTTCCTCTATTGTAGTGGCTCTGAAAAGATCCTTTTTTTTAGGTGCTACTGAACAAACACCTTTGTTTTCTATTTTTTGTGGGGTTCTCTTCTTTTCCTCCTTACTAAGTTACATCAACCTCTGCAAAGCATCCCTTAGATTCTATACAAAAAAAACAAGCCTTTCCAACAATGGGCAACAAAACACCATCTGCAGTAAAGTAGTGCACACTAAAGGAGTCAATGTTCTCATTGGAGAAAACAAACATTTTAGCATGTCGCAGAACTACACCCATGCCTCTAATAACAAGGCACCTTCCAACATTTTGTTGGGGATTGAAGACATTGGGGTTGTTCCATTGTGCTCTTGGTAGTATTTGAGAAAAAAATACCTTTGCAGTAGGGAAAAGCAGCATTCGTTCTTCCACCAACAACTTCAATACAGGAACCAAACTTGGGGCACTTATGTAGCCCAAATGCTCTCCTCCACAGTGCACCACCAAAACATCAGGACTACCAAAAGTAGCCATGTTTCTGCAAAGAGCAAGCATTGCTTGCAAATTGTGGCCAGGCACACTGCACCATAAAGCCTCCAGTCCTGGAATGCCAAGATCTACAGAAACCACTCTTGTCTTTTCAGACCTCTCCAGATCACTTGCAAAGGAATCTCCCACAATCCATACAATAACTCCAGCCATCTTCACTACACAAATAACACAGCAATGAAAAAAGTATTACCCTCCCTTCCTTTTAAGCACACCCTAAACATCTGATTGGCTAACAGTCCCATTTCCATGCCAAGCATGCTGAGAAGCCCCAGATGTGGCACGTGTGATCCGCAAACTACTGCAGTGTTTGCAGAAAATGCAACACAGGTGCAGCCCTTCTTCCCTTTCCACTTCACACTTTGCACTTCACACTTTGCAGCACTCTCTCATTGGGTACTGGTAAGCAGTCCCACAACCATTCAACAATCACTTCCAAGATCTCTACATATAACTCTATCAGCTCAGTACAACACTGCAGATGTAATGTCCAACACTCAGAGCACAGGTCTCCTATGATTCACAAGCATCTGCACCCAACAGTTCTGTAAAGCTCTCCAATATTTATACTTCCAGATTCATACACATCTAATCCATCAACACACACTACAGGTATACATATGTTTTGTAATGCACACGGAAAATAAAAGCTGCATGTATTTTACAAAAGCATTGCAAGTACATAGATCATATGAACAAGATACCCGCCACTTGCCTTGAATAATCATACTGTCATTTGTACCATCTCCTCAAAACAACTGACAGTAACTTACAATGCTGTTTGCTTTCACAGTTTTCTTGTACTGCCCACTAGCATAACAGCTACAAACAACATATTTCAATTTTAGCAGCACTGCCTGTGTTTTGGGTACATTTGCACATCACATTGAAATGCCAGATCCTATGTAAAATGCCCAGAATGCACACAGAAAAGGGAAACTGCATGTATGTTAGGAAAGCATTGGAAGTGCATGCATTGCACAACTGACAAAATGCACCATTGGGTGGAAAGCAAAGAAATGCATGTGTACATTATAAACAGTGCTATCTGTAAATTTGGATAAATAAATGAAACAACAGGAAATAATTTCTGCACTCATGTAGTAGGCATCTTTGTGTACACAAGTTAACACAATTCCACACACAGTAACATTCTCCTTTCCAATCTCTACATCTTTCTGCCCTTTTTCTCACTATACTATGACTTCCACTAATCACTATACTACGACTTCCACTAATCCATTTCCAACACAAATAGTGCAAAGACATCTCACACACTTCAAAACTGTAGCCCCATATGCCATAATTATCACTGCAGCACTGGCCCCCATACCAACAATTCTAATACTTCCAAGTCCCCACTCGTAAGCATTACTGTAAAATTGCACGTACACACACACTAATTCTTCCTGCCAAAAATCCTCCGAGAATCTAAAGCAATGTGCTCTCTTACTGCTATTACTGTACCTTTAACACACATACTCACTAACATCCTTCTTTAGAAATTGCAGTGAAGAACTGCCTCCTAAATGCCAGTGATGTCTCTGCTGGAAGATAAAACCCAGAAGAAACCGACTCTTCAAATGCAACAAAGTAAGTGTAGTACAGTTGTAGTGTTCTGCCTGTTACTCAAACAGTGCAGTGTTGTTGTATTGTAGCCTAGACAATTGTATCCAACCCCAGAGCACTTGCTTCACCCTTATGCATTGCACCATGCCAGATCCACAGATTCTATTGCCATCAGAACACCTGTATGCACCCACTAGTTTTATAAAAACATTGTAATGTCCTTATTTCTTCCAGCACATTACACTGAAGTAAACCTTTCCCACAAGAACACACACAACCAGTACAGCCTTCCGAACCAAAAGTAACAGCCCTTTGCATAATACCACTCCTTTACGTATACCTACCCTCATATTTAGACACTCATGCATAGTACACACAAATAAATTGCACAGTCCCAAACCCACACTTTCCTTGTTTCTCCAACAGACACAAGACAATGCCTACCAAAAGGCAACTCTGTAGAAAACAATGCAGAAATAGAGCAAATAAATCTCCGGCCATGCAAAATGGCCATCCACCTCTAGCAGACGTTGTACAAAAAGTTCAAACAAAACAGCTAATACAGTCACTGAGCAAAACGGAACCAGCTAGCAGGAAAAAAAGTGACTTCTCTTCCAAAATGTAAAACTAAAACTAAAGTATAAAGAAGAATGCATCTACCAGCATTAACATAGTCACAACTAAGCATTCCCATAAATTAATTTTACAAAAAGTGTTCCACTATAGAATCCTTCAGAACCTAATAAAAAATAGGGGAAAAATCCTGCTCACTCCTTCAAACTTATTGCAGAAAACTGATCCTGGAAGCTATCATAGACAGTGCAATGCTCCTCAAAATAAAATTATTTATATTAATTTTAAAAGAATGAAACCACTAATAAAATTAATTAGTAAACTACAAAAATTACTTCGCAACATATGCAATATCAGCATAGATACATTTGCAAACGTCTGTGCAGGTGAGTGGATTCACACAACCAGCACAGAAACATATTTCAATGAAGAGGCATACAAACAAGAGAAAACAAACCCAATTGCCATAACTAGCAGTGGCAGAGGGAATACAAAGTTAGACAATACCATTAGGGCAGAAGAAACACTAATTGCAAGAATATCCCCAACAAAATTATAATAAACTCTCCATTGCACAGAACCAAACGGTTCAGTCTACAAATAGCCGTGCACCTCAATGTGTAACATACGAAAACAATACTTCAAATATTTGTGGCAGTTCCTCAATCAGTATGTGAAAGCCAAAGAAAAATAAAAAATTAAAATATTACAAACCATGGACTCCTGTCTGGTGCGCAAATACACAGGACTATGAGGACATTCATTAGCCTGCATTTCCAGGCCTGCTTGCAAAAACACCTTCCCCCACATCAAGATGTTAGCAGCACACCATTCTACTATACCAAATCTCATTCAGAGACTGTACTATGCAAAAAGTCCTGCTTTAGCACTGAAGCATTTAAATCACATTCTCCTACATGGTTCAGCCAGAGAACTGCTGGAAGAAATAGACCACATCCACAGCAAATATTTTGAAGTGAACAGAACTTACAAAATCCAGTAACTTTAGAAGAGAGTAGCGACAACCTTGCAGATGCCAACCTTCTATTACACACGTACAAAAACATATAGCAAAGTTAAAAAGCACTTATGCTGATTTACCAGACCAAATATGTGTGTGTTGTTGCAGAGCTTTTTATAAAAAGAGCACCAAAACTATAGATATAGCGTACAAAATAGAAGACAATGAGGAATCCCAATGGTTTCAATTAGCTCTCTATCTTAGAGCAGAAAACAAAAACAAAATTACTAACTCCTCAATACTTTGCACATACTGCACTGAAAAACTTGACAAAACCAAATGCCTTCACGGGTTATGACTGATAACTTGAAAGTATTCCCACTTCCACAACCACTCCAACAGTTTAATTTGTACGAGAGTATTGTAATCGAAACAGTGCACCCATATCAAGTGATAATACGCCTTCAACCGAAAACAGTCAAGTTGCCTCCTTCTGAATTACTGAAAGGCATTTGTGCAAAGTAATTTGTTTGCCATTAGATCTTAAAGAAAATTTAGACACTCTGGGAGCGCAGAGGCCAATAGATCAATCTTTGATTATCCTAGTGAGTGGTGTACCTACAAAAGAGAACAATATTTTTTGGCAACTAGTAGACTTAAACAAAGTTAGAAAAGCACTGCATTATCTTAAAGAGAACAATGAATACTACGAAGAAATAAACATTGAAGAAAACCTGAGAGAAACCACTAAAATAATTCAGGATTCCTCTACAACTGGCCAATTTAAACTTCTAGATCCTACTAGAGTCTCCAATATTTTAGAACAGTATACAATTCACCCACTGCACTCCAAAGACACCATAGATGATGCACTAGAAACATATCAAATGTGTTAATCCAAAGGATCTCCAATCATCTTAAGGGAAACAAGTGTAAAAGCACAAGCAATTCATCTACTCTTTCCCATTGGAAAGGGCGGAAGGTATGATGAAAGATGCACACAAATAACAGCATCAGAATAACGCTTTTTACAAATGTATTCTGAAGACCCCAGATTCAGACAACACCTTGAATACACTCCACCTCCTCTTTGAAAGTGAAATAGCAACTCTATGTTACTGAGTTGCACACACATTGAAAACAGGTTCACATTTTTTAAACATGTCTGCTACACAGGTACTTCAAAAGGTGCAAGAGAAAGATGAAGTTCTAGAGTCAATTATTACAAATCTCTTGGCAAACATGTGTGGTATGAAAGAATACTGGTTCCAACGTAACACAGATGTCCGGTCTATGCTACGCAACCTTAGCCCACCCACATGCTTTGTCACTTTAAGTTGTGCAGAGTATGCATGGGAACACATGCACGATTTTCCAGGCATAGCAAATGAAAACAAAGCAGGGATAGACATGAAAACATCAGGAGAACTCTGCTTTCATGAAAATGTAAATGTGTGAAGGTACTTCCATCACCGCTTCCATCACCGCTTTATTGCCATGCTGCACTTCATCTGTAATAAAACAATTCCTCCCCTCTGAGAAGTACAACACTTCTTTTGGAGAAATGAATATCAATCCAGAGGAGCACCACACATCCACATTTGTGGATTAAAGATGCTCCTAAAATTGGTCAAGACAGTGATGCCACTGTTTTGCAGTTCATTCACAAATATGTCACTTGTAAAATCCCTTCAGAAAGCGCAGATAGGGACCTACATGCAGACATTTTGCGGTTTCAAAGACACAAGTGTGGCAAGTATTGTCAGTGCAGATATAAAAATAAAGGCAAATACTATAACAAATGCCGCTTTGGTTTCCCTAGACCACTTTCAGAAAAAGGACAATTAACCAGCTTCATGTCTTCTGTTAGACACAGTGTGAACGGCAAATCTCCTACAAACACATACTGCATAAAAAGAACTGAAGCATCAAATTATTTCAATGATTACAATGAAATCATTTCCCTCCTGTTGAATGCAAACATAGATGTGCAGTAAATTGCAGACAATTCCTCTGCAGTTGCACAATATGTCAGAGCCTACTTAACCAAAGCTGAGAAAACAGAGCTGAAAGACCGCTGGGAGGATATATCATCTGACAAAACACTGTAAAAAAAAGTAGACAGCTTTGGCATAAAAATGTTCTCTCATAGAGAATGTGGCTGCTACGAAGCCGCAGAAAGATTAACCGGTGCAGCCTTGAATGGGAAATCTGAAAACATATCCTGGCTAAGCCTTGGTTCTGCTGCATCCAGAAAAAGAGTTCTCAAATTGTACCAAGACATAGAAACAATAGCCAAAAACGATCTCAACAGCCAGGACATTTGGAAAAACAATGTATTGAACACATATTACCCAAACAGTAGTACTGCTTTGGAAACCATGTGTCTATACCACATAGCCCAACTCTTCTCATACAAAAATAATATTAAACCAAATGAGAAAATGTAAATGCATAGTCAAAGGTTGTGAGGGCAGCCTCATTAAACTTACCAAATGGAGCCTGATTAATCATATGAAGCTATCATTAAAAACTCCTCTACATAGAAAACTTTACTATATGTCCCTAATGCAACTTTTAAAACCATGGAGAAAAGAAGATGATGTATTGGACACCCATGGCTCCTATGAAGATGCTTTCAATGCAAGTGAAAGCACTATAACAGATATAAACTTCAAACCGTGCAAAGAAATGTTGGACAATGAACGTCAAGAAGAAGAAGAACTTCAAGCACAACTAAATGTAGACACTCCTGAGAGCAGTCAACCTTCTTTTACAGGAAGCCAAGAACCACCAGGAGAGCCACTCATAGTACATGAGGAAGATTAGCCATGACTGAAGTAGGAAACACCATGTGTCAGTATGAGCAATCTGAAGAAAGCTTTGCTCTACTGCAATCACAACTTATTAATGAGCAGCATACCATTTTCCTAGAAGTAACTAAAGAAATTGAAGATGGTGTGCTGCAAGAAACTAAAATGTACACCTTTCAAAATTGTAAATCAGTACTCCTGTATGTAAGTGGTCACGCTGGTTCAGGCAAAACATTCTTAATATAAATCATCAGCAAGTTCCTCCAACAAATGACAAACAACAAGCTTTCAGCTAGTGTAACTGCCCCCACAGGTTTAGTTGCCTACAACATAGGTGGTGTTACTTTACACTGATTGCTACCCCTTCCAGTAGAACAACAAAACCAATTAGACTGCTACAAACTTTCAGCAGAAGCTGCTATGCAACTACGCAGAGTTTTGAAACAAATGAAAATGCTCCTAATAAATGAGTTGAGCATGGTCTCCAACCTAACATTGGCTTTGATTCACCTTAGATTGCAAGAGGTCCTCAAAACAGACTACAAATAACTTTTTGGAGGAAAACATGTTATGTTTTCAGAGATCTTCTTCAATAAACCCAGGTAAAAAGTGAACCTATTTTTAAAACCTTAGGACACAAACTGTGCCATAACATATTTGGCAGCATCGGAAATGTAAATCTCTGGCAACATTTCCAATACAGAGAACCAACTGAAAACATGCAGCAGTCTGCTGACCTCACCTATGCTAACATTTTGAAAAGCATTAGGATTGGTGAGCTTTCTAAGGAAGCACAGTCTATCTTAAGTAGCAGACAGATCCATGAGATATACAGGCATAACACATCTACTGATTTCATCGAACAATGAGCACACAGAAATGTAAAACGTATGTCCTTATGCCAACCCTAGCAAGCTGTGCACAATTCAATGAAACAATGTTGAAAAAGGAAAAGCAACCAATAGTGCAAATTTACTCCACAGACAAACTAGAAGTGCATGGTATGGCAGTACTTATGTGTCAACAAGCCACAGCACAATGAAATAGCTTAGAAAACACAGCTGGTTTGGAGAAAATGTTAACATTGTGTTTAAACTGTAGAGTAATGCTAAAGCATAACCTTGACATGGAGCAAGGTTTAGTTAATGGAGCACTTGGTACAGTTGTTGGCTTCCACACATACCTACGCGACAACAGCATTCAGTTTGTCAACATCGACTTTGACAAACTTAAATAAGTTAAAAGGACATGACACTCAACAGCCTGATTCCTCAATTCAAAGACATATGTATGTATACAGAGAACAGTTTTCTCTGTCTCTAGCACACGCCACCACTATTCATAAATTGCAAGGTCTAACCCTTGATCAAGCATTGATTGACATTGCCAGCACATTTTTTAAAGAAGAAATGAGTTATGTAAAACGGTCACACCTAAGTACACTTGAAGGACTATTTCTAGTCAATTTTGATGCAAGCAAAGTCAAGGCTGACATTCCTACAACAGATTACATGCACCTTTACACCCCATCTCAAAATGTACCCTGCTCCTCAAAAAGGCAAACTTTGTAAAAGAAAACTAGTGAAAACACAACTTATACCTGATCTCCCAACAGTACCACCAAAGAAATTGAAAGCAGCTGGTACTCCATCAATTACCACAACCACAGAAGGATGTACTGAAAAGGCAAATGCATACCCAACTGCACAAACAAAGAGAAGCACCTCTTCAAAATAAGCATGTGGACTTCCATCAAATGACTTGGCAAGAAAACCTTCACAACAGTAGGCATAATCTACCATACAGGTGCCACAACCACTGCAGGTCACTATACTGCATACATTAAAAAGAAATGTGGGTGATTTGAATGCAATGATACTTCCATTACTCTGCAACAGAGATGACCAGCAAATCTTGCAAATGCCTATTTGATATTCTTGAAACCAAAATGTACTCACAGATCTACAAAAGTAGCATAGCCTACTGCCGGTTTATAGTGATAAAGACGAAATACAAAATGTCGAAAGTCAAAATGTCGAAAACAAATGTCTGAAAAAAAATTAGAATGTCATTTTGTTTTCTGTTCGAAATGGGGGATTCAGGGTGTAGGGGGGTTTGTTTAAAACCCTTTTTTAAACGCACAAAAGCAAAAAAAACATGCAAAATAAAAAATGACATTCAAAAAAAAAAATCGACATTTTTTTTCTCGACATTATGTCTTTCGACAATGTTTTCGACTTATTCACTGCCTACCTCTACTGCCCAATACCCACCAACAGATATGTAATTGCAAACAGAAAATAACCTTCTGCCCTGTGAAACTGGAACAAATTAGAATACACCAACGGGTCCATGAGGACATAATTTGCGCTGCTATACAGATTTTTCCCCAATTACCCAATGATGATAGTCATAGAAACAACAACTGTGAAAAGGACACACTAACATAGTACTTAAAAAGAAAAGTACTAAGTATGAGGGTCTAAGTCCTCAATGACCTCTGAAATGACCAACTGTTAGAATAAGGCAACAGCTGTCTGTCTAACAATGCCCATACCACTGCAATCAATACGCAACTGCATGTAACTACACCCATTATACTGCAAAGGCACTTCACAATAGTAAAAAATGGAAAACCACCAACAAGAATACACATGCTTGAACACATATCCTGCAAAACTGAGAAACTGTAAACAGTTATAATGCGCCAACTGGTATCTAACTGCAAAAATAATACTGCAGTATTACTTCCGATAACCACACAATTTGAAATCCACCAGCAAAAATGAAAGTTCTTCTGAGGAAACCCTTCAACACTTATTGAGTATAAACAACCAGAATACACTAACTGGTATCTTCCTGCACCCGCAGTACTACAATATTACTTCCAGTGGGCAAACTGCCAAAATCAGCCTTCAGCAATCAGAGTGCTACAAACCGATCCTCATCAACTTTCAAACTGCCAACATTATCAAGTACCTACCCTAACATAGTATGTTTTCTTTTATCACAGACATTGAAACAAAGATTTCTCCAGCACTTCCAAATGTCACAATATTCAAATCTGCAATTGCTATTTCAACAACATTGTACACTGAGTTCAAAAAAGGTGTACAGTGCCTCAACAATATATACAGTGAGTATATGAATATTGGTGTCATGCTTCTTTGTAATCAGCAAATTGCATTTCTATACACATATTTGTGCAATCCATATGGGAGTGTCACATTCTTGAGTGCATGCACTCAAGAGTCTAGGGTCTAGCCACAACCACTGCAGCATAAAACGACCATGCACCCACAAATCTGCCCACTGACCACAACCCACACAGATAAGGCAGCCGCCTAAGGTCCTATCCACTTCAGTTCACATACCATTACAGTACTTGCACCCACTGCACAGACTCTCATACACCCAAGAATCTCAGGACACTTCAGTGCACATACTATTACAGTATTTGCATCCAGTGGACAGACTTGTGGGTGCATGGCCTATGGCCTATGGCCATGCACCCAATAGACTAGTAGACAGCCACAATCACCACAGCATAATACAGACATGCACCCAACAATCTGCACATTGGCCACAACCCACACACATAAGCTAACTTCCAGAGGCCCTGTCCACTTCTGTGAACATACTATGTCAGTACTTGCAACCATTTACATTCCACTCCCCTACCCTAAACCGCCTGCAGACCTGTACACTTCTCTACACATACTATTACACTACTTCAACCCGTGGGCAGACTCTTGAGTGCATAAAAGAGTCCATGAGCTTGCCACAACCACCACAGCATATTACAGCCTATACAGACATCCTCATATTATCTACATTCCACTCCCCTACCATAATGTAGCCTGTCTGCAGTCACCAAATAAGCTGCACGCCTGAGCACCTACCCGCGAACTGCCACGGTGTCTGCAGACACCGCGGATATACCACAGTCTTCTTACACCAAAAGAAATACAGCATGTGAACCATCTTTCACTCCCCCACCCTTTGCAGCCCCTCTACCAGACACCAGATGTCCCAAAAAATGTTTTCTGGGTGCTTTGGCCGCTGTGCTATGCACGAATATCCACGGATACAACATGCCAGGCGTTTCGGGAAAATGTGATGCACATCACGCTTCCCTCCAGCCAATCAGCGGGGGGCGCTGAATGTCCATAGACATGACGTGGCCCTCTGGGCCAATCAAGGTCCGGTCCGCAGGGCAAACCAGGAAATGGGTCCATAGAGCGGAGCCAGATATCACAACATTTTGGCACCTACATTTTGCCTGTTTAAAAAAAAAACTACTGAACGGATTTTCATCAAATTTGCAAAAGCACGTTTTCGGCATCAAACTGCCACAAATTTGGTGAATATCCGTCCAGCGGTTTGGGCTGTAGGTGTGAGCAAACTTTTTTCAGTCTATGGAGAAAAAAAATCTGGGACACCCTATAACTTTACCCCCCTTCACAAAACCTCACCAAACTTACGAATGAAATTCGAGTGGGCCATGTACTTTTTTTGCAAAGTTTGGTGAGGATTCGGGTTTGGGGGTTATAAGCCACCCAAAAATTGCTCATCCAATGGGTTTAACAACTTAACCATAACTACACGCCCGCTACCGCAGGCTCTGTAATATATATTCAAGGAAAAATCTTTAGTTTCAGTGAGGTTAAAGTGAGAACTTAATTCAACAAAATGTCTGAAAATGAGCTACATCCACCTTCACTTCACGTCCCCTCATGCACTCCCTATGACAACAATTATGACATCACAAATCATATAAAGATCTGGGAGTCAGTAAAACAGGAGTCTGTGCAGTTGACACTGCTGCTGAAGTTGAGGATTCATTTTCAGTTTGTAATATTGTTGCACTGGTGAATGCAGGTGGTGCTGATGTCCGACTGCAAAGAATGGGACCCATGCATTTTTCTTTTATTATGTTTGTGCGCTTTCCGATTGTCATTATCGATGTTATTCCAGTGGACTCATACTAGATGATTAATAATGATAGATGTCCCAGGCTTTGAGATGGAACATTGAAAGGCCCACAGCCTAGAGGTTTCTTGCAGAATGTGCAAAGTATCTCCTCTCACTGTTTTCTAGAAGAGTGTTCTTTAACTTTAAAGAAGCACCAACTGTCAGCAGTGGTTTTCATCCCAGTTGACTCCTTCCTTGGTGGAGATGGATTCAGAATCCAAATGATAACATCATCACTGCTGGGACTCTCATGATCGGGCATGTTGCAATGCCCAACCGGGGAAGTAATATGTAAAACAATACAAATGGCATCAAAATGCAATGTAATCACTTAAAACATATCAGATATATTAAGCACTAGCATGCCGTTCAAAACACTTCTTTCAAAAATAATTGTTTCATTATAAAAACCAACACATTGTCTACAAACAAACACTTTTTCTTCAAACATAAAGTACCTCATTTGTGTCAAATACATATAAAGTTTTAATAGCCGCCATGAAAAGTGCAAAGAGAATATAGGTAGTCTCTTCTCCTGTTCAATGGTGACCTTCTTCTTTGTTTAGATCTTTTTTTGCTACTGGTTTTAAATGGCCACTATCAAAAGGGTGAAGAGACTTCATATCCCATTGCATGGCGGACATCTTTTTTTCAGTTACGAAATGCTGTGGTGTCTTTAACTGAATAAAGACGCTATTACTAACCATGGATGAAGTGGATGAAGACTTCCGATAGATGCATTGCATCAGAAAGAAAAGATCTATAGGCACTTCCTGAAAAGCCTCCTCTCGGAGCCTCTCTAACATTTATAATAACTTTTCAAATAGAGTGTTGCAGTGTTGCCAGTGTTTAAAGACTCTGAAACACTTGTGTACGAGCGCGATATGAATAAAATATCAATCAATGGCTGTTGCTAGCAACGCCTTTTAATGGGTGGAGATTGATTGTGAACAACCAATGATCACAGCTCCAATAAGCCAAAAAAAACTGCAGACCAGTATGGTCAACACCATCTCATGCAATTTCCAATACACATCATCCACATCATCCGGTGAGACTTACACCAAATTATTGATCATAATTGGTGTTCCCAAGCTTCATATCACACACATTTTATTTTAATTTTTTCAGATGCGAAATGCTGAGGCATCTTCAACCGAAGAAGATACTATTAGTACCCTCGGGATGAAGTTTTTAGCTGTTGCTTGCAGAACCTTTAATGGGGGGAGTTTCATTCTGCGCAACCACTGCTCACAGCTACAGTAAAGATATAAAACCACATATAAGCCAAATAAGAATTTGATCCGGTATGGGCAAGATCATCTCGTGCAATTTCCAATACACATCATCCACATCATCCCAGGTGACTTCCACCACATGATTTATCATGATTGATGTTCCCAGGCATTCTGACAAAACATTATAAGGGGCACGTCTTAATGTTTTCTTGAACAATTTTAGACATATTCAGATGTCCTACTGGTGACGAAAATATTAAATAACAAAAATGACCACTCTAAAAAGGCTATGCCAGAGAAAATGAAGCCTCCTCTCTGAACCTCTCTAGCATTTCTAATGACTCCTCAAAAAAGAGTGTTCCAGTGCTGTAGGTATTTCAAAACTGTAGCTGTTGCTGGCAGCACCTTTAATGGGTGGAGGTTGATTTTGCACAAACACTGCTCACAGATACAGTAAAGATATAACACTATATGTAAGCCAAAAAAGGTTGCAGCCAGTAGTGTCTTGCCAAAAGATCAGTGCCTTGCTGAAAGACTCCTGTTGTCTTCTTGCCTCCATTATGATCCACGAGGCTGCTAATACTCAAAGATGGCTGACTCCAATTTCGTTTTGGCAAACTTAGCCTCCAATTGGCTGGGATAGATGTGATTGGCTGTATGACCATATTTCCATCCAATCCTGTCGCCGGCAGGCGAAGGCCGGCCCTACATACAAGGGCCACCCAACAAGGCTTCCTGTCCCAAGCCTGTCAAGAGCCGATAGAGCCTAGGGCCAGGAACGCTGCCCTGTTGTGTCGATAGTTGTCCCTTTGCAACCTTTGGTGCCTGAAATACATTTGCTGGTAAGCACTAGATCGATAACTCTACCATCGTCTCCAACCTGCTGTGGTCACACTATTACTCAAAACTTTGCTCGAGACTATAACTTTTGTGTATTACAACTGTGTGCGGAATTACTATATCTCTTACTACAGTGCTTTGTCCTCTTCCCCACTAATCATACTGCGTCCCTTTATCACACTACTTTGTGCTAAACAACTCCTCACGTTGTGCATTTATCGC
Source organism: Ambystoma mexicanum (assembly GCF_040938575.1). Lineage (NCBI taxonomy): Eukaryota > Metazoa > Chordata > Amphibia > Caudata > Ambystomatidae > Ambystoma > Ambystoma mexicanum. The sequence goes on along the minus strand of NC_090928.1, from coordinate 465,333,946 downwards.
GGCTTATGCTTACTTCTTTACTGCTTCCTGCTGATTCATATATGTGATTCGATCCAAAGCAAGAGTACTACCGGCGTTAGTACCACTAACCGCCCAGCCTCATTTTGTCTGTCTCAGCGCTATCTGTTACTGTTTACCTGTACCATGCCTTGCCACCCCAGCCTTTGCATTTATGTAAATAGCTCAACTATCTTTAATCTGGTATTACGTTACCCTGTTTATAGGAGTGCCTACCCTGGAGAGCTTACCAACCGATTGTTCTGAACTGCACTCTGCTAACTGCCCTTTCTGCTCCCCACACCTGCGCCTCCCAACTACAAGTGCACCTGCACTGTGCAGATAATTCTGCTGTAGCACTCTTTGGTTTGCCTGCACCTTGTCGCACTACCTGCAACACTAGCACTACTACCGGGCCTCCTCTGTCTTCTGTACTAGCACCCCTGCTGTATCGACCTCTATCCTAGCTTGTTGTTATAACCTGATTGTGTGAATCTGTCTCTAGGCCACTGCTACCTACTATGTCAACTGCATTTTTTGCTGTAATTATATGTGCCTAACTGGGCATGGCACCGGCATTTGCTGCTCCAACAGTATTTTAGCCTGATTTGAATGTGATTTGAAGGTGCATACTTTAGTCGCTTCTTGTGCCTATCTGACTAAACCTTCAAGTGGTATATCATAAATGTACTTATGTAGAACTAGACCACACTGTGCAAACTTTCTTCCTAGTCAGATTGTTGTCCGTTACACTGCCTGCTAATTGATTGTCCTAAAAGTTTGCTTGTCTCTTTCACATAACTCTGCTGCATCTACTGTCTATCATGTTATTGCGCAATTTAGCACAGACTCCCTTAATGGTACTCCTACTCCTAACTTTAACAGCCTGGGTGTGTTCCTTTTAGCTCTCTTCTTAGCATGATGGCAGATGCCATCTATAGTCCTTTCGCAAAACAACTTCCTCATCTGCTACCAAAACCTCATAGCCTCACCACGGGACACTCTGCACTATGTGTTAACTTGCCTAATGACACCACTGCAATGATTAACCAGTACCTTAATGCCCCTGCACTATGGCTTGAACACTTCACAAAGAAACCTACACCTAAGCAACCCTGTTCACCACGCCTTAGAAATAAGAGATTAGAATCTAGATTCCTTCGCCATAGTGGTCTTATTAAGAATCCCTGCCCCTTGCCTAATTCTCCTCCTCCTATCCTTAGCCACCAGATACCTTCCACACCGATAACTAAGACTAATCCTATCACTACAGTTCCATTATGTAAAGATAAACAGATCAAGGGTGCCCTTGTCAACGCCAGATACCTCTCAGCACATGCACTTGACATAGCTGATCTTATTAAGACTCAAGAGTGTGACTTTATAGCAATATCTGAGACCTGGCTACATGCAGCCTCAGGTCCTGCACTCTCCCTCGCGATACCACCTGATTATTACATCACTAGATGTGACCGCAACACTGCACAATCTAGAGGAGGTGGAGTTGCCTTTATTCATAAAAATTCTCTTGGTCTGAGAGCTATATCTAATGTAAACATTGATTCTGCTGAGCTACCCTTGATCAAACTACCACTCTCTCCCAACCAAATGGCTACCATACACCTTATCTAAAGACGGCCTGGCCCTGCAACATCCTTTGTAGATGAAATTACAACTTTACTACTAGACAAATCTAAAACTATATCGCAAATCATCCTCTTAGGGGATCTCATCCTGGGCCACCAAGATCTCAACTACCTCACTGCATTAGACTTTGCTGATACCTTAACTGACTTTGCATTCACCCATCACATCCAAGAACCTACCCATATCAAAGGGAGGATTCTTGACTGGTTAGCGGACGCTAACTGTAATGTTAGTCTACTATCCAACTCACCTTGCGCATGGTCGGATCACCATATTATTACTTTCAACATTGATGCAGTCCTCCACCCTCCACCTACAATTGCACCTGCCCTCCCAACCAGAAACAAGAGGGACATAACAAGAAATAAAATACTCCCTCTTATCCTTCCTACTCTCAATAAAGTCACTGATTCATGCTCTGATCCATCAATTTTAGCTGATACATACAATCACAGCATGCTAACAGCACTAAATTTGATCACCCCTGTTAAACTTAGGAAACCAAAACCGCACACGCACCTGAACTCATGGTTTACTCCACAGCTAAGAGTGCTCCGCTAAGCTAAACGTAGTGCCGAAACCCAGTGGTAAAGCCATCCTTCTGATACCGACAAGGACAGTCTTATCCTAGCTTCCTTTAATTACAAAGAAGCTATCTTCCAGGCTAAAAAAGAGTCTTACAATAATCACATTATGCAAGCAGAATCAAACACTAAATAACTATTCAAGTTTCTAAAGGAACTTGAATCACCTGCTATGCCCCTAGATACCTGCACCAAAGATAGTAAATTGTGTGCAAACATACAGACAGCCTTATTGGATAAAATTGCATCTCTCCAATCTAAAATTAAAGTCAAACAAAACTGTCTGCAGACGGATAAACCTTAGGTTACTTCGTCTAGAGACTTCTCTCATGCTAAACCTAGCACCAAACCCTTCTCTCCACTTACTATTGAGTAAGTGGAACCTATCATAAACAAAATCAAACCATTCAACTGTCAAGGGGATTCTTGCCCTGCTCCTATAATCAAGGAAGCTTCACATGATTTAGCCCCTTTTATCACGGCCTTCATAAATGCATCCTTCAAAACAGGCACTGTCCTGGACAATCTCAAGGATGCCTGGGTCATCCCTTTGCTTAAAAAACCATCACTAGACCCTAGTATACCAACAAATTACAGACCTATTACTACGGTCCCTTTAATGCTCAAAATACTAGATTGCGGGCCTACCTCCAGATCCAGCAATATCTCGAAGTTAACAATCTCCTTGGGTTGAGACAATCTGGCTTCCGCTCTAGGCATGGTACTGAAACGGCCTTGATCGATCTTAAAACACAAATCGAGGTCTTGAAAGATAATGGGAAACTAGCCTTGTTATTACTACTAGATCTCTCTGCTGCTTTCGATTTGGTCAATCACCAAATCTTGTGCCAGCACCTTAGATCTGCCACCCACTTTGCTGATTCTGCTACTGCTTGGATTAGTTCCTTTCTATCCAACAGATCCATGCAGGTTTTTCCCACTCAGCCTCCGCTAACCCTGCTCCTATTCACTGTGGGATCCCCAAGACTCTTGTGTGTCCCCTAAACTCTACAATGTGTTTACTAAACCACTCTTTTATGTTCTTGACTATCTGGGTGTCTCATACACTAACTACGCTGACGGCACCCGGATACTCATCCCCATCACAGGAGACTATACAGTTGACACCAAATCTTTGAACAATATATACCTGGTTATTCAGGCTTGGAGGGCCCAACACGAGCTCTGTCTGAATGATGAAAAGACAGAGCTCCTCATATTAGGCACCACTCAATGCCTCAATAAACTAGACCACTCCTTTAAGTCCTTCATCATTGACGGCAACATCATAAAGGTCTCCAAGAACACAAAAACATTAGGTATCTATCTTGATTCTACACTATCCCTGACCAGACAAACCAATGCACTGAGGTTAGCCTCGGCCTACACTTGAAAACCTATCTCTGCCCGTCGACCCTTCCTGACCACTTCGAATTATATCACCTTGGTGAGAACTCTTATTACGTCCAAGATAGACTATTGTAGCGCCCTTTATCTTGTCACTAGTCAGTCCAACATTAACAAACTACAAATCACACAAAAGAATGCCATCAGAGCGGCTTTAAATATTCCTTGAAACCAACACATCTCTGACTTCAGGTCCAATCTACATGGGCTTCCAGTCTAGCATAGAATCTCTCTGAAAACTCTTGCCCTGATGCACAAGTGCTTAGCTAACAAGGCCCATCCTTACCTATCTAACCGCCTTACCCTCCATACTTCTGCCCGCCCCCTGAGAGCGGCCCAAGCACACAGCCTTTCCTTGCCTTGATTAAAACGACAAAAAGATGGGGGGGTGATTTTCCCTGTGCTGGCCACCAAGATTTGGAACTCCCTCCCAAACATCATTAGAACTGAGCCTTCCTTCCATTCTTACAAGAATAAAACAAAATCTTGGCTCTTCGCACAAACCATCTGATTCAGCCTGTATGACTAGTCTGGTTATCCCTAACTTTGAGTTAGAGATCTTGTTGTATTATTGTGTTTGTGTATGATCTGTTTCTTAATGTATGATGTCATATGGTCCATCTGGCTTATCTCTATAACGTCTATGTAATCAATTGTGTCTTGTCCTTTCTTTATTATACGTTACTGTAACATCTGTTCTACAAGATTATGCGCCCTGATGCCTGGGGCCTGGCGCGCTTTACAAATAAATAAAATACAAATACAAGTATGGGCCATGACCATATCATAATTGATGTTCCAAACCTTTCTGACGGAACATTAGAAGATCCATGTATTCGTGTTTTCCTGCACAATGTTAGACATATTCAAATGTCCAAATGTCCAAAAGACCAACTGCTGACAAAAATAAAAAAATAACAAAAATGACAACTCTAAAAAGACAATGCCACAAAAAATGAAGCCCCCCCTCTGAACCATTACACCTCCTCACTTCCTGGTGCCACCAAGATATTTTGGCAGGCGGATGATTATTTTTCCTTATACCGCTGTGAGTGGGAACCTTTTCCCCAAACTCACTGGCCCTCATTACGACCATGGCGGAATTCGGAAAACGATGGCGGAAATGCAATACCGCCATCGAATAGCGCTCGGTGCGACTATGACCCGTCACCGCAAAGTACGATGCCATTAGCGACACCGTAGTGAACGCCAACGCTAACTGCACCAAGCACGCGCGCGCGCGCCATGCCAAACCGTAAACACCACCATGGCGCAACGGTACGCCAATTCCGACCCCAGCGGACATGTACCTAACGCCATCAAGCATGGCGGAATGCACCATACCGCCATGGTGAGAAGTACGGCATCGCGAATCAACCGTAAACGGCCCCACTGACTGCCCGTACACCGCTCCCTGCCCACAAAGTACAACTCCCCGTAGGTGCAACGAAGCCACAATGCAACCAGTGAAATGCACAAGTCACCCATGCATGCCAACGAACAAATGGACCCCAAGAGGGGCCAATGGGAGCTGCAGGGCACAGATGGCACGAATACAGAAGCCATCCCAATGGACATGACCACAGTCCCCCACCAAGAAACGCACGCAAACACAGGCACCTGTGACCAGCAATATTCCGAAAAGCACAACATTCCACCAGTCCACCTGGCTGACCGGCATCTGTCACACAAAACCCAATCCCCCGCCCCTGAGCATGACAACATTCAAACTGTCATATTGGCAGCCCCCATCCCTGACCTCACGGGCTTCGTAGGCAAACGCGCCCAGTACAGGACCACGCAACAAAACTCCGAAGCTGGAACCCAATGCAGATCCCCTCACAATACATCGCTCCCCAAATAGGAATATGCCACATCACTTGCAAAGAAGAACGCTACACGGCCCATATCAGAATAGAATTTTAATGCACATCAATATCACCAAGCCCATACAGCCATCAGGCCATGAACTCCAAAACACATTTCACCATTGTGGGCTGCATCCGCAAGAAATGACCAGCCACTACTCGTGTGACGCCCTGTTCCCTCATGGTACACAGAGCCACATACACGTACGAAAAGGCAACATGGAAGCGCACAGAACCGCAGGGCCGTCCCAATGGGGAGGCACTAGTCCAGCTGAAAGGCCGAAATGTTGCTCCGAGCCACCAGTACTGCGTAAGGGCATGTGGCCCATTGGCGATCGTCCCATAAGATCGTAATGCTGCTCCACTGATTAACACGAAGCAGCAGGTGTCGGGAGTAAAATCCATCTGCAGGAGTGGCATACAGATGGCAGTGGCAAAAGGGGAGGAGATACCTGTCAACCAAAAGAAAAGAAACAGAATAGAATGGCCATCAGAACTACATTCGAACAACTCACATCAATGATCACACTAGATCCACAGCCATATGCATGCAAGCCCACTCCAAAGGATCATCACCACCCCAAAACCACTTGCGAATCATAACTATCTATATCGAGGTGAAAACACCATCACAAACGAGTGTACCTGTGCATGCGCCTGTGAAAACAGAATCCTTCAGATGGGATTGGTAACGTGCATGGACACAAGTGTCTGAAGGCGCGTCAAGACAGGGAGGGCTCAACAAGGCCAGATAGACGATGGTCCCACTATGGCAGCCCTGCATCACATAGCGCAGGGGGGGCGGACAGATCCCAAGAAGCCCTGTACATGGCAAACACTGTATCAAATCACCTGCCCATGCATCCATTCATCATTCCCTCATCCCGTAATGAAAACGCCTGAATATTTACTCACATAACATTAGAAATATCTATTGAGTCTGTGCGTTATGCAGCCTGCAAAATCCACAGTGCCCCAGCACGTAATTCCAGTCTAGTGAAGTAACATGTATTTGGGAACGTCCTGCCTTATCGTCCACTACGCAATTGCGCATCCCATACTATTCATATCAATCATAGCATTATCGCCATGGCCCCTGTCCCAAGGACATTGAACAATAGAACGTTATATTTGCAGTCAGACCTGTGGGCATCTCCTCGCCGCTAGCTGAAAACCGAAAGCGCCGCCCTTCGAATTCCTCATTTGCAACATCACGTCGAAGAGGCATCTGTGGCCGTTTGAAAACACTAATTAATCCATCGAGTGCGGCTGTGTGTGAAAATGGCAACTGCCTTCACCCACGAATGGGACGCCCCGCCCGTCGTTGCAACTCGGTACAGTGATGAATGAGGGCCCACCGTTACTCGAGTACTACGTTCCACTGACCCTTCACAACTCTGTTCGCGACTGCACAGATAGTATGTGAAACAATGGGACCACAACAGAATGTACATATCAACCAATGTTACACGGCCATCGGGTACAAATACAAGATTGCAATAGCAAGAAGCCATTCCACGAATTGCAGCGTTGTGCGCGGGACGTGCTCGGCCGAAGGGGAGAGCAGTTTGCACAGGTGGAATGAATCACCACAGGTGGAGGCCATTCAGCCTGGAAACACATAAATTGCACAGCCAGTCTCCTCCCACACCCACTCCGAAATGCTACCGGCAGGACTCGCGATGTTGGCCCTGGGGGACCTGATAGCACTGCAAGTACTCCAACTCCAAGAAGAAGACGAACACCAACTACAACCGGCCGCACGGAGGAGACGCAGGAGGAGGAGGAGGGCAAGGCAGGGCCAGCAAGGGCTGCCAGCACAGCCACTACCACCACGCAGGCAGCCCGCAATCCCACGCCTCCGAGCACATCCGTTCAACCTCACTGATGAGCAGATCCACACCCTCTACCGTCTGGACCGGGACACCATAACCGCCATTGTGGACATGACACAGGCTGACCTTGTCAGCATGATAGATAGCCCAACCGCCATCCCACCCCTACTGAAGGTGGTGTCTGTACTCCACTTCCTGGCCACAGGCTCCTACCAGCACACAGTCGGACAGTTGCATGGCATTTCTCAGCCACTGTTCTCACGGACACTATTGCAAGTGCTCGATGCCCTCCTGCAGCACGCAGACGACTACATCTCTCTACCACGCTCGGAGCAGGAAATTACCAACACAAAAGTGGGATTCCATGCACTTGGCGGCATACCGGGTTGCATTGGTGCCATCGACTGCACCCATGTGGAATTGGTCGTCCCACATGCCATGGAGGCCCAGTACCGCAACCGAAAACAATTTCATTCCCTGAATGTACAAATGGTGTGTGACTCCAACAGGATCATTACTCATTGTTGTGCCCGATTCCCTGGATCAACCCATGATTCTATGGTCTTGAGGAACTCTACAATACCACGCTACATGGAGCGACACGCAGGGAACAGATCATGGCTACTCGGTGAGTCTCATTACATGCATGATAATGTGGGGTATGTGATTCGGCAATGACCTGGCAGGAAGGGGGGGGGGTGTGCGTACGTAGCAATGGCATTCCACATCATACGTTTCTCGTCCACATACAGGTGATGCTGGATATCCACTGAAGAGATGGCTCCTCACACCAGTCCGGAACCCACGGGACCAGCATGAGGAGGACTACAACCATGCCCACTCACGTACCCGTGTAGTCATTGAACAGGCATTCGGCCTACTGAAGGGTCGTTTCCGCTGCCTCAGCAGGTCTGGCGGGGCACTCCTGTACCGCCATGAGAAGGTTGCAAAGATGGTGATGGCATGTGTCATGCTCCACAACATGTGCGTACGTAGAAATGTGCCCATGCCCCCTGACGCAGAACTGCAAGCACCTGAAGATGGTCATGATGAGGGTGGGGATGTGGCAGCACCTCAAGGAGTCTGCGAGGCACCGGAGGCCCGTGACATTCGTCAGCATCTCATTGATGCATGCTTCTAGCACTCACGCCTGGTGGCTGATACATGGACACGGGATGCGTGGCACTGTGTGTGTCTGGTACATGCACAATATGGACTGTACGCCTATAATGGCCTAGTACACAAAGATCAATGTCCACACATCTCATTGGTTGATCGTGCACTTTTTATGGCATATGTGATATCATGTTGTACACCCTATCGACCCGCCACCCAAGTGAGCCCAACACACCCCCTCCACCCTCCCACCTCCCCCCCGAACACCAGTGTCCAAAGATGCTCATCGTCCGTGGGCAGTCGCTATTGCAAGCCCCCTCTGCGGGTATCAGGGGCACCCCTGCCTGTGGAGCGCAGGTTCCTCCCAGATCTACGTTGGGGGCTGCCCTGGACGGAACTTGCAACGGATGATGTCTCTGCCTGCTCACGTCCATGCATGTCCCTAAGGGTTTGCGAGAGCTCAGTGAGCACACGGCGCACTGCGGCAAGTTCACCACATACGTCTTTGGACGTCGCATGCAGTTCCCCCCTCAGGCTCTCGGTGCTTCTCTCCATTTGGACTCTCAGGCTCTCGGTGCTACTCTCCATTTGTGCCCTTAGTGTCTCTGTGCCACTCTCCATTTGTGCCCTAAGTGTCTCAGTTGATGTTTCTATGTCTGCCTTAGTGCCCCCACATTCATCGGCATGGTCCTTGAGGAGCGTGGCCAGTTGCTGCTGTTGCACGATTAACTGGTCGAGGGACTGTTGCCTCTGCTGGGCCATGGCCATTTGCGGGGGTGTCAGAGAGGGGCTGTTGTCCTCATGTTGCCCTGCCACAGGGCTTGTGGGGGATGGCCAGTCGTCGTCTTGTGGGTGCCCCTGCGTGGTATCCTCATGTGGTACGGGATGGAACAGACAGGGGGATTGGGACAGGTCATGGATGGATCTGACTTCGACATCCCCGTCTTCTGTGTCGGAGAATGCTGCCATCAATGGGGTGTCACCTATGGTGCTGCTGCCACCGGAGGCAGTGCCTTCTGTGGCATCCGTTGGGGGGACCTGTGGTGGTGGTGTTGTGGCCATGCTGGCTGCTGGGGTGCCTGTTGATGTTCCCTCCTGTGTGCTGCCACCTGATTTGTGCTGCTGCCGTGTCTTGATGCGTGCAGCTGAGGTGGAGGGTCTTTGGCCGTCGGTCTTGGCCCTCTTTGCAGGTGTGCTGGTAGGGGTGTCCTGCAGCTCGTCGTTTGGATCGGACCCTGTGGTGGAGTAAAGGAGGGCGAGGGTTATTGGTGGGTCTGTGGGAATTGGAATGGCAATGTATCACATGCATTGGGGTGGTACCTGAGGGTGATTTGGGTCGGGGCCTTGGAGGTGCTTCCATTTGTGTGTGGAGTGAGGGTGCAGTTGTTTGGCAGCCTGCAGTTAGGGTGTGCCTGCTGCACGTGTAGTGCGTGTTTTAGGGGTTTTTAATTATTTATGTATTTATTGTGGGTTTTAACGTGCGCTATCAGGCCAATGTGTGTGGATGTTCTCCTGGACATGTGTTTCTGTTGCACTATGGGGACACATGGTGCTTCGAATGGATGGACTTTGTGGATTTAGCATTGTTTCATTAGGCCCACCTACCTGAATCTTCGGATGTCTGCACTCCTTTCTCCATCCCTCCGACTCCCTCTATGCTCTCCATTCCGATGGTGGAGGCACAGATTTCTTCCCAGGGGGTCAGCTTGATTGGTGATTCCGACCCTCCCCCGGTGGCTGTGGCAATGTTGCGGTTGGCAGAGAGTATGCTGCGGACGCGTATCCGCAGGTCGTCCCATCGCTTGCGGCATTGCTGTGGGGTGCGGGGTGCGGTCCCCACCGCACTTACCCGCTGTGCCACCAGAGCCCATATGGCCTTCTTGTTTGCGAGTGCCGTCCTGGTCATTTGCGTGGAGAAGACGACGGCAGCATTCTCCTGGAGGGTCTCTGTTAGCACGGTGAGTTCCTCACGGGAGAAGTGGACCTGCCGCTTGCGGTCGCACGCTTTCTTCGCTACTTTTCCCATTTTTCTTGGTTTCGCTAGGGTGGATGACGGGTTGGGTTGTGTCTCAGGGTGGTGATTTTAGTGGTTGTGTGGTTTTAGTGGTTTTATAGGTGTACGGCGGGTTGTTTCCCGTTACGGGCCCGTGTTTTAACTTCCGTTTCCGTATATTTCCGGTCACCGTACTTTACGGTAGGCGCACACTGCGGTGTCCGCTGTGATGGGTGGCGGTATTGCTCCTAGGGCGCCGTACGGCGGCGGTGTGGGCCGTTTTGGGGTCATTTCCGCCATCGCGGACTTTGCACTTCCGCCATGCCGTGGTGCTCGTGCCCGATGGGTCGGAATGGGCCGCACTTTGCTCCTTCTTTCAATGGCGGAAACGCTATTTACGCTGTGGCGGTCCGGTCAGTCACTTTCCGCCAGGGTCGTAATGAGGGCCACTGTGTCATTTTGTAGACTCTCAATAGTGTCTTTTAAAAATTATCCTCTTTGACAACTTTTTTTCAAAAGTGCCCATTTTTGCTGGTTTGGCCTAGGGGCTCCCCTTTTAACTTTCTCTGGCGAACCTGGTTACCTGAAGTTAACTGTGTCACAAGCATACTAGCCAACAATCCTTGTCCATGGTCTGACCGCCATGTCATCCTATTCTCCACCATGGTGAGAATCAAGCCGGATAAACTATTCCAACTTACTGCAGAAATGCCTTTTAAGAAACAAGCAGAACATCAACCCAGATAACATGCTCCCTTTACGACTACCAATAACTAACCCTCCACCTTTGAACTACGACCCTACCACCAGCAATGTCTTCAAGAAACCAGCAGAACATCAACTCAGATAACATGCTCATTTTACTACTACAAATAACTAACCCTCCACCTTTGAACTACGACCCTACCACCATAGTGACATTATTCAACCAAACGGTCCTAGCAGCCATCAACAAAGTGGCTCCACTGGGTATCTGAAAAATAAAACTGAAAGCTCATGCTAATTCATGGTTTTCCGAGAACCTTAAAACACTTTGTTCTGAGAAAAGAATGGCAGAATGCATCTGGAAGAAACACCGTCAATTGCCAACAAGTCTCACTTCTATACCTTAGCAACCAAATATAAGGAAGCAACTATCAAATCAAAGGGCAACTCATTCAACTAGAGAATTGGACATGCTCAATCAGGCACTAGGGAACTCTTCTCTATACTTTGAGAGCTTAAATCCCCCGCTCTGCTTCCAGACCACTATATCAAGGACCAGCCCTGGTGCTCAAATATCCAAAAAAGGCCCTTGCCGACAAGATCACCCTCCTCCAGAATAAAATTGAAGCCAAGAAAGCTAAACTTATGCCAGTCCCCCAACCTGCCTTCTCTGCCATGATTTCAGAGGACATCGCCCACAAATTTGAATTCACTCATGTGACCACTACTGAAATCACACAAATTATCAAATGACTGAAACCGACAAGATGCCATGGTGACAGCTGTCCAGCTACCCTGATTAAAGACAGTTTTAATGAGCTTGCGCCCTTGATCACAAACCTGATTAATAACTCCTTCTCCTCCAGGATATTGGAAGCATGGGTACTCCCACTGCTGAAGAAACCCACTTTGGACCCTAATATCCCCACCAACTACCAGCCTATCACCAAGGTACCGTTTCTCCTGAAGATCCTTGACAGGGTAGCCTATCTACAAATACAAAAATTCTTAGACTCTAAGAATATGATTGGCCTTTGACAATCTGGCTTCTTCCCTGGCCACAAAACGGAAACAGCCCTGCTTGAACTTAACATCCAAATGGACCAATACAAATATAAATGGGATTTGGCAATCCTCCTCTTATTCGATCTTTCTGCAGCGTTTGACTTAGTCAATCACAAGATACTATGCAAACACGTTGCCTAGCTGCCCACTTCCCACCCAAAGCCATTAAGTGGATTGAATCTTTCCTCTATAGATGTACTATGAGAGTTTTCTCCTCCACGGCTGCAGACAAACCAGCTTCAGTATCCTGTGGAGTCCCCCAAGTATCATGTGTATAACGTATTCACCAAGCCTCTCTTCGGCTGCTTAGACAAATTGGGTGTCACATATACGAATGATGCAGTCGACACCCAAATACTCCTATCAATCACTGGAATATATGACATTGACTCTAGTCTACAAAAAAAAATCTACCTCACCATACAAGCAAGTTAATTATGTCTCAATGATGAGAAAACTGAAGTACTCATCATTGGCACCCAATCTAAACTGAACAACCTACCCCACTCCAACAAATCATTCAACATTGATGGCAATCCCATTTCTGTAGCCAATGAGGTAAAACCTTATGTGTCTACATCGACTCCTCACTTACCCTAACGAGGCATTTCAATGCGATAGTCTCTGCTGCAGCCTACACGTCTAAACTGATTAGAGCCAGTAGACCTTTTTTATCTACAGATAACTGCATCACCTTGGCCACAGCACTGATCCTATCAACGGTGGACTACTGCAATTCCCACCTTGGTGGATCTAATGTCCGCAATATTAACAAACTTCAAATTGTGCAAAACAATTCTATTAGAGTAGCTTTGAACATCCCCAAACATGAGCACATCTCATCAGCCAGAGTCAACATACACTAGATCCTGGTATGTGATTAGATCAAATTTAAAACCCTTTCACTCACACACAAATGTCTCTCCAAGAGCGCCCCTGCCTACTTGTCAAATCAAATATCAAAAACCCAGGCCACTAGTCCTACCTGCTTTACCTATGCAGGTCTGGTCGTTATTCCCAGATTCAGACAACAAAATGTGGGCAGCTCGAGCTTCTCAGTGTTTGCAGCAATACTGTGAAATTCCATGTCCCTAGCACCTAGCATTAAGGACAGATACAGATACAGTCCTTCGGCAAAGGTCTAAAAACATAGCTGTTCTCCCAAGACACATAGATTCACACAACTCACTGCACTTCAGGACTATAACCTGTGTAACCACATGCACCTATTGTATATGCTATGTCTGTAATCCTTGTAACTGACCTGTTTTTCAAACTGACCGTAATTTGTGCAACCTCATGTACATACTGTATAGGTAATGTCTGTAACTGCAAGCACGTCCTGTAACCAACTTCTTAAGCTACAAGCTCCTAGATGCCTCTGGGCTTGGGACGCTATATAAATTGCAAAATAAATAAATAAATAAATAACCTTGTGAGAACTACAGTTCCTAAGGCTAGAAAGGTTCTTTGGATCCCTTTTACATGTTATTTGATGAAACCAGCACACCCTACCTTATTTGGAGTGCTGGGGAGAAACAAAATATCCCCTTTTCACACTAAAGCTGTACACATCCTGTTAAAGGGACAAACTTACCTTCAATGGCTGATGGCAGTGATACCTTAATTCAGTGCACCTTTACAGCACTCTGTTTGCACAGCCCCGGTAAAGGCACCCCTGGGTGTTCATGTTACCAAAATGGCCCCTGTCTGTTTGTGTCACGATCCGCTTCCTTCGCTCCCTTTCCCACCACTTGGGGGCATCATTTGGGGTTTATTCCCTACTGGACTTTCCTTCCGAACCTTATGCTACAGTGCTGTAATGAATTGGGAGTGCTAAATCCTTATTTGCCAAAGTACTTCCCTTCCGGATCCATTCCATGTTTTTGCCAGCCAGTATGCTGCTTTAATCAAATGACTATGCTTCCCAGAATGCCTGGCCCACTGCTTCATCTCCACCCTTGCAGGACAAGGCTGGGTGGAGGATAGGCAACACCTGTGGCTGCAGGTGCAGCAAGCAGCACACCTGCGGCGTGTGCTCGTTAAGCAGGTTTAAAAGCCTCAGTTTGCTTCAGTCCAGCGCTGGTCATTGTTGCAGTGTTCCTGTTGTGACTGCCCCCTTGTTCCTGGTTCTTAGCCTTGTGCCTAGTTCCAAATTTCCATTGCTTGTTCCTTATCCTTGGATTTCGAATTTATCTGCTTAATTGATTTCTGCTTCCCAGATTTCCCTTCTTTCTTCCCCTGTTTGCAGGCAGCATTTCTCAGTGCTTTCCCTTTTGGAACAGCCCAGTTTGCCTGTGTTCTATATTTCTCTGACTTGTCCTTTGCTGCTGTATACCTTGCTGCCTTAGTCTTTCCTCCTTTTTAGATTAGCTTTCTGCCTTTTTTCTTTGGATGGGTGGGGAAAGTTTGCCCTTGTAATTTCGCTTTCCCTGTTCATGTTCCTTTACCTTTCTTGGAATCCATTCCATGTTTTCCCTTGCATCTCTGCATTTACTTTCCATTGATCATTAGGTGTGGTGTGCGGTTGTAGCTAGGTCCTGTGTGAATGCCTATGTTTTCCTCACTATTCTGTAATCACTATTCCTACTTGCCCCTTGTCTTGAGTCTCATGTATTTAGTTATCCTCCCATTGCTGTTACAGCCTTTCGGGGTCCCTGTTTGATCAACAGGGTTCGTGGGCTCGCTGACATTCAAGTGGTATTTCTCGTCCTCGTGAGTACTGTTTTTAAGTTTCCTTATTTAATACCATCAAGAGTGTTAGATCACAGATCCTGTCATTGCTTGCCCTCTACGTGGGCTTAGCGCTGTCAGTACCTGTAAT
Source organism: Ambystoma mexicanum (assembly GCF_040938575.1). Taxonomy (NCBI): domain Eukaryota; kingdom Metazoa; phylum Chordata; class Amphibia; order Caudata; family Ambystomatidae; genus Ambystoma; species Ambystoma mexicanum. The sequence continues at coordinate 465,318,905 of NC_090928.1, read as the reverse complement.
AGAAATTGTGGGTAGGAGCTTGCCGACTTTCTTTACAGTCATAAGGAGTATTCTAAGTGCTTACCCTACATCCCTTTTCATATATTTGTATTGTTGTCACACTTGGTTTGCACTCCTGGGTTTTAGTCTTGGTTCCTGTATGTATGTTGTTTGACTCAAACCATTCACTGTGTGATAGTGTGCACATTTCCCTTGCCATATTCACTGCCTTTGTCCTTACTTGACAGATTCCTGACAGTTTGTTTCATCATGTTAGTGTTCCTTTTCCTTTCATGTTCCTTCCCCTGACATCCAGGGTGCAAAATTCCTTTGTGTGATGTGTATCTTTGGCAGGAGTCCTGTGGACTCCACACCCAGACTCCAGAGTGTCTCTGAAGTCAGGAAGGGAGGGGGGAGTCTAAAATTCTGAAACCCTATGTCTTCCAGCTTTAGTGTGACATTCCAGTTGAAACTGGAAGGCTGGCTCTCCTGAAAGGATGGCCAACCCCGCCAAGTATGTATGTTGCGAGACTGTTTGATTGGCTGGGTTTCTGCATAAGTGTCTGATCATGGAAGCTGAAGAAGTAGTCGACCATTGGAATCAAAATCAAAGAGGAAGATGAAGAATGTGTGGCTTAAACGCTTTCTAGCGACCGGAGAGCCTGCTGTGTAACCAGAGCCTGCAAGAGCCCTTCCTTCCATTCAACCTGGTGACTGCAAAAATAATGTCCCTAACCCAGAACCTAGTAGAACCCACTAGACTCAGGAAGACCTGCATTTTGAGCCATCTCATACCATGCTTCTACCTTGCTCGGCTGCAATATTCTAATACCCTGGGACCGACCATGATCCATTGCCTGGTGCATTCTCTTCCGAATTCTGAATCTCACTGAAAATTTGTGGACATCCTACTGGATCGCCAGTAACACGATTCCAGTCTGGAAAGTCTGCTAACCTGAGTGCTGGACCTTGTAAACAACAAAAATCCAACCAGTGATATTCTGTCTTCTTCTGTACCCCTGAAATAGGTGCCAAAACCACAGAAACACATCCAGCCATTAGGAAAACCTTGCCTAGAGACTCCCCCATTAACCTTGCTGAAAAAGTCCTTCCAGTGCCCTATCTTCTGTCGTTTTACTGAAGTAATTCAAAGACCAGGTTTTCGACTGAAGATCCGGAAGTTCTCCTGCTGCTAAATCTTCTTCTGTGCTGAGGTACTGTGCTGGCTTGGGTATTTACTTACTTTATGTCGCTTGTGATTTCTTTATAGCTTTGTGTGTTTTCTGTGATTGGGGGGCCATTCATCCAGTTCCCCCAGGCACCTGCGTTATCCTCCTAGGGTCTCTTCTCTGAAGCTCCTGGACCCTCAACTAACTCTAAAAGTATAGCACTTTCTTGTTCTAACAGTCTTCCTTAGGAACTCTGACTGTTGCTACTTAAGAACCTATCCTGACACTGCCTTTTGGACACTAGACCCCTGTGACCCCCCTCTGCCACAGAGAACACTCATGCTCAAGAATAAGGGAAATCCTTCTGCAAATTGGGCCTTGTGTCTGGAAAAGAGAACACATGTTTAAAAGTGACTTACTTGCAAAAGAAGTTGGTTGGTAACTGTTACTCTGAGAGTGAACAGTTACAAACGTTCTTACTTACCTTGAATGTGTGTTGCACTATTCTGAAAAGTATAAATAAGGTGAAATTACTCAACTGTGAATTGGTAGTGCCTCTTCCCCAAAAGTAATGCTGCTGGTTTCACTGTATTATTCCTTTTATGATAATTGTAGGAGTGTCCTCAACTGGGTCTTGCTTCCCCTGAGTTGTTGCTAGCCTGTCCAGAATAAGTCTGTATTAGGTTTTACATATCTAGAACAACTATGAGTCATTCATAAAGTGTAACATTGGGTTTTGCTTTCTCTGGTCAGTTTTAGACAGACACAAAAGAGTGTTAGGTTTACACCTGCCTTGAGTATAACTATGTTATCCTAAAATAAGTTAGAGTTATTGCTTCCCTTAGTCTGTGAACTGAAAAGCAACTGTAATTGAATATTACACCCCAAGGTCCAACTCCCCTAGAATAACTGTCTTATTCTGAATCAGAGTTATAGGTGTATACTGTTCTTAGAACCTGTGTTTCACTAGATCAAACAAGTATATTGTCCAGTTGATATTACTATTTGATTAATTGCTGAACATCGCAGTACAACTGATATGGTCTATTACCCTGGTATTACTGAAAGTAACCTAAAAGTATCTATTGGTTTTGACTTCCCTAGAACTCCTGTTAGGTGTTCCAAATTAGGTTATATGCTTTGGTCTGTGTGCCATCAAGCATAGTGTTGTGTTTTAATAAATGTGGTGATATATAAATGTGATAGTACATATTTCCCCCATGATTTATATGGGCATACTTGTATTTAAATAAACCATATATGTTTACAATACATAGTGTTTCAGTGTTTCTTTAGATCATTTGTATTACAATTTCATGTGTACTGATTCTACAACCCTCTCTCCCTCCTAAAATAAGCCTGACTGCTCTATCTACGCTACCCTGAACTCAGGTGGTACAGCCTTATACTAAGAGTGGAGTCTTGTACTGCCTCAGTTGAATGGTTTTCCTAAGCCCTTAACTGGACTTCAGGAAAACACTCCTAACAAATGTCTTAGGGGGAAATTCGTAGAATTTTGTGCAGAAGCAGCGCATGCGGGAAGCGCAGAGAGGGAGCGTGCGCCAGCGTGAGCTACCCGCGTGCGCCAACACCCATTTTCACGCACAGCGTATTCATGGATACTTACATCCATAACCAGCTGTGGCGCAGAGTGGCGCAGCGACCCTGCAGCAGCACCAGTTACGCCCCCAACCCTGCCCTGTGTGCCAAACACTTCACACAACTCACCTACATGGTGCAAAGGCCAGTGGTCAGCATACATCCCCCAACCACGAAAATGTGCTAAAAACGCCACTCAGACCTCACACACCAGCGAAACCGCGTGTAAAACACCCCGCGCACCCCTGGAATACACGTACCCAGCTCGCGCAGCAAAATCGCGTGTAAAACTCCCCGCACACCCCTGAAATACACGTGACCCACTTGTGCCAGCGAAATCACGTGTAAAACTCCCCACGCACACCTGGAATACACATACCCTGCTCGCGCCAGTGAAATTGCGTGTAAAACTCCCCGTGCACCCCTGGAATACGCGTACCCCGCGTGCACCAGAGAAATCGCTTGTAAAACTCCCTGCGCACCCCTCGGATTATGTGTACCCCGCTCACGCCAGCCCAATCGCTTGTAATTCTCACTCCCGTAACCCCAGATTCACGCAGCAGTGTGGTGAGAAGCCACATGCACCCCCTGCAGCCAGAGCATGCCACAGGGGACCACCCTATGCCCCTCCCCATGCCATGCAGGCAGCCCATCCACCCTCCCCATGCCCCGCAGGCAACCCATCTACTCTGACCATGCCCTGCAGGCAGCCCATCCACCCTGACCATGCCCTCCAGGCAGCCCATCCACCCTCCCTGTGCCCCGCAGGCAGCCCATCCACCCTGACCATGCCCCGCAGGCAGCCCATCCACCCTCCCCATGCCTCACAGGCAGGCCATCCACCATGACCATGCCCCGCAGGCCGGCCACATGGCACCGTGCAGTTGGGAGCCGCGACTCATGCCCCCCTGCCCGCCATTTACGGGCACCTGCCAGCAGGCCCCGACTCATGCCCCCACCCAATTGACAGGGTCCTGCCAGCAGGCCCGACTCATCTCTCCCTCACCCACCACCCATTGACAGGCACCTGCCAGCAGGCCCCGACTCATTTCTCCCCCAATTGACGGGCATCTGCCAGCAGGCTCCGACTCATGTATCCCCCACCCACCCTCAATTGACAAGCACCTGCCAGCAGGCCCCGACTCATGTCACCCCACCTACCGAAATGTATTAAAAAGAAACCAAATGACAAAATGAAAGCCACATGAAAATGAAGAAATAATGATTGCAATATGAAAAATAAAGTAAAATCCAAGGAAAAATAAAAATCCAAAACATGAAAAAGAAAAGTGGTCCATCCCCAATGTCCATAGAAAGAAATCCTAAGTTGAAAAGCATTAAAAAAAATACTCCATGTGAAGATATAAAAAAGAAAGTATGTTCATGTCCGCAAAAATAGTAAATGAAAGTCTGAAGGGTCCATTGTCCCAAAATAAAAGGAAACCTACAAAAAAACCTATCAAAAATACAACTATATACACAAAGTGGAGCAAAGTCCGTGGACTGCAAATCATAATAAAAACCAAATGAAACCTAAACCTAAATAACTATATACAAAGGCGGCGGGCTAGTATGACGGGTCACTTTTTTATGTCTCCGGCCAGGGCATCATCGAACTCCACATCGATTATCCAGAGGCGGGCCTCTTCCCTGGCCTCGAGGTCTCGCAGGGATGCAGCCATGGCCTCCTACAACTCCTGGTGCCTCAAAGCCTGGTGCATGGAGTTCTCCGCCCTGACCATTGTGAGCCATGCCCTCTTTGCCCGCGGCTGCTCCGCACCTATTCGCTGGCCAACTCGCTGCCACACGGAAGACACTCCCATTCCTGGGTCCTCCTGCCCGCCAGCCGATGCCTGCCCCGATGATGTAGAGGGCCCTGAGGCCACATGCCTCCTATGCCGAGCCTGCCACCGCCTTTCTGCTGCCTGCCGCCACCACCACGACTGCCTCTGGGTAGGTGGCAACACCCAAGGCTATCATGCAGGTGCCCTACTTGTATATGCCTGCACATCATCCGTTGCCAGGGGTCCAGTTGCTAGGGTGACCACCTGTGCTGGAGCTCCGACTCCCGACTTTGGCAGGGATGGGATCTCCACCAGCCTGGCTGCGTTGGTTGGGGCATGTCCACAGGGGGCCCTGGTGGCATCTGGGCCGGAAGACGGCACAGAGATCGACTGGTGTATAATGTGCACAGATTTGGAGAGGGGTGCAAGACATAGTGACACATGGAGGCAACTCCTGACCACGAGCCTTCCCAACTGGGCCATGTTGGCACACATCTCTTTGTGATGACGTGCATGGTTCCCCAAGGAAGCATGCATGTCATCATGAATGTCACATGTGTGCAACGTGACACCAATCAGGTCGGACTCAATCCTGTCACGGGTCCCCAAGTCTGCAGGTAGATGATTGCCAGATGACGAGGACCTCACCCCTACCTGCGGACGGGCCTGGGACAGGGCATCCCTGCTGGTAGAAGGTGATGCAGTCACAGTGTCAGGGACAGTGACATGCACAGGCCCCTCCGCGGTGACCTGTGCTGCTTCCTGCCCCTGCCCCTGGACTGCACCACTTGCACCAGTGGCACCACCCCCACCAGGCCCCATGTGCGGCTCTGAAGTGGCCTCCTCCTCCTCTGTACACACCACCAACCTGGATGGCTCTGCACCGTCTTCCACCACTGCCAGTCCCTGTGGGGGCTCACCCTCCCCTTCCGCTGCAGCCGTACTGGCGGACGCGGCACCAGTCCCCTCACTCCCGGATGATGGAATTTCCTAGGAGGGTGACTGGGCCTTGCGTCGCCGGCCAGTGGAGGCATCCCTGCCACTTTCCTCCACAGCGCCGTCCCCACCCACTTCTTCACTCGCCGCTATGTAAAGGGAGACATTGAACACAAACATCAGGGTACTGTACAATAGTCCCTAAGACACAACGCAATAGCAAATGAGTGGCACTGTCAAACGTCACTTCCATCATGTCCCTCCACAACACATGGGTCAGTGCAGGCAACACACATGCAGGAACAGGCATGGCACATGCAGCACACATTTGCATCCATGGACAATTGTTCGACAGTTATAGGGCCTCATTACGACCCTGGCGGTAAGTTACCGCCAGGGCCGTGACTTTACCGCCATGGTGCTAACTACGTTAACGCCATGGCGGTAAGGGGATTTACCACCCCATTCCGACCTTGGCGGGGCGGTAAATCCCCAATCCCCATTTACCCTTCCCCATTCCCATTTTTGCCCCATAGGGCATAATGGGAGTGGGGAAGGCGTTAATTACGCCACCGTAAATTACGGTGGCGTAATTAACACCAAGTTCCCTTACCGCCATGGTTTTTTACACCCGCTAAAAGCAGGTGTAAAAACCGCCATGGCGGAAAGGGAACTCGTAATTGGCGGTAAGGGGTCGGCGCAGCTAACGCTGGCGCTAACCCCTTACCGCCAGGGTCGTAATGAGGCCCATAGTGTCTAAATACAAAAGTCTTGACACAAAAGGATCACATTTATTTTTTCGAATGCATTTTTTTTTTTGGGGGGGTTACCCCCCAAAACTCCTGTGTTTTGGGGGAAAAACCACAAATTTTACTATATGAACAAAAAAAAAACATGTACATTAAAAAAAATGCATTCAAAAATATTTTTTTCTATCCTTTTGTTTCAAAATGATTGAATTTCGAAACTATGCTTTCGATACTTTGATGGGACACCATCCAAGGCGCCATAGAAACATCCAATGGTGGGCTGAAACTCACGTGCATCATGGGACATGCCGATCACATGCACACACATCACCGGAGGGTCATGCATCTGGCCCTGTATACCCCCAGACACAGCTGTATCAGTGAATCAACACATCGTCATGGACATGTGTCATGCATCCATGGCGTTTACCAGTCACTCACACACTACTTAGACACATGGACATGTACACCATGCATGTCCATGACAGCAGCACCCATCTCTCACACCCCAAACATGCCCAAGTACAGACACAGGCATGCATACATGTGGGCATTCCGCATGCTGCTGCGCATGATACATTGTAACACATACACCATCCATGTGGGTCACGCCTGACTGGACTCATATGCAGCCCCATCATGTACCTGCACACACGCATCCATACATGACCCATGTCACACATACAGCCAGGCAGCTAACTACCACCACACTGCAACATGCACTGTTTTAAACGGGAATGCATGGGCACTTACCGCTTGACTCCAGAGTGGCCTGCATCCAGAGGATCTGGTGGTGGAGCACTAGGCGAATGCGCTCCAGGACCCTCATATGCTGGGTGGTAAGGTGGCCCTGGCGCCCCACTGCATCCGCTGCTTTCAAGAGGTGCCAGGCCTTCTTGAGGGTCCTGGACTTGTAGTCCTCCTAGCGCTTCTGGACGTGTTTGATGTCGCGGGATGCCACCCCCTCTGGGTTGATGGCACCCACTATGTCCGTCCAGATCCTCTTCTGTCCTTCCTTGTCGGCACGCAATGGTGTGAAGAGGGCATCATAATGCCCCAGGACTTTCTCCACCAAGATGCCAACTTCATTTGTACTGAAGCTGGCAGCCCTCTGGCTCTCTGCTGGGGGTTTGCCACTGGTTCCGGATGGTGTTGCGTCGGACATGACAACCCCTGAGGCAGGTGTGGGTGGGCAACTGGGTCCTGGGGATGGGCTGTGGAGCGATGGAACACCAGTCGGGAGTCTTCTGTTCCAGCAGGGGTGGTTACAGCAACTGGACCCCTGCAGATGGCTGATGTGCAGACACCAAATGTCAGGGCACTGTTGGCAGCAGGCAGCAGCAGATGGCTGTAGGAGGCTCCCCTGGGCTCTGGGGGGCAGGAGTATGGCCTTCTGGGCAGGAGCATGATCTTCTGTGTGTTGCTGTGTGGCCAGCTTGATGCAGAGTGAATTGGCACGTGAAAAAACAGCACGTCAGCGTGTAATTCATGTCAATGTTCCACGCGCGTCTGCAGGGCGCTGTACATGCTTTCAGTGGAGACCGACAGGTGTGTTCTTCCTACTTTGGGGTTCACACGCGATTACTTCACAGTGGTTACAGTGCCTATGCATATTTCTTTTCCATGCAAGGCAGACGGTGAGTCGCGCACACTATTGCACGCTATTTTTCCTGTGTGTTCATTGCGTACGCTTTTTTGTGTTCATGGGTGCTACAGCGTACTGTGTGAGGTTTTTTTACACGCACATGGGCTACAGGGGTTGCGTATACATTTTTCTTGTATTTTTTGGTGTGCCTGAGCGTTGCGTGACCGTCATTTATCCCCAGGGTCCACAGGCAGCCTTGCAGGAGCACAGGGGTGCGTCTACCATCACATACCCTGCCCCCTTCACCCCAATTGACTAGGAGAATTGTTCAGTGCAGCTCCCATTGCCATTAGTACATCCCTGCCATGGTTGGGAGGCCACCGAAGGTTAAGGGGGGCTCAGCTGGGTGTCCTGCCAGTGTTGGGAGTGATCGGGCACATGGCCGGGGTGACCAGGGAGCACATGGAGTCCAGGGTGGCAAGGGTGGCCGTAGAGCAGGAAGAGGCAGGGGTGCACCACAGGGACAGGATGTTTAGCCACGTGCTGGTGCAGCCATGCCACCACCCCTGCCGTTCCATGTGATGCTGATTTTGCATTCGACCCTGGCACCCTTGTGACCCAACATTAAGTAACATGTGCTGACACGGGCCCACCGGAAGGGGTAGCTGCAGGTGCAGCTGTGGCGACCACCACACAGCCCGCCACCCACCAGGTTTACTCGTAATATGGCGGTACGGTATGGACGGTGCCAGTGACATACCATCACCCTCTATGGCATACCACCATACTCATAATGACCCCCTTTGTATGTGTGGGAAATTTTTGCCAAGTGAGTTTATCAGGTTCCATGTCAGGTGTGAATGTCTCATGCCTGTTTACATTTCTCACGTTGCACTTAATGACGATAGTGTCATGTGTTGTGCATTTGGTTGGCTGTTCAGCTGTTGCATGCCATGGCATGGCATGGAGGACAGGGGTCATGGGTGTTGGGAGGGTTTGGGTGACATACCAGTGATTTACATGGCCTGTTTTGCAGGGGGGTGGTGGGATATGCACCTTGCATGTGTTCCTTTTGATCACACCAGGTTGGTTATGTTTAAGTAGCTAGGGATGCACACAATGAAGCACTTCTGTGAAAACATTCTCAGGGTGGTAAGGTTGTGACAGTTGATTGTCTCTTTGTCATCGTCGATTGTCACCTGGTATGTGCCAGGCCTTTGAGCACTCTTCAGGGGTGGGAGTTTAGGTGAAAAATGTGGCCACAAGCTGGGTCCGGGCTGCCTCGCCACGTACCCTTTCCCCTTCCATGAGCTGCGCCTGTGCATGTGGTTGGGGATGTGGAGACACCACCTTGTCCACCAGTACGCCCCGCTGTGTTGCGACATTGTGAAGGGCACATGCTGCCACAATGATCCTGCACTCTACTGGGGGTGCATATAGTAGCTGGTCGCCAGAGCGGTCAAGGGAGCGTAAGCATGACTTGAGCACTCTGAATGTGCACTCCACTATGGCCCAGGTTGCAATATGGGCTGCGTTGTATCTTACCTGAAGTGGTGTGGTGGGGTTCCGTATTGGCGTCATCATGTGGGTGCTCAGAGGGTAGGCACTGTCCCCTGGGGAGGTGATGATGGTTGTCATTAGTTGGGTTTGTGTATTTGTCTGTGTGTGACATGCAGGCAAATGCACAGACATTTGTACTCACCTATGAGCCATGTGTCACCATGCTTCCCAGCTTTCAGGGCCCGTCTCAGGGCAGACATTCTTTATATGAAACTGTCATGGGTGGACTCTGGATAGTTTGCATAGACAGAGGTGATGATCCCCTTGGCATCGCATACAACCTGCACCTTCATGGAATGCCAGTGCTTGCGGTTGCGGTAGATGTTTTCAGTGGCCCTAGTTGGATGTAGGGCCAAATGGGTGCAATCTATGGAACCAAGCACTTTGGGGAAGTGTGCCACCCTGTAGAGGTCCAGGACCACGGCCTGCTTTTCTGCGGGTGTTCTGGGCATGTATATGTGCCTGCGGACTGAGGGGCGTGCAGTGATGATTGCCAACACCTGGTGTAGGCAACGTGACTTCCTGGGCTGTGAGACGCCCCCCACTATGACAGTAGTCCGGTGAAATGACCCAGTGGCCTAAAAATGGAGTACATTGAGTACCTTCTCCAAGGGGCTCAATGCTTGGGAGCACAGGGTGGGTGATGTGAATTTATCCTCGCACTCAGTGACCAGGTCTAGAATTATATGAGGTGGATACCTATACCTGCCATAGACCCGGTCATCAGGCATCCCAAAAAGGCTCGTCCTGGTCAAATAAATGAGGGGCCTGGCTATTCTCCTCCTCCAGAGGTGTCCCACGATCACTGCTGCGAGGAATGGGACATAGCTGTATATGCTTGTTTGTTGTTTGCGCACCATTTTATGCTGCGCGGGGGCGATTCTGCCTGCTTTCATGTGGCGGACGTATTTTTCCATTTCCGTGTGTTTTGACTTGCACAGGCTTTCCCTATTCGATTCCATGAATACATGTTGTTCAGTAGCGTGTGGGCATTGTGTGTGTTTCTCAGCGGTACTTCCCACGTTACTCCTCCATTTTTACGTGTTGTTCCTCATTCCCCGTGTTCCTCCCCCTTTTTAGGTGTGTGTGCGAGAACTTGTGTGCTTTCCCCGTTCCTGTCACGCACGCGTTTGGAAAGTCGCAGTGACGTGTAAGGTAAGCGCGGATTTGGCGCACATCCCGGGAACAACACACGCAGGGCCTTCCATGCATGCGCTAGCTTTTTCATGCTTGTGCCAGCTTGCACCACAAATTTTGGCACACATTTATTCCATGAATTACCCCCTTTGTGTTTTCTTCCACAATGTACACTGGACATGCTCCACCTCCATTTTAAAACACTATTTGTTCACCTTACATATCTCCAACTGTCTACACACATTTTTATTCTTTTGACTTCCTACTGCTGTTGATGGATTAAGGACCCAGATGGCATTATTCTGCTAATGCTAATCTCATGAATAGACATGTTAACAAATGGCATAGTGACCATTTCTTGACAAAAAAAGCAAACAAAAATGGCCACCATTTCCATAGCAACCATTCAAATCATTGTACAAAAAAATAAACAAACAGCCATTAACTGTTAGTTTGAGACATAATCCTCCTGTATTAAATAGCAACCATTGAAAAAGTGAACACACTTTCTATCCCATTCCATGGCAGAAATCTTTCTCAGTTGCAAAATTGCAGTCTGTCTTCTGAGCAAATAAAGACATTTTTACTACTCCAGTCTAATGGAACATAATCCTAATAGCAATAGACACACTGCCAGGAGGGCATTCCTGTGTTAGATAGTGCTCAGGGTCTTTATTAAAGCCCTCACATTGGTCAGACCTGTAACTATGGACATGCCAAATATTCCCTAAACTCCATAGAAACACCAGTGTGCCCAGTAAACTGCCATTGGCAGCTGCCAGTACTTCTGTATCAAAGAACAGTACAGCAACAAGAACATTAAAACAAAATCGTTGTTTCCTATTTTAAACTGTTGCACATGTAAACTTCAAATAAACCATCCCAACATTTTACTTCTTCTAATTTGTGTACTATGATAGCATTCCTTAACGCATACCGTGTCTGCATTTATTGGGGCAATTTACACAGAAAAAAAACATTCCATTTTTTTTTTACATTTTCAATTCAATAAGCCCAAAGACAATGGGACATTCCTGCGTCAGATAACGCCCTAAGGATTTTATTAAAGCCCTCACATTAGTCAGAATCTGTAACTATACGCATGCTAATTATTAGCCTTAACTCCATGTAAGAACCAGTATGCCCAGTAAACTGCCATTGACATCTAACAGTATTTTCGTATCAGTTAGCAGTACAGTAACAAGAACATTAAAACAAATCAGTGTATTTCTTATTTTAAACTATGACACATCTAAACTTCCAATAAACCATCAAAAATGTTACAACCTTTAATTTGTGTACTAAAATAGCATTGCTGAATAGACACTGTGCCACAATTATTCAGGCAATTTGCACTGAAAAATCCATTCCATTTCATTTTTTCATAATGGCAGTTTGCAAAACTAATACCATTCTTATATTCTTTATGAATATATATTTAAAAATAACACCAGTCAAACATATTTTTCATAAAATTAAACACTAGGTTTCACAAAACAACAAACAAATACACACAATGTATTTTCTCTTATACATAACCTCACAGTAACACAGTTCTGCAAACCAAATCTTTTTTAAAACAATTGTTTTCCAATCACACCACTCCAGCAAAAATAAAATCTTTTCAAAACATATACATTTTATATCACCCCAAAAATCACTATAAAGCGCATCATAAGTTGTTAAAAAAGCATTGTTGATAAAATCATATGTGTACTGCTCTGTGATCATTCTTTTATTTGGAATGAAAAAAGTATACTTCATGATTCTAAATCATGCACCTCACTACAAATACAATTTATTTCCTAATAAACAACTTCCAATAATTATTCCCACCCATTTTCTATATATACAGCAGGAACACTTCATTGTTAACAAATACAGTAAAAAAACACAGAGCCCCATTATCAAAATATAATCAAATCAAACGTTCAAAAAAACAAGGTCAAACAACTGATTAATGCCATTCATATTTTATCACAGGTAACATAAACTGCACATTGTGAGCTCTGCAGTCAAAATAACAAAAGACAAAATGGGGAGTCTCATACTTTCCAAAATCAAAAGCAGAAAAAGAGAACTACATTGTGAGAAAACAAATGAAATGGCCAACATATTCACTGCAACCTATCACAATGAAGTACACGTTTACAACATTAACACAAGCCAATTAGAAACACAGAAACACACACAAAACCCTGCCCTGCATCAAAAGTAGCTGCAGATATTCAACACAGCTACAAAGCTTACTTGTTGCCGCAGGTACACATACATTTTCTACAAACTAAAAACCAAAGTAATCCAACCTTCAAAACTTTAAATGAGACAACACCTAAACACACAAAATAACGCACACACAGATAGCATTCTGCGCTATAGTATCCACATAACAATATGATTATTGCACAGAAAATGTATATTTATATACGAGGCTATGAATATAACTGTGCCTACAGAGACAACCAATGAAAAGGCAAAAAGCGTTGACACACATACGCACATGCATTTTCTACACGTGGTTATATAAGACCCATACACAAACGTTTGCTGTTATCCGCGGCTATTCACAAAAACTATTAATTCAAAAATGTGCTTCCACTCCCCCAAACTCCAAACCAGTGTCCCTAGCACACATTCAGCCCCCTGACACACCCTATGATCCTCCTTCACTCCTCTGATCTCTCGCAATTCCCCAAACCACTCAATATCTATGGTGCTACTCCACCCAAAATGTTGCATAACCACGGCTCCCACACGTCCATAAACACACAACGTTCCATTTTCCCTAAAGCTAAAGTAGCCACGGCTGCACAGGGTACCACATCTACCCACAAATAGCAATGCCACGCACTGGATAGCTACTGTGTAGCCAGGAATACAGTTCTACAAGGCCAATTTTTATAAACATAGCTCAGAACACCTAACTGATGAAGAAAATGCAGTGTAAATACACAAATATAATAAACCAGACAAAAACAGGATTTTTTATTACACCCGCGGTTACATTTCATTGACTTTCATCATAACTGTGGTTACATAAATTGGATAAAATGGGGCCGCACTTCAGCCTTTATATTACAATACAACTTAAAATATCAATACAGTACAACACTACTCATGTACTTATAGAAAGTAGCTGAAAGTAAAGCAAGCAGAGAATAAAACATAACAGTAAACTCGGTAAACAAACATTCCACAGCCACTCAACATATTACCATAAGTAAGAACACACAACATAGAATACATTGTACAAGGCATCTAAAAATAGAATACGATTGATACTTTCCATATTAATTTTGTTAAACTAAATTCTTCTCTTTTTCTCCAAAGCCTCACATACACAAAAGCCTGAAATCACACAGCCAAAAATATAAAAGAGTCCCAAACACCTACAAGGTCACTTTGTTTCAACCCCAACGTCACTATATCTATAGAAATAGCTTTAAAACAGAAATTAAACACTGACACTTCAAAAAATATAGCTGTGGGAACAAACCTACTCATACCCGTGGTTATCTGTAGTGCCTTGCAGCCTCGAATATAGAAGTGAATATTGGTAAAATGGCTGTAAACAAAGGCTTTCTTGAACCTTCATCACCTCACCAAGTGCCCGCCTCATCTGTGCCAGCTCTCCCCACCCCCAGATGACCTCCTCACCTCCTCTGTTCTCTCCATTTCCCCAACAACACACGCTGTTTCTGTGACGCAGTTTTCTTTCAGATGTTGACTATTTGTGGCTTTAGCCGAGACTACGGAAAGGTTTGTGTTGCGAACTTGGTCCCTGGACCCTCTCCAACTTCCACATTTCACTCAGGGCACTCTAGCCATCCCCCCATCTATAACCTGATGACATTTATATGTTTTTGACCCACAAATAGCTTTTTGCTGCGTTTCATTTTCCCATAACTTCGGCTATAGACGCGAATATCTCTTGCATCGAGAGAGAAAAAAAAATGACGGTTGTTTCATTTGTGGTCCTGCAATGCACCATGGGAGATATCTCAATTTTTTGGGGGTAAGAGGGCACCCTTTCTCTGTCAAAATATTTAAATAACTACTGCACAGAATAACCCCAAACTCTTTGTGTCCAAGTTCTTTCAGACCAGGTTCAAATCCGTCCAGAGGTTTGGGATATGTGCTTTGGCAAACATTGACCTTTTTTGTCGATGGGAAAATAAATGGGAAGTATGACTCACTTCTGGAGAAAAAAAATGCTTTGAAGCTTAATATCTTTCTTATTTTTTAATGAACCTTTATGAAACTTTGCAGTCTGGGGGGGGGGGGGGGGGTGGTAGAGCTGCAGACTTTTAATTACTTTACAAATTTCAGTCGAGTCAAAAGTTATTAATATTTGAATTCTGAGAGGTTCCTATCTGTCTCTGACTCACCTTAACTACAGGCTACAGGGTGTCTGTAGCTACCCTATTATATATATATATATATATATATATATATATATATATATATATATATATATATATATATATATATATATATATTCATTGAATAAACTTTGTTAAATGGAAGTTATGGTTTAGTTGCAGTAATAAAAACCTATGACATTCATTGAGAAAAAACGCTGTTAGAGGGACGTTATGGTTACAAGTAAAACCATAAAACCCTTGAAATTCACCAGTTATGGCAAGCTAAGCAACCATAACCGTGCACTACTAAGACTAACACCCAGGACATAAAAGATGACATCACAAATTTCATTGATGTCATCGCTGATGACATCACATATCTAGGCCACTTGTTTTTATTCACTGACATATATATAGACCAGGTGTTTTTGTTCACTGATAGTCTTAATAATCAAATTCAAAATGTGCTATGAATCTAGACGTTAACCTTGTTGTATGTTCTAAAAATAGTTTCCTTAGGGTTTGGTTTCAGCTCATGGTGCACCTACCTGGGACAATAAGGAGGCCTCAGACACACAATTCATTTGCATACATGAAGATGAACTTTAATGTTATTGACATTTTTTGGTGATGTTTTTTCTTTCTTCCTTATTTTAGTTTCCCTGTGTGGGCCTCTGATTTTTATGCATTGTGGACCTTCATAAGTATTATTTGTACTAGCACAAAAGTCTTGCATTTTTAGCTATTTATTTAATTTTAACATTACTCAAAACTCTGATAAGGTACAATTCATTATTTTATCAGCCAAAATTACCAGATAAAAAAAATATATATTGTACTTCTATGGCGCATGTTGCAGCCATTGCCTATGTACATGCATGATTAGGTTCTTGTATTAACAACAACATTTCAATATAACGTTTTGTTTAGATGGGTACATTCTTTAATATATTAAGTAGTTTGTGATAGGTTGCCCGATCACCCCCCCCCACCCATCTTGTTAGTAATATTATTAAAAAAGACCCTGTGGAGGGACATTTCATCAAAATTAAGTTCATATCTGATGTCACCAGTGATGTCATCAATGAGATTTGTAATGTCATCTTTGATGTCCTGTGTGTTAGTCTTGGCAGTGCACAATGGAGACGCGAGTTATGGTTGCTTAGCTTACCCATTACTGGCAAATGTCAAGGGTTTTCAGTTTTACTTGTAACCACAACGTCCTTTAACAACTTTTTTTCACTGAATTTCATAGCATTTTATTAGTGCAACTTAATAATGATGCCCCGTTAACAACATGTTTTCACTGAATTTCATAGGTTTTTATTAGTGCAACGTAACCATAACCATAACGTCCCTTTCACAAAGTTACACATATTAATCTAGACCACTTGCGCCACAGTCACATAATTTATCTCAGAATTTCTGAAAGGTTATTATACTTTATATATATATTTGCTGTTACAAATATTTTCACAAATACAGTCCCATATTAACAATTTGCTATTGCTTATTAGACGCAAATTTGCTACTGATATGTTGGCAACACATGTTTTGACCTCCCACAAAGGTCCTCTTCAGGGCTATAATTGTCATGATGCCTACCCCCGGGGACCCAGACCAAGTCCAGCAACCCCAGAAGCAGGCATCAAGTTTTTCTAAGCAAGCCCAACAACCCCTGCTAGGGGCTATTTGGGTGCAGCCCTGGCGCCTATGGCGCCAGGCTCATATGGAGAGTCAGTCCTGGCGCCATTGGGCGCCAGGCTCATAGATTAAAACTTACCTGATGCAGACCATGCTGCAAACTCACCTTATGCAGACCATGCTGCAAGAGCCCCAAGCCAAAAGAGGCTTAGAAGGGACTACTTTACCTAGGGACTATTTTCTACTCGGGTGGGGCTGGGGAGGAATACTTACCTGGGACTACTTTGGAGGCTATTTAAACCACACCCGAAGAGCAGCACATGCTTCGCGTTATTCTGCATCCAGCAGCGTAACGCTCACCGTGCCTGCAAGTCTGCATCCAGTCTTCTGCCATGCCCGCCTCGAGTCTGGAGCTCCTAGAAAAAGGGAGAAAGAAGGAGAAAAGGTTAGAACAAGAGCAATGCCGTTGATCCTTACCTGAATTCCTGATCCATCGCGCCTTCAAGCTGGAAGAAAGACGTTATTTTATGCACGTCGCCTCGCCTGCTGCAGCGCCGCGCTGAACTCACCGGCCTTTGCAGCATCTTCACATTCCACCGTATCCTTCTGCACGTTCCTGCCGCACTCCGGCACCTAAGGGGAAGACAAGAACAGCAAGGTGAGCCAAGGGAATACACAGAGGCAATATTAGTTACCCCCATAGACTTACCTGATTTTACCACCGGGGGTACTATTCGTCTTCACGGGTCGGCGCAGCTTCCACTGCATCCTCGCTGAACCCCAGCCCATAAGGGGAAACCAAAAGGACAACAAGGTGAAACAAAGGGACAAACAAGGGGAAACCTCCTCACCACAATAGACTTACCTGATTTTACTGCCGGAGGCATTTTTCCCCAAGACTTCATACTTTCTCTCAGCGCCTGAATAAGGGAGAAAGCAACAGGTTACATATTGACATTATTTTATCGAACTGTGTTGGATAATACAAATCCTTACCTGAATATTACCGGTTGCCACGAGGAACTCTTCACTAGGGTCAAGCTGCAACCTGCAAGGAATCGGACAAGAGTGAAAGTCAGACATTTGAACTCTTACAAACTACATACTTACTGCGTCTTGCTGGGAATCTCAGAGTCAATATTGTTCTGGAACTTACCAATTCCTTCGAGCCAGTGAAGCAACTGGTTATGTACGCGCCCCTGCGCTCAATGCTGGATGGAGAGCTCATCTTTCCAAACCATCAGGTGAGACTATAAGAGGGGACATCAAAGGTGATAAGTGGGGAGAACAGCGGGAGTGGGGAGGGTTAATGCTCAACTCCACGGGTGGTTAATTCCCTTTCTCCATGTGCAGAAGAATATTCCTACGGGCCAAGCAAACAAAGCTAGGTGGGCCAGTCCAGTCCGTCATCTCGGCACTAGGCGTCACATTGGTGGAGACCGCAGCTGTCCAGTTCAGATCGACGCCCCTGTGGGAGCCAGGTGAGCGTAACAGAACGCAAAGCCTACCCACAAATTCCCACCCGGGCGTTATGGATACCTCAGAAACTGACCAATTAGCCCAATTACTAGGGGAACTGAGGGCTGAAGTGCATTCCGCCCGTCAAGAAACCAATGCCCTTAGGAGAGAACTGATTTTGTCAAAGGAGCGAACTGATGACCTTGCTAGGCAACTACTGGAAAGCCAGGCTGGACAAGCACCCCTACCAGGTGCCGGGGGAAATCCAGCTCCTGTGTCATCGGGTAACCCTGTGCAAATAAACCTACCAGGAAATATTCCATTAGCTCCGCCAAACTCTTGGCCGGAGATTTCAAAAGGTTTGCCGTGTTTATGAACCAATGCCACTTGCACTTTTTATGCAGACCTGGAGCCTTCCCAAACGATCAAGCCAAGGTAGCCTTTGTATTGTCATATCTCAGCAGCAGTGCAGCTGACTGGTCAATTCCACTAGTTACTCAGGATGACACAATTCTTCGGGATTTTCAGGGCTTTCAAATGAGCATGGAAAGACTATTTGTCCAGAACTTCCAAGGACAGGCCCTGGATAATGAACGTTTGTCCCTACGACAGGGTAACCAGGACCTTCTATCCTACATCGTGACCTTTAATAGGTTGATAGTGGAAACTGGATGGCCTGAGGTAAAACGAATCATGTCATTTCATCGAGGGCTTCGGGGAGAACTCAAGGATGTCTTGGCTCAAGTCGTGAACCCACCTCAAGACTGCGCTGATCGAGCCAAGTTTGAGAATCGGGTGTTGGTCAAAACCCACGCTAACCCCAAAGGAGCAGATGCTTCAGAACCCATGCAAATCGGAGGGGTTAAAGGACCCTTAACCCAGAAGGAAAGAGAAAGGAGACAGCAAATGCAATTGTGTCTATATTGTGGAACTTCTGGGCAGTTTCTATAGGATTGCCGTGTAAAACCACCCAAGAAGATGGTAGGAGCTGCTGATAAAAGCCATATGGAGTCAAACTCGGGAAACGACCACGTACAACAAGCGTAGAGGTCCGCTTGCCGAGCTTGAAGAAGGATACTCAGACCTCGCATTTCATCATACCAATGGTCCTCGTAGATCCAAGGCAGCCATCGCGTATGCACGCAGTAAGGGCATACATTGATAGCGGGGCCATAGGAAACTATGTGGACTATGAATTGGCTTCCAGGATGAATCTACCTCTCTGCCGAAAAACCACCTCAGATGTTATCACCACAGTCGATGGAACCAAAATTGCCTCTGGGCCTTTAACTCATTCCACCGCAGAGATGACACTATTGGGTCAGGATGGGCATAGAGAGACTATTGTGTTTGATCTAATCAAAGCCCCACAGTTCCAAATAATACTGGGGATACCTTGGTTGGAAACACATAATCCTTGTATTGATTGGCGAGAGAAGAGAATAACCTTCTCGGATTGTGCACAAACCTGTTACCCAAAGAAAAATCTGAACGCAGGCCTCGCCACAGTAACCACAGCAGTCGTGCAACTACCTCCAGAATACCAAGAATTCCTGGATGTCTTCCAAAAAGAACAGGCAAACACCTTACCACCTTACAGATCGTACGATTGTCAAATCGATCTCATACCCGGTGCACAACCCCCTTGCAACAGGATCTACGCCCTTACGGAATCTGAGAACATTCACCTATGACAATACTTAGACCAGTACCTTGCTAATGGCTTCATTCGCCCATCCAAGTCCCCTGCATCTTCAGCTTTGTTCTTCATGCCCAAAAAGGAAGGTGACCTCAGAACGTTCATAGACTACCGCGCATTGAACCAGATAACTGTTAAGAACCGATACCCATTGCCTCTGATCCCTGAACTACTAGACCAAGTGAAGGACACTTGCATATACACTAAGTTAGATCTCCGGGGGGCATACCATCTGGTACGTGTAAAAGAGGGCGACGAATGGAAGACTGCTTTTCGCACTAAGTATGGGTTATTCGAATACCAGGTGATGCCTTTCGGGTTGTGCAATGAACCAGCAGCCTTCCAATACTTCATGAACGATGTCCTTCGTGAACTCATTGACGTTTGTGTTGTCGTATATATCGATGATATTCTAGTATACTCCTCTTCAGAATCTGACCATGTTAAGTGCGTCCGAGCAGTCCTTGAGAAATTGCGCCGGCACAAACTATATGCAAAACTGGAAAAATGCGTTTTTCATGCCACAGAAGTCGAATTCCTTGGGTTTATCCTGATCCCAAGAGGAGTCCGAATGGACTCACGAAAGGTGGACGCAATCCTTACGTGGCCTTCCCCAAGTTCAGTTAAAGGAGTCCAAAGCATGCTCGGCTTTGCCAATTTCTACCGCAGATTCATCCCGGATTTTTCACATGTTGTACATCCCATCACAGCACTCTTGCGAAAAAATAAAAGCTTTATGTGGACAGAAGAAGCTGAAAATGCCTTCCAAGAGCTGAAAGCGAAATTCACGTCTGCACCTGTATTAAAGCACCCTCGCCCTGAACTTCCATGCATAGTGGAAACTGATGCATCCAGTCTAGCCATGGGAGCTGTTTTGTCTCAAAAGGACCCTGAAACTGGCCAGCTTCACCCAGTAGCATTTTGGTCCAGAAAGTTCTCGGCACCCGAGTTAAACTATGCGGTTACCGACAAGGAGTTATTAGCCATTAAATCCACCTTCAAGGCTTGGCGGCACTATCTTCTCGGTGCCAGGCATACCATTACTGTGATCACCGATCACCGGAACTTACAGTATTTAAAGACAGCCAAGGCCCAATCGGCATGCCAACTCCGATGGGCATTGTTCTATGCCGAGTTCGATTTCGTGATGACCTATCGACCAGGTTGTAAGAATGGTAAAGCAGACACCTTTTCCCGAATAGGAATGGGAGAGGCAGAAGTGAACCCAGAACCAGTACCTATAATTTCCGAACAAAGGATTCTTGGCATGACTACTCTACAGACACTAGAGGACATTCAGGTATAGATCCAGCAACTCTTTGATCCTACAGCCCTGCAGGACTGGGTAAAGAAAGGCCCGACTACTCTGTCACCAATGACCTGCCTTATTACCAAGGGTGGCTATTTCTGCCACATAAGGAACTACAAGAGCTAGTCATTTCCCGTTATCATGATGGAGGGGCACCCAGGTATCGCAAAAACTGAAGCTAAGATTAAGAGACAATTCTGGTGGCCCACCTGGCGAAAAGATATTAAATCATTTGTGATGTCTTGTGGCATTTGCGCCCAAAACAAAAGTCAAAAGAAAAAACCAGCTGGACTCTTACAACCTTTAGACATTCCGCCTACACCATGGCACACGTTATCGTTAGACTATATTACTGATCTACCTCCATGCAATGGATTTAACACCATTCTAGTTATTGTGGATCTTTTTTCCAAGATGGCCTTCTTTATTCCTTTAAAGGGATTACATTCAGCTTCAATCCTGGCCAAGGAGTTCCTCGAAAACATTGTTCGCATACACAGATTTCCGTCCGTATTGGTCTCTGACCGGGGCAGTCAATTCATTTCACATTTTTGGAAAAAATGTTGTCAGTTGCCGCAAATCGATGTGAGGTTATCGACCAGTCACCACCCCCAAACCGATGGTCAAACGGAGAGGACCAACCAGACTCTCGAACAATACCTGTATTGTATGTTACATCAGACTGAGAGTAATTGGAAAGACATTCTTTGGATCGCCGAATATGCAAAAAATAATTCAGTAAATTCTGGAACTGGACAAAGCCCTTTTTATACCTTATATGGGCACCATCCTCGAACCTCAGACCTTGACTCACCCCAACTCTTAGAAATGCCCGCAGTGGACCATCTGCACGCTACGATTACACACGCCTTTAAGGAAGCAACTGCACATTTAAAAAAGGCGAAAGAAAAATACAAGAAAGATGCTGATCAGCATAGAAGTGATACTCCACAATACCAGATAGAGGACCAAGTATGGTTAGCCACAAAACATATACCTCTAAAGGGAACACGGACCTTTAACCCCAGATATTTGGGACCTTACTCTATTAAGGCCATTATCAACCCGGTGGCTGTCAAGTTGGACTTACCTGCTAATATGCAAATTCACCCCGTCTTTCATGTGTCACTTTTGAAGCCAGTGCAACCAGGGACAAGACTAACCAAGCCACCAGACCTCATCCTTGTAGACAGGGAATCCGAATTTGAAGTTAAGAACATCCTGGACTCCAAGCTGATAAAGTCAAAACTTATTTATTTAATCGACTGGAAAGGTTACGGACCATGGGAAAGGTCATGGGAACCTAGTGACCACGTTCATGCACCCCGATTGGTGAACAAAAATTCCACCGAAATTTACCAGAAAAACCGAAACCACAGGGAAGAACAACTTTAGGAGGGGCCTTGGGGGGGGAGTGGTGTCATGATGCCTACCCCTGGGGACCCAGACCAAGTCCAGCAACCCCGGAAGCAGGCATCAAGTTATTCTAAGCAAGCCCAGCAACCCCTGCTAGGGGCTATTTGGGTGCAGTCCTGGCGCCATAGGCGCCAGGCTCATAGATCAAAACTTACCTGATGCAGACCATGCTGCAAACTCACCTGATGCAGACCATGCTGCAAGAGCTCCAAGCCAAAAGAGGCTTGGAAGGGCCTACTTTACATAGGGACTATTTTTTACTTGGGTGGGGCTGGGGAGGAATACTTACCTGGGACTACTTTGGAGGCTATTTAAACCACACCCGAAGAGCAGCACACGCTTCGCGTTATTCTGCATCCAGCAGCGTAACGCTCACCGTGCCTGCAAGTCTGCATCCAGTCTTCTGCCACGCCCGCCTCGAGTCTGGAGCTCCTAGAAAAAGGGAGAAAGAAGGAGAAAAGGTTAGAACAAGAGCAATACCTTTGATCCTTACCTGAATTCCTGATCCATCGCGCCTTCGAGCTGGAAGAAAGAAGTTATTTTATGCGCGTTGCCTCGCCTGCTGCAGCGCCGCGCTGAACTCACCGGCCTTCGCAGCATCTTCACATTCCACCCAATCCTTCTGCATGTTCCCGCCGCACTCCGGCACCTAAGGGGAAGACAAGAACAGCAAGGTGAGCCAAGGGAATACACAGAGGCAATATTAGTTACCCCCCATAGACTTACCTGATTTTACCACCGGGGGTACTATTCCTCTTCACGGGTCGGCGCAGCTTCCACTGCATCCTCGCCGAACCCCGGCCACTAAGGGGAAACCAAAAGGACAACAAGGTGAAACAAAGGGACAAACAAGGGGAAACCTCCTCACCACAATAGACTTACCTGATTTTACCGCCGGAGGCATTTTTCCCCAAGACTTCATACTTTCTCTCAGCGCCTGAATACGGGAGAAAGCAACAGGTTACATATTGACATTATTTTATCGAACTGTGTTGGATAATACAAATCCTTACCTGAATATTACCAGTTGCCACGAGGAACTCTTCGCTAGGGTCAAGCTGCAACCTGCAAGGAATCGGACAAGAGTGAAAGTGAGACAATTGAACTCTTACGAACTACATACTTCCGGCGTCTTGCCGGGAATCTCAAAGTCAATATTGTTCTGGAACTCACCAATTCCTTTGAGCCAGTGAAGCAACTGGTTATCTACGCGCCCCTGCGCTCAGTGCAGGATGGAGAGCTCATCTTTCCAAACCATCAGGTGAGACTATAAGAGGGGACATCCAAGGTGATAAGTGGGGAGAACAGCGGGAGTGGGGGGGGGTTAACGCTCAACTTCACGGGTGGTTAATTCCCTTTCTCCGTTTACAGAAGAATATTCCTATGGGCCAAGCAAACGAAGCTAGGTGGGCCAGTCCAGTCCGTCATCTTGGCACTACGCGTCACATTGGTGGAGACCGCAGCTGTCCAGTTCAGATTGATGCCACTGTGGGAGCCAGGTGAGCGTAACAATAATACCAATTTCATATTAACATATTATCACCCCATTTACAGATGGTCCCCAAGAGTATATTGAAAGTAAACACAATTCAGCAAACAACCACATACAATTACAGTTGATAAGTCATACATAGATAAATCAAATGATTATTCAAAGCTAAAGAAAACAACAAAACAGTTGGTCACAGCTAACCAATTATACCGTTTTTGAAATAATCCACGATAATCAACATAATCAAACCTTTTTTGATAAAATACAACTCAATAGCTGCTCCACAATTGGGTTAGGGGAATTGCATGAAAATAAATGAAACATACAATTCAGGATATTAGACCACATTCTATTTGATAGTAGAGATTCCCAACACACAGGGCCTCATTACGACCCGGGCGGTAAGTACCGGTCATCACCGGCATGGAGCAACTACCGTGTCCGTGATGGCAATAGACCGCTAAAAGCGGCCTATTACGAGTACGCAGGCACAAGCTTTGCGCCATGCCGGTAATGACCCCACTGCCATGCCGTAAAAGTGCGAAAAATCTCCCTTTCCGGCATCGTACGTAGTGCAAATAGCACCACCGGCATTCAAGCCATCGGCATTTGCGGTGACCGCTAATAGCGGTCACCTCTATTAGCGGAAACTGCTATTAGCGGTCACCGCTAATAAGCGGACCCGGAAGTAGCGTCATCGCACAGGAACAGGAAAGAGCACGGCAACCATCTTTAAAAACACAATCCATTGCCATCCACTACAACCAGGAGCCATCTGACCCCCAGAACTCTACCACACCTCCAACACTACCTGCTGCATCTCACCATGCCGAAAGCTGTTAAGAAAACCACAGATCGCCTGCGCAAGGAGCACTTCTCCCGATAGGAGTTGACCATGCTAGCGGAGACACTGCAGCAACATGCAGATGTTGTGTTCTCCTCAGACATGTCCCACCCTGCAGTCCAGCGCAAGAAACAGATATGGGCAGAGGTTGCCCAGAAAGTAAGTGCCGTTGGCACCACACCCCGCACTCCCAAAGATGTACGTAAGTGCTGGGACAGTCTGCGTTTATGCTTGCGGAGCATCTTCTCCGCCAACCACAACCTGGGGATGGCAACAGGCGGAGGCGCCGACTACCCCATCAAGTTGCAACCATGTGAGGAGAATGGCGCCAGCACCATAGGGACGGAGACAATTGAGGGAATGGGGGACATGGAGCGAGGAGCCCTGTCATCGGCCGATGCAGGTAGGTGTCCCAAATGAAACAATGCTAATACCAACAGGATGATGTCCACCTGCAATGATGTAGAGCAGGGTCCACCAGACACATATGTACAAGATTGCCTACAGGCAGTGCACAGCATCATCTTGTCCACATGCATAATGCACCCCATATGTGTTACAACCCAGACGCTTCCATGCATCACCCACCCAAAAGCCAAGCAACCTGTATGTCACTCACCCAATGTCAATCAAATGCCATTCCATATGAATGCAACCACCCCAATGCATGCCTGATGCCTGTAGACCCATCACTAACCCTCTCCCTCTATTGGTCCCCCACAGGCATGCTTTCAGACAGTGGTGACGAGGACACTAGGGAGGATGATGCCATGCCACAAAAGAAGGACAGGGAAAAGGAGGTAGAACACCGCCCATCGACTTCATGGGGTACAGGCCAACCTGCACCACTGCGGAAGGGCAAGAAAACCCCAGAGGCCACAGCACCAATGTGCACTACGGTCCGCACAACAGCACCCACACCAGCACCCAGGAGCCAGTGGCAGAAGGCACAGCATCGGCTGCCAGCAGCACAGTGGGGGAGACAGCTGCCACAGCAGCCGTTTCGGACGATGAAGCAGATGTTCAGGCGCATGGTGCAACTACTGGCACAGCCCCCCTGCATTCACCACAACTCTCCCCATGCAGCATGCAAGGGATGTCTCCTGGGGATTCATGGCCCGACAGTTTTAGCCCCACGCCAACTGTGCATGATCAAGAAACCATGTTTGCACCTGTATTAAAGCACCCTCGCCCTGAACTTCCATGCATAGTGGAAACTGATGCATCCAGTCTAGCCATGGGAGCTGTTTTGTCTCAAAAGGACCCTGAAACTGGCCAGCTTCACCCAGTAGCATTTTGGTCCAGAAAGTTCTCGGCACCCGAGTTAAACTATGCGGTTACCGACAAGGAGTTATTAGCCATTAAATCCACCTTCAAGGCTTGGCGGCACTATCTTCTCGGTGCCAGGCATACCATTACTGTGATCACCGATCACCGGAACTTACAGTATTTAAAGACAGCCAAGGCCCAATCGGCATGCCAACTCCGATGGGCATTGTTCTATGCCGAGTTCGATTTCGTGATGACCTATCGACCAGGTTGTAAGAATGGTAAAGCAGACACCTTTTCCCGAATAGGAATGGGAGAGGCAGAAGTGAACCCAGAACCAGTACCTATAATTTCCGAACAAAGGATTCTTGGCATGACTACTCTACAGACACTAGAGGACATTCAGGTATAGATCCAGCAACTCTTTGATCCTACAGCCCTGCAGGACTGGGTAAAGAAAGGCCCGACTACTCTGTCACCAATGACCTGCCTTATTACCAAGGGTGGCTATTTCTGCCACATAAGGAACTACAAGAGCTAGTCATTTCCCGTTATCATGATGGAGGGGCACCCAGGTATCGCAAAAACTGAAGCTAAGATTAAGAGACAATTCTGGTGGCCCACCTGGCGAAAAGATATTAAATCATTTGTGATGTCTTGTGGCATTTGCGCCCAAAACAAAAGTCAAAAGAAAAAACCAGCTGGACTCTTACAACCTTTAGACATTCCGCCTACACCATGGCACACGTTATCGTTAGACTATATTACTGATCTACCTCCATGCAATGGATTTAACACCATTCTAGTTATTGTGGATCTTTTTTCCAAGATGGCCTTCTTTATTCCTTTAAAGGGATTACATTCAGCTTCAATCCTGGCCAAGGAGTTCCTCGAAAACATTGTTCGCATACACAGATTTCCGTCCGTATTGGTCTCTGACCGGGGCAGTCAATTCATTTCACATTTTTGGAAAAAATGTTGTCAGTTGCCGCAAATCGATGTGAGGTTATCGACCAGTCACCACCCCCAAACCGATGGTCAAACGGAGAGGACCAACCAGACTCTCGAACAATACCTGTATTGTATGTTACATCAGACTGAGAGTAATTGGAAAGACATTCTTTGGATCGCCGAATATGCAAAAAATAATTCAGTAAATTCTGGAACTGGACAAAGCCCTTTTTATACCTTATATGGGCACCATCCTCGAACCTCAGACCTTGACTCACCCCAACTCTTAGAAATGCCCGCAGTGGACCATCTGCACGCTACGATTACACACGCCTTTAAGGAAGCAACTGCACATTTAAAAAAGGCGAAAGAAAAATACAAGAAAGATGCTGATCAGCATAGAAGTGATACTCCACAATACCAGATAGAGGACCAAGTATGGTTAGCCACAAAACATATACCTCTAAAGGGAACACGGACCTTTAACCCCAGATATTTGGGACCTTACTCTATTAAGGCCATTATCAACCCGGTGGCTGTCAAGTTGGACTTACCTGCTAATATGCAAATTCACCCCGTCTTTCATGTGTCACTTTTGAAGCCAGTGCAACCAGGGACAAGACTAACCAAGCCACCAGACCTCATCCTTGTAGACAGGGAATCCGAATTTGAAGTTAAGAACATCCTGGACTCCAAGCTGATAAAGTCAAAACTTATTTATTTAATCGACTGGAAAGGTTACGGACCATGGGAAAGGTCATGGGAACCTAGTGACCACGTTCATGCACCCCGATTGGTGAACAAAAATTCCACCGAAATTTACCAGAAAAACCGAAACCACAGGGAAGAACAACTTTAGGAGGGGCCTTGGGGGGGGAGTGGTGTCATGATGCCTACCCCTGGGGACCCAGACCAAGTCCAGCAACCCCGGAAGCAGGCATCAAGTTATTCTAAGCAAGCCCAGCAACCCCTGCTAGGGGCTATTTGGGTGCAGTCCTGGCGCCATAGGCGCCAGGCTCATAGATCAAAACTTACCTGATGCAGACCATGCTGCAAACTCACCTGATGCAGACCATGCTGCAAGAGCTCCAAGCCAAAAGAGGCTTGGAAGGGCCTACTTTACATAGGGACTATTTTTTACTTGGGTGGGGCTGGGGAGGAATACTTACCTGGGACTACTTTGGAGGCTATTTAAACCACACCCGAAGAGCAGCACACGCTTCGCGTTATTCTGCATCCAGCAGCGTAACGCTCACCGTGCCTGCAAGTCTGCATCCAGTCTTCTGCCACGCCCGCCTCGAGTCTGGAGCTCCTAGAAAAAGGGAGAAAGAAGGAGAAAAGGTTAGAACAAGAGCAATACCTTTGATCCTTACCTGAATTCCTGATCCATCGCGCCTTCGAGCTGGAAGAAAGAAGTTATTTTATGCGCGTTGCCTCGCCTGCTGCAGCGCCGCGCTGAACTCACCGGCCTTCGCAGCATCTTCACATTCCACCCAATCCTTCTGCATGTTCCCGCCGCACTCCGGCACCTAAGGGGAAGACAAGAACAGCAAGGTGAGCCAAGGGAATACACAGAGGCAATATTAGTTACCCCCCATAGACTTACCTGATTTTACCACCGGGGGTACTATTCCTCTTCACGGGTCGGCGCAGCTTCCACTGCATCCTCGCCGAACCCCGGCCACTAAGGGGAAACCAAAAGGACAACAAGGTGAAACAAAGGGACAAACAAGGGGAAACCTCCTCACCACAATAGACTTACCTGATTTTACCGCCGGAGGCATTTTTCCCCAAGACTTCATACTTTCTCTCAGCGCCTGAATACGGGAGAAAGCAACAGGTTACATATTGACATTATTTTATCGAACTGTGTTGGATAATACAAATCCTTACCTGAATATTACCAGTTGCCACGAGGAACTCTTCGCTAGGGTCAAGCTGCAACCTGCAAGGAATCGGACAAGAGTGAAAGTGAGACAATTGAACTCTTACGAACTACATACTTCCGGCGTCTTGCCGGGAATCTCAAAGTCAATATTGTTCTGGAACTCACCAATTCCTTTGAGCCAGTGAAGCAACTGGTTATCTACGCGCCCCTGCGCTCAGTGCAGGATGGAGAGCTCATCTTTCCAAACCATCAGGTGAGACTATAAGAGGGGACATCCAAGGTGATAAGTGGGGAGAACAGCGGGAGTGGGGGGGGGTTAACGCTCAACTTCACGGGTGGTTAATTCCCTTTCTCCGTTTACAGAAGAATATTCCTATGGGCCAAGCAAACGAAGCTAGGTGGGCCAGTCCAGTCCGTCATCTTGGCACTACGCGTCACATTGGTGGAGACCGCAGCTGTCCAGTTCAGATTGATGCCACTGTGGGAGCCAGGTGAGCGTAACAATAATACCAATTTCATATTAACATATTATCACCCCATTTACAGATGGTCCCCAAGAGTATATTGAAAGTAAACACAATTCAGCAAACAACCACATACAATTACAGTTGATAAGTCATACATAGATAAATCAAATGATTATTCAAAGCTAAAGAAAACAACAAAACAGTTGGTCACAGCTAACCAATTATACCGTTTTTGAAATAATCCACGATAATCAACATAATCAAACCTTTTTTGATAAAATACAACTCAATAGCTGCTCCACAATTGGGTTAGGGGAATTGCATGAAAATAAATGAAACATACAATTCAGGATATTAGACCACATTCTATTTGATAGTAGAGATTCCCAACACACAGGGCCTCATTACGACCCGGGCGGTAAGTACCGGTCATCACCGGCATGGAGCAACTACCGTGTCCGTGATGGCAATAGACCGCTAAAAGCGGCCTATTACGAGTACGCAGGCACAAGCTTTGCGCCATGCCGGTAATGACCCCACTGCCATGCCGTAAAAGTGCGAAAAATCTCCCTTTCCGGCATCGTACGTAGTGCAAATAGCACCACCGGCATTCAAGCCATCGGCATTTGCGGTGACCGCTAATAGCGGTCACCTCTATTAGCGGAAACTGCTATTAGCGGTCACCGCTAATAAGCGGACCCGGAAGTAGCGTCATCGCACAGGAACAGGAAAGAGCACGGCAACCATCTTTAAAAACACAATCCATTGCCATCCACTACAACCAGGAGCCATCTGACCCCCAGAACTCTACCACACCTCCAACACTACCTGCTGCATCTCACCATGCCGAAAGCTGTTAAGAAAACCACAGATCGCCTGCGCAAGGAGCACTTCTCCCGATAGGAGTTGACCATGCTAGCGGAGACACTGCAGCAACATGCAGATGTTGTGTTCTCCTCAGACATGTCCCACCCTGCAGTCCAGCGCAAGAAACAGATATGGGCAGAGGTTGCCCAGAAAGTAAGTGCCGTTGGCACCACACCCCGCACTCCCAAAGATGTACGTAAGTGCTGGGACAGTCTGCGTTTATGCTTGCGGAGCATCTTCTCCGCCAACCACAACCTGGGGATGGCAACAGGCGGAGGCGCCGACTACCCCATCAAGTTGCAACCATGTGAGGAGAATGGCGCCAGCACCATAGGGACGGAGACAATTGAGGGAATGGGGGACATGGAGCGAGGAGCCCTGTCATCGGCCGATGCAGGTAGGTGTCCCAAATGAAACAATGCTAATACCAACAGGATGATGTCCACCTGCAATGATGTAGAGCAGGGTCCACCAGACACATATGTACAAGATTGCCTACAGGCAGTGCACAGCATCATCTTGTCCACATGCATAATGCACCCCATATGTGTTACAACCCAGACGCTTCCATGCATCACCCACCCAAAAGCCAAGCAACCTGTATGTCACTCACCCAATGTCAATCAAATGCCATTCCATATGAATGCAACCACCCCAATGCATGCCTGATGCCTGTAGACCCATCACTAACCCTCTCCCTCTATTGGTCCCCCACAGGCATGCTTTCAGACAGTGGTGACGAGGACACTAGGGAGGATGATGCCATGCCACAAAAGAAGGACAGGGAAAAGGAGGTAGAACACCGCCCATCGACTTCATGGGGTACAGGCCAACCTGCACCACTGCGGAAGGGCAAGAAAACCCCAGAGGCCACAGCACCAATGTGCACTACGGTCCGCACAACAGCACCCACACCAGCACCCAGGAGCCAGTGGCAGAAGGCACAGCATCGGCTGCCAGCAGCACAGTGGGGGAGACAGCTGCCACAGCAGCCGTTTCGGACGATGAAGCAGATGTTCAGGCGCATGGTGCAACTACTGGCACAGCCCCCCTGCATTCACCACAACTCTCCCCATGCAGCATGCAAGGGATGTCTCCTGGGGATTCATGGCCCGACAGTTTTAGCCCCACGCCAACTGTGCATGATCAAGAAACACTGTTTGAAACCCCTCACACATCCACCACTGTTCCAACCAGCCAAGAGGGGATCGGGCTATTCAGAAGCGCCAGGGGGAGCTGACAGGGCTGTTGACGCAGCATATCCAGGAATGTGGCAGGGCAAGGGATGACATTAGGGAATGTGCTGCATCCCTGAAAACAGCAATCGAGACCACCTCGATGCAGGCCATGCGTACACCACAGTTGCCAGGACAATCTGGGACAACTTCTAATGCCAGCTTAACTAGGACCAGCCCCGTGCGTAGGTCTGGCAGGAACCTGCACAGATTGGACAGGGGTGCACCTGGTGCTGGTAGAGGGGGAGGGCTGTAGGTACAGCTAGGCATACTGGTCCCATGTGGACTAATGGTGCACGCCAGTGCACACCATGTGTGGGGAAGTCAAGGCGGGAGGCAGAGGGGGAGAGGGCGTGTGGGGGAGTTGGGGGGGTGAGGGTGTGTGGGGGAGTTGAGGGGGGAGGGAGGAGAGGGTGTGTGGGGTGGAGGGCTTGTGCACTTTGTTAGATTTCTTTAATACACCTGTTGGGAAATCATAATTCACATGTGCGGACATTGCTTACTGTGTACGTGTGCTTCATTGGTGAACAGTCTACCGTGTCCATGTCCCTGATACACCCAGTGCCCTGAGTGCCACCTCCATGTCACACTCCCCGTCCATGAGTGCTAGAAACATTGGTTGATCAGAGTCTGATGCATGGCACGTCCCTCCTGTTCATCGCTGCCTCCCTGAAGTGAAGCCCCATCTCCACCCTCCTCATCCTCATTGTCAGGTGGTTGCAGTTCAGCGTTAGGGGGCAGAGGCACATTCCGTCTGATGCACATATTGTGTAGCATGACACATGCCATGACGATCTTGGCCACCTTCTCATGGCCGTACAGGAGTGCCCCACCAGACCTGTGAGGCAGCGAAATCGTGCCTTCAAGAGGCCAAATGTCTGCTCAGTCACCACACAGGTACGTGTAAGTGCATGATTGTAGTCCTCCTCATGCCTGTTCTGCGGGTTCCGGACTGGGGTAAGGAGCCACCTCTTCTAGGAATAGCCTGCATCACCTGCATGTGGGCAACAATGTGTATATGTAAGTCATCACATCATATGGGACCTGTGTCAATGACACCATAGCATGCATTGATTTACTGTTCGCTACCACATATCCATGCATGAATACAGACACACAATGTGACTGCTATGTGTGTATTCCTCCTATGGATAGGTGTGCGTGCCATCGTCTAGTGGGCGCAGGGGGGTCCTATTCCTTGTGAGTGATCATGCACTGTGTTAGTCCACACTGGTGCTGGTTGTTCCCATGATCTGGCTGATGTGCAGTCATTTCTATGCTTTCATCCTGTCACTGTTGATGGCAGCCTCATGATGCTCTCACTATGCATGACAGATGGTGACATGCAGTTTAGGTGGACCTCCGTGTAAATGTAGTGGTGTTTTAATGTATTTGGCCCTCATGTGACTCCTTTGTACGCAGTAATGGAGGACTGTCCTTTCTGGTGATGGAATTTGGTGCTGTGCATTGGCCATACTAATTGCTTGTAGCTGCATTGTGTTGCGGGGTATACGGTCTAATTATGTACAGTGCACATGTTGATGGCCATGGTAGTGCAGCTTACGTTGTGCATTTTGGGGTCAGGTGTGAGGTCCAGTCTGGCCTGCTTTGGGTTATGAGCATGGTCCATTCTCCCAGGCACTCTCAGCCAGGTGAAGTATGCATCTCTCCCCCCACTCATCTCAGCCAGGTGAAGTATGCATCCCTCCCCCCCCACATCTCAGCCAGGTGAAGTATGCATCTCTCCCCCCCACATCTCAGCCAGGTGAACTATGCATCCCCCCCACATCTCAGCCAGGTGAACTATGCATCTCCCCCCCCCACATCTCAGCCAGGTGAAGTATGCATCTCTCCCCCCCCATATCTCAGCCAGGTGAAGTATGCATCTCTCCCTCCCACATCTCAGCCAGGTGAACTATGCATCTATCCCCCCCACATCTCAGCCAGGTGAAGTATGCATCTCTCCCCAAATCACCTACCCACATCGCAGTTCCATGAGCCTAACATGCAACTCACCGAGAAGCCAGGATCTCTGCCCCGCATGTCGCTCCATGTAGCGTGGTATCGTGGAGTTCTGCAGGACCATTGAATCATGGGTTTATCTGGGGAATCGGGCACAACAATGTGTGATTATCTTGTTTGAGTCACATACCATTTGCACATTGATAGAGTGGTATAGCTTACGGTTGCGATACACTACCTCCATGGCATGTGGGACCACCAATTCCACATGGGTGCAGTCGATGGTGCCAATGCAACCAGGGATGCCGGCCAGTGAATGGAAGCCAACTTTGGTGTTGGAGATCTCCTGGGCTCTCCGTGGTAGGTAAATGTGATCGCCTGTGTGCTTCAGGAGGGCATCAAGCACTTGATTCAGCGTATGTGAGAATAATGGTTGTAATATGACATGCATGTGCCCCACTGTGTGCTGGTAGGTGCCTGTGGCCAGGAAGTGGAGCACAGACTCTACCTTCAGTAGGGGTGGGATGGAGGTGCGTATTTCAATCAGGCTGACAATGTCATCATGTATCATGTCCACATTGGTGGTGAAGGTGTCCCGGTCCAGACGGTACAGGGTGTGGATCTGCTCAGGGGTTAGGTTGAATGGACTGGCTCTGATGCGAGGGATTGGGGCTGCCTGCGTGGTGCCACTGGCTGCACTGGTGGGGCATGCTGTGCCTGCCTAACCCTCCTTCTCCCCCTGCGTCTCCTTTGTGCTGCCTGTTGTTGTTGTTGTTGTTGCTGCTGGAGTTTCACTGCAATCATGTCCTCCAGCCCTAGCATTGCTAGTAGTATTGGAATCATTTTGGTGTGTGACTGGGTGTGGGAAGGGGTGGGGTGTGTTCCTTTTGTGCTGGCCAAGTCTATATTGCCTCCAACTGTGCTGATTGTGGGCACCTGTGGCAGTTGGGAACACTGCACATGGCCATTTACGGGTGGTCTGCGATGCCGGTATTTGCTCCATGCCGGTAAGGTACTCTTCTGGCTTCAGCAGGGCGTTATTTGCATGTCCGCCTGACTTGTGATGTTCCCCTGTTTACGCCATGCCGGTATCTGCAGCATTAAGGGTTGCGTGCCCGCGCCCCTGCCGCTATTAGCGGCACCGTTAATTACGGTGCCGATAATAGCGGGTTGGCGTGTCATAATCGCGTGGAGCGGTAACCGATGCCGGTAATCCATTACCGGCATCGTTATTCACTTACCGCCCGGGTCGTAATGAGGCCCATAATCTAACTCTAAGTATAATTATCTCATCCTCTAATGCTAGCCACCACCACTTCACCCACTCATGGAATGACATTGCAGTGAACCTTCACACCCACAAATCTCCTCCAAGTACAAACCATCACCGTGCTACACTTGCTTGTCCTCACATTTGAACACCTACCATTTAGCCTCCTCTACCTCCCCTGATCGTCACTGTACAGAATTACCAAATCCTCCCATTTATATTTCCCATTCCATTTTTTATACTATACATATCTTCTATATTGTTCTGTCTTATATATATATTCATTTGTGATGTCATCTTTGATGTCCTGGGTGTTAGTCTTAGCAGTGCACGGTGGTGGCGTGAGTTATGGTTGCTTAGCTTACCATAACTGGCGAATTTCAAGGGTTTTTCGGTTTTACTTGGAACCATACCGTCCCTTTAACAAAGATTTTTCACTGAATTTCATAGGTTTTTATTAGTGCAACTTAACCATAACGTCCCTTTAACAACGTTTTTTCACTGAATTTCATAGGTTTTTAGTAGCGCAACTTAACCATAACGTCTCTGTAACACAATTTTTCTTACTGCATTTCATAGGTTTTTATTAGTGCAACGTCACCATAACATCCTTTTCAATAGATGAAGACCACTAGCATCTTAGGTCCTCAAAGTGGGAACCCCAGGTGGTAAAAAAAAAAAATGTCTTCCCAAACCGGGACGCCGGCGGCGTCCCGGTGCAGGAAGGAAAATCTTTTCCCAAGATGGACACCATGGAAAGGGAAGGCGGGGTGTATAAAGAGAACACAACAGGGCATGAGCGGGGGTGGGGGGAACAGGAGAGATACACGGGGCATGAGAGGGGGGTGGGGGTTAACAGGAGAGAGACACGGGTCATTAGCTGGGGGTGGGCGGCAACAGCAAGGAGACACAGGGCATGAGAGGGGGCTGGGGGGCGACAGCAGGGAGACACGGGGCATGAGAGGGGGTGGGGGGAACAGGGGAGACACGGGGCATGTGCGTGGGGTGGGAGGAACAGGGAAAACACGGGGCATGAGCGGGGGGTGGGGGAGAAAAGGAGGGAGACACGGCATGAGCGGGGTGTGGGGTGGAACAGGGGAGACATGGGGCATGAGCAGGGGGTGGGGGGCAACAGCAGGGAGACACGGGGCATGAGCGGGGGGTGGGGGCCAACAGCAGGGAGACACGGGGCATGAGAGGGGGGTGGGGGTAACAGGAGAGAGACACAGGGCATGAGAGGGGGGTGGGAGGGCAACAGCAGGGAGACATGGGACATGACCGGGGGGTGGGGGGCAACAGAAGGGAGACACGGGACGGGACATGACCGGGGGGTGGGGGGCAACAGGAGAGAGACACGGGGCATGAGCGGGGGGGTGAAGGGTAACAGGAGACAGACACGGGGTATGAGCGGGGGATGGGGGCAACAGCATGGAGACACGGGGCATGAGCAGGGGGCGGGGGAAAACGAGGGAGACACGGGGCATGAGAGGGGGGTGGGGGTAACAGAAGAGAGACACGGGGCATGAGCGGGGGGTGGGGGGGCAACAGGAGGGAGACACGGGCATGACTGAGGGGTGGGGGGCAACAGGAGAGAGACACGGGGCATGAGCGGGGAGTGGGGGGTAACATGAGAGAGACACGGGGCATGAGCGGGGGGTGGGGGAAACACGAGGGAGACACGGGGCATGAGAGGGGGGTGGGGGTAACAGGAGAGAGACACGGGGCATGACAGGGGGTGGGGGAAACAGGAGAGAGACACGGGGCATGAGAGGGGGGTGGGGGGCAACAGGAGAGAGACACGGGGCATGAGAGGGGGGTGGGGGGTAACAGGAGAGAGACACAGGGCATGAGAGGGGGTGGGGTAACAGGAGAGAGACACGGGGCATGAGAGGGGGTGGGGGAAACAGCAGGGAGACACGGGGCATGATCGGGGGTGGGGGCAACAGGAGAGAGACACAGGGCATGAGAGGCGGTGGGGGTAACAGGAGAGAGACACGGGGCATGAGAGGGGGTGGGGGGTAACAGGAGAGAGACACGGGGCATGAGAGGGGGGTGGGGGTAACAGGATAGAGAGACACGAGGCATGAGCAGGGGGTGGGGGGCAACAACAGGGAGACACGGGGCATGAGCGGAGGGGTGGGGGGCAACAGCAGAGAGACACGGGGCATGAGAGGGGGGTGAGGGGTAACAGGAGAGAGAGACACGGGGCATGAGCAGGGGGTGGGGGCAACAGCAGTGGGACACGGGGCATGAGCAGGGGGTGGGGGGCAACAGGAGAGGGACACGGGGCATGAGAGGTGGTGCGGGGTAACAGGAGAGAGACACGGGGCATGAGCGGGGGTGGGTGGGAGGGTTAGAGACAAACGGGGCATGAGCGGGGGGTGGGTGGGAGGGATAGAGACAAACGGGGGAGGGATAGAGACAAACGGGGCATGAGCGGGGGGTAGGTGGGAGGTAATAGAGACACACAGGGCATGAGCGGGGGGTGGGCGGGAGGGAAAGAGACACACAGGGCATGAGCGGGGGGTGGGGGGGGAGGGATAGAGACACACGGGGCATGAGCGGGGGATGGGGCGAGGGATAGAGACACACAGGATGTGAGCGGGGGGTGGGTGGGAGGGATAGAGACACACAGGGCATGAGCGGGGGGTGGGGGGAGGGATAGAGACACACGGGGCATGAGCAGGGGGTGGGTGGGAGAGGAGAGACACACGGGGCATGAGCAGGGGGTGTGGGTAACAGGAGACAGACACGGGGCATGAGCGGGGGGTGGGGGGCAACAGCAGGGAGACACGGGGCATGACCGGGGTGGTGGGGGGCAACAGGAGAGAGACGCGGGGCATGAGCAGGGGGTGGGGGGTAACATGAGAGAGACACGGGGCATGAGCGGGGGGCAACAGCCCGGAGACATGGGGCATGAGCGGGGGGTGGGGGGCAACAGCAGAGAGACACGGGGCATGACCGGGGGGAGGGGGACAACAGAAGGGAGACACGGGGCATGACCAGGGGGTGGGGGCAACAGGAGAGAGACATGGGGCATGAGAGGGGGGTGGGGGTAACAGGAGAGAGACGCAGGGCATGAGAAGGGGGTGGGGGTAGCAGGAGAGAGACACGGGGCATGAGAGGGGGGTGGGGGAAACAGCAGGGAGACACGGGGCATGATCGGGGGGTGGGGGCAACAGGAGAGGGACACGGGGCATGAGAGGTGGTGCGGGGTAACAGGAGAGAGACACGGGGCATGAGAGGTGGGTGGGGGTAACAGGGGAGAGACACGGGGCATGAGAGGGGGTGGGGGGGTAACAGGAGAGAGAGACACGGGGCATGAGCAGGGGGTGGGGGCAACAGCAGTGGGACATGGGGCATGAGCAGGGGGTGGGGGACAACAGCAGAGAGACACACGGGGCATGAGCGGGGGGTGGGCGGGAGGGGATAGAGACACACCGGGCATGAGCGGGGGGTGGGCGGGAGGGTTTAGACACACAGGGCATGAGCGGGGGGTGGGCGGGAGGGGATAGAAACACGGGGCATGAGCGGGGGGTGGGCGGGAGGGGATAGACACACGGGGCATGAGCGGGGGGTGGGCGGGAGGGATAGAGACACACGGGGCAGGAGCGGGGGGTGGGTGGGAGCTATAGAGACACACGGGGCATGAGCGGGGTATGGGTGGGAGGGATAGAGACACACGGGGCATGAGCAGGGGGTGAGGGGAGGGGAGAGACACACGTGGCATGAGCGGGGGGTGGGTGGGAGGGATAGAGACACTCGGGGCATTAGCAGGGGGTGGGTGGGAGGCATAGAGACACATGGGGCATGAGCGGGGGGTGGGTGGGAGGGATAGAGACACACGGGGCATGAGCGGGGGGTGAGGGGGAGGGGAGAGACACACGGGGCATGAGCAGGGGGTGGGTGGGAGGGGAGAGACACACGGGGCATGAGCGGGGGGTGGGTGGTAGGGATAGAGACACACGGGGCTTGAGCGGGGGGTGGGTGGGAGGGATTGAGACACACGGGGCATGAGCTTGGGGAGGGTGGGAGGGCGAGAGACACACGGGGCATGAGCGGGGGTGGGTGGGAGGGCTAGAGACACACGGGGCATGAGCAGGGGGTGGGGGGAGGGAGAGAGACACACGAGGCAGGAGCAGGGGGTGAGCGGGGGGTGGGCGGGAGGGAGAGAGAGACACAGGGCATGAGCGGGGGTGAGGGGGAGGGAGAGAGACACACGGGTCATGAGCGAGGGGGGAGATCGAGACACACAAGGGGCATGAGCGGGGGGTGGGCGGGAGGGATAGAGACACACGGGGCATGAGCGGGGGTGGGGGGGAGTGAGAGACACACACGGGGCGTGAGCGGGGGTGGGGGGGAGGGAGAGACACACACGGGGCATGAGCGGGGGGTGGGCGGGAGGGGATAGAAACACGGGGCATGAGCGGGGGTGGGGGGGAGTGAGAGACACACACGGGGCGTGAGCGGGGGTGGGGGGGAGGGAGAGACACACACGGGGCATGAGCGGGGGGTGGGCGGGAGGGGATAGAAACACGGGGCATGAGCGGCGGGTGGGCGGGAGGGGATAGACACACGGGGCATGAGCGGGGTTGGGCGGGAGGGTTAGAGACACACTGGGCAGGAGCGGGGGGTGGGTGGGAGGGATAGAGACACACGGGGCATGAGCGGGGTATGGGTGGGAGGGATAGAGACACACGGGGCATGAGCAGGGGGTGGGGGGAGGGGAGAGACACACGTGGCATGAGCGGGGGGTGGGTGGGAGGTATAGAGACACATGGGGCATGAGCGGGGGGTGGGTGGGAGGGATAGAGACACGCGGGGCATGAGCGGGGGGTGAGGGGGAGGGGAGAGACACACGGGGCATGAGCAGGGGGTGGGTGGGAGGGGAGAGACACACGGGGCATGAGCGGGGGGTGGGTGGTAGGGATAGAGACACACAGGGCTTGAGCGGGGGGTGGGTGGGAGGGATTGAGACACACGGGGCATGAGCTTGGGGAGGGTGGGAGGGCGAGAGACACACGGGGCATGAGCGGGGGTGGGTCGGAGGGCTAGAGACACACGGGGCATGAGCAGGGGGTGGGGGGAGGGAGAGAGACACACGAGGCAGGAGCAGGGGGTGAGCGGGGGGTGGGCGGGAGGGAGAGAGAGACACAGGGCATGAGCGGGGGTGGGGGGGAGGGAGAGAGACACACGGGGCATGAGCGAGGGGGGAGATCGAGACACACACGGGGCATGAGCGGGGGTGGGGGGGAGGAGAGACACACACGGGGCATGAGTGGGGGGTGGGCGGGAAGGATAGAGACACACAGGGCATGAGCGGGGGTGGGGGGGAGTGAGAGACACACACGGGGCATGAGCGGGGGTGGGGGGAGGGAGAGAGACACACGGGGCATGAGCGGGGGTGGGGGTGAGGGAGAGAGAGACACACGGGGCATGAGCGGGGGGTGGGGGAGGGAGAGAGAGACACACGGGGCATGAACGGGGGGTGGGGGGACAAACAAAAACACGGACATTCCGCACGGACATGAGTTCGTGTGGCAGATCCCGCTCCTCGGCCCTCCGCTGGCCACTGTGTGCAATGGCATGAGCGGGGGGCTGGAGAAACAGGGGACACACGGAGCATGAGCAGGGGTGGGGGGGACAGGAAGGACACACGGGGCATGAGCGTGGGTGGGGGGGACAGAAAGGACACACGGGGCATGAGCGGGAGGTGGGGCAGACATGGGGCATGATCGGGGGTAGGAGGAACAGGAGACAGACACGCTCCTGCTGACCTGACAAAGCCTCTCATGCGGGAAAGAAAGATGGCGGGCGTCTCTGAAGCCAGATGCACTGCACGCTTTCACCGCATCCAATGAGAGAGCACATTAGATTTCCGCGGACATCACGCAAGCTGCTGGCCCAATCACCGTCCTGTCCGCGGAGCGAACAGGGAAGTCCGTCCGCGGACCGAACACAGATATCACTAATTTTTTTTGCCCTACTTTTTGGTCATTTTTTAAAAAACTATTGGACAGATTTTCACCAAATTTGCGAAAGCACGCTTTCGGGACCAAGCCGCTGCTCCTGGTCCAAATTTGGTGAAAATCCGTCCAGCGGTTTGGGCTGTAGGCACGAGCAAAAATGTTTTCCCATTCAGACTATGGGAAAAACTGAAATTTTGGGACCCTTCCCTATAACTTTTCCCACCCTGCACGAATCCTCACCAAACTTTGCAAAAAAATTCAGAGTGGGCCATATACTTTTTTTGCAAAGTTTGGTGAGGATTCGTCCAGG
Source organism: Ambystoma mexicanum (assembly GCF_040938575.1). Lineage (NCBI taxonomy): Eukaryota > Metazoa > Chordata > Amphibia > Caudata > Ambystomatidae > Ambystoma > Ambystoma mexicanum. The sequence continues at coordinate 465,277,993 of NC_090928.1, read as the reverse complement.
GGGAGCGAAGTTATAAGCCACCCAAAAGTGCTCTTCCTATGGAAACAGCAACTTAACCATAACTACACTGCCACTATCGTGGCAGTATAATATAAATATATATATATTCAATGAAAAAACTTTGTTAAAGGGACGTTATGGATAAGTTGCGCTACTAAAAACCTATGAAATTCAGTGAAAAAACTTTGTTAAATGGACGTTATGGTTAAGTTGCGCTACTAAAAACCTATGAAATTCAGTGAAAAAACTTTGTCAAAGGGACGTTATGGTTCCAAGTAAAAGCGAAAAACCCTTGAAATTTGCCAGTTATGGTAAGCTAAGCAACCATAACTCGCGCCACTACCGTGCACTGCTAAGACTAACACCCAGGACATCAAAGATGACATCACAATGCTGATGACCCTTACCTTTCGAGGGTCACAGTTGTATGTATGTACTGTGACACAGTACTCTGCAGGGGGGAGCGACTTCGTAGTGCTTTTGAGACTATCGTCTCAGAGCACGAGAAGATCTGCTCACTACCCAAATAAAACCCACTCTACATCTTCCTCTCTCAGCCCGCCCTTTCCTATCCCTTTGGTTGGTGTCCCCCCTTTACCTTCCTTTCCCCTCCTCTCCTAGTGTGTCATGTATAAAAAACCAAAAAAAATACAAAATATAAAAAATCAAAAAATAATAAGGCTCTTTTCAGAGCCGCCTTTCACAGTTAAAAAATAGAAGTGAAAATAAATGAAGCAGGGCCCTTTGTATTTTTCAGAAGTCTGCAGACAGTTCGCGAACATTTAAAAAATTGGGTTGCTACCCCATCACAAACATTGCAATTTTCTCTGGGAAGAAGTGGTGGCTCTGAAAAGAGCCTTTGGGTGGTGTTTGTAAGTCAAAAATTATAAATGCTTAACACCTACTTCAAATTGGTTGTTGTAATTCCAAAAAAGGTTGCAGTGCATTTTGTACATTTCTCAGAAAAATCTGATTGCCAGCATAAGTAAGATGGACTCCTTCTCTGCGAAAAATGTATGTACTACGAAACATAATATTTTCATTGTGAAAAGAGGACATGCCAAAATCTCTTAGAAAGGCACAAACAGCCTTATTAACATTGCGCCTTGCTTTTTCCATTTGTGGACCAAATGAAGAAGAACGAAGCCACATTTGTCTCTGCGCAATCCGTGAAAATATCACTTGAGAATTAGGAAACATGTCCATAACCTTCCCAAGTCCTTCTTTCATAGCAAATTGCAAAGAAATTCCAGTCACATCTCCTAAACTGTTCCCTCCACAATGAATTACAATTATGTCTGGATGTTGCTCTGTCTCCAAAGTAGCACAGAGAGGTAGCAAGTCCAACCACTTCATTCCACGTACTCCATGCCAGTGTACTTCCACATGTGGGAATCCAAGATCTACAGCTACTCCACAGCTTTCTGCATGCACCTTCAACCAATGTATCCACGAATCTCCCAAAATCCAAACAATCTGTTTTCTGAAACACACAGCCATAGTTATCTTTTGTTCTCTCAGCAAAAAGAGTATCTGAGAAACTCTCTCATGGCACAACACACCCACTAAACTTCCCTGACCAATCCCTTTCAGTGCTTATTCTCATTTGCATGACTTCGGAACCCAAAAATCCCTGGATGTAACTCCCGATGTCTGCGAACTACCGCCATGTCCGTGGACATATTGTAACATGAACAGCCCTTCTACCATTTCCACTTCACTCTCTCTGCCATTCCCTCATTGGATGTAGCTAGGAAATCACATGACCATGCACCAATCACATTCAAGACCTCTACATCTAACTGCATCATCATAGATCAGCACTGCAAATGTACTGTGAATCTCTCTGAGTACAAGTGTCATATCTTTGGCAAGCACCATCTACCAGAAATACTGTACAAGTCTCCAAGATTTCTACTTGCAGCTCCATGCATATCCATATGCATGAACACAAACTTCAGGTATGCATATTTTATGTACAGTAGATGAACACATTTTCAAACAGACTTTTAGCTTGTGTAATCTGTAAAATGAATTTACTGTATTTTTTTCAATTTCCTAAAATCAACTATCACTTATAAACCTTTATACTATTTACTTTCTTTATACACACACACTCAAATCATGTTAAACTAACATTTTTTAAATGAAATATATAGGCTACATATATTCAAACAAAATTGCATGCAAGCACAATCTATGTTTAAATCTTTAAAAAAATACTTATACAATGTCATATTTTTTTGTTTTTATTTATTTATTTACTTAATTACTTTAATTTAGACATGACATTGAGGTGCTATTACCTAGAACAGCTTACTTACAGAAATAGTGGTATTCTCTGGTATATTATACATTTCACAAGACATAGTAAAGATATTTTTTTTTGCTATTTTGCTACAGTTAGTCATTCAATACAATTTGTTTATTAAGAACATATCATATGTACTGAACTGATGCAAGGTATCTTATGTAAATAAATTAGTTTAATGGTTTTAAAGAAGGCACTGAGGATTTCAATTAAAAAAATCAATATCTAAATTAAAAACAGCGCTATATACAAACAAAGTTACTAATTTGAAGCTTTTACAATTGCAGTGAAGACCAGTCTCCTTAAAAGAAGCAGCCGAATTCGAAGAACAAAGAAAAACTAAGAAGTTACCTGTTAATTTAAGAAAAAAAGTAAGTAGAATATCACCATAATATTTGTATTATTAATCAAACATACTATAATGTTAATACAAGCTATTTCTGTGCCTAAAAATAGAGATTGTGTACCATTTTGTCCAAAAATCTCCATGTCTTAAACAGCGATTTACAGCCAGAATGGCCCACAAATTCCTATTTTTGGACACACAAATTATCCATCTGAACCGCTACAATTTTCATATTATAGAACAAACAACTGTTTTAATTGTATACATTAGATTTACTATTTGTAGTTTTCCACACCACTAGCTTACTTTTTTTGTCATCTGAACCCCAGTTTAGTAACACATAAATTCAAGAATACCTATCCCTACTAGTTGTAGTTCCTAATGCACAATCACACACCATTCCATACATCTTTATCATCTTACTCAAACAATCATGCACACAGCACACATACATTCCAGAACACCCCAACCCATATCTTCTTTATTTTTTTTCAACAGACCCTAAAGAATGCCTACCAAAAGTCAAGTCCGTAGAAAGCAACGCAAAAGTAGAGCAAATGAAAATAAAAGTGTCCAACATACGCATCCATCTCTAGCAGAATTTGTAAAAAAAGTTGAAACAAAACAGCTAATACAGTCATTTAGTGAAACACAAGAAGTTTCAAGTACAAAAACTTTGCCTCCTCTATCAAAATGTAAAACAAACCAAAAAACAATTAACAGAAAATCAGCTATCACTACAGATAAAACTACTTCTTCAAATTTTAATATAATGCAAAGTAAGCATACCAAGAAAAGTATTTTAGCCAAAATGTACCGTCACAAAGTCCTTCAAAATCTTATAAAAACAGGAGAGAAATCAGGTTCAATGCTTAAAACCTATCGTAGGAAATTAATCTTAGAAGCGTTAATGGACAGTGCAATTCTTCTCAGAAGAAAGTTATTTATTTTACTGTTAAACAAAATGAAACCACTAACAAAACTAATAACTAAATTACAAAAAAGACTTCTCAATAAGCAAAATGTCAACAGAAAAAACTTCTTAAGTATCTGCGGAGGTGAATGAAATCACACTACGAGCACAGAACCATATTTTAATGAAGAAGCGTACAAACAAAAGCAAACAAATACAATTGCCATACATAGCAGTGGTCGAGGTTATGAAAAAGTGAATAATACCATAATGAAACAGGAAGTACTCCTTACAAAAATATGCCCTGAAAACTTAGAATTACCCCTCCATTCAACTGAATCAGAACGTCTAGTGTACAAATGGCCATGCACGTCAATGTGTAACATTCCCAAACAATGTTTCAAATCTTTACGCCAATTCCTCAATAAATATGTAAAAAGCAAAGACAAAATCAAAATTAAATTACTGCAAAATATGGATACCTGTCCAGTGCGCAAGTACACAGGACTACAAGGACATTCATTGGCCTGCATTACAGGACCTACTTGTAAAACCACTTTCCATGATATCAAAAGTATATCAACACATCATTCAACTATAAGAAATCTAGTCTATAAACTGTACTATGCTAAAAGTCCTGCTTTAGCACTAGCAAAGTTAAATAACATCCTTCTACATGGTACAGCAAAAGACCTACTTGAAGAAATTCACTATATCCAGAAAAAATATTTTGGAAGTGAAAGCCATTTACAGAATGAAATAGCTTTAAACCAATTAAGCAACAATTCTACACATGGCAACCTTTTGCTAAACACATACAAAAAAGAAATACTAAAATTTAAAAGTACATCAGCTGAAGTACCAAACCACGTATGTGTATGTTGCTGTAGAACTTTGTATAAAAGTAACACAAAAACTGTAGACCTATCATACAAAATAGAAGACAATGAAGATTCTAAATGGTTTGAATTAGCTCTCTACCTTGTAGCAGAAAACAAATACGAAATAACTGAGCCCTCAATACTTTGCAGTTACTGCACTACAAAACTTGACAACAACCAAACTCCTTCACGTGCTATCACAAATAATTTGGAATTATACCCAGTACCAAAACCCCTACAACAACATAATTTATATGAGAGCATCATAATTCAAACAGTACACCCATTTCAAGCAATAATACGCCTTCAACCAAAAACAGCAAAATTACCTCCCTCTGAATTGGTAAAAGGCATTTGTGGAAAAGTAGTTTATTTACCATTAGATCTAAAAGAAAATGTGCATACTCAGGGAGTGCAACGTCCAATGCAGCAATCTTTAATTATCTTAGTAAATGGAGTACCTACAAAAGACAAAAAAATATGGCAACAGCTGGTAGATTTATATAAAGTTAGACAAGCCTTCCAATATCTTAAAGAGAATAATTAATATTACAAAGAAATTAATATTGAAGAAAACTTGAAAGATACAACTGAAATAATTCAAGAAACACAAGAAGCTGGTCAATTTGAGCTACTAGATCCTGCTACAATATTAAATACTTTAGACCATTATACAATTCATCCTTTGCACTGTAATGACACCGTAGAAGATGTACTGGAAACTTACCAAATGTGTCAAACAAAAGGATTGCCAGTCAGCATATGGGAAAAAAGTATAGAAGCATGTGCTTTTCCTCTACTCTTTCTTACTGGCAAAGGAGGAAGGTACGATGATAGTTGCACACATATTGAAATCAGGATCACACTTTCAAAATATGACAGCTACACAATGATTAGAAAAAGTGCAACAAAAGAATGAGGTTTTACAATCAAATATTACAAATCTATTAGCAAATATGCGTGGTACTAAAGAGTACTGGTTTCAACGTCATGGAGATGTACGTTGTATGATCAGGAACCTTGGCCCACCCACTTGCTTTGTTACATTAAGTTGTGCAGAATATGCATGGGAAGATGTACATGATTTCCTACGCATATCAAATAAAAACAAAACAAACATAGATATACTAACACCTGGAGAATTTGTTCTTTGGATCCTGTTAATGTTTCAAGATATTTTCACCATTGCTTCATTGCTATGCTACATTTTATTTGTAATAAAACTGTTCCTCCCCTTGGAGAAGTGCAACACTTCTTTTGGAGAAAAGAACACCAAGCCAGAGGAGCACCACATATCCACATGCTTTTATGGATTAAAGATACTCCTAAATTTGGTCAAGACAGTGATGCCACTGTTTTACAGTTTATTGAAAAATATGTCACTTGTGAAATTCCATCAGAAGCCACAAATAGTGATCTACATGCACACATTTTACAATTTCAAAGACACAAATGTGGAAAATATTGTCGTTACAAATACAAAAACAAAGGGAAATACTACACCAAATGCCGATTTGGTTTCCCTAGACCAGTTACAAATACAGGTCAAGTGAACAACCTCATGTCTTCAGTTAGACATAGTGTTAAAGGTAAGTCACCAAAAATACATATTACATAAAAAGAAAAGAAGAAGAAAAATATATCAATGTTTGTAATGCAATCATTGCCCACTTATGGAATGCAAACATAGATGTGCAGTACATTTCAGACAATTCTACTGCAGTTGCACGATATGTCACAGCACACTTAACTAAAGCAGAAAAGACAGAGCTCCAAGACCTCTGGAATGACCTGTCATCAGATAAAACAGTATCTCGGAAATTATACAGCTTGGGCATAAAAATGCTCACCCATAGAGAATGTGGATCATATGAAGCAGCTGATCCTTTAACTGGTACTGCATTGTATTGTAAATCTGAAAATATAGTATGGCTAAGTCTTGGTCCAGCTAAATCTAGAAAAAGAGTTCTAAAATCATATGAAGATATAGAAACAATAGCCAAACATGATCCCAACAGCCAAGACATTTTAAAAAACAATTTACTGGACACATACTACCCAAACAGAAGTAATACTTTGGAAAACATGTGTCTATACCGCATAGCCCAAAACTACACATACAAAAATAATATGAAACCTGATGAAAAAAAGGTAAATATAGAGTGACAAACTGTGAAGGCAGCTTAGTTAAATTCACTAAACCAAATTTAATTAATCATATAAAATTGTCATTAAAGACTCCTCAACATAAAGAGGTATATTACATGTCCCTGCTACAACTCTTCAAACCATGGAGAAAAGAAGAACAATTACTAGATGACTATGACTCATATGAGGATGCTTTCAAAGCAAATGAAAGCACTATAACTGATGTAAACTTTACACAGTACAAAACAATGTTGCACAATGAACAGCAACACGAAGAAGAACTCCAAGCCCAACTAGATAAGGACACTCCTGACAGTAGTCAACCTTCTGTAACAGGAAGCCAAGAACCATTGGGAGAACCACTAATAACAAATGAGGCAGAATTAGCTATGATAGAAGTAGAAAACACCATGTGTCAGTATGAAGATAAGGAAGACTTAACTATACTACAATCAAAACTAAACAATGAGCAAAGTAGCATTTTTTCAAGAGGTAACAAAACAATTTGCACATGGTGTAAAACATGAAAATAAAGAATGTTCCTGCCATAATTATAAACCTATACTACTGTACGTCAGTGGTGAAGCTGGTTCTGGCAAAACATTCCTAATCATAATCATTAGTAAGTTCCTTCAACAATTGACAAACAACAAACTGTCAGCTGTTGTCACTGCCCCCACAGGTTTAGCTGCCTACAACATGTGTGTTACATTACACCGATTACTACTATTACCAGTAGAACACCAGAACAAATTAGACTATTACAAACTTTCTGCAGAAGCTGCAATGGAATTACGCAGAGTATTGAAACAAATGAAAATGCTACTAATAGATGAAGTGAGCATGGTCTCCAACCTGATGTTAGATTTGATTCACCTCAGATTACAAGAAGTACTCAACACAGACTATGAAGACCTCTTTGCAGGAAAACACATTATTGTTTTTGAAGATCTGCTTCAATTAACACCAGTAAAAGGTGAGCCTTTTTTTAAAACATTAGGACACAAACTCTGCCGTAAAACTGTTGGCAGCATTGGAAATGTCAACCTTTGGCAACATTTCCAATACAGAGAATTAACAGAAAACATGCAGCAATCTGCAGATCTCACTTATGCCAACATTTTAAAAAGTATCAGAGTTGGTATACTTTCTAAAGAAGCAGAAGCAATATTGAAAACCCGGCACATTAATGCACTTTATGGTGATAATGCATGTGCTACAGATGTTATGGAACAAATAGCCCACAAAAATGTCAATTGTATGGCCTTAATGCCGACTCTTGCAAGCTGTTTCAAATTCAATGAAATCATGCTAAGTAAAGAAATGCAACCAATCATGGAAATTAGCGCCACAGACAAACTAGATGTACATGGTATGACACTACCCATGTGTGACCAAGCCACAACAAGACTAAATAGTTTAGAAAAATCAATCTCAAACACAGCAGGCTTAGAAAAGATATTAAAATTATCCTTAAATTGCAGAGTAATGCTTAAACGTAACCTTGACGTGGACCAAGGACTAGTTAATGGAGCACTGGGTACAGTTGTTGGCTTTCAAACATACCCACGCGACAACAAAATTCAGTTTGTCAATATACTCTTTGACAAACTTTCAGAAGTAAAAAGGATAGGACGCTCAACAGCTAGATTCCTTCTCTTCAAAGATATGTATGTATGCAGAGAACAATTTTCTCTAACTCTTGCATACGTAGTCACGATTCATAAATCACAAGGTCTTACCCTAGACAAAGCAATGATAGATATTGGTAACACAGTCTTTAAAGAAGGCATGAGCTATGTAGCACTATCACGCTTATGTACACTTGACAGTCTATTTCTAATCAACTTTGATGTAAGTAAAATAAACGCTGATATTCCTTGCATTTTAGAATACAATAGACTTCGCTCACTATACACCCTCCACCTAAACACATATTCTGTTCCACAAAAAGTAAAACGTTATAAAAGAAAAATAAATCAAACAGAAATGCAACAGGATGTCACTGCAAATCCTCAAAAGAGAGTGAAAGAAACTAATACTTCATCAAGTACCACAAGCAAAAAAGAATCAATTAGGGAAAGTAAACCAGGTACTTCTTTAAAGAAGGAAGACAAACTCCAAAAAAAGCAGTAAGATACAGAACTACCTGGACCATTTAAATTCTCAAATATAGTTGGTGTAAATTGCTACGCAAATGTAGCAATGAATATTCTATTTCAATTACCACCAATTGTTGACAAAATTTACTTACACAGTACAGACCCATTGTGTTTGCAAACGTTAGTACTTCACAGAAATGCAGCAAACTATCCTGACAACACGTATAGTGTTTATGGAATAAGACAACAATTGGACTACTGTGCTGGAATGGTGAAATTCACTATAAATTCACTGGAAGATCCACAAGAATTTCTAATGTACTTACTACAAGTACTGGAAAACAAAAAAATACCTATAAATGAAATCTTTCAGATTTCATAAATGTGGAAACATACATGCACTCTCTGCAACAATGTGACACAAGAAGAAATCCCCAATGAACGCTTCATATATATATTAATACCAAAATGTGAATCCATTCCATTTCAGCGACTTGTACAAAATGCAAATCATGGTAGAATATTCTCTACCTGCAATTCAGATAATCGCTCCACGTTAGTAATACAAACACATAGTAAATACATAATACTAATGCTTCTACGTTACAATGTAGATGGTACCATAAACAACTGCAAGCTGACTGGATTCACACATGGTCAAATATCACTTGGTAAGAAAACCTTCACAGCAATAGGTATAATCTACCGCGCAGGAGCCACAACCAATTCAGGGCACTACACTGCATATATAAAAAAGAAATGTGGATGGTTTGAATGTAATGATAGTACCATTACTCTAAAGCAGAGATTACCAGGCAATCTTACAAACGCTTATTTGATGTTCTTCAAACCAAAATCTGATAACTAAACTGTATTTAAACCCTAAGTAAACTTGTGTTAAAAAAATATAAACTGTTAGAATACTCCAAAAGCTATCTAACTGCTCAAAGATTCTACAACAACTAATCAGATAAATGAATACCACTAAATTAGACCAGAAAATACACAGTTAGAATACGCCAATTGGTATCTAACTGTCCCAAAATGTAACAATATCCAAATGGATAAATCAATACCACTACAATATATAAAAAAAATAGACAGTTAGAATATGCCAATTGGTGTCTAACTGCTCCAACATTTTATAATATCAAAACAAATAAATAATATGTTACTGCTCCAAAAAAATACAACAAGCCAAAGTATAAAGCATTAGCCAGAAACAACAAGTGAACACTGAAAACAAACAAACAAATAAACTGTAGCATAACAGAAAAAGGTTTTTTTTTAATCCCACATGGATTTTCTTTCTCCCACAGACCCAATGATTTTAGCAACAAATACAGAAACTGAGCAAATTGCACAGTACTCTGATTTGTAATCTACTAAATATGAGGGTCCAAAAAAAAAAAAGTAAATTGATTATACAATGTAATAAGTCATTACAAAATACTAATACTAACATGCTATTTTCTTTTATCACAGAAATTAACAAGAAATACATATACTCCGGTTACTAGACCAAACAGTAAGTATACAATAATAAGGAGAACCATAGCAGCATATCACATCCATAGTATCTAATACCTTTGTTCCTTATATCTTTGTTTTTCACCCAAAGTTATAAGCAAATATGAATGCAATATGCTGCGGTGGTTGTTGCCAGGGCATACAGTCTTGGGTGCATGGCCAAATGGCCATGCACCCAAGACTCTATACCCTGGCAACAACCACCACAGCATATCACATCCATAGAGTCAAACATTTCAACTATGGTCTATAGAAACTTTTAATGTCCGCGGACATTATGAGTGTTCTTAGAACACTTTCAACTTGCCAGCGAACAATACGGACAGCGTTTTCAGGACATCCCCTACAAACATTTCAGAACAAAGCGATAGTTCTTAGAACACTTTCAACTTGACAACGAACAATACGGACAGTGTCTTCAGGACACCCCCATTTTGTTTATTTGCGAACATTTCAGGACACTGCGAGTGTTCTTAGAACACGTTCAACTTGCCAGCGAACAATACGGACTACGCCTTCAGGACACCCCCTACGAACATTCCAGGACACCGCGAGTGTTCTTAGAAACGTCTTCAGAACACCCCCATTTTGTTTATTTGCGAACATTTCAGGACACCGCAAGTGTTCTTAGAACACATTCAACTTGACAGAGAACAATACGGACAGCGTCCTCAGGACACCCCCTACCAACATTCCCCGGACACCGCGATTGTTCTTAGAAGCGTCTTCAGAACACCACCATCTTGTTTATTTGCGAACATTTCAGGACAACGCGAGTTTTCTTAGAACACATTCAACTTATCAGCCACAACCCCCCATTCATATTTGCGAACATTTCAGGGCACAGCGAGTGTTCGACAACGTCTTCAGAACACCCCCATTTTGTGTATTTGCAAACATTTCAGGACACTGCGAGTGTTCTTAGCACATATTCAACTTGACAACGAACAATACGGACATGTCCTCAGAACACTCCCATTTCGTTTATTTGCGAACATTTCAGGACACCATGAGTGTTCTAAGAACACATTCAACTTGACAGAGAACAATACGGACAGCGTCCTCAGGACACCCCCATTTTGTTTATTTGCGAACATTTCAGGACAATGCGAGTGTTCTTAGAACACATTCAACTTGCCAGCGAACAATACAGACTACGCCTTCAGGACACCCCCTACGAACATTCCAGGACACCGGGAGTGTTCTTAGAAACGTCTTCAGAACACCCCCATTTTGTTTATTTGCAAACATTTCAGGACACCGCGAATGTTCTTAGAACACATTCAACTTGACAGAGAACAATACGGACAGCATCCTCAGGACACCCCCTACGAACATTCCCCGGACACCGCGACTGTTCTTAGAAGCGTCTTCAGAACACCACCATCTTGTTTATTTGCGAACATTTCAGGACACCGCAAGTGTTCTTAGAGCACATTCAACTTGACAACGAACAATACGGACAGTGTCCTCAGAACACCACCATTTCGTTTATTTGCAAACATTTCTGGACACCATGAGTGTTCTAAGAACACATTCAACTTGACAGAGAACAATACGGACAGCGTCCTCAGGACACCCCCATTTTGTATATTTGCGAACATATCAGGACACTGCGAGTGTTCTTAGAACACATTCAACTTGCCAGCGAACAATACGGACTACGCCTTCAGGAGACCCCCTACGAACATTCCAGGACACCGTGAGTGTTCTTAGAAACGTCTTCAGAACACCCCCATTTTGTTTATTTGCAAACATTTTAGGACACCGCGAGTGTTCTTAGAACACATTCAACTTGACAGAGAACAATACGGACAGCGTCTTGAGGACACCCCCTACGAACATTCCCCGGACACCGCAAGTGTTCTTAGAAGCATCTTCAGAACACCACCATCTTGTTTATTTGCGAACATTTCAGGACACCGCAAGTGTTCTTAGAACACATTCAATTTGACAGAGAACAATACGGACAGCATCCTCAGGACACCCCCATTTTGTTTATTTGCGAACATTTCAGGACACCGCGAGTGTTCTTAGAAAACATTCAACTTGTCAGCCACAACCCCCCATTCATATTTGCGAACATTTCAGGACACAGCGAGTGTTCGACAACGTCTTCAGAACACCCCCATTTTGTGTATTTGCGAACATTTCAGGACACTGCGAGTGTTCTTAGCACATATTCAACTTGACAACGAACAATACGGACAGTGTCCTCAGAACACTCCCATTTCCTTTATTTGCGAACATTTCAGGACACCATGAGTGTTCTAAGAACACATTCAACTTGACAGAGAACAATACGGACAGCGTCCTCAGGACACCCCCATTTTGTTTATTTGCGAACATTTCAGGACACTGCGAGTGTTCTTAGAACACATTCAACTTGCCAGCGAACAATACGGACTACGCCTTCAGGACACTCCCTACGAACATTCCAGGACACCGGGAGTGTTCTTAGAAACGTCTTCAGAACACCCCCATTTTGTTTATTTGCAAACATTTCAGGACACCGCAAATGTTCTTAGAACACATTCAACTTGACAGAGAACAATACGGACAGCATCCTCAGGACACCCCCTACGAACATTCCCCGGACACCGCGACTGTTCTTAGAAGCGTCTTCAGAACACCACCATCTTGTTTATTTGCGAACATTTCAGGACACCGCGAGTGTTCTTAGAACACATTCAACTTGACAACGAACAACACGGACAGCGTCCTCAGGACACCCCCATTTTGTTTATTTGCGAACATTTCAGGACACCGCAAGTGTTCTTAGAACACATTCAACTTGTCAGCCACAACCCCATTCATATTTGCGAACATTTCAGGACACAGCGAGTGTTCGACAACGTCTTCAGAACACCCCCATTTTGTGTATTTGCGAACATTTCAGGACACCGCGAGTGTTCTTAGAACATATTCAACTTGACAACGAACAATACGGAGAGCGTCCTCAGGACACCCCCATTTTGTTTATTTGCAAACATTTCAGGACACTGCGAGTGTTATTAGAACAGTTTCAGTTTGCTTGCGAACAAAACGGACACATATTGAGTCCTCAAAACACCCCCCATTCAGTTTATTTAGAACATTTCAGAACACCCGTGATGTCCACAGACAAATTGAACACAAAAGGAACGTCTAACACATAAAAAACACAACTTTCATCCTATCTCATACACTCCCAGCCTCCCCAAACACTCCTACACACCAACACACTCTACTAAATACACATTTTGAACAAAGTTTCACCGCGCTGTCCGCGATCGACCGTGAATCCAAGATGGCGGGCGCTACCGAAAATCTGACACGCTTCATGCTCTATGCCGTCCAATCAGAGAACACGTTGCATGTCCGCGAACATCACGCAAGCCGATTGGCCAATCAGGACACTGTCCGCGGAGCGAACACAGATATCACACATTTTTTTTTACCTACTTTTTGGTCATTTAAAAAAAAAACTACTGGACGGATTTTCACCAAATTTGCAAAAGCACGCTTTCGGGACCAAGCCGCTGCTCCTGGTCCAAATTTGGTGAAAATCCGTCCAGCGGTTTGGGCTGTAGACACGAGCAAAACATTTTTCCCATACAGTCTATGGGAAAAAAAAAGTTTTGGACCCCCCCCTATAACTTGGCCCCCCTGGACGAATCCTCACCAAACTTCAGAGTGACCCAAATACATTTTTTGCGAAGTTTGGTGAGGATCCGTCCAGGGAGAGCGAAGTTATAAGCTGCCCAAAAGTGCTCTTCCTATGGAAACAGCAACTTAACCATAACGACATGGCCACTACTGTGGCCATGTAATATATATGTATATATATACATATATATATATGTTTTTTAAAATCCCAATTAATATTCCTAGACCATACGACTGTCTGGAGTGTCCACTCTGAAAATGGGGGTGTCTGTGGACAGTGCGCCTTGTCCGGACATGTCCGTTCTCGCATGATGCACTTTTAATTAGCCCGTGGACAGCACGCCAGTTCTACGGACACGCACGTGCACGTGCCCTGCAACTCCCACCCAATGAATTTCCTTGGACGGCCAGCGGAGCTGTGGACGTCCCCAGATGTCATCATGTGACTGCACTCATGCAGCGTGACGGCCTGACCACGACAAGTGTCTGTGCTCCGTTGAGAATTTAAAACTGCATGTTCCGCCAATCTAGGGTGTTTCAAGTTGAATGTTTACCATTCAAGAGCTCTTAGACCCATTCTCAATCTGTCTATGCAGGTGGGAGCACCAGGAGAAGACCTGCTTTTCAGAATTTCTGAAACCTTCTCCAATGGCATCTGTCATGGACATTCCTCCTCACTCGTCACCCCCACTACCACCACCATCACCATCTGGAGGGCCTGGAAAGAGCAACAGGTGGGAGGATGCAGAAGAGTAGGAAGAGGAAGATGAGGTAGAGGAAGTGCCTACCTCCAGCTGAGTGTGACAGTTTTTCACCAACGTTGGTAGTGTACCAAAGGCTTGTGCAGCCAAGGTTAGATACACTGTGTGCAAAGTTGTACTCAGTAGTGGAAAACCTGGACTATACTTTTACAGGACACCAGATCCAACCACCCGGGTTCTCTGAGAAAGGCGGTGCTTTTTCAGGGAGAAGCAAGTTGACGACCTTTCCCCAATCGTGCTCGACCACTCCTGTCACCACAATGACTACTCCTGTGGTGCAGAGTATACCAGCGGCCGCCTCCCAGGCCATACAGAATGCTGTTTCCCCGTACCTTTCGAGGGTCACATTATTATGGGCCTCATTATGAGTTAGGCGGAGGTTTGACGGTAAATCCACTAAACATTTCCTTAAGGAATTACCATTATCGCCACTTGGTCAGGCAGCATTTCAGCCTGATTACAAGTGGTGGTGTAAATCCTCATTTATTTTGGCTCCATTGTACCCAAAGGGGCTTTTTTTCAGAATTACCGTGCCAGAATTACCACCACAGTAATTCTGCCAATTCTGCCAATTTTTCCTGGAGGTAAATCCACCACTCAAAACCCAACCAAATAATTTGGCGTAGTGGTAAAATTGGCAGTAACTCAATTTTACCACTTACCGCCTAGCTCGTAATGAGGCTGTATGTTTGTACTGCGATGCACCAATCTGCAGGGGGTGCAGTTTCGTAGTGCTTTCGGGGCCATGGTCAAGAAGCACAAGAAACACTGCTCCCCACCTTCAATGTAAGGCACGCCCAACATCTTCTGTCCACCTGCCCCTCCATCTCTGCGGTTTGTCCCCTTCCCTTACCTTGCATCTCCTGGAAAAAAAACTGAAAAAAGCCCACAAAAATACAAAAAAACTGTTCCTTTAGGAACCACCTTCAACAATTAAAAAAATAGAACTGAAAAAAAAATCACAGGACTCTTTGCAGCTTGCATAGTCTGCGGACTGCGCAGTAGTCTGCGGATACCTGGAAAATTCCAGATGTGGGGTGGGGTAATACACATTATTTTCATTGTTTTCCATTCAAAAATGGTGGCTCTCAAAAGAAACTATGTTTCTTTTTGACTTTATATATTTGATTATTTCGTTGTATGTACTAAACTAACAAATATTGTACAGAACTTAATTATTTCCTCTAACTTTCTCAAAAAGTGCTTCTAATTTTTGTTTCTCTTTTTCTTTTTCATTAATGCAACTACTAAAAAATACTTGAATCTATATTGTATGTGTTCACAGAAACTGCTTTAATGCATTTCGAACGTTTTCAAGAAAAATCTGATGCCCACATCAGTTAGACGCACTCAATCTCTTTGAAAAATATTGACTATTTCAAAGAAATATGTCATCCCAATATCCCACAAAAAAGCACATACATCTTTATTCACATTGTGCCTTGCTTTCTCAATTTGTGGACAAAACACATTTGAATGCATACACATTTGTCTCTGATCTATCCACGAAAACATTATTTTTGAATGTGGAAACATGTCCATCAACTTTCCAAATATAATCTTTATTGCAAATTGTAATGAAATTACAGTAACATAGCCCAAACTGTAGCCTTCACCGTGAACTACAGTGATGTCTGGATGCTTCAAGTTAACCATATTCTCTCAAAATGGGAGGAATTCTGATCACTCCATACCATGAAACTTGAAATTCATCAAATCCAAGATTGTCAGACAATCCACGGTGCTCAGAATACACCTTCAGCCAATGGATCTAAGAGCCTCCCAGAATCCATGAACTCTGTTACCTCAAAGACATAGCCATAGCCATCTTCAGAGCACTCACCAAAGAAAACTCCTGCTACCCTCTCTTCCTGTGCACCACACCCAGGAAACCTGATTGCATGATCCCCTGATGTCCATAGACATCCACGATTGTCTCTGCAGTTCCCTTCCATGCCAGGCATCTGTTCTGCCTTCCCAAATCTCAGTAATTTAGCTATATTTTTTGCTTAAGGGGTTTCCCTCTGCATTTAAAAAGTCGTGAAGGCAATGTGTTTTTTTGGAACAAAAGAATTCATTTGCACTCCTTTTAGATTTTGAATTAAATACTTCTCAGGTCTCTTTATTATCTCAATAATAGATTACAGACTTGAGAAAAACAGAAGGAAAATACAAATGAAAAAAAATGTGAATTGTAATACATCACTGTTAGCATTGTTTTGAAACACCTCATCTCTACCACGCACGTCACTCGATACTCAACATTAGAAGAGAGTCACTTGCCAATGGGAACAGGCTGAAGGAGCATGTCTGCTTCTGACAGCCCAGCTGAAGTCCAAAATAATAAGTGACTTGATTTTTCTCTGTCAGTCGCATGTCTTTTCACTCTATTGTCAAACTAGTATTTTTCCAGAGAAGTTCACTGTCAGTAGGTTCCACATCAGCCGTTGCAGCCATCAAACCTCACTGCTTTGTAAATGTCAGGACTGGAGCAGGAGTGGGGGTAAATGCACTCATGGTGTGCTCTAAGGGTGGAAAAGGAGCCAGAAATCATCCCACCAGGTTTTCCAGGCATGTTCTCCACCCCTTCTGTACGACCGTGGCCCAGGGATGGAGAACAGCCTGGAAACTACACTTCCCAGCAGGCCGTCCTTCAACTGGGCCTGCGCGAGGGAAGATCGCCACGCCCCCGGCCGCGCCCGCACGAATGCGCATGCGCGAGCCACGCCCGAGTGATGCTGCTCGCAATACTGACCGGCGAACTGGAAGGACGTGTTCTGAAGAGCTCCAGAGGCAAGCTCACGTGGGGCGTTTCCGCCCAACGCATGCAAGACCCCAGGCCCCGCGTACAAACTAAGATTAGTGTATTACTTACCTAGCGCTGACAGCCTGTAGCATTCGAGGGGCCACTTAACAGGAGCGGTTCCTACTCCGGCCAGCCCACGCTTAGCTGGAAGCGGGAACGCACCTGGAGGGGACGCTAGATGTCATAACATCATTAACCCTGCATGTGACTTGAACTAACAAAGCCCGCTTATGTTTAGACTATAGTCGCGTGGATCCGGAGCTGCTGTTCCGCCGCGCGGATAACTTCTAGCCCAGAACTCAGTGGCACACACATTCCGCACCCGTATTGACTCGATTCTTGCTTATTGCAGAGACAGGAGAAACTGGTGAAGACCATGGCCAACCAACACGAAAAGGGCCAGAAAAAAGCCACAGGATTCTGGCAAAACGAAGCTAAGTGCTTTTCCTGGATATTTCTGGGTATATCGCAATTGTAGCTGCATGAAGTTAATGCAGTGTTAAATCCTCGCATGAAGTAATGTGGGGGAGATAAGTCGTGCATGAGTTAATGTATGATTTCCTGCAAGGCACATACTTGTGATCTATATTTTCAGTGAAGTCTGAGAATGTCCTGGTGGGGGCTCCAGCACAAAAGCCCCGGGTGATAAAAGACACACACAGTAGAAGAGTGAGTGGAGGGTGCAAGTGTGAAAGGGCGGAGTATTCTTGGAACTGGAGCCGAGGAGCATGTGACCCTGCTATCCTCTCTTCCCATCCACAACCTCTACCTATCCCTTTTACCGGTGTTCCTAACTTCCCATACCTATCCATCCAATGGACCCTAACCCTCTTTCCCCGAAGGGTCAAGGTGGCGTGTGCTGTCAATTCCCAGGTGCTAAGACCTAACGGGGAGGGAGGTGTTCTTGCTGCGTTTGTGCTGCCTCTGCGCCAAGAAGAAGCAAGCTCTGACAGAATTGCGAGCCCAAGTATTGGTCTGGTGCCCAGGCAGCACAACCATGGCGGATGTGGTAACCCTACTCCAAGAGCTAAAGGCAGAACTTGCGGCAACCAGGCAGAATTATCAGACCTTGGCAGGGCAGGTGCATATATTGACTGTGCAAAATCAGGCCCAGGCCACTCCCTTACCCAGAGCACCCCCGCCAGTCCCAGTCCAGGTACAGGTAGCTACTGAACCAGCCTTACCCCTAGCAGCCCCGGAGCGATATCATGGAGATCCACAAAACTTTAATCAGTTCATCATGCAATGTCAACTGCATTTTCTGACTAAGCCTGCTGTGTTCCGGACCGCCCAGGCCCGTACTGCGTTTGTAATTTCCTACCTCACCGGGGATGCCGCATCATGGGCTACACCGTTAGTCCACAAGGATGATGCCTTGCTCTACAGTTGGGACACATTCCTTGAGGAGTTTGGCAAGATATTCGACCGTAGGGCTGCGTCCTTGCTGAAGGATAGGGAACTGCTAACCCTGAAACAGGGAAATAAAGACTTGGTCACTTGCGTTACCGCATTTAATCGGCTGGCTATGGAAACCGATTGGCCACAGTAGAAGAGGATGGCCCTGTTCTATCAGGGGCTCAGGGAGGAGCTCAAAGATCTGGTAGCTCAAGTGGACCCCCATCCTGGGGATTGCCTAACCATGATAGATCTCGTTCTTAGGCTAGACCAAAGGCAGAGTGAACGGAGACAGGATCGGCGTCGCTGGGAGAACAAACCAGTTGTGAGGTTGGATCAGCAGAAAACCACCAGGGTATTAGAGAAGGGGGCCGACGAACCCATGCAAATAGGTTCCGTACGTGGGCCGTTATCCAAGGAAGAGAAGGAGAAGAGGAGAAAAGACAAACTATGTCTTTATTGCGGTAAAGCAGGACACTTCGTACAGGAATGTCCCAACAAACCACCAAAGGGAGGGACGTCGGGAAACGCGATAGCTCACCCATGAGGGTGGCAGGAGCGAGCGAAGCTAAAAACACCCCATATATGTTGGCAAATGTACACACAAATCATCAGACTACCCATGTAACTTTAGTAGGCAGTTTACAATGGCAAGGAAAACGTGTTCCAGTAACATTGATGGTGGATTCTGGTGCCACAGGAAACTTTGTAGATGTCCAAATGGCTAGGAAATTGGGTCTTCCGGTAACCATGAAGACAGTATCGGAAGAGGTGAAATCTGTAGACGGTTCGCCCTTGATTTCCGGACCCATCACGCAGCAGACAGAACCTTTGCTTTTGGAGGTTAATACCACACATCAGGAGGTCCTCAGTTTCGATGTGATTGCGGCTCCACAGTTTGGCTTCATTTTAGGGCTCACCTGGTTGCGGCTTCACAACCGAACCATCGATTGGAGTACCGGGACAGTCCAGTTAGATTCTAGCCGTTGCCAAGCACACTGCCTAAAGACCCCGCCAAAACCCCTGGCACATTACGTGGGAAGAAGTGCAATCGCAGACTTGCCAACCGAGTACGAAGAGTACAGGGATGTTTTCAGCAAGGTGGCAGCCGAAACCCTGCCCCCACACCGGCCTTTTGACTGCCGGATTGACTTAGAAGCAGGTGCGGTGCTACCGTGTAGTCGTATATACGCTCTGACCGAAGCCAAAAACAGATATTTGAAGGACTACATAGAATCCAATCTGGCAAATGGTTTCATTAGACACTCTACGTCCCCTGTTTCTTCTCCCCTATTCTTCGTTTCAAAAAAGACCGGAGACTTAAGAACTTGTATAGACTATAGGGCCATCAATAAGATAACCATTAAAAATCGTTACCCCTTACCCCTGATACCGGTGCTGTTGGACCAGGTACGTGGATCCACCGTGTATACTAAGCTAGATCTCAGGGGGGCCTATCATCTCGTAAGAGTACGCCAAGGGGAAGAATGGAAAACGGCCTTTCGGACCAAGTTCGGCCTCTACAAGTATCAGGTCATGCCGTTCGGACTGTGCAATGCCCCGGCAGCATTCCAACATTTCCTTGATGAAGTGTTACGTGGGTATTTGGATGTATTCGCAATAGTTTATATCGATGACATCTTGATATACTTCCAGAACTTAGAAGAACATCGAAAACATGTCAGAGCGGTACTGCAAAGGCTACGCGAACATCATTTGTATGCTAAACTCGAGAAATGTGCATTCCATCAGACCACAGTTGAGTTCCTTGGATTCGTTCTGTCACCACAAGGGGTCACCATGGACAAGAAGAAGGTGCAGACCATCATCGACTGGCCATCCCCAAAATCGGTCAAGGACATCCAATCCGTTCTTGGCTTTGCCAACTTCTACCGTCGCTTCATAGATGGCTTTGCAAAGAAAGTGCAACCCATTACCAGGCTTCTATGAAAAGGAGTGCCGTTTTTGTGGGATGAAAACGCAGAAGCAGGCTTTGAGGCTCTAAAGAGAGCGTTTGTCACCGCCCCAGCATTACAGCACCCAGATCCAGCTAAACCATATATCATCGAAACCGATGCTTCCAGTTATGCAGTTGGGGCGATTCTTTCTCAAAGGGACGCAAATGGACAATTACATCCAGTCGCTTACTACTCCTGAATGCTTTTACCAGCGGAGCAAAATTACGCAATAGCCGACAAGGAGTTGTTAGCGATTAAGACAGCATTTGATGAGTGCGTCACTACCTTCTGGGGGCCCAGCACACGGTGGCCATTTACACTGACCATCGTAATTTACAGTTTTTAAAATCGGCAAAGGCCCTCAGTCCCAGGCAATTAAGATGGGCAATGCAGTTTTCGGAATACGATTTTGTGGTGACCTATCGTCCGGGAACAGAAAATCGGAAGGCAGATATACTCTCACGGTACCCAGAACCAAGTCTTGACTCATTGGAATCAAGAAAAGAGGAACCCAGGCCTATGGTGGACCCAGGCCGCTTCATAGGGAGTGTAACAGTAGATACCATGTTTGACAACATTAGGACAGCAATGTCAGATCAGGAATTGGCTCAATGGGCGATGCAAGGCAAGGACCAGACCATAAAGGATGGATTACCATTTCATAAAACAGCGTTATTTTTACCCACCATGCCGCTTCGTCAACAAGCAATTCAATGGTGTCACGATTCCCCGTTTGTAGGCCACCCTGGAAACGCAAAAACCATCGAACTGGTAAAACGTCCCTTCTGGTGGCCAACCTTGTGCAAAGACGTTCGGCAGTATGTAACAGAATGTAAAGTGTGCCTGAGAAACAAAGCCGACCATCAAAAACCAGCTGGACACTTACAACCTTTACCTACGCCGCCTACCCCATGGCACACCGTGTCAATGGATTTAATAGTGGAGCTAGCCCAGAGTCAAGGATTCACAGCAATATTTGTTGTAGTAGATTATCTTACCAAAATGGCACATTTCATACCCTGCAAAGGAACCCCATCAGCCAGTACTCTAGCGAACTTATTTGCACAACATGTAATCCGTCTACATGGATTACCTTATAACATCATCTCTGATCGGGGACCATAGTTCACGTCTAGATTCTGGCAGGCATTCTGCAAGTCAGTGGGGATTGACATACGCTTATCCACTAGTTATCATCCTGAGACCGACGGTCAAACGGAGAGGCTGAACCAGACTCTGGAGCAATCCCTCAGATGCCTCACCCAGGGAAAAGAAGAAGACTGGGCAGATGTCATTTGGCTTGCAGAACTCGCTTACAATAATGCAATACATTCCTCTACTAAGACAACACCCTTTTATAGCCTGTATGGCTATCATCCCCGTTTTCAACCAGTACCTCAAGACAAAATACCTGAAGTACCAGCAGCAGTAGAAAAGCGAAAAAGACTAGAAGACATCTGGCAATCAGTTCAACGCAATCTGATTGCGGCCAAGCAGGCTTACAAGCATCATGCTGACAAGAAAAGATGAACTGGTCCCCCGTATCAAGTCGGGGATAAGGTGTGGCTGTCTACGCGGCATCTTCATCTGCAAGGGTCACGCAAGTTCATCCCTCGTTTCATAGGGCCATTCCCAGTAGAAACTCTAATAGGCCCAGTTGCAGTAAAATTGACTCTGCCCCCGCACATGAAGATACACCCTGTGTTCCATATTGCCTTGGTGAAACCAGCCCCTGCCTTGATAAGAACCAAACGACCTCCACCCCTTCTAGTAGGGGGTCATCCCGAATTTGAAGTCAAAACTATTCTAGACTCTAGTATCAGACGCAAGAAATTATGTTATTTGGTGGACAGGGTAGGGTATGGCCCCGAGGAAAGGTCCTGGGAACCCGCAGAGAACATCCATGCTCCTCGACTCCTCCACCAGTTTCATCTGAAATATCCCCTTAAACCAGGGCCTGCAGGAGGGAGGGGGAGTACTGTCAGGACTGGAGCAGGAGTGGGGGTAAATGCACTCATGGTGTGCTCTAAGGGTGGAAAAGGAGCCAGTAAGCATCCCACCAGGTTTTCCAGGTGTGTTCTCCACCCCTTCTGTAGGACCGTGGCCCAGGGATGGAGAACAGCCCGGAATCTACACTTCCCAGCAGGCCGTCCTTCAACTGGGCCTGTGCGAGGGAAGATCGCCACGCCCCCGGCCGCGCCCGCACGAATGCGCATGCGCGAGCCGCGCCCGAGTGACGCCGCTCGCAATACTGACCGGCGAACTGGAAGGACGTGTTCTGAAGAGCGCCGGAGGCAAGCTCACGCGGGGCGTTTCCGCCCAACGCCTGAAAGACCCCAGGCCCCGCCTACAAACTAAGATAAGTGTATTACTTACCTAGCGCTGACAGCCTGTAGCATTCGAGGGGCCACTTAACAGGAGCGGTTCCTACTCCGGCCAGCCAGTGCTTAGCTGGAAGCGGAAACGCACCTGGAGGGGACGCTAGATGTCATAACATCATTAACCCTGCATGTGACTTGAACTAACAAAGCCTGCTTATGTTTAGACTATAGTCGCGTGGATCCGGAGCTACTGTTCCGCTGCGCGGATAACTTCTAGCCCAGAACTCAGTCGCACACACATTCCGCACCCGTATTGACTCGATTCTTGCTTATTGCAGAGACAGGAGAAACTGGTGAAGATCGTGGCCAACCAACACGAAAAGGGCCAGAAAAAAGCCACAGGATTCTGGCAAAACAAAGCTAAGTGCTTTTCCTGGTTATTTCTGGGGGAATCGCAATTGTAGCTGCATGAAGTTAATGCAGTGTTAAATCCTCGCATGAAGTAATGTGGGGGAGATAAGTCGTGCATGAGTTAATGTATGATTTCCTGCAAGGCACATACTTGTGATCTGTATTTTCAGTGAAGTCTGAGAATGTCCTGGTGGGGGCTCCAGCACAAAAGCCCCGGGTGATAAAAGACACACACAGTAGAAGAGTGAGTGGAGGGTGCAAGTGTGAAAGGGCGGAGTATTCTTGGAACTGGAGCCGAGGAGCATGTGACCCTGCTATCCCCTCTTCCCATCCACAACCTATACCTATCCCTTTTACCGGTGTTCCTAACTTCCCGTACCTATCCATCCAACAGACCCTAACCCTCTTTCCCCGAAGAGTCAAGGTGGCCTGTGCTGTCAATTCCCAGGTGCTAAGACCTAACGGGGAGGGAGGTGTTCTTGCTGCGTTTGTGCTGCCTCTGCGCCAAGAAGAAGCAAGCTCTGACAGTAAACAACCCGTGGTTTTCTCATGAGAACCAACAAGCTTTGCTTTTTAGCTTCTTGTGAAATGCACAACAAAGTTAGTCTGCCCACACAAACAAACTGTCTTTCCACAGCTTGAACAAACGCATACCATACTCTGCAATGGACTTTTATTTCAGCTTGGAGTCAAATGTTCATTTGCATTCCCAGCATGCATTTCATCTAGACTCCTTAGTGGAATCAAAGGAATTCAATTTTTTTAATGCGTTGCATCCCACCCTTGGATATTTGACTTCCATAGCTCAATGGCACTCAATTGGGTTTTAGAAATTTTTGCAGCATTATAACTGAGCTAGAAACACATTGCAAACACAATACAATCAAAATAATCAGAAAAACAAAAATGCAAGCAAAGGCATAACGTAGGGTCTTGCCAATATTTGGGATCCATGCAAATATCCAATCCCACCAATTACCTGAATGATAAACAGTAACCTCATTTGTCAACTCCTTCAATTTGTTGATATGGTTTTGCACATATTAGGAGGGGTTGCTTGAATTGAAACGGCACATACTTTCAAACACATTGCACCCTAAATTATGTGTTAATACTAGGTAGTCAATCCAGCTCTATTTTGCAAAACTGCTTTTCTCATAACTCTGTTAGCTAAAAGCAATTATTCTAATGTGTGAAAAATATGATTTGATCATTTAACTACTAAACATGTTAATTTGATTACAGCTTTGTAGCCCCCAGCAGCTAATCCCCAGGCTCCCACCAAAGAATACGCAAGGGCTAGGACCTCGGATTCTGGCAATAACTTCACATTGGAATTGCAATCTGAGTGTAGCCCTATACATTCAAAAATAGATCTCTTCAGTCTAGGTAATGCTGGCTGCAAAGGAAACATGGTTAGTGCTAAAAGTGTAATGGCACATGGACCTCCAGAATTGTTAGCAGGTATATACATGAAAGTAACATTTCCACAGGAGAATAACCACCCTATCATCAGTTTAACATAGCTCATATGGCTGGCATCTACAATTGTATGATTACACTTCATGGTATTTGTCAAGTTGATGCATGTGCTTGGGGCACGCGCACATAGTCTCTCTTTGAACATAGTTTGGTTGATTTCTTTGTTGAAAGTTAGTTGTTGACACTTGCCAACTTCCTTTTGCTGACAAGTCATCGAAAAACAAATATCTTTGTTGGCTATATTGTAGGTATGGAACTTAGACATGTTGGTCCATTTGTCGTTTGTCCTTGAAAGATTGTTCTAATACCGGAGCTGGTGTTGGCACCGCTGCTATGTGTGGTCTTTTCTTCCTTTCCATGGTCACCTGAAAAGAAAAGTGTGTACCCAGCGCGCAATGCCCGCAAGTGGATCCACAGGAATACACTGTGGCATGGCTCAGAAACGAGCCAATCCATAAGTGTATCCCATGGATTCACATTGCCGGGTACTCATTTCTAATAAATCTAATTCCTTGCAGAGTTTAGAGGCCCATATTTCTTCATTATAAGTAATGATGGGAAGAATGTTTGCCTTGTAGACTTTAAGAATAGCATTCACTGAGAAATCACCATGTTTATGGGTGAACACTCTAACCATAACTTGTGTCTTTATTAGTTGTGAGGTCCAATGCAATTTGTTATCCATAATAATTCTAAGATATTTCAATGGTGATACAAGCTCAACTATGTTATCACTGAGAGTCCACTTACATCCCCTATTCTTAAGGTTGTGAACTCGATAGAAAGTCATGATCTTCAATATTGTTGTGTTGATTTTTAGCCCATTAAGCATAGCATAAATACTGAGGAGTTTACATTGCTCTTGGAGCCCCTTTCACGTACTGTCCAAAAGGACAAGGACATCCGCGTAGCTTAACCATTCGATAGGGGAAAAACAACTAACTTGGCCGGAAACATGTTATGCGAGGATAAGGCTACAGGCAAATAAGACAAATAAAGGTTAAAGACAGTCAGTGCCAGAATACAACCCTGTTTAAGCCCATTAAAAGTTTGTACCCAATCAGTGACCACTCCTAGACTATTCAACCGAAGTCCTGAGTCAATGACCGGACTCTGCAATTTCCATCTGTTGCCAGTGGTGAAGATATGTGAAAGTGCTCTGGGTAGGCCGGATTCTCCTGCAGAATCATGAGATGTGTCCCATCATGAAAAGTCTTGGCCACACCTATGGCTGTCAACATGTGCAGGGCTCGTCCCCTGAGAGAGTTTCTTAATGTGTTCCCCTTTTTATAATGAGAGGCTCCTCTCCCATTGGTGGGGTATTATAGTGCATTTGTGGCATTAAGCTGTTTTTCGGTCCTCCTCGGCTATCCATAGCTCCTTTATGTCAGCCGTGCTAGGGAAGTCTCCACACCTTGAGTTGGGTCGGGGTGCTGGCTACTTAATGTGTACCCAGTTGATACCCAATAAATGACTGATCCTAGCCTATTCAACCTAAGTCTTACCTTAGTGGTTGTATGAAGAAGGGCCATTTTCATCCTCAATAAACCCAGAGGTATGTTCCAGTTTAAAGTTTAGACTAAAGGTGCCCTCTAATTACCATATCAAATGCCAAGTTGAAGTCTACATAGGATGATTCTGGGTTTTCCAACCTTGTTGGACAATGACAACCAAAGTACAAGATTGTCTGTAGTGTTAGAGCTTTTTAGAAAACCTGTTTGATTTATAGGTCAATCGTTATGATTGTTATCATTAATCATCGCATTTAACTCAAGGGACAGAACACACGCGATGATCTTGGCTGGAACATCCAGCATTGCTAGGATCCTATAATTACTAGGATCTTTGTGCAGGCCTTTTTTTAACACTTGAACTATTATACTATCTGTCTATGAGTTGGAAAGTAGGCTAGATGTACTGATCAAAAGGAATAGTCTATGCAATACATTAGCCTACCACCAGGGATTATTGTTGATTAATGCATTGCAAAGACCATCAGGTCCAGGTGCCCAACATTGCTTTATACTTTCTAACATGTTAACAATCTGGTTCACTTGCAGAAAATACAGTCATCTACTATTACCAAAATGTCTGGTCGCATCATCAGTTGGTTTCAATCCAATAGTGTTACATAGATATGCTTCCCAGTCCTCTTTTAACACCCCATTTATTAAGGCGGTTGAAAATGTAGAATCATTGATACTATTCCAAAAAGTCATTGAGTACAGGGAACTAGAACATAATTCTTGGCAACTTTCCCTATCAAGCATACAAAAGTGAACGTTTAACAATTTTTGATAAGCAGCTCTCTTTTGTTGAACAGCTGCAGCTAGTTCTCCTCTTCCCATGTAACTATGAGTGAAAAAGATTTTGCCTTAACTGCTTCTTTGGAACACATATCTCCTTGTCAAAGCATCTGCGATGATTAATGTTTTTATTAGCAACCTTTTCATTATCATCGCTCTTCCTTTTACATGGGGTGCAAGCCACCATTTGTGCAATAAGGGAATCAAAAGCCAAAAGTGTAGTAAAGTGTTTTGCTGTGTGAGTTCTCTGCTCCTTTAACTGGATTTCCCAGCATGCCAGGTGGCTCTATCTGCCTTCAAAACTTCTTTTCTCCCGCAAAGCGGAGCAAAAGTGGAGTAAAGTGTTTTGCAGTGTAAAGTCTCTGCTCCTTTAACTGGATTTCCCAGTGTGTCCAGCAGCCCTATCTGCCTTCAAAACCTCCTTGCTCCTACAAAGCAAAGCGAAAGTAGAGTAAAGTGTTTTTCTGTGCTTGGCTGAGAGTTGCTGGAGTGGTTACTCCAGTGGAAGTGATATTTGCAGTGAGCAGATGTTCTAGCCACTCTATTCTGGGTCTTTGACTTTGTTTGCCAGCTGGTCCTCTTCTCCCCGGAGCCTGGTTAGCTGAACGTGCTGGTAAGATGATCTGGTCTTTCTTTCCATTTCTCCGAAACGTCAACACTCTCACTGCCTGCAAGGCAAGACCGAGCTGGGAAGGGGTCTGTTCTACCCCCATTATCTGGCCATTTGAGTGACCTGTTGCTGGAGCCCTCAGTGTTATTTGAGTATCCTGACTTTGGGCTCTGGCCTAACCACCAATTTAAACAGGGTGCTAGCGTGTTTTGAAATCCGGGAGAGGGATATCTATCAGCCTGGAAATGTTGTTCCTGTATGGGTGATCGCAGTTTTATTTCGAGTTGGTGCCTGCAGGGCTCGAGCCTATGAGCATTCTCTCTGCTGCTTTGCTCTCTAAGACTAGGCTGGTATGTCTTTTACATACACCCTGAAGTTAACTATGCCAGGTCATTTGGTGGATATCACCTCTGTGCAACAACCAGCCTTCCAGATGTTACCAGAGGCAGCACTGGGAGAACCAACTAGCAGGGTTTGCATCTATCAGTGGTGGCGCACAAAATCCATGACTGCTGACATCAGGGACCTTATGCTAACTCAAGGTTGAGGCAGGGTTTAAAGGTGGTTTCTCCTTCCCCTATTGGCTCTATTTCCTCAGCTGGTGCCGAGGTAAATCACCAGCCTCTGATAGACCTTTTGGAAATTTTGGACATCAAAAGGGGACATGCCAGATGTTTTGTGTTAGTGACGGTCAACGTTGTCAGGGTCAAAAGGAGTCTTGGCATGTGAAACGCAGCAACCTGAAATGATCTTACCAGCTCTGCACCTGTCTCACTCTCCAAACTTGTACTTGGAATCTCCAGACTCGTCATCCTCATTGCTGGCCTCTTTTGTTCATCCTACTCCCCAGCATCTTTGGCTACTACCTAGGGTTGCCATTTACTGGTGGAAGTAGCTTTATCAACTATGAACACGGCCCTGATGGCCTTGACCAAACTGTATGAAACTATTGACCAGAAATCAGCTGACCACTCCACTATGTTGTCTGAGTTAACACTGCTAATTAAAAATATTGACTCTGGTTGGTCCAAAGCTAATATAGATAGCCAGCTCTTGGAGACTGCTCTGTTGGGTCAGTGGGTGAATTATTTAGTTGACATCCCCTTGGGGAAAAAGGTGTTGCTTATGCGAGTGTTGTGATTATGTCAAATTTGAGGGAAAACTGCCTGGTTAATTTTGAAAATTCAGCTCAGGACCAGGGTTTGGTCATCACAGCGATCCTGTGGAATCAGGTGCTGCAATGGGAGCCCAAGAAACTGAGCCCCTTTTATCCATTTTTGTGAATAAAAAGAGAATAACTAAACAAGCTTGGTTGGCAAAATAAATACCTAAAAATCAACTGCCCCTGCCTTGTTCCTCTGTGCCCGGGTCACATAAATTCACTAGAACCCTCCCCAGCCCTCTAAAACATTTGGTAATATCAGGGTGTAAATTGATCAACCCAAGCGCTGCCAAAAAAGACACCTGACCTCTCAATGGTCTCTGGAGTATTTATCTCAGGGGAGTCTTTTCAAGGTGAGGAGCCTATTGATGAACTGCTCCAGGCAATTGATCTTATGACTGCCTCTGCAAGTGGAACCCAGGTCTCTACCCCTCAACATTCCAATAGAGTACCCCCCCAATGGTGCAGATTATACCATTTCTAATGATTATGAGCAGGTCTCTGACAAGGGTTTTTCTGCACATGTCTCCCAGACTGGGGAGGATTTTTTGACCTTGGAACAACGCAGATGTCATCTCCACCCTATTGGGAAACCCTGGGCTCTGCCCTGGTCAAAGTGTCCTGCCCTGAGAGGCTATGATGGTGGTAATGTTGGTAGGGACACAGGGAGAGGGAGAAGCAATATGGAGGTTTCTGCTTGTAGCCCACTGGTGGAGCAAGAGTGGGGGTTGGCTCCTCTGTGCCCGCCCCCACCACAGGCTGGGAGGAAACCGAGCACTGCTCCAGTGCCTCGAGCCTCCTTTCTCTATGCATTGATTTTGCATTGTGGGGGGAACACGTTTGAGGAATGTTTATTGAACATGTCTAGTGTCCTGAATCTGTTGGTTGATACCCCTGGGCTGAGAGAGATCAGGTCATCAGGCATTGACCAGGTGGAGTTGTTATCTGATTTAAACATGGGCAATGCCCGACTATTAATCCGGTCATGCTTAGTGGTGATGGCCATTTGTATCGCTCTGGTTTTCTGCTGAGCGAACAATGTTTCGATGATCTGCGAGACAGTGTTGATGATGCTCAATCTAGAGGAAAACCGCTCAATCTAGGGGAAAACCATTTTACAGACAATAGCCTTTCACAGTTTCCTGCTCTCAGAGGTGTTTAGAAAGTGCCCGCAGGGTTGATTTTGTTACCTCAATTACGACTAGACCATATGGGAAATATGGGACCCTAAGAGGGTGGCAGCAAAATTAACAGCCACAAAAACAGTAGGGTTTACCTTTAAACGTGTCAGTTTGGAATACAAAGGGGTTTAGACACCTCCTGATAAAAACTGATAATCCTCTGCTTGGGCAGGATATCGTAATGTTACAAGAAACCTGGATGAGGGAAGTCCCACTTTGGAAGGGTTAGAATCTGTTATTAATGCCGGCAATTAAACGCAAGAAAGGGAGACACATGGCGGGCCTCTTGACTGCTTGTAAAAGGAGTTCTAATTGCTCCTTGGCCTGTGGGCCTCCGCAAATCAGTTTGCTCAGCTTATGAGGTTGATAACACTTCTGAACAATTTGCTCAATTGAATATCTACTGGAACCATAAGGCCATCTTGGCTGATGTATTATTCGAAGGGGTAATTGGTTATAGCTAATAGGCAGGTAACCTCAATTGTTATAGGTGGTCATCTGAACATTCAATGTATTCCTACACCCCTGTATTCTCTTTTGTGTCTTGCAAAAAGATGACTTACTTTAATAGATGACAGAGGTTTTGTCATGCTTAATGGTGTGCTTCATTGGCACATCCTGCCGAGGTCTACCTGGGGGAGAGGAAGGCAGTCCTTGATTACTGTTTATGTATTTACTCACCACACTTCCTTGGACTCAATGAAGCATTTTGAAATTCACCAACAGCAGAATAGTGGCCATAATTTGTTGGCCTTGCTTTGGCATTTGCACTGCTTACTTACTAGACTTGGCCGCAATGGGATTGATCTGAAGCTCTCGGTCTGAGGAATAGGTTTAGATGGACCTCTTACACGCTTATACAACTGGGAAATATCATGGCCGATGAGAACTATCTGCTTAGCCTTGACATGGCTCAGTCGAATGGTCGCTGTGTGGCAGCTTTAAGCATATTTGAACAACATGGTGTTGTAACTAATAGACCAATCTATAAATATAAGCATGCTTTTGTCATGGTAGTGAAGAAAAACTCTGGAGGGAAATCATAGATACCTTTGTATTAGATCCAATGGCTGGTGCTATTCGTGCTAAGAAACTAAAATTGGGCTATACAAATTGGCTACAGAGTCATCACATAAAAATGTATCAGCATGATGAGGGGCGGATGTTATGACCATTGGCCTCTAAAAATTCTGCCCAAATTTGGGATCTCCTTAATGAAGCAATGTCGGATACTCCACTATCGCTTCAGATCAATCCTATTTCAGAAGGTTTATGGGTTCAATATTTCAAGAGTTTGTACGAGTCTCTAAATTCATATCTTGATAATGACTCATCTCAGACTTTACCCCTAATTCAGCTATAATTTTTGACCACGATTATATTATTTTTCAGATTCACAAGTTGACAACCTCCAAAGCGCTGGGCCCAGCTGGCCTAACTAATTATAGGTTGAAGAAAAATCCTGACGAATGGGCGATAATACTTTTTCAGATATTTGATCAGGTGATGAAGGCTAATCTAATTCCCAGCTCATGGAAGAGGTCCCTTATTGTCCTGATTTTTAAGAAAGGAGATTGGGATTGGCCGGACAATTATCGTCCAATTACCCTGTTGGACACTCCAGGGAAGATTTTTGCACAGCTGCTCCTTCACGTTTCTTTCCAGTGGATGAATCGACAAAATGTAGTGGTTCCATATCAGTCGAGTTTTGTCCAAGGTCTTGGTACATCTGTAAATCTCCTGGCCTGTTCAGGGCAGCCTATATACATGACCTTTATAGACTTCAAAGTGCCTTTTGATTTGGTCCTGCGTAAGCTGCTTTGGAGGAAGATGAAGGCAGCCTTGTGTCCTTCCCATGTTCTGTCATTCATCATCCAGTTGTATACCAGTACTTCTTTGCAAGTCTGTTTAAATACTGAAGGTTTGCTCTCCAGTCACATACCAGCGACACAGGGTTTGAAATAGGGATGTATTTTGGCCCCTGCTCTTTTTAATTATTTTATTGCAGATATTGGTTTGCATTTGTCTACTGGTTCCTCATTTGTGCCGAAGTTGGGCTGTGTTCCCCTCCCTTCTTGTATGCAGACGATCTTTTGATACTTGACAAGACTCCAAGAGGCCTCCATAACTAGTCACTGAGTCTTGAAAAACACATTGAGCAGTCTAAGATTCGTGTATTTAGAGGCAATGTGGTAGTAAAGACTGGCTATTTTAGGTGGCTCTTAAATGGTTGTCCCTTGGAGCAGGTAAACAAGTATCGATACCTGGGTATAAACATGAAAAACAGAACAGATGATGAGCCACATGTATGGATTTTGCGACACAAGGCAACCTCGGCTGCTTCTCAGGCCTTAATAATTCATAGAAAATATGGGAAATTATCTTATAGTTGAGTCCTCAAATTTTATAAGCAAAAGGTTGGTCCCCTGCTGATGTATGGAGCTTAATGCAAACTATCAAACCTGGGCTTCTCCTGGAACAGGTTGGAGGGCATTTTTAGGAAGAAGGTACTGAGTCTGCCATCTAGTTTTTCCATACAAGTCATACGATTTCAATTGTCTCTCCTATCCTTGAATATTATTTGTGTATGGCGTGTAATGGGCTTTTACAGAAAATGTATGCTATCTGAAGACTCACACAATTTGCTACTGGCTGAAATCTCCTCATTTCTCGCCTATGACCAGGATAAACTTTTTTTGCAAGTGGAAACACAGATGTCTCTCAGCTATGGGTGAGGCTGATATCTCGCTAGATCTTATTTTGACCAATCCTGATAGAGCCAAGTTTAAATTTTGGCATTATGATTGGAGACTGACGTGAGAGCAAGCTATTGAGTGTGAATCTTTAAAAAGGGGAATTATTTGTTTAAATCTAACCTGCAATTTATCTGATTAAGTTTCCCTCAGCCAAACACTGGGCCTTGTTTTTGAGATTTCACCTAAATCTTTGGCCAACTAGGGAGGTTTTGGGTATGAGGTTGAGGACACCCCAGAAAAAGATGATCTGACAGTTTTGTAAAGACATGAAAATGTAGAGAGTTTGAAGCACTTGCTGGTGAGCTGTGATTTTATTAATTTATCCCGGACCGATTATGGGAAGTTATTTTTTCAGGAGATCGTGTTTAGGTCTCCTTGTCATTGAACATTTTGAATGTATGAATTTTTGATCTCTATTTAATCTAAAATGGTTTTATATTGTAATACTAAATGTAAATATATGTTTATAAATGTTTAGACTGTGAATTGTAATTGTTTTTGATTGAGTATTGAATAATGTATTTATTGAAAGGTTGATTAATTCAGCTAAAACAATAAAAAGAAGAAGAAAATAAGGGAATCAAAATCTGCTAACTGAACAGTAACCTAATGATTGCTGCAGGCTTTTAAATCCACTCAATACAACTAACAAGTAAATCGCTTCCCACATTGTTCGCTATATAGTTAAGCATGTCTATTTCTATCCCCAGTTAACAGTAATGTTACCTATTAAGTCACGGCTATGCTCGGGCTGTGCGATGTTCAAATAAGAAGTGATAATGATCACTTCCTTCCCTAGTAACTACCTTCATGTCAACCACAAGTGAGGATTAAGTGTGGTGTAGAAACACATAATCGATAATGGAAGCACTGCAGTTGGATATCCTGGTGAATTTACCCAGTTAATCTCAAACGCAATAGCCATTCAGCCTAAGGGAACCATGGTGATACAGCAAATGAGCCCATCACATACCTTTGGCATCAGTATATTTCCGAGTTGGATTGGATGTAATGGAAGAATTAAAGGGGAAATCAGGTGGAATCCTTGCATTAAAGTCACCCATAATTATGAGAAGTATGTGACCAGCAAATTGATTCATTACATTTTCCCCAGACATTATTATAATGGGATACGCACTACTAACTGGAGAATCGTAAATGTTAATAATAGGCAGATTGGATTTAAAACCCTGCTGCGATTTCCAATAGATTTTACCATACATATATACATGTTTATGTGTTACACGTCCCACGGTAGTGGGCGTGTAGTTATGGTTAAGTTGCTAAACTCTTCGGAAGAGCACTTTTTTGGCAGCTTATAACTTTGTTCCCCCTGGAGGAATCCTCACCAAACTTTGCAAAAAAAGTATATGGCCGGCTCTGGAATTCTTTGCCAAGGTGGGTGAGGTTTTGTGCAGGGGGGGCAAAGTTATATAGTTTATATAAAAACTTTGCACACGGCTACATACCGAACAGCTGGACGGATTTTCACCATATTTGCAGTAGGAGCGGGGGCTTGGGTCAGAAAGTGTGCTTTTGTGTGTTTGGTGGAAATCGGACCAGTAATTTTGTTGCAAAGAACTGAAATGTATGTCCCAAAAAATTAGTGATATCTGGGTCTGCTGCGCGGACCCATTTCCCTGATCGCTCCGCAGACCGAAATTTCATTGGCCTGCGGTATGCCGTGCTGTCGGCGAACATTGGATGCGGCCGGTGGTTGGCTGGAAGGAAGCATGCTGTGTGTGAAAGGTTTTGGGAAATGCTGCCATGGTGTATTAGAGGATAGTGTTGTGGTGTGTGTGGCAAGGCTCTGAGCCAATGTGTGCATGGGTGGGCCTCTTTGACGTAGCAGTGTGTGCAGTCAAATTAGTCATATCTGGCCCCACTCCGGCGTCCCATTCCCCTTTGTGAGGTGATGGTATGTGTGTCAAAAGTGTTCCATGACGGCTGCATGTTGCATCGGAGGACAATGGGGCAGCGAAAGGGGCTGTAAAACATAGTGTACAGCATCTAGAGGTGGGAAGAAGGGATGGAAAGGGTGTAGGAGTGAGAAGTGCTTCATGTGATATATCTCATTAGAAGAAGACGGTGGTGTGCCAGCACTATCTATGCATGCTCCACCAATGCGCAGATAACTCAACAGGCAACAATCTTGTGAGGTCATTGCAGGCAGCCTACGTTATGGCTTGGCAGCTGCTGCAGCGATGTCTTAATGTGATGAGTGTTAGCATGCACATTTGCAGAAGGGGAGTGCATTCCACGAGACATGAGGATTTAAACATAGCATGTACTGTGGTGTGCTATGTGAGGTAAATCCGTAGCCCCAGTGATGCATGGATGCAGCCCTAGCACAGAAAAGTATGTCGACCGGTTGAAAAGGTATGTCCACTGGTTGAAACTAGGTGCCACATTGTTGCTTTTTGTGTGTGGTTCAGCTGCAGTGCACACAATGTTGGTCTCATGGGTGTGGGGATTGTTAGAACAACCTACAGTTGTCGGTGAATGGGCGGAGATGCTGCCGTAACCAGTCGTGCAGTGTGCCCATTGGGTGCACTAGCGGAATAGTGTACATATGGAAGAGGTCACGGTGCAACTGGTTCTTATATGAGCTTGCGTAGTGTGCATTGTGCAGATTAGTAAGTGTTGCAGTGCACTATGCACCATTGGTTCAATGCACATAATAGAGTGTTGGGAGCAGGCCCAATGTTGGGAAGATTGTCTTGTTTGGTTGGCATGCTTATAATGCTTTGTGATTGGAAGTGGGTAGCAGTGCCAAACACAGCGATATGTTTCTGCATTACGGTAAGTGGAACACGTGTCCTTGCCTCCCTGCTTTATGGTGCAGTGTTTGGGTATAAGTGCTGGTGCGTATGTTGTCTTTGTGATTTCTGGAACATGCCGACATGGTTGCCTGCATGGTTCTGTCATGTTGTGGTGAGTGTGCCCATGACCTAGAGTGTTGGGTGCATGACCGAAGGCCGCAGGCCATAGGCCATGCACCCAACAGCCTAGGCCTTCATCACAGCCACCACAGCATAATGCAGCAATGCAGTTGATACTCTGCATGAATTTGAAGTTGGTGAGTAGCACACAATGGTTGCGGAGGACATGGTACACTTGGTAGAACAGCAGAAGTGAGCTGCTATATGTACATTAGCATATGATGTTCACCATTGCCCTGTTGCACAATATTGAGCCACATGTCACTATTTGCATTTGCAATGGTTAGGCCCTTATAAGACCCTTGCTTGAGAAAGTGGCCATATTGCCCCATGAAAGGAAGTCAGCAGCATCAGAAAGTTGCATTATGGACAATGTACAGAGGCACACACATACCGTTCAGCATGGGCAACCGAATGTCATGGAGCCATGCCTGCAAACATGTGGCCAGGGTGAAAGGTGGCAGGTGCTATTGCATTTGGGGAATGCATTACACATGACATGAGGAGTACAACATGGGGTGCACTAGCGGGTGCTGTGCTGGATGCATGGCTGGAAACCTTACTCTAACAGCTATGTGGGTTGCTTGCAACTACTCCTCAATTTGTTGCATTTCGTGTGTGGGTTGTGAGTTGTGCATGCATTGTTGATTGCATGGGTGTGCTCATTGTTTGCAAATGGTATATTTGCCAGTGCATGTCAGGAGCTTATGGAGAGACCAGTTCTGCAGTGTGTCCACTGAGTGCTGTGGTGAGAAAGTGTGTGTGTACCAGTGCATAGGGTTCAACTGCATAGTATGTGCGTCAGTAGTGTGCATTGCACAGATTACTAACTACTGTACTGCACTTTGAAATATTTTATCATTGGAGTTGATGGAGTGCTGGGAGGAAAAAAGCCATGGCTACCTGCAGTTCATGGTGCTGGGTGCCGCTCTGGGTGAATGAGGACGCCGAAAGCGGGCATCGGTTTGGAGAGCTGTTTCCTGGAGGTGCTTTCATATGACA
Source organism: Ambystoma mexicanum (assembly GCF_040938575.1). Taxonomy (NCBI): domain Eukaryota; kingdom Metazoa; phylum Chordata; class Amphibia; order Caudata; family Ambystomatidae; genus Ambystoma; species Ambystoma mexicanum. The sequence goes on along the minus strand of NC_090928.1, from coordinate 465,241,021 downwards.
CAAGACCTGAACTGTGAGTGTGTAAAGGTACGTCTGCAGTGCAGAGCAGAAAGGATAGTATTTGATACAGCGGTCTTGGATGTGAATGCTACATGCGCGTGTGACTATTGCATACTACCTAATGTGGGAGTGTCACATATACAATAGTGGAAACGGAATAAGGAGTGCCTGTGCTTTACTGGGGTGTGGCCCTCGCTGTAGCTGGGAAGGAACACGTGCTACAATCTGCCCTTTTGAGTATGGTGCCTTTGCAAATGGAACTGTGGGAATTATCCAATCAGTTGTCGAGGGTGTGGGTCACAGGATGCGGCGGTGATATATTTCCCCAAACCTCGATGCAGTGAGGTTGACAGAGATGGACAGACACAGAGTGCTCATTGTGGGTGATGCCTTGTGCAAGATCTGCACAGATATGCTGTAGAAAGAAGCTTTGATACTAACTTTCAGTTGGAAGGAGTGGAGGCTTTTTGGGGCACAGTGTATGAGTGGGGTTTCGTGCCATGGTTTTCCTTTTACATGTGTGGCCTCTGTAGGCAGTGTGGATGTTGTGTTTGTGCATTATAGCGTGCTACATTTAGGGAACATGTCGTGCTCACGTTTGCGCCGTCAGCTCAAGAAGTTGATGACAGCAGTGATGCAGATTTTTCCGACTGCCAAGGTGATTTTCTCCTCCATACCACCAAGAGGTGCATGGGACCATGCCGGTATAATTTGCCAACAGCCAGAGGTCGGGAGGTGTTTCATACACAGAAGCATGTATGACTTTATGTGCAGTGCTGGGATGTTCTGCACCGACTATGACGGCATTAACGAGCAAGATTTGCAGTGGTTCCAAGGAAATGGCATTTTTTTTACCTCCATTGGCAATGCTGTTTTGTTTGGCACTCTGCACGCAGCGTTGCAGACAATCCTGTAGAACTGTATGAGAAGCGTTGACGTTCAGTCCATACAAATGTGAAGAGGAGAAGCAAACAGAAAGTCATTGAAAGAGATAAAAAAACATTATTGTATGCAAGCATGTACATAACAGAAACAGGACAAAAAATAAAATTACAATAAATGTTTTTTTTTCCTGAGGCAGTACTACAGACCCAAACACCTACCCTGTTTTACATTTACCCCCCACCCTCCAAAAGCACACTTTCACTAATACTGCTCTATGAGGTTGGTGGGTCTGGTGTGTATGCAAACACTGTGCCAGAAGGTCTCTTTGCACAAATAAGTGCAGAAGGGTTTGGTGGAAGTGTGCACGGTAAGGGACAGGCATCCTGGGTGTATGCATTAACTGTATGGATATTTTTTTGAAAACTGTGTAGTAAGTGGGGTACTGCGGAAAACAAAAAACAACTTTGCAGTGTACACACTAAGTGGCAGGCATCCTACTGTGGTGAATGCATTGTGTGGTTGATATCATATGATGTGCATTTGTATGCTATGGCATTCGTATGCGCCTACACACACGTCTACCAAAGCGCAACAAGGCAAGGGAGGGGAAACAGAGGGGAGACAGAGACAACAACCCTTCTAGACCAGGTGTGACTTAGATCGCCCAAGTGCATGGGTGGAGGGAGGGGAAGGTACATTACATGGGAAGAAGAACAAATGATAATAAGTAAAAATAAGCGCCCGGATAAGTGCACAGAACAGGTGGTGGATGCACTGCTAGGTATACAGAAAACAGACATCAAGAGCAGGGTTTGATAGAAATCCAGTGCAGGGGTTTGCCTGGCGGGGGAAAGTGACATGGGCCCGACATCCCAGAGTAGCCATGTAAGTAGTGCAGAATCTTTTTACGTCAGGCAGGTAGCCGGGGAGAGGAGCAGAAGCAGCAGCCGCTAAGAGACAGTCTCTGAGGTGCTTCCGGAACTGGCAATGGTTCCCCTCAAGTGTCAGGGAGCCAGGGAGGTTGTTTCAGAGGAAGGCCACAGGCAGAAAAGCACAACACATCAAATGGTTTTTTGCAGAAGTGCCTGAACGTGAGGGATTTGGAGGCGGATGAGGGAAGTGCTTGCGCACGCAAATATATAGGGAGTTACTGTTGAATCTATTGAGGTGCTAGGGGCCAGAAGGCCTTCTACATAATGCAGGGTCTTCTCACTTTATTCCTTGCAACCACAGGGAGCTATTGGTGACATTTCAGTGCAGGAGAGCTATCCATCCCAAGTCACGCACTCCTCTTCTGGATGCGTTCCAGGTAGTGGAGAGTAGAAGGGGCCAGATTTAAAAAGAACCTGTTGCAATAGTGCGGGGTAGCCAGAATTACAGCTGTGCAGACAGTGATCTTTTGGAAAGTTGCTTTTGCTTGGTACTATTTATTTATTTTATTTATTTATTACATTTGTTGTACGCCCAGACCTGGAGGTATCACGGCGTAGTTACAGACAATGGTACATGCCATCTTGGTGATATAAAAAAGCTATAGGCAGACAAATGCAGACTTATTAATATACATGAGACGTTGGGCACATAGAGAATAGTACATACAGTATATTTACATAATAGTTGGTGGAGTTTAGAATTGGTTGAATAGCCAGGTTTTGAGCGATTTTTTGAATTGAGGGTAATACAATTCGTTCTTAATATTGGTAGGTAGGGTGTATACTATACTATACTGTAGCCGGTCAGATAGCACAGCGAATAGAGCGCTTGCTTTGACATCTGTGCAGAGCCTGCTGATGCAGGTTCAAATCCCGGCAGGGCCAAACTCAGCCTTTCATCCTTCCGAGGTCAATAAATGAGCACCACACACCGTGGGAAATAAGCAGTGCTCAGATACCTGAGAGTTCGTAGCACTATATGAAAGTGCATAAACAAAGAAACAAAATCATACATTCAATGCTGCTACTGGTGTTTTTTTTGTTATGATTTACGTAGGAGGTGGGTTAGTGGGGGAAAACATTTCATAGCATTGCCAGAAGGAAAGCAGAGTGTTCCTGTTTCGATATCACCCTGTGTGATATGGCTAAATGAGAATGTTGCAAGCACATATCACTGAAGTGCCACTTCATGGTAGGGGATGGGGAAAAAAATCAGTATGCTTTTAAAGAATGTTATGGCCGCTCAGTGGCAGATACTGTGTCCAGAGGCACTTATAACCCAGGCATACACATAGTGCAGAAAAAGTTTCTGTACCTCCTTTTTCTGGTGATCCGTGCACAAGTGGATGATGTGGATGCACAAATCTTGCAATCTTTTACTGAACTTTCTACTGGACGTGTTGCCCAGTGACAGCACACTAGCAGGCTGGATTTGTAACAGTACCTATGAAGTGTTGTGCAGAACTGACATTGTTAGAGGGTAACGTCTTGGATGGCATTGGTGGAATTGTGTGTGCCAATTTACTCATATCATACCCAATGTGAGGTTGTGCTGGACAAAAGGTAGTGGGAAGGCGAAGAAGGAATGTTCCTGCTTTACTGGGATGCAGCCATCGCAGTGTTTTGGGCACTGCACGTGCCACAATCTGCGCTTCTTACCTTGCTGGCCAATGGACATGGGACCTTTGGGTTTATCCAATGAGGTACTGTGGGTGTGGTTCACAGGAAGGGGCGGTCAAACTGCTCTACATTACACTCTGCGTAGTGAGGCTGACTGACATGGCGAAACACATTGTGTGGGCTATAGGTGATGCCTTTTTACTAGATGTGCACAAGTATGCCCTGGAAAGAAGCTTTGCTGACAATTTCAGATTGGAAGAAGTGGTCTCATTGTGGAACAGTGTCTACGAGCGCAGTTTCACCGACATGGATGCACTTTGCAAAGACCTGCCCACTTTTGCTAGAGCCGATGTTATCGTCATCCACTACGGCTGCATGCATATGGGTTACATGTCTTGTTTAGGCTTGTTCTGTCGACTTAAGAGGTTGCTAAAACTAGTGCAGAGGCTTTTTCCCACTGCCACAGTGCTTTTCTCATCCACGAAGAGTATGGGACATTGCTCCTGGAACTTGTTCTGAGCCACAGGCAGGAAGGTGTCTGATCAACAGAAGCATGTATACTTTTTTGTCTGCTGCTGGGATGTTCTTATGCAACAATTACCTCATCGGTTGTGGAAATGCAGAATTTTCCAAGCAAATGGCATTTCTTTGTCGCCCATTGGTAATGCTGTTTTGTTTGCCCGTCTACAAGATGTGATGAAGAGTTTACTACAATGTCCGCACAAAAAAACACAAAAAAGCGTATAAAAAGTGAAAAAAGGTGTTTCAACAGAATCAGCTTAAAAAAATGCTCTTTTGGGAACCGCCCCTTACAACGAACTCCCCCTAACCTGGGTGCAAGTTATTCCCCCATGCTCACACGCAGCACAAAAGCCACATCTGGGGATTTTCAAGATGGCATTCATGGAAATGGGGCTGTGGAGACACAGGAATTGCGCAACACTGTTTACGGGTGTGGTGTGTACACAGAGGACGGTTGTACAGAACTGATACTGTTGCATTGAGAGCTTTTCAATGTCATTGGTGGAAGCATGTGCAACCTTTTAACAGTACGCACTGACAGTGTGCTATAAACAAGACACTGGAAAGGGAGGAAGGAATGTTTCTGCTTCATTGGGACACAGCACTCACCGTCTTTGGGGAAACGCACATGCACATAGTCCCTTTTGCCGCTAGCTACCAATGAAATTGGCACAATGAGGACTATCGTAGCTGCGCGTGTGGGTCACAGCAAGGCTTGTTCATAATGTTATCCATTACTGTGCACACTCAGCCGGCCTGACATGTTTGCTATTAGTTGCAGAAGCATTGTAGAACAACAGATTTGGTGCACCATTACTTACAGGGCTGCCCGCTACTCTGTTCTGAAAAGCTGCAAACAGATTGCACAGCACCTCTGCAGTGTGCCCTTTTGTAGGGTTGCAGTCGACAACTTCCACCCGGAAAGCAGGCCTACATTGTTTCAAAACATACATACATATGCAACACAATATTGTGTGTGTTTGTAAGCGTGAACTTTCTGAAGAACACATTGTACATTGCTGAACCCTGCTCTTTGCCAGTGTTCGAGGGTCCGGCTCCTGTCCCTTAAATAAGGGCCCACTCACAGCGTGGGTGCGTTCGCATGGTGAAGTCGCCAATGTTCTCCGTTGGGACGAAGTCCTCTGGACACGTTTTGGGTGAAATGCGTTGTGCGCACGTGCATGGGTGTCCTATGCACACTGCTGCATCTTCTCTAGTGACAAAAAGTGCGTCACAAGTGTGCCAACCATTTTGGGTGACGCTGTCTATTTATAGGGTACAGCAGGTGGGATGTTTATGTGTATAGCTACCTGTTGGGCGTGGGTGATCTGACCTAATGAAAATCCCTTCGCATATGGTGCACAGTGGTGATGTTACCAGGACACAGAGGAACAGATAAACATGCGTGTACTTGCACTAAACACAAAGGTGTGCTCCCACCCACATTGATGGGTCGTGGACAACATGCAGACATGCAGAGCCTGCTGGTGGCGTACGGATGCCTCCATTGTCATTGTGAATAGGCTGGACAGCTGCAGTGTCTGTAGGACACTTACCTTTTTCTTACTTGCGGTCATTGTAATGAGGACTGTGTGCCGCTGAGTCAGAACCCCATTTCAGGTCAAACAAACACACACTCAGCAACATTCTCATTATTACTGTTTACTTGTACACATGCATACACCTAATTTGGAAAGGGAAGGGGTAGCAGAAGTGGATACTTATTGTGTGAAAAAGGGGATTTGCAGAACTTGGTTGTGAGGGGAAGAATAGATTGATGTATTACCGTAACGTCTCCCATGAAACGGTTTTTGAGGGAATGGGGGTCTTCGATATGGGGAAGGAGTGCACATGCAGCTGTGCCAGTGCTGTTTCATTTTGTCCAAAATATATCCTTGTACACAACTTTTAAAGCAGCACAATTGTTCACCAATTTCTCCACCTGGTCTTCCACGCAGTCCATTTCCCTATGCAGAGTTTCTTTCCTTTCCTATGCCCATATGCTGCTGTGGAAGGGTTGGCGCTTGTACTGCCTTGCGTTCCTTTCCAATATATTCTCTTACCAAAAAAAGAATGTGTTTAGTGTACATGAAGCACTATATATTACATAATTTACAGTTCACAGCACTGTGCGTACCAATGGGGTTACTATAGAAAGTTATTGCTTCATGAGAGAAATGTTCATCCTGCCACTCTATAGCGCTTGCCATTGCTGCGTTACAAAAAGACACGTTATGCTTTTGTACTATTGCATACTGCAACACCTATGCAGTTATTGGACAAAGTTTTGGGTCCTTACTACATTGCGCTTTTCAGTCGTTATTATGGCCGTTCGTTTTTTCTTCACTTTTACAGTAGTAGTGCAGTAAGATTGGTGAAGGCAGACGTCACTTCTGTTGTTGATGCATTCAGTTATGGTGCAGTCCCTATGTCTTTGTCCTGTTTGCTTCATAAGTACACAATTTGCAAACCTACTCTACTTTCCCTCGCAATTCTTGCACATGGTGCTGTTTGTCTATGTTCTTTGCTTTTGGTAATTGGTACCACTATTTAAGAGAGCACCTGCGTTCCTCAGGAGGTTGGATGCCACATGATCTACGCAAACAGACACATAGTCCGTAAATGCTGTCCGCATTAGCATGGTGCTAGCAGTGGCACTATGTTACACGTTTCTTGTTTACAAACTAAGGGTATCCTTCTAAAAACCAATGAAATTCACTGACAAAAAAGTTGTTACAGGGACGTTATGGTTAAGTTGCACTAGTAAAAACATACGCAATTCAATGGACAAACTTTGTTACAGGGGACGTTATGGCTACAGGTAAAACCAAAAACCCCAGAAATCCAGAAAGTTATGGTCAACTAAGCAACCACAACTCGCGCTACTCTGTGCACTGCAAGGACTAACACCTATGACATCAAAGATGACATCACAAATGTCATTCATGACATGACTGATGACATCACATGTGTACTTCATTTTCATGAAGGCCTCCACAAGGGATTGGCATTGTAACATTGGCAGAACACTATCGGAGATCATTGGAAGAACTATTATGAGATAAACAATTCTTTAACCAATGAATTTCTATAAACATCATTGCATTACAGAGTTCTTTCCAGTACATGATCCAAATCATATAGAAACATAGCCACTGCCTACAGCATGCATCATACTGGTGCACTATTCAAAGGGCATCATTACCACTGAGGCGGAACAGGTTAACGGGTTCCGCTAAAGGAGGCAGACCCGTTAAACCCGTTGCGCCTCATTATAAGCTCCCCTTGCGGGATCCAGCAAGTAACGCCTGGTCAATCCAGGTGTCCTTACCGGGTCCCGCGAGGGGAAGAGGGAGCAAACAACAGGGCGCTCGTAATTGGCCCATTGTTTGCACCCTCTCCCATTCCCATTGAGCCCGATGGGGGCTCAGATGGGAATGGGGAAGGTCCGGGCCCGGGTTCCTGGAGGGAGGAATTACCAGGCCCTCTGAACTTGGAATGGCCCGGTAATTCCCCATTCTGGGAATCCGGACCAGGATCCGGTTTCGGCGGCAGCTACGCCGAAGTCGTAATGAGGCCAAAATCTTCCCATGTTGGACAGTGAAATGCTGAATGCTTTTGTTTCAAAATGTTGTGTATTGTGTAACATGTAATAAGTAGCTAAGAATGCCTCCCTTACTACATAATGCTACTACGGTACACAAAAATAAAGGTACGCCAATGCACACAAATATGCAAGGACAGTACAGTTGCAAAAACAGTATCAGTACTACCAGAAAGTGTTCATACCTTAACTGATAATCTTCATGCACAGAAATGATTGCTGGGTTTCAGGCTTACTTCTTCCCCTATGTATTTGTATCATATCATGTGCGTGAACGCTAAGGAAAGTAATGTCAGAACATTTGAGAAGGGTAAGGTCAACAAATAAAGCACCTGTCCCACTTTCAGTTCCAGACTCCCAGTGAAGACAAGCACCCGGTGTACATATGTCACTGAAAAAAAAAAGAGGGAGCCACACATGTGATGTCATCAGTCATGTCAAGAATGAAATTTGTGATGTCATCTTTGATGCCATGGGTGTTAGTCCTTGCAGTGCACAGGGGTAGCGTGAGTTATGGTTGCTCAGCTGACCATAACTTGCAAGTTCTGTTTTTTGTTGGTTTTACCTGTAACCATAACGTCCCTGTAACAAAGTTTTTCCATTGAATTGCATAGGTTTTTGCTAGTGCACCTTAACCATAACATCTATCTATATATAGTTAATTTGTTTCTCAAATTGTTATTCGTGGTGTTATACATGTACTTCAGCTCCCTAACTAACTTGGCGAAAGTAAGCCTTCAGATTTCTTGGACATATCATGTTTGCCTTTTTTCCAAACCATCTACGGAAACTTACAGTCTCCTTCTTGAATCTTAACATTGATGATCTCTTCTTCTTTCAATTTTTCCACTTTCTTTCTTGATGAACAAGGTAGACTATATTAAAGAAGCTTACAGTCAACTCAATGACTCCAGATGCTATGAGAGACTCGAGAAGAACCCAATAGAACAGATGGAAAAAACAACTTGGGAATTCCTAGTGAAGTGGGAGACCGCAGGGATCTTGGATGAGGATATGGTGAAATTTTTATTCACCCAACACTCTACTATCCCCACAATATGCTTCCTCCCCAAAATTCATAAAAATGCTTCCAAATCCCCGGGTAGACCAATAGTCACATTGTGTGGCTCGCTACTCGAAAATATGTCTAAATTTGTGGATGAGACATTGTGTTCATTTGTGTCTACATTGCCCTCTTATATAAGAGATACTACTGACTTTCTTTGCAAAATCGATGATTTACCGTGGGAACCAACATACCTGATTGCCACCATGTATGTGGTATCATTATACACATCCATACAACATGAGGATGGCATCGAGGCTTGCAAAACTTTCTAGGAAACACGCTCTCCTAATTACCTCGACCACTCTACAATGTTTCTAGAAATGGTAAAACTTTGCCTAGAGAACAATGTTTTCCTCTTCAATGATGAACTGTTTCGCCAAATCCAGGGAACTGCAATGCGCACCACATTTGCCCCATCATATGCAAATCTTTTTATGGGGCAATGGAAAAAAACTATGGTATGGGCCGAAGGAAATGAGACCTTCCCTGACAAAATTATTTTGTGACTACGTTACATAGACGACTTATTCATTGTATGGAACGGTACAGCTCAATCATGGAAAGAGTTTGTTAAATTCCTCAATGTTAATGAATTGAATCTTCAATTCACTGAACAACACAGTAAACAATCAATCGTCTTTTTGGATGTGAAGGTCAAGATCATTGATCAAAAAATTGGGTGTGAGCTGCATCGTAAAACCACTGGAGCCAACATTCTACTCCACGCAAATAGGGCACACCCGAAAAGTCTTTTATGGAGCATACCATACGGAGAGTTCATCTGTATTAGAAGAAACTGCAGTGATGTCAGAGACTATAACCTAGCAAGTAAAACCACGGCCCAGAACTTCCTGAAACAAAAGTATCCTAAACAGGTGATTGAAAGATCTTACCTGAAGGTCAGAGATATGAATCGACAAACCTTATTGATGACATCGCAAACAAATCTTCAGGACAGTAGTAATACAGATACCACCAGGTTAATACTGACATTTGGAAGCCTCTCATCCATCATAAGAAATATTGTGACCAAGTATTGGAAGGTTCTTATGGTGGATAAAGATCAAGGCAAGATGTTGAATACACGGCCAGATATTACTTTTCGTAAAAGCTTCGCCATAAAGGACTTAGTGGTTCAAAGCTACATGGCCCCAGAAGAGGCTTCTGTAGCCACTAACTGGCTCTCAGGTGGACAAAAAGGTTTTTATAAGTGTTGCAAATGCAAAGCATGTAAATACGCATCTAACTGCAACAGTTACAATCACCCTATTCTGCAGACACAAATACAAATTGAAAGCAGAATCACCAGTTAATCTGAATTTGTGGTATATGTCCTGAAATGATCATGCCTGAAATGGTATGTGGGCAGTACCAAGTGCAAATTGAAGATACGTATCTTGCAACATATCAGAGCAATCGTCAATAAGGACCTTGCATATCCCATGGCAAAACACGTTTTGGAGTTTCATAATAGTGACCCCAGCACTTTAAGGTTTTTTTGTGTCCATAAAATTACCAGCAGCCCGAGAGGAGGCGATAAGGAGAAACTTCTATGACAGGAGGAAACCAGACATATTATAGACTTTGAGAGCAAAACTCAGTTGGGCCATAATATAGATGAGGAGCTGTACACCTTTTTGGGAACTTAAAATGAGTAAATTTGTTTCTCAAATTGTTATTCGTGGTGTTATACATGTACATCAGCTGCCTAACTAACTTGGCCAAAGTAAGCCTTCAGATTTCTTGGAGATATCATGTTTGCCTTTTTTCCAAACCATCTACGGAAACTTACAGTTTCCTTCTTGAATCTTCACATTGATGATCTCTTCTTCTTTCAATTTTTTCACTTTCTTTCTGTCCTCCCCCCATATTGGTTTTCTGCGGGTAGATTTTTATTTTATTTTATTTCATTATTAAACGCTTTTCCTTCTCTTTTCTCTATATGACACTGATATATACAGTTTAGCACTGAATATCAAAATAGAGATGTGCCTCTATGTTGTGTATTACATCATTTAAAATTCTACTTCTTTTAACATGGATTTCTGACAGTTGACAGATAAGCCCAATTCCGAGCATGAATAGATTAAGGGTAATGCTGTGATATGTAGAGACAGTGGTTTTAGTGAAGCACTTGCACTTTATCGATGATTGAAATATAATCTTTTGGTCATCACATTTTGCTGCTATGGCATTTTTGCACTATGCATTAGCACTTTACGAGGTCGATATTAAGCATTAGCACTTTATTGTAAAATAGTCTTTACATATACAGAATTACATAAAATGTAATATCATTACCCTACACTGTGATAGTATCGATTGAAGGTCGAATTCAGAACTTGACAAATTGGATTTTATCTATGTGTATATTATCGCATATAGCGTCACTAAGATGTTGATTTTATGTTGATTACTGGAATGGACTTTATTGGCAACATTGAAGATTCAAAACTTATAAATAATTGTCAAATTACAACAAAATGCACATTGAGAATATATATCATATTCCCTTTAATGAAATCCAATAGATGTCGGAACGAATGTTATGTTGACATGTCATTTTGATATATATGCACTTTGCACTTTCTAAGATGGCCAAATGCAAAACGAATTTCATCTCTGTAAGTCACCTCTTTGATGTTTACTAATGTGTCATGGGTTAAAAGAGCTCCCACAACAGGGTGGAGCTACTGTGAACAAGCCACAGGAGTTTGGCGAAACGCGTTAGATAGCCTCCTTGTAACTGGGAAGCCATTTTTTACTGTTAGATTTATCTAAAATAAAATTTGAACTTTTAAAAGCAAAAATGGTTGCTGCGTAGCCGTCTGCTGTTGAATCCCTTTGATTGAATTTCCTGGTGAGCAACTGTTGCTGGATACTCTGGATTTCGTTTTTTGGATGGGAGTGCAGCTTTCAAAGTAACAAGACTTTGCGGTCTTTGTTCGCTTTCATTTTCATATATATAATATAATAATATATATATATATTCAGTAAAAAAAACTGTCAAAGGGACGTTATGGTTAAGTTGCGCTACTAAAAACCTATGAAATGCAGTAAAAAAACTTTGTTAAAGGGACGTTATGGTTCCAAGTAAAACCCCAAAACCCCTGAAATTCGCTAGTTATGGTAAGCTAAGCAACCATAACTCGCGCCACCACAGTGCATTGCTAAGACTAACACCCAGGACATCAAAGATGACATCACAAATGTCATTGATGACATCACTGATGACATCACATGTCTGGCTCCCTCTTTTTTCCTTTAGTGATATATCTTGGCCAGTAATACTTAGGAACAAAAAAAATCAAAAAGTACTATATTTGTAGACTTATACTTCAAATATGTTCTTACAGTAATTCCTTTTGGGTTCACTCACAGCATATGGAACATATACATAGGGAAAATACACACTTGAAAGATAGCAAAGCTTTCTGTGTATGAAGACAATCAGTAAGGTTATCAACATGTTCTTATTGTCTGCTGTTTTTTTTGTTACTGTACTTTCTCTGGATATGTTCATATTTGTATTTACATTACTTTCTTTAGGGTGCAGTCACATCATGTCATAGTTATACATAGGGAAATAGTAGGCTTGAAGCAGAACAAGCATTTCTGTGCATAAAGATAATCTGTTAGGTTATGAACACTTTCTGGTTCTACTGCTGCTATTTTGCGTACTTCACTTTCCCTGTATATACTTATATGTGTATGTGTTGTTGTGTCTTTGTGTTTTGTATGTAATAATGAAATTATATAGTAAGTGGGTTTTATTACCTACTTATAACATGTTGCACAGTACACAAAACTCTAATAAAAAAGCATTTATCATTTCTTCAACATGGGAAGATTATGAATATTGCACCTCCATCATGTATGCTGCACACTATGCTTATGTTTATACATGAGTAGCTTATTATACTGTAAAGAACTTCATAATACAATTCTATTTATATCAATGCATTTATTAATGCACTACATAGCTCATGACATCTATTTCAATGATCCTTGACACTTTTTTTGTGAACATTATAATATGAATCCCTTGTACAGACTTTTCATGAAAAGTAAATGCACATGTGATGTCATCAGTGACATTTGTGATGTCATCTTTGATGTCCTGGGTGTTAGTCTTAGCAATGCACGGTGGTGGCGCGAGTTATGGTTGCTTAGCTTACCATAACTAGCGAATTTCAGGGTTTGTTTGGTTTTACTTGGAACCATAACGTCCCTTTAACAAAGTTTTTTTACTGAATTTCATAGGTTTTTAATAGCGCAACTTAACCATAACCTCCCTTTATCAAAGTTTTTTTTTACTGAATATACATATACATAGTGTGAATTTGATAGATGTTTACTAGGATTCCCTTACTTTATATACATGTAACATAGAATATACTGAACCCCCTGCTAGTGATTTTGATGTCCGCAGACTGTGCATATGTCAGCGAACGGACACGGACAACATCAACACTACCCAAAAACTCAGGGAGTATCTTAGATTGTTCTATCATGCCATATAAACACTGAACAAGTTCAAAAAGCAGCACATGAACACATTATATGCAATAAGAAATAAGAAGTGGAACCTATATATTTAAGACATCAACCGTCCATTTAAATAACATATGTATTAGAATGGAATATACCAAAACAAAAAAGATATGCCTCCAACATAATTACCTCACAGAAACTGCACAGCAAGAAGCAACAGCAGCCCTACACAACAGTAACAACAAAACCTACCAGAAACTAGTAAGTATGCTTCATTTTTCTTATATATTTCTAAACTTTCTGTATTTACACTAAAAGTTATATTTTTTTTACACTGAAATGTCCAATAATTTGGAATGGCTTGAAGAAAATTTCCCACGTGATGAATGAGTGAAGACAGTGATACTAATGGTGGACACTTCTGTATATAAGCAAATTAATAATCATTACTTTATGTGTACTTAATACATTTTTTTTAACAGACCATACAAACAGTGAAAATAATATAGCAAAAGAGACATTAGAAAATGCTCTACAGCGCATGGAACAAAAAATGGATATGCTAATGGAAAATTTCAATCTTTTAAAACATTTTGTGGAGGACCACATAAAAGATAAAAAAATATATATCATTGTCCCACATGTACCTATTCCACCTCTCCATGTCCCAGTCAACTATCCCCAAACCCTCACTACCAAGAAAAATGTTATGATGAGAATTCCATCCCTTCATCCCCTCCCATCCATGCTCTCCAAACCCCTAATTCTCCTGTATTTGTGTCAGTTTCTGCTTCCCCCTCTCTTTCATAAATTGCATATTTGTATATAATAAAAAAAAGTATTATGTGTGTTTTAATTCAATCCTCTATGTCTTTCTTTTTTTAAAAAGGCAGTTGGGGTGTCCACCACAGCTCAGATGTCAGGAATGTCCATAATTAACCAAAATGGAGGTGTCCTAAGGACACTATACCTGTCTGTACTGTCCGCAATCAAAATGGAACTGTTCTTAGAATACACTCTGTGTCCGTAATGTCCGCAATTAACCAAAATGGAGGTGTCCTAAGGACACTATACCTGTTCGTACTGTCCGCAATCAAAATGGAACTGTTCTTAGAAAACACTTGGTGTTCGTAATGTCCACAATTAACCAAAATGGAGGTGCCCTAAGGACACTATACCTGTCTGTACTGTCAGCAATCAAAATGGAACTGTTCTTAGAAAACACTTGGTGTTCGTAATGTCCACAATTAACCAAAATGGAGGTGCCCTAAGGACACTATACCTGTCTGTACTGTCCGCAATCAAAATGGAACTGTTCTTAGAACACACTGTGTGTCCAGTATGTCTGCAATTAACCAAAATGGAGGTGTTCTAAGGGCACTATACCTGTCCGTAGTGTCCGCAATCAAATGGTACTGTTCTTAGAACACACTTGGTGTCCATAATGCCCGCAATTAACCAAAATGGAGGTGTCCTAAGGACACTATACCTGTCACAGAGTGCTCACCAGCACCCCTATAAAAGGCCACACCCCAGAGCTGATCCTCATTGTGCTTCTGACTACCTGGCAGAGCATTGTCTTTCCAGTACTGCAGATTAACCTGGCAGATTGACCTGTTTTTGCTGATTTTGCTGTTTTTTTTCCTGATTAATGAAGGCATCCCAAATTGCTTCAGTTACTCCTGCATCAACATCAGCACCCCACCCCCTCCACCAGCACCACATCCCCAAGGACCTGCAGAGGGGAACAGGCGTGAGGATGTAGATGAGAAGGATGAAGAGGATGAAGAGTATAAGATAGTGGAAGTCCCAACTAGCAGCACTCACCGTGAGTCTTGGGTGTGGCGGTTGTTTACCACTCTTGATGGAGTGCCAACAGCATGTGCGAATAAGGTCACCAGCAACCAGTGCAAAATGGTGCTGAGTTGTGGGAGGCCTGGTTCACACAGCTTTGGTACGATATCAATGAAGCAACACCTAAGGTCGTTCCATGGTGGGGCTATTCGCAAGGTTGTACCTTGTGATAAATGTAGTAGGGTGAGTTCCTCTACAACATCCTCCATTTCCACTCCTGTCACCACAAGAGACACTCCTGTGGGACAGCGCATCCCTCCAGCTGCCTCACAGGCCATTCATGATGCTGTTGACCCTTACCTTTCAAGGGTCACAATATTGTGTATGTACTGCGAAGCAGTACTCTGCAGGGGGGAGAATCTTCGGAGTGCTATTGAGACTGTGGTCAAGGAGCACGAGAAGGCCTGCCCACTGCCTGAATAAGGCCCACCCTACATCTTCCTCTCTCCACCTGCCCTTTCTTATCCCTGTGGTTAATGTCCCTTCTTTACCCTCCATTCCTTGTATGTCGTGTTTAAAAAACCAAAAGAAATATAAACCAACAAAAACCAAAAAAAAGGCTCTTTTCAGAGCCACCTTTCACAGTTTAAAAATAGAAGTGACAAATAAATAGTGCAGGGCCCTGTGCATTTTTTAGGAGTCCGTGGACAGTCCTCGGACATTTATTTTTTGGGGGTGCTACCCTATCAGAACCATTGCACCTTTCTATGGGAGGAAGTGGTGGCTCTGAAAAGAGCCTTTTGGTGGTGTTTTTTTGTGTTTCAAAAACTTCAAATGATTAACACCTACTGCAATGTTTTTATTTGTAATTACAAAAAAGGTTGCAATGCATTTTGTATATTTCGCAGAAAAATCTAATTGCCAGCATAAGTAAGATGTACTCCATCCCTGCGAAAAATGTATGAGCTACGAAACATAATATTTTCATTGTGAAAAGAGGACATGCCAACATCTCTTAAAAAGGCACAAACAGCCTTATTGACATTGCGCCTCACATTCTCCACTTGTAAACCAAATGAAGAAGAACGCAGCCACATTTTTCTCTGTGCATTACAAGAAAAAATTACTTGGGAATTGGAAACATGTCCATGACCTTCCCAAGTCCTTCTTCCATTGCAAATTGCAAAGAAATTCCAGACACATGTCCTAAACTGTTCCCCCTACAATGAATTATAATTATGTCTGGATGACGCTGTGTCTCCAAAGTAGCACAGAGAGGTACCAAATCCAGCCACTTCATGCCACGCACTCCATGTCAGTGCACTTCCACATGAGGGAATCCAAGATGTGCACCCACTCCACAGCGTTCTGCATGCACGTCCAACTAATGTATCCATGAGTCTCCCAAAATCGAGATAATAATTTTTCTGAAACACACAGCCATAGCTATCTGTTCTTCTCTCAGGAAAGACTTTCTGACAAACTCTCTCCTTACACAACACAGCCAGTAAACTTTATTGACCAATCTCTTGCTCTACTCATTTTCATTTGCAAGCCTCTCCACCCCAAAATCCCCATATGTAATACGCGCTGTCTGCAGACAACTGCCCTGTCCGCAGACATATCGAAAAATCTGAGCGTGATGAATTTCATTTTAAATAATGTACCCCATTTCCCCTTTGAGGTTGGCTCTGCAAATAGCAGTTTTTTTTGTTTTCTTTGCAGATGCTTGAGAGACACCTGTTATTTTGTATTTTTTTGTTCTTACTTTACTCCTAAAATCTTCAAATAAGCTTCTGCAAAGCAACCCTTATATTCCAAAACAGCATGGCATTTCCCATAAAAGATAAAGAAATGCCATCTTCTTTAAAATAAACAGCATTACTAGAATCAATGTTCTCATTATTACAAAAGAACATACCAGCTCTAAGCATGAAAGCAAGCATGCCTCGGTTGATTGGACACCTAGCAATGTTTTGCTGAGGACAAAAAACAGAACTATTGTCCCATATTGCCCTAGGTACTAAACCAGAAAAAACAATTTGGCATTTGAAATGACGTTTATCACTGCTTGAACCAAGTATTCCAAATCTGCCAACAAAGTAGGGGCACTGACATAGCCCAAATGCAAAGCACCACAGTGCAAAACTACCACATGGGGACTGTTCATCCTACCCATATCTTCCCAAATGTGTACAATTCCCTGTACATTGCAATCAGGCACAGTACTCCACAACAGCTTCACTCCTTTAACATCAAAATTATTTGCCACATTTCTGCATTTAGAATACTGCTCTAAACCATGCACAAACATATCTCCAACCACCAACACCCTGACTTTCTTCTCCTCTGCCATCTTCACTACACACAGCCTCTTTCAACACAAATCCGCAACCTCAACACCTGATTGGGTAATCCCTACAGTTCTCTTTCCATGCTGGATTTGCTGAAAAAAACCCAAATGTGGCACGCCCTGTCCGCAGACAGCCACGGTATCCGCGGAGCGCGTAACTCTTAGACAGCCCTTCTACCCTTTCCACTTCACTCTCTGTGCCATTCCCTCATTGGATACAACTAAGCAGTCACACAACCATCCACCAATCACATCCAATGCCTCTACGTCTAACTCTGTCGTCATAGTTCAGCACTTCAAATGTACTATTGATCACTGTGAGTACAAGTGTCATGTCATTGGAAAGCACCTACTTCAAAAACTACTGTACAAGTCTCCAAGATTTGTACTTGCAGCTACATGCATATCCACATGCATTGATACAAACTACAGGTATGCATATTTTCTGCACAGTACATGTACAAATCTTATAAATGCATATAAACAGGGTAACTGCCACTTAACCTGTATAACCTATAAAATTAACTTACTGTTATTTTTCCCATCTGCTATAATAAATTGTCACTTCCAAACCTCCCTGCCATCAAAATTCTTTTTTACACACACAGCTATCTAAAAAAGTGTAATTTAATATTAAAAGAGAAATAACAGTATAATTGTAGAAAAACACTTAGTAGTGTATTATAAAATTACACACAGCCAGGATAAGTTCATGCATCTTTAAACACTCACACTGATAAACACTATCATTAGAAAAGCTCCCAGCTGAAAAAACGCCACTGCCTCTACATCACATCCTTCTGCTTTATTACCCACACCTTCACAATTGCATACATTCCATGCTTTTCCATACAGTGTCTGCCGTTCACCCTATAAATATAGAAAAATAAGTATATGATTATTTCTTCTATCTCCTAACATCCAATAACACACCCTTAAGAAACCAAGTGAGTTTCATACGCTTAGTATTATACTCATTTGCAAAGCATGTTCAAGTAACAGATTGTAAGTAAAATATAAAGGCTGCACATAGTCAAAGGAAACTGCATGCACACACTATGTTCAGTTATCAAACAACAATACTACTAAAAAAACCTAAAAATCAACGTCTAAATTAACAACAGTGCTATAAACATACAAAATGAGTAACTTCTTTCTTTTACAATTGCAGTGAAGACCACTCTCCTAAAAAGCAGCAGCATCTGAAGTACAAACAACAACTCAAAAAAACCTGCTCATTGCAAACACAAATCCCCGTTTTTCGGCACACAACTTCCATAGATCAGCCCCTAGAATGTTAGTATTGCAGAACAAAGAACTGTTTTAATTCTATTACATTAGATTTAGTATTAGTGCTTGTCCTCACCACTAGATTACTTTGTATTGTCATCTGAACCCCAGTATAGTAATACACAAATAAAAGAATAGCCTTCCCAACTAGTTGTAGCTGCCCATTGCACAATCACACACCTCCACATACATCCTTACCATCATACTCAGACATTCATGCACATAGCACACATACATTGCAGAACAACCCAACCCTTACCTTCTTTTTTTTCCAACAGACCCCAAAGAATGCCTACAAAAAAGCAAATCTGTAGAAAGCAACACAGAAGTATAGCAAATCAAAATAAAAGTGTCCAAAATAAGCATCCATCTCTAGCAGAATTTGTAAAAAAGTTCATACAAAACTGGATAATGATCAGCGTAGCATTTTCCAAGAAGTAACAAAAGGAATTGAACATGGTGTACAACATGAAAAAAAAGAATGTACCTGCCAAAATTGCAAACCTATACATATATACGTCAGTGGGGAAGCTGGTTCGGGCAAAACGTTCATAATCAAAATCATCAGCAAGTTCCTTCAACAATTGACAAACAACAAACTGTCAGCTGTTGTAACTGCCCCCACAGGTTTAGCTGCCTATAACATAGGCAGTGTCACTTTACACCGATTACTTATCCTTCCAGTAGAATACCAAAACAAAATAGATTATTACAAACTTTCTACAGAAGCTGCAATGGAACTACGCAGAGTTTTGAAACAAATGAAAATGCTACTAATAGATGAAGTGAGCATGGTCTCCAACCTTATGTTGCCTTTGATTCACCTCAGATTACAAGAAGTACTCAAAACAGACTACGAAGAGTTCTTTGGAGGAAAACACATTATTGTTTTGGAGATCTTCTTCAATTGACACCGGTGAAAGGTGAACCTATTTTTAAAACCTTAAGGCACATACTCTGCCACAAAACTGTTGGCAGCATAGGAAATGTCAATCTTTGGCAACATTTCCAATCCAGAGAATTAACAGAAAACATGTGCCAGTCAGCAGACATCACATATGCCAACATTTTATAAAGTATTAGAGTTGGTGTACTGTCTCAAGAAGCACAATCAATATTATAAACCCGACACATCCATGTACTCTACGGCCATAACTCATGTGCCACTGATGTCATGGAATAATTAGCACACAAAAATGTCAAATGTATGTCGTTGATGTCAACTCTTGCAAGCTGTTCAAAATGTGATGAAACAATGTTAAAAAAAGAAATGCAACCAATAATTGAAATTTGCTCCACAGTCAAACTGGACGTACATGGTATGACAAGCCACAACAAGACTAAATACCCTAGAAAACTCTATCTCCAACACAGCTGGTTTGGAGAAAATATTAAAATTATCTTTAAACTGTAGAATAATGCTTAAACGTAACCTTGACGTGGAGCAAAGATTAGTTAATTGAGTACTTGGTTTAGTTGTTGGCTTTCAAACATACCCATGTGACAACAACATTCAGTTTCTCAATATTCTCTTTGACAAACTATCAGAATTTAAAAGAATAGGATGCTCAACAGCCAGATTCCTAATTTTCAAAGACATGTATGTACTCAGAGAACAATTTTCTCTAACTCTAGCATACGCAGTCACCATTCCCAAAGCAATCTTACACACCAACACTCTCCCCAAAGTTGTATTTTTCCCCCATTCGTCGGTGCAGATCCAGGATGGCGGACGCATCAAAACAATACAGCGCACCTTACGCTTCAACCCAGCCAATCAGCAAATACGTTTTATGTCCGCGGACATAACGCAAGCAGATTAGCCAATCGGTGTCCTGTCCGTGGAGCGAACAGGGAAATGTGTCCGCGGAACGGACATAGCTAGCACTAATTTTTTAGACCTACTTTTTGGTCGTTTTAGAAAAACTACTGGATGGATTTACACCAAATTTTCAAAAGCACGCTTTGGGGACCAAGCCTCTGTGCCTGCCGCAAATTTGGTGCAAATCCATCCAGCGGTTTGAGCTGTAGGCGTGACCAAAGTTTTTTCCGCATTCACTCTATATGAAAAATTTTGGGACCCCCTTATAACTTTGCCCCACATGCACCAAACCTCACTAAACTTTGCAAAAATATTCAGAGTGGGCCGTATACTTTTTTTGCAAATATTGGTGAGAATTGGTCCAGGGGGAGCGAAGTTATAAGCCACCCAAAAAGTGTTCTTCCTATGGGATTAGCAATTTAACCATAATTACACGGCCACTGCCATGGGCCGTGTAATATACATATATAGATATATGTATATATATATATATATATATATATATATAGTAAAATCTATTGGAAATCTCAGCAGGGTGTTAAATGCTGTCTGCCTATTATTAACATTAACATAGGATATAGGATACTTCCCCCTTGTTTTGTTTATGGGGACCAGTTTCAAGATGAGAAGGGGTGAATAACACAATATAAAGAGAGAGAAGGAAACTGGTTACCTCTCCCTTGCACGTTCACACAATTTGTGATTGCACCACACCCTGGCTAAATGGTAAACTTATTATCAGCATTATTCAACAGAGCAATTTATTATCTAAAATATGTTTGTTCTTTTGTTTGTTAATTTGTTTTTTGTTATAACATATAATTAGAAACAATTTCACAAAAAAGACATCTTCATTCCAGCGATCTTTCAACAAACGACAACACTATCAAATTAAGCATAGGGCTTAGTACTAGGTGACTTTTTCAATTGTAGTGCCTTTTTGTGTAAACCAATTTGACATATTTTATAATAGTCAAAAGAACCATACTTGGTCTATAACTCCACCCAAGGATATAGAAAACAGTTTTAATCTAATCAAACTATTAATATATTTTTTGTACTGACATGAGTTTATTTTGGTAAATGGACAAGAGTGTTTATGTGTCCTTTATGGTTGGTGCGTTTCAATTTGAATTCAAATCATGGAGAATGCTAAATCAATATTTTTCTCTGAAGAACATTTTCAGAAATTGCTTGGGCTACTGTGTCTCCTTGCTTGTCATCCAAGTGGTCCGATTATCAATCCCCAGACCAATGACCCCACACAAAAAAAGAAGAAATTGGTCAGGATAGAGTCCCATGGCCAGCTAATGCTGGATTATTTAAAAGCGGGTGTGATGCAGTATGGACTTCAAGTCCGCAATATACAGAGATCTTCATTGACAAAGCCAAGTTTAAGCTTGACTTTAGTGAAGTAAGAAACAGATGTTTGAGAGATTGGGCGATATTGATTATAGAGACCGTGAAAGAGGAGGCAAAGTAGCAGAAGGATGAACTTGACACTTTGGAAATATAATCCAACAATATGGTGTGATACAAGATGTCAAAACAAAATTAGAGAAAATGAATGATGAAATTGGAAAATTCAAACAACTTACATTAGACAAACACATTTGGAAACTAAAAAAGATATTGATAGTTATAAAGAAGAACAAACATACCCTTATCAAGTGTTACATATCGGCCCCGTCCTGCAGTACCTCCCATTTCTTGTGGCCACATACAGGGGCAAGCGCATTCCAGAACTTCGTTGTGGCTTCGGTATCGGTTGCCATGGCGCCTGGCCGTAAAGCAGAGAATGTCGCATCAGCTGAGACGTCCCGTGCGCAGAGAACGCGCAAGGAGGCTCCGCCCCCCTGCACCATAAAAGCCGAAGGGACTCAGCGGCTTGTTGCTGCTAATTGTGACGTTACATTCCTTCGGTTTCATCCCGTTCCAGTGCTTATTCCCTTTTTCCTCTTGATACTTGTCTTCCTGGTTCTTCGACCCACCTTTGTCTACTTGGATTGCCCTTGCCTGTTCCTTCAACCTGATTTTGACCTCTGTTGCCGACTTCGGATTGTCCTTGAATTGCATTTGCTTTTTCCTCCATTCTGATCAGTGAACCCTGTTGCCGAACTAGGACTGTCCGTGGATTCCCACTGTGCTTTCACCTGTCTGGTGAGATTACTTTTTCTTGCCACTCTACACAATTTGAACTATCTTCCTACGTGGAGTACCACGCTGCACATTACAAGACTGCCTCACCAACCTGGCCTGTGTTTGTGCAATTAAGATAAAACCCATCCAATTCTCCTGTACTGTTATTACCTGAAATTCATCAGTCTTTCTCATACGTGTGGATTCCTGGAACTATATAATTTATTCTTACCTTTTCTACATCAACCAAGTGCATAGTAGTTACGCTTTCCAGTGTATGCACCATCCCATCACTAGTGCGACCCTCGTGCCGCCCGGGTATATTCTTCCTTACTAACCTTCCCATTTGTTGTTTTGTACCTGCCGTTGTTTTCCTTTCAACTGGTACCCATTTTCCCTAGGAATCCCACTTATCAGGTGTGCTGGGGGTTGTATCAGTCATAGTGAGTTTGTTGTTATCAATTGTGAATACTCACAGTATTGGGTTTTCTTGTATTATCTGTTAAGGTCCAACACCACCTCAACCACCTCAACCATTGTCTAGGTACTTAGAGAATTTTCTGATTGTCTAAATAACTCCATATTGCCTGATTGCTTCTAATCATACTGTGTTTTCTTTGCAGCATTGGTTATTGGCGGTGTGTGTTCTCCCGCTCTTTTAGGCAATAGACCTCTCTGCTGGTTTTTACTCAAACGGCAGAGAGGTACATCATAGAAAAGAGCCCCTCTTAGAGGAAGCCTGAATCACAGAATTCAGGGGAGCTGGAATCCTGGAGGCTGAACCCGAACCCGTTAAATCCTACCTCTCTCCGCGAGGTCATCTTACCCATGCTCCAATCAGCATACGGAGCGGTGAGTAACAGAATTAGCAGCCTTAAAAATGTCTACAGAGACAACCCTGAATCAGATTGTGCAAATGGTCACGGATCTACGTACTGATTTCACCAACGCACAGGAGGCATTGTGTCAACGGGTGGACGCTATTGAGTCTTTGGTGACTACTCCAGTCTCACAACCCAGTGGCACTGCATTACGGCTCCCAGTCTGGAAACAGCTCCGGTAATGCTTACCACTCAATTTCCACTGGCCCCCCAGAACGCTTTATGGGTGATCCCAAGCAATACAGAACTTTCGTCAATCAATGCAAATTGCACTTCCTCTGTCGCCCGGCCTCTTTTCCCTCTTCCACCACTAAGGCCGAGTTTGTGTTGTCACTCCTAGTTGGTACTGCAGCCGCATGGGCGAACCGATTTTTGGAGTCTAACAGTCATGTGCTCTATAATTGTAATGCCCTCCTTACCATGATGAGTAAAGTATTTGATACGAGATACACCACTCAAGCCACCGACCTGGAGTTGCTGAAACACTGACAGGGGAATAATACCCTACTGTTTTATTTAGCCCACTTTTATCAGTTGGCTGCCAAAACCGACTGGCCTGAAGAGAAGAAATCAGCACTCTTCTATCAAGGTCTATCTGACGAACTGAAGGACATTTTGCCCACTGTTTCAGTCGTTCCCACTGCATTTGGAGAATTACTTGATTTAGTCCTCCAAATTGATGCCCGTAAGGCTGAAAGACACAGGGAAAAAAGAACAACTGTGTTCGCCCCGGCAGCAGCTGAAACCACATCCACAAACCTACCTGCCCCTGAACCTTTGCAGATAGGAGCGGTTAGGGGTTCGCTGATGCCTGCTCAATGGGAATATCGCAGGTCACACAACTTGTGTATGTACTGCGGAGCCTCAGATCATTTGTTACCCGAGTGTCCAAAA
Source organism: Ambystoma mexicanum (assembly GCF_040938575.1). Classification (NCBI taxonomy): domain Eukaryota; kingdom Metazoa; phylum Chordata; class Amphibia; order Caudata; family Ambystomatidae; genus Ambystoma; species Ambystoma mexicanum. The sequence goes on along the minus strand of NC_090928.1, from coordinate 465,216,722 downwards.
AAACCCAAATGCAAGGCAGGAAACGCCAGTAGATAGTTTCCCTATGTCAGGATGTTTTACTCTGGAATCACCTTTTCAGGATCCTGTTCAGCTTTTTCGTCTCCCTGTTGATTTTTCCTCGAACCAGGGATTGTCATTAAAAGCTACGGCGATAATAGATTCCGGTGCAACAGGCAATTATATTGATCAAGGCTACGTCTCTGAGGTAGGAATACCCTTACTCTGCAAAAAACACCCTGAAACTGTCAATGTCGTAGACGGCTCTATTCTTGCTTCTGGCCAGGTCACCAATCAGACGGTTCCTTTAATTATGAGTACTGAGAATGGACATACGGAAGAAATCTCCTTTGACATTATCAAGGCTCCAGCTTATAAACTCATTCTTGGTATTCCGTGGTTGCAGTTTCACAACCCTGCCATTGACTGGTCAATGAACCAGATCCAATTCCCGTCAACCATTTGTAATACCCAATGCACTTGATTGCTTGGGATAACTGAAGACGGTCCAGCTAGAGCACTAGCCTCTCCTTCCATGCATATTGGGGCGATCACGAAATCCTCCACACCCGTGGTCCCATCTCAATAGGCAGAATTCATGGACATATTCGACAAAGGAATGGCAGAAACACTACCCCCATATCGGGTCTATGACTGTCTAATAGATCTTGTACCAGGGGGAAGGATACCAGTTGGAAGAGTGTATTCCCTCACTCTCAAAGAAGATGTCGTACTCAAGGAGTACATAGACAAAGCACTTGCTATGGGCTTTATACGACCATCAAAGTCTACAGTCGCTTCTCCTCTTTTCTTTGTTCCGAAAAAAGAAGGAGACCTGCGTCCTTGTATTGATTATCACGCTCTGAACGCGGTAAAGATAAAGAACCAATATCCCCTTCCGTTGATCTCTGTTCTCCTCGATCAGTTGGGTTCATTGTAGGTTTTTACGAAACTTGTCCATAGAGGAGCGTACAACTTGGTATGCATAAAAGAAGGGGACGAATGGAAGACCGCATTTAAAACACGGTATGGTCTATACGAATACATGGTGATGCCCTTCGGGCTTTGCAATGCCCCAGCCACTTTTCAGGCTTTCATGAATGACATTTTCCACAATGTTTTTGATCAATACGTCGTGGTATATTTAGACGACATTCTAATATACTCACAAAATCTCACCGAACATGTCCAACATGTCAAAACTGTGCTTCAACGCCTGCGAGACCATAAGTTGTTCGTAAAAGCAGAAAAGTGTATCTTTCATGCCTCCAAAGTGGAGTTCTTGGGTTACAATTTAACTAACCATGGGGTTCGGATGAGTCAATCCAAAGTGAAGGCTATCTTAGACTGGCCTATACCTAAATCAGTTAAGGCCCTACAGTCTTTCTGAGGTTTTGATCATTTTTATAGGCGTTTTGTGAATGGCTTTTCTGATCTGTCAGCTCCCTTGACCTCCCTGACTAGTGCCAAAGTCTCTTATGTATGCTCACCAGAGGCACAGAAAGCATTTGATCAATTGAAATCTGCTTTCACTGCTGCTCCTGTTCTTATGCATCCAGACCCAAATCTTCCGTTCTTTGTAGAAGCGGATGCCTCAGGTTATGCAGTTGGTGCTGTTTTATCTCAACAGTGCTCTCTTTCGGGCGACATACATCCCATCGCTTACTTCTCTCGCAAGTTGACACCATATGAGAGAAATTACTCAATTACAGAATGTGAACTTCTGGCCATCAGGGATGCATTCTTGGAATGGAGGCATCATCTTCTTGGTGCTCGACACCCTGTTACCGTTTATTCAGACCACACAAGGTTGTTGGCCTTCAAATCCATGAAATGTCTCACTGGCAGGCAGGCACGTTGGCATTTGTTTTTCTCACAATACCAATTTGTTATTACCTATCGTCCTGCCAAGGCTCAAGTATCAGCTGATGCTCTCTCTCGCTCTTGTGCGGGTGACCGGATCATACAGGTGGAACATAAGCTGCTTCTACCGAACAGAGTCATATGTGGCTGTTCTGTTCAACCCCCCTTGCGGTCCGTTATTATGGATTGGGCCTCTACTCATCCTAATGAGATTGCAGAACTGAACTTGGATCTGGTTCAGGGTTTACCATTAATTCAGGGACGTGTTTTCATTCCGCCTGGTCAAGCTCGCACTTTAGCCCTTCGGTGGTCTCATGATTCACCTGTTGCTGCACATCCAGGTAACCAGAAAATGTTGGAAGCATTACGACGTTGGGCTTGGTGGCCGTCCATGGCACGCGATGTACAAGACTACATAACAACGTGTGCCATATGTACTCAATGCAAGACTTCCAGAAACAAACCTGTGGGGTTATTACATCCCTTACCAGTTCCATATAAACCCTGGCAGATGGTGTCGATGGATTTAATTGCCGAATTGCCAAAGCTACAAGGACACAACACAATTTGGGTAGTAGTGGACTACTTTACAAAGTATGCTATATTCGTGCCTTGTTCCGGGTTGCCTTCAGCACCTGAATTGGCCAGGCTGTTCATGTCTAATGTGTTTCGCTACTTTGGGCTACCGTCTGTCATTGTCTCCGACAGGGGAACACAGTTTACTTCACGCTTCTGGAAAGCTCTTATGGCTTCTCTTGGAATCGATGATAGATACTCTTCATTTTACCATCCACAAACAGATGAGCAAGCTGAAAGGTTTAATGCTACTATTGAACAGTATCTACGCTGTCTCTGTCTCCAATTTCAACAAACCTGGTTTACGGCATTGCCACAAGCTGAATTCGCATACAATAATTCTATGCACACCTCTACTGGAGTTTCTCCTTTCTTTGCCCTTCATGGATGTCATCCCAGAACATTACCAATTGATCCATCATTGCCAGATTCCAATCCGGCTGCGCATGACTGCATCCGCGATCTGGATCAAGTGCATAAAGATGTACAATGTCATCTCCTTAGGGCCCATGACCGTGCAAAGAAGGCAGCTGATGCACTTACCTGTCAGATCGGCATGAAGGTGTGGTTGTCTTCCCGTAATTTACGGATTGCCGGAAAACGCTCATTGTTGCCTTGCTTCGTGGGTCCTTTTTCCATTAATAAGGTCATCAATCCTGCTGCAGTCCGGTTGTCATTGCCCAGATCCTGGCGTATACATCCGGTCTTTCAGGTTTCCCTCATTAAGCCTTTGGTTCCCAGCGCGTCCACCCCCTGTTGTGGTAGATGGTGAAGAAGAATATGAGGTGTCTCGCATCCTGGATTATAGGGTATCCAGAGGTACTATCCTTTATCTGGTCGATTGGAAGGGTTTTGGTCCTGAGGATCGTACTTGGGAGCCTCTTGCTAATTTACATTGTCCTAAGGTTTTGAGGGAATTTCATTCCGCCAGGGGTTGACGGGTGTCTTTGGGAGGGTATACTGTTACATATCGGCCCCATCCTGCAGTACCTCCCATTTCTTGTGGCCACATATTGGGGCAAGTGCGTTCCAGAATTTCGTTGTGGCTTCGGTATCGGTTGCCATGGCATCTGGCCATTCAGCAGAGAACGTTGCATCAGCTGAGACGTCCTGTGTGCAGAGAATGCGTAAGGAGGCTCCGCCCCCCCGCACCATAAAAGCCAAAGGGACTCAGCGACTTGTTGCTGCTAATTGTGGCGTTACGTTCCTTCGGTTTCATCCTGTTCCAGTGCTTATTCCCTTTTTCCTCTTGATACATGTCTTCCTGGTTCTTCGACACACCTTTGTCTACTTGGATTGTCCTTGCCTGTTCCTTCAACCTGATTTTGAACTCTGTTGCCGACTTCGGATTGTCCTTGGATTGCATTTGCTTTTTCCTCCATTCTGATCAGTGAACCCTGTTGCCGAGCTAGGACTGTCCGTGGATTCCCACTGTGCTTTCGCCTGTCTGGTGAGATTACTTTTTCTTGCGGCTCTACACAATTTGAACTATCTTCCTACGCGGAGTACCACGCTGCACATTACAAGACTGCCTCACCAACTTGGCATGTGTTTGTGCAATTAAGGTAAAACCCATCCAATTCTCCTGTATTGTTATTACCTGAAATTCATCAATCTTTCTCATACGTGTGGATTCCTGGAATCTTACGTTTTCTACATCAACCAAGTGCATAGTAGTGACCCTTTCCAGTGTATGCACCATCCCGTCACTAGTGTGACCCTCGTTCCGCCCGGATATATTCTTCCTTACTAAACTTCCCATTCGTTTTTTTGTACCTGCCGTTGTTTGCCTTTCAACTGGTACCCATTTTCCCTAGGAATCCCACTTATCAGGCCTGCTGGGGGTTGTATCAGTCATAGTGAGTTTGTGGTTATCACTTGTGCATACTCATAGTTTTGGGTTTTCTTGTAGGTTCATCTATTAAGGTCCAACACCACCTCAACCACCTCAACCATTGTCTAGTCACTTAGGCCCTCATTACAAGTCAGGCGTTAAGGGTTTAACGGCGCCGTCGGCGCCGTTAACCCTTAACGCCTGATTCACACTTTAACGCCTGCTTTTTGCAGGCGTTAAAGTCCAAGGCGCTAAGCGACCTTGGTGCTAATTACGGCACCGTAATTTACGGTGCCGTAATTAGCGCCTTCTCCATCCCCATTATGCCCTATGGGGCAAAATGGGAATGGGGAAGGGCAAATGGTGAATGGGGAATTACCGCCCCACTCACCTTGGAATGGGGCGGTAATTCCACCATCCACCATGGCGGAATCCGGCATGGACCATGGTGCTAATAGCACCATGGTCCACCGCCTGACTTGTAATGAGGGCCTTAGAGTATTATCTGATTGTCTAAATAACTCCATATTGCCTGATTGCTTCTAATCATACTGTGTTTTCTTTGCAGCATTGGTTATTGGCGGTGTGTGTTCTCCCGCTCTTTTAGGCGATAGACATCTCTGCTGGTTTTTACTCAAACGGTAGAGAGGTACATCGTAGAAAAGAGCCCCTCTTAGAGGAAGCCTGAATCACAGAATTCAGGGGAGCTGGAATCCTGGAGGCGGAACCCGAACCTGTTAAATCCTACCTCCCTCCGTGAGTCGTCTTACCCAGGCTCCAATTAGCATACGGAGCGGTGAGTAACATCTTGTTGGAAATTACTACGAAGAACAAAATAACTTTTTCAGACAACTTCAATAGTTCCAGTGGGCGCGATTATGAAGCAAATAACGCAGGGGCTTCCACCTCAACTGCAGCTCCCCCAGAACAACAACCACAGTTCTTTAGATGATGAGGCGGTAACAGACAGCAGGGAGAATCGAGAATACAAGCTCGTCAGTGGAATTCCAAACAGAAACCGTAATGATGATGCACATTTTCAATTTAACGAATCACGTGTTGGCTTGTCATGAAATAAGGAAGTTAAGCAAAGGACTGAGTTGTGTGCCTACAACTAGGCTAATCATTTTCAGACTGAAGTAGAGCTAAACAATTTTTTTTAGATTACTACGTTTGAAATATTTTTTCCATTCCATACACCTACTTCTGAAGGTCCAAGAAAAGGCAGTGTCATAAGTTGGAAGCCACCTTCTACTTTTTTGCCTTCTACAGGCATGGTGAGACCCACAATACTGGCCTTTGAAAATAAAAAGTTGACAGCGATGAAAAAGATATTGCTTTGAAAAAACATCATCGAGATAATCTGTGCAAGGAAGACATATCTGCACTCAAGAACGTACAAGACAACCACAATTTTAAGGGGCCAGGATTGTCCTGTGGTCTCACAAGGACTATAAGGAAGAGGTATTTAAACCTTTGAACAATCCACTATTCTGTATAAAACTAGAGAGTAACCCTATATAGAGGTTGAAGGAAGAAATCAGAAGTCTGACAGTCCACACTTTCCTCCAGTTGTGGATAGACACTGATGAGCAAACCTTTCTAACAAGGACAAATGCCACTATTCCGGCATTCTACATCTTGCCGAAGAGGCCCAAAAACAGTTTTATGCCTCCAGGTAGCCTGATCGCATCAGCGATTGGATACATTTTAGAGCCTCTTTCCATCTTTTTTTTCATGAGGCCTTTCGTAAGGAAGATGTGATCCTTTGTGAGAGACGATAAAGAAATGATTAACATCGTAGCTAAAATGAACATTGACCAAGATGATTCTTTAGATGTAGAGACATTATATACAAGCATTCCACAAATGACCAGTGTAAGGATAATAAAAGAACACCTAGACCAACGTATTGAGGGATCCAATCGGTACCTTCAGAGTTTATACTTGAGTGTATTAAGTGGCACACACAGAGAATAATTTTCTTTTTGAAGGAAAATACTATAATCAGAGGCATGGTAAAAGTATGTGGGCGACTTCCCTCCCGACATAGCAAATTTGCATATGGACCATTGAGAGTCAAGAATTATTTACAGTGAAGTAAACCCTTACAGTTCAAAGATTGGTGGATGGCATTGTTATGTCAATGATGTTTTTATGGTTTGGAAAGGAACTGAGACCCAACTTTTGTCTATCCTTACATGGTTAAACACACAGGACCAATTTATTAATTTCACAATGGAATATGATCTGACAAACAAGGCTTTTTTAGACTTAATGATAAAAATATCAGTTCAGGCCATTTTGGAAACCACTTTGTTTAGGAAACCAACAGACAAAAACACCTTGTTGAAATATGACAGTTTGCATCCTCTGAGCATAAGGAATAACTTGCCATTGGTGATGTTTCTCCGTTTTCAGAGAAACTGTACTTCAATAACTATCATTGAGAAAAATCTTAAAGACTTGTTAGTACACACATATAAAAATCCAGAACAACAATGTGTAAAGCAAACTACACTATGGGATCTTCCCCCAGTCGTGGGTCATTTTAGATGTGGCAGATGCTCAGTATGCCATTTGACCAAAAATATAAAACAGGGGAACCTTTATGGACTCACCTGGCATCTAAATACATTCACTAACTGCAAAACGCATTGGTTGATGTATGGAATTAAATGTTGCTGTGGCTTAATCATTATTGGTAAAACTAAGCACAAAATAAGCCTGGCACATGTTTGCACTGTTCCTGTCTGAAAAATCAAGTTGATGAAAAACTAATGGTGGCACATTTTGTTAAACTCAAACACAACCAACAGATATGTTTTGGTTTGCAATTCAGACAATTGAGGCCCCACTGAAAGGAGGCAATTGTGATGTATTGCTTCGGAAAATGGAACAAAAATGGATTTTCAAATGGACACTGTTAATAATAGGCTCCAAACCACCTTAGAATGGGGACTGTTCATGCACTAAATGGGTGTTCCATCATTTTTCCAGTTGACAAATCTCCATATAGATAATTATTTGAAATACAGGCAATTCTGAGCCTTTAACTTTCAAGTATTTATCACTATCCATTTAACATTATATACAAAGAGTGCACATTAAATTCCACTATTAGAAATTATCAAGAGATAATACAGTACATGTTCTGCTTCGAATAGCATAGCAAAATAATTCACAAAATGCCCTAACATATGGACCTGGACCTGTAGAGATACACATCTTTTGTCTTGTTTAGCACTGTTCACTTCTGTTGGGGAAATACTCTTAAAACTCGAAATTGCAATTTGCTTAAAATTGCATAAAATATCATTGAACTTGCTAATTTGTATACCCTAAATAAGGCGGTGACAGTACACCCAACTATATGAAGTATACATATGAATTGGTTTCATTGCAACCCCTGTCATACCAGTCTGGGTTTAGAGCCATACACAATACATAGAAAAAGAAATGTTCTCTAAAAGATATAACTGGTGGGCTGTGTAATTAACTACCATTATGTGAAAGGAATACCCTCCTAATTATGCCCACTGTGTGTAGACATCACGGTCTGCAGAACAAGGCTTCCCCACAAAGGGCATTTTTAACTTGTGCCAACAACCGTAACAGAAGAAGAAAAACAGTGGTGATCGCAGGAGCAGAAGAAAGGTAAGCGCATTCTTCCTGAATTGGGTTGAAAAACCGAAAACGGTATTAGAAAGAAACATTACCTTAAGACCAGTTTTGTAACCATTTCTAAATACAACCGGTGTGCCCTATTACTGGGGCGGCTGACATATGAAGTCATCCAGTATGATAAGAATCCCAGAAATACCCCCAACTGGTTTTCGTATGGTTATCAAGGTATAGGCAACTTACATGGTGGAATGTGATCGTGGTATAACATCACAAGCAAAATTGACAGCATTTATTTGCTAAGGGTTTTGCTAACAGATAAAACATTAAACATGAACCATTCTGTTAAAAGATACAACTTGGAATACAACACATTTGTGTGTATTAGAATATCGAATGTAGAATACACAAGAAAGAAGGGTCTGAAAGTAACACTAGTTTAATTCTTCCTGCTTTTAGAGAGATATAGAGAAAAAGCTTTCAGGAAGCGGAGTGCTGCCAATGAATAATTAATGTGAAGCGCGTCAGAGATCTAACGAGTTGCACAAAAGTTACCATCCACTTGCAGGTTAGTAATATAAAACAGCATAAAGACTGGTTAGCAAAGCAATTGAATGAAAAATGTAATAAGTGGTCTCTGTTTGTCCAACAGAGTTGAACAGAGTCCAATCCTGTTTTAGAGACAGAAGAAATTAAATGAAGAGTCTGCCCTGCACATCTCATATCAAGACACAGGTCAGTAGATTGCACACTTGGTAGAGACTTAGTGAATAGCCTAAAAATAACAGATTATCATTTTTTTGATTTTTAAGTAGTTTTATCATGTTTTTTAGTCTTATAGTGTCTACAAAAAAACAGGGGTATACCAGATTGACTCATACTCCTAGCAATTTAACATCCCGATGAAGGCCCAATACATAGTCGAGTGAGAACACTTGGGAAAGGCGTATCACAGTAGATGGGCCGAAACATGTGTTGGCATAAATATGACTAGACAACATGGGCTGACTAGTCCTTCTTCCATAAAGGACATATAAACACTCTTGTCTATTTACCATGCCTGTACGAAATAATCTATATAAAAAGTATGATTAGGTTAAAACTGTTTTCAATCTGCTTGGGTGGAGGTATACACCAATTTATGTCAAATTGGTTAACAATAAATGGTGTACTACAATTGAAAAGGTCACGTAGTACTAACCACTACGCACAATTATATAGGGGCTAATTCACAGAAGCATGTTATAATGGCAAACGCCCATTGGAAAACGTTCTGTGAATTAGGCCCATAGTATTGTTGGTTGTTGAAAGATCGTTGGAATGAAGATGTCTTTTTTTGTGCAATTGTTTGTAATTGTACATGGTATAACAAAAACATTTTTTTTAACACAAAAAAGAATAAACTTAAATTTTGGATAATAAAAATGCTCTGTTGACTAACACTGATAATACGTTAAGCTTTTAGCCAGGGAGTGGTGCAATCATAAATTGTGTGAATGTGCAAGGTAAGTGTAACCAGTTTACTTCTATGTATATCGTGTCAATTGATTTTATCAGCCAAGAGAGATTCATTGACAGTTTCAGTCTTGGTGATTTCATACGAATTTCCAAAACTAATGATTAATCCCCCTTTCAACCTGCCTTGTAGACCTTTAAATGCTAGAGTCTATGTCATGAGTCCACCATCCAATTCAAATTGATCCAAAAGCCATGTTTCTTGCAAAGCCTTCATACTGACATTTGTAATATTATCATACAGAGCATCATCTCCAGTGTAGTTTTCCCTCTAGAGAGGCTGTACATGTATTCTTCTAGAGCTGTAGCCAACTATTTATATAGAGATATTTTCATTACTATGTGCGATATTTAAGTTAGTAATAGAGTTATGATCTCCCAAAGTGTGTTCACTTGTGCAGAAAGAAGAAGGCAAGGAGACAGGTTTAATAGAAACCAGATCGTCCTTTCCTCTGCTAAAGTTCGTTCCTTCATAAGGGACCTCTATTAATCGTACAGTTATAGTCCACTTTGCCTAATTCAAGACCAAATGGCAGGACAAATTGTACGGAAGATCCCAAATTAAAATGTAAAATGTCACTGGTGAATATTATATCTTCTAATAGTTCAATGATTGCAATATCATCTGAAACAGTAATTCATAGTGGCATTATGTTGTGACATAACTGCAGAACGAGTCAAGTAATGTTTACTACACAGGCAAAAAATGCTTTGAACTTTAAGCTCTTGATCATCAGTGTCAACACTTATGATGGGTTGTCTAACATCTCTCATTGCCTTAACAGCACTCACATTCTTTTTGGCATTAGTCATATGAACAACGATGGTATCCTTTTTTGTATGTCTGCCGGAACAACCGTAGTCATTGTAGATATAGAATCAGGATTATCCAAATAAAAACGTTGTTCTGAGTCTTCTAAAGTGATAGAGTCTTCAGCAGGATTTAATGTCATATTCAAATCATTGGAATTAGTACATGTTTGTGTGTAGGTGTTAGTAACAGAGCAACATGCAGACTTAGATTAATTTAAGAAGCATTCATTTAGTTTGTTCCATAGACAGTTCCACTAAGAGATTTTGTATTGTCAAGATCGACGGACACATATTTAGCACACTTTTTTGTATTCTTCTGTTTCTATGATTATTACGGTTATGGTTAATTCTCCTCCTTTCAAGTAGGATAGCCTCAATCTGACCTCTGCCATTTGTGATACGTTCAGTGGTGGAAGAACTGGAATTAAACATGGTTTAGAGGAGTGACTCAGTGTTCCACTTAGCATTTGTGTGTGTTATAAATCCTTTCTTTTATTATTTTGACACTTTTTGCCCTTTTCTTCACCAAGTTGGTCATCAATCCACTGTGGATTGCCAACGATCGATCAAGGGGTTCAAGGGGTTCAACAGAGACGCAATAACTAGTAAGAGATAGAGGAATCACATCACCGTCTGACATAACAATTTCTGCTTCCTCCTCAATATTACTCACTTCAACAGCTAGATCATTTGTGCCAGCTGGACCAGAAGGCAAGTTGTAGGTTTTTTAGAAACAACTTCTATGGTAGCGGCAATGGTCCAGGCTACATTAGTTAAAGGTCTGCTGAATTACAGACAATCAATTATAGTGTTAAGTAACTCTGTATGTTCTGCTGAGGTGCGATGTATCCCTTTGCACAATTCTATTAGGGATCTTAGAAGGCAGTCCAATGCCTGTAATTGAGTATTTGTGGAGATACTGTTGTGTGCCGAGGTTTCCAAAGATGGTGTATGCAAGGCTACTTGAGGGCTAGAAGGTTCAGATCTGTGGACCATTTCGTTATTAACTAAAGTTGAGTTATGAAGTTGCAATTGCGTGGTACATAGCAAACCTCTTTCCAATAATTCTACCCAAGAAAGAAGTATCTCAATCATGTCAACATTTAGTTCCCTGCATTTCAATGACGGAGTTAGGACCGAAGAAAGTACAGGCAGAGTGGCCATATTTTCAATCGAAGTTTCATTACTATGTACAAGATTCAGAGCAGGCAGTGGAGCAGAAAGGAACCAAGGAGTTAAGTGAAAGAGTAGAATCACCGGCATAATAGGACACAGAGATTGAGTGATGTCCTCTGTCAATTTGCTACTTAGACATGATAAAGTCGAGAAAAGGTGGGAATCTGTCAGTCAAGGGCACCATACCTTCCACTCTCGGTGAACAAAAAAGAAAAATTTAATTTTGGTAGCTGAAGAAGGTGTATTCGAGAGTACTGAAGGGGACTTGATTACTTTTGGTGGGCAAACTCTAGGTTGACTCAGATCACATTTACAGTCTTTAGGATTATATGAGGCAATCACACTTTATCTTACTGCAGGATCAGCTGCAGTGTGGCATGTCTCCAAGTTGCCGTTCTTAGATCCCACAGGGTCAGGCTGCAAAGCCATCGAGTCTAACGCTTCTGTGCTGCTGGTTGATGGTAATACGGCAACGCGCATTGCTTGCAATGCACACTTCGCTGTTACGCCAATGTTGTGCCACTGAAGTGCACTGTGATCCTCTTTTGTACGAGGAACGGTTCAAAGGGCAATGTCATCTCTAGAGGTACCACTGCCACCAACGCTGCTGCTGTAGATGGAGTCCAAATAGCTTCAAGAGCCTCAGGTAAGTAATAAAACAATATGATATCTAATCAATGTAGTTTTAAAATCATGACAGGTCTGTAATTAATACTGTTGCAGCATATATCTTGCCAACGTACTCCTACGTGGGCAATCAGTTATCAGGAAACAATTCAGAGCAAAAATGACATCCAAATTCATTGTATTTTTACATAATTCTAGTGTCTCTGCCACTGGTTCCATTCGGTTATTATTAAGGCAATTTTTCAAGTTTGAACGACGAAGGTCATCATAAAATGGGCACCAAATCATTAAGTGACCTATAGTTTCTATGTTTGTTCTACAAACTGGGCACATGTCCGAATGCATATGATTCCATGATGTTAACATTGTTACAACTGGTAAAACTCCTAGCCTGAATTTAATAAAGGGTTCACATGCAAACGGCATACTTCCTCGAGGTAAGTTTCGTAACCACCATTTGATTTTAGCTTAATATATTCACTTATCAGGACTTCCAAAGACCTTGATCAAGTGCTGCTTCTCAGCCCAGTTATGGCATGCTGTTCTATTTGTTGTCTGTTATTATTAGGTCTGGTTTTAGCCAGTCTTCCTGTAGACTTTTCTTATTTAGTGTGTCCCTTACGTGTTCACATCATATTCATTTGGCACTTCACATTTCTGTGAGCCAGGAAAAAAATTTGTTTTTTGTTAATTTCTCAAGCATCTCAGATTTGAGCCAAAAATACTGTTTGGAGAATCTTTTTTTTTGAGGGCGTGCCAATCTCGTGTGAATAAGCATGGCATTCAGGGAAAAGTGAGAATGCTTGTTCCGTCAGATTTGCTGTGTCCAGATCTTTCCAGGTTTGAACAGATACAAAGTGATACCAGAGCAAATATCTTCCTTTCTTTGTGATTCGGACCGCACCAATGTTTTATCATCATGTGCATTGCTCATTCATTGAAAGTCCTATAGACAAACTCATTTTGCCTATGCAATTTACTAATGTATGGAACTTCAGCGCAGACCACTCCTTCTGCTGCAAGAAGCCAATCTTACATTGTGCCTCGTCGCAAAGGGCCTGGTCCACAATTTTAGAAAACAGAGGCAGCTTGCGCCAAGCTCACTTAGCACATGTTTCCTTCTGCAAATGGTTTTATGGCCAAATGTACGCTTTGTGAATCATGCACGGGTTAGCACAAATCAATGTCTTTTGAATCTGATGGGCCCGGAAGCATCCTTTTTGAAGTGTGCCATTTCAACTAATCATTAATCATTCAGTTTCTCAGACAAATGTGGGTCGGCAATAAGAAAATAGGAAAGTCACAGAAATATAATTTACCTGCCATATATTTTACCTCTTGCATGTGAATTTGGAGTCACACATGACTATTTCTTTTTTCATTTCTAAACACTTACAATGTTCATAAAACTGCAATTTCTCAAAATTGTTGCAGTTGACACTGATTATTTAAATGCGCCCCTTGTTTCAACCAGATCTAGCAGCATACGCTGTTTCTCAGGTTGGAATTACAGTGCTTTTATAAATGCTTGTCATTTCAATATGTTCCACAATATAAGTCGTTTACCTGCAGAACCATGAACACGGAATACTGCATGCTTATGTTTTTCTCTTCCTTGCAGAGAGGCCAATCAAACAATACAGGTTCCCTTTCCAGAAATTACACTTTGAAACATAATCTAGAAATGGTAGAGCTGGCAAGAAACTGTCTCTCTCTACAGATAACCATCTCTGCGGCACAGTTTGGGGTCAAATCCTTACAATACTACGGAGAAGTCTATTGCAACTTGGTATACCTCATGCAGCCTCTTGCACTGGACCCCGTAATCAATAAGGATACAGTGCTGACCCCAATGTCCCATCTGATTTTAATCACATGGGAAAGAAAGTACATCTGTTGGCTGGCGCTGCAGTATCAGTGGCAATCCTAGGTAATGAAGTATCAATGGGAGAAAGGTGGGCCTGCACGGTTAGCAGTGAAATAACCTTTTGCTGAAGAAGGTTGGAATAGCGGAGATGGGAAGAAAAAGGGTAGCCATTCATCACTCTATAAGTACTCTTCAGCAGTGGTGGACTGGCCTACAGGGAATTCTGGAGATTTCCCTTTAGGCCTCTGCCCCATACACTCAGAGAACTCAAATTTGTTTAAATTGCGGCATGGTGCACAGCAAATACAAGGCAAGACTAATGACCTCTCTCTATGTCCGCCTTGGTGGGGTCGGGTTGAAATCTGCAGTTTTAATAATATGGGAGTTCTTTAGAATAGTCTTTCTTAAACAGTGGCTAATCGCGTTAAAGGTACTGATGCATGTTATCTTCTCCACATTTGTTCTTTGTATCGGGTTAAGACAGGTGTCCCTGTTTGCGTTTTTAACTCTTTTATATGCCACATGAAACTGTTTTTTGGGATAGCCTCTGTCTTTAAGACATAGGGCTTTCCCATGTAATTTGTAATCTGACATAAGAGTGCAATTCCTACGGACTCTCAAGAATTGACCTATTGGAAGATTTTCCTTCATGCTAGCTGGATGGTAACTATGGTATTCAAGTAGAGTATTTTTGTCCATTGGTTTTCAAAATAATGTCATTTTAAAATTCCCTTTGCCAGAATTTACAATCTCTAGGTCGATAAATGGCATGTTTTTAATGTCATAGTTGATGGTAAAACTAATATTGGCATTTTGCTGATTAAACCATGTTAGAAATTCCAAAAGAATAGTTGTGGAACCGCTCCAAATTAGAAAGCAGTGTCTATATATCGATACCATACACCAATATTGGCCTCATATGGATTATTTGCATGGTAGATTGAACTTCTTTCCAGGTTATCCATATATAGGTTAGCAATATCTGGTGCAAAAGTGGCACCCATACTTGTCCTGTGTTTTTGATTATAATGCAAGCCTTGATATAGGAAAACATTTTCCATCAGTGCCAACCTGGCACACTGCAAAATGAAGGCTGTAGGAACTGTCGATGGAAACATATTTCGTTGGTTCAGATAGTATTCCAAAACAGGCAATCTAATTGGGGGATGCTCGTATAAAGTGACACGACATCTAGAGTCACTAGAATATCCCCCAGAAGAATGTGAATTGTCTCTAGGATTTTGATCATACTTGTTGTGTCTTTTAAATATGACTCCATTCGAAGTACAAATGGTCTATGGAACCAGTCTACTTAAATGGACAAAGGTTCTAAGATGGAATCGATGGCCGACACAATTGGTCTGCCCAGAGGTTTTGTACTATTTCGTCAAAATGTAAAATGCTGGTGTGGTTGAATTAAGTTTGGTAAGAAAACTTTTTTCATCAGAATCAATCCATTGACCTCAATGTTGTAGGCATTTTTCCCCCAGAGTACTATGCCTCCTCCTTTGCAGGTTTAATTACAAACAAATCATTTTACTGTAGACTTTTCAAAGACTGTCTTTCTTCCCTTAAAAGGTTGTCTTTAAAGCATTTTTTTATTTCAATAGTTTGTGGGTCTCCTCGATTATCTTGTTCTCGAATGCCACTATAGCTGGACTGACCATAGCCGCAGTCGGGTAAAAAGTCAAGGATAGTATTAAACTTGTCGTACTTTTTTCTTTTTCAGTCGTGGGGGGGAGTTGAAAGAAATATTTGAGACGGATTAGTCTGAAAATCTTTTTGAGTTCTAAGTTTGAAAATTGTTAGCTCTTGCAACAGGAACAACGCTAAAACCACGACTCAGCACTTGTCTTTGTCCTTTTGTTAAGGTGTGTGTGGAGAGGTTAAATATTGGAATTACCAGTTCTGAACTCGAGCATTCCAATTCTGCATCTGCATCCACGGAGGGCCCTGTTGTCTGTTGTGACCTCCTTTTCCCCGTCCCTCAAAAAACTGTTGTTTCTGAATTTTACCTCCTCTTGAGTCACTACTGGTGGTACTGTTACTTGTATTTGAGAAAATTAAGAACATTTTTTTTCTGGTAGCCTGTTCTCCTTCTTTGTGGACCTGTTTTGTTCTAGTCCTCATAAAATGCCTCGACCAAATATGGATACGTTTTGTTCTCTTTATAGAAATATATATCTTTTCTCGATTTCCAATTTTTTTTTGTCAAGAGACATTTTCTTGAATTTGGTCATTTCTTCCTCAAGTTTTTCAAGTTTTTGTTTAATGTCATCGATTAGCAAATCTGATTTGATCTTCTCTTCTAGCGCATCAATTTCAGCTTTTTGTTCTTTTGGTTCTTTTTCTGCAATGTCAATTATTAAGATTAGCCTGTCTTTCGAACATTTGTTTCCAACTCCCCTGAATTTCCTTTTAAATTGTGCATTGTCAATAAACACCCTGGGGATGTTTTGGCTGTGAGACTGGATCCTGACCAATTTCTTTTTCTTTTGCGTTAGAATACCAACGTATACTATAAGTGGGATTGGTCTCCCCGGTAATCATGACTGATGGTTGATTTATATGTTTTCGTAATATTCATGGGCGAATGACACTGTATTAACAGTCTCCATATTTGGTAGGCTGCTATCTTGTAGTAACACAGTATAATCTATCTGTGTTCATAAACCTCTAGCGTCAATTTTAACCCAACAACTACGGGGTTGTCCTAAATCAAGGAAATATAATGGGTGATCCCCACATTTTTTGGTAACGGGGGATTAGGCTTCAATTGGGAAGGGTACAGAGCCAGCAAGTATATAAAAATGTGGTTAAATAAATAAATCCAAGTGGAATGGGAGCGACTCTTGGAGTTGTTCACACAACGGCATTATATGAAGATACATATAGTGAACATCAAGAGGGCTGAGACAGTCACAATGAGTATATCCAAGATGTCGAGTCAGCACAGACTGTGCATTTTACGACACCAACGTTCTAGTTGCATGCAGCACGCAGCCACGTTGAGACGCACACATCAGAAGTCTTTTGAATTAATATGACACTGGCCGGCGTCTAACTAACAGAAGCCAGACGTCGTTCCGGTATGATGCTGAACACTCTGATATGAACGGAAATGTAATATACTAATTCGAACCCCACTATTCAGCCCAATATTGGGCACTGTAAATTATAAAAAAATGTTTTTGTTCTTTTAGATGTGCCTTGTGGAAAGCACACAAGAATATGGTGAATACATCTATGTTCTTTTTTATATTTGTGATGAGATATTGATGTACGAATACATTTTATTTTAACATGTTTAGTAAACCGGCTAGACTTGACAAATATGTTTAGACTGATCTAGTATATAACACAGTTGCAGACTACTATTGGCCTAGCAGGCGGACATAGAGAGAGGTATTTAGGCTCACCTTGTATTTGCTGTCTCTGTACCCTTCCCAATTGAAGCCTAATCTCCTTTTACCAAATAATTTGGGAATCACCCATTATATTTCCTAGGCATGCTGCACATACACTTAAGATGCTGTTTACGCTTGCACATTGGCACATGGGGCGACTTTGGAAAAAAACCTTGAGGGCCTCCTTTGGTTCTCAGTCCACGCCTGCCCTTCAGGCCATCATAAAACTGCCAACAGGAGGTTTTAGCCCTGCATGTGTGATTGAAAGTAGTGCGATTGATCAAAGGAAACACACCACAATTCAGACCTCATATGTTCAATGTATATGTAAATATCAGCTACACACCTAGTCCCCTCCCTATATAAGCATTTTTTGATTTTTCCCCTTATTTCTTACTCCATCAAATGCTTTATTTAGCCTACACATTTCATCTTTCTGCCAGACCATCCACTTTTTTCCTGTGTTTTTTTTTACTTTCTCTTTTTCTCTCATGTTTTCGTCCAACCCTCTCCCTTGGCTGCACCTTTTACATGTTTGTACTATCCACCTTATCATTCCTTCTATGCTTACATCGAAAATGGCAACTGCCCACACCATCACTTTCCACTGTTCAATGTTCGCCGCTTTTCTCCTCATAGCCTAAGGTCACCCTCCCACCATGTTTTATAAGGGCTGCGTCCCTGGGCTCCTTTAATGCTCATTCTAGCTACATAAGACAAGGGACGACATAGATGACATTATAAATGACATCATCAATGACATCACTGATGACATCACATATGACAATGCAAAACAGTAACAAGCCTAACAGAAAGTACTTTCAAGAATCTGTGTTTAGGGCATAGCAACCAATATAAGAATGGTAATAAGTAGGTCTCCGAAATGTTTTTTCCCCCAAAAACAAAACAAAAAACACCTCCCTCACCAAAAACAACCTTTCGTTGTCGAAATGTAGAATAATTCAATCAATCTAGCCCTCTGTGTGCTCTTCTCTGTGATGTCAGCGGACACTCAGAGATGTCCATGGACTATATGATAAAAAAGAGAGAATGGAAATACTGCCAGTACAAATGCCATATAGTTTTTACACTAAATAATTGTGGCTCTTTAAACAGGCTTTCCTCACAAAAATGGATGCACTGCACTATATTATACAAAATGTGCACCTTTTCGATGATTTGTAAGATGTACTACAACTTTTTTGAAAATTATTCACTACATCAAGTCAAGTGTTTGTATTTTCAAAAGATGCCTACCCAAACTCTCAAGGAAAGGCACAAAGAGCTTTATTCACCTGTTCGCCTGACGCCTGACTTTATTTCTGGACAAAGTCTTTAGATTTTTTACACACTTGTATTTGCATAATCTGTGTAAAGATACATGTAGTTATGGAAAAAGACCCATCAAAGCTCACAGAATATATAAGAGGCAGTTGACCCATACCCCCAATGGGCAACTGTCCTTTGTATATACTGTGATGCACTCATTTGCCGGGGAGAGCAATTCTGTAGTGCCTTTGAGGCAGCATTAATGGCCCACAAAAAGAAATGCCCTCTACAATAATATTAACATCAGAAGTAGCCCAGTAATTCCTTTTTTCATCTGTTTTCATCTCCCTTTTCTGGTTGCTGGTCTGTGACCACAAAATAACAAAATACATTAAAAAAAAAACAAGGTTCAAATGAGAACCACCTTTTCTTTTGAAAATGTAGAATAATTCAATTCATGCATGTCTTGATGGCCCCCTCTCAGTGTTGTCTGCAGACACGCAGAAACGTCCACGGACTGAATGATACAAAAAAGAGAATGGAGGACGTTTTACACTCTTTATTATTGTCTCCCTAAAGAGACCTTTGGGTACTGTAACTACTTTTTTCTCACAACAAATGGATACACTGCATTCTGAATATTGCACAGAAAATGCTAATTTCCGTGACTTGTAAGATGTACTCCACCTTTTTGAAAACTATGTAGTGCATCATGTGAAATGTTGGTGTTTTCAAAAGTTACCACACAAAATCTCAAAGACTGCACAAAGAGCTTTATTCACCTCAAGCCAGTCTTTTAGTTTCTGGACAAAATTCTTTAGCTCTTTTCCACAATTGTCTTTGCATAATGCAGAAGAAGATAAATGTATTTAATGGGAAAAGAGCCTTCAAAGCTCGTAGAATATATAAGAGGCATTTGGCCCTTACCTCCAACGGGCAACTGTCCTTTGTATATAATACTAGCAGGTGTGCCCTTGCTTTGCCTGGTAATTCCCACTTTGGTTCTAGTTTCAAGTTCATTCAATGAACAAATATAGATGATGATGTTCCATGCCGGTTTCGTTACACGAATAACAACGCAATTGCTTCCAGCTACTTTGAGTTGCAGCATTGAGATTGTGCAGCAACATTATTGGTTCCTGATCTACAGCTGAGGCAAAATGGACTTCAACATAAGTTTTGTACGTGTAGGGCTGAATCGTACAATCTTGATCTGTCGTACCTGTACGTGTACGGCTGAAACATGTAAGCTTTGTACTGTTGGGATGGCATACATTCATCAACTTCCGTGGGAAATGAAGTTCCTGTAATTATCATTAGAGATTTGCCACCATGCGACAGATAAAGTAATTCTGCACACTATTAAAGAGACATGCACGATTTGCTGTCACCTGCATTGCTACAAAAGCACAGTTTTGTGTCACCCTCATGAATTCAAAGGGTGCCACTAAGGTCAGCTAGAATGCGATAGTGTGGCAAGTTTAGGAACAATGAACTTTGAATGCAGAACACTTAAAAATAAAAATTAGAAAAATGTATATTTTATATTTTTTTCATTCTCTTCACCATGGAACCTACCCGACATGCCAAATTTCAGGTTTGTAGCATGTTGGGAAGTATGCTGAACATTTTGAACAGACACACACACATATCCACAAATGTTCCATTTATATATATAGAGAGATGATGCACTCATTTGCAAGGGAGAGCAATTTCATAGAGCTTTTGAGGCGGCAGTAATGGCACACAAAAATAATTGCCTTCGCTCATAATGTTAACACCAGATGTTCCCCAGTAATTCCCTCTTCCTCCTGTTCTTATCTTCCTTTTGTGGTGATTGGTCTGTGCCCCCAAAATAAAATGAAAAAAAGAAGGAAAAGAATAACAAAACGGTTCAATTTTTATTTATTTATTACCTAATGTGCAGACCTATTTCGGGAGCAGTGGAGCACTGTACATAGTGTGGGTAGCCAGCATTTGGGCTGCCATCTTTTAAAAGCAGAATGCTGTGAGGTCTGTGTGTCCGTATGTGCATCCATTGGAATTAGTACTTGGTAAGGTGTTGTTGAAAGAACCTTGTTTGAGAGAGCCAACCACCTTTGCCATCTCAGTGATGTCCGCAGACACGCAGAAACATCCACGGACTAAATGATAAAAATAAGAGAATGGAGGAAATACAAAAACAAGTAAATTGTGTACACCGTTTGTTGGTGGTTCTTGTTGAGACTTTTGGGTATTGTAACTACTTTTTTCTCACAAAAATAGATGCACTGCATTCTGAATATTGCACAGAAAATGCTAATTTCCAGGACTTGTAAGATGTACTCCACCTTTCTGAAAAATATTCAGTGCATCATGCCAAATGTTGGTGTTTTAAAAAGATACCACACCAAAATCTCAAAGAATGCACAAAGAATGCACAAACAACTTTATTCACCATACGCCTGCCTATTTCAGTTTCTGGATAAAACTCTTTATATCTTTCTCACACTTGTCTTTACATAATGCGGGAAAAGATAAATGTAGTTAATGTGAATAGAGTCATCAAAACTGAAAACGTACCTTTCACGGCAAACTGCAAAGCTATTCAAGTTGCATGCCCAAAACTATAACCTCCCCGATGAATAATAATCATCTCTGGGTGTTTGCAATTCACCTTGTGCCGAAACATTGGTAACACTTTGAAATCCGAAATGACTTTGCATGCATTACAAGACAAAAAACCATGAATCTCTAAAGAATGAACCCGTCTTCAATAGATTTTTTTTTACTGATAACGCGCATCAGACGAATTTAACCGTATATTGCACAACTGACACAAACAGTGGTAGATGTGATGGATCAAAACAATGCCCCCAAAATATGAGGGGCCGTCTACCTGAACAGGAAAGTCTTCAGTGCTCTGCGAAATTGAAGAAGTGAGCTCATTGCTCTTAGTGGCAGTGGCAGGGAATTCCACAACCTGGGACCAAAGACTGAGAATCTTCTGTCACCATCGAGTGGGGATTAATCAGAAGATGGCTGTCACTAGAACGCAGCTGTCTCGTCGGGTGATATGGCTGAATCAACTTTTGTAGATGCAGGGGGGCAATGCCATTTATGCACTTAAAGACAATACAAGCTGTCTTGAATTTAATGCAATCAACAATTGAGAGCCAATGCAACTCCCGACGAAATGGAGACACATGGTCAGCTTTCCTGAGCTTAAATATTAATCTAGAAGCTGTGTTTTGTGCTTTCTGACGCCGCTGGTGCTGTTTAGAAGGAATACTCAGCAGTTGGCTATTACAGTAGGTAATTAGTGATCCCTTCACGGATGCATGATCCTTATTGGCTATCTAGGGGAGTGCTTGGCGTTGCATTCTTAAGACAAAGTGTAGTGCTTTGATCTTAGCTCCCACCAGGGCTTCACTGCCAAGATCTTCTTGCCATACACAACCCAGGTTTTTGATTTTAGATACAAATTTAAGACTCTTGCCCAGAAGTGATGGAATAGGCAGCTTTTTGGCTGCTGTCAGCAGATGTTTAGGTCTGAAGTTCGGTTTGGCAGCATTGAGCTGCAGGTAATTCTTTGATATCCAGCGGCTTACTTCTTCCAGGCACTGCCCTCGTTTGATAAATGCTTCCTGAAAATTAACAATTCATAAAAAGATCTGGGTGTTGTCAGCATTTGAGCGGAAGTCCAGCCCATAGCGTCTCAGAATTTACAGAAGAGGCTGAATATACAAGTTGAACAGCAGTGGGGACAGGGAGGATCCCTGCGGAACCCCACAGTTCAAACAAATGAGGTCTGACAGGAACTCCCCCAATCTCACATGTTGTTGGCGGTTGGTCAAAAAAGACCTAAACCAGTCCAGTGCTGAATTAGATACTCTTCCTATCTCCTGTAGTCGTTCCAAAAGGATTTGGTGATTTACTGTGTCAAAAGCCGTGGACAAATCCAACATTACCAGAAGTGTGAGCTCCCCTTGGTCCGAGGCTTTTAGCAGTTCATATTGTACTACTAGGCGGGCAGTCTCGGTTACGTATTTTGGCCAAAATCCAGATTGAAATTTGTCCATTAGTAGTTCATGTTCAACAAAGTCCTGGAGCTCGTTAGTAACAACCTTTCTGAGGATCTTAGCTGGCCATGGCAGTCCTGCAATAGGACGATAATTTTGTAGTACCACAACATCTAATGATGGCTTTTTCAGTAGAGGGGACACTATAGAGAGTTCCAAACTCTCAGGAACAGTCCCACTCAGTAGTGACTTATTAACAAAAGTGGTAATGAATGGGTTAAGCTCATGTGTCAATTTCTTTGCTGCATAGACTGGCAAGGGAGAGAGAGAAACAATTGTGTACTAATAAGTTGAGAAATATCTTCTTCAGTGACTGTGTGAAATTCAAAAACAGATGGTGGTATTTTATTTTGTAAATTATCTTCCTCAGTCACTAAGGGTCTGGTTACATGTACCAGTGGATTTCTAAGGGCTGCCTGTTCAATATCTGCCCTTATTTTTTCAATCTTGTCTACAAAGAAGGAATTGCAAAGGTTAGCATATGCCTCAGAGAAGTCACACACTGCATTTTTGCAGTTTGGGTTGCAGAACCTCGATATAAAAGAGAACAATTCTCTCGGTTGATTACTTGCAGATTGCAGTCTTCCTGTTGAGCGCCATGCTTTCAACAATGCATAAAAAGAAATTAAGTACTTGCTTTCTTTTTTTATGAAGCGTAACACCCTTTTCAAAAACCAAACATCAGATTGTCTCAGCCTCCTGAGGTCTGCAGACAGCCATGGTTGTCCATGAACATGGCAGTCATCTTTCTCTGCAGGATGTGACAATGCCATGGCAGAGTGCCCAGATCTCAAGTGCAATCTGCCTGCAAACAACTGCATAATTCGCCGAAATTGGGTTTGTGGCAAACGACATTAATTGTATCCATATCTCTACAATACTCTTTGATTGGCTGCATTCAAAAGGCCACAGAGCCATCCAACAATCACATCCACTAACCTCCATTTTACCTGCTCAACTCAGCTCAACAGTTCAGATGTATCTATCAACTCTAAGAGTGCATCCGTGCTCGGAATCAGAGCCTCCTCTATGACAACCTACCTTTCCAAACTTTTAGAGAGTTCAACTTCCACAGCAATCAACATCTAAGAAGAATTCCTATAGGTATGTTTTAATAAGACATTTTCAAAGGTGATCAAGCATGTTAAAACAATATATTAGATCAATGTAAAATTTACAATATAGTAGCAGTGTAAATTGTTACTGGATAAAGACGTATTTTTTTCCAAATCATAAACTGTGATTTGAATACAACACTGTCTTTAAATATTACAAGTAAAAGTCAATTAGGAAATTAGTGATATCTACTAGTGCATTTAAAACTTCTCTGCTACCAGTATTTACATGATTTAAATATATTTGGTCTTGTGGTCCTCAGTTCTCAGTGTTGAAATGTGCTACTACATGTGACAGTGCACTATTCCCGTATTAGTAATAATGCACATATACACTACAATTTTGAAAACTACAGAAAGACCATCAAACTATGCTACAATATATTCTGCTGGCTTGCTCAGAACATGTGTTGAATAAGAACATTCAGCCTGTGATCCAAAAATCCTTAGGTTCTACCTCAGATATTGAAAACCATGTATCTTTTATACATTTGTTATATTTTCACAAACTTAGTAATATTATGTATTGTTAATTGCACAAAAATAATATTTCCTGCATTTCACAAAAAGTAAGTATATCCATATAATATAAAGTGATGAACAATCCTCATAACATATTTACTCTTGGTACTATAGTAAAAATAACCTGCACCACTTTCTTCACAAGCAAGTAACAGCCCACAGCCAATCGTATAGGCCTAAGCCAACCAAGGGCCTTAACGCTGAGCCCCAGCTCCATTACTGGCCAATGAAGCTCCGGAGTGGGTTATTATTAATATTAGCAACCAGGTATTAAATCTAGGGTGCTAAAAGCAATGTATGTGTTTGCTGCAACCCATTCCTCCAAACAAGTACTTGCACAACTTATCAACCGGGAAATGAAAGACTCTCCACGCAAAGTGCCTCTTCCATTTCCATGGTGGCCCTTGGAGAATATGACCCTTGGTATGGCTTGACACCACTAAACCAACTGAGCAGGATTGGTGAACAGGAGAGGTGGCGGCAAAAGTAGCAGACTAGGCAAACTATCTGCACAAAACATTCTTCTAGATGTCCAGTATTTAGCTTCATATCATTCTATGCAGAATATTTCTACCAATAACTATGGTCAAGCATTAACAACTTCCCGAACTTGGCCATGCGTGTGGCAATCATTTGTTTTCTTGATTCCATTTTTCCCAAATCCAATGATCCTGATTCTGAGTAATGTGATGCTTTTATTACTTTGAGTTGTATGATTGTTCTTAAACAAATGCTTTGGCTAATACATGTATTGAAAAAGTGTAAATGTTTTGGTCGTGAACTGTATTATCACATTATGTTTTACATATTTGAAAGGATGATTTTATTATCCACATCAAATTAAAAAAAAAACTATATTAGCTGTGCATTACTTTAAGTAAAAAATCATGTATTAAAGATAACACTTTGTAACCACATACTGTTAGCATTGGAATACGCCCTATCCTACGTAAAACTAATTTCACAAGTCACCAAACGGCAAATATGAAAAATGCACATGTAAACTACTATTAGCCCCTTATCAATTGCCAGCTGAAAGCATAAGGAAAGAGAGAATAAGGCAGAAAGATTAAAGTTGTAAGAAACAAACACCCAGATTCAAGCAAAAAAAAATATGCCACTGACCAATAAACCAATGCACTACATGGTAGTAGGATTATTAAATGTTGGTTTAGTGATAAGTGAGTACTACTAGCATGAGGGTATGGTACTATATGTTCAGCTGTATCATGGTTAAAAATAGTGCTATCCTAACAGGACGGTTGGGTCCTGCCAACATTCAACTTGTCTCTGATTTACAATATAAGTTGTACACTTGCATAACATCTGATCAGACCTCCAGCAAGAACTCACAGGTAGCTAAAACCCCACTGTTCCCCCCTGTTAAAGGTGCTAAAAACCAACCAGTATCAATAACTACAGTCTTGCTTCCACAGTCTATAATCAAACAGTGGTTATCATAGCATCTCATCTAATACACTAATGATCAATAATAGCTGCTGAAACACCCACACACACTTTACTAGACCCCAATGCAAAAACGGTTTCTTTTCTTCAACAGATAGAAAACATTCCAACCAAAACCAAACCATAAAGAAAATGAAGAAAACATTTTGCAGGCAAAAACAAAAGAAGATTCATACATGTCACCTCCACTAAAACATGTCATAGAAAATGTACATGCCAAAGAAGATATAACTCATATCTTGCAAAATACAAACACACCAACCATCAAAATAAGTTTCGTTCCTCCACCACCATCAAAAAAGAAATGCAAAAATGACCCTCCAAAACAACAGAATAGCAACAGCCACAACAAACAGCCCCAAAAAACACAAGGATCATGGTAATTAGTCTTCCAAGGTCAAGGTGGCCCCAACGAAATATTCCAAAAAATGAATTGTAGAAAAACTCTCCTGTCATAGATTCCACACCAATTTCATCAACAACGTCTCACAAATCACCTTACTCAATTGTCAGTTATCAAAGACAACTGGTCTTGAAAACAATAATTAACAGCACATTAAAACAAAAACAAAAAAAAAACTATTTATACTAGTCTTAAATAAAATTACGTTAAACCATAAACAAACTTAGTTAAAATCGAAAAACAAAACTGAGAAACAAGCACAACGTCAATGTAGATTACTTTTGTAACTTGTGTATACTTGAATGGTATCACACTCCCAGCCTAGAAACATAGATCAATCAGGAAGCATGCAACCAAGATCACAGGAATTCAATTGCAATAGGTACACTTTGTAAAGGCTTTGAAGTAGTAAAATGAACTATTATATGAAAAAGAAACTTTAAAGCCAAAAACCGTCCAAAACATAAACAGAACCAAATCTTCCTCATGTGCAGACAGAACTTCTAGTATACAAATGATCCTACAGCTCAATCTGCAATGTACATCATCAGTCATTGAAATGTTTATGACAATTTCTAAAACAATATGTGAAAGGAAAAGATACATGTAGAATCAAAACTCTTCAGAACATTGACTCCTGTCCGATGCTCATCCACACTGGATTGCAAGGACATGCGTTGGGCTGTATTTTAGGAGCATCCTGTAAAAGCACCTTTCATCATATAAAATGTAGCAACACACCACTTTACTATTCACACTATTGTGCATCAACTGTACAGTTCTAAAAGTCTACCTCTAGAATTACTAAAACTAAATGAAGCTCAGTAACTGGCACAACACAAGATGTTCTCCCTGAAATAACACACAAAATAAATATTTAGTACTGAAGTAGGACAGGAAAACACAGCAAACTGGTGATCAACAGTTTCTAACCCATTAATTACTTTACAACACATGTGAGAATGAAATAGCAATGTCTCAGACTACCTGTGTGGAAATCCATGACAAAGTATGTGTCTACTGCCATTGAACTTTTCACAAGCAAAGTACATACAAAGTAAGTATGTGCCACACAATTGAAGATGATGAACAATCAGAATGGTTTAAATTGGCTGTGTACCTAACAGCAGACTAGAAATACAATATAACAGATCATATATTAGTGTGCATATATAGCAATAATAGGCTTGATGATAACCACATGCCATGCCAAGATATCAATAATAACATATTATAATTCAATTGCTAACACACTACTGGTTCCTTATTTAATGGTCCCCCTGCGTTTTGATTACACAAAATTCATTATAATTATATGCTTACACTTTATGTGGAGGTGGTTTCAATGGTGACGTGAGGTCCCAACATGTTAGGAGTAATTCCCCAAACCCATAAATACCAGTACCACCTTCTTTGCACCACAACTATTAGAGAAACATGTTTGACATACATAACCTTTCTACTGTACAATGCATTCTCATAACCACCACTATTGACAAATCAATGATTTTCTGTATTTTGAGGTTATTCTCCTCAAATACCACATTTATACTCATAAAATGCAATGTTCATTCAAAAACCAAATTGCAAGTTTATCCAAAAATATTTCATCCAAACATCTGCTGATAGAATACAATGACAAGTTTATCCACAAGTTGTTCATCCAAACACCAACACGTGTTTTACATAGCCTCCAATTTTGTTAAGCACTGCTACATGTCTCTAACTATTTGCTTTCTGCTAGACACAACAAACAATTCTCAATTCTTATTCATCTTAACATTTCTGCAGTGTTTGACAATGTCGATCACTCTATTCTTCTCTCCTCTCTCTTCTCACTATGTCTCTCTTGGTCTGTACTAACGTGGTTTGAGTCTTACCTTTCTAACCGCTCTTAATGTGTCTCTTTGGCTGGTCAACTCTCTCCTTTCTTCCCACTTCTCTATGGTGTTCCACAGGGTGCTATTCCAGGTCCCCTCCTTTTCTCCCTCAACATAATTCCTCTCTCTGAAAACATCAGCTCTTTAAATCTAGTTTGTCATTTTTATGCTGATAAAACACACATTTTACTTTATTTTTCTTTCTTCACTCCATCTCTTCATGCTAATGTATCTTCTTGTCTCTATGCAGGGAAATTCTCTATAGCCTCTCGCTTTCACAATCTTAATCCCTCTAAAACTGAGGTTCTGTACCTTCCCCCTACCTCCTCCGCTACTACCTCCCCATCTGTTGGTCTCTTTTTCCCCCTTCTAATAGCCCCTTATCTTCTTCTGCCTCAAACCATGGAGTTATCTTTGACCCTTCTGTTTCCTTCTTCCTTCATATCTCCATCACTGCCATTTGCCCATTTACCACTCTACAAACTCCACTGTGACTGTCCTTTCCACTATTTCCATGCTACTAAATTGTTGATATATATTCTCACTCATCTTTTTCCTGGCTTAACTATTGCTCTGTACTTCTGTTTAGCCTTCTTGCTCCACTCTGTCTTTAACTCAGCTATCTGTCTACTTTTTCAGTTACCTCATCATCCCTACATTACTCCCTTTGGCTCTCTCTCCCTCTCCCCTCTCTTTTGACCTGCATCTTTTTTTTCACTTTCTTTGCTTTGTCTATAAAGCTCTGCATGGTCTCGCCCCACCTTATCGTTGCTCACTTGTTTCCTTTTACACTCCTAATCATTCTCTTAATTCTCAATCTATTTTGCTTCTTTCAGTCTCTAAACCACCATGTACCTCCTCGCGCTTTCGCTCCTTTTCACTCCTTGCCCCTAAGCACTGTAACACCATTCCTTTACCCATCGGTGCTTCACTACCTTTTCATTTCTTTCGCACTCATCTAAAAAAATAATATTTTAATCACTCTGTCAGTCTTAAATTCTGATGTATTACCTTTTCATCTTTGTTCATAAATATTTTGTACAGCTGTAAAAAAGGTTTGGTCAAGTACTTTGACAAAAGTGCTCTACACATGTAATAAATACAAATACAAAAAAGGTGAAGACTCCATGTGCATTGCAATCCCATTGTTGCATCCATTTGGAATACTAATATAGATATTCTATATAATTCAATTGCATCTGAAAGATATGACACAGCATATCTCACTAAAGATGGGAAAACAGATCTAATAGATCTTTTGGATGACATTACATCTGAAAAAACCCTCTCTCAAAAACTGTATAGCTTTGCTATCAACATGTGCTCCACTTATAAATGTTGGTTATTTGATGCTTCAGGCTATTTAAATATCACATCCTTATATGGAAAACATACAAATATTTTGTGGCTAAACCTTCATCTCAAATAGGAACACTTGAATCATACCAAGAAACTGAATATTTAGCCAAAGAAAATGCCAAAAGCCAAGATATTTAAAATAAAAAAAATCTTATTGAAAGATACTATCCAATAAGAAGTCTTTCTTTGGAAAGCATCTGTTTATATGAATTAACAAAGTAGTAGACACCAAAGGAAGCAGCAGGCAGATATGAAGTGTTAAACTGTGAGGAAAGTCTTGAAAGACATTCAAAAGCCAGTTTAATTAGCCATGTAAAAGTATGCTTCAAATTTGCAGACCACAACGAATTGTATTACATGGCTTTACTACAGTTATTCAAATCTTGAGGAAGAAGGAGAATTGTTGGGTTACCACGACATATGTCAGTCTGCTTTTGAATCATATGAATGCAGCCTAAAAAAAGAGACATGTAAACAATACAAAGAAATATTAGAACATCATCGTCATCAAGAAGCACAGATAGAAACATACATCAGTAAAGAACGTCCTGAAGGGGGTCAACATTTGTTTTGCAAATAGCCAAGAACCACTTTTTTAAAATGAGGCGGAAATACCAATGACATAAGTAGAAGACACCAGGTAAAACCCAAGCAACCTGAAAAAGATTTATCTGTGCTCATATCACGGTTAAATGATGAACAACTCAGCTTTTACCTAGAAGTCAATAAAGAAATTTAACATAATTACACTATGGAAACAAAGGGCCTCATTACGACCCAGGCGGTAAGTTACCGCCTGGGCCGTGACTTTACCACCATGGCGTAAACTACGTTTACGCCATGGTGGTTGGCGGACTTACCGCCCCATTCCGAGTTTGGCGGGGCGGTAAGTCCCCAATCCCCATTTACCCTTCCCCATTCCCATTTTTGCCCCATAGGGCATAATGGGAGTGGGGAAGGCGTTAATTACGCCACCGTAAATTACGGTGGCGTAATTAACATCAAGGTCCCTTAGCGCCATGGATTTTAACACCTGCTAAAAGCAGGTGTTAAATCCGCCATGGCGCTAAGGGACCTCGTACTCAGGCGGTAAGGGTCGGCGCTGTTTACGGCGCCGTAAACCCCTTACCGCCTGAGTTGTAATGAGGCCCAAACAATTGTACATTTTTCAAAGCGAAAACAGCCAACAATCTTGCAGGTGTTGTTACAGTCTCACCGGCCTACCTGCTTGCAACACAGACTACACAAACTACTGCTCTGCTGAATTGAGCATCATAACAAACTGGAGTATCACACATTGTCTGCAGGGTATACATTTGAAGTAGGTTCAATTCCACAACCATTTAAAGTTCTCCTAATAGATGATGTAAGTATGATTTCCAAATGTCATGCTAACTTTAATTCCGCTCAGAATGCATGCAGGAAGTTCTTCAGATAGGATATGTAGATATGATTGGAGGACAACATATAATTGTATTTGGTGATCTCATACATGCAACACCAGCCAAAGGCAAACTGATATCCAAAACATAAGGTTACAAAGAATTCTGTACCACACTCAGCAGCATGGAAAATGTTAATCTATGGTATAACATTTGCTACCGAGATCTTCTACAAAATATTTTTCAAAGAGCAGACCCAACAGATGCTCAAATCTTAAAGAGCATAATAATTGGTACTTGCAGGCAAAAGCATCCTTAAATATAAACTTGTGCATGAAATGTATGGACAAAAGACATCAATTGGATGGATCAATTAACACAGCAAAATCAGCAATGTGCTTGTTGAATGTCAGCACGTGCAGTTTCTGCCCAATTTAATAAGACAATGCTTCTAAATGAAAAGCAACCCATAGTTGACATAAACTGCATGGACAAATTAGAGGTTCATGGCATGATACTCTGTATGTGTTGACAAGCCACTATACACCTGCATAACATAGACCAATCTGTATCCAACGCAAATTTCAGAACATAACCTGAATCACTACACAATCCACCCACTGCAGTCAAGAGACAACACAGACGATGCTTAGCACCATACCAAATGTGTCAAGCCAAAGGGTCTCCAATGATTGTATGGCAGCACAAGTTTAGAAGCATGCTATTTTTCAGTACTTTTCTGTACAAGGAATAAGACATTATGATAGAACTTTGACAATCAGTGCATCACAGTATCATTCTTTCAGAATGTACTCTGAATATCCAATATAGCAGAACAACATTGAGTACATTTTGCATCTTCAATTTGAAAGTGAACTATGGAGTTGCTCATGCATTAAAAATTGGAACCAACTCAATATGGCAGCTAGTGAACGACTTCAAAAGATAGAGATAGATGAAGTGTTGGAGTCAAGTATTACAAATAGCTTGGCAAATATGTGTGGTACACAAGAATACTGGTTACAATATCATGATGATGAAGGATGTATGCTAGGAAACCTAGCTCTCGCCCCACAGGGTGTGTTGCACGCAGTTGTGCAGAATAGGCATGAGACAATGTGCATGGCTTCCTATGCACAGAGAATCAAAATAAAGAAGGATAAGCAGACAAGAACTCTGTTCACTAGATCCAGAAAATGTTTCACATTACTTCCACCACAACATTATTGCCATGTTACTTTTCACCTGCACAAATATTGCCCTCTACTTGGAGAAGTAGAGCACTTATTTTTTAGCAAACAGTACCAGTCTAAAGGAGCAACACATATCCACATGGATAAAATAAACTACCACATTTGGCTGACAGTGATGAGTCTTACACTTTTTTGAAAAATATATTACCTGAAACATCCCTACAGAAGAAATACATAATGTCCTACAAACTGAAATCTTGCATTTCCAATTACATAATTGGTGAAAATAAAGCCCATGTTAATCTAGAAACAAAGGCACATTCTACACTAAATGTATTTTTTGGATTCCCTTGACCTGTTTCATGACTCCTGTTAGAAATGAAGCAATTCTCTAATAGAACATATAATATTAAAAGAGATAACGCTTCTGAGTACCAAAAATGCAAGCTGGCAGGTATGCAGTCCTAAATTGTGACAACATCTAGTAAACCTTTAAAACCCAGTCTCATTAAACACATGATACTATTCTTCCAATCTGAAGACTACAAATAATGTTATTCCATGGTTCTATTACAGTTATTCAAACCTTGGAGAAATGAAGAAAAATCCTTCTGTGAACATAAAACATTGCAAGCTGCTTTTGAAGTAAATGAAATCAGCCTAGCAAAGAACACATTTAAATAATACAAAGAAATGTTGAAAGAAGAACGTCATCAAGTAGACCAGGTAGAAACCAAAATTGGTAAACTCATGAACACTGAATACCACTCCTCCCAGTAGATCATCGGAACAAACCAGAGCATCACAAATTGTATGAAGAGTCTGCATTTGGAGTGGGCAGAATTCTATGACAAATTACATATCACCTAATAAATGAGGTTAGCATTGTTTATAACTTAATGCTAGCCTCAATTCACCTTAGAATGATGGTAGTCATTAAAACTGGATATGAAAAACTGTTGGGAGGGAAACATATCATTGTATTTGGTGATCTCCTACAGTTAATACTGGTCAATAGCCAATTGATATTCAACACATAATGTCACAGAAAATGCTGTACTACACTGAGCAGCATAGGCAATGTAAATGTATGGTGTAACCTTGGCAACAGGAAACCTCTACAAAATATGTGTCAGTCAGCAGACCCAGCATAGGATCAAATTCTGAAAAGCATAAGAATTGGTGTACTTGCTGTGAAGGCAAAAGCATCATGAATAAGTAGATTTGTACTTGAACCAAATGGACAAACTAAATCAGGCCTTCAAGCGATGGACCAATTACTACAGTCAAATGTATCAAGCAAGTGTTTGATGTTTTAAAATCATATCCAAATAAGAATAGTGTCCAATTTGTCCTCTTTAATTTTGGAAAATAAGAATAAACTAAACAAATTGCAGGACTAGAGCACATGTTCTTCCTAAATGTATGTTCAAAGAGAACAATTATTTGTGTCTCTTGCTTATGGTGTAAGAAATCACAAGTAACAAGGTCTAACCCCGACCATGCACTTGTGCACATTATCAATACATCTAGAAGGTGTGAATTATGTAACACGCTCACATGTTACACTCACAGGTCTATTTTTACTGAATTACAAAAAAGGGAACGCAGTCCCCCTTGTATTCTTGAATATAACAGAATACGTACATTGTACACTCCACACCTAGAGATGTACTGTGTACTTGAAGAAAGAACACCTCCAGAAAGAGAAGTAGTACACAATATTACTCTATAAGACTTCACTATTATCCCCATGAAAAAAATCAAAGCAATCACACATACCTCAATCCCATCTTTTTCCCCATCCCCTGGTCCTTTTGAATTTCCGAACATCACCAATGTCAATTGCTATGCAAGTGCAGCAATACCACTGCTGTTCCGATTGTGACCCTTTGTGAACAAGTTTTACCTGCATGGATCAGAACAGCTATGTTTAAAACGTGTTCAACTGCAAAGAAATGTCACAAATAACCCTGACACAATCTAAACTATATCAGGTGTAGGACAGGTAGTGGATCAATCTACAGAAATTGTTACATTCACCATATTTAAAAAAAGAAGATCTCTAGGAATTCCTCATGTCCTTACTAAAAAGCCCTGTAAATTAATTCCTACAAATGACATGCACCTGAAAACATATATGCCCTTTCTGCAACCATATTTCACAAGACAGTTTTCCAAATCAAAAACTTGTGTATACATGTACACCAAATTGTGATAATATACAATTTCCACAACGTATAAAATATATAAAGAATGCAAATCAGTTGTGTTTATTTTACACTGCAGCCATTCTTTGCACTATAAAAATGGACACACATTACCAATATACCATACTAATGCTTGTACGATACAGAGCAGATTGAACAAAAACAACTGTAAAATCAACAACTTCACATTTAGACATGTTTCTCTTGTTGGAAAAAATCACTAGAGTAGGTAGGCATGCTATAACATACAGGTGCCAGAAAAACTTCAAGCCATTATACCACAAAAAACATAGCAACCATTCCCAAAGTAAAATAAGTTATATTCTCAAACAGCCTTGGATTTTCTTTCCATGGCCCAATGATTACAATGTTTTAATTCAACAGAAACGTACTACACATAAATATTGTACAAATCCTGATACATGTAATGTACTGTATATGAGGGTAAATATGTACTGAAAAATGATGTTACCATTCCATCATTCTATGACAAGACAGGAGGCTCGCATTATGCTTTATCTTTCTTTAATACTGCCACAACAGCTTTTCAACTTATACTTTTAAACATCTACCTTTGTGCTTTTTTTTTCCACAAAAATAAAAATAGCCAAATCCGAAGTTTAAAAGTTTCAAACCAGAGTCTTAAATCTCAAATAAACTCTCAAACTCAAACTCCCATGAACCTCCAGGAGTGCAATAGTCCTGACCCTATCCCATGCTCCAATGCGGTGATAGGTCATCCTATAAGAACCCTACTGTCCAAGGTCCTTTCCTCTTTCTTTTTGCTGCCATGAGATAAGTACATCATAATTCACTCTCTTGTTTAAGATAATAGCTATAGCAGCGTACTATAGAACTTTGCATGAGAAGCACGTAAGCCGCACGAATGTAAACTATTTATCAGAAAGTATATACAATTCTTACAGTGAACTTTATCGAAAGTGTGCTTCAGTGCGTTCGTTTCGTTTTCGCTCACGCGTTCGCGTCAGGCGCCGCAAGATATTTCTGTGAAGAGGAGGCGGGGCAGGTGCCGCGAGCGAACGCGCTCGCCTCAGGCTCCCTGCCCCGCTCCTCGGTTCCGTGCCGTCGAACACGACACGCGACAGGACCCAGGGGAGCGGGAGGAGCTAGAATTCCCATCATCCCCTGGGAGGTCTTCTGCCGGCAGCGCAAAGTTTTCATTGCGTTGCGTATGCCGAGTGAGGAGAAAAGCGGAGTGACACGGTCTTAAAAAAAAAAAAAAGTATAATCAAATTTTCCACCGGAGCATAAAGGGATTCAGACTAGACTGCCTCTTATATCTAAAGAGCCTACAAGTTGAGGAGAGAAAGGCAGAATTGTCAAAGGTGACTAACTTTAATCCCTTGCTGACAGCACAGCAGTTAGCCTTGCTAACACTATGGCTCATTACAAAAGTCCCGGTGCTACTCCTTCTACCTCACCAGAATGGTCAGAAGAGGAGTGGGAAGAAAGTCCTTACCAACAGGACTCAGACCTGTCACAGAGATTCAAACAAGTTCTAGGAGATTCCTTGACCAGAGCGGTGTCTCAAGGAGTGCAGCCTATTACCCAAAGGCTGGATATACTGGAAGCTGTTTTTAACGAGCAGCAAGCTCTGCTTACAAAAAAGAGAAAGGCAGAATGCCAAGATAAAGAGCTGTCAGCCAGACACCCCAAAGATGGGGTTGAACCCAGGGGGAGGAAAGCGGCTCGCAAGAGTAAACACTCTGTGACCCCCCCAAGCAATCTGGATAGGGAGGATTCCACTCCCCAAGAGAATAGCGACCCTGTCACCAGGCCTAAAAGAACCTTCCTGGAGAAGAAAAGAAGCCAGGACAGACCCCCTACCCCAGGGGTGAGTAATCCAGTGGACAATGATGAAGGCTACATGCCGGATGATGAGGGTGATGAGGTAGAAGAGGATCACCTTTACGAAGAGGCGATAGATCCTCAAGAACCTGAGAGTTCAACAGATATGTGAGACCCGGAGGCTAACAGACACCCTAAGTCATCAGAGTGGGTCCCATCGCCCAGAGTGGCAGCCTACATGGCTCAACGTATACGCAAGCCACTGGATAGAGAAATAAGATTGGGGTTGCGTTCAGAATGCCCTAGACCGGAGTTGCCAGGCAAACTGGCCGACACTCCTGAACTTGACCCCAAAATGGTCACGTTCGTACAAAGACGGCGAAAGACATACATAAGGGCGTAGACCGAGCCTGGCGAGGGTGCCAAGATAAGCTCCTCAACCTAGTCGGCCCATTGGCAAAGATAATGGATCTCGCGGAGAAAGCGAAGGACACAGGTACTCGTGTAGATGCTTCCATGTTAGCCAGTTGGGCTCAGAGAGCTGTATGCATCTTGGCGTCGTACGAGGCAGGTGAAGGAGCAAGAGGCCTACTATGCGGCGAGGCATTCGCTAAGGAAATGGCACAGTTTGTGGGAACTTATTCAGCTCTTGAACGAGCACAAAGCTAAATCAAAAAGATTTTCAACACTCAAGTTTTTTCCGGGACCGGACGTTACAGGGGTCGTACGTCCGGTCGGTTTAACTATCAACGAAGACCCCAGGGGCCGCGCGCCCAATATTGGGAAGGAAGACAACAAGACACATTCTTCCCGTCCAGGTCCAGATTTCCCAGAGGACGAAGAGGGAGAGGTGCATACCGGCAACCAAATGCCTCAGGAGGTGAGTGCAATGAGAATTCGAGTAGGAGGGAGAACCCTCCAGTTTCTAAGCGCATGGCAAGCATTATCGCGCGATGCTTGGGTGCTGCAAGCAGTAGCAGGACTACAGCTAGAATTTGTGGGGAACCCAGTTCAGGAATCAGAACCATATTTTATTCAGATGCCTCGAGAAGAGGCAAGATTGTTGAACAGCGAAATTCTCCAATTAGCAGACAAAAATGCTATAGAAAAAGATACGCAAGGAGGTCCAGGCTCACTCAGCAATTTATTTCTTGTTCACAGGGGGGACAAAGTACGCCCTGTCATAAATCTGAAGAAACTGAACGAATGGGTTGTTTACAACCATTTCAAGATGGAGGGCATTCAGCTACTTCGAGATCTCCCCCGGACGGGGAACTGGTTAGCGCGATTAGACCTCAAAGACGCGTATCTAACAATTCCGATAGCTCAAGAGTTTCGGAATATCTGAGGTTTCGGTGGGAAGGGGAGATATGGCACTTCACGTGTCTTCCACTCGGACTAGCATCGGCACCTTGGGCATTCACCAAGTTGATGAAACCTGTTGCAGCCACCCTTGTATTCTTGAATATAACAGAATACGTACATTGTACACTCCACACCTGGAGATGTACTGTGTACTTGAAGAAAGAACACCTCCAGAAAGAGAAGTAGTACACAATATTACTCTATAAGACTTCACTATTATCCCCATGAAAAAAATCAAAGCAATCACACATACCTCAAACCCATCTTTTTCCCCATCCCCTGGTCCTTTTGAATTTCCGAACATCACCAATGTCAATTGCTATGCAAATGCAGCAATACGACTGCTGTTCCGATTGTGACCCTTTGTGAACAAGTTTTACCTGCATGGATCAGAACAGCTATGTTTAAAACGTGTTCAACTGCAAAGAAATGCCACAAATAACCCTGACACAATCTAAACTATATCAGGTGTAGGACAGGTAGTGGATCAATCTACAGAATTGGTTACATTCATCATATTCCCAGCTCGCTGATTTCCCAGTTATATCCCGTGCCAATTATATTCCACCATGGAAGAGCTAACAGTATTCACATATTCACTACAGAAATACCACAGATCACATATACAAACGGCCTTTCAAAATCAGGTTCTGGCTGTGTTACTTAAGCACACGTACAGATTAACTACACCACACTCATATGAATGTCCTTACTAACATTATTGTTCCTGATGCATTATAAGAACAGCAAAACTCCATATCAAGTTCCCAACCTAACTAAAGATCAAACATTTTCATTTGAAGTGTTCATTCACAACACATATTACATCAAGAAGGTCACCGAAAAGAGTGTTTATGGCCATCTCAAGTTCCCAACCTAAAGATTGTGTATTTTCATTTATACATTTTCATTCACAACACATATTACATCAACTAAGCCAGCAAAAAGAGAGCATGTGGCCTGGCATGTCGCTAGAACCTGGGATCATATTTCCCTGACCGTAATTATAAGAAACCCACACAAACAGCGAGAACAGAGAAAAAAATACCCAGGGCTTCAACTACAGCCCTGCTCCAGGACCACTTTTCCCAGGCCTTCATTTAAATGAACACCACAGCACAAAAAAACCCTCTAAGAATTGGCCCAGCATACTTCATAGATGCAAAGTGCTCTCTGCTGCCCCAAGCACAATCTATACCTACTGACCACTGAGATGGAAGGCTAATAGTATCCACATATTATCTAAAAATAACACCCTAACACAAATAGCATATACAGGTGTATTTGAAAGTCAGGTACTCGGTGTTCTGCTTAAGCAGACATGGCATTCACAGAACCTAATAATATCAACAGTACCAGTAAGATATTGGCATATATACTAGTCATATTGGATTGCAGGAACAGAGGATAACCCCATCTCAAGTTACCAGACCAGCTAAAGATCACGTCTTCTCATATGTTAGACAAGACAATGCTTTATTGCACATAACATAAATGAAATCACCACAGGTGATGCATCATATTGTCACTGTAGTTCCATGATGCACGTGGATGCAGAACATAGCACCCAGAGGCATACTGCATCGTTTAGCGACACTCTGCGCATGCTGG
Source organism: Ambystoma mexicanum (assembly GCF_040938575.1). NCBI lineage: Eukaryota > Metazoa > Chordata > Amphibia > Caudata > Ambystomatidae > Ambystoma > Ambystoma mexicanum. Next base: position 465,177,777 of record NC_090928.1, on the reverse strand, counting down.
TGTCCACAAACATGAAACCAGGGACAAAAACACTGTACAATGAATACCTACATTTTCTCTTAAAAAAAAAATATTTTCTGCATCACACTACACATCCCTCATCTACTATGAGATTATTTCATGAGCAACACAGGTGTGTAAGTGCGCATGATTTAATATTTTCTTACTGTGTTGTTCGGGCACTACGAGCACAGGTTGCAAACCCAACATGGCACCTGTTTCAAACTTGTTGACATACTTCACACTGATTAGTTGACTAATCAGCCCCCTTGCATAATGGCAGCGGACATAACGCAGCTCCCTGATTAGTCTAGATTTGTCTAAGGACACTGGTTCAGGAAGTGAGTGCGCAGACTGAACCGAGATAACACCATCGCTTTTTTGTCTACTTTTCAGGAATTAAAAAAAATCTTCTGGACGGATAAACACATATCCAAAGGCATGCTTTTGGAACCGTGGCACCGCTTCTTCTGCATGTTTTATTGAAATCCATCCAGTAGTTTCGCTATTGGGGTGGGTAACATTTTTTTCACATTGAAATCCATTGTTTTTTAAAAAAACATTTTGAGACCCCCCAACCACCCTATTACTTTGTCCCTCCTGTACGAAACCACACCACGAGATCCAAAATCAATCTGAGTGTGGTATATATTTGTTTGCAAAGTTTCATGCAAATTAATCAAAGGGTTATAAACTGACCAAAAGGTGTTATTCCTATGGGAAAGCCAATTTAATAATACCATACCTACCGCAGACCCTGCAGTGTGTATATATACATATATTCAAATATATACATATATACATTCAAGGAAAACACTTTAGTTGCAGGGACGTTAAGGTGAGAACAAAACCCCTGAAATTCAGCCAAAGCCACCTTACTGCACGCCCCCTATTGCGCAGCCTATGACCACAATGATGACATTACAGATTACATCACTAATTACATGTTCTGTCAGATCACTGATGACATCACATATCACATCACTCCTGACAAAACTAATTACATCATATATGACAGATATGGCATTAGACATAACACCATTAATATGTTAGCTCATAAACACTTTGATTATCTTAATAACTATTTAATCCATGGACTTGGCAATGACGAAGGCTGTGGTCACATGCCATCACCAAACACCATAGCTAGTGGTTGGTTAGTTTTGTAAAATATACAGTGGGACTAGAGGCCTGTTACCCTTTTAAAATATACAGTGGGCAAGGTTGAAAGCCGTAGCCACTGGCCACAGCTAAAGGCCATGGCTAGTGTCCATTAATATGGTAGAATATACAGTCAGAATGGCCAAAGGCCATGACTAATGACTGGTTACTATTGTAAAATACACAGTAGGCACGGACGGAGGCCATAGCTAGTGGCACATCAGTATTTTCAAATATAAAATGGGCACAGCCGAAGGATGTGACCACTGGCTAGTATTGTGCTGATCACCATGGCTAGTGACTGGTTAGTGTATATAATATACTGTGGACATGACTGAAGGCTGTAGTCACTGGTGAAAGCCACAGGCTATGGTTGGTGGTCTATTGGTGTTTTAAAATATACAGTGGGCATGGCTGAAGGCCGTGGCCAGCATCCACGACTGAAGATCATGACTACTGGCCCATTAATGTGTTAAAAACATTTGGTAATGCACACTGACCATAGCTGAAGGCCATTCCTGGTGCCGGATACTGTTGTAATGTAATTAGTGATCTCATCAGTTATGCCATCTGTGATGTCTTCATTGTGGTCATAGGCTGCACAATAGGGGGCTCGGTATTAAGGTGGTGTTAGCTGAATTTCAGAAGTTTTGTTGTGTAAAGTTCTCACCTTAATATCCCTGCAACTAACGTTTTTTCCTTGAATTTCAACGTTTTATTTTTACAATGTATTGCTCACCTTAATGGCCCTGCAACTAAAGTGTTTTCTTTGAAGTTCAAGGGTTGTGCTATTCCATAGATTATTGCTGCACATGGCCATTGGCCACGGACTTCGGCACCCAAATTACACTGTCACTACTACTACCGTGTATGTATATAATACACAGTGAAAAAATGTAGTTAGCACAGAGGTAAGAATATGAAATGTTTCGTAACAAAACCCAAATAATCCAGCAGTATTGGAAATGACAACCATTTTATCTCAGAGTCCCCCCTGTTACTCAGCCCATGAGCACATTAATTAGTGACATCACACCATAGATTAACAATGAGATAAAAAATGCCATCATGAGGGACATCTTCAGGTGGTCTCCGACTCATGTTGGTCATCACTTCCCAAACCCGCTTGATTCCATGGGTTTTGGACCATTTTAACTGTGTATTAACGAAAATCGTCTCACTGAATTCCAAGGTTTTTTTTATGCAATATCCTTTAAGGCACCCACTAGCTATGGCATTTGGCCATCCGCAGTTATTAAAATAGATGGATGCCCAATGACCATTGTCTTTCGGCATGGCAAAAGGTTCTCCCTGCCAAGTAACAAACAGCCACAGCCAGTGGCCTGCCCACTGTCCTTGTCACCCGAATTATTTAAAAAAAATGGAAGCCCACTGAGTGTTTATTATTTTTGCCAAAAGAAAATAAATGAATCTACAGCAGTGCAGGTGGTATAATTACATGTAGTAGACCAGTACCTGCCACAGACCGTAGTCTTAGGAATCTAACATCCAGGTTTCTAACTCCATTGGATATACCTGCACGACCTCAAGTAGGAAGTTCTGTCACTGATTTTGCCACTGTCAGAAATGCCAGATTGCTGGTCTGGTATTTTCTTTTGTCTGTGACATAAACAATTAGCTCATTGTAATCTGCACAATAGTGAAAAATAATGTTGTTATTGGAAGCCGGGCAGACATTATGGAATCAGCGGAGTTGGTGGAGTTGAAGAATTCTCGGAAAGAGGAATTGCTTGTTCATCAGGGTAAGCATGCATTGTCTGCTGAAATATCTTCTTAATCAAAAACGTTTATGTTTGATAAATAAGATGTTGGTCCTGGAGCAGTTAGGTCATGTCCTTCTTCAGATGTGAATAGGTAGCTAAGCCATGTGTCTGTAGGTCCCAAGCAAGATAGAACTTTCACCCAAGCTGGTTCAGTTTCATAGGTGGGTAGTACTCCAAACACCTATAGGAATGTAGGCTCCACATTTCATCATCCACATTTTAGCGAAGTTTGTAATTTTAACTAGGGCCAAGGGTTTGAGACTCCTATATGTGGCTCAAGGGTAGGAGACTCAGGCTCAATCTGAGTAGATGCCAAATGCACAGAACACATGCTAGAAAATAATCACTTTGCTCCACAATGCTATTTTAATGGGCTGAGTTGCACTAAAAAAATAAAACTAACATGAAACTAACATACTCATTTACATTACCCATGTAACATATAACTCCCATAATAACATATAGTGCATACCAGTCCATGATATGTACTGGATGCAGATTAATGGAAATGCATGGTTGTCTGTTAATGGAAAAGAAACATAATTTCAATGTGCAGGCTTAAAGCTGTGCTGTGTCTTAAAGTGTGGAATGTGAGATCCGTCCTGCCAAATACATTGCATTGTCTCAGGGCAGGATGCGAAGGAGAGATGTAACACTTTCTCTTCAGCAATGCAGTTTATATCTCGGGTAAAGGCACAAAAGAAATCACGTGCTATTTTCATAGGCTCTTTTGTGAAGGGGAGTTGCTTTTTTAGTGACACATGGGTTTTAGAAAAAGGTTTGAGGAATAGAGGGCTGGGGCATTCACTCACTCAGTGGCGAAGGAAGGAGAAGCGTTGGAAGAGAGAGCTAACTCCAGTGCCTTATCTCTGACTATCTTCGGGCAGTTGAAAGGCTGACTTGTTGGTTCCAGGCAGAAAGGTAGTGGACGTGATTAGAATTCTCCTGCCCCATCCTGTCCAAGCTGAGTCGGAGAATATCACCAAATAATGTTTCTAATTATACAGTAATTAAGGGACATGTAGTATATGTGAGAAATGCTTACAGGTTGTGTGATAGAAATATGTTTGTTTTCTAAGTAATTCACGATCTATATGTAAGATGTTTCTCCCTTTTTAAAAAAATCTGTAGGAATGATTGAGCCGCAACTTGCAGGATACCTGAGCATAGGAGTACAACACCTTACTGCACACATGTGCAAAACAATGAAAGCCCAGGGGGAATTTGGATGGACCCTCTTGAGAGTCCCGTGTCGATCAGCCCAGATGACTGACAGCTAAACTGGTGATCCTGGTTTAATAAACAGACACAGCCTTATTCCTTATAATGGCGTGGACCGCTTTTGTCTATGTAATAGAAATCTGTCAAATCAATCCTTGGTACACTTGTGTAATATTACATTATTTGCTCCTAACAGAGGAGCTATCTGCTAGTACTTGAAAGAAAAATATACTTTAAAGTTCTCCTTTCATCCCTTTCAGTGTCAACACCTTCACATTAGATATCATATTATTAAAGTAGGTCCAGTGGGATCACCTTGAGGATAAATGCATTCACATTTGGTAAATAAATACTTAAATAGGCAACTGGGTTCACTTTGAAAACCAGTGCATTCACATTTGGTAAATAAATACTTAAATAGATCTGTGGAATCTCCTTGAGAGTTAACACATTGACATTTGGTAAATTAATACTTAAATAGACCAGTGGGTTCACTTGAGAACCCATGCATTCACATTTGGTAAATTAATACTTAAATAGACCAGTGGTTTCACTTTGAAACCAGTGCATCCACATTTGGTAAATAAACACTGAAATAGAACAGTGGGATCTCCTTGAGAGTTAACACATTCACATTTGGTGAATAAATACATAAATAGAACAATGGGTTCACTTGAGAACCAGTGCATTCACATTTGGTAAATAAATACTTAAAAAGACCAGACAAGCGTCTCCTCACTGCTGGTAGATAGAATGTCACAGGGACGTACAACACTTAACACAACAATCAACAATCACTCAGTTCGGCTACCAGGCCATAATCCACCCCTAATTTGAACTAGACAAGCCCCTGAGTATGGATACAAACGTGAGAGTTGGAACTGTACCAAACCTAACCCACGGACCAAGGCGGGCCTCTGAAAAATGAGCGGGACCTCTCAACTATAAGTGTGACCAAACTCCCTTCGGGCACCACAGTGATTTACACCTCGAGTACTCTGAGTCAGCCAAAACCTGCCTCGTTATAAGATGGGTTAAATGATCCCCACACCCCCGTGAAGCGACTGACCGAGAAAACCATCTCTGCGCCACCGGGACGGGTGCGGATGAGAATAATTTTCCTGATGATCATCCACCTCCCACATGTTACAGCAAGCCGGCACACGCAGGGAGTGGTGTCCCTTTTATTCTCTCTGTCCCCTTTCCTACCTGACTGCAAAGATGCAGCGCTAAACCTGTCTCTGCTCTTTCTCACACAAGCGGTGGCGGGCCGGATGAAGCCCCCGCCGAGTGCTCCTAGGGATATCGTAAACCGGCACCCTTGCTCGACCCCAGGTGGGGGAGAGAGGAATGCCAGCCTATAAAGGTAGACGGCCAAGAAGCGGCTTGGCGTTCCTGATACAACCAAGGGCCTTGGAGCCCTCTGTGTCGGTCTTGAGCTCCCTTCTCTCCTTGTATCTCCAGGCACTCTCCCCCTCACAATCACCTTGGGGCTGTTAAACTCCCCGGGGACTTTCCACTTTTCTACACCAGCAGGGGGGCTAGCACTGGTCGTGAGGCAAAATCACCTCAGAGACAGCCCCGCTCCCCCTGCTTGTGGTCCCTACTATGTCTCTCTGCAGGCTCACCAAACCCTGTGCAGTAAAGATGAAACAAACATAGAGAAAGGACAATAAACAAACAGGCCAGTCGAACAAATGTGACACATAGCCTATGCACAATGCTGAAACCCACAGGACATGCAGTTTACACTCACCCCCTTCTCCTTCAAAAACCCTTGTCCCTAAGGGTTTCTCTGCTCCATAGCAATGGCACAGTCCACCATTGTTTAGAATAACCCATTTCTTCATTAGTACAAACATCTGTATATGTAAGCATGTGAAAAGGCAGTCCCCTTCTGATAATTTCAGTTTGGGCTCCAGGAGCATTGTAGCACAATATTCTGACTGGCCTGACCTCGCGTTAAAATCGCCTGAGCTCATTAATGACTTCAGAATGATCCTCCGATGTTGTTTCTGGAGGGTCTATTGATGCAGATGGTCCAGCTCTTGTCACAGAGTCTGGCCTTTGCATGCTTTCTTCTTGAGTTGGGAATAACGTGCTGGAGTCCCCAAAACCCGATACCTCTCTCCTATTCCCAGACTGATCTGCAGGTCCTGGAGTTGTATCCTCAGTTAAATACCAGTCTCCTATGGCTAAGCCTTCAGCACTTTCATATCCATCCTCTTCTTCTGGACTGGTCAAAATGTCTGAAAGCCTTTGGGCTATTTCAGGGGTTGGAGGTTCTCTATCATCTGCATTTCTCTTCTCGCTTGACTTGGTGGTTACATACGGTACAGTACTTGGGCCTGCCGGTTGTAGAATTTCCCCGTGGACAGATTCCTGTTGATGACTTCTGGTGCTCCTCTTACTGGGGGAAAAAGGAACTTCAGCAACAGTCAGATCCATTTCCACACCATCCCCTATGGGCAGGACATCATACCTGTGGAGGGTCTTCACCTCCCTCAGGGGCCCTTCCCTTCTCAGTCTGAAACCGGGCGACCCTGGCAACTGTCGCTCAATCAGATAGGGCTGTGATTCCCAGCGATCTCCCAACTTGTTTCACCCTCTCTTCCCTAAATTCCTAATGAGAACCCAATCCTCTGGTTGCAGGTTGTGGAACCGGACCTTATCATCATACCTTTTCCTGTGTTGCTGTACATTAAGTTTGGCTTGCGCTAGTTGGAAAGCTTGGGACAACTGGTCCTGAAGGTCCCTCACATGCTTGAAGTAGTTTTCTATCCCTGTCCCATCAGAGGAGACCTCAAAGCTCAAGTCTAGCGGTAGTCGTGCATCCAGGCCGAACATTAGTTGACACGGGGTGAATACAGTGCTGTCATTCCTGGTACAATTGTAGGCATGAACTAGAGTGGACACATTTTGGCTCCACTTCAGTTTCTCTTTGGCACTCAGTGTCCCCAGCATACTCAAGAATGTGCAATTAAAGCGTTTGGCTTCTGCATCCCCTTGTGGTTGGTAAGGGGAGGTTTTAGTTTTCTTTACCCCAATCATCTGCATGAGTTGTTTGATGAGTTGGGATTCAAAGTCTAACCCTTGATCGGAATGTAGGTGAGCAGGCCAGCCATAATTCACAAAGAATTTGTCCCAGAGTACTTTCGCTATGGTAGTCACCTTCTGATCTCGGGTGGGATATGCCTGGGCGTATCGAGTGAAGTAATCTGTCAGTTCCAAGATGTTCTGAATCCCTCTGTTGTCAGTTTCAAGGCTCAGGAAGTCCACACAAACTAAGTCCATGGTTCCAGAGCTCTGTAGATAATGAAGTGCTGCAGTTGGATGACTGAAGTTTTTTTTGGCGATGCATTGATCACAGGTGTGGAAATACTCTTCTACTTCAGGTCCTAGTTGGCGCCAGTAAAACCGATTCCATACCAATTCTAATGACTGTTCACTTCCCAGGTGTCCATGTTGGTCATGCACAGCGTGCAGGGCCATTACACGGGGTATGTTGCGCTCTTGGATCCGTCTCTACTTGTGCAGTACTCCTTTCATCACTAACGATTTCCATTGTTTGTTTATTTGTTTATTAATTTGTATAGCGCGCCAAACCCAAAGGTAGCTGGGCGCAACAGAGAACAGAATAAACGCATACTTAAGCTTAGTTACAAAAGAAAGATACAGGGTACATGCGGAGGAAGAAATAATTCGCAAATAATAGTAGAGCAAATCTGGTGAGTCAATATGCATATGTACAATCATCGAAGTTAGTGTCCGGGCAGTGTTCAGGGGCTGAGGGTAGGTTGCAGTGAATCTTAGGAGTCATTGGAGTGTAGCCATCTGAGAATATTCCGTCTGAAGCTGTGGTAGGATTAGTCTATTCTGATGTCAAGTGGCAGAGAGTTTCAATACTGGGCTACCTTAACTGGGAAGCTACCACCGCCTGTTTTTTGCAGCCTAAATCTTGGTGTCAGTAGGCAGTAGGCATTGGAGGCTCTAGTACGACGGGCGCATGTTCTTCTCACTATTCTCTCTTTAGGGTAGGCGGGAGCTGCATTATTGTGGCATTTATATGTTAGTGCGTCTATTTTTAGAGAAATCCTGCTGCTAATTTTTAGCCACTATTGTTCTCTTCTTACCTTAGAGGTGTGTTCTCTAGTAGGTAGATTGAGGGCAGTTCTCAGGGCGTTATTTTGCAAAGTTTGCAGTTTGTCAATGATGTATTTGTTGGCTCCTGAATACAATGCATTGCAGTAGTAAAGTTTAGAGAGTATTAAGGCGGTAGCAAGAATGATGCAGCTTGCTTGAGTGAGGAAAGCTTGGCATGCCCTGATGAGCTTGCAGGTGTAGGAGGTAGAGGATGCTAGGGAATGTACTTGTTTTTTCAGCGTAAGGGTAGAGTCGAGGTGAAAACCTAATGTTTTCACTACTTCAGCGACTGTGATTATGTTGCCGTCAATGTTGAAAGCAGAGTAGTTGGGGCCGAGTTTCTTTAGGTTAGTAGCAGAACCGAGGAGTAAGATTTCAGTTTTGTCATCATTCAGGCAGAGGCCATGATTGGCCATCCAAGCCTGAATGATGAGGTATATTTCATTTACCAAGGCCGTATCAGAGACAAAATTGCCCGAAAGGGGAATGAGGATCTAGCTGTCATCTGCATAATTAGTGTAGGTGACTCCCAGTCTGTCCAATTTGTCAAATAGGAGCTTGGTAAATATATTGTTCACAGTCTGCGCGACGCAAGAGCCTTGGGGTACACCACAAGCTATTTTAATAGGATCTGCTGATGCCGATGTGGAAAAGACTCTCATGGTGCAGTTGTCCAAAAAAGATTGGACCCAATCTATGGCCTCACTTGAGAAATGGGCCACTGATGCCATTCTTTGTGGTAGATCAGGAAATTGTGCATGTTTCTGTTTTTCGGTGGTCCTTTGGCACCATTCTCTTTGCCTTGCAACACTTCTCATATTTCCAATACATCCAACTGCTTTTGTCTCAAGACCGTCTGGTTCAGGTGCGGCCTTCAGGAGCCATTAGGCTGGTTGTATCGCAATAGCTCACAGGCTATCCATCGTCTCCTCTTTTCTTGATCTGACACTTTCTGGTCATGTAGCATAAGTTCAGCTAGGTCGGCCCATACTTCATAACCCTCTTCTCCTTTGGGCACAGGTCCTTCACCTGAAAAGGGGCGCAAGCAGGTGTAGGCCCCATGTTCACTAATCAAAGGCGATGGTGTTTGATGCTCCATAGTTACTCTAACTACTTCAGCGACCGCAGCAGCAACGACAATGGCATCCTTGGTAGGGCTTGTAGCTTCTGGCCAGAGAGGTATTCCAGGTCAAGCATCTAAGTTCCAGACTGGGCAGGTAAACACGGGTTCCCCGCCTTGAATTTCCCTGGGCAAGGTTTTACCTGTAAGAGAAACTCCACCATAACATAGCATTTAACATTTGGTATCTGGCCCAGGTATGCAGCCCACACCTTTCACTTTACCAGTGACGGATTCTAAGGGACCAGTCATGGTGTTGGGTGTCCTGACCCACGTTTGGACTATTAGGCTACAACATTTGGTGCTGTGGGCTTAGGAAATCCAAGATGGCCGAAAAAGCCCACATGTGCGCCAGAATCTATGAAAACCGCGCAGTTGTGCACACTAAAATGGTTGCCTAACTTGCCACCCACCAGTGCAAGCAGGATGGGCCGGGGTGCCATGAGTGAAATGTGTGCCAAAGTAAAAACCGCACTTTAAAATCACCTTTTGTTTCTCTGAATGCCAGCTCAAAATGCCTATTTGCAACACATCCAAAAATCTCACTGAACACCAGCGGACATCTGGCAGAATAGAGTCTTGTGGGCATACAAAATCTGGAAAGAGGATGAGCCTAAAACAATGTTCATCACAAGACTGGCTGAGCTGTGGATTTCAGCAGTTTAAGTAAATTTGTACTGAAAGACACTAAAAATCTAAATGTTTAAAAGAAATGAGTGACCTACTTTTGAGTGTCACATAGGCTGCAATTGTTTAAATGTAATAGTTTTAAACTTAGAATCAGCATTCTAGCTGCATATGTAAAAAATTGTTAGTTATTTGAATGCAGAAAACTGGGGAACAGAAATGACATGTGGCTAAAAACTAGCTTAAAGAGATTCCAATTTTGCCTGGCAACTACCCCCATCAGGAGTGAAACTTGATTCACAAGTAACTTCCCAGGCCCGGCTGTTTCCTGCTGGCCACACTAAGGATATGCCATCTCTCTGATAATTGAATTAAGGGGAGCCCCCACAGAATACAGGAGCTCTGAACAATGCAACCCCCTTCACCCAGGCAGATGGTTTATTGCAGATGTCGTAAAACAGCTTCCTCTTGGCAGAAGCTGGGAGGGGCAGGGTCTCTGAGCTTGGCAGAAACTGGAAAGACTGGTTTCTGTACCATGTGACCTGAAAAGAGACACCCCTGTAGCAAGAATATGGTTTTGGAAAAAGATGAATAACTCATAGTACGGACTTGTCATAATTATTTAAATGATGCCATAATTCTTGTGATTTTTCGGTGCACATTTGAAGACGTGTTAGGACCCGGTGGTATGTTCAGGGGGGTTTTAGCGGAAAAGAGGATATTACTCAAAATGTATGCATGTTAAAAAATCTGACACTTCATCAATTAATGTCCATACTCCTTGCGCACATGTGTGTAAATTTGGGGTAATGTCCGGTATTGCAAACCAGTTAAAAAGTGCAAAATATTGCCATTTCTGAATGCAAGCTCTCAGGAAGAGCAGATTTGGACAGGGTATACCTCCTGTGATATGTGATGGGTGCATGTAATTTTAAACAAATGTGTACCTGTGCAAATATGTTTTTTTTTTATCAAATATAGATTGTGTGCAATTTGACAGGGGAGGATCCACTGACCCATAAAACCTACAGCATCACTCTGACTCACAGTTCCTTCCCCAATCATGGGAGAGGGGAGAATTGGGCCAATGGGCAGTTGAGAGAGGGGCTGGCTAGTGATGCTGCACACACACCCATTTTCAAAACACATAAAAGCAGACAGTCAGGACAGATAGAGACCTTCAAATCCATTTGCTGCGGGACGCGCTGCTGGGAAAATCCATACTTTACCTCCATCAATCTCTGAGAAAGCTGTGCAGAAAGATCCAGACTTCAAATCTATCAATATCCAGAACCAGAGCTGACTCAGACCAGACCAGCAGAACAGAGCTGACCCAGATCACTGTGAAGTGCCGAGACCAGACCAGAGTCCAGTCTAAAACCTGACCAGATCCGTGGCGAGGCCCATTTAATTCAAGAATATAGTGTGAGTACCTAGTAGAACTGTGCAGAACCAATCTCTTAGTTAAAATAATATATTTCAATCTATTTAATCTAAGTAGAACTGCCTCCTAACTGTCACCTGTCATTTTCTAGTTGCTAGCTGTCACTTGTCTTTTTGAACTTTAAAATTCCAAATCTGAAAAACAACCTTTATTTAATCGCTCATATCTCCGTAACCGTTTGTCCTAGAGACTTGCAGTAACTTTCATCTGGAAGCTGAGATCCTAGGCTGTCCTAGTGCTAGTCCCTATAGTTTTGCCGCAATCGCAAAAAACGCACTCGCGAATTTGCCGCGATTTGCACATTTCTCCACGTGTGAAAACAGAAGCTTCTTGCTTTCATTTGCCAAAAATTCGTTTAACCTGCTAGTTACTCCTAGATCCTTGCTAAAGTGAGCCCGAACTCATCCCAAGTATATTTCACTCACCCTGAACCTCCTAAAGGGAATTAAAACCATTTATAGCATATTTTTCACTTCATTGCCAGCACATGTAAAAGCATTTTGGGCCTGTGTTTAAAACTCCGATCTGTAATCTAAGCTTGCTGGGGTGAACTGAATTACATTTGATTGCATTTCTGAGAACTGTATGCTTTCCTTCCATTTCCTTGCATTGCATAAAGGGGGGAGGGGATTGCCAGAGAAAAGTGATTACATTGTTTTGTTGAAATCATATTGAGTATTTTCTGTATTGCATTTTCATTCAACATTACATCCATCTGACTTATATAAAGCATTCTCTACCACCTTATTCTTCTGTTCCTATTCACAAGTGTGCTAGTGCCAGATTCTCCGTTGTTAATCTTTATCATATCAGATTAAGTGTGATATCCAATTATTAATTTATTATAAAGCGTGATATATATATATATTGTTTAAATTATCAAATAAACTTTTAAACTTGCAAAACAGAACTACTTCTTGGCTCAGTGGGGTCAGGGTTATTCAAAGATAGGGGTGTTGTATAGGGGTAGTCATCCAGAACGCATGAACTGGACATCAAGATATATCAATAAGGGTTTCCATTCAGTATCCCAGACTAGGCATTGACTTAGCTGTAGTGTTGAATTGAATCCTCTTACAATGGCTAATACTTCATTTGTTGTAATGTGTAACAGAACCTCACCTAGGATGAAAAATGCTTTAGGGCTAAGCCCTTCAGCTCGTATCCAGTGTAACACATATGCATGCGCCATGTTGACTAAGTGTAAATAATCACTAAGATTTGGATCAAGTTCCTGTTGGTAAAGCCTCCCCCCCCCCCGGTATCTCAGCGGTGTCTCTAAAAGTGTAAGGTTTTTCTCCCTTTTTTTTATCTGTAGGAATGATTGAGCCGCAACCTGTAGGAGACCTGAGCATAGGAGTACAACACGTTACTGCACACATGTGCAAAACAATAAAAACCCAGGGGGACTTTGAATGGACCCTCTTGAAAGTCCCATATCGATCAGCCCAGATGACTGACAGATAAACTGGTGCCCCTGGTTTAATAAACAGACACAGCCTTATTTCTTATAATAGAGTATGTAATGGAAATCTGCCAAATCAATCATCGGTACACTTATGTAATATTACATACGTCTCTCCTAACAGAGTAGCTCCCTGCTAGTACTTGACAGAAACAATGCTTTAAATTTCTCCTTTCATCCCTTTCGGTGTCAACACTTTCACATTAGCTATAATAATATTGAAGTAGGTCCAGTGGGATCACCTTGAGGATAAATGCATTCACATTTGGTAAATAAATATTTAAATAGACCAGTGGGTTCACGTTGAAAACCAGTGCATTCATATTTGGTAAATAAATACTTAAATAGATCTGTGCGATCTCTTTGAGAGTTATCACATTCTTATTTGGCAAATAAATACTTAAATAAAACAGTGGGGTCACTTGAGAACCAGTGCATTCACGTTTGGTAAATAAATACTTAAATAGATCAGACCAGCGTCTCCTCACTGCTGGTAGACAGATTGTCACAGGCAACACTTAACACAACAATCAACAAACACCTTGTCTTGCTAGCGGGCAGTAATCTACCTCTAATTTGAACTAGGCAAGCCCCACAGTGCAGATAAAACTGTGAGAGTTGGAACTGTACCAAACCTCACCCATGCACCAAGGCGGGCCTCTGGAAAATGAGTGGTTCCTTTCAACTATAAGTGTGTACAAACCACCTATGGGCACCACATTGCCTTACACCTCGAGTACTCTGAGTCGGCCAAAGCCCACCTTGTTATAAGATGAGTTAAATGATCCCCACGCCCCTACAGAGCGACTGGCAGAGAAAACCCTCTCAGCGCAACAAGGACTGGTGCGGATAAGAATTATTTTCTTAATGATCCTCCACCTCCCATGTGTTACTGCCAGCCGGGACATGCAGGGAACAGAGCCCCTTTTTTTCTCTCTTTCCCCTTTCCTACCTGACTGTAAAGATGCAGCACTAAACCCATCTCCGCTCTTTCTCACACAAGCGGTGGTGGGCCGGGTGAAGCACCCATGGAGTGCTCCTTCACCTATCGTACACCAGCATTCTCTCTCGACCCCGGGTGGGGGAGTGAGGAATGCTGGCCTAGAAAGACGGACGGCCTACGGGCAGCACGGTGTCCCTGACACACAGAGGGCATGGGAGCCCTCTGTGTCGGTCTTGAGCTCCCTTCTCTCCTTGTATCTCCAGGCACTCTCCCCCTCACAATCACCTTGGGGCTGTTAAACTCCCCGGGGACTTTCCACTTTTCTACACCAGCAGGGGGCTAGCACTGGTCGTGAGGCAAAATCACCTCAGAGACAGCCCCGCTCCCCCTGCTGGTGGTGCCTACCATGTCTCTCTGCTGGCACACCAAACCCTGTGCAGTAAAGATGAAACAAACATAGAGAAAGGACAATAAACAAACAGGCCAGTTGAACAAACGTGACACATAGCCTATGCACAATGCTGAAACCCACTTAAAATGTGGTTTACATATATTTCACATGGATTCCCATTTATGAAGTGAGCTTTAGTTAGAATAACCCGCTCATAACTTCCAAGGATTGTTAGAGGAATATTTAAGGTTTCCTTATCAGACTGTGGACTGGCTTGCCAGCAAGAAATGTGTATCTGAAGCTTATTATTAGAAAAGCTATTTAATGTGTGCAAGCTCTCTAATGAAATGCATTTTATCCATGTTCAAGTATAAGCTACTGAAAAGGAGTACAGCATAACACAACTGTTTGGTCATTTTCTGATATTTAACATTTTATAAAGTCACAAAAGAGAAATCAAATTGGACTAGTATTCTTATTATGTGTCTGAATTATTGTTAACACAGACTGAAGTCCAACAGGTGGTAAGCCTATTTTACCACAGGCGGTAATTCACATTACCACATCTGGTAAAACATAAAATAAATTGTTTTCCTTGGGAGTTTAGTTTTCAGAAGTGCCAGGAGTGTATGTGAGTACAACTATTTGGTGTTGTGAAATAATCAATGTATTTTGAAACACGGCCACAAGGGCATCAGTGTGATATTGTAGATAAAATATCACAGGCAAGCATGAGCTAATTATTCAGAGTGTACTAAGTCCAGTACTTGTTTACTGTTAGTTACCCTGGTAAAGTAATCACTAAGCAGTGTTCTGAAATTAGTCTCTCCACTATAAAAATACCCCAATAAGATTACCACAATACTAAGAAAAATACCACCTTACCAAAATACCACAAAATACCATGAGATACTAAATATAGCCCAAACATATCTCTAACACACCACTGCAGCCTACACTCTTTCAAATGTCTTTGTCTTCTGTGTATCAACAGCCAAACACAAGTATGTTTCAAAATACGTTTCAGCAAGATCAATAAGCACCCCAATATCACACAGTTTTCTGTCATTACAAAAGAAAGACGAAAATGTTAACACTTGAACACCTGACCTATTCCTTTTTGGATGCCGATGGATTGCTGGAATGTATAGACTTCTTTTATCACAGTCACTAATGCACATGTTATTTCACTGTTGATGTGCATGAGTTTCACCTTACACTGTAATCAACAATTGCAGAAGACCCTAATGGAGTCTGCCTTACACACCATTGTTTTGACAATGCATTTCTGGAGCAGTGGAAAGGCAACTGACTAACTGTACAATAACGTAAAGTAGCTTGACACTGTGACAATCACTGCATCAAATGCCATACAGAAAGCTTTCAAGCAAGCATCGTTGGCCATCTTTGCCGTAGAGAAGGTGCACACACCTGCATCCATACTTAAATCCAAGTTGCTTGGATTGTCATGGTTAAACTTTGTGTGGACCACCATGTGTTCTGACAACAGTACCTTTGATCCTTCACCACTGTCTGTGGAGTATGGGGATAATGGTAGTTGAAGTGCAAAATAGCTGGAGGGTCACACAATGAGTAACTATGACAGACCAAACATATTGGTGGCTGATATCCTTTGCGACCAGCAGTGGTGGATGGTAAATTCTATATTGTGAACATTGCTTGAACTTTATAGTAGAATAATTCTCAAACATGGAAATAGAGGTTGACAACATATTTGCTGTATGCCACAAAATGTGTTGCCAATTCTCACAAGCCCAAAATGTGTTGAGAAGGCTGCAAATAGCTTTTGGACCTCCCATGCATGGCATTGTACAGGAGGTTTTTAACCAATGAAATTGTGCTCTGCATATCCTTCAGTGTCTGTTTGAGCAGCACAAGGCAAACAATAATGATATCATGCATGAAAAAGCTGTGCCAAGAACATCCATGTATTTGACAACCAAGCAATAGTATCTATTGAAACTGCGCCTAGTGATTCTAGTGTCTTTTGAATATGCAAGCTATCAGCAATTGGAAGACTGCAGTCAGCCCACAGTGATTTAATCCCTCTGGCTAAATTACCACATCATGAAATTGGGTAATTAATTAGTATTTGACTAGAATTTTGAATCTCTGGGTCTGGTCAACTGCATACTCCAGGAGTTAGAAACAACTGCCTCTACAACGCTTATCTGTGGCACACTTCTTAACCCATGCTGCAGATTTAATCGGGAATTGTCAGTGTATTTTTGCAGGTAACATCCTTGTGAAAGGAACATCAGGGCATGTTTACAAAACACCATCAATTGCATAGTGGGTTTAATCATGCAAGAATAGCCACTCTACCACATAATGAGAACATGAATTAAGCCATTTCAGCTTACATGCCACACATGTCACAGCACCATCTAGTAACTATTGTCAGAAAAGCACAGCCAGTTCAGAGCCACAAAGCAAAACATTATTGGTATGCAATAGTTCAAATACATGTTCATATGTGTGCACTATCTGCGATGAATTGTAATCTCTTAAAGAGCAGCGCTTCTGTATACATAGGTTTATCAACCCATGCCCGACAGCTCTCAAGGATGCAACAACCATGTACAGAATTCACATTCTTTGTGGATTGTCAATGTGGTGTAGTTGGCATCCTTGTGGTTGGAACATTGGGGCATGCTTCCAAAACACCCTCAATATCATGGGGGGTTTAAAAACTCCAAGAACAATCCCTTCTACCATATAATGTGAGACTAAATACATAAATAAGGAACAATGATTTAAAAGGGCTGATGAACAGTACATGAAGTATTGTGTGGAAGTGTCACTGAATAAAGACATTAATACATAACATGTAAGTCTGCAACCACAATACAAATCATACAAAAAAGACTGAACTCTGAACAAATGTCACCAAATGCTGGTGCTTCACATCTCTGCTGAAGGTGAAAACTGTCTGTGGCTAACTGCCTCTTTGCAGACTGAATACGTTGGCATGTTTCTAAGGCTCGTGTGTGTCGGTTCTTGGGTGGCAATTTGAAGTGTTGTTTCGTGGATCCACATATAAGGAGATACTGCTCTTGCAAGTGACTCCTACCATAGAAACAACACATTCCTCAAGTAATGAAGCAAATTGGTTGACACTGGCTATGTTTTCCACAGGTCAGAACACGTACAGGGCAAACCTGATGCCTGTTGAGTTTTCGTTATGTGTGCCTTATCTCGTCTAGAACATTGATCTTTTCCCAGGGCCCAGCAAATACTGGATGCCACCAAATGCTTTCCCCCACGTCATGTTACGTTCAATTGTATACTTCTACTTCGCCCCAATTAACTGGCTGCCCTCTAAAATTGTCTGTCACCTTAAACTACATACACAATCCCCCTTGCATGGCAACTTCAGTCGTCTCGGCTATCATAACAATATTAATCGAGATGTGTTCAGCTTTACCTCCTTTAGCTGTGCAACACTGCTCCAACATCAGCAGATCACCAAGGCTTAGAATAATGTAATGTATTGGATCTCAAGCCCTTCCTTCTGGATAAACATGTTCCCAAACATCACCACCAAACATATAGAACTAGAGTGACCTACACTCATCAATGCCACAGGTTTCACAATCTGCCTCTACATCTATCCAACTAGCAACCCACCTCCATCTTTTCCTACAGGGCCATAGGAATTGAAACAACCAAAATGGTGGAATGACTCTGAACAAGACCGCGTACATACTATTACATTACATTTACATTATGGTAGCCACCTGGTGCACCTTCATCTTATCTGACTAGACCCACGTTAGTGGGGTGTGAAGTATCATGCAGCACCTGCATGATACCTTGTATTACATGATGCATGATGCATTGGTACATACTTTGTATTGATACTTTGTACCATAATTGTACATGTTTGTAGAATTTGTACATAATTGGTATTGATACTTTGTATTACATGATACATGATGCATTGGTACATAATCTGGAGTAGGAGAATGTGTTTCATAAACAGAATTGTTAGGATTGGTGTTGGTGTAGTTTTACAAACTGAATCTTATGACTGGGCTGGTTGTATAACTGTAAAAGTGGCAACTGCAGCAATCATTTCATCACATCGCCTGCATCTACCTCGACTTTGTGTTTCTCCATGGTGGGCATATCCTTACAAGAATTGTCATCTCCTTCAGAGGTGAGGATGGCACTGCAATTGTTGATTATAAATGTATGACGGTTGAGTCATATGGAGTATAATGCCCACGTAGTGATATATGTTATTACTACCCAACTTCTAAAATTGCTTTTTATTTGAGAACCACAACCCATCCAAGTCCATCCATATGGACACCTCTAGTATTTTGCAGCCAGGTATTGGCTGCATCATGACTCAAAATATCAAATTTGAGTTGGCACAAATCCATGCAAAAACATGCACTACTGCATCTTACTGTCTACTTTACGCCTCGTCAACTATTGATGCTCACTTAGCTTGTAGCTGCTCCATTTTTAGTTTAGGTGTCACTTAAAGAACCATCAAGGACAACCTTGGCTCTCTTGCCCCTGCTCTTGCGGATCTCTATAACCACGACTTTGCTACTGGTTCTTTCCTCTCCTCCCTCAAGCACTCCCTTTTGCGCCCCCTCTTTAAAAAACAATCAGCAGACCCTACCTGTCCAGCCAACTACCACCATATCTCCATCAACCCCTTCCTGGGGACACATCCAGAGAAGTTAGCCCTGTTCCAACTCAACTCTCACATTGAACTTGTTGTTGGTCTCCACCACCATCAATCTCTTCGGAAAAAGTGTGAAGAACTGCTTGCATCCCTGGATTCCAACTCCCCAGCTGTCCTCATACTTCTCGACCTCTTCTCTGCATTTGACACAGTCAACCACTCCATCCTCATACAAAGGCTTCATGACACACTTGGTATCACAGAGTGGGCACTGGACTGGCTGTCCTCCTTCCTAATCGACCGCTCCTCCGAAGTCATCCTAGGCACCTTCTCGTCTCCTACTTCCTTCTCCACCTGTGGTGTCCCCCAGGGCTCTATCCTTTTGCCTTGGCTTGTTACATTTACCTTACTCAGCTGACAACCTTCATCTCCTCCTTCTCCTCCAACTTCCAGTGCTAGGCTGAGGACACGCAACTCTTCTTCAAACTTCCTGCTGACCCTCTTGAATTGTCCATCATCCTTGACTGCCTCTCTGCCATCCAGGCCTGGTGCACTTCCAATGATCTCTGCCAAAACAGTGATCCTTCCCATTGACACCCAAGCTCCCGACATCTTCCCTTCACTCTGGCCTTCCTCCATGGGGTCTCCCCCTGCTCCCTCTTCTGAAGCCAGAAACCTTGGAGTCATCTTTGACTCCTTTCTCTCCTTCCTCCCTCACCTTCAGGGCATTGCCAAAAAGTCCCACTTTCAGCTCTTCCTTGTCAAAGGAATTCTACCTTTTCTTACCTTCCCACAAAAGCTCAATGTTTCCTGAGCCCTGGTTCTCTCTAGGCTTGACTATTGCAATAACCTCCCCCTAAATCTACCTTTTCCCACTATGCGAACCCTCCAGCTAATCTAGAATAGGGCAGCAAGACATAACTTTGGGCTCAAGCCCAGGGACTGCATCTCTCATGCCCCAAAAAGTCTTCACTGGCTCCAGGTTGCTTCACAGATTAAATTCAAATCCCTCTTTATCATGCACAAGGCTATCTGGGGTGGGTGACCACTCTATCTTCAACTTTCTCTTACTAAATATTCCCCCTCTAGACCTCTACATTCCTCTGGCACCAACTCTTTGTGTGTAAAGCTATTTGCCAAACAGAGGGCAGGAGGTTGATCGCTTTCCTCAGCTGGCTTCCTTCTTTGGAACAACCTCCCTCTCCCTCTTTGTCTTGAGCAAGATGTTCTTACATTCCGGAAACTCCTCAAGACTTTCCTCTTCACCTCCTCCTCCCCCACACACCCTCTCTCCTCTGCTAATCTCACAGTTTCTTGTTTGGTGTCCAGGGCCCTTATGCATCCTCGAGGCACTGACCTCCCACACCGAATCGCCCCCGCTTCTGTCTAACCTCAGCACTTGCCTCGGCTCTCCCTCCACCATGGAGGCTCGCACTTACCTTCATTGCACTTAACCTGTTGCTTACCCATGAGCACCCCAGCACCTATCCTATTCCCCTTCCCTTCTGCACTTGCACGTTCTGAACACTCACAAGGCATAGCAGGTTCGTCCTTCCCGTCTCCACACTGTATTGTTTTAATGTATTGTTTTCCATTCTGTAATGTATTTTAATTGTTTCACATACCCTGTCCCCTCCCTGTTGCCCTTTGGCTGCTTTGGAACAGTATTTATTTCCTGTATAAGCGCCTAACAAGCAAACAATAAATAAATAAATACATAAATAAATAAATAAATACATAAAATACTTGTCCAATCTGGCTTTCTAGCTTAAAGAGACTCTGCCCTCCCCACCCCCCACTCCAGTCCCCTGGGCATGGACCATGTCATATACCATGCACCTGCGCGTTCACCATACACTAGCGGGTTCTCCATGCAATTGCACGTTCTCAATGTCACTGGGCCTAGAAAGATCGCTGTTTTGTTCTCCCCTGTTCCCCTCCATTGCCTTGTTGCGCTGTGTACGAGCGCGATAGAAATAAAATATCAATCAATCAATATACCACATAAAGCAGGACACTTCTCAGTCTTAAAAGTGGTTGGGTAAATCATCTAGGGACAGGAAGTCACACAGAAAGAATTGTAGCAGGAGTACCCAAACTGTAGCAATTGTAGCAAGGAAGGGTTTATGCAAGCTGTGCGTATTGTGCGTGTATGGACTTCTGCCTACGTCATGCATTCTCATTAAACGCAAGTAGACTTTGGATTATACATGTTTTATTTTATTTTCATGGACTGTCTTGAAACAAGAAACTCGATCAAAAATGGACGTGCGTATGTCATGCTCAGCATATCCATGTTTGTGAAGATTTTTGGATGCAAAGACAATTGGAAATTGATTTCATCCACTGAAAATTAATACAATTACAACTTTTTCTTGCAGCATAATAAAAAAAGGAAACTTTTCCGGAACCGAAGAGACGAAAACGTTGTACAATTCCATATGAGGATAACACATGAGTACACCTTAAGACTCCATGGACATTCACGTGAGCGATTTAGCTAAAGTAGCTTGTGAAATTGCTAAATGAAGTAGAAAACCTAAGTAAATGAATAGCACGTTTAAAATGCCCGATCCACCGAGATGCGTAAATAAACGCCTATAATTTGTTTCCATGTGAGCATAAGTGAACTAGCTGTTTGGAGTTGTGAGGAATTGCAATTTTGTATATTTCAAATGTGTCATTTCCACAAACCATGTAAAACCTAACAATAATAAGGGCGCATTGTAAGTTTCCGTACTCTTTACAGTAGCCAGGAATTTTTCACAACTCTGAGAAATATCTTATGTTGTGACTATGTTGTAAGTTGTTTACTAATGTGGTTTGGATGATTAGTTTGATTTTTGGTGTTTATGTATTTTCGTCCTGATAAAACGTGTTGATGATGACAATGATAACAATATCCTGCTTGCGATGACAATGATTGACTCTAGTTTGCATTTGATTTTTAAATTATACATTGTTTATGTTGTGTTTAATTTGACTGCTATATTTTCATGCAATAATATTTCATCCTCAAACTGGGAACTGTACGGATCCATTGCTTGGAGCTCATAGAAAATCGGATGAAGAAAACCGACCTCAAAAGCAAACACTTAATGACCTGGAATAAAGATTTAAAAAAACAGCCCTGATCAAATGGACAAAAAAATCGATACTACCCTGATCCGGGTCTAAGTGATTATACGAAATTAGAATGCGTTATGTTCTGAAATACTTATTGACCCCTGGGTGAATCCTGGCTCTAACAGTGATTATTGCTTAAATAATGCAGTACAAGACTTGGCAGCAAGGCTTGTAGCATCAGGTTTGTTGAATTCCCTTTACCAGCTGCTCTTCAGATCTAAAGCAATTTAAAGAATGTAAAAAAAAAGTTAATCTTTCCCTTGTTGTATGGGAACATAAAATAGTCATTTGCATTTGTGGCACTTTGTACTTCTTTAAGCTTGTCTTGCTTGGCAGTTTTTAACTTGATTTACTGACACCATGCAGTTGGCAGAAGCACACGAATTCCCAGTGCTGCATGTTTACAGCCGCCTCTATCACCACCAGTGCAGTTGTTGGACAGTCATGATTCCCAATAGAAATCTCATTTCGGAACTGAGTTAACTTGGTCTTCAACAAAGTTATAACAATAAGCAAGTTGTTAGGCTGACTCATTATTACAGGAAAAATATGTTGAATCGATTTGTCAGCCGTGTTTCAGAAAACACTTTTGTTTGTGTATTTTGTGGTGTTTAAAATGCAGTAGATCTTTTCCTTATTTTCAATGGGCCTCATTGGGAGTTTGGAGGAAGCCATGCCATTCTTAGCGGCATGGCTATCCCCAAACCGGGTACCGGGTCCCAGAAATAGGGAATTACCGGGCCATGCCGACTTTAGCGAGCCCGGTAATTCCCTTTGGCGGTACCCGGACCCGGTACGTCCCCATTCCCATTTTAGCCATTTTAGGGCTCAATGGGAATGGGGAGGATGCTAACAACGGGCCCTTCATGATGGGCCCGGTGTTAGCATCCTGTACTGCTAGCGGGTCCCGGTCTGCACGTCTGGTCTGGCCAGGCGTCCGGAGCAGGACCCGCTGCAGACCTCGTAAAGTGGTGGCAGGAAATGAATGGTGTCGGTCCCTTACCAGCACTGTTCATTCTGTGGCCGCCAGCCTCTTAATGAGGCCCAATGTGTCTATTTCCTTTATTCATGTTAGTTTACCTTTTTCTTATGTTTCCAACGTCACAGTAGATATATTTCTCCCACCAGGGAACTTGCTATATTATCCTTTTGCCGAGGCACAGATGTGTTGGAACCCTCCATTATTGTATAGTGTTAATAAACACTATCTACCATTTTTCCAACAAGAGCACAGTACACACACCATGATCTCATACTAGTGAACACATGTGAGTAGAGTGCATGCATTGTAGCTGTAGGCTTTAGTTTTAAACTTAGATCTACCCAAGTGTCTAAGAAACTCTCAGTATTTTATTGACTCGTGAGAGTCTGGTCATTTATTGTAAACTTCTGTAAATGTCTTTTAGCACAGTTTATTTCCTCTTCATTGAAGCAGAAGATATTATGTTGCAATGTAAACCAAATTCTGAGTTATAATAGATTGAGTAAGTCACATGTCATGTTAGAAACCGTTTATACAGTGCCAAATCCCCACCAAAGTGGTTTCAATGCGCTGAGGTGTGTCTAGAAGTTTTTATATTGTGCTCCCACTTGAAGTATTAAGGGTTGGGGGGGGCTGCATGCAGAGGAAAGGAAAAATAAAGTGTTGATTCACTAGTGGAAAAGAAGGTCCAAATAAAACATATAGGGTGCTTCAAATGTGGGTGGGTCAGTGCAACAGAAGGTGAGTGCTTGTGATATTGTGGGCTTTTTTTTTATCCAGCCAAAGTAGGACATACAACAGGAGTGCAGAAATTAGGGGGATACATTCTCAGGATTTTGAGAGAAAGGGCTGTTTAAGTGTGGGCAGTGTCAGAGCGATAAATAGGTATTAATGGAAATAGTGCGTGGATGTGTAATGGTCTGAAGTGTGCTCAAGCAGACTCTTGTATCTGTGTAACTTGTATTGCCTGTTAGGATGTACCTTTATCATACTAAACACGCTCCAAACTAGCTGAGTAAAGGATAGACTGTGTGAGAATTAAACGCATCTATGGAGACGCATTCGATTGAGTAGAGATGGGTGGACCAGATAAGGTATGGCATTGTTTTGTGTTAAATATTCTAATGTTGGCAGCATGTTATCTTGAAGGTATGATAATATTATGAGGCCCTCTGCAACACCTGGGGGTCAGTGATAACGAGGCTGTTTTGAAACATTGCAGAGGGGAACAGAACAGAAAATGCCATTCTACTTTGTCCCTCCCCCAAACTGCTATCTGTTGGGTGTCCTGACCCAAGTTTGAGCTATCATGCTGCAACATTTGGTGCTGTGGGCTTAGAAAATCCAAGATGGCCAAAAAGCCCACAAGTGCGCCAGAATCCAGGAGAACCACGCAGTTTGTGCGCACACCAAAATGGTTACCTCACTTGCCACCCACCAGTGTAAAGAAAGATCTTTGTTAACAAAATCCACTGTTACTGATGTCAAAAAGTTGCTGAAATCGTGGCTCATTGGACCACTTTAAAGATTCAACCCATTTGTGGGGTTCCACATAACCATCTTACTGTAAGGAGCCCCATCAAAACAATGTTAAGCAAGGATTATTTACTACCATGTAAGAACCATTCCTGTTTAGAATGTATTAATCCAAGAAAGATCCCAAAATTGCATGCAGTACCAACAAACTCCTCAAGGCGGCGCTAGCGGTCTAAACTCTGACAGGAGAACTGAGTGCAGTTGCTGACAAAGGGATTTGACTCAGCTGACTTCAAAGGCTGCATTTTAATTAAAAATTAGCCACCTGCTGTTCCCAGAGGCCTGAAGCCTGGGAAACCCTCTCACCTCCAGAGATTCACACCAGGAGTTAGAATCTCACATGACCTCTTGATTGATAGAAGGCAGACTGGCTGGGAGCCTCCTGGAGACCACACAATAGGCTCTTGCAATTGAATAGGATATGTTGATTTTGACTGTTTCCTGTCAACAAAGGCCTGCCTGCCAGAAGACACATGTGACAGACCCACCCAAGTCTTGGAGGCGGACTCCAACACTCTGAGAACTGAATTGAAAGCAAAATATATATTTTACAGAAACACTGATAACTCTTTGTAATCAAATGACAGAAATGTATAACTTTGAGAGCCTTAATTTAAAAATGTACCTTCAATTCAAGCCCAAACTCCAATTTGTGTGATGTTCTGGGGGCAAACTAGCAGTTAAGAGGGTATTACTTAAAATGTCTGCATGTGAAAAGTCTGATACTTCATCAATCAATGCCTGCATGCCTTGCACACATTTGGGTAAATTTGAGTAAGAATCTGATATTGGTAACTTGACCAAAAAGTGAAATATGTTGCCATTTCTCAATGCAAGCTCTCAGGAAGAGCAGATTTGAACAGGGTATATCTCATGTGATATGTGATGGGTGCATGTCATTTCAAACCACTGTGTATCTATGAAATATGTCTATTTGAGCAAATATAGATTGTGTGTAAAGTTGACAGGGGTGGGTTCTCTGTACCATAAACAGACCTCATCATGATGACACTTCATTTCATTCCCCCAATCAAGGGGAAGAGGATGAAGTGGCCAATGACAAGTGGAGAGGGGTAGGGCTTAGGAAGCTAGCCTCTCCACCCACTTTCAAAACACATAAAAGCAGTTCCATCTGCTGCGGGACGCTCTGCCGGGAAAATCCATACTTTACCTCTATCAACCTCCAGAGAGCCAACATAGAGACTTCAATCTATCCACCTTCAGAGACCAAGACTTTACTTCAGAATTTGTAGCAGAGTGGTCAACTACAAGCTAAATCCCTCTTTAGAAGGCCTCAAATCATTGCCATTATCACAGCCAGGCGAACTGTTTGAATTCTTTGCAAGAACTCTTGCCATTTGCCAGAGAGCAGTGTTGTATCCAGAGAGAGACCAGCTGAACCGGAGACCGCTGTATCCGGACCCACAGACCTGATCAGAACCAGTGACCCAGACCACTGTTCGTAGAACTAGAGAGCTGACCCAGACGCTGTGCACAGAGACCGTCCGTGGCGAGGGAAGAAAACCTGACCAGATCCGTGGCGAGGCCCATTCTATTTCAAAATATATTGTGAGTACCTAGCAGAACTGTGCAGAACCAATCTCTTAGTTAAAATAATATAATTCAATCTATTTTAATCTAACCAGAACTGCCTCCTAACTGTCACCTGTCATTTGCAAAGCTGTCACCTGTCATTTCTAGTTGCTAGCTGTCACTTGTCACTTTGAACTTTAAAATTTCAAATCTGAAAAACGACCTTTACCATATCGCTCATATCTCCGTGACCGTTTGTCTTAGAGACTTGCAGTAACTTTCCTCTGAAAGCTGGGAATCTTGGCTTTTCAATGAACCTAGAACCGCAATTCTCTATACTTTTGCCGCAACCGCGAAAAACGCACTCGTGAATTTTACAGCGATTTGCAAATTTCTCCACATGTGAAAACAGCAGCTTCCTTGCTTTCCTTGCTAAAAATTTGTTTGCCTCTTAAGAACCATCCCTGAATCATTGCTAGAGTGAGCCTGGACTAATATTAACTTGATACCACTCACCCTGAACCTCTAGAGGGAATTAAAAGCATTTTAGCATATTTTTCACTTCATTGCTATCACATATAAAAGCATTTTGGGCCTGTGTTTCAAACTTCTGTAGTCTAAGCTTGCTGGGGTGAACTGAATTACATTTGATTACATTTCTGAGAACTGTGTGCTTTCCTTCCATTTCCTTGCATTGCATAAACGGGGGGGTGAATTGTCCAAGAAAGTGATTACATTGTCTTTTGCTGAAATCCTATCAAGTTATTTTCTGTACTGCATTTCATTCCACATTGCATCCATTTGAAACCATCAAAGTATTGTTGCTATCTTATCCATCCTATAACCACTCATCATTGATTATAAAGAAGTGTGCTAGTGCCGGACTATCCATTATTGATTACTGCTCAGATTAAGTGTGATATTCAATTATTAATTTATTATAAAGTGTGATATATATATCTATTGTTTAAATTATCAAATAAACCTTTTAAACTTGCAAAACAGAACTACTTCTTGGCTCAGCGGGGTCAGGGGGATTCCAAGAGAGGGGTGTTATATAGGGGTAGTCATCCAGAACGCATGAACTGGACATAAGGATATATCAATAAGGGTTTTCATTCAGTATTCCAGACTAGGCGTTGACTTAGCTGTAGTGTTGAATTGAATCCTCTTACACATCAGAAGCCATGTTCTAAAATAGGACAGTTGGGAGGAACAACAAGCACACTTAACTCAATTTGGGCATTGCACTGTGGTTCTTCTGGGTGTTACCCAATGTACAGAACCAGACTTCCTGGAAGTTTGTGAGGCCTCCTAGGAGTTAAATTGGAGTGGTTAAATTGTTGTCAGAGTTAGATTTATCTTTGGCGGAGGCTGGGCCCTTCCGGGACTTAATCTATTAATTCCATCCTTGGTTAACCTTCTTAACCTAGTCTGCAGTTACCGTGTGCTGCTAAACTAGGGTAGCAGGTGATATCCCGTGGAAAGAGATGTGCAGAAGTGGCTTACTAGCTCAGATCTGTAGGTCTATTTTGGGTGCTATTGTCCTTTTCATGAACTGTGTGCAACATAAGCATATTAGTTATGTATTTGTGTGTTTTGTGGAGTGCTACACATCTCCTTCATGATGCTCCAATGGGCTTGCAACATGATATGAATGGAAAATGATATAACAAGACATTGCATATGATCTACAATGACAAACAACAACATGACCAGCTAGTGTAGCTAATGCTGTATTATGCGGGTTGGTTGAAGAGGACATACATTAAATGCCACTAGCTGGCTGCACTTTTACCTACTGTTTTTGTTTATTTTTTACAATTGATCCTTTGTATTGCACTGCCCCATCCATTTCCCTCCCCCCCTCCCCTGCACTTGCGCGATCTCAATGTCACCTGGCCTAGACAGATTGTTGTCTCTGTCTTCCTTCTCTTCCCCCTCCCTTGCCTCGTTGCACTTTGAAACACTTTTGTATAGGTGTGCTATAAATGTCATGCCATATCATATCATATCATATCACATCATATCAGAAACAGGTAAAAGGAGTAGGACACCTTTGAAAGTGAACAATGAAATTCAGTTACAACATTTTATTTTATTTGTTTGTTTTACAAAAAACCTTAACAAAGTAAAAAGTAATAAAACAGTGCTCATCATTAAAAAGAGAAAACAGCGTATACAAATTCAATAAAAAAGCAAATACGCCAATCATAAACATAAAACACATGTAAAATATCCACCTATTAGCAGCATATTTATTTCACAGAATTACTAAAAATGTTGATTTAGCCCTATTAATAAAACTAAATGAATTCAACAAGAATAATTCAATTATTCATATTACCCTATGCACATAGATTCCATTATCGGTTCATAGGCAAACATAATTACATCACCTTATCCCAAATTCAAGGACTTCAAAAATGATGTGAACGCTGTCTCATCTGAAATAGTGTGTGTACTGACACATCGTCGCCATAAAGATTCTGCTCCCAACCATTTCATGGAGTCTACTAGATTCTCCATTAAAATATCCCTCTGTGAATTTAGTGCATCGCATTCAAGCAATAAATGCTTGGTTGTTTCAAAGGTATCCTTTTCACCACAAAATCGACATGAGGCTTCAATTTGGGAAATTACTCTTCTCTTCAGCAAGACCTCCTTCCATAAAAGTAGATTCCAACGTAAACTTAGCAGCAATGTACAGCAAAATCGATTTGGAAATTGAGTTAAAATAGGTGAGATTGTGCCAGGCTTTTTGTGTACATGCGAAAGATGATACAATGAGGGGTACTCAAGGAATCGGTCAACTGTCTCACACCACTATCTATCATATAATGTATTCTTTACTTCATCAGGATTTGTCATTAATGTAAGCCGATCCATTGAGAGATTGCACAGAATCCTGTCAAAATTCCTAGCAATATATGCAGCCCCTTCACTTATTTTACCAATGTGTACCTTTATAGCCATTTATGCCCCCAAAACTTCCTAAAGTGAGCCAGGATTCAGACTAATCAGTTTCCTAAACGGAGTTAAAAGTCTCCAACGCACAAATGCACCAAGCAAAAGGAGGCCCAGCTTATATCTGTTGGCAGATACTGGAATGGGATTTTAGATATTTAAAACACTTCTCCACAATACGCCTTCTATGGTGTCCATCCTCTTTAAAATGGTAACAGGCTGTAGTTCCAAGCCATATATAAGTTTAGGCACAATCTTGCCTTCATAAAAGTCAAGTGCGGGCTTGATAGAAAATCTCCCAAATTTACGATCAATCCTAACCAATTGGTTAGACAGAGCAGAGAATTATTGTTTCAAAATTTCATGAAGGTTTTTTAAGACAGGTTCGGGCGGAAACATGAAATCCCAAATAAGTAAGACTATGTGAACACTATATAGGAGTCTTCTCCAAGAACCAGCAACAAAACCCCTGCTTCCTCCCCCTCAACAACACCAGGATCTTTGTTTTACTGGGATTGATCTTCAGTCCATTAACCTTGGCATAGTCCAAAAAGACCTCCCAGATACTGTTCAGGCCTATCTGGGTGTTATCGATGAGAAGGAAATCATCAGCATTTGCAATCCATGGGACGCTAATGTTGCACAGTTTTGGTGGCACAAAGGCTATCTTGTTCAGATGTTCATCACCATCTGAGATGTACAGGTTGAACCGGGAGGGAGCCAACATGCACCCCTGCCTGAGCCCCACGTGAACCTCAATCCTCTGACATAAGTCTCCTTCCAACACAAAGCGTTGGCTTCACGACCTGGACACAATGACAGCCTAAACTTCCCAGATCCTTGAACTACTGACTGCGGACTGTACGTTTTGTAAATAATTTAAGTTATTTTATACTATATTTTTATTGGCAGCCTACATTGCCTGCCATATGAACATTGCAACATGTATGTATGTATCTGTATTACTAATGTCTGTACTCATCTGTAACCGTAACCACTGTAACCTTTGCTTACAGTATTCAATTATAACTGTAACCAGATCTAAACTTACGCGCCCATATGCACCCGGGCCTGGCTGCGCTTTATAAATAAACAGAGTCTCACTCTGACAGTTACAAGATTGAAATTGTGAAAGGAGATTTAAAAGGAAAAATTCAAGGCTGGAACAGGGTTAGGTGTAGGTAATGTGATGCAATAAGTAGAAGCTGTGACAAAATAATGACTTTTCTGCAGGTCTACAGGGATGAGAAGTGGCTAAACCACCTAATCATCCTCACACTACTACAAGCCAAGGGTGATCCCAATTATAAAAGCAACACTTGCACAGTCAAGAGATAGACCTCCTTTGGCAGTTGTGATAATTTGGGCTGAGGGCAGGCTATGCTCTTAAGAGGGCTGCTAATGAGATAACAGTAGCAGTCCAAACAGCATATAACAAAGACTCCAAAATAAAAGAATTTCCAATCAAAGTTTTTTGAAATGTATATACTTCAAGTAAACAAACGAACATGCACCACACTATCTTAAACACACTAATGCAACGCATACCCGTTGAAATAAAACAGAAAATGCAGAAGAGTTATTTAAAAGCACTCTGTGTATTGCAGCAGGTGTGAAGAGGCAGAAAATGGCAACAATGTCACTTTGTAAAAACGAAATGTCTTTGTAAAGGATGCACAAGGAGAGCTTTTCAGTCACTGTGGATCCAACAGTGAACCGTGGGCTCTCGGCCTCACAAAAAAATCCTCACTCTATTCTTGGTGGTTTGACAGCAGCAAACTGGGATTCTCTGAGCTGTTCTTGTAGGTTGAACCAGGATCGAGTGTAGCTTGTTGCGTTGATCCAAGCGACGAGTCGGCATTGTGCCGAGTTTGAAATGAAGCTTTGTGTGGTTTGATGTGGCATCAGAAGGGTTCATCTCGATGAGCCTACTAGATTCAGTTTGACAGACAAGCTAGTTTGAGATGATTGGAACTGCTAGGTTAAGCCAGTGAGTGAAACAATGCTTCCAGCAGTTTATGTTTAGGTCCGGGTTGATTTGATGGGGAGATCCTGGTGGTTTTATGCTCTGTTCATAGACCTGGAAGTTAGATGCTTCTGCAGCAGTGAGTGTCTGCTCAGGCTGAAGTGGCGATATTCATGGCTAGGTGGATGCAGCATCAACCTTGTTTGATGGTTGCAAGCAGCGGTTCAAAGTTCAATGATAGTGCCAACAAAGCACTACAGGCTGTGAATGGTTTGAAGACTTCAAACTCCGTTGAATTCAGTGCAAGGCTAGTTCTAGGCATAGAATACCGGACTCCAGCTGATTTGGGCTTCTCAGGGTGCTGTGAGTCTTAATGCCGGGGCTGTGGGACAAGGTGAGTCTGGAGAGCTAATCTGGGCTATGCTGTGATGAGCCTTGTTACAGTGCAGCTGGCAGAGTGTAGGCTTTGCTCCAACAGCACATCACCCCAATGTTCCCTGGGGATGATTAGGGGACAGAGCTTGTCTCTGCTTTGTAACCCCTTTATCTTCTCCTCACAACTGGAGGACTTTGGAATGAACTGCCCTCCCTATAGAGGCCCAAATCATGATGTGGTTCTTCTTAAAAGTCCAAGATGAATCAAAGAATGAGTGGGAACCTCTTCTTTAAAAAAGCAAAAGGGCAGAAGGGATTGGACACATGCCTGCCTGTTATATGGGGTCCAAACCCTGACACTCTGACAATGGATCCTTGTCTTCTTTCATCATATCCAGAGCACTGTATTCTGAAGGAACTCAAGGGGACAGGATTGTGAAAGAGCCCCATAGAAAAGCAAAAAGGCAAAACATTATCTGTCATATCCGACTACTCTAACCACACCTCTTCCAAAGGGCCGTTAGTATTCAGCAATCTGATATGAGGATTGTCCTTGTTATGGGTGTGCCTCTTTGAAATATGGTCCCAGGATGTCCACTGGTGAGGGCGTCTGTGTTTGAGTGTCTCAACCCTTCCCTACGGGTTGTAGGTGAAATAGTTTAGACTGTGGTTTTCCAATTTCCCAGACACATGCAAGGAGCTGTCATGTGCTCCTGTTTAGGCTTCCAGCTCCAGGGCTACTAGGACTTAGCAGCACTCAACCACTCCTCCCATCCTTTCCAGGCTGGTACTGCCTTCCTCCAGGCAGTAATCATCCCAGTCCTCCTTATGCCAGCAGTGCCTTTTGTAGAAGGGGAGCAAAAGCAGGTGTGATGCTTCCCCTGACTCAAAGACACTGAATGATCCTCCAGTATCTTTTTATTCCTGTCAGGCTTTTGGGTTTTCCTAAGTGTGACTATGCTTGGTTATTCCCAACGCTATACTGTTGTCTCCTCTAGGGTTTTTTAGCCTCTCTGATACTTTTATTTCCTCGTGTTAAGTAAATATTACCCACACACTGGCATTGGATTATCACTTTATTGTTCCCATTAGTCAGCATGTTGGGTTGCAAGCTTCGCAAGTCCTCCCTGATGCTGGCCGCTCTTTGGCATTCCACAACCACTTATGCCTGGCTTAGTGCTGCCTCTACGGTATGGATAGTGCAGTACATTTCTAGCGAGCGCCCCACTACTTGTTCCTGTATTTGAATAATTGGCCTGGTCTGTTCCCTGATGATGCATTATGAGGAATCGAGTTCCTCAGGTGAGACTGTACAGGGCTGTTCTTGAGGCCAAGTTACTGTATCTCTAGGGATAAAGAGTGAGTGGGATCATTTACCATCCATCCTCTGATTGACAGCTCAAGTACCACAGCCCCCCACCCCCCGGCTCGGTTTAACCCATATAAAGAGTGGTGAACCCTGCATTTTTATTGCATAAAGTTCTGTTCTTCTCCTTGGCCATCTAATTGTAGTAGTGCATTGTCTGAATTGCTTAAGGAATGGGGGCAATAGAGCTCCAATGGTTTTGATGTACTATAACCTTTTGATCTACACATGAAGCATGTATGGGAGCAACCTGATTTAATTAACAAATCCTACCTGCACTTAAACATGTCTAATGTTGATTTTCCTTCATCTATTTATGTCCACCCATGTATTGTCCCTGGTGACCTTTTCATTTACTCCCCTCCACAACCTAGTCAGAATGACTCTCAAAATCATGCCAAGAAGCTTGCGGCTTCCTGTGAAATCTGATACCTTATCTATTTTAATCGTCTTTTGTGGTCAAAGGAGCGTTGTTGTTCCCTGTATATAGAGCATTGTTCTTCCCCGTATATCAGTATGATTATATACAAAAAGAATCAGCGATGCCAGAAACAAAATTGTTTTTTAAGAAGAGTTTTTGAGCGACCTGTTTAAGCGACAGCTTTTTACCCCACTCTTTGATAGATAACGAGAACGTGGTTTAGCAGACGTATCTGAATTATGCTGAGTCAGCTTACACATGCAATCTGCTCATTATAGTCCACATGGGCTCTTTGCTGTTGGCCATTTTCATCTCACGATGAGCACATGCAGCTGGGCATTTTTGTCCACGTTGCAAGATTGATGTCGAAGATGAGATTAATTTTCTCTTTAAATACTGGTTAAAACCAATTTTGCTCAACCTTGATGTACGAACAGCTGCCCATGCCGTACCTACTGTAAAAATACCCCATACGTCAACTGCAGGGTAGAGAAAAACTAGCTGTATGTGTGGAGATAAAGAATTCATAATGTACTTAAAAAATTGTATAGGATAGGCTTTTTAACATGCAAGCTTACATATTCGTTTTTCGTTTTTTTCTAACAGGCATCATCTTGAAAGTGCTACTAAAAATATCCATATGCGCTTGTCGTACTATTGTACTGTGTTGTTTAATGGGTTTTTGACTTTTAAATCCAATTAAACGTGCAGTTGGTAGATTGATTGCTGCTCTTGTTCTCCGCAATCACCTACAATCCACACCACCTGCGCATCTTGAAATTCCTGTCTTTTGTATGTCAACGCATCCCTGAGCTACTTCCAAACCTGACTGAATCTGTGTCGCGACATTCACCCACTTGCACTAAGTGGTCCACGTCTCTCCTTTATCTCACCATGCCATGCCCACCCTGTGCTGACTTGCACTTTAGCTCCTTAACCCTCCCAGTTCTCCATAAAACGGACTCAATACTCCTTGAAATGGCTGATTTTACCTGAAATGAACATGTTACCTTTCCCCAATCCATGATTCGGATTTTCTGCCAAAGCTGGTTTGCATGTGTGTGTGTATTTCCAGACACTGGGCCTCATTACGACCCTGGCGCTAAGTGAAAAACGATGGCGGTAAATGGTTACCGCCATCGTTTTCTGCCAGGTCCGATCATGACCCGTGACCGTTAACTACGATGCCATTAGCGGCATCGTAGTTAACGCTGCCGCTAACTGCGCTAAGGGTGCGCGCACGCGACCGGCCACACCGTACTTAGTGCCATGGCGGAAAGGTACGCAAATGCCGACCCAAGCGGACATGCACCTAACGCCATCACCCAGCCCGTTAAGTACCTTACCGCCATGGTGCTAATTACGCCATCGCGAACCAACCGTAAAGGGCCATGTAAAGTGAATGCAGCTGCCACAGGTGCACAGAAACAGCACAGGTGAAGGCAATACAGACTCAGGAAGTACAAAAAGAGCACACCCCACCACTTCCCACACCCAGTCACACTCCACAATGATACCAATACGACTAGCAATGTTGGGGCTGGAGGACCTGATAGCAATGCATGTGCTACAGCAGCAACAACAACAACAGGCAGCACAGAGGAGACGCAGGAGGAGAAGGAGGGCAAGGCAGGCCCAGCAAGCCCCACCAGCACAGCCAGTGCCAACACGCAGGCAGCCCCCAATCCCACGCATCAGAGACAATCCATTCAACCTCACTGCTGAGCAGATCCACACCCTGTACCGTTTGGACCGGGACACCATCACCGCCATCGTAGACATGATACACAACGACATTGTCAGCATGATAGACACTCCAACCGCCATCCCCCCCCTACTGAAGGTAGTGTCTGTACTCCACTTCCTGGCCACAGGCACCTACCAGCACACAGTGGGGCACTTGCATGGCATTTCACAACCATTATTCTCACAAACACTCATCCAAGTGCTCGATGCCCTCCTCAAGCACACAGACGACCACATTTCATTACCACGGACTGCCCAGGACATTGCAAACACCAAAGTGGGTTTCCATGCACTAGCCGGCATACCCGGTTGCATTGGTGCCATCGACTGCACCCATGTGGAATTGGTGGTTCCACGTGCCATGGAGGTACCGTACCGCAACCGGAAACAGTTCCACTCAATCAACGTGCAAATGGTCTGTGACTCCAACAAGATCATCACACATTGTTGTGCCCGATTCCCCGGATCAACCCATGATTCTATGGTCCTAAGGAACTCCACAATACCACGCTACATGGAGCGACATGCAGGCCCAAGATCCTGGCTACTCGGTGAGTCCAATGTCATGGAAGTGGGCAGTTGAATGACGTACCGATGCATACTCCACCTGGCTGAAAGGGGGGGGTGATGCATACTCCACCTGGCTGAAAGGGGGGGGTGATGCATACTCCACCTGGCTGATGGGGGGGGGGAATGATGCATACTCCACCTGGCTGAAAGGGGGGGGGGGATGATGCATACTCCACCTGGCTGAAAGGGGGGGGGGGTGATGCATACTCCACCTGGCTGTGAGTAACACAGAGAACGGAGACAGAGGATGGGCACTCACAATGCACTCAACCCCTCTGCATACATTGGGTGATGGCATGCAAAACAGGCCATGGGAGCCATGAGCATATACTGGTTCCATTGTGTGAATCAATTAGTGCATGTAGAAGTGAGCCAAAGTAACAGTTGGATGCAAGCCATGTTGGCACATCATGTTCTTGATCAGACGACATGACTGACACATACATTCTCGCCTACATACAGGTGATGCAGGCTATCCCCTGAAGAGGTGGCTCCTTACACCAGTCCGTAACCCGCAGAACCAGCACGAGGAGGACTTCAACCGTGCACATACACGTACTCGTGTGGTCATAGAGCAGACATTCGGCCTATTGAAGGCACGGTTCCGAAGCCTCAGCAGGTCTGGTGGGGCACTCCTGTACCACCATGAGAAGGTGGCAAAGATCGTCATGGCATGTGTCATGCTACACAATATGTGCGTCAGACGGAATGTGCCCCTGCCCCCTGACGCAGAACTGCAACCACCTGACGATGAGGATGAGGAGGGTGCAGATGGGGCGGCACCCCATGGAGGAGGCGACGCACAAGAGGGGCGTGCAATGCGCCTAAGTATCATCGACCACTGCTTCTAGCACACATGGCTGGTGTGAATCACATGGAGACTGCACTTGGGGCACTGTGTGTCTCTGGGACATGCACACTGTGGACTGTACACCAATAAAGCACACATACGCAATGAAAATGCCCACACATTTCATTTTGGGAAAGAAAAAAGTGTATTTAAACTATGAAACGTCGTGACACACCCCCTCCCCCCTCCCTCCTGCACACCCCAACACACCCCCTCCCTCCTCCCCCCTGCACACCCAAACACACCCTCTCCCCCTCCCCCCTGCACACCCCAACACACCCCCTCCCCCCTGCACACCCCAACACACCCCCTCCCCCCTCCCCCCTGCACACCCCAACACACCCCATGTAGGTGTCAACAGATGCCTGTGACAGTGGGCACAGGCTGTTACAAGCCCCCTCTCCCGGCCCCCGGGGCACCCCTGGCTGTGGAGCGCAGGTTACGTCCGGAACGTCGGACGGGGCTGCTCTGTGCAGAACTGGCAGTGGAGGATGTCCCTGCCTGCCCCCGTGCATGCCCGTCCTGTAGGGTGTGGGTGAGCTCAGTGAGCGCACGACACAAGCCGGCAAGTTCAGCACAGATGTCCCTGGACATGGCCTGCATGGCATCCCTCAGGGTGGCAGTGCTCTGCGCAACTTCGGCCCTTAGGGTCTCCGTGGCCTTTTCAATGGTTGCCCTAGCCCCCACACATTCCGCGGCATGCTCAGCCAGCATCGTGGACAGTTGTTGCTGCCGTTCTGTGATGTCCTCGAGGGACTGCTGCCCCTGCTGGCCCATGGCCAGTGCTGGTGGTGTGTTGGAGGGGCTGCTCCCCTCCTGTGGACTGAGGACTGGGCATGGGGTAGAAGGCCACTCCTCTACCTCTGTGTGCCCCTGTGTGTGATCCTCATGGGGGCTGGCGTCTGACAAACAAGGGGAATGTAGTAGGTCAGTGGGGCTTCGGACATCGTGCTCCTCAATGTCTGAGTCTGAACATGCAGCTATTGCAGCTGTCTCACCCATGTTGCTGCTGGCCGCTGACCCGGTGCCTTCTGTGGCAGGCAATTTTGGTAGAGGTGGAGCAGCTGCTGCTGGCCTGCTGACTACAGGGGTGCTTGCCGGTGGGACGTCCGGTATGCTTGCAGTGGGTCCTGCTTGTTGTGGGGTCTGCCTCACTGCAGCTGAGGTCGAGGGTGCGGGGACGGTATAATTGGCCTTCTTGGCTCTCTTCGTCGCAGGGGTGTCCTGGTCCTCGGGGTGTGAATCTGTGCCTGTGGTGGAGCAAAGGAGGGAGGGTGTTATTGATGGGTCTGCGGACTTTGGAATGACAATGATAGACATTATTCTGGTCAGTAGATGAGGCAGATTTCAGGCAGGGCCATGCAGGTTGTCTCCTTTTAGTGTGGAATGTGGATGCAGGTATGCGGGTGCCAGCAGTGTATACAGGGTGGTGCTCGCATGTGGCTATGGGCAGTGTGGAAATGTGTTGCATTTACACTCTAGGGCAACCTTGTGCTACACATGAATGGACTGCAGTGACTATGGCATGTCTTGTTTGAGGCACCTACCTTCATCGCCTGATGTCGGAGCTCCCCTTTCCATCCCTCCGACGCCTTCAATGGCTTCCATGCCAATCGTGGTTGCACAAATCTCCTCCCACGGTTGGAGTTTTAGTGGGGATTCCGACCCTCCACCGGTACCCATTGCAAGGTTGCGGTTCGCAGAGATGACCGCTCTGACCCGTATGCGGAGGTCGTCCCAGCGCTTCCTGCACTGCTGTGGGGTGCGGGGTACGGTCCCCACCGCGCTGACTCGCTCGGCCACCAGGGCCCAGATGGCCTTCTTTTTCCCTATCGCTGTCCTGGTCATTTCAGGGGAGAAAACGACAGATGCGTTGTCTTGCAGGGTCTCCGCAAGCATGCAGAGTTCCTCCCGGCTGAATCTTTCCTGGCGCTGGCGGTCACATGCCTTCTTAACAGCTTTAGGCATTTTTGGGTAGTTGGATGGGTGGGTGATTGGTTGGGACAGGTGTCAGGGTTGGATCTGGTGTTGTTCGGTAGGATGGCAATGGATTGTGTTATTAAAGATGGCCGACGTGCTGTTTCCCGTTCCGGCACGATGACGCTATTTCCGGTCCTGCTTTTTATGGCCACTAATTACGGTGGCCGCTAATTACGGTGGCTGCTACTTACGGTGGCGGAAGTGCACCTTGCTCGCTTTACGATGCCTGTAGGGGCCTTTTCCACCATGGCAATAATTGCATTACCGCCATGGCGTAATGCTCGTGCGCGATGGGTTGTAATGTGGCGCTCTTTACGCCATCGGCCCACGGCGTAAACGCTCATTACGCCATGGCGGTAATGATGGAAGATTACCGCCTGGGTCGTAACGAGGCCCACTGCATTTATTGAAGGTGTATTTAAAGTCTCTCTTGGGCTCTCTCTTTTTACTTTTTTCCAACTACTGCCCCACTACAAGTTGATTTAGATAATGTTGTAAAGGTTTGTAAAACAAAGCCCAAATGGTGCTTTATTGCAAAGCACCTTGTGTTTTCAACATGTAAATACAAAATAAACACAACACTATAACGGAAACTTTGGGGACGAATCATAGAAAGTTTTGCTCTCTGCAAAGGCACCTCGCACCGAATGCAGGAGTACAAAAATCATGCTGGTGACTCATGGATCACAGTTTGTGCGGATCCTTCCCTCCTTTTCATGGTGCTGATCGCTTTGCGTGACACACTGCGCAAAGTGTGGAAAGAGCCAGCACAAAGAAACAAATAGGGTCGGAAAATGGATATTACCCATTCCTTGATCAAAATGAGGAAGAACGAGGAATGATATGGGGGTGTTGAGGGACGGACAACTTCCCAGAGTAAAAAGGCACACGCAAACCTTGTGATCTCACCACCACAGAATACGTGATGTAATATACAAAGTGCAAAGGATATGTTTGTAAGCAGAAAATGCACACAATTTCAAAGTTACACTTCCAGGATCAATCCAGCTGTAGTGGCAGCGATCATACATGTTCATGTAACAAGGAAGAGGAGGAGGATGGTGAGAGATAGGATTTTCCATCCTCCCACAATGCTTTTTGGGATGCTAGATGATGAGGTGTATGCAAGGTACAGATTCCCTCCCCACGTTATCCTAGACCTCGTCAAGGAAGCGGGAGGAAGACCTTGCATCATCCACCATCTGCTCTCATGCACTCACGCCCCTGGAGAAGGTGCTGATAGCCCTACATTATTTGGCAACAGGCTCATTCCAGCACCACTCTGCCATTTATGCGGGCATGTCACATGCCATGCAATCCCAGGGCCTACATCAGGTAATGAGCCTGCATTACATCACGTGTACATAGGGACATATACTTGCCATGCACAACGCAGCCAAGGCAGGGAGTGTGTCAGGAGTTTTATGCCATAGGACACTTCACCTGGTTCCTGGGAGCCACTGATTGCATGCATGTTTCGCTACAGCCCCCCCCGAACAACCAAGCACATGTATCGCAACAGGAAGCATTGGCACTCAATCAATGCACATGTCATCTGTGATGCAAATGGAGTCATCATGCATGTGAATGCCAGTTTTACCAGACGCACACATGATAGCTTCATTTACTGCCAGTCACGACTATACCAGGCCTTGTCACCTGGTACATTTGGCAACACCTGTCTCATCAGTCGTATCAACTATCATGCACATGCAAGCAGTCATATGACACACAGAATAGCATGACAATCAATGCTAACAACAACCATTTCCACATTTGCAGTGGACAGTGCCTATGCGCTCTCACAATTCCTGCTCACGTCTTTCAGGAATCCTACCACCGCAGCTGAGGCAATGTATAACGCATCAGACATAGCCAATAGGGGGAATAGTGGAGCGCACATTCTAGGTGGTTCAAGTCATGCTACTGTTCCATTGACCACTCTGAAAGAATATTGGTATATGCCCCGGCAGTAGTATGCAAGATCATAGTGGCATCTTGTGTCCTGCACAATGTTACAATACAGCGTGGCATACCAGTAGAGCTGCAGGAGGGACATCACCCTCAGCCACTGGCACTTCCCATCTCCTTGGAAAGCCAATGGGCACAGGGGCAGGATGCATGCAATCAGGTTGTGAAAACCTACTTCATCTGAATGGCAGCCACTGTGGGGCACACACAGTGAAGCCACATCCCTGGTGCCCTTAAAGGATGAATTTGGGCTAATCCACCTTAACCGTAACAACACCCAGGGAACGTGTGTCTGGGAGAGGCAATCCGTGTGTGTCCATAGCCATCAAAACAAGTGAACAAACCACTGACACCGTCATAGCAGGTGGAAACAGCAGTATCCTTGCTGCTCACATAAAAGCACACAACACAATCAATGAAACATGAAATCGCTTCCACATGCTCACCACCAACAATTGTGCCCTCAGACACCCAACAGCACACAGGAGAATATAAGTAGAAAGACACAGCATAAAATGTAAGCATGAACAAACACTTGCTAGGACTGCTCTGTCCTCCCTAGGCATGTCTCACCCCAATATACAGGTGGAGTGGCTACTCCATTCCCTGCCAACAATACAGCTCATAAATGCATATACATATACATAGTCATACAGACTGAGAAATGTGCAAGTTCAGTTCAAAATTGATGCCCATCTCACCTTAGCTCTTTTCCCTTGAGAGTCTGCTCCAGCCATCCCCAGTCATTTAGCAATGCACTTCTCTGTAGATGTTCAAACCAGCCTAAACTGCTAAGTGTGGCATGCGGGTATTCTCCAGCCCTGTGCCCTTGCATATCAACAACCATCTCCCTCGACAGAATGCCTCGGAAGAAAGTAAAACATGAGGTCAGAGCATTTAAAACATCCCTGCACCCAATGACACTGTACCTTGTGCCCTGTGAGTGCCATGCAACAACTACAAGCAATAACTCGCAATCCTCCCATTTACATGTCTCCCTCCGCACCCATGTAGCTGGATCTGCTTACCTCAGTCCAACTCACTGAAAAAACACCCTACACAATGACAACTTTCCCACCCAATACACCACCACTGTGTGCCCCCCGCCCCGAGTGCCATGCAACAACTGCAAGCAATGACTTTCCAGCCTCCCATCTGCATGTCTCCCTCCACACCCATGCAGCTGGACCTTCTCACCTCAGTTCAATGCACATAAATACACCACACACAGTGAATACATCCCTGCCACTAATGTCACCATACACTGTGCTCCCTTGAGTGCCATGCACCAACCTGCACAAAGTACACACCTGGGTCCCATCCACAGAATTTCATTCTAACTCACCTTCTCAGCTTGCATAGACACACAGTGCATGAATTTAAACCAACTGGAGAGCCTTGAAGTGTCCCATATAGAACAAGGTAACTTGAAATCTATGGTCTACCCACTGGCACCAAAGGGTGTGGTAGCACCCCTAGCTATCCAGGGTCTTGCCCTCAATGCCTTTGAGCTTTGCCCTCCAGAGTGGGCTGCGTACCCTGTGAGGAACTCTGCATAGTGATGTTACTGCATCAGAGGCAGGTGCACAATAGCTGCTTTAGTCCCCCTGGATTGCCAGGGCACTGGCTGTGATCCGTCTGACCCATACCATCTGGAGAGGCCTGGGCTTTGCCTGTCAAACCACCTTGTCTGATTGCCTAGACATGCTTTGCAGAATAAAATAAGGCTGTCAATTAATCCTGCATGGAACTGTGAAACTTAACAATCAAGGTTTACGGAGCAGTGTCCACTGGGTGCTTGGGGTGTGCCCCTGGCTCTGCTAAGATCCAATGTGCTTAGAAGCTGCTAGCCCCCTGTACCATAAAACCACCTGTGAATTCACTCCTGGGGCCATGCAGAGGGAGTTGTGCTGTTTCAGGTGGCAAGGGGATGTGCCTGCTTATTTGGCTCATTGGAAGAGATAATTTGTGCCCTGGCCTCAGCTCCATTAAGCCTGGGTGTGCCACCCCCTCCTCTGAGAACTTGTCTCAAACGTGGGTCAACTGTTTTCCCGGCCAGCAGTGGGCCTGCAGCATCCTTCTGGGGTTCCTGCCCCTCCCTGGAGGGAAAATCCCAATTTTGACCTGGCCAGAGCACCACTGCCGCACCTCCTTACCCCTGACCCTTGTGCATCTGGATCGCATACGGGTCCACTGTGGCCCCTGCTCAGTGGGTCCTGCTGTCCTTCGTCCAGGGGGCCACATGGACTTTACTGGCCAGGACCATTAGAATGCATTGTACTACCAGATGGCTGGCCTCCTCTGGAAGTCCAGATGGCTGTCAATTGAACCATTCTATTACAATGTGGGCCCAGAAGGACGCAGGGCCCTCATGGGCAGAACTCACTCTCTGTCACACAGGGTACACATGCTACAAGGAAGCTCACTCACCTTCCTCTCGATTACTGTACACAGTGTGCAAGGAACCTGACTGTGCCCCATTTGGTTCTTGCTGCCACACCTGTTCTTTGTGGTGAAAACACCATGATGATGGATGCTACCAGCCTAACACCATCCATGTGGTGTGTCCTGAACAGAAGAACTGCCCCCAATGATACTGTAGAGTCTGTCTTCTGTACACAGCATTTTCTGCACAAGACACTGAATGTGTATGCAGTTGTAGAGAGGGAGCCAAGTACCTCTACCGGAAGTTCATCCCCTATTCTGCCTATACGTTGCCAAACCGGATATTGCAACATGCGCAATACCTGTGAGGATATCAATACCACGAAAAGTTCTTGAAGCAAGGTATCCATTGAGAAAACCCTATATGTATCTGTGGAGAAATGATGATTTCCAGAAGGAAGTTCCAGAAGAAGTGTGAAAATGAAGGAAAGTAAGGACTGGTGGCATCACGTGGAGCAGAGATGACGCACTCAGAAGAGATACAAATTATAGACCTTATAGAATCTGATGACGAAGTAGTGAAGTAAGCAACATTTCAGGAGCAAAATGAAGATTGTATGTGCGAAGAAGCATCGAAGAAAATGCAAAGCCATTTTTTTATGAATGTACAGATGCAGTAACGCAAGTAGACAAAGTAATCATAGGGCTGGCTATATAGTGAATATATTGAAGTCAATGTGCCAATGTATATACATAGGAATGTCTAGAATCTATATGTTCCATGACACACTTTAGCAAACTTGGTCCCCGTAAATGAAAGGGCTGGAAGTGTGGTGCAGCAGAATAAGAATAGCTGGTGGCAAAGGAATATTCGAGAAAGGCTTGTCTGTACCAGTGTTAAGAGTAGGGGTCACCACAAGCCTAGTTATATACTCGAGAAGGTACATGAATGTGAGAAGCAAGCTCAGCTCCTGTTTGAGGTGTAATGAAAACCGCTGGGGTGCCACAATTTCTTCATTTAAAAGTATTAGATACAACGAGAAGCTCAAAAACTTGGTCTCCAGCCACATGGTCAGATGAAAATAGACCAGGAGATAAAACCATGCTTCACTCCCTTTTATTCTCAGGTGCAATGAGCCTCTACAAGGCCGAGTTCAAAGACATTAATTGAATGGCAGACCGCAGGAGTGATGATGGATGTTGGGTTAATTGGGTGGGGAGGCATGACCACGCCAAACCCCCAACACCTGGAGTACCAGTTGTGTGCTGCTAGTGAGTGGAATATTCCAGAAGGTTAAAATTGTGCCAACCAGTTACAGAGGTATTAAAGAGCCCTATAGTTTGAGAAGCCAGTAGTATGTTGTGTATTAAACTGACACAGAAGATGACTTGCACTTGAGAAGGGCTTAATTGTCCACCTGATCTTAGTGCCCCAATCACATCAATAGAAAGTATATAAAGAAGTTCCTGTTGACCAACCACAACCCCTAGTAGGTTCTCTTATTTTGCCACATATCCTGATGTCACTCATGACAAATATTTAGTATAAAAGCACTGTTTTTTATTAAATGCTTTGAGATAATTCTGTGCGGCGTCCATTGATGTCCGTTGTACTCCCTGTTTTAAAGACTTGTAATTAAAACAGTCTTGTTTTTTTGCCAACTTCCTGAGTCGGTGTGATTATTGATATATGAGTAAGATCTGCATCACCATCCATCTCAGAAACTGTTACCTCGTCTTAAAGGACCCGATCCTCGGGTTCACTTGGTAGCAG
Organism: Ambystoma mexicanum; assembly: GCF_040938575.1. Taxonomy (NCBI): domain Eukaryota; kingdom Metazoa; phylum Chordata; class Amphibia; order Caudata; family Ambystomatidae; genus Ambystoma; species Ambystoma mexicanum. The sequence goes on along the minus strand of NC_090928.1, from coordinate 465,133,264 downwards.
AGAGAGGATGGCTATCAAGGCCCATCGACCAGTAAGCTCTTAGAGATTGCGGAACATTGGCGTCCTCCGCCATTTAGCTGGAAGAGTGGAAGGTTTCCTGTGGAGAGCGTTCAATGTAGAAAACTTGCAAGTAAAGAAGATACAGGTGGGACGGTCTCCTCTTCCACAAAATCCCTCCTGGTTTCCACAGGCGCTGAGCGGACCAAAGGCGAAAGTGGCCGGTGGGAGGAGGAGACGATCCCGAGTGTCAGGAGCCGAAAGGCGAAAGGTGAGTGGATTGAGGGAAATGGCAACTAATGTGAGAACATGGGATTGTGGTAATAGTAAAGAGTAACAGGGGGTTGGTTGAGTAAATATGTGATGAGGAGCGTCTAAGATAAGCCCAGTGTACTACGCTCAAGGAGCCTCTAGAAGGAGTTATTCCAAAACCCAAGTCAGTAAACTAGGCTGCAAACGGACAAGGTCTGTGAGAGGGAATAATTAAAACTCCTATCGGAGTAGTTAGAGGCAAGTAATAGCAGCGAAGAGCGCTGAGGAAGTATATTTTGAAAGTCAACTAGTTTGTCTGTTTGTGTATTTTATGTGTTGGAAAAAGTGAAGTGTCAAAGAGCAACAAGGATATTTTATGATGAGTAGAGACCAAAAAGCTATTATCTGTTTTAGGTATTGCCATTGCCGGCCAAAGTAGGCATTTGGAGTAAAGTGGTGAACTAGAGCCTTTGGTGCACGCTCATATTCTTTTCTGAAACGTATTTTATGTAAAGGAACGGTAAGTTTCGACAATCAATTGAGACTTGTCAAAATTACGGATGTCACTCCACTAATGCATCTTTGTAAGCTACTGCCAAAACACGTACCCAAGCTTAAACAGTATAGTGCAGAATTTGTTAAGGGTACCGCAGACAAAATGTTCATGCCATGGCTAGAAGGGAGATTGCTATCAAAAGCAGTTTTTTAACACATGCTTGTACGCTGCGTACACAGGGAAGAAATCAGAGAAAAGGTTAGCCAGCTAGAGCTTTGGAAGATGTACCAGGTGGAACAAGAAAATCCACTTCCTTAGGATTGGATGCTTATTCAGTGCAGGGAGGAAGGTGCCAAGCCTTCTGCTCTACCTACCACGCATGAAGTAAATGGTGATAATGCAAAAGATGAAGGATTGTATCCATTAAGGGTGTAAAAGTGGCGATTAGATATAGTAATTGGATACATGAACCATAGCATAGCAGTGATGAGAGTCCAGAAAGAGAAGGGACTAAAGGAAAGGAGGAGTCCTCCAAGGTCCTACAAGACAAAGAAGAGATGAGCGAATGCTCGAATTTATCCCTAGATATAGAACGAGTGATTAAGAGATGGAAAGGAGAAAGGGATAAATCTGACGCGGTTACACTCGCACAGAACAAATGGATGGGTGGAAAGATATTGCTCAAACTTGATGGGAAGAGCATCGAGAATCTAAGGCAAGGACAAGATCAAGACGAACAGAATTGAAAAGACAGAGCACGAGTGAACGAGAGGAATTATTGAAAGAGGATGAGCATAAAAGGAAGAGTAGACAAAGGAGAGAACAAATGTATCAGGAGGAGCTACTAAGAAAAGAAGAAAGTGCAGAAGAGCAGAGAAAGTAAGACAGCAGGCAGAGAGGAATGGAAGAATGAGACAGGCTAGAGAAGAAGAGAGAAGAGGAAGAAGAACAGAAATTATGAGACAAAAGAATGCAAAGACGAAGAGACAAAGAAGTGTGTAGAGCAAATGAAAGAAGGGAAGAAAAAAGGCAGGAGGAGGATAGAGTTAGATGGGAAGCAAAGAAGTGAAGAAAATTAGATGAAGAAATGGAACAAAAAAGGAGACAGAGGGCATGTGACATTGATCGCTTTGAGAAAGAGTTGATGGATTCCAGTACATGGGGCAACATAGAGGAGTTCCACCCGTCCCAAGCAGCAATGCCATGACCGTCTAGGGTAAACCTAGATGAGATTTTTGAGATAGGAAGTATCAGAGATAGAATCGATAAAGCTTATAAGGATATGAGGACAAAAAGTGAATCGAGAAGTAAGGGAAATGATCGATCCACAGCTAGCCAGTCAGGGAGCAAGGAAGGAAGTCCATTTAGTCTCGAGCATTGAGCCTTGTCCTTGGACGGGCTACCTTTAAACAGAGATGAGAAAGATGAAAGCCATACTAGTGGGGGTATGTCAGAACAAGACAGAGAAACCTCCTGTGAGCAAGAGGGAGAAAGTGCAGGCAGTCCAGAGGGATGTCTGCAGACTAATAAGGAAGTAATATGGTCAAATTTAGACCAACCTAAATATACATCGCCAGACCCTATGGCATACCAAGAGCAACCTTAAGGACGGTCACATAGTGAGATGGGGGAATCACCACCATATGTGAGCAGGTTGAGGTCATTGCCAGGTAAACGGCAATCAGGGACCATTGTCCCCACAATGAGTTAGCAGATGGTGGAGCGGATTGCGGATATGGGTTTATGCAATTCCCCTTATTGGAGAAAGGATGGGTCAGACCACAGTATATCCCTTGGCCCCAAATGGACAATGATAATTTGAGATGCAAACTCCCTAGTTTAGCGGTGGGTGCAGGAAAATGGATTCATGAGCTAGAAAAGATGACAGGAGCAAATACGATAGCCATAAGGGACATTAAGGGTCTCCTAGCAGCCATTCTTGGAGAAAAGCTGATGATATCTGGACGGGAGCAGGTTATTTGATTGTTATGACACAGAATACAGCTCATGACGGAGCACCATTTAATAATTGCAGAGCGGCTGTCTGGAAAGTGCTCAAGGGTACAGTATCCTGATACCTCGGATATGGGTGCAATTATGGCACGCAAGATGAACAATGATGAGGATCTGCTTGCTTCTATTCAAAGTATTCAGGAATGTTGGACTTTGGAAATGAGGGAGCCTTGGGGGATATCAGTGCCAGTATTTTATCACTTTTTGTGTCAGTGATTGCCAGAACAGGTAGAGAGATAGCTCAAGAAACTAGTGGGAATGGAAGCAAAAACATGGGCAGAGATACAGTTGACTATTGGGCATCATTGTCGATTACTGAAAGAGAAAAATAAGAAGAAAGAGGATGCTTGGAAACTTGAGGAAGGTAAGTTAGTCCAGAAGAAATGATCCAAGTACGCCATAAAAGGAGTGCCACTGACAAGCGGAGAAGGGCTGAGAATGCAAGCAGTGGGTATGTTACAGGTGAGTAATCAATGCCAATCAGATCAAGGAGTGAATGGGTCTGTGTCGAGAGGTAGAGGTACAGGCTTCAGAGGAAGAGGTGGTTTCCAGAATAATTAGGGTAGCTTTCAAAATAACCAAGGTGGGTTTCAGAATATGCAGAATGACAACCAAAATATACAAGGAGGGCAATTGAGAAGATTGCCTCCTATATCTTGGACATGTAGTATGACAGGGGACATTGCACAGACATGTGACAGCCAAGGGTATTTATAGAATGGGCAATTCTCTAGAGTGGGGACAGCTTATCCTCCAGCATATAGCTCACAAAATATGGATGGGTTTGCCCAAGATCAGACAGTGAATAAAGTACAAGTGCCGCAAAGGCAACAGGCTTTGCAACCACAGCAAGCACCATTGAATCAGCTGCAAGGGCAGTCACAGCACGCACCCATGCAGATACAGCAGAGTGCAAACACGGGACAGTTATTTACGACTAGAGTAGGGGGTGTCACTGTCATGTGAGAACATCCTTTTACAGGCACGGGAATAAGTATGTATCCACAATAGGACAGATCACAGGGCGACTTGATGTGTTCAGTACTATGGGTGACACCGAATTCTCAAGAGTAACCAAGGGTTGATCTTACGGTAGGAGGCAAATCCTTTTCTTTTTTTGTAGATATTAGGGCAACTCGCTCATGTATACGAGAGGGAAAATGTTCATTATTGGAAAATACCATGAATGTGCAAGGCTTCTCAGGAGCTACAAGTATAGTTCCTTTTACTGATGAATTACCAGTCTTTATGGGAGAATGTGATATGTCTGTATGAGGCGAGGAGTGCCATTAGAGTCAGAAGTTTTCCTTTATAGGGTGCGCATTTTGTTAACATGGCTACTTATGAGGATACCTGATGAATTTTTGTTCAGGGCACAGATACCTATGGACGAAGAGGGGGGACAGATTTTTCCCTTACAGCTGCAGGCAGTCATAGTGCGAGGGACGGCCGTGGAGAACGGTAATTGCCATTGGGGAATGGTATAGATTGACTGACGTCACAGATGAAGGTATGTTTAGGGATGATCTGTCAGACGATGAAGTAGTATTCAAGATGAGTATTACCTATTGGATCAGAATAGAGAGAAGGGGAATCCCTCAGAGAATGGTGATCGTACAACAGTGCCCCACATTTTATGATGAAGATATGGAAAAAGTGCCAACCTCTTTATGGACTACAGGCCCTTATGACGTAGGCCTATTGAGGGAGGTGGGAGAAGTTAAGATTAAGTTGAAACCAAGAGCAATTTTACCTCGAGCAAGGCAGTAACAAATGCCTCGAGAGGCGGATGAGGGTATTTTTAATACTATAATGCTATGACGGAACAAGTCATGTTCTTGATGTCAGAGTCACTGTGTAATACTGCTGTGTACCCAGTGAACAAATTGAAAGGAGGATCATGTCGTTTAATTCAGGACATGAGATCAATTAACCAGGTTGTAATGGCAGAATTTCCTCTAGTTCTGAATCCTGCAATGATTTTATGTAGAGGCATGTTATTTCATAGTGATTGACTTGAGAAATGTCTTTTTCTCAATTCCGTTGCATAAGGAGTCTCAAGATCTTACGTCATTTATGTTTCATCAGACTAAGCTGAAGAGTATTCGATTTCCACAAGGGTACTGTGAGTCTCCGTCAATCTATAGTAGGGTTCTGCAGATGGACCTAAGCAATATTTATTTGCCAAGCGTTGTGCTGCAGTACGTAGATGATATTTGAGTTTGTAGCACGACAGAAGATGAGCGTAGACAAGATTAAATTTGGCTAATGACTATTCTAGCAAACAAGGGATACAAGGTAGACAAGGAGAAATTACAATATTGCCAGGAAGAGGTGTTGTACATAGGTCAGTAAATTTCACATCAGGAAAAGAATGTTACACCTGAAATAGCTGAGGTGATCATGAAGACACCAAAACCGCACACGATAAAGCAAATGCAGCAGTTTTTGGGGTTGTGTAACTATGTTGGTGCATGAGTATTTGATTATAGTTCATACACAAGACCTCTTTTACAGGCTTTAAAGAAAACCCAATTGAATAATGAGAAAATAGAATGGACTGAGGAAATGGAGGAAGGGTTTGAGAAGTTGAAGAAAGCAATTTGTACAGCTCCAGTATTAGTAATTACCAATTATTCTGAGGAGTTATTTTTGTTTTTGCGCACAAATGAAAGTTATGGCAGCAGTGCTTACATAGAGAACTATATTTGGGTATAAACCTTTGGCATATTATAGTGGGATTTTAGATCAAGTTATGAGAAGACACTTTCCTTGCGAACAATTGCTGGTAACAGCTGCGTTCGCCATTGAGATGTCTACTAGCATCGTGAATGGGTGTTCCATGACTTTATTTGTTGAGCATGCTTAGTGTTTTAGAGAAAGCTAAGGTTACACTGACGTATCAGAGATTTCTGCATACGATGTAGTTGTATTGTATCCAGCAATCAAAATAGTCAAGTGTAAAATAGTGAACACTGCCACGTTTGTAGCCAAGCCTGTGACCGAGGATGAGCAAGTGCATGATTTCTCGAATTATGAAGAGTTTTATGACGAGATTCTAAGGGTGAAGGAGAATGCTCTAGCAGGGGGGTTCTCTTTATTGACGGGTCATCAAAATGGATCAAACTGGTGGAGAAAGGCATTCAAATACAGCTGTGGTAAGGCAAAGAGCTTACAGGGAATTTGAAGTGTTATCAAGTGCAAGACTACCGTCTCACTTTTCGGCACAGGATGCAGAATTAGTGGCGCTTATTGTCACGCTCGAGAAACACAAAGGGCAGGAAGTGACGGTGTACAGTGAATCTGCCTATGTGAAGTCAACCGTGCAAGCAGGATTATCATGTTGGAAAAGAAGGGGCTACCTCCGAGCAGACTGCACCCCAGTGCAACACACTGCATTATTGGACATACTAAGAGAACAGATTTTTTCTCATGCAGGAATGAAGCTGCAGACAAAGGGGACAAAAGGGTTGCATATTCACCTGATATTTTAAGTTTTGATACTCCTGATGTAACGGAAAGAATTGTCACAATTATAATTGTAAATGAAGGATTTAATCATTTGTCTAGAACACAGTTGATGGAAGTTGAAGGTAGTGCTCCACAGGAAGAAAAGGAGCTATGGACACAGAGGGGGTGTTCTTTATCCCCCTCTGAAGCATTGTGGCTGCAGGACAGCACTCGTATACCAGTGATGCCTGTAGCCTTATTATTGGCAGTGTTAGTACAGCTACACTATTCTGTTCATGTAACTAGGGAAAGCCTTGCAGCATCTATTGCGGAGGATTGGTTTGTACCAAACCTGTTAGAACATGTTGCTTTGGGGGCTTGTCACACCAGTGACACATGTGAAGTCAACTATTTCTCTGACAAGTGTTCCTATGATTCCCGCTGTAGGAAAGATGATGTCTGATGTACTTCATGAGCATTTTACACATATTCTTTTGGAAGGAAATAGACCCAAGAGAAGTGCAAGGGAGGATGACCATGAGTTAAGTGATTATTTAGACAGTACAGCACATTTGGGGAACGACATGTGGTATCAACACATGACGGAGGTAGGAAAGTTAACCTCTGAGGAGGATTTTTATGTTTTTGCTCTCCTACCTTATTCTATGGAAAAGTCCAAGATATTCATAGCTATAGAGATAGATGTCCAAACAGCTCATTTCTTGACTCACCTTGCACTCTGCCATACAAGAGGTCAATTCCAGGGTGGAAGAGCATCTTTGGTATGGGCAAGTGAATGGACAGCTCTAGAAGTAGACAATTATATTCAAGATTTAAAAACAAGTGAAAGACTGCACACCAGAGATCATGTGTTGGATATGAACAACCTGGCATGGAAGGAGCAGGAATCTGATACGAAATAAATGGAAAGCTCAATTGCCAAAGAAAGACTGATTGATGAAGAAATAAAAAGATGCAAGGAAAGAGGCCAGATGCAGATCCGGGGAACAGTACTTTCTCCAGATGGCTGAGAAGAAGGCATTGGGGGGTCATTACGAGTCGTGCGTAAGGGATACCGGGCACCGGTAAGAAGACCGCTGCCGGTAATCCCTTACCGCCTGATTCCGAGGTCACTTGGAGGAATGTATGGTCTGACCACATGTCCCTTACAGGTCCCGCTAAGGGACCAGGGCGCCAATAACGGGCTTGCCATTCATGAGCCCGTTATTAGCACCCTCCCCATTCCCATTGAGCCCTATGGGGGCTCAAATGGGAATGGGGAATGGTTTGTTCAATGGGGACTTACCGGTCCCGCTAGGGTCGGACTGCACCGGTAAGTCCCCATTGAACAACACCAGTGCCGGACCCGGTATTGGAGGCAGCCATGGCACAAATAGCGCCATGGCTACCTCCAATCTCGGAATGAGTCCCATAGTCGTATGCAGAGCCATGGCAGTAACTGGACATCATAAGCCAGTAATAGATTGTGTGTAAAAAGGATGCAAACCTCTCTGGCCGGTCTACCAGCAATGAAGGATGGGACAGTATTGATAATGGACCACTACTGGGCCTGCGTATGCAGAGCATACATGAAGCTGCCCAGAGATTTGGGAGGGCTATGCATGAGTAATTCCAAAAAGCAACCTGAAAATTGGTGAGTTTCAAACGAAGATGCTCACCTCAGAAAGAAGAGATCTGTTGGACTCCTAAATCGAATAAAAAGGGAGAATTACTTCTCATCTAAATCAATTGAAGCCTTTGATGCTATTCCATATTAGCACAGTTTGTTCAGAAAAACTGCCTCAGTCTTTATAATTATCTTTATGCCCGGGATCCAAATGATGGCAAATGCCAAGTGGTTACAGATAACTAGATGGAGCTCCTGCAGACAATCAACACTACCATAAAGGGATTCAATGCTATCAAGGAAGAGCTGAGAGCCATATGACTGATGACTCTCAAGAATAGATATGTCCTGGACATGTTTACAGCTATGGATGGAGGTGTTTGTGGCAAAATCAGAGAATCATGTGGCACATTCATACCTTCTCACGATGATGAAAATGGGACCTTGACTAGAGGCCATAACGATGCTGACAAACTTGTACGTCAAGATGGAAGATGAAGTAGAAGACATTGCACATGACAGCAGGTTTGCATCAATCTTCTCATGGGTTCCACAGTGGATGGCGAATATCTTTAAGTTAAGCCAGTATTCATGCACCTGAGGGAACAAAATTCCTGTATCTGAGGAATCACAAGAAGTATGTGGGAAGATGGACCTACTGCAGTCCGAATGGGCAATGAAGTCTAAAGAACTGGAATATTGATTAACATGTGAAATCACCAGGAATCCTGGAGGGAGTAATAAAGATATGGACTCTAAATAAACATTTCTTCAGATGAGGATGCCTGGATGTAAAGACTGATGGGAGAGTGGTCAATGAATCGCCCGGATGGGGGAGTGTAGAGGAGGAACCAGGTACCTCGACCAGAAGTTCCGCCAATATACTGCCTATATGTTGGCAACCAGAAATTACTACATACGCAATACCTGTAAGGATACCAATACCACGAAAAGTTCTTGAAAGAAGGTATCCATTGAGAAAACCCTATATGTATTCACAGAGAAATGATGATCTCCTGAAGGAATTTGAAGAAGAGGTGTGAAAATGAATGAAAGAGAGGACTGGTGATGTCTCATGGAGCAGGGATGATGCATCCAGAAGAGATACAAATAAAGTAAGGATATAGACCTTAAAGAATCTGATGACGAAGTAATGAAGTAAGCAACAATAAGGGAGTGAAATGAAGATTGTATGTGTGAAGAAGCACCGAAGATAAGGCAAAGCCATTTTACGAATGTACAGACGCAGTAATCCAAGTTGACGAAGTAATCATAAGGCTGGCTTTACAGTGAATAGATTGATATATATATATATATATATTACACGGCCCACTGTAGCGGGCGTGTAGTTATGGTTAAGTTGCTAAACTCATAGGAAGAGCACTTTTTTGGCGGCTTATAACTTTGCTCCCCCTGGACGAAACCTCACCAAACTTTGCAAAAAAAAGTATATGGTCGGCTCTGAATCTTTTCGCCAAGTTGGACGAGGTTTCGTGCGGGAGGCGAAGTTAAAGGGGGGGTCCTAAATTGTATTTTTGTTACATATACTGAATGGGAAAAACTTTGCACACCACTACAGGCTGAACGTCTGGCCGGAATTTCACCAAATCTGCGGCAGGAGCAGGGCTTGGGTCAGAAAACATGCTTTGTGTGTTTGGTGGAAATCCAACCAGTTCTTTTGTTGCAAAGAACTGAAATGCACATCCCAAAAAATGTGTGATATCTGTGTCCGCTCTGCAGACACATTTCCCTGTTCGCTCCGTGGACAGAAGTGTCATTGGCTCGCGGTACGGCGTGCTGTCGGAGAAGTTTGAATGCGGCCGGTGGTTGGCTGGAGGGAAGCTTGGTGTGTGTCAACATTTTTTGGTAAAGCCCCCCTGGTGTCTCAGAGGACTGTGCAGCGGGTGAAGGGTCTGGAAAATGTACCGTACGGAATTAAATGTGTTGGCGGCAATAAGGAGGGACCGGATGGGGGAGTGAGAACTGGTTCATGTGACATATGTAGGCGAGTACTTTTTGTGGTGATTGAAAGCAGCTGTTGTAACAGCCCCCTAGCTTCTGGCACAACCTGTTTGCAGATATCTCTTTTCGTGGTCAGTGGTGGCAGGTCAATTTCAGAAGGGGAGTGAATTGCACATGACATAGGTTGGGTGGGAGCGCGGGGGGCTGTGCGCTGCAGATGGAATGCGGTAGTTGGGCACATGGTGCATTGCATGGCTGAATGAAGGTGCAGTGGGTCTGTGGAAGGATTGCACTATTGGGTGCATGGGCAAAGGTATGCACTCCAGAGCATATGGCTGCAACATACCCACCGCAGGAATGCATGTTTCACTCTGCATTCAGTCCAGGGTGATGCTTGCATAGTGTGGTGTGTGCAGATTGCTTGCAGTAGGGTCAGTCTTGCAAACAGAATGTGGATAGGTTGACAGTGACACAGTACTTTGTGAATGGGAGTGGGCACGCCCAAAGTAAGTGAAAGAAAGTGCACAGAGGTGCAGGAGAGAGCGTTTTCTTTGTACATTATGTTAACGGTTTTCAATTTGTTGCTGCATAGCTGCATGGCGGTGCACAGGTTGGGTAGGAGTGCTGGTGGCAGTGGTGTGTATGTGGATGGTCGTAGTTGGTGACATGGTGACATGCATGGTGGCATTACGTTGCTGTGGGTAAATTCAGGACCTATGCTGTGTGCAGATTTGTTGAAGTAGGCCCAATGTTGTGAAAATGTTGTGGTTAGTGACGCAATACTTTGTGAATAGCTGTGTGTAGGGGTGGTGGAGGCTCTGGTGTGTTTGTGGATTCAGTTAAATGCAACCTGTTTTCATGAATGGGTATTTTATGGTGTGGGGGAGTTGGGGTGAAGTACCGCTACCTACGTATGTTATGTTTGGGCATAATGTTAGCTGCCCACATGGGCATTAACTGTTTCAATTTGTTGCTGCATACCACCATGGTGGTGTACATGTTGGGTAGGAGTGTTGGCGGCAGTGGTGGGTATGTGTATTGCCATAGTTGCTGACATGGTGACATGCATGGTGGTATTACATTGCCTTGGGTGTGTTAAAGGCCTAGACAATTGGGTGCAGGGCCGAAGGCCATACACTCAATAGCCTAAGCCTTGAGGACACCCACAGCAGTAATGCATTTGTGAATGTGCATCATTTAGAGGGTGGTGACATGTAAGGAATGGTTATGGAGCACATTTCAGCTATTATTGGCCAGTGTTGCAAACAGAATGTGGGTAGGTTGGCAGTGGCACAATACTTTGTGAATGGAAGTGGGTACGCCCATAGTATGTGAATGAAAGTGCACAGGGATGCAGGAGAGAGTGCTTTGTTTGTACATTGTGGTAACTGTTGCAATTTGTTGCTGCATAGCTCCATGGCAGTGCGCTGTGGTTGGAGATGCTGCAATGCAAAGTCATGCAGTGTGGGCACTGGGTGCAGTGTTTGCATACTGTCTGGTAGAGGGTATGGTTGAAGGGCAGTTTATATACACTTGAATAGTGTGCTGTGTACACATGCTTGTAGTATGGGCAATGTTGTAAACATTTTGTGGCTAAGTTGGCAGTGAGACAATACCTTCTGAGTGGAATTGGGTAAGACATTAGTATGCGAATGAAAGGGCGTAGTGGTACCAGAGACACAATAATGTTTATCCATTATGGGAACTGTTGCATGTAATGCTGTGCATGTCCATTGCAGTATGGAAGTTGGTTAGGAGTGCTGGTGCCAGTGGGGCGTATGTGCATACTAGTAGTTGATGACATGCTGACATGTATGATTGTATTACGGTGCAGGGAATGTGTTCAAGGAGCACACCGACTGGAGAAATGCAGGTTTGACAGTGCATGAGGCACAGGGTGTTGATCTTTGGAGAATGGGTGTGGAGCACATTGTCAACATGCTATAACACCACAAGTGAGTTGCAAAGCGTGTATTGTGCATTCCATAGTTGTGGTGATAGTTGCAACATGCTACAATATTTGGTGTGCGGTAGGAGATGGTGCAGTGAAATGTTGTGCAGTGTGGCCAAAGGGTGCAGTGTGTACGTAATGTGAGTATGGAAGTGGGTATGGTTGAAGTGCAGCTTACATGTGGTTGGTTACTCTGCTGTGTACAGATTTATTGAAGTAGGCCCAATATTGTGAAACTGTTGTACATAGGTTGCAAGTGACATAATACTTTGTGAATGGCAGTGCATAGGGGTGGTGCAGGCTGTGGTATGTTTGTGGATTCTGCTAAGTGTGACAGGTTTTCATGATTGGGCATTTTATGGTGTGGGGGAGTTGGGTAGTAGTGCTGCTACATATGTTACGTTTGTGCATAATTTGGGCGCCCACATGCTCGCTTGCTTGGATGTATAGTGTTGTGGTGGGTATGGAAAGGGCTGCAATGTTGTGTGCATGGCCAAAGGTGTGCTGGGTGTGTCTTAGGATCTTTGTGGATGCTGCAATCATGCATTATTTAGCAGAGGTTTGTGGTGCAGGCGCTTTGCAATGAAACCGAACGGGTGTTGAGAGTGTTTAACAGTACATATGGAGTGGTGTATAGATATGAAAGTGTGCAATGCAGAGGTTTTGTATGTAATTGCTGCATGCTTGTTTGAAAATTTAACAGCACCCAATAGGGGAGTGCTGCAAAAAGTGACCGTGCTAAGGGAAGAAGTATTGTCTGAGCTTTACTGGGCCATGGCCCTCACTGTAGATGGGAAAGCGCACATGCACAAACTGCCATTATGAGCAGGGTGAGAAGGGAAATGAAATTGTGGGAAAAAGGAACATAGGAGATTAGGGAGTGGTTCACAGGAAGGGCTGGTACCATTTCATCCCAATACTGTGTCATGAGGGTGGTCGAGATGGAGAGACACACAGTGCCTATCGTCGGTGATACCTTTGTGCGCCATCTGCACAGGTGTTTTGTGCAAAGAGGTGTTGCTGGGAATTTCGGGTTGGAAGGAGTGGATGCTTTCTGGGCCTGTCAGGGTAACTGCAGTTTTGGCGGGATGGTTCGCCTTTGCAGATATGTGGCGTCCATCACAAACGTTGGCTTTGTTGTGCTGCACTATGGAAATCTACATTTGGGGTACATGTCGTGTGGCTGATTAATCTGTCACCTGAAGAGGTTGCTGACCGCAGTGATGTGTATTTTTCCTACTGCCAAGGTCGTTTTCCCATGAATAACACCAAAAGGAGATTGGGTCCATTTATTTATTTATTCAGATTTGTAAAGCGTGCAACAGCTCGAGAGCATCGTGGCGCTCTTTACATAGGGGTAAACAACTTTGTTACACAGGTAGTAGTAAAAAGAGGTCACCACTTAGTTACAAGGAACAGAAAACAAAACTGAGTTACAATGTCGAAAGCAGTAATGAGTACTTATGGAGGAAACAGACAGTTCATATCTTTAATTAAAGAGAGCAGTTTTGAGCTTTTTGCAAAAAGTAAGGAGGGACGTTTCTGCTCTAAGTTCAGAAGGGAGCACATTCCATAGCTTGGGGGCTAGGTATGGGAAGCCTATTCCTCCAGCTTTGGCTCTGTGGATGCGTGGGATGGTAAATTTGTTCGGGTAATAGGTTCTAGTGGGCCTAGTTGAGGTGGGTCTAGATATTGTGTCTGAGAGGTAGGATGATGCGGTGAGGTTGATGCATTTGTGTGCAGTGGTGAGTATTTTAAATGTGATGCGGTCTTTGACTGGGAGCCAGTGTGCATCGTTTCTGGCTTGCGAGATGTGATCTCTTTTTGGTATGCTTAGGGCTGCTCTTAGTGTGTTATTTTGAGTGGTTTGGAGCTTGTTTATGTTTAGAGCCAGCGAGTAGAGCGTTGTAGTAGTCAAGCTTGGTTCCTATAGTAGCTCTAGCTTTAGAGAGACAGTTGACCGTGGTTAGGAAGGGTTTGATGGCGTTGATGAGTTTGGTGCTGTGGGCGGAGGCAGAAACTATAGCGCTGACTTGCTTGTTCATGGACAGTGTGGAATCTAGCTGCACCCCTAATGTCTTAACAGATGTTAGCACTGGAATAGTACAGTTGTCTATGTTGAAATTAGTGTAGAGACAGTCTAGGTTGGCTAGGGTGGATTTTTGGCCAAGGATGAGGATCTTGGTTTTATCCCCATTGAGGCAGAGGCCATTGGTGGCCATCCACGCTTGTATGGTGGCATAGATTTGCTGAAGGGTGTTGGCATCTTGGGTGTATGTACCGGATAGGGGAATGAGCACTTGGGTGTCATCAGCATAGTTAGTGTATGCAATCCCAAGTGCATCCAGTCTGTCAAAGAGAGGCTTAGTGAAGAGATTTACAGCATGGGGGCAGTACATGATCCCTGCAGTACGCCACGGTGGATGATGGTGGGCGTAGAATGAGCCATGTTGGAAAAGACTTTCATTGCTGTCCCCTCTAGGAAGGAGGTGATCCAGGTAGCACCATGCTCGGAGAAGTGAGCATCATGGCTGAGATGTGATGTGAGAGTTTTGTAGTCCACAAGATCGAACACTGCCGAAAGGTCAAGAAGGAGGAGGGCAGGCTTGCCGTTGTCTAGGATTTGAGTTATTTGATTTTTTTATATCTAACAGTGCAGTTTCCGTGCCGTACCCCTTGCGGAAACCTGACTGCCTTTTGCCTAGGATGGAGTTGGTTTCTAGATAGAGTTGGATCTGGATGTGAGCTGCTTTGTCTAGTAGTTTGAGTAGGAATGCGACTGTTGTTATAGGCCGATAATTGTTAGGTTGGGAGGGGTCTAGTGTGTTTTTTTTTAAAGAGGGGGCACACCCATGCCTCCTTAAGGCTGTTTGGGACGACACCTGATTTAAATGAGGCATTAAACAAAGCGGTAAGGAGAGGGGCCAGTGGCTCGGCACAATCCTTAATAATATTGTGGGGGCATACATCACCTTTGCATTGCGGTGGTTTGAGGTGTTTAAGAATGTCAATGACTTCTGTTTCCGTAATATCTTTAAAAGCGAATTTGGGAAGATTGGTATTTTTGCTGCTGTGTGGGGACCGAACTGGCTGGCCTTTATTCTGATTGAGAAGGGTTTGGTAATGTGATAGAATTTTGTTCTGTAGTGTTTCCATTTTTTTTAGCATAGCAGTTTGTATACTGTTGCACCATGCTTCATCCTTAATAATTCCGTCTGTAGAGATCGAAGGGTCAATGAGTTCCTTAAAGATAGTGAAGAGTTCTTTAGATTGGGAGTCGGCTTGGACTATTCGGCTATTGTAGACTTCTGATTTGGCTATAAAGATGGCTTCTTTGTATTTCTTAGCGCTATTTTTGAAACTTTCTTTGGCTGTGACACAGGGGTTAGTCTGCCAGTTTTTTAAGGCCTGGCGTTTGACCTTACATAGGTGTTTAAGCTCTTCCGTGAACCAAGAGTTAGAGTGTAGAGATTTTTTTTCCTTCTTCTCTTCAAGAGGGGCCACCAAGTTGACTGCTTGGGTGATAGTGTCCTTGAATATATCAGCTAAGACATTAGGGTCTTGCGAGAAGGGAGGAGCAAGGCAAGGGATGTCGAGATGGGGGAAGAGGTTGTCTGCAGTGAGCTTTTTAGTATTCTAACTAAAGCGGCAGGGGCAGAGGTGATGATTTTGGTGTTTGGAGCTGTGGGTACGGTGAATTCTATACAGGTGTGGTCTGTCCAGGGAAGGGCTGTGTTGGACGTAATATTAGAGCCACAGTTGTGGTCAACCACCCAGTCAAGGGTTCGTATGGGTCGGGGGGTGATTTACTGGGAGAAGCCTAGATCTATCAAATCTTTGGCCACAGAGGTGGCAGATTTATCAAGAGGGTCACTATATCCTAGGTTGAGGTCTCCTGTGAGTAAGGTTTTTGTGGATTTCTTACTATTTTCACTGAGTGGGTGCATAATGTGTCCTTGGAAATCGGCCATAGGGCCTGGTGGTCTATAGATAGCCTGCATATTTATGGTACTTTTGGGTGATAGGGATAGTTTAACTGATAGTATGTCAGCATTACCCTCCCAATTGTGGGGTGTGATCATGAAGGCAAGTGCCTCTTTGAAGATCAAGGCGACCCCGCCTCCTACTTTGGTGAGTCTATCCTGTCTGAGGACATTGTATCCGGGAGGTAAGGTTAATGCTATAGTTGGGCCAGAAGCGTCATGAAGCCAAGTTTCAGTAATGGCTAAGATATCCAGATCCTGGTTTAGGATGAGGTCATTAATTTCAGTGGCGTGAGCAGTAAGAGAGCAGACATTAAGCAGGGCACATTTGTAATGTGTGGCATTGTTATTTTTGTTAAAGTGGGAGTGTTTTTTGGTTTTAGGCGTGGACTTTAGTTGTTTGCTGGGATGATGTTTGGTGTTAGGTTTAAGGTGTGGCCTGGTACTGCAAGTGGTGTTGTGTGCATTTGACTGGACGAGGTATTGTTTTCCATTGGTGCGAGATCTCAGTCTGAAATTACTCCACGATATATACATTGGGCAGGAGTTGATGTGCACGTTAGGGGTGCGAGATCTGAGTCTGTGGAGTCTGGAGTGGCAATTAGGCGAATGCGTTAGGGGGGAAGTGGTGTAGTGCATGGGACTTTCGAGCTTGAGGATGTTGATCATGGTTATGTTGTTGCAGCTGAGGGGGTTGTCCTGGTTGAGGGGCTCAAGCAGTGCAGGGAACAGTACTGTGTTGGAAATGATCAGTGTACATAACATACTATGGTAGAAGAGTGTGGTATACATGCTAAGCCTAGAGTATACCATGGGTATTACTGGGTTTGTGGCGGCTGAGTTAGGCAGGAGAGATGATGGATTCGGGCTGGTCAGGGGTACATACGCAATGTGCAGAGGGCTGATTCAGCAGCACAATAGGCTAATTATTGATCACAACAGTCTGCAAGAACAGTGATCAGGATCTAATCACCTCATAGAAAGATCAGCAGGCAGAATCACAACACATAGTTGGCAGGAGCAGGGGCTGCCTTCCAACATATCATTTAACAAGGCAACAGATTGACCAGCTGCAGCCTAAGAGCTGAATGCAGCTATCAAACAGCAGGGCGCATGTGGGCAAAATGCAACTATCAAATGGCAGGACACATAGGGCAGAGTGCATCTATCAGATGGCAGGGCACATAGGGCAAAATGCAGCTATCAAATGGCAGGGCACATATGGGCAAAATACAGCTATCAAACGGCAGGGCACATATGGGCAAGAAGCAGTTATCAAATGGCAGGCACATGTGGGCAAAATGCAGCTCTCAAATGGCAGGGCAGATAGGGCGGAGTGCATCTATCAGATGGCAGGGCACATAGGGCAAAATGCAGCTATCAAATGGCAGGCACATATGGGCAAAATGCAGCTATCAAATGGCAGGGCACATATAGGCAGGAAGCAGTTATCAAATCGCAGGCGCGGTTTATAGTGATAATTTCGAATAACATAATGTCAAAAGTCAAAATGTCGAAAAAAACTGGGCTAAAAAAAAAATCAAATGTCTTTTTTTAAAAAAATTCTGCTCGAAACAGTGGTGGTTTCCCCCCCCAAACCCCCTTTTCTTAACCCTTTTTTTTAACGCACGAAAGTAAAAAAAAACATGTAAATTAAAAAATGACATATTCGGAAAAAACATTTCGGGCAATTGTTTTCAACATTTTTGTCATTCGACATTATGGATTCGACATTTTAAGTGGACACCGGCAGGCACATATGGCCTAAATGCAGCTATCAAATGCCAGGGTACATAGGGCAGAATGCAGCTATCAGATGACAGTCACATATGGGCAAAAATCAGCTATCAAATGGCAGGGCACATAGGGCAAAATGCAGCTATCAAATTGCAGGTCACATAGGGCAGAATGCAGCTATCAGAAGGCAGTCACATATGGGCAAAAAGCAGTTATCAAATGGCAGGCACATATGGGCTAAATGCAGCTTACAAATGGCAGGGCACATATATACATAGTACACATTGGGCACATCAGGCCAAATGGGCTAGTGCACATATGCAGCTCAGGGCAGAGTTGGTATGAGACAACTGGGTGGCAATGTATGTTCAGGGAGAATGGCCCTAAATTGCAGAGTTGGCTGGTTAGCATATATGCAGCATGGCTAGCTGCTATATTTCAGTGCCTACTTCCTTGGGGCGGCGCACACCCGCATGAGGGCGGTCATTTGGGAACGATGTGACTCATGGGTGAGCAAGTATAGCACAAAGCTCACAGCTCAGCAAGGGTAGGCGATCTGCATTACTTGTAGGTGGTAAATGAAAACGGGCGAGAAGGTGGTTGGCGGAATGATATTATTTTGTATGCCTTTGGGCTTACCTTGCAAGTCAATGGGTGATCGATGATGGGGTGCTGCTGCCGCTTCACTTATTGTTTCAGATGCATTTTAGGCTCTTCCTGGGAAATGATGCGGAAGGTGAGACATTGCAGAGATTAGGACATTGCACGCCCCATGCGCGTAATGGGTACAGAACTGAATCCCCTACCCAGTTTGATATTGTTTATCCCCCTTCACTATCACGAAAAGGTAGTGAATTACGCTGTACTTTCAGGATTACATGTGCCATATCCAGGGTGGCTATGTGGATGTATGCGGGTGGATAAATTGTGCATACTTTCATTGAACTTTGTAGTGGACGTGTTTTGGAATGGCACAACATTTGTACTGTAAATGTGTAATGGTACATTTCAAGTGTTATACCGGAGTGACAGGGTTGGATGATGGCGGCTTTGATGCGATTGGTGGATGCATGTGTGCCTATTTACGCGTAACCCAATGAAGTAGAGCTGCAGAGAAGGTAGTGCAAAGGGAAGAAGGACTACTCCAGCTTTACAGTTGTGTGGCCCTCATGCTACTATGGGAGGCATTCGTGCCAGAATCTGCCCTTTACACCACCTCGCCCAACTGCCATGGCAGTGTGGGCATTAGCCAATCAGGTAGTGTGGGTGTGGTTAACAGGAAGGGGAGGTGAAACTGTTTTACATTATACTCTTTGCGTACTGAGGGTGGCTGACATGGCAAAACATATTGTGTTGACTATAGGTGATCCCTTTGTCATAGATCTGTACAACTATGCCCTGCAAAGACACTTTGACAGCAATTTTGGTTTGGAAGGAGTGGACACATTGTGGAACGCTGTGTATGAGTGCAATTTTGCCGATATGCATGCACTTTGCAAAGACCTCACCACTTTTCCAGTAGTACATGTTATCGTCATCCATTACGGCGGCATGCATATGGGTTACTCGCCATGCTGAGATTTGTTCCGTAGACTGAGGAGATTGCTGAATGCCATGAGGCCGCTTTTTCCCACCGCCAAGGTGCTTTTCTCATCCCTAATACCACAACGAGTATGGCCTCCTGCTCATGGATGTTGTTACGAGCCAGATGCAGGAAGGTGTCTCATCAACAGAAGCATGTTTACTTTTTTGTCAGCTCAGGGAATGTTCTTCTGCAACAATGACCTCATTAGTTGTGGAAATGCTGAGTTTTTCCAAGAAAATGGCATTTTGTTGTCATCCATTGGCAATGCAGTTTTGTTTGCTCTTCTACAGGATGCAGTGAAGAGTTTACTGTACTAATGTGAGCCGAAGAACACACAAAAGGTAATAAAAACCGAAAAAAAAATGTTTCTGTAAAAGCATCTAAACAAAAGAAAAAAACAACTGGCTCTTTTAAGAGTTGCCCTTTACAACCAACTCCCCATACCCTGGTTGCAAGTTATTCCCCCATGCCTGCACGCAGAATGACAGCCACATCCGGGGATTTTGCGAGTGGCGGCCATGAAAATGGAACTGTGGGGATTGTTCAATCACATGCTTACGGTGTGCAGCAATAGGGAGAGGGACTTGTGCTTCACTCGGGCCCGGCCCTCGACGTACTTGGGGACACGTGCCACATTCAGCACTTCTCACCATGCTGGCCAATGGAAATGGGACTGCAGTGATTGTCCTATGAGGTAGTGCTCAGTGTCTATGTCACAGGAAAGTGTGCCATTAGGAAGAAGAACACCTCTGCTGTAGTTGGGGAGCAGCCCATGCAGTACTTGGAAAAAGGCACGTCCCACATTCTGCGCTTCTCAGCATGCTGTCCAATGAAAACGGAACTGTGGCATTTGGCCAATCAGGTGTTCAGGGTGTGTGTCACAGGAAAGAGCACCAATAGGGCGAAGGAGTCCTCCTGCTTCACCGGGGTACGGCCCTCACAGTCATTGGGGAAAGGCACATGGCACATTTTGTGCTTCTCACCATGGTGGTCAACATTAATGGGACTATCGATTTGGGTCAATCAGGTGCTCTGAGTGTGCGTCACAAGAAAGGTAGGCATTCACTTTCCCCATTACTTTGTGTACTGCAGCTGGCAAAAATGGTAAGACACACAGTTTTCGTCATGGGTGATGGCTTTGTGGAAGATCTGTGCATGTATCCCCTCCAATAAGACTTGTCTGGCAATTTCGGTTTGGAGGGAGTGAACGCTTTGTGGTGTAGTGTCGAAGTGTGCTGTTTTGGCAGACTGCTTGTAGAATGTCAACGTTGCGATCATGCACTTTGGAGCCTTCTTTATGGGTTACATGCCTTGTTCCTGTGTGTTAAGTCAACGGAAGATTATGATGAAAGCAGTGCAGCACATTTCTCCTTCTGCCAAGGTGCTTTTCTCATGTATACCCCGAGAATAGTGTGGAAGTATTCCAATGTTACCAGCCAGAGCTCGGAAGGGGTCTCATCAACAGAAGCATGTGTGACTTCTTGAGTGCTGCTGGGATGTTCCCCTGTGAGAATGAGAACATTGGTTTGTGATACATACACCTTTTCATGGCAAATGTCATGTCTTTGTCGCACAGCAGCAATGAAATGTTGTTTAAAAATCTACACACTGCAGTGAAGAACCTATTGTAAGAATGTGAGCTGACGTTGAAAACACACATTTACGTATGAAAACCGCAAACAAAGTGTTTCTAGGGAAGCACCTTTAAAAAAACAAGAAAAAAAAAACAAAGATTCTTTTAAGAGCCACCACAACTAACGACGTCTGCTCCCTGCAGAAAAAGTCCACAAATATAGCGATAGTTGCAGGGTGCGACGTGTTACATATGCCCCTTTTTGCTGATGACAGCCATAGAAATGGGCCTGCAGAGACTATGGGATTGGGCAATAGCTTTTGTGGGTGTGGTGTGTATGGACAGACTTTGCTACATGGTGTGTTTGTCGACAGAAATGCAGAGGGTGCGGTTATGGCTGTGTGTTTCACAAGGTACAGCGTGCAGGTTTTAGGAGATTTTGACATACATTGTGTGAAAGAGAATGGAAAACACTGTGCAGTGGCTACTCTTTTTGCAATTTTTCGTGTGCATGTGTAGTGCTATGGAGTAGGTACAATGAAGTGTCATATTTTGGTTTCTTTGTGTGACCATTGATGACACACAATCATGCCGATATTACTGTTGTTCATTGTGCAGGGAAAATTCTACAGCATGTTACACGAGTTTCCTTGCCGTTTGCGATGAAGGAGGCACTTGCCAAGTTCATGCGTTTGTTTCCAATCTCTTGAATAGGTTTCTATCACATTATGCAGCCACTGATGTGGCAGCGTCATTTTCAATTTGGTCCGTGAATGCAGACAGCGCAGTACATTGCAACAAAGTGTATTTGTGCCTTTGTTTGCCATGTGCCTATGGCATATTTCACCCATGGGAATATGACGTTTCACAGCACAAATACTTTTCCCCAGCTATAACGCTCATCTTACTATGCCAGCCATACCGATTTCTGCACACCCCTTCTTACTTGGATTGGTGCCCTTCTTGAAAGTAGTGATATCTTTTTGCACTTAGTGCTGCATACTGACTCCCTTGAACATGCTCTGCAACACGTAAATAAACCTCTTTGCACAGCAACCCCATTTCCAACCGACTGAACTATAGTGTTTACCACACTGCGCCTCCCGTCCTGCATGCGTGCATGAGCAATTCTGATGTTGATCTATGAAAGGTACTTTCTTTATCTTTTTTCCTTTCCCAGTTCATTTTCCTTTATTATGCTGTTCTCACACATGCCATAGAAGGAACGGCAGGAAAAGTCTGGTACATAAGGGCCAGCACCTGCCTGGATACTGTAGGGGACATGCTGGCAGACAGAATTATTGTGTGGCTCTCACCTACATAGGTGCCAGTCATTGTAATGATTCCATAAGGACCGTTCCCATGCACTTCCAAGTACATTCCCTCTGTACAGTAGCGGATTGCAGTACATGCACAATACAAAGCCCGTTGCCGAGTAAGGGTCTGTAGCGCGGCATATGGTTTGCAAAGGTTGGTTTACAGCTCTGATCCCTACAGGAGTGCCCTTCTTATTGCCTGCAGCAAATGTGGGAAATGCTGTACATGAAAGTACCGTATGGAATTGTTGGAAGGGCAGTAGTCTGCCCACTTGCCCTGTGTGCTTTGATTTCATTTGTCGCCACGTGAAGTACAAACACTTTATGCTACGCCATTAGTGTTAGGGGTAGCATTCACGGATATACATACATTGTGGTATACAAGAATGTTTACAACGCAAAACAAAACTTCATTACGTGCAGCAGGAAGCCACTTATTCTGTGGGTCCATGCAGCTACAATGCTTTTCTAACGACTACTAAGGTTGTTTCTGATCTGCATATTTTGAGGTTTCCTTACTTGCCTTTACATCCACTAGTGTGTGCGTGAGGAAAGTGCAGCAGCTTTGCCATTTTGCAGACTTACTACAAACTGTCCCACCTGCAGTTACATGCTTTCTTCAACTGCACAACCGGCAGGCGACCTCTTCATACTTTCAGTCACAGTGCTGAGTGCAGACACAATGTATCTGTTTCACGGGTCGTGGAAAGGCAAGCAGCAGATAAATCAAAGTAATGTGAAATTTAACACGCCCACGTGACACTGCCGGTTGCTGATCCTTGTTTACCAGTGGCCATTATACAGTTAGGAGTACTTTAGGCAGAACATATGAGAAGGGTGCCATACACAAATATGGAACCTTTTGAATTGTTTGTTCCTGACTGTTAGTGAAGAACAGCACCTGCCCTGCTTATGGTAGTGAACAAAACAGAGGGAGCCACACATGGTATGTCATCAGTGATCTCATGAATGGGATTTGTGATGGCATCTTTGATGTCATGGGCGTTAGTCCTTGCAGTGCACATTGGTGGCACGAGTTATGGTTGCTTAGCTTACCATAACTGTCGAATTTCATTTTTTTTCCGATTTTATCTGTAACCATAACATCCCTGTAACAATCTTTTTCCATAGGATGTCATAGGTTTTTGCTAGTGCCACTTAACCATAGCGTCCCTTTAACAATGTTTTTGTTAGTGAATATATATTACACAGCCACAGTAGTGGCTGTGTAGTTATGGTTAAGTTGCTAATCCCATAGGATGAGCACTTTTTGGGCGGTTTATAACTTTGCTCCCCCTGGATGAATCCTCACCAAACTTTGGAAGAAAAGTATATGGCCCACTCTGAATTTTTTTGCAAATTTTAGTGAGGTTTGGTTCGGGGGGCAAAGTTATAGGGGGGTCCCAAATAGACATAATGGGAAAAAATGTGCGCACGCCTACAGCTCAAACCGCTGGATGGATTTCCTGCAGCAGGAGCGACGGCTTAGTCCCAAAAGCTTGCTTTTGTTAATTTGGTTTAAATCCATCAAGTATTTTTTTTTTAACTGGCCAAAACGTAAGACAAAAATATTAGTGATATCTATGTCCGCCCCACGGACACATTTCCCTGTTCGCTCTACGGACAGGACACCGATTGGCTGGCCGGCTTGCGTCATGTTCGGGGAGAGGCAACATGCTCTCTGATTGGCTGGGGTGAGGCGTGAGGTGTGTCACATTGTTTTGATGCGCCCGCCATCTTGGATCTGCCGACAGCGTGGCAGTGAACAGAGGCAAAATGCAAATTTGGGGAGTGTGTTGGTGTGCAGGAGTGCTTGGGGAGGGTTGGGGAGTAAGAAATGGGTCAAATACTGTATTTGTTTAGGTGGCAGGTGCCACTGATGTGTTCGCCATGTCCGTGGTCATAGCATTTGTCCGTGGATATAATCAATGCACTACTGGCTATTTCACTTTAGTATGATGTTGGTTTTGGGTTGTTACCAGAGGATTAATTGTAATTAATAGCCCCTATAAGCACATACCACAGCCAAAATGTTTGGTATTATAGATGTGTTATGCGGCGGTGGTTGTGGCCAGGGCATAGAGTCTTGCGTGCATGGCCAAAGGCCGTAGGACAACACACTGGACAGTCTTTTTCATAATTATATTGTTATTTCTCCCATCTTTTAATATGAAATAAAACATGTTTAGATAGCTGTGTGAGTAAACAAAAATTTGGAGAGGAGACAGGTTTGCAATAGATACTTCATCATACCAGATGGGATGAATGAAGTAAGGTTATTTTACAGTTTATACAGAGTAAGTGGAAGTTACTCTGTTTATATGTATTCTTAGGAGAGCTATACATGTACTGTGTAGAACATATTCATTCCTGTAGTCTGTATTCATACATATGGATCTGCATGAATCTGCAAGTAGAAATATTGGCCAGTTTTATAGTAGTTGTTGCTGTAGGTCTGTTGCATTGACAGCGAAATTGTACTGAGAGTGATCAATAGTACATCTAAAGTGCTGATCTGTGATGATAGAGTTAGATGTAGAGTTCTTGGATGTGATTGGTGGATGATTGTGTGACTGTTTAACAGTAGCCAATGAGGAAATGTTGCAGAGAGTGAAGTGGAATGGGTAGTAGGGCTGCCCAAGTGTTATGCACTCCTCAAACATTGTGGCTGTCCACGGGCAGAGTGTGCTACATCTGGGGTTTCTCAGCAAATGCAGCATGTAAATGGGACTGTAGGTATGAGCCAATCAGATATTGAGGTTGTGGTTTGTGTTGAAAGAGGCTGTGTGTAGTGAAGATGGTAGAGGTGGAGAAAATCAGGGTATTGATGGTTGGAGATATGTTTGTGCATGGTTTGGAATGGTATGCTAAATGTAGGAATGTGGCAAACAATTTTGTTGTTAAAGGAGTGGAGGTGGTTTGGAGCACTGTGCCTGGTTTTAATGTGCAGGGAATTGGTCAAGTTTGTGGAGATATAGGTAGGGTAAACATTGCACATGCAGTTGTTTTGCACTGTGGTGCTTTGTATTTGGGGTATGTCAGTGCCCCTACTTTGTTGGCAGATTTTGAATATTTGGTTCAGGCAGTAATTAAAATAATTCCAAATGTCAAGGTTATTTTTTCTGGTTTAGTACCTAGGGCAATATAGGAGAGTAGTTTTGTTTTTTTGTGCTCAGCAGGTGGAAAGAAGAAGATGTAGGGTGTGGTTTATTGAGGTAGGTGGCAGAACTTCTCATTCTCTGTTTTACAGTAATGTTGGTATCATTATATTTGACCCATCCACAATTCTATTCTATATATGCAGTGTAGTAACGTGTATTGGTTGTGGCTTCTGCGTGGTAGAATATACCTAATGGTGTGAAGGTTTTTTTTTTACCAAGTGATAGTCTACTGTAAATCCAGTTAGCTTGCAGTTGTTTTTGTTACCATTTGTATTCTAACGTGAAAACATGACTATTATTTATTTACTATGTGTCTGTATTTGGAAGGTGGTAAGACGACCACACCGTTCATTTCGCTAGTGACCAAAAGTGGGATAGTACAAACACATGTGTGCAAATTATACGCCGTTATTATATAAGTGCAGTCATTGGGGTCAGGGTCCGCGGTGTGGCCGGAGGGGGTTGTAGCAGGGTTTGTTTGAACATTCTCATACGACCACATTTTGTCTGGGCTCGAGACTTGCTCCTTTCAAAAATGTTTACATGAGTTGCCGTGTGAAGAGGAGATGCAATGAGGTGACAAGTGGTGTGGGCTGATGGTGGGAGTCGCTGGGAGAGAGCGAAGTTCTCCAGAGGAACAAAATAAATCTGTACAAATGTCGTCCGCATTGGTGAATGGTAGCAAACAATTCATATGTTTTTCAAAAATATTTGTAATGCCACTGTGGTGTGAAGCGCTATCAGCTCCCATTCTGAATGAAGGTCAGCGCTGTTGAATTTATGTAACCCACGCATGGTACACAGTATAAGGTTCAATTGTTTTTTGACCTTTCAACAAAGGGAGTATTGCAAACGGAATGCATGAAGGGAGGGATGTAAAAATTTCAAATATAATAATGTTCACCATTCAAAAATTAAACAAAGGAACAATTAATTTCATTTTATGAAAATTCGTTGAATTGAACAGAGTTTTCAACTGTTTGACGCTGATAGAATGGAAATGCTGAATATTATGTAAGTTTTACTTTGGACAATTTTATACACAAACTAGTTAAATTATCATTCAGTGACATTATTGGTGGGGTACATTGTATTTTTTGTGTGGTATATTGGAATGGCACGCAGTTACAACTTGTGTGCGTGTAGTTTGTTTTGTCGTGGGCACATGGGCAGTGCAGCATCGAGATGGGTTTAGTTCAGTAGTGGGTGCCCCAGGTTCACAAACGCATAATTGAACTCTAATATTTAATTATAATTCTGTGTATGTGTTCTTCTTGGTTTTATTTAGCTCTCTCATTACAGCATCAGCCATAGCATCCCATTTTGAGCTGACCACACTGCGTAGCAGTAACTTGTACAGCAAACTGAAGAGTATTTTGCACGTTGTTTTGTTTGAGTTATCATTGTTTGACGTCCGTGTTTATCAATAGTTGTAACAGGAGCCCAAATTAATGGTTAAAATGATAAATTGTAATAAGATTGGTTACTGAGACACATTTCTGATATCTTTTGCAAACAGCTACATCTTGACTTTCTGCGATTATCATGGATTCCAGATACCAACTGACGTTTTTTTTAACCGTCAGCTACAGATCCACGTGAGTGGGTGGATCACAGTGACTCTTTCTTGGGATGATCGACACAGGCCCATATGCCCATAAGCCATACCAGTTATAAGGAGCGATTTGATATCGTTTATGGTGGCCTAGCGCAAAGGTCATGCCAAAGCCTTGCGATTCACAGTGCGTCCAATGCATTCTTACATCCAAAAGGAACAACGCGTGACTCAAAATAAACATTTGTGGATCGAGAACGAAGAAAACAATTACCTATTTGCTTGCATATGTCTCTGGATGTTCTCGGAGTGTTTATTGTGAAATGAAAGTACTTTGCAAATTGTGCAGTTTTGCTATTTCCTTTAAAAGTATGGTTTCATATTCAAAATTGGGACGTGCTGTATTGTGAGATATTGTGTGTTGATATTCCGGGTTCTGCATCAAGTAACGTTATCACATAGGTGATGGTTGGGTGTGTTTTACTATGCTGTATAGTAATGTTCCAGAGATAGGTGGAGCATATCACTAGGTTTAGTGATGTTAGCCTCAGGGGCGGGGCATATGAATTATTGCTGCCAGGGCAGTCCATCTTGGGCGATGTGGGAACGGATAGGATTATCACAAGATGGCCGCGCCGTGCTGCCTGATTTCACATGTGTAAAAAAGAGGAAAATTACAGTAAGGTGCATAGGAAATGTTTGTACCATTGATCAATGTATGCTTAGAAGTACGTGCCCGAACAGGTGGGAAAATAATATTTCTGAGTGCACTTTTATTTTAATAGATCAATTTTTTTTGCTGCATTTGTTGCAGATGATTTTTTAAAGTCTGTTTCTGTATTATTTTTAATGTCTGTATGGTGTGTTTAAAAAAAAATGAAAGTACACATAAAGTAATGGGTAATAATTTGTTTATATAGAGAAGTGTGGTGTCTTACATTAGGAGGGCCGGTCTTACACCTGATTGTAGCCCAGGCAGGAAGCATCATTGGCACCCCTCCCCGCAACAAAAAATGACAACACAACTTGGGTGCAGATGAGCACAGGCCCTCTTACTATAGTATTTTGGGGGGGTGATTCAGGGTGGGCTATGTTTAGAATTAATAAACTAATTACACCTGCATGATCTTCCCTGCAGAATATTCCCACCATACAATGCATTATTCACCAACATAAAAATGTTATCCATTCTCTTGAAAACTGATTATAAAAAGAGGCATGTTAGTATGGCTTCAATTCTACAGTTCACTATACAAATGTGGATCTTCCACCAACTAAATGTAAGGTTAGTAAGATGGAGAGAGGTAAAAGGTAAGGGTAAATCATATTGCTTGGCAATACTGTGATACAAGCGTCATTGCAGGTGTTTGATGGGTCCAATGTCCACATACCTTTACAATGCGCATGCAGTTGCAAAAGGAATGCCACCGAATTGTCGGTTGAGGGGGTGCACACTGTGAGCCTACTTAGCAGACTTCTGCTAAGAGGTTGTACACAACTGACTATGCTGGCATTTTAAATCACGACTAAGGAGGATTTCTGTGCTATAAAGGAAGTTGTTTCAATGCATAAACACACACATGCTTCCAATCACTGTATCAGTAACTAGTCTGCAGAAAATTGGTTTCAGTCCGATATGCTTCACGCTACATTTAATGGTCATCTTCCTATCCTGCTGTCCAGTCAGTGCACTTTTGAGCCTTGCTTGCATTTCCAAACTCCCTGTCACTAGTAGATGCCCAAGTGAATAGCTGCCATATGAGCCACTAAGAACCATTCCTGGCTTTTCTCGTTGCATGATTGGATTTGTAGTTTTATGTTTCCCTTGCTAAGTATGGGCCTACAAATTCCAGCATGTAAAGTCAAAAGCAAGAACAGGCTCGTGTTATCGGGCATGATATGGGACCACTTGACAGCTATGCAATTGTTCATCAAAAACTCATTCTCCCGACAGGTTTTACGATTGCTCTTCACACTGTGTTATGCCCAGACGTGTGCTTTTAAATGCTCCTGTAGCAGATGTGTTACAACTTGTGGGTTTTTAGGTAAACTGAAGCATATCTGTGCCCTATATTTTATGTCCCTTATTTCTGAGAACACCTCATGGTGCCCACTGTAGTGAGACATTCAGCAAATGGTTATTTTCTTAAGTCCTATCAGTTTAAATTCAGGTTCTTAGGGTTTTCAATTCCGGTTATTCATGCATTATAGTACATATTCTAGAAGGCACAGAGATATAAGTTAAGTGCTATGAGATGAGTGACTAGGCCGATTCAATCTGATGGAGACCCAGTCCTGCTCCCCAGGCACACGTGAGGTCTGTTGCTACATCCCGAGTCTCCCCACACCTTTTTACTCCTATGCCACAGGAGTAATCCTGCGTGTTAATTTTGCTTCCCATTCACACTTCGTTCACACTCCCATTCCCACCTACTGCTGGTGGCGCCTCCTGGAGTCTGACACATCAGACAGCCGCCTGCATGGCCTAATGCAAAGACCGGCCAGACCATTAGTATCAATGTTTTCACTTATTTCATCACAAGGACATTTTTCTTCCAGCCATTCCAAAGTAGTAGACATTTCTGTGTAAAAAGAAATATATTTTTACTGTACCTAATACAGAAACTTTATAAATATATAAAATCAGTGAAAAAAACTTTGTTAAAGGGATGTTATGGTTAAGTTGCGCTACTAAAAACCTATGAAATTCAGTGAAAAAAACGTTGTTAAAGGGACATTATGGTTAAGTTGCGCTACTAAAAACCTATGAAAATCAGTAAAAAAACGTTGTTAAAGGGATGTTATGGATCGAAGTAAAACCGAAAAACCCTGGAAATTAGCATGTTATGGTAAGATAAGCAACCATAACTCGATCCATCACCGTGCACTGCTAAGACTAACACCCAGGACATCAAAGATGACATCACAGATATCATTGATGACATCACTTGCAAATTTCAAGTTTTTTTTGGTTTTACTTCGAACCATAACGTCCCTTTAACAACGTTTTTTTCACTGAATATATATATATATATATATATATATATATATATATATATATATATATATATATTTATACATACAGAAATGTATAGATTCTGGATGTTCCACGATGTACTTCAGCGAACTTGGACCCCTTGAATGAAAGGGCTGGAAATGGGGCGTAGCAGAATAAGAATAGCTGACAGCGAAGGAAGATGGAAGAAAGGCTTGTCTGGCCCAGTGTCAAGAGTTAGGGCCACAAAGAACCTAGTTCTATACTCGGGGGATAAATGAACTAGAGAAGCAAGCTCAGCTCTGGTTTGTGGTGTAATGAAAATGACTGGAGGTGCCAAGATTTCTTCATTTAATGGTATTAAATACAAAGAGAAGCTAAAAAATTTGGTCTCCAGTCAGATGATCAGATGAAATTAGACAGTGGGGCGAGCTAAACCGAGACCAGAAGATGAGACAATGCTTCACTCCCTTTTATTTTCAGGCACAGTGAGCCTCTACAAGGCAGAGTTAAAAGACATTCATTGAATGGCAGAGGACAGGAGTGATGATGGATGTTGGGCTAATTGGGTGGGGAGCCATGACCAGGCCAAACATACAGCGCCAGGAGTACCAGTTGCGTGCTGCTAGCAAGTGGAATATTCCAGAAGGGTACAGCGGTCCATATATTAAAGAGACATATAGAAGCAAATAGTATGTTCTGTATTAGACTGACAAGGAAGATGACTTGCACTTGGGATGGCCTTAATTATCCACCTCATCTTAGAGACCCAATCACGTCCCTGTATACCATAGAAAGTATATGTAGATGTTCCCATTGACCAACCACAATCCCCAGTAGGTTTTCTTATTTTGCCATGTATTCTGATGTCACTCATGACAAATATTTATTATAAAAGCACTGTTTATTATGAAAGGCGTTGAGACAATTCTGTGTGGCGTCCTTTGATATCCATTGTACTCCTTGTTTTAAAACAGCTCTGATTTTTACCAACTTCCTGAGTCTGTCTCAATATTGATGTATGAGTAAGATCTGCTTCCCCATCCATCTCAGATACTGTTACCTCGACTTAAAAGACTCGTTCCTCGGGTTCACAGTGCTGGGCTCTCCACTCCACATGTGGTGTTACTAGGGGAATCGTGGTCTGTTACTTCATCCCGCTGAGCGAGATGATCACATTCAGCATCTACCCACATCTGTTTTGAGGCAATAGTATGTGAGCAGAAACTCGAGTGGCTGGGCCTGAGCCCGGCCCTGTCGGAGGGGGGGGTTACCCCAGTTTCCCCAGCATGGTATCTCATGCGTTGTCTAGTGTGTGCTGTCCTGATCTACAACAAACACCAGCTGAGGAGTGCTTGCCTGAAGGATGTGGTTGTGAGGCCTGCACTCCACACCACACACTCGTCCCATGTTGGCAGTTCTGGAATACTACACACTGCAACATGTTACAAAGCCAGCTGCCCTTGGGTAGGGGAATGTGCAGTGGGGGATTCAGCCCACCAATACCAGGTTCATGCTGTGAGTGTGCCTCACCTGACCCCATAAGGTGTGAAACTGGGAGGCCAGGAGACCTAGGAATAACTGCACCAGGCCCATGGGTCCAGAGAAAGTGCTGATATGGGTCTGAGTTTAGGGGGACAGCCACAGTTGCATCCTAGGGAGTGCACTGGGGAAATTGATGGTAAAGTGACCCTCAGATGGGCGTAGGCTCAGGAGGAACATGGAGCTGCAAAGTGAGATTGAAGTGACAATGGTCAATGGGCCTAATTACGACCCAGGCGGAGTGAAAGGGGCCCCTAGGGGACCCTGACGTCTACGGAAACAAGGCGGGTCACCACACACAATAGAGATGCCAGACACGAGGTTGTATTCCCAAAGCTAGGGTTTTATTGCAAAGCAAAAGTCTCAGTTGGCCAACTCGGTCTCATGCCCCGCGACATGTATTTCTAGGACTCGAGGGACGCAAGTGAGTGAATTACGTACATCAGTTACATATATACAAAATGCATATCAAACAATCAGCTATGACATGTTTAACATCCCCCTTTATTGGGTTTCTTTGAACTTGGTGTGATGATGGACATCTCCGACCACTATGACACCTTCAAGCATCTATTCTAGTAACAATTTGCAATTTGTGAGTGCAAAGGCATCTTTCGGTTATTGAATAAAACACGGCGCTTGTGTTCTTGGAAGCGAACTACATACGGAGGGGAGTGGCATTCCGGACCTTGCTATCTATCAGGTGTTATTCGCGTCCTGGGAGCCAACATGCTCTAGCGGGCTCAGCAAAGGGGGGGGCCATAAGAAAAGCATAATTCAAGCCTTTAGCGGTATTATTATAACATATGTTACCATATAACGAGACTGGCTGGCAGCTGTGAAATGATTAAATGCCCTGCAGCTCTGCTTCAAGGCTACATTCGGGAGGGAGCCGGGCATTCTTCCTGGCACTGCCTACGTTTGTGTTTCAGCGAACTCTTGTTATCCTCACGGACCTGCGGCCTTGTCCTTTTCACATACAGACAACAATGTTCCACAGTCGAGCAGGGTAAGCGGAAAATATATTGCGAAGCAATAGGAACAGAAAGCAATGAGCAATGGTTAGAAAACAAAATGGCGATTCTTGTTACATCAAAATGGCCGCTCATTGGCAAACTCGAAAACCTATATTCTGTCATATCATGCAGATAATGATATCGTGCACGGCCACCAAAATGCGTTTGCGGTCTCAAAGTAGAGGTATCCGTATTTCTAGACTGACAAACCCTCCTTTGGCCGTATGCCAAACGTCTCATCTATTTATTGAAACCTCCTCTAGTGATGATGAATCTGAAGTACTTATGTCTGAGTCTTGCATGCTATCGTGGACATCATTGTCTTCATCAATATCTATTGCCATCAACTCTTTTACTGCTCTCATCTCATTTGGGTCTGGGCTAGTTCGATCATGAGGTTGTTTTTTCTTTGTTATCATATGCATGCATCACTCCGTACATCCCTCAGTTACCTCTGCGCAAACTATGGGTAAACAATGTATACAACAACAGCACGTTAGGAATATTCCGAACAACACTACTAATATTGAGATCAACTTCCATCCCCAAGATCGTAGTATTCCCCAAAACCAAGATCCTATTCCCCAGCTCCCTTCTCCAATGAGGAGTTCAGAACTTAGAACGTGCATTTTCTTTATTGCTTCAAAGATCGTGGGGGAATAGTCATCGACATAAACGCAGCATGCTGATCCCACTATTTTGCAAATTCCCCCACGGTCAACCACGATTACATTGAGAGCCATTCTATTTTGCAGCATCATTAACCATATTCCTCTTTCTTCCAACGTCATGTTAAATAATATATCTAATATATGTTGTTGTGTTTATTGTATTCTTTAGGATTCTGGACAGTTGCCTTATATTATAGGAGTTCACTATCTGTCCTAAGAATGGAATGAATGATTTCGCTACATCAGTTGCTATTAAAACACCTTCAACAGTACTTTTGACTCTAGCTTCGGATAATCTGGTCGTGGCTGCTGTTTCTAAGAGGAATACTTCACGGAACAGTAGCCCTAGGTAACATGTACCTCCCCAGTTTCTGGGCAACCAAGGGTATGCTTTCTCTTCACATATAAAATAAACTGGATCACCTACGTATACTGGTTCTATTTCCCATTTTAGTACCACTGTATTCATACAACCAGTATATGTTCCGACTGAAAAAGAGCCTTTCTTTTTTAGACAAAAAGGGACAGTTCTTGGGCTATTATTCACCGTGTAAAATGGGGGAATTGCATCTTTGTCCCCTTCTGTTCCAACACAAAACGTCATAACAGATGTTTTTTCTGGCGGGGACAATCTATCTTGTCTATTTTGTCGTGTTATCTTCCGTGTACTTTTCCTCGTGGGCTCTGGGGCTATTACTTGTGCTTTATGGAAAATGAAACAACCCACAGGCTTCATTATTATCTCCACAAACTCATTCATGTTGGTTCTGTCTAATTGACCCGTATTACTCTTATTCCATTTCCCATAGAACATTGCACCTAAAGATGCACTACATGCAGAACTTAATGGTAATGGCTGCACATACCACCCTATTCCTTTTCCGGCATGCTGTGGTAAATGGGCACATACCCAGCAGTTTTTTTTCTTCAGGATTGCATGTGTCATGTTCATTATCAGCAGTAAGGTGGTATTTCCAAAACCTTCCCTGTGTTTTTCTTCCATTGGGGGTAGGGTATAAGTGATCACCTGAATCGGGCTTTTAGTAGTGGATATATTAATTATTGGTAAAAACATTTCTAATGGGTGTATTGTTTCTACCCACCATAATATTAGGGCTGTCGATATTGGTGCTACCACGCTCATAAAGCACATTATTATCGTAAGTGCCAGCATACAATTTGATTTACCATGCATTTTTCTTAAACTTATACAAGCCGATTCATGGAATGATTAGCGCGGCGCAAGTGGCCAAAAACGTGCGAATCGCAGTGGAATAGCGAAAATCGCAGTGGAATAGCGAAAATCGCACGAAAAGCAGCGCACATCGATTCATGGAAGGGCGTGCGCGAGAAATCCATCGGACGTGCGATAAGAAAGTGCGCGGCGCACGTTGGCGCACAGGCCATCTAACGGCGTGCGCCAGGCCACAGCGAAAATCGCACAGTCCACAGCGAAAATCGCACATAGCGCGGCGCACGCAACAAAAGTAGGCGGAACACGGGGCGTAACACTCGGAATGGGGAACAACTTGCCAAAATGTGGGCGTCACGGGGGAAGCACAGGGTAAAAGTGCGCGGAACGCCCACACGCTCGCCTACAACACGTATTCATGGAATAGAATAGGGCAAAAAAGCGCACGCTCAAACCAGCGCACAGGCACAAACACGACCGCCACAAGAAAGCAGGCGGTAGCGTCTCTGCGCCTGGAAGAAATGTGCGCTAAAAGGTGCGCCAACAAATAGCACCTATATACAGCCATGATGAATGTCCAATACTGTGGCCCTCCAGGATAAATGACGTACAAAGGGGTACCCACAAACACAGACATGCGCTGAGAGAAAAAATAAACGTGTGCGTGTATACCGGGGTGCGCGGGAAGTTGCACACGCGATATGGCCGGGTACGTGGATTTCAGGGGTGCGCGGGAAGTTCCACACGCGATATGGCCGGGTACGTGGATTTCAGGGGTGCGCGGGAAGTACCACACGCGATTAGTCAGGGTACGTGGATTTCAGGGGTGCCCGGGAAGTCCCACACGCGATTAGGCAGGGTACGTGGATTGCAGGGTTGCGCGGGAAGTTCCACACGCGATATGGCTGGGTACGTGGATTTCAGGGGTGCGCGGGAAGTACCAAACGCGATTAGTCAGGGTACGTGGATTTCAGGGGTGCGCGGGAAGTCCCACACGCGATTAGGCAGGGTACGTGGATTGCAGGGTTGCGCGGGAAGTTCCACACGCGATATGGCCGTGTACGTGGATTTCTGGGGTGCGCGGGAAGTTCCACCCGCGACATGGCCGTGTACGTGGATTTCAGGGGTGCGCGGGAAGTTCCACACGCGATTAGGCAGTGTACGTGGATTTCAGGGGT
Source organism: Ambystoma mexicanum (assembly GCF_040938575.1). Taxonomy (NCBI): domain Eukaryota; kingdom Metazoa; phylum Chordata; class Amphibia; order Caudata; family Ambystomatidae; genus Ambystoma; species Ambystoma mexicanum. The sequence goes on along the minus strand of NC_090928.1, from coordinate 465,098,012 downwards.
GCGCGGGAAGTTCCACACGCGATTAGGCAGGGTACGTGGATTTCAGGGGTGCGCGGGAAGTTCCACACGCGATTAGGCAGGGTATGTGGATTTCAGGGGTGCGCGGGAAGTTCCACACGCGATTAGGCAGGGTACGTGGATTTCAGGGGTGCGCGGGAAGTTCCACACGCGATTAGGCAGGGTACGTGGATTTCAGGGGTGCGCGGGAAGTTCCACACGCGATATGGCCGTGTACGTGGATTTCAGGGTTGCGCGGGAAGTTCCACACGCGATATGGCCGTGTACGTGGATTTCAGGGGTGCGCGGGAAGTTCCACACGCGATATGGCCGTGTACGTGGATTTCAGGGTTGCGCGGGAAGTTCCACACGCGGTATGGCCGGGTACGTGGATTGCAGGGGTGCGCGGGAAGTTCCACACGCGATATGGCCGGGTACGTGGATTTCAGGGGTGCGCGGGAAGTTCCACACGCGATTAGTCAGGGTACGTGGATTGCAGGGGTGCGCGGGAAGTTCCACACGCGATATGGCCGGGTACGTGGATTTCAGGGGTGCGCGGGAAGTTCCACACGCGATATGGCCGGGTACGTGGATATCAGGGGTGCGCGGGAAGTTCCACACGCGATTAGTCAGGGTACGTGGATTGCAGGGGTGCGCGGGAAGTTCCACACGCGATTTGGCTGTGTGCTCCCAGGCATTACCTGTACACCCTCCACGGCCCCTGCAGGCAGCACACACCAGAGGGGACTACCCTGCACACCTGCTCATGTCTCCCACCACCCCCACCCCCCAGCAGTGCAGGGGCACCCTCCACCAGGCCCCCACCCATGTCTCCCACCACCCCCACCCCCCAGCAGTGCAGGGGCACCCTCCACCAGGCCCCCACTCATGTCTCCCACCACCCCCACCCCCCCGCCACCAGGGGCAGCCTCCACCAGGCCCCCACCCATGTCTCCCACCACCCCCACCCCCCAGCAGTGCAGGGGCACCCACTACCAGGCCCCCACCCATGTCTCCCACCACCCCCACCCTCCCGCCACCAGGGGTACCCTCCACCAGGCCCCCACCCATGTCTCCCACCACCCCCACCCCCCAGCAGTGCAGGGGCACCCTCCACCAGGCCCCCACCCATGTCTCCCACCACCCCCACCCCCCAGCAGTGCAGGGGCACCCTCCACCAGGCCCCCACCCATGTCTCCCACCACCCCCACCCTCCCGCCACCAGGGGTACCCTCCACCAGGCCCCCACCCATGTCTCCCACCACCCCCACCCCCCAGCAGTGCAGGGGCACCCTCCACCAGGCCCCCACCCATGTCTCCCACCACCCCCACCCCCCAGCAGTGCAGGGGCACCCTCCACCAGGCCCCCACCCATGTCTCCCACCACCCCCACCCTCCCGCCACCAGGGGTACCCTCCACCAGGCCCCCACCCATGTCTCCCACCACCCCCACCCCCCAGCAGTGCAGGGGCACCCACTACCAGGCCCACACCCATGTCTCCCACCACCCCCACCCCCCAGCAGTGCAGGGGCACCCTCCACCAGGCCCCCACCCATGTCTCCCACCACCCCCACCCCCCCGCCACCAGGGGCAGCCTCCACCAGGCCCCCACCCATGTCTCCCACAACCCCCACCCCCAGCAGTGCAGGGGCACCCACTACCAGGCCCCCACCCATGTCTCCCACCACCCCCACCCTCCCGCCACCAGGGGCAGCCTCCACCAGGCCCCCACCCATGTCTCCCACCACCCCCAACCCCCAGCACTGTGGGGAACCTGCCAGCAGGCCCCCACCCATGTCTAACCCATGTCTCCCACCACCCCCACCCCCCAGCAGTGCAGGGGCACCCTCCACCAGGCCCCCACCCATGTCTCCCACCACCCCCACCCCCCCGCCACCAGGGGCAGCCTCCACCAGGCCCCCACCCATGTCTCCCACCACCCCCACCCCCCCGCCACCAGGGGCAGCCTCCACCAGGCCCCCACCCATGTCTCCCACCACCCCCACCCCCAGCAGTGCAGGGGCACCCTCCACCAGGCCCCCACCCATGTCTCCCACCACCCCCAACCCCCAGCACTGTGGGGAACCTGCCAGCAGGCCCCCACACATGTCCCCCTGGCCCCAGGTCCTGACGATACACAATCATGGCAGTAATGGCCAGCATACCCAGCACAAACACCCAGGCAAGGATTGCATCCACCCACATAGTGAATGCAATCACATGACACAACCCCAATGGCAAGTATGCAAAAGAACACATGTCCGTCACACACACATACACAAAGGGTGCAAGTGAATGTCAAAACCCATATCATGACATGTAAGAAACCAATGTGAAAATAACACAAGTGTAACAAAATATAAAAAATGTATTAAATAACAAAAATAAGTTAACTTTTCAAACATACAACTATGTGGCTAAGTAAAGAAATGGTCCATGTCCGAGAACAAAAGTGATAAACAAGAAAACAAAGGAATGAAAAAAAAAAAATTTGTCCAAAGCAATATCATGTAGTAGGAAATTAATGAAAAACCATTATGTCATGGTGAAAACAATAAGAAATTAAAAAAATGTATCTCCCAAAAAAACAAACTATATACAGGAATGTACCAGGGTCCATGAGCCCAACACCATAAATGAAACCTACTACTAACTAATGAAAAATATATGTACAAAAAAGTGGCCATTGTCCGAGCGGTCCAAAATAATAAAAAAAAATAAAGGAAACCTAGCACTAACTAACTAAATAACTATATACAAAGGCAGCGGGCAAGTCCTGCGGCTCCCTTGGTGATGTTGCTGGCCAGGGCATCATCGAACTCCATGTCGATGTCCTGGAGGCGGGACTCTGTCCTGGCCCCGAGGTCTCGCAGGGACAACCCCATGTCCACCTCAAACTCCCTGCGAGCTTCCTCGAGGCACTCACCCCGCCTCAATGCCCGACGCATGGAGAACTCCGCCCTGACCATGACGAGCCGCTCCTCTTCCGCCCGCTGCCGCTCCGCACCTATCCGCTGGCCAAACTCCTCCCACACGGAAGACACCACCATCCCAGGGTTGCCCTGCCCTCCGGCCGATGCCTGCCCCTCTGCTCTTGATGGCCCCGAGCCATGATGCCTCCCACGTCGAGCCCGCTGCTGCCTCCGACGCCACTGCCTCTGCCAGCACGACGGCATCCAGGCTGATGGAAACCACCGACGCCGTCGTGCACGTGCCCTGCCCGATGATGCCGTCACATCTTCCATCTGCTGGGGTCCACTTGCTGTGTTGTCCACCCCTGCTGGACCTCCGACTCCCAACTGTGGCAGGGAGGGGATCCCCACCGAGCTGGCTGCATTGGTCGGGGCAGGTCCACAGGGGGCCCTGGTGGCATCTGGGCCGGAAGACGGCAAGGAGAACGACCGGTGGATAGCCTGCACAGAGGAGGAGAGGGCCGCCACATTGGCCAACACATGCAGGAAACCCCCGAACATGGCCGATCCCAATTGGGCCACGTCGGCACGGTGCACTTCGTGATGACGTGCGTGCTCCTCCCGGGAAGCACGCACGTCATCACGAATCACAGCCGTGCGCATCGCGACCCCAATTAGGACCTTCTCCACGCGGCCAGGGGTTCCCACGTCCGCAGGTGGAGGGGAGTCAGGTGACATGGACATCCCCTCTACCTGCGGACGGGCCTGGGACGGGGCATCCCTGCTGGTGCATGGTGGTGCACTCACAGGGTCAGGGACAGCAACATGCACAGGCCCCTCCACGGTGACCTGTGCTGCCTCCTGGCCCTGGCCCTGGACTGCAACACTTGCACCAGCAGGGATGCTCCCACCAGGCCCCATGTGTGCAGCAGTGTCGGCCTCCTCCTCCTCTGTGCAAACCACCAACCTGGATGGCTCCTCACCGTCTCCCGCCGTAGCAGGCCCCTGTGGGGGCTCACCCACCCCTTCCGCTGCAGCCGTGGGGGCATCCCCGCCGCCTTGCTCCACAGCGCCGTCTCCGCCCTCTTCTTCACTAGCCGCTGCGTAGAGGGAGACAAAGGACACAAGCATCAGGCTACTGTACAATGGTCCCCTAGACAGGAAGCAATAGCAGATGAGCACCACTGTCAAAGTACACTTCCATCATGTCCCTCCACAACACATGGGTCAGTCCAGGCAAAACACACACATTAACAGGCATGGTGCATGCCATGGACATTTCCATGCATGTCCAATGGACTATTGAAACATTCAATGTAACTCACATGCATCATGGCTCATGCATATCACATGCACACACTTCACCTCAGTCACATCCATCTGGCCCCAAACACACCAAACACAGGGGAAACAGGGGTAAGTTGGGTGCGTCACTGAATCTGTGCATTGTCACACACATGTGTCATGCATCCATGGCATGCACAAGTCACAGACACACAGGTCAGGCACACAGACATGGCTACCATATATGTACCTGGCATCAGCACCCATCCTTCACCCCCATCCATGTCCAGGTACAGAGACTGGCATGCTCTCATGTCCAAAATCTGCATAGGGCTCCCCATGCCGCATTTCAACACATGCAACAACCATGTGGGTCACACATCACTGGTCGCACATGCATTACCATGATGTCCCTGCACACATACATGCATACATGGCCCATGGCACACATACAGGCAAGTATCATAGAACCAGCATACCGCAACATGCCCTGTCTCACACAGTAATGCTTGGACACTTACCGCACAACTCCAGACGGGCCTCCCTCTCAAGGACCTGGGCGTGGAGCGCTGGTCGTACGCGTTCCAGGACCCTCTTCTGGATGGAACTCATGCGGCCCCGGCCCCCCTCCACGAGGCGCCGGGCCTTCACAAGGGTCCTGGACCTCAAGTCCTCCCAGCGCTTCTTGATCTTCTGGACGTTGCGGGTTGCCACCCCCTCCGCGTTGATGGCAACCACACAGTCGGCCCAGATCCACTCCCGTCCTTCCTTGCTGGCGCGGGATGATCCAAAGAGGGCATCATACTGCCCCAGGACATGCTCCACCAGGACACCAACTTCGGTGGCAGTGAAGCTGGTGCCCCTCTGCCCCTCTGGCCTGGGGTTGCCACTGGTGCCAGATGTGGAAGTGCCCGACATGGCAACCCCAGAGGCAGGTGTGGGTGGGCAACTGGTTCCTGGGGCTGGGCTGTGGAGCGATGTAATCCCAGTCGGGAGTCTTCAGTTCCAGCAGGGGTGGACACAGCAACTGGACCCCTGCAGATGGCTGATGAGCAGGCACCAAATGGCAGGGCACGGTGGCAGCAGGCAGGCAGGCAGGCAGCAGCAGATGGCACGTGGGAGGCTGCTCGGGGCACTGGGGGGCAGTAACTCGGCCTTCTGGGCAGGAGCGTGGGCTTCCGTGTGTTTTCGGGTGGCCAGCTTGATACGGAGTGATTTGGCACGTGAAATTCCTGCACGTCAGCGTGAAATCCGAGGAAAGGCCCTTAGCGCGTAAGCGCGTCAGCACGCATACATGATTCTATTGGACCAGAGTCCCTCAGCGCGTAAGCGCGTCTGACGTGACCCGCACGGGTGTTCCCCACTCAGCACCTGATGACGGAGCACACGTGGAAATACTGCACGTCAGAGTGTCATCGCGTGTAATTGGACAAAAGTGCGCGTACACGCGATTGGCCTATGTACGTGTATTTCAGGGGTGCGTCATCGCGTGTAATTGGACAAAAGTGCGCGTACACGCGATTGGCCTATGTACGTGTATTTCAGGGGTGCGTCATCGCGTGTAATTGGACAAAAGTGCGCGTACACGCGATTGGCCTATGTACGTGTATTTCAGGGGTGCGCGGGCACTTACACACGCAAGTACGTCAGCGCACTTGATCCCGTGCTGCGTGGGAATTTCCACACGCTATTGGACTGGGAACTAGATTCCAGGGGTGCGCGGGTCACACGCTCGCCTAGAACACGCGCAAAGCATTAATTTGCGCACTTTTCAAATAACAAGCCAGATGCCAGGATGAACATACCGTTCCTAGCAGCAGTGGCAGTGGGCTACCAAAGGAGGAGGAGGAGGAGAGTCAGGGCCAGAATATTCACACCCTGAACCAGCCTTTTCGGGATGCCTGATGACCAGGTGTATGGAAGGTACAGGTTTCCACCACACATAATACTGGACCTGGTGAGTGAGTGGGAGGATGACCTCACATCACCCACCCTGTGCTCCCAAACACTCAGCCCCCTGGAGAAGGTCCTCAATGTACTGCACTTCTTAGCCACTGGATCATTTCAGCGGACAAGTGCCATAGTGGGTGGGGTGTCACAGGCCACCCAGTCACGCTGCCTACACCAGGTCTTGGACACCATCACTGCACGCCCATCAGTCCGCAGGCACATATACCTGCCCAGAACACCTGCTGAAAGGCATGCTGCCGCCCTGGATTTTTACGGTGTGGCACGATTCCCCAAAGTGCTAGGTGCCATCGACTGCACCCATGTGGCTCCACGTCCCCCCAGGGCATCTGAGCACATCTATAGGAACCGCAAGCACTGGCATTCCATCAACGTGCAGGTAGTATGTAATGCCAAGGGAATCATCACCTCAGTATATGCCAACTATCCCGGGTCCACCCACGACAGCTTCATTTACCGAATGTCCACCCTATGCCGGGACATAGATGCTGGGCGGCATGGCGATACATGGCTTCTTGGTGAGTATGTATGCCACTGCACATGCATGCATGTTGGATACTGAGCAAGGTCACAACCCCACCAATGATACCAATCACCACCTCCACAGGGGACAGTGCCTACCCTCTCAGCCCCCACATGATGACGCCAATTCGGAACCCCACCACGCCACCCGAGGTAAGATATAACACAGCCCACATTACAACCCGGGGCATAGTGGAGCGCACATTCGGAGTGCTAAAGTCACGCTTTCGCTCCCTTGACCGTTCTGGCGGGCAGCTGTTATACGCTCGCCCAGTAGTGTGCAGGATCATAGTGGCAGCATGTGTCCTGCACAACGTTGCAACACACCGGGGCCTGCCCGTGGACATGGTGGTGGCCCCACATCCCCAACCACATGCACAGCCGCTGCGCATGGGAGGGGAAAGGGCACGAGGGGAGGCAACCCGTACACAGCTAGTGGCTAATTACTTCACATAGTATACACTCCCCTGTGGAGTGCACACTGGCCTGGCACATTCCATCTGACAATCAATGATGACTCAACCTGACACTGATCCTGGATGTCTGGAGATTCAACCGTGAAAAGCATATCAGCCTGAGATTGTTCACCTGGAAGTGTTACAATGTGTGCATCCCTACCCACACACAACACCAATGCAGTTTTGTGAAGAAACACATTCAAGCAGCCAAAATGAATACCCACTGGCTAAATGCAACAAGAGGACAGTGCCATGTCACCCAACCCATCCCCAGCACCGCCACACAACACACCGTGCCATGTCATGCTATGTGCAGGTAAACAAAGTAATCTCCACAACATGACAAGTGTTGCGATGTACAGTGTCCCCAATTGAAACTTCCTACACCTGAAATGCTCACTGTAATGCAGGACAAACAACAAACTTGAGCACGTACTACCATTAACATGACTTCAGTAATGTAATAGATCAGTTGTCTCACCACCTGGATATGCCTGCACTCCCACCACTTCCAACTGAACAGTGTTGGTGCCATGTAGAGTTGTAGGTGCACTGCTGCCAACAAGGACCCCATCTCCAGACTAGAGGGCCTTGTGTAGACATGAGGAAGGGACCTGCAAATTGGGAGGCAGACACAGATGATGAGTTACACATCAATGCAACATGCAGTGTACAACACAACAGCAATATGCACTAGGAATGTATACACAGTATTGACTAGACTACCCACACATGTAGTGGGAGTCCAATGTCACCATGTACTTCAATGTCACTTGGGCACACCCTTTGCAAGCCCATGGAAACGGGAAGCAGGAGGGGTGTGTGTGACTCAAACCCAGGCATCTGAACCTAATACATGACAAGCCTGCATGTGCCCAGCCACAATGCAGCGTATGCCCACAGGAACCACGGAAGCCAACAAATTGTCCCAAAAAAATTTGGGAAAAATATAAAAATAAAAATAAAAATAAAAATAAAAAAAAATCAAAAAAATGGCCATTAAAGGGCCCGGGGGGGTTGGGGAGGCCACCCAGGAGGTCCGAGGTCAGGGTGCACACCAGAAACCACCTGTGTGGATCCTGGGGAAAAAAAACACCTCCATGGACTCATGGCCCACACGGCTACCCTATTGTGGGACTATCACTGCTGTCGCTATTATCACCCTGTGCAGCTGCATCCGGAGGTGGTTGCACTATGGGAGGCAACCCACGCAAGACCCTACTCTGTTCCTCCATGGCTGCAAGCATGCGGGTGTGGTAGGTCTCGTTCTGGAGGATGAGTGTGCGGAGGTCCTCATGCAACAACTCACGGGATGCCCGGACCTCCGCCCTCGTTGCTTGCATCTCAGCTGAGAGCGTACGGGTGAGACGCTCCAGCTGCTGTTCTGTCCTTTGGTGTGTTGAAGCCTCTAGCTCAACAAGAGTCGTCCTGAGTTGATGTAGCTCCTGCCTCAGGGCTTCCCTGTGGCCCTGGGACTCTATGGAGATGGCCTCCTGCAGAGTCGCCAGTGCCGCCCGCCTGTCCCTGTTGGACGCCAACATGTCTTCCCTGTGTGACTGGCAGATGGAGTCGGTTGCCTGCTCTAGTCGCTCCATCAGCCTTTCAGGGGGGACAATGGAAGTGGCCACCCTATCCATGGCCTGAGCCATCATCTCGGATGATGCTGCCTGTTGGGTAGCCATACCGTAAATGGATTGCTCCCATGCGGTATTGCCAGGTGGCGTACGGCCACCACGTCGGCGGGCACCACACCTGTCTGGGGCAAGGCGGACTGCGCCTTGCTGTGCCGGCACTGCCTGAGGCTGCAGGACTGCATTCCCCCTCTGATCTGCTGGCCCAGGAACAGGATCAGATGTCGCGGAGTGTGACCCTGCATCCGTAACCACCAAAGGCCTAGCTGCCAACACTGACATCCCCATTGAGGGTTCTGACCCTGGTGCAGGTGGGTGGGACAGAACAGATTCCCTCCCTGGAACACTCACCTGCGACGGCACGTAGGTCTCATCATCCGAGTCAACAGCTGAGTACAGCTCGGGGGAGGTGCAGCCAGAGACACCCCTTGAGAGCACGACCTGCAGCACTTGTGGGTTTTCACCCACCAGCACACCACGTCCCTCACTGGTGGTTGGTCGGCCCTCGGAACCCTCCTGGCTCTGCACCATCTCCACAACCCCAGCAGTATCAGGTGCGTCTTCCCCTGCAATGACATAATGACAAAGAAATGGAAACCCGCATTAGCACCATGGCACACAATGAGGGCTGAGAAGCAAGAGAACCAGTACTTGATTGACACATGTCCCACATGACTAAGACCCTCCCATGCATGCACCCTCACTGCGTATGAAGGGCAGGCAAATGGCACACACTCATTACACAAGATGGAAGTTGAACACATTTCATGCATGCTGCCTGGCAGTGGCATCACACATTGCCCTGTGATTGCCAGGTGACACACACATGCCATCACACAGATGGCATGTGCCATTGCTATTGAGTGTAGATGGAGAGGAGGGCAGCACTTATTCATTCTATCCAGTTCCCACATGCAATAGCTTTTCTAATTCAAACAGGTCTGCTTTATCACCTGGAGCTGGCAGTCCAATATGGTCCAATTGCACAGGGACATGTGTGAACATATGATATCCAGGTAACAAAGTAACTCCACTTTACCATGGCCATGCCATACATGTGACTAGAGGACTGAGGAATGCCTAGTATAAGTGGTGGAATGCATACAATCTGTCTGATTGAACATAGGAAAATAAGCAACAATGTTGTGGCAAGGTGACACTTCAAGGCCAACTTGGGTGCTGTTGGCCTAGATGTCTACTGTTGGCAGAAGGGATACTGCAATGGCAAAATGCAGCTGCGCAGGATGTATTGCATGAAGCACATGGCTGACCCATTCGACTCAGGCGCACACACTCTCACCTGGCACACAAACAGATGCCCTCACACACACACCATGCACATGGATGACACACACATGCATGTGCACTCACCGGACAATGCCTCGTAATCAGGCAGATCTCCCATGCCTTGGATCTGTTCCTCCGTGACGTAGGTCCCAGCGACTGACTCATGTGGAGTGAGTTCCATGTCTTCTACTGGAGACCCACCTCCAGTCACTAGAGTTGCGGCATGACTTGAGGCCAGCTTCTTCTTTGCCCTGCGCTTTAGGTCATTCCAGCGCTTGTAGCAATCATTGGCTGTGCGCCTCACGATTCCAAGGGCACTTACGATGTCCGCAACGGTCTGCCAGTGTGCTTAGCGTTGTGCAGGTGTGGTCTTGGATCCTGCAACAATGACCATCTCGTTATCATGTCCGGACACATACTGGACAAGTGCATTCAGTTCGTCATCCATGAAGCTGGGCTTCCTCGACGGACCGGACTGTGTAGCCGTGTCTGGGGCATCAGCCTGTGCCGGACGAGCACTCTTCCTCTTCCGCTTGGAAGGTGGTGGTGATCCTGAGTGTCCTGCGCCGCTCTGGACACTAGGGGCAGGAGCCCTGGTGGGCTCTGTATCAGGTGTGTGGGATTGCACACTCAGCATGGGAGTTGGTGCAGGCATTGGCTCAAGTGTAATGGTGTCATGGGGAATGTCAGCAGAATGGACTAGGACGGACACTGTCCTGGCTGGGTGTGTGAGAGCTGGGGTGGATGGAGCCGCAGCTGCCCCTGCAGCCTCTCCGCCCTGCCTACTTGGGGCAGCAGATGACCTTGCTGCCCCAGATCCACGTGGCATGATAGCATCTACGTGCACCAGCGCACGTGTCGTAGCCCTGCTGACCTGGAAGTCAGCCATGGAGTCAGCCAGGTCTGGTGCCACAATGGGCTGGTCCAACAAGGGCTGAGCATGGATGGTGTCAGCCACTTCAGCCTCAACGGGTGGGGGGGAGGGGGGGGAGGGGGGATGATGGGTGCCCTTGACTGGTCCTCCACACATGGGGGGACAGGCAAACCCTGCAAGTTACGACCAAGTCCCCTACCGGATCCACCATGGCCACCACTTGTGGCTCTTCCACCTTTGCCACCCTTACGGAATCCTCGCCTCCCAGCCATGGCACTGATATTAATGTGCGTATGGGAGTGGCTGTAGACAATTGTCCTGGGCAATTGGGGGTCAAAGGGGTTGGGTACCAGATGGTAATTGTACCCTAGTGCTCTAGCACGGCTGATTGTAACCCCTGGGGAAAGATGACCGGTCACGCAACGCACAGGAGGCCCAAAAAAGGGAGATGACGTGCACGCAACCCCTCCTAGACCACGTGTGCAGAAATAAAAACCTGCACTACGCTGTGGCACCCAGTAACACAAGAATGAACGTATGCGTGTCACACGCAGCCTAGAATGACCTCTGAAGGGGTAGGCTACACACGGGGCAAGCACAGAAGTTAGATACGTGCGTGACTCACCGTCTGCCAGGTAAAAGAGCGTGAAAAATGAGCGCGTTTGGTTGGCAATACCCCCGCCAAAAGAAGATGTGTACGCTGTCTGAGAAGACAGGACAACAGTAGAAGGGGACACTGTTTGAGGGAACAGGCCCAGGTAAACCAGTACAAGAGAAAAAAGAGAAAAAGCTGTCAGAGGTAACAGGGAGTACGAACTGGAAACGCCGTGAAGTAAATCGCGTGTGAAACGACAAGAAGTACAGAATTCACCCACTCGCTCTCCACGAAAAGCACGTACAAGGAAATGGTGTTCTACACGTACCTTATATACAGGCCCACACGTACAGCGTCACTTACGCGGCGTGTACGTTCACCAATCACACGCTTTGTCACTCCTGCGTGTAGATCCATTTTCACCAATCACACGCTTTGTCACTTCTGCGTGTAGATCCATTTTCTCCAATCACACGCTTTGTCACTTCTGCGTGTAGATCCATTTTCTCCAATCACACGCTTTGTCACTTCTGCGTGTAGATCCATTTTCACCAATCACACGCTTTGACACTGGGACGTGTCACGCAACATTTTCCTGCACGTGCAGGTGACTGTAGGCGCGCATATGCTGGTGACGGGTTTACGCGCTAAGGGCCTTTCCTCGATTCACACGCTGACGTGTGGGATTTTCACGTGCAGAATCACTCCCTATCAGGCTGTCCACGCGTTCACACACGAAAGACCACGCTCCTGGACAGGAGGCCAAATTACTGCCCCCCAGAGCCCTGAGCACGCTCCCACCTGCCATCTGCGGCTGCCTGACTGCCTGCTGGCCACGTGCCCCACAGTGCTGGTGGGTGGGGGTGGTGGGAGACATGGGTGGGGGCCTGGTGGAGGGTGCCCCTGCACTGCTGGGGGGTGGGGGTGGTGGGAGACATGGGTGTGGGCCTGGTAGTGGGTGCCCCTGCACTGCTGGGGGGTGGGGGTGATTGGGGACATGAGTGGGGGCCTGGTGGAGGCTGCCCCTGCACTGCTGGGGGGTGGGGGTGGTGGGAGACATGGGTTGGACATGGGTGGGGGCCTGCTGGCAGGTTCCCCACAGTGCTGGGGGTTGGGGGTGGTGGGAGACATGGGTGGGGGCCTGGTGGAGGCTGCCCCTGCACTGCTGGGGGGTGGGGGTGATTGGGGACATGAGTGGGGGCCTGGTGGAGGCTGCCCCTGCACTGCTGGGGGTGGGGGTGATTGGGGACATGAGTGGGGGCCTGGTGGAGGCTGCCCCTGGTGGTGGGAGGGTGGGGGTGGTGGGAGACATGGGTGGGGGCCTGGTAGTGGGTGCCCCTGCACTGCTGGGGGGTGGGGGTGGTGGGAGACATGGGTGGGGGCCTGGTGGAGGCTGCCCCTGCACTGCTGGGGGGTGGGGGTGATTGGGGACATGAGTGGGGGCCTGGTGGAGGCTGCCCCTGCACTGCTGGGGGGTGGGGGTGATTGGGGACATGAGTGGGGGCCTGGTGGAGGCTGCCCCTGGTGGCGGGAGGGTGGGGGTGGTGGGAGACATGGGTCGGGGCCTGGTGGAGGGTGCCCCTGCACTGCTGGGGGGTGGGGGTGATTGGGGACATGAGTGGGGGCCTGGTGGAGGCTGCCCCTGCACTGCTGGGGGGTGGGGGTGATTGGGGACATGAGTGGGGGCCTGGTGGAGGCTGCCCCTGCACTGCTGGGGGGTGGGGGTGATTGGGGACATGAGTGGGGGCCTGGTGGAGGCTGCCCCTGGTGGCTGGAGGGTGGGGGTGGTGGGAGACATGGGTGGGGGCCTGGTGGAGGGTGCCCCTGCACTGCTGGGGGGTGGGGGTGATTGGGGACATGAGTGGGGGCCTGGTGGAGGCTGCCCCTGCACTGCTGGGGGGTGGGGGTGATTGGGGACATGAGTGGGGGCCTGGTGGAGGCTGCCCCTGCACTGCTGGGGGGTGGGGGTGATTGGGGACATGAGTGGGGGCCTGGTGGAGGCTGCCCCTGGTGGCGGGAGGGTGGGGGTGGTGGGTTGACATGGGTGGGGGCCTGGTGGAGGGTGCCCCTGCACTGCTGGGGGGTGGGGGTGATTTGGGACATGAGTGGGGGCCTGGTGGAGGCTGCCCCTGCACTGCTGGGGGGTGGGGGTGATTGGGGACATGAGTGGGGGCCTGGTGGAGGCTGCCCCTGGTGGCGGGAGGGTGGGGGTGGTGGGAGACATGGGTGGGGGCCTGGTGGAGGCTGCCCCTGGTGGCGGGGGGGTGGGGGTGGTGGGAGACATGGGTGGGGGCCTGGTGGAGGGTGCCCCTGCACTGCTGGGGGGTGGGGGTGATAGGGGACATGAGTGGGGGCCTGGTGGAGGCTGCCCCTGCACTGCTGGGGGGTGTGGGTGATTGGGGACATGAGTGGGGGCCTGGTGGAGGCTGCCCCTGCACTGCTGGGGGTGGGGGTGATAGGGGACATGAGTGGGGGCCTGGTGGAGGCTGCCCCTGCACTGCTGGGGGGTGGGGGTGATTGGGGACATGAGTGGGGGCCTGGTGGAGGCTGCCCCTGCACTGCTGGGGGGTGGGGTGCAGGGGGACATGAGCAAGTGTGCAGGGTAGTCCCCTGTTTTGTAGGCTGCCTGCAGGGGCCATGGAGGGTGTACAGGGAACACCTGTGAGGACCCACCCAGCCTAATCGCGTGTGTGACTTCCCACGCACCCCTGTAATACACGTACCCAGCCAAATCGCGTGTGATTATTCCCACGCACCCCGGTAATACACGTACCCAGCCAAATCGCGTGTGATAATTCCTGCGCACCCCTGTAATACACGTACCCAGCCAAATCGCGTGTGATAATTCCCACGCACCCCTGTAATACACGTACCCAGCCAAATCGCGTGTGATGATTCCCACGCACCCCTGTAATACACGTACACAGCCAAATCGCGTGTGATGATTCCCACGCACCCCTGTAATACACGTACACAGCCAAATCGCGTGTAAAACTTCCCGTGTACCCCTGTAATACACGTACCCAGCCAAATCCCGTGTGATCATTCCCGCGTACCCCTGTGATACACGTGCCCTGGCTAATCGCGTGTAAAACTTCACGCCTACCCCTGTAATACACGTACCCTGGCCAATCGCGTGTTAAACTTCCCGCGTACCCCTGTAATACACGTACCCTGCCTAATCGCGTGTATTACTTCACGCGTACCCCTGATATGCACGTTACCCGCTTTGCGTTCCTTGTTTGGCAGCCCTGTAAACTGGTCCAGGGTTAGCGCAGCCCTTTGCGATGATTTAGCGATTTTGATGGCTTTTCCTTGCGCGAGGGCGTTCTTGGGGGCGTTACTGGCGCTGCTGCAGGGTCGCTGCGATACTCTGCGCCACGGCTGGTTTGGGAGCCTAAAATCCATGAATACGCTGTGCGCGGAAATCGGTTTTAGCGCACGTGCCTGGCGCAGACAATCGCACGCGGACACTCTGCGCCAGCCGCTTGCGACACTTTTCTGCGAAATTCTATGAATTACCCTGATAGTCTTTATAACTGACTCATTCTCAGCGGTGGTGGTGCAGGAGAAGGCTGGAACCGGTCCCGGCATGTTTCTCATTGTCGTCCTTCTTTTTTATCACAGCTCGTTGTGGATACCTTTCTTCGTTGCGCTTGCTCTGATTTTAATAAGTTCAATGAAATTGTCAAAGTTCAGTTTTGCCTGTCCTTTTTAGCCCTGATTCGATTATTCGTTTTTAGGCTAGATCACTTGTCCCTTCTTATACTGCTCAGAGGACCTTTGATCAGTTATCTTATCGCCTTAGTATCATGTGCGCCAAGCTTGTCCGCTCTGGTTCCGGACACATGTACTCTTAATCAGTTATCTCACTTGCCATAGTACCATGTGCGCCCAGCTTGTCCGCTCTGGTTCCGGACACATGTACTTTTTATGATCACACCGAGGAGCTGCGAGTCTTGAATTGTCCGATTTGCACAATTCTCACGCTTCTCTCCTCTACACCTCTGGTTCCTTCTCCGTCCATGAGCTGAACCCGAGGTTGACATAAACACCAAAAAAGACTGCGGATCACTTTGTCTTCCGAGGCCGCAGGTTGTATCGCCTTGCTCCTGGTATCGTATGATCCGTGAACAGTGCCGGTGAACTTTCAGATTCAGGCTTGAAGTCAGCCTGTGGCGCTACTGCAGGTGCTGGTGTGCGCCGCACCAATGATGCAGATCCCTTTTTTGGCGTGCAGGCAAGTGCTGGTGGGCGCCAAAGGGGTACACAATTTGGTTTTGCTGGTATCTGCAAGGCAGATTTCACGTCGATCAGCAGTGATGTTGATTCTGCTGGGCAACGTTGGGGCACTCTTTGCCCTTCCTCCTCTTTGCCAATCGTCTCAGGCTTTGTTTCGAGTTTCACTTCTCGTTTTGGCAGATTAGGTGGCGGCTCACTGGCAACAGTTTCTTTCGTTTCTGGGACCGCTGTCTCTTTCCGGTCATCACGACTTCCTTCCATCCACCCGTATTGCCGTCTGCGTCGCCAAAAGTACTTGATGGGGCCCGCGCCACCTGGGTGCTAATGATGACTTTCTTACAAAGTTTTTTAGCAGCACCCAGTCTCCTGGCTCCAGCGCGTGCCCCGGACCGGTGTATCTCACTGGTAATGCCTCCTGCACCTGCTGATGAATCAAACACAATTTCTGCATTAAAAGGCCACAATAAGTACTAAGCACAGGATGTTCTATCTCACTGAGTCGTTTTGGCTGAGGTGCACACCAAACATTTGCCGGCCTCCCCATTACGATTTAGCACGGGGAGAGCCAGTTTTAGCCTGTACAGACATACGCATGCATAATAGTGATATTGGTAATGCATCCACTCAACTCAACTTGCTTCCCGCACAAAACTTGCTAATCTTTGATTTAAGAATCCCATTGTGCCTCTCCACAAGACCGGCAGAACTTGGATGCCTTGAACTATGGAATCTTTGATCAATCTGGAGACCAGCACATATCTGTAATACCACTGCACCCACAAAATGCGGTCCATTATCAGACCATAGGACCCGGGGCAAGCCAAATCAGGAAAAATACTCCTTCAACATTACTTTTGCCGTACTCATTGCAGTGCAATCTTTCAAAGGATATGCCTCCACCCACTTACTGAATGCACAGATCACCACCAAGACATACTTTAAGTTTTGGTACCTCTCCATCTCTATGAAATCAAAATGAACTAGCTCAAATGGCATGGAGGGCGGGCCAAAACTGCCTGTTGGAGTCACTGTTCCCTTTCCTACAGTGTGTTGTAAACACATGATACAGTTCTGTACCAACCTCTCTGCATTCTTTTTTATGTTTACATTCTGCCATACTGTAGAAAGGTGCTGTATCATTTTCTTGGCACATATGTGCATAGCGCTGTGGGCCATTGTGACCATTGCAGTCACATACGAATTTGGCAACATCCAGTTTCTAGTTCCCTTGTCCACCCAACAACCCTCCAAATACAACTCAGCAGATCCCTCTGCCCATCCCTGTATTTCATCGGCTGTAGCCTCGGCCTGCATTTCTTTGACAGTCACAACTCCATCTTCTATCATACAGGGAACTTCCTCTGTCTGAACCGTCATCATCTTGGTATTCAAATCAGTGGCAGTTTGTTTCGCAATTCTGTCTGCAAACGCGTTTCCCTCTCCTATTTTGCATGTTACTTTTTTATGTGCCTCGCATTTCACTATTGCTAGGCGCTTTGGAAACGTGAGTGCAGACAGCAATCGTACAATCAAACGGCCATGTTGAATTCTGGCACCTTGTGATGTCAGAAACCCTCTCTCCGCCCAGAGTCGACCAAAGTTATGAACCACTCCAAAAGCATATTGACTATCAGTATATATATTCACATTCAAATTTTCAGAAATCTCGCAGGCTCTGGTCAATGCTATTATTTCTGCGGCTTGTGCTGAATTATAGGGGATTCTTTTACTTTCTACAACACTCTCTAGGGTAGTGATAGCGTATGCGGCAGTTGTCGTGCCATCTGGTAATTTAAAACATGAGCCGTCACAAAATAACTCTCCATCCAGCTCTTTCTGTAGAATATCACTTAAATCAACTCTTCCCTTGGTTTCTTCCTCAGTGACCATTAAGCAATCGTGGGGGGGTGATTCATTCTTCCCAATTTCTCTAAATGTCAGTGGCATTCATTCTGCAGGATTCAAAGCGCTACACCTCATAATTTGGATATGGGGTGCAAACAAGATAATCTCATATCTTGTCAATCTAGCAGAGGTGAGGTGTTGCGTCTTTGTCCTATTTAATAGAACGTCTATAACCTGTGGCACCATCAGAATTAAAGTGTGCCCCAATACCATCCCTTCCGTTTCTTTCACTGACGCAGCAGCCGCCGTGACAGATCGCAAACATAGTGGTAGTGCGTGCGCTACAGGGTCCAGCGCAGAATAAAAATAGCCGCACGGCCTATTTCTTCCACCTTGTTCCTGTGTCAAAACTACCAATGCACATCCTTCACTTTCACACACAAACAGTCTAAAAATGTTCTCATAGTTCGGCGTACCCAAAACTGGAGCCGAGCATAATGCAGTTTTCAATCCATCAAATGCTCTCTGACATTCCTCATCCGACTGCAAAGGCATAACCGCATCTTTTCTAGTTAAATCCACTAATGGTTTAAAAATTAAAGCAAAATTACCAATCCATTGTCGGCAATATGAAGCCATGTCTATTTTGGCTCTGACTCCTTTTTGTGTCTTTGGAATAGGCATACAGGAAATACTTTCTATGCGTTCTGGCGTTAGTCTTCTCCCTCCTTTTGAAAGTAGGTAGCCCAAATAAGTCACCTCCTTTCGATTATACTGACATTTCTTCAAACTAGCTTTATGGCCATGTGCCGCTAGGTGTGACAGTAGTAATACAGTGCTTTCTTTACAAATCTCCTCTGTGTCTGCAGCTAGCAATAAATCGTCTATGTATTGCAAAAGTACACAACCCATGGGTAATTCCAGCATGTCTAGCTGTTCTTTTAATGCTCTACTGTAAATACTTGGACTTTCCGTATTACCTTGCAGAATCCGCGTAAATGTAAATGATCGTCCTCCTAATGTGAACGTGAACAAATATCTACTTTCCTTGTCCACTGGAATACTAAAGAATGCGTTTTTCAAATCTATTACACTAAAATATTCCGCTGAAACAGGTATCATTGTCAATTTTGTAGTGACGTCTGGCACTAGAGGAAATTGCGGATCTACTACCTTATTCAATGCGCGTAGATCAATTATGAAACGTTATGGTACCTCATTACCTCCTTTTTTATAAACCGGAAGAATCGGGCTGTTGCATGTACTGCCTGTGATTTCCTCTATTACCCCTAATTTCACCAAACCGGTAACAATACTCTTCAATCCTTTCTCACCTTCAACCGAAATTTTGTATTGGGGTATTCGCGGGAGGGTAACACCTTCTTTCAAAATAATCTTTACTGGCTCTATCGTTAAACATCCCACATCGTTGTCATGCATTGCCCATATGCAGGTTGGTACTTTACTTAGTTCCCCTGGTAACGCTTCAGACATGAATTCTGACACAGGGGCATCGTGTGGCCATATCGTTAGAAACACTCCGTCTGCCATGCACTGTATAACAGATCCTAGTTTTTGCAACAAATTTAATCCCAACAAATTTTCTCCACAATTTTCTGTTAGAAGGAAAGGACAATGTTCGGTAAATGGTCCTATGGTAACTGTGACTGGTTTGGACACTGGGTTTATGACTGGTGTACCTGCGAACCCTACAGAAATATTCTTTTGCCCTGACAGTGGTATATTCAGAACCAAGTGATGGTCTATTGAACACTTCTGTGCTCCTGTATCTACAAGAAAGCGGTGCTCCTCATTCCCAACTCTCATTTCTACGTAGGGTCCTCTCTGATTCACGAGAATAGACACTGGTTCCGACCCCTGTCCTTGACTGTCCTATTGGGGAAATAACACATCGTCCGATGTGTAATCATTACTATTACTGTAATACGTGTTTGGCTGTGTATCGAAAACATTTCCACTCTTCCCTCTATTTGCCCCACTCTGATTTCCATATTGTTGATTTTGCTGTCCCTGACTCTGGTTTGGGGCATTTTGATTTTGGCCTTGGTTTTGATTACCTCCGTTATTATGATGCTGCTGCATACTATTCCTATTTGGTCCATTCGCTCCTGGGTGTCCTCTATGCTGTCTCCTCTGACCAGACCCATTTCTATTCTGTAGATGCGGGCATTGCGCTCACCAATGTCCTTCCTCCTTACAATATGCACACTGATTCGGCCCCACTGTTCCCCCATGCATATTCAAACTACTCCTTCCTTGTGCGTTCCCTCGCCCTATATTATGTCCTGTTACCTGCTGCAATAGTACCTGTGTTCTAATTAGACATTCCTTCAAGTCTGCCCCCACCTGTTTTAGCAACGATAATTCGTTCACCATCTCCTTCTGCCCCGGCGATGGTAACTGTTGCTGTTTATTATGCGACCCCTTTTCCCCCTTCCCAGGTCTCCCGACTTCCCTACTCCTGTACGCAGGTGTAGTAAACACTTTGACAGGTGCAGTAAATGTTTCGACATAATCATTATCTAATTCATCTCTAAGCTCAAAAAGTCTATACACATGTTCTCTCACTTCTTCATCCCTCTCCCTACAGTGTGCTAATGCATTCAAATCTAACAATCGCTGCGGTGGTAATTTCCCAATTAGCTGTATCCATTTCTCCACCAAATATTCACCCATGCATTCCAACACTACCTGTCTTTCGTGGCTTCTACGGAAGTAATATATCGAAGCCAATGTTGCCTCCCATCATTCCCGTCTATATGCATCTCTGCCTGTTGCTGCAATTCCACCTTCCTTTCTTTGCTGATTGCGCTGCGGGTTACCCTCGTGCACCCCCTTTGGTCAGTCCCGCCTCTTGCCCCCGCGGTTTCAACTTCAACCCCGGGAGGAACGGACGGTACCGAGTCTGGGTCTATGGCGGGAGGTGCGGATGGGACAATGGGAACAGGGAGTGTCTGTTGTGGGCCTGGTTGGCTAATAGGAAGTGTTACGTGCACGGTCTGTGGCTGTGGGAGGGCTTGAGCTACCGGAGGGGGAGCTTGGGCTATGGGAGGGGTCTAGGCAATAGCTACTGACGTGTCTGGTCTTACTTCTGATCTTGGGCCTTGTTTTGTATGGGTCAATATATTTTCTATCAATTCATCTGCTATGTGTAATTCTCGTTGTGGGTATATCTTTTCTATATTCAACTGGTCACGCCTGCCTGCCCTTCTTAGACTCTCAGTCCACTCCTCCTCTTCTTTTTCTTCCGCTACCTCACCTTTTGATTTATGCCTGCGCGCATGCTTTGCTCTGCTTTTAAATCGGAGCATTGCTTCCTTTCTCCAGTCTTTAATAGTCTCAAATGCTGCAGGACGCGCTTTCTTACTTATCAACACCCTTTCCAAGTTATCTATCCTCGCCATCTCAAAACTACCATTAATTGGCCACTGATGGTCTTGTTGCTTTCTGGTTTGCCTATGCCAAGTCTCACAGAATATTATCGCACCCACTCCATACTTCACATACATCTCATACTCCGGCGTTCCCCCAGGTGGTACAATTTGGCCATCTTCCAAAGATTGTCTACCACAGCGGAAAAACCCTGCTAGGGTGGACAATACCCCAGGCATGTTTCAACCTTTCCCCTGTTTAATCAACCTTACCTAGGGCGTTTGATTTTGCAAAGTCAACTGTCAACCAATATCAGGATGCTTTGAATCGGGGAATGACTCACCTGATAAATCAAGTCGTCTGTATACTGACGCACCAAAGGACGTTGTGTCTGCGTTTCTTGGCTTCTGCCTCGTTTCAGGACCCTCGCCTCCTTGTTCTCTAGCCAGGCACGTCGATCAGGGATCAGATGTGTGCAGATCTGCAAAGGAGTCTCTCATCACTTTTACAGGGCGCCCCGAACACCTCTTGATCCCGTCTCGATCGTCCCGTCCTCGCCGTTCTCTGCCTTTCTCAATTACAACGTTACGCGAAGGAACAAGTGGGGGAGGGTCCCTATTCGGGTGCCATCTTGAAAGGGGCCTGCTAGGGGACCCTGACGTCTATGGAAACAAGGCGGGACACCACACACGATAGAGATGCCAGACACAAGGTTGTATTTCCAAAGCTAGGGTTTTATTGCAAAGCAAAAGTCTCAGTTGGCCAACTCGGTCTCACGCCCCGCGACGTGTATCTCTAGACCTCGAGGGACGCAAGAGAGTGAATTACGTACATCAGTTACATATATACAAAATGCATATCAAACAATCAGCTATGACATGTTTAACACCCCCCTTTATTGGGTTTCTTTGAACTTGGTGTGATGATGGACATCTCCGACCACTATGACACCTTCAAACATCTATTCTAGTAACAATTTGCAATTTGTGAGTGCGAAGGCATCTTTCAGTTATTGAATAAAACACGGCGCTTCTGTTCTTGGAAGCGAAATACATGCGGGGGGGAGTTGCATTCCGGACCTTGCTATCTATCAGGTGTTATTCGCGTCCTGGGAGCCGACATGCTCTAGCGGGCTCAGCAAAGGGGGGGGGCCGTAAGAAAAGCATAATTCAAGCCTTTGTCAATCTGGAAAAGTGAATACCCTTCATTTTAATGATAGACGTATCTTGATGGCCGAAGGCCAACCGTCTTATGCACAGAATTATAGAAATACAGACTGCTATGCTTGACCAACAAGCGGCCATTTTAAACGTTGCAAGAATCGCCATTTTGCTTGTTAACCATTGCTCATTGCTTTCTGTCTAAACTGCTTTGCAGCTTGGAATTCTTGCGAATTCTGCTTACTCTGCTCAACTGTTAACATTGTTGTCTGAATATGAAAGGGCAAGGTCACGGGACTGAGGAGTTCGTTGAAACTCCTCATGAGTAGCCCAGAAAGGAATGCCCACGCTCCCTCTCTGTAGCCTTGAGGGAGAGCTACAGGGCATTTAATCATTTCACAGCTGCCAGCCAGTCTCGTACTGTGGTAGAATATGTTAGAATAAAGCAGCTAAAAGGCTTGAATTATGCTCTTCTTATGGCCCCCCTTCACAAAACCCTTTAGAGCGTGTCGGCTCCCAGGACACGAATAGCACCTCATAGATAGCAAAGCTTGGAATGTGACTCTTCCCCCGTGTGCAGCTTGCTTCCAAGAACAGAAGCACCGTCTTCTGTTCAACAACTAGAAGATGCCTCTGCACTTTCTAAATTGCACATTGTTACTAGAATAGACATCGAAAGTGTCATAATTGTCATACTCGGAAATGTCCATCATCATCCCGAGTTCAAAGAAACTTAATAAAAGGAGGGTGTTAAACATGTCATAGCTGATTGTATGATATGCATTTTGTATATATGTAACTGATGTACCTAATTCGCTCTCTTGCATCCCTCGAGGTCTAGAAAATACACGTCGTGGGACGTGAAACCACAGTTGACCAATTGGGACTATTTTACTTACATTAAACCCTAGCATTGGGAATTTGAACCTCGTGTCTGGCGAATCCTTTCGTGTATGGTTATTGCCTTGTTTCCATATCGTGAGGGTCCCCTAGGGGCCCCTTTCACCTTTAGCGGTATTATTCTAACATATTCTACCATATAACGAGACTGGCTGGCAGCTGTGAAATGATTAAATGCCCTGCAGCTCTGCTTCAAGGCTACATTCGGGAGGGAGCCGGGCATTCTACCTGGCGCTGCCTACGTTTGTGTTTCAGCGAACTCTTGTTATCCTCACGGTCCTGCGGCCTTGTCCTTTTCACATACAGACAACAATGTTTCACAGTCGAGCAGTGTAAACGGAAAATATACTGCGAAGCAATAGGAACAGAAAGCAATGAGCAATGGTTAGAAAACAAAATGGCGATTCTTGTTACATCAAAATGGCCGCTCATTGGCAAACTCGAAAACCTATATTCTGTCATATCGTGCAGGAGACGGTTAGCCCACGGCCACCAATTTGCGTTTGCGGTCTCAAAGTAGAGGTATCCGTATTTCTAGACTGACAGGAGGACCATGGTGCTATTAGCACCATGGTCCATGCCGGTGTCCGCCATGGCGGAATGGGGAATTACCACCCCATTCCAAGGTTGGCGGGGTGGTAATTCCCCATGCTGCCATGGCCTTTCCCCATTCCCATTTTTGCCCCATAGGGCTCAATGGGAATGGGGAAGGCGCTAAGTACGTTGCCGCAAATTGCGGCACCGTACTTAGCACCAAGGTCCCTTTGCGGGTCCCTACTTTAACGGCTGGTAAAACCAGCCGTTAAGGTCGGGTCCCACAAAGGGACCTTGTAATTAGGCGCTAATAGGTTAATGACGCCGCAGCCTTTTACGGCTCTGTTAACCCATTAGCGCCTGGGTCGTAATGAGGCCCAATGTGTTCTACAGATCACACATACAAATTGCAGTTACCTGCATTTTTCATTGATGCATGAGCTGAGTGATCCATCAGCAGCAGTCACAGACAACGTTCATCCATCCAGATGTCATCCAGAACCTGCTGGTGCAGGACCGTTTTCAGGGACGCAGAGCCAGCGGTCCTGCCTGCATGTTGAGACAGACCTGTGCCCTTTTCAGCATCCACATTTGGGAGTCCAACCAGACCATTATGGAATACAACAAATGTGTTCCCGGTGCACTGCTTTGTAAGTCTGCTTGCTTGCCTCTGTGGCAGCATGATGGCCCTTCACATGGTTGCAGAGGCCAGGGCTGTGACAGTCATTTGGGTGCCTGGTGCAAGACCACCAGTTCCATCACAAGATCCAACTAGGGCCAAATACAAGTGCAGCAACTTTTACATATGCATGTGGACGTGGACTCAGCATGACTGCTGCCACCAGAATTGTCCCCCAAGTATTCCCTGTTAAAGGATGTGAATGGAACACATTACATTCACAGGAAATTCAAAGAATCCTATGACATCGATTCAAGTCACTACCTCCCGAAACTGGCAAATTAGCATGCCTTCTGCCTTCCCTGGATGTGCTGGTTGTTTGTCAGGCTCACTCACATGAACTGAAACATGATTCACCCTTACCTGTGAGCACCATATTAGGCACAGGAAGTTGACTGGCCAGATATCACTATGTTTGTCTGCCATCACGAGAAGGTGTAAACTGACCAAGTGTAGCTAGAGTCACCAAAGCAGCCATGATATGCCATATAGTTATAGGTCTGATTAATGCATGCATCCCAGTAGGTCAGCATCTGCTGGTATGCCTTAGCTCTACATCCAACACGGAAATCAACATAATTTAGCCAACCAACAAAGGGGATATCACTAATTCAATGAGCCGTTTGCACTCTTAGCGTACTAGTAATGTGTAATAACACTTGTATGGCTCACTCATTGAGACAAGCATATACCACTGGCTGGATTCCCACAGTAGCTGCACCTGACTGAGCGTAGCAATGGGGATGCCTTGCACCTGCCTCCAGCTGATCAGCACGCCGTATGGACTTCTCTGGGACTGAAGCAAGAGAGCATTCAAATCCCCAACACTTGAGGGGTGGACAGGTCGACCACATGTGCACTGGAAGGCAAGCCTGCACTTGGGGTGGTGGTGGAAGAAAAGAGACTGGCCTCAGGGAAAACAGAAAGTGGGAGGGGTCATGACAGCGTATTTGGCAGTGAGGTTAGGCAAGCGAAGGGTCATTTAAGGATGTGGAGGCATAGATGACATGATATATAAGCAGCGTAAATGTCGGTAGAGTGTTCTGTCAGAGTCCATGGTGCATCCCAGTTTCTACACTGAGCTGGGTGCTGTGGGAGTGGCATTTAGGAAGCACAGCCATGGTGAGGGTTGATGGAAGAGTGGTGCATTACCACACATCAGGATTCCACATTTACCTGGATTTAGGAGGAGATGGTTAGCTGTCAGGAAGTGGTTTGAAATCTGTGCATCCCTAGGTAAGGTTTGGCTGTGTATTAGTCAGGGTCTTGGGGGTCTTGGAAGGATCTGTATGTCATCAGTGTAGTTTTAGCAGGACAGATCATGTGAGCAGATAAGGGTGGGGTGGGTCTCAGGCACAGGTTGAATACTACGGTGCTAAGGGAATTCCCTGCATGACCCCATTGGAGACAGGGTGCGGGTGTAGGAGAAGGGTGACAGGAAGAAGATTTATGAATGTCCACGAGGTAAGAGGTGAACCATCTTAATGCAGAGTCCATGATTCCTAGAAAGTTGAGTCTGTCAATGAGGATGCTTTCATTGATAGTGTCAGAGGCTGCTGATGGGCCAAGGAGAATAAGTGCAGCACAGCCTTCTGAGTCTTCTGTCCTCTGTGTAAGTGCAACCAGAAACACAAAGCACATGCATGGATGATCAAGGAGACATGCACACACACAGATATGTGACCCAACTCACATTTCAGTGGCAGTCACCATCAGCAAATCACATGATCCATGCAAACCCCACATGTGCCACTGCATGCCACTATTGGGGTTAAAACTTCACCAGCCATGAACATGATTGATAGTGCACAACCTTACCTGCTGGCAGATCTGCTTCTGCTGTGATTCCCTCTCAACCTCCACCTAACACTGTGCATCTGCATTGGAGCATGGAGTGCCATTGTCCAGCAGAGGGTATGGGGACTAGGGTGAAGAAAGGGTTTCTGGGTGGACCTCTCAGGGCGTTCCAGTACTCGATGAGGCAAGATACTGGTAACGACATATGACATTGTACTGGACCAGCTAAAGGAAACATTCATGCAGACTGCACATGTGTGAATCAATGTCGATAGCAATCTTTACCTGCATGTGTGAGGTTGTTGCAGTCGACTGAACAATGGCAGTTAACTCCACTGTGCTTGACTGCATGTCCAATCCTCCACTCAGGAAGTCCTCTACAGGGCAATGGCACATTACTCTAGGTGACAAAAAGCAAAAGTATCCATATTGGACGGGCGGTGGAAAAATGCCCCCCCTTGGAGGAAGGGATGTCCTCATAAGTGAAAAATAATCAAGAGAAAAACATAAAAATCGTACCCCGTTTATGGGATCATGGCCATCAGGCCAAAGGTGATAGTGGTGGCATGGATGGTCTGGGACTGCCATCCTGTGATGGATCTGCAGGGGTTGGTGGGGGTGGTGTTGGTGGTGCATCCTGTCCACGCCGTGCCAAAGCCTGGTCTTCATTGGCTAGGGCCATTCATGACAGAGACAGTGAAGCCCTCATGCTCTCCATCTCATGGCAATGGGAGGTTCGAGATGCAAAACTTCAGTAGCTGCAGGTCTTTTCTCTCTGCCACCGCATTTCAATGCAGGGAATCCTGCAGAGACGCCAGATCAGCCTTCTGGCTTTTGATGTTTTCCTCCATGTCCAGTTTGTGGAAGAGATTAGTGGACTGCATCTCATCATGATATGTCCTCGTCAGGCTGTCCATCAACCACTGCTGATGGTCCCAGGATGCCAGATGCTGTACATCCCATGCAACTGGTGAGAATATATTCTCAGCCAGGTGATGGATGGCGCTGGCCATCTCCTGCATGACCTTGCCATTTAGGATGGTCACACACAGCATCTGCTGCACCCACTCCAACTGTCCATCAGGCCCATGTGTACCACATTTATGGGGCTGATGGGGAAATGGGGAGTTCGGGGGTGACCCCCCCAAAAACAAAATGGGTATATTTTCAGTAAATTTGTTTCTGTAAAAAATGCCTTTAATAAAACGTTTTCGGTAAAATCACATAGAACCGTTGAGGGCATGTGAGGGGCATACATGCACAAGACATCTATGGGTGACACATTTGCTATTTTAGATTGAATCATCCTCACTCAGCAGTTGAGACTGACATGTGTATAGATGTCTGGAAATGACATGTTGGAGCATCAACCTCTTCTGGATGGCAGTGCGATCTGTCAGCCCACTGCATGAGGAACTGGAGATGACATGTAATCACGTAATTTGTCTGGGCTGGGGGCAACTCCTTAGGTGCTTGTGCCTTGGCAATGCGTGCCTGTGCCTGGTTCATGATTTCTGCTCAAACTGACATGGGTGCATGTTGCTACATGTAGTTGGATACCTGCTATGCTCCCATGCATTTAGTGTTCCCCCCACCAAGGGACCCACTGCCTACCCCTCTAAACATGTGCTTTGCCTCCTAGGGCCATGCTGCAGAGATACAGTGAGTGGTTTTTGTCAAGAGGCCAGGGCCATGGGCCACCTGTTCCCAGTGTGGTCTTTGAATTGCTGGTTGTCTATTCTCCATGCCGGTCATCTGATGGTGGACATGGGGATTGCATGTTAGGTTCAGATGGTTGACCAGCTCCAGAGGTCTGGACAGCCTCCTTTCTGGAATGTAATGTTGTTGTGTCTATGTGGAGTCATGAAACATTTGGCCAAAACACTGCCTCTGTCACCCAGAATGCATAGTTTATACGTGAGCATAGTTGCCTTCCTCTGGCTTACTGGTGACCGTATGTAAGTGTCCTGTCTGCCCTCCACTTGGTACTTGCAGACACACCCAGGCTACGCAGATCCCCAAGATGGACAAGGCCGTACCGCATGCAGAGTGCCAACAAAGCTTTGCCTTCTTGAGACACTCTTCTTTGTGGCAAAGTTCATTTGCAGCCCAGCAGGGTGCTAGGCTGACAAAAGAAACTCAGATGACTTGCACCACAACGGCAGGGCAGCCTGTCCGTCTGGTTCCCTGCAATCCACAAGTTCATTTTGCACACTTGGTTCAACTTGAGTTGGACTCCTTGTCCAGCCATAGCCGTTGAGGCAGCATTAACATGCCAAATGTGTTCGGACAGTGTTGACTCAAGAGCATGCCCCCTCTGGGAGCGCCCCTTTACATGGGGATCTCTCCCCTCCAAGCAGTGCAGAGAGAGGGTAGTGTAGCAGTACCCCTGTGTTCATGTGGGAGTGCAAGGATGGTAGTGTGAGCACAGGGCCTGCCCAACAGACACTTAGTTTCTGTGGGCCCATGAGGGCCATGCCCTTATTTTTCTCAAACAAACTCATTTTTCAACTGCAATCTAGGGTGATGATAGTTCCACGTGGTGGCAGAACACCTTTCCACACACCGGTGGGGTGGGCATGTGAAACAGCCACTCCCTTATTGCAAGATTGTTGCCTGGGCCCAGGCTCTACCTCCCCACCTATACAGCTGGGCCCTTGGCACATGAGCGACCAACAGGGCACCCCAACCTGCAGTATTGGCCATCCACTGACACTAAGGTCACACAGACAGGCCAGAGGGTATGATGCTGATTCCAAGACTGGTGATGGGCTCCAGTCACCTGGATACATACTCATGTAAGACATGGCTGACTGCTATGTTAAGGCAAGTTACTTGAGTGGATCATCGTTACATGTCCAAGAGTCTCTTAGTCACTCCGAGTGATACGGGATGTCCACAGTGATTGTTTTACATCAAACAGCAAACACTGGGAATGTGGCATAACATGACCAACATCCCAGCAACACTAAGGGGCACTAGCCATTTTGATGGAGTGGTCTCCACAGTGTTATGCCACTATCCAACACTGGCACAGTGTTGGTGGCTCAAGGCAGGACCCTGGATGGTGTCCTTATAGGTGATCCTGCCTTATGGCCCCACGTCCATCTGTTCCTTTGGCCAGTTCCTTCAGCATGGCCTGACTGCCCATGTGGCCAGTCTTGGACCACCAGATTCCCTGAGTCACAGCAGGCCCAGCTGGATCCTATATTTGTCTGCAGCAAAGCTCCATGGACCCAACTTAGTGCATGCATTGTTGTCTGTGGTGTGTGTCTTCCTGTGTGACAGACATGTGGCATGGGGGCTTGAGGGGCTCCTATGTGCTGGTAGTGGGGCACCAGAGCAGGTGTGTTACTACAGGCATGGTTAATGTGGGACTGGCTAGGCAAGGCAAGCAGTGGACCAGGTTGTGCACGTTGTTGCCCCACACTTCTGTACCACTGTGTAATCCATAGCAGTCAAGTTGCAGCGTCTCCTGTCATGTCCAGTTTATTCAGTAAGGGACAGATTGGTGACATTTTGAATTTGATAAATAGGGCCCCTCTCCTTTTAAGCAGTTGAATGCCTAGTGACACAATACCAATTTCAAGCCACAGGTATTCCATAGAGCACAAGGATGGCAAATGAAGAGCCCTGCGCCAGAACCTGCCATCCAGGCGGTCTAACCAACTAACTGCCTTCGTTGCGATGGCCTCCAAACTATACAGGTTTATAGGACAGTAACATTGTTTGTAGAAAGTCAAAATGTCCTGAATCATGAACCCCACAGTATTATTGACAAACTTTCATAGCATAGACGTGATCTGACACGCTATCCTTGTCTTTGCAGCTATGATTTCATCATAATTATTTATATTATTCATTTCAAGACCAAGGTATACGTAACTTCGCACATAATACACTGTCCACAATTTTGTATTTAGAGCTGTTTTGTGCACCTTATTCTTAGTAATTAACATACAATTGGTCTTTGAGAGATTTACTATCAAGGAATTTTCCTGCACATAATTGTATAATTCGTTCATCATGACCTTCATCCCACTCAATGTATGTTCGAATGGTACCAAATCATAGGCATAAAACATGCAACCAATATTTTCTCCACCTACAGAAGTGGGGCAATTTGAGCTCTCTAGCAGGCGGTCGGACAAGTCTGCAATGTACAGGTTATATAATAGGGGGGGGGGGGCAGTAAGCACCATTGCTTAACTCGTATATGTATATCTGTCAGCCCAGATGTGCTTTCCTCGTTATTTAAGCAGACTCTTGCATAGTTGTTATGATGGAAGAGTTTGATGGCATATATTAGCCATGTAGGACAGCCAAGAGTCTGCAACTTTGCCATAATCTCTCTATTTACTCGATCAAATGCTGCCTTAAAGTCTACACATGTGACATACAGAGAGGGGCTGTCTTTAACAGCTGACCTTTTTAGCAGAATGTTTAAAAGCATGATGTTATGTTCTGTCGAGGAGACAAGTAGAAAACCTGTTTGATATTGATAGAGAACCCCAGAGGCCTCAACGCATCTCTGGAGTTCACCCAATAGCAGCGAACAGTATATCTTACCAGTCACGTTTGGCATAGACAGCAGTATGTAGCTGTCGGGTAAGCTCCTGCCCCCCTTTTTATTGATGGGCAGCAGAACTGACTGCTGCCGCAAGGATGGTATCTCATGTGTTACCCAATTTTCCTAAACAAAACCAAACGGAGCATAGCCCAAGTGTCAGGAGCAGACTTCAGCACCAAGTTGATCTTAATGAATCCTGGGAGATTTCCAACGGCCACTCACAACCCAGATCTGGGTCCAGGGGAACAGGATTGTTTGATATGATGTTTCTTGACCTTAGATGTTCCTCTTATGGTGTTTATTATGTTTTCATGATTTTTTTCCTTTTACTTAAGAGAGTATTTGCCAGATACTGCGGGAGTTCTGAGATTTCAGGGCGCCCAGCATTTGCTGGCATTGGGCATTCTTGACAGTCAGGCCCCAGCGCCTAAGCC
This sequence comes from Ambystoma mexicanum, assembly GCF_040938575.1. Lineage (NCBI taxonomy): Eukaryota > Metazoa > Chordata > Amphibia > Caudata > Ambystomatidae > Ambystoma > Ambystoma mexicanum. The sequence continues at coordinate 465,066,929 of NC_090928.1, read as the reverse complement.
AGTATCCGTATCCCGTTTTGTCACGCCATATCAGCCTCAGTGATTCCGACATATCAATCTTAAGGCGTTTAATGGTTATGGTAGTCTTTCTTAGTATGCGCTTGGCGTGATGGATGACTATGTCAAAGGTTTTAGCATAGCCACTCACCAGGGCTGCCACACAATTTCCCCCCATAGCTCGTTTGTACAAAGCCAGTTCTTTCATCCGTTTTTCAAATTGGTCAGGTGATAATTCTGCCAAGCCATGCAAGTCACACTGGAGTACCCCCTGACACCTTGTGCCACTTTGCAGAGATTTTCCGTGGACCAGAAAATATGATTTCCTGTGTGGTTTCTAAATAAACCCCCATTGATTTTGTAACCGATTTCGTACACTAATATATCCAAACTGTGAAACAGGACGGCATCATCACTGTGCTCTTGGTGAATCACCTTTAGTTCACGGATCCACTCCAGGGCCACGTTACTACCAAAAATAATCTAGTGTAGCACGGAACCGACCATCAACCCAGGTAAAATGGCCCTGGATATCACCACTAGTCCTAACATTAACCAAGGACATGTTCCACTCTTTCAGAAAGGCCATCCAGATCCTTCCTTTTTCGTTTTCCTTTCGCTTGCACCATTTCACTATGACCAGTTACATTCGTATACTTTGGGCCCCTATGTTTGTCAACACATCAAGCATTTAAATCACCACCCAGTAAAATTACACCCTGTTTCCCATCACCATCCCACTGGGTTAAAATGGCCTCAACAGTTTTGTAAATCTCATCTGTATTTGCGGCCCTTAGGGGAACGTATACATTAATAATCACCACATTTTCCCTCACTTTGCCCTTTCCTGTTTGGATTTCTACTGCCAAGACCTTTTGGGATAAAGATGTGGTGGTTACAAGCCTTGATTTAAAAATATTTGATAACCCAATTAAGAGGCATCCAAAGGGCCGTCCATATGGTCCTTATTTTGCTAAAACTTCATACACATGAAAAGCATCTATCAGTATCACAATTTCGGTCAACTACCATGAAGCATTATCACATCATTTTTAGTTTGCATCTTCATTGATCCCACTTAGCCCAACAGATGTTAATTGCCTCTTGTATTCCTGCAGACAACACTCATATTTCACTTGGACCCCAGGCCCTGGGTGCGAAGGATCCCCCTTCAGCCAAGCCAGCCCCTTTTCATTTTCAAGCCTGGCAAATGTAACATCCAGAGTTGGAGTGGCTTTTCCATGAATTGCAACTTGAGAGCACTTGCCACATTTCAGACAACACTCCTCCAAACTTGCTTCAGTGTAGTTCTTGTCAAGCTTTCGAGCGTGGACATCTGTTCTCATATTAATTCAACAATTTCAGGTAGCGTGCAGTGGATCCTTGATATTGTGGTGCCTACTTTCTTTAAGGGCTCTATGAAATCGAAATCAGAAGAGTTCAGCACACTCAAGTTTGAGATCCGATGTAGTATGCGAATACGATCACCACGATTTAGCCATTTCAATGGTTTAGTTGGGCTGCTCAAGGCAATGGTTAACTTTACGGGATCCAAGGAGGGTGCACTCACCAGGCCCCCGTCAGGTTGGCCAGGAGTTTATCAAGGTTTCGGTTATGCAGCACATCCCCAGGAAAGGGTGCCCCAACTGATCCGGTACCAGAAGGCTTACTCTCAGCATCGTGCACTAGCCCACATGTCATCTCTGTGTCATCCAGAGAAATCTCTTCTGAATGCACCACTTCATTGTCCTTAAATAATCAACTAGTTAAGATTCCAACATCCTTTTGTGCGCATTGCTTTCAGCGTCTGTGGTTAAGGCTCAGAAGCAATGGTGGAGTTCTTCTGAGCTCAGGATTTTGCATTTATATTTGACGTTTCGCCAGTCTGAGTTATTTCCTAGTTTGAAAGATCATGAAGCCTTCAGCCCGGTAATGTTCCCCTATCCCAGTTTGCTGTTCACTAACACAGTTGTTCTTAGACACCTCTAATGGCCTCGCAACGTCTTTCCCCATGATTGGGGCTCTATTTAGATGCGATTGAGCTGGCGAAGATACCAGAGCATGTTTTGCCTCCCCAATAGACCCCACCTTTGTGGAATCGGCCAATTCAGTTCTTGTAGAATTGTGCCACATATTTTGAGAAGAATCTTTACAGCAAATGGGAGTGGGCCACTGCATTCAGTGTTCCCTTTGGTGTTATGGCCACCTAGTTTGGGGTTTGCAATTCGCGTTGTCTCACAGAAGTCCGATCCCTTGGACGGCGAATACCATTATTCTCAGAGACAGCACCGTAGTTACAGACAGTACTGACGGGACAACTGGGTCATTGCTAGAAGACTCTTTTTCAGAAAGTGTAGGTTGGGATAGTAATGGTACAAGTGACTGGGCTATCTCAAGTGCTGGTTGGGACAGCAAAAAGCCTGGCTGCAGGGATGCATGCAGGGAATAGCAGAGATCAAGCAAGGAATTGTTATCGATACATCAAGTCTATGAGCGAGTTTGCTCTTTAAGGGTGATAGCAGAGGCATCTTCTTGCCTTGACTCCACTCAAGGTTGACCCCGAGTACTAGAACCCGCTTCACGGTGGAAGAAAGCACAAATTGTGCTGCTGTTTGGATTACTGTCCGGCCCCTCCTCTGCCAATGTTAATCACGCACCTCCTTTTTTGGGAGGATTATTGTCAATGGCCCATGAGCGGGTTGTAGGCATGTTGTGTGAAAGAGCAGCATGCTTTCTGGCTGCTTTGCTGATGGTTTTGCCAGGCATCCATGTAAGGGGGGGCAAACAAGTTGCTGCCAAGAAGGAGCCATGAGCGAAGAGTATGACGAAGCAGTGGATGCAGGGGAGAGGGGCTGAAAAAAATTTCGATAATGATAGGTACAGTACCTACAAATCTGCTTCCTGCTACAACGCCAACACCAGCAACACTCTTCTTACTCCGCTCGCTCCACTCTTGGCAAGGTTCTTGAAGGAATAGGCACCTCCTCCAAAGTAAAATCAGTAAGCAGACTCGGGTTTGCAAGCCGGACACAGCGGGTTGTTGCAACACCAGCAAGACTCTCACTGTTCTCACTATTTCTACCAAAAAACATATTTATATATCTACTTGGCTAACATAATATGGAATCTATGGCTTTTTTCTAGCCCTTCCCAATCTGTCTCTCTGGATGATTCAGCTTCATCCCATATGACAGCTCAGTACTATAAATAGTAAGCTCTTGGCCTCTACACTTTGGGTATCTATAAACAATCATGAAGGCAATGTTGCACTCTTTTTAACCGAATGCAAAGCTAGTTACAGTTTGGAACTGCAGACAAGGGTGAGAGAGGGGTATTGACAGAAACATAAAAAATAAGGATTGGGAGGAAATTTGGTGTGGTGTTAGCCAATCCTTCATAATTGAACAGCATTTGGGTATGGTTCATAAGCTTTTATACTAGGATGCCCATGTTTTGGAAGGAATGTGGGGAGGAGGAATCTCTATTCTGTATACAGCATTAATCTCCAAATAATAAGAATTTCCTCAAAGATGTATAGCGGGGGACTAGCTTGATTTTTGGCTCCTGCCTGCCTTGGGGCCTACAGATGATTAACTGAGGCTGACACAGCCGAACCCCTGAATGGTACAGAAAGTATGGCATGGTGGGATATTCTGCTGACCAAGCAGGTAATTCTGACCTGGAGAGACCTGTGTATTCTATTCGGGTGAACAATCTAGCAACTTATAATAGAATAGATTTAGGACATTGGGCCTCATTACGAGTATGGCGTTAGCCATGTCGCTTTCAGCGGCATGGCTACCCCCATACCGGGTACCGGGTACCTGGTCCGGGTTCCTGGAATGGGGAACTTCTGGGTCATTCCGACCTTGGAGGGCCCGGTAATTCCCTTTCTCGGGACATGGACTCGGTACATCCCCATTCCCATTTGAGCCCCCATTGGGCTCAATGGGAATGGGGAGGATGTTAACAACGGGCCCGGTACATCCCCATTCCCATTTGAGCCCCCATAGGGCTCAATGGTAATGGGGAGAATGTTAACAACGGGCCCGTTAATGACGGGCCCGTTGTTAGCATCCTGGTCTGCTAGTGGGTCCCGCTAAGGACGCCTAGTTAGGGCTCAATGGGAATGGGGAGGATGTTAACAACGGGCCTGTTAATGATGGGCCCGTTGTTAGCATCCTGGTTTACTAGCGGGTCCCGCTAAGGATGCCTGGTTTTACCAGATGTCCTTAGCAGGACCCGCGAGCAGACCTCGTAATGAGGCAGTAGGGGGTTGATGGTGCCGGCAACTCTACCGGCACTGTTAACCCTCTACCGCCTCGGTCGTAATGAGGCCCATTGTTTTAGAATTGTGGTGAGCAGTGCAAGAAAGCCCACCTGTTTTCACTACCAACACAGCTTGAATCATACAGAAGTACCCTTGTGTGATTGTATGTCTCTGGATAGGACTGTATACATGGTAACGGTGTGAAATTAGCACTGAGTGCATACTCAAAGGGCATGTGTTTAGTTTTGGCTCTTTAGCGCCACCTATACATGGAAGTGAATGCATTGGAGTACAGCTAGGGATAGATGGCATTTGAGGTGGGACACAATGCTTTTAGGTGGTGTTTGATTACTAACCCACCCATTTACTGCCCATTTCCATCCTAATCCTTATCAAAACCCACACTCCTGGGATTTCTTTGAACTAACGTTATCAAGACTGAAAATCAAATGTTACACTCAAAGTGCTTGTCAGGGTTTTTTCATAGCAGTCTTCTGAGATCGAACGGTTGAATTGGTGCTGTAAACAAACTACTGGTGTAATGAAAATGTCTTAACCAGGTTTGCCTTTAGCTAATTGATTTATAAGCAGTATGCATGTCCTTCACTGAAGTCCTGTTAAAAATAATCATTAGTAAAGTCAACAATTGTGTTTGTATAGTTTAAGATAGTAATTTGCCCGGCACTGCTGTCATATGCTCGGCACTGCACATGTTCAACTTGCCCAGTACTGCACTTGTTCAACTTGCTACCATTAATGCAAGTTATCACCATTATGGAAATGTCTAACAAATACCTTTCCCATATCTACACAAAAGGCAAAAGGCAAAAGCCCAAACTGTTGATATTGCCAATGCTTGGTTCATTTGCATTGGGGTATTCCTCAGGCGGAATTGCACTAACCTACGAAGAGTCTCTTCGGAGATACCAAAATGTCTGCCACCTCTATGGTGGAAGACGGTAAGTGCTTCCACTAAAGGCTATGGAGTGGGACTGTGGGTTCCACTGACACTCTGAGGCCTCCCCTTGATAGATTGCCAATGCAAACAAACTCATGGAAGGAGAGAGTCCAGTTGCTTTTCCAAATTCAGGGCTATGCTACTAGAATGTGTATATGCACACTCTGCACTTTGGGTGGGGAATTAAGTGCTTCTTCCACAAGCGTTGGGAATGTTTCTACAGATACCCACCTCTATGGGAATATTAAGGGCCCTTCCCTAGTTCACACGAGCTAAACAAATACATAAAACACGTTTCAAAATCAGGCTGCAATGGAATAGTTAGCACCAGTGTGGTGGCTCTCGCAAGCTGTGGTGTGAGATGTCTGAATGAAATGTCTTTTGGGTGATTTCTAAGATATACATTGAGGTATAGACTTACAGGCACAGTCTTTTGGTTTTCAATACAATGGGCCTCATTACGACTCAGGCGGTAAGGGTTTTACGGCGGCGTAAACAGCGCCGACCCTTACCGCCTGAGTACGAGTTCCCTTAGCGCCATGGCGGACTTAACACCTGCTTTTAGCAGGTGTTAAAATCCATGGCGCTAAGGGACCATGGAGTTAATTACGCCACCGTAATTTAGGGTGGCGTAATTAACGCCTTCCCCACTCCCATTATGCCCTATGGGGCAAAAATGGGAATGGGGAAGGGTAAATGGGGATTGGGGACTTACCGCCCCGCCAAGGTCGGAATGGGGCGGTAAGTCCGCCAACCACCATGGCGTAAACGTAGTTTGCGCCATGGTGGTAAAGTCACGGCCCAGGCGGTAACTTACCGCCTGGGTCGTAATGAGGCCCAATGTGCCTGTTGGTGATGGATAAAAAACATAATTTATTTTCTTATATTTGCAGAATAATTAGAGGATTGGATAGAAGGCATCATGATATAAGCACTTCGAATATGTGTAAAGATTTAAGCTGTACGCAATTATTCGAGGAAAATGTACAATTAAAATGAAATTGAAAATATGTAATTGCATTCAATACAAAACAGACCCACCAGCAAGAAGTTACTTCTTAAAAGTGTAGTGATTCGGGAAGTGGAAGGGCAGTTGGGGTCATGTAAGGGCACATTGCAGTGTATAGGCTCCAGCAGAACTTGATGGTCTGACGCTCGCGTGCCATGTGAAGGGGAGGGAAATGAGGTGCCCAGTGGTATGTGGTAGGCCTCACATGTCGAGTAAACTCCAATCACAATAACTAAACTGGTCTCACCGCAGCCTGCTTGTAAACCTTTTTCATAGAGAGGAATGCAAAACCCTAATCAAACATTAAAGCAACAAGAAATATCACAAAGATACTCAGATATGACACACACAACTGATCATAGAACGGGCTATGCAAGTCATTATCTGTGTGACTTCATCAGCAATACAGAGCATTCAGAAAAGGCAAATAATTGAACATTAAATTATGGGCAACTAAGAAAATACCCTGTGACAGCCACACGTGTGGCTCTTGCAGTTGTTCATTGCTGTATTTATTTACGTTTAATGATACACTTGCAGGAGTACCTGTTCTCTGAACGGGTTCCGTAGACAGACATGATAACACTAAGGTTGCTGTTCCAATCCGCTTATCGCTTGATGTGCTTTGCACCCTGAAGTAAACTTGAATGAGAATGGGCACGTGTGGCTGACTGACATACCCTGGACCAAACCCTGGAGAGAGGTCAGAGTTGGTGTGCTGCTACATACTAGGTCCCTCTGTGCTCTCACCCCACCAATTGTCTCACCTTGGCATGGTGCAGTTCATTGCGTTGCATTGCAGTGCATATATCTTGGAAACCGTGCATCCTAGGGCTTTGACCTTGAGTTTTGCTCCTCGTGTCGAGGCTGGTACTTCTACAACCACTTTGATGTTTTGCCAATTTCAGGCAACCATCTCATGTGTGAAGGTGCTGAAATCCAGGGAACAGGGTTGGGAGTCCAAATGTCATGTAGCAAGTAATGTCTAGAGGTTCCTAACAGGTAAATATGAAGAATGTGGTACAGATTGGTGAAACAGTGTGGAATTGTAAAAGGAACAATGTATTGCCACAAACCCACAAACACATTTTGATGTGTGCTGAAATCCAGTGAATGGGGTGGGGTATCCAAATGTCATTTAGCCAGTAAACTCCAGAGGGTCCAAACATGTAACTATGCAAAATTGATGCAGATTGGTGAAGCGGTGTTGAAGTGTATAAGGAGCAACGCTTTGCCAAGCCACAAACCCACAAACAAATGTTGACTTTTGCTGAAATCCAGGGTCAGGGGTGGGGTGTTCACATGTCATGTAGCCAGTAATGTCTGGAGGGTCTGAACAGGTAACTATCCAAAATGTGGTGCAAATTGGTTAAACGTTGTGGAACTTGAAACAGTGTGGAATTGTATAAGGTACAAAATGCTTCTCCAAGCCACAAACCCACAAACTCACAAAGCAATTTTGACTTGTGCTGAAATCCGGGGAATGGGGTGGGGTGTTCAAATATCACATAGCAAGTAATGTCCAGAGGGCCTAACAGGTAACTATGAAAAATGTGGTGCAGATTGGTGAAACAGTGTGGAATTGTAAAAAGAACAACGCTTTGCTAAGCCACAAACCCACAAACAAATTTTGACTTGCCCTGAATTCTGGGGAACGGGGTGGGGTGTCCCAATGTCATGTAGCCAGTCATGTCTGCAGGGTCAAAACAGGTAACTGTCAGAAATTTGGTGTCGATTGGTTAAACGTTGTGGAATTTTATAAGGAACAATGCTTTGACAAAAACACATTTTGACTTTTGCTGAAATCCAGGGACTGGGTGAGGTGTACAAATGTCAGTTAGCCAGTAATGTTCAGAGGGTGCTAACAGGCAACTATGCAATATTTGGTGCATATTGGTGAAGCAGTGTGGAATTGTATAAGGAACAACGCTTCACTATAAATCCCATCAAAAATGAGCAAACACATTTGGACTTTTATATACATAAATTCGTATTGACAGAATTTTGATTTAAAGAATGGACCATTTTCAAGGTACATGCAAGAGGAAATAATGGTTGTCACATTACTATTCATTTGTGAGCTATTAGCCTCTGTTGCCTGGTTAAACTCCCCTAGCATTTAATTATGCCTTACTAACTGGGCTGTGAACAATGTACAACAGAACTGCTAGCGATCTGTTTACAACAAGTCCAATCTGTACGACTCTGAAATATAACAAGGACATACTTGAAAGATGCTAGGAAGAAATACACTGATTGACATATATTACATGGCCTACAGTAGCAGCCATGACGTTATACTAAAGTTGTTCAACCCATGGGAAGAGCACTTTTTGGGCGGCTTATAACTTCAGCGAATTTCATGGATTTGTGCCAGTGCATGCTAATTTCCTAAAACCTATGAATATCATACCTACCCCAATATAGCAACATTTTTGTCCATTTTACAAAGTTTCACCTTAAAGCTCTGCCATTTCCCACCTTCTAGCATCATTTTTAACACTTCAATACATTTGTTGCAACTTTTTCCACTGTTTTTGCATCCGTCGATGTGTGCAGTTAATGACGTGTTCGAGAACACGGCTGCACTTCGCGATCAGGGCCGTGCTTTGCGGACACTACGGCACTGCACTTTCTACTGATCTATGAACTTTGAAGCTCTAAATTTACCCTTGCACAGCTCCTACATCTATTCCTACTCATTATCCATTAACAAGCTGGTACAGAGCACATACTTGAAGGAATATTAGCAACATTGCCATTTAATTTAAAAATGGCATTGCGAAATTGCCATCCCTCTTTCTCAAGAGCCACCACACAACAAGAAAAGCAAAATACTTCCAAAGACAATGAAGAGGTCCAAGAAGATGAGGTAGAGGAAGTACCTACTGTGAGTAACCCCAAGGAGTCTCCCCGATGAGTCCCTGAGGATCTGTCATCCAGGGGCCAGGACATGGCCATCACTATTGGATCCAGTTCCTGGGGTGGACCAGTGAGGGAGGATCACCTGGATGGGGGTCCTCAGTGAGTGGAATTGGGCACCACTGGGTGAGATGCAGAAGCCCCCTTCTTATAACATCTTTTCCCTATCCTATCCTGTAGGATACTCTAACACTCTAGCACCCCCCTTTTCTGACACAAACACTTTTGCACACCACAAAAGACAACAGACAAACATCAGAGCCATCTACCTAACATGTCCCACAACAAGGGTCAGGCAAAGATAGGCAATTGACTAGAATCACACTCACCTAACGGCCATTTCCCTTCCCCCACTGGGATAAAAGGTGGAGCACGAGAACACAATACAAGCAAGGCAGACTGCACAACGAGAGAGCTAACTCAGCACAGCAGCTCAAGAGGAGGAGAAAGATGGCCCGAATCAAGAGGGTGCCAAGGAGAGAAGTGACCTTGCCCCTTTCAACCAAGGCTTGTGAAACCTCTGCAGAAGAAATGGTAAGACTGTGAATAGCCAGCATGTGTTGCAGCAGATGCCAATGGTACACAAGGTCCTTTTCTGCTGACAAACAAGCTGGGGAGAAATGCTTGTCAGCCTGGTACTGGCCTTGACTCCAGAGATCAGAGAAGGCAAGCAGTTCATCACAGCCAGTGAGCCGAGGGGAGAGCCGATAAACCGAACTGTGTGGAACTAAAGTTAAAAGCGGCTGATTAAAGAAAGCACAAAGAATTGTTGATACACAGGGGAAAGTCAGCATAGAAGTGTCAAACACCACGTCAGTGTTCACTCGGGAAACTCTGTCCGATTACCTTGTTGTTGAACTACCGTACCCAGAAGGCCTTGGGAGAAAGGCGAGAAGTGGGGTCAAAGTAGTCATATAGGGGTTTAATCAAATCCTCTGTACAGTCGAAACCTTTGACCGACAGATGATTGTGAAGCTAAGGGAAGCGAATCCTGCATCGTAAAGTTGGCAAGAGTGAACCCGATGGATGCATGCAGATAAAGAAGGGGTGAAGTTAAAGGTCCCGATTAAAAGTGTGTTGACAAGAGTGAACTCGGCAGAGGGATGTCAACAGCAAATGGTTTAAAAAGACATTAAGATTTGTGAATGTCACAGATAAAATTGTATTAAAAGCCTTAGTGAACCCGACAGAGGGAAGCGAACATTCAAGAATAAAAAGGAGGCCACGTCTGAAATCCCAAAGAATAGTCTGTTGACAAGAGTGAATCCGGCAGAGACATGTCCATAATGAACTTTTCAAAAAGACATTAAGATTTGTGAATCAAATATATGTCACAAACAAGATTGTGTTGAAAGCCATAGTGAACCTGGCAAAGGGGGGGCAAAGCAATCAAGAAGGGTCTAAGCCTGAAAGAGGGAGATCCAGGGGTCAAAAGTCATCACCCAAAGTGCAAACAGAAAGGACATTTTGATTATTATTTTGTTGAAGACATCAGGTCTCGGAGGCAAGAGACTTTTTGAAGTAAAGAGATTTAACCATCGAAGGCCCTGATAAGTTCAAAGTGGAACTGTTAGCTCGTGTTGGGAAAGCACAAGCATGTACTGTGGCCCAGAGTCCTACCTTGTGCCATGCTTAAAGAGGAGAAGGGGATCTGACTACCGCATCCTGACTTTTTGTTTGTGAACACTTCTTTCTTTCTTGTGAATCCTTTCCCACTCTCTTTGTTTGTATTTAGCGTAAGGATTGGCAATAGGTTTTTCTAAGTATAGGACCTTGTATCTGACAAGATGCAGTTAGGACTGCCTTATTATTATTTGATGGTCATAGCTTGCTTCCATCATAGATTTAAGCTTAGATTAGGTGTGTTTGCAACCCGCATATACAGTTTAATACACACCCTTTTACTGTAATCACTTGTGTCTGTCTTTAGAGTTGCAACCATGAGTTCCTTATAATACCTCTACCACCCAGAGAGAATAATGTGTGTGGCAGTTCTATTCCACTGTTGGGAATGTAACAAAGTCTAAAGCTGCCAAAGTGAAATGCACCCATTGCAACATTGTACTCAGTCACAGACTACCTGGACAGTACTCCTATGGGACCACTTCTATGCACTGCCACACACAATCCAACCACTGCAATGCTCTCAGAAAGGTTGTTCCTTTCTCAGCAAGTAGTAGGCAATCTTCCTTCACCTCATCTTCCACAACCAATACTGTTACCACACAGCCTACTTCTGTGGAACACAAAATCCCACCAGCTACCTTGCAAGCAATAAAAAAGCCTGTTGATCAATATCTTTCAGACAACAGTCCTCTTTATATGCTGCAACAGACCACTCTGCAGGGGTGAGCAATTTTGAAGTGCTTTTGAAGCTGTAATCAAGGAGCATGAGAAACAGTGACCCCTACTTTAGATGTAACACACACACAACATCTTCCCCTGTCCACCTATCCCTCCATATTAGTGTGTGGTGCCTCTTCCCACATTACCCTCCCCACCTTACTTTCTAAACACTCCTGCAAGAAAAAAAAAGGTTCCTTTTGGAACAACCTTTCACAGTTAAAAAATAGAACTGAAAGAAATAATCTTATTGAATCCATCTACTTTACATGTCTCAGTAAAGTACATAGACTCAATAAGATTGTCCAACATTACCATTAGCATTTTGTGTTATGTTAATGGGAATAATGTGGCGTTCTTCCCCCATTCCAGGGACTGGCCCGGAAGCCCAAGTTATCATCAAAAGCAAAGGAAGGGTCGATACCGAGGGCTCCGCACTGTTTTCCCCTGTTACAGCCCCTGCAACAGGGGATGAAGGCCATTAGTACCCCAGGTTGCCAAATCAGTATACTGGGGAGCTAAAAAAAAAGGATGTTCGTTCCTACAGCGGTATGCACACAGCATCCCACTGTAAGAAGAACAATTATTTTCCAAGATGGTCCCCATGGAAAGGGGAAGGCGGGCTCCGTAGAGAGCCCCTCTTCCCTTTCAATGGCAGCCTGCAGAAGGCATAGAGAGAATCCTATGACCATATTAAACTTCCACACACCAACTGCCACTTAACAAGCTTTTACAAATCTTTTCCATCTACATTTCCCTTACTTATCCCAACACATTTTTACACAATACTCCTATAAATGCACATATGCATTAGGAGTGAATAAACAGAAGGGGCAATACGGATGGGCAAGTGCTCATTAGAACCCACAAGGGAAATGCCAAGGTGGGATGCCACTGGGTAACTGTTGGAGAAGTGGAATCCCAAGGGTGGGGTTTATCTTAACCATAACATCCCTTTAACAAACTTTTTTTTATCTCAAATTAATAGATTTTTACAAATGAATATGTTTCATGTTGTTACATCACTTTAAATACGTTTTTAATAACTCCTATTTTCACATGTATGAAAGAACTATGAAGCTCCTTTAAGAAACATATGATTTGCAACAAGGAGCAGATGGATGGGCAAGTGGTCATGAGAACCTAGGAGGGAAATACACATATGCAGTATGCAGTGAGAGGAGTGAATTAACAGAAGGGGCAGTACGGATGGGCAAGTGGTCATTAGAACCCAGAAGGGAAATACCAAGGTATTCCGAGGTGGGACGCCACGGGTAACTACGGGAGCAGAGGAGTCCCAAGGGTGGGATGCATCTTAACCATAACATCCCTTTAACAAAGTTGTTTCTGTCAATTTAATAGTTTTTATAAGTGAAAATGTTTCATGGTGTTACATCACTGTATATGAGTTAATAATACCTCTTTTCACACATATGAAAGAACTATAAATCTCCTTTAAGAAACATATTTTTTGCAACACATACTTATGTCTGTTGTTATCTTCAGTGCAAACTGGGGATAGAAATCGTTGTTCAATTGCCTATTTCATAAGGTTCGACTATGACCCCAGCCAAACCAAACTACCCCTATTATTCACTACAACTGCCCTGCATCCTAGTTCAGTGTCCACTATACCACAATAATGTAACCAATGGCCAGTCCTCTTGACTTGACAAACCATGCTTTCAGGTCCTTGCCAATCCTCCTTCCACAAGTTTGTTTGAAATCTGGCCATGTTTCATTTTTTGAAAGATGCCAATAAGGACATACATACAATAGTCAAATCAATTAGCCCCCACTTCACAAAATTCATTCAGACTTTCCTCAAACATTTAAGGTTGGGTCTATAAGCTTTCAGATAACGTTTATCTGCATTTGTCAAATGGGTCAACAAAGTTATAAACCATCTAAAAATGGTGATACTCCCCTCTAATTTTACACCCTCTTGTCTAAATCACACCAAACTTTGCAAAAACATGTATTTCTAGATCTGATTCGGCAAATGGCACCATATTTATAAACCATTGCAATATTTTGGGAACCACCCTCTAATGCTGCTGCCTCTTGACAAAACAGCACCACACTTTTCAAGACCATTCAGTTTCAGGGCTAGAATGAAATTCCAAAACTGCATGCAGTATCATTGAGTGGCGTCAAAGTTATTAGCCATCCAAAAACTGCTTTTCACCAACCCTGTAATGCACAAATAAGCATAGATGCCCCGGAACATCTGAGATGTTTGCAGACATCACAGGATTGCCCCGGACTGTTTGCGGCCATCAGGGAAGAATAAGGCCATATCCCATCCCATCCTTATCACCCCTTCACATACCGAGACATAGTTTCATTGGTTTGACAAGTGCAATGTTTTTGTTTTTAACATGCCTTCACAGCGAACTTTGCAGACAAAGGTGGCTGTCCACAAATGCAACATGGTGGGCGTTTCCCACAAATAGGACTCACTTCAAGCTTTTCACCATCCAATCAGCAGGTGCATCCAATGTCTGCGGACAACAGCCCGTCCGCTGACCGAACAGGGAAGGTAGTCCACAGACCAAAACCAGATATAACTATATTTTAATATACTTTTTGTACATTTTAAAATAAACTATTAGACAGATTTACACCAAATGTACAAAAGCACGCTTGTGGGACCAAGCCGCCAATCCAGCTGCATGTTTGGTCAAAATCCATCTAGCGGTTTGGGCTATAGGCGTGGGCAAAACATTTTTTCCATTGCATCTATGGGAAGAACCAAACATTTTCAGGACCCCCTATAACTTTGTCCCCCCTTAATGAAACCTCATTAAACTTTTCAGTATCAATCTGACAGAGCCATATACATTTTTTGTAAAGTTTTGTGAGGATCCACCCAGACGGGGCAAAGTTATAAGCTGCCCAAAAAGTACTCTTCCTATGGGTTGAGCAACTGAACCATAACTACATAGACACTACCGCAGGCCCTGGAACATATATATATATATATATATTAATATTATAATCTGTTAAAGGGACGTTATGTTTAAATTGCACATTGCAAAAACCCATGAAATTCACTGAAAAAACATTGCTAGAGAGACGTTCTTGTTACAAGTAAAACGGAAAGACCATTACAATTTGCCAGTTATGGTAAACTAAGCAACGATAACTCAGGCCACCTCCGTTCTCTGCTAAGACTAACACCCTCAACATCGGAGATGACTTCACAAGCGTCATGAACATGTCTACAAACCATCCTCACCTCATGATTATTGGACAGAAATTCCTAATTCTCCAACTTATGTTCCCAATTCCGATACCCCATCTCTTTCTTAAATAAATGTATGTTTATATTGGAAATATTTGTATATGCTGCTCTGTCTCCCTTTTTTTTTTTAAACCCCAATTTTGAGTCCACCTACACTACGATTGTCCGGGGTGTCCGCACATAAAATGGAGATGCCCCCTGTCAGGCATGATGTCTCGACATGTCAGTTTACATGTGAGGCACTTTTAACAAGTCTGCGGACACCACACCCATTCTACAGACACCCACGTTCGTGCGCCCTGCACCTCCCATCTGATGGGTGTCTGCGGACATCCATCATGGCCGCCAACGTCCTCGGATGTCATCACATGATCTCACCTTTTCAGTGTCATGGACTGTCCGTGAACAGTGTCCATCACCGCATACAGTTAAAAACTGCATTTGTTTGTAATCTAGTGTGTTTCATGCTGGAACTTTACCCTTGCACAGCTCCCACACCCATTTTTGGTTGATCTGGCAGCTTTTTACAACTTTTCAAGGCCTTTTTCCGACTCAGTTGTCCATGGAAAGTTGCATGGTCCACGGACGGCCCCTCTGAAGGGACCCACTCATTACTTTTCCTCATTCTCAATCTGGCTATCCAGGAGAGAGAACCTGCTTTGCTGTATTGCTGCTTTGCAAATCGGTGGAGACAATCATGATATCTGCTATGACCATTCCTCCTCCCCAACCACCACCAGCACCATCACCACCTGGAGGGCCTGGACAGGGGAACATGAGCAATGATGTAGAGGAGGATCAAGAGGAAGACGAAGATGAGGTAGAGGAAGTGAATGCTGAGTGCGGCAGTTCTATAAGACTTTGGGAGGGGTCTTAATGGTGAAGGCTGCCTGTGTTGAATTCATTGAGTGTGGGGTGAAACTCAGCTGCAGATAATGGGGGCACAACTCATTCGGGACCACATCAATGCACCACAATGTCCGTTCTAACCACCCGGTTGCACTGAGAAAGGCTGTTCCTTTCTCAGGGAGTAGCTTGCTATTTCCTCTGCTACATCTTCCAAAACCATTCGTGCCAGCGCACAGGGTACTCCTTTGGGGCAGAGGATCCCACCGGCCTTATTGCAGTCCATACAGGATGCTCTAGATCCTTAACCTCCGAGGCTCACAGTGTTCTACAAGTACTGAAAAACACTGGGGATAAGTTTCAATGTACTTCTAAAGCAGTTGTCATGGAACATGAGAAACACTGCCCCAACCTTAAATTTAAGGCATGCCCAACATCTTCCCCTGTCCACCTCCCCCTCCGTCTCTGTGGTTGGTGCCCCTTCCCTCCTTTCCTTCCCTTTCCTTCCCTTCCCCACCTTACCCACCCTCTCATGTAAAAAAACAAAAAAATGCCACAAAAAATACAAAACCAAAAAGACACAAAAAAACAATTCTTTTATGAGCCACTTTTCATGGCTAAAAAATAGAAATGAGAAAAATGTCATTCATAGTCAGCAGACATCACGTTAGTCAATGGACATCAGAAAATTTCCAGGCGTGGGGTGGTGGCATGAAAATCATTTAAATTGTTTGCATTAACAAATGGCAGCTCATAAAACACAACTGTTTTTTGTGTTTTGGGCCTTTATAGTTTTTTTGTTAAATGTGTGGTTTTATAAACTAAACTAAGAAACATTTTACTAAACCTAATTATTTCTTTTGACTTTCACAAAAACTGCTTCAAAGCATTTTGAATATTTTTCAGAAAAATCTGATTACCCACATCAGTTAGATGGACTGCAGCTCACTGAAAAATGTTAGCAATATCAAATGTAATGTTCACATTGTGAAAAGATGTCATGCCAACATCTCACAGAAAAGCGTGCACAGCTTTATTGACTTTGTGCCTCGCTTTCTCCATTTGCGGGTCAAATAAACCCAAACTCATCCATATCTGTCTCGGAGCAATGCGAGAAAAAAATATTTTTGAATTTGGGAACATTTCCTTCAACTTTCCAAATAAAATTCCAGTCACATAACCCAAACTGTTCCCTCCACAATGAAGAATAATAGTGTCTGGATGTTTCAATTGAACCATATTTGCAGACAATTGTAGCATGTCCACCCACTTCATCCTTCACACTCCATACCATGCCACTTCACATTCATTGAATGCAAGATGTCCCACCAATCCACAATGCTCAGCAAAGACCTTCAACCAATGGACCAAATAGTCCCCCAAAATGCCTTCTCAAAGACATCGCCATAGCCATTATCAGTGCTCTCACAACTCCTGCTAAAAAAGACTCCTGCTACCCTATCTTCCTGTACATCACACCCAGGAAACCCAGGAAAACATGATTGGCTGATCCCCGATGTCTGCGGACACCATGACTGTCCACGGTTTCCTCAGTCCCCTTTCCATACCAGGCATTCTTAAAAGACCTGGATGTAGCACATGCTGTCTACGGACTACCACAGTGACCATGGACGTGCGGGCAATTAAAGGGGTGGTTGGGAGTGTAAACTCAATTTAAGTTATTTATTCTTTAGTGGTGGCTCTGAAAAAAATCTTTCTTGGGGTGATTTGTTAATAAACACCTTTTTTCCTTTGTTTGGAATTTATTTACAGTAGTATTGTACACTCTACATCTTCTCTTACAATTTTCGTATAGGAACGTTTTCAATCCTTCCTAACATTTTAAGGAAAAATTGCATTTCCAACATCTGTGAAATCAACTGCATCTTCACAAAACAATTCACACCATCAGACCTTATATTATCATTCTTAATAGATGACATTCCTGCAGCATATAAAAAAGCAGATACAGCTTGTATTGAGAAGCTTCCTTGATTCTTCCATTTGTGGCTGACAAGGTTTGCTGAGATCTCCATGTTTGCCTCTGGTTTATTTCAGAAATAATCTTGGCAGCAGGAAACAGTTCCATTAGGCTTTTAAATAAATCATTCAAGGCAACCTGCAAATACACTGGACTCACATACCGCAAACTGTTCCTCCACAATGCACAAGTACCATGTCTGGACATTTAAAGTGAGCCATACTCTCACTGAATGAAAACAAACGTTCACTTCTGCCAATCCAATACTTTCATAGATGCCATGATTTTGAGAAGACACCTTCAATGATTGAATTGAAGAGTCTCCCACAATCCACACTCTTTGCCTTCTCAAACACATAGCCATAGCCATGTTCTCACAACTCCTGCAAACAAAACTCCTGCTATTCTCTCTCTTCCTGTACACCACACTAGCAAACCAAATTGGCTGATCCCTATAGTCCCCTTTCCATGGCAGCCATCCTCAAAAGACCCAGATGTGGCACGTGACATCTGTGCACTACCCCGGTGTCCGCAGACCTCATAGTACAGGGCAAGCCCTTCTACCCTTTATTTTTTGTTGTTTCTAACACTCCCTCATTGGCTGATTTCTAACACATCCATCCACCAATCACACCCAACAACTCTACACCTAACCCTGTCATCTCAGTTCAACTCTTCAGATGTGCACATCAACTCCCAGAATACCTATCTACTGTTAATCAAAGGCATCTGCATCATAAACTACTATGAAATGGTCCAATATTTCTATTTCCAGATTCAACAAGATGTGCATTTAACAAGACATAGTACAGGTATGCTTATATTTAAAAACATTTTTTTCTTCAACTCTTTCACAAATATATATATATATATATATATTACAAAAAAAACTTTGTTGAAGGGACATTATAGTTAGATTGCCCTACGAAAAATCTGTGCACTTCACTAAAAAACATTTCCCCCCCCCCATTGTGGTTCAAATTAAAAACGAAAAATCCCTGAAATTCGCCAGTTATGGCATGCTGAGCCCCCTTACTTGCCATCACCACTGTGCACTGCTAACACTAACACCCAGAACACGAAAGCTGTCCTCTGAAATGTCACTGATGACATCACTGACGACATCACATGTTTAGTCTATTTGTTTTCATGCCTGCCAGATATATATGTATGTACATTCAGTAAAAACACTTTGTTAAAGGGATGTTATACTTCACAGTGAATTTTACCACAAAATAGACAGTAGCTGTTTTATTAAAAGGATATTTATACCTAGGTCTAAGTCCTAATGCTAACTTTTTGCCCTGTATGTGCATAACTCATACCCCCATAGTGTAGCAAAACCGTGCCTAGTTGGCGGTGGTGTGCCGCCTACAAGGGGTATGGGAATTCTTGCCCTCAACTCTCTCACTACTTTCCTCAGTCTAGGTAGTAGGTGCACATGTCATGGGGGTCGGTGTTTTGATTTATCCGTACCGCCTATCATACGGTGAACCATTGTGTCCTTATCAAATCGTTACATGATACCTTTAGCATCATGGACTGGGCAGTGGACTGGCGCATCTGTTTTCCTCACTAACTGCCCTTCCTAGCTACAACTGGACTGTTTGTACTCCACCACATCACTGTGTACCTGCAGAGTGCTCTAGGATTTCATCCTATAATTGTGGCAAATACATATGTATTCTCTCCTTCTGGCTCACCTGTTCTCAGTCTTTCTTCTTTTCATATTTCCAAAGTGTTGTAAATGACACACAGCTTTCTTTAAACTTCCGTGAACTCATTTGTTCTCCTCATTCTTTACCAGTGATTGACCACCATTGAGGCATTGTGTGTGGCTAACAATCTCTGTCTCAATGCAGCAAGACCGAGATCTTTCTTATTATGACACTTGCATCTTGTTTTTCTCCTACCCTGTGGCTTCTGTATTTGGGAGGTCTACTCTTACCATTATCTGGGGCCAACAACATTGGGGTTATCTTTAAGTGTTTTCTCTCTTTCATTCTTTTCATTTTGGAGCTTGTAAATAAAGCCCATGGTTTGAGCTTCACCTCCTTACAGGCATTGCACAGTTCCTTACCTTCCCCCAGATGGTCAATGTCATTAGAGCCCTGGTACTGTGTAGGCTAGACTACTGCAACATCCTCTTACTTAACCTCCCCATCTGTTGTCTATACACCCTTCGGTTAATCTAGAATACGGCTGCAAGGCTTATGTTTGACCTGAAGCCCATCTGCTAATTGCAAGTACTATCATTTGTCGACCTTGCTGCTTTTTGAAATAGAGAGCGGGAGGCATGTCCCTGTCTTTGGCCGGTGCCTCTCTTTTCAACAGCCTTCCCGCTCCTTTTATACTTCATCTGGACTTCCTTAAATTCCAAACACTTCTGAAAACTGTGTTTTTGTGTTCCTGTTTTACTTAATCCCTTCCCTGATAACTCATAATACGGCCACTGACACTGGTGGCTTGGTCCATCATAAACCTCACAGGTAGTTGACACCAGTACACCCCTCCACCCTTCATCACTGCTGTTGCGGGTGTACCGCCTGGCGACTGTATCCCACATCTTTGGTAGTCGTTTACCCAAGCAGGTTGTTAGTTTCCTACCATTTTGGCATGTCTTGGTACTTTCCTTATGGCCATCTATGAGCACTTGGTAATCCCTACTCCTCTTTCCATTCATGCACTTCTTTTACTGCACAATGCATATGTGTATTTATAACAGCAGTGTGTACAATTTTCTTCAATAAGCAAAGGAAATGTCTGTGGAAAAGATTTGCACAACATTGGTAAATTGCAGTTGGATGTGTGGAAGTTTAATATGTCGATAGGGTTATCTGTAGAGTTTTATAAAACAAATTGGTGGATATATGGGTGAGTGTTTCAAAGCAGGCAATGAGGGAGTGCAATAAACATAACAGTACAATTGGGTAGAAGAGCTGTTTTGTGTGATGGTGTGCCTGTGCATTCTGGCTTTTTTAATAAAACTTGGTCTAGAAAGAGGACTGCAGAGACCGTGGCTAGTCGTAAAGGGCCATGGATTATGGTACTTATTCTATGCTAGAGAAAAGTGTTAGGGACAGACATTTCTCTAGTATGCAATTGTCCATTATTTTCATTAGAATAGTAAAAAAATGTTAATGTGAATGTTGGAGAATCTTAATGAGTCTAAATGCTTTATAAACAAATGTAAAGTAGATGGAGTCTATAAGCTTATATTTCTTTACTTCTATTTTTTAACTGTGAAAGGTGGTTCCTAAAGGAACCTTTTTTCTGTTTTTTTTTTTTTTTTGCAGGAGAGGCCAGGAAGTATGGTGGGGATGGAATTAAGCGAAGGGGCAGCAAGCACAGCTATGGAGGGGCAGGTGAACAGGGTGTGGCAGGACATGGGTGTGGCCCTGAAGCAGTACTGTCCAGGTTGTCCGTGACTGAGTGCAATTGCGCTCAGGTCATTTTTCCTTGGTAGTATTAGCCTTTGGTACACCCCCAACAGTGGTAAAGAACTGCCACACCCATGATTCTCTCTGAGTGGTAGAAGTAGGCATTTCCACTGCCTCATCTTCCTGGTTCTCTTGATTGTTTTCTGAATTTTTGTGCTAGTCCTTCTAGCTGGTGGTGGTGTTGGCTCCTGGGGAGGAGGGATGGCAATAGCCGATGCCATTTTTTAATATAAATTGCAGTCCTGCTCATATTCTTGCAAGCATGTGCTGTGTCCAATATTGCAAATGCATAATCAGTAAAGATAGGTGTAGGAGCTGTGCCACGGTACATTTTCAGTTGAAAACTTCCTAGATCAGATGGAAATGCAGATTCAAACTGTTCGCGAAGCACGAACCTGTTCACGAATTGTGGACGCACTCGCAAACACGTCAGCATGGCATACACATATTGTCATGTGACACTCTCCAGAAAGCCTGCAGTGATGTCAGACGTTCGTGAATATCAGCTAACACAAAAACAGTGTAAAAGGTTGCACACACTGTAAAAGAGTGTTAAAAATGTTGCCTGGAGGTGGGGAATTCTACAGTTTTAAGTTAAAATGTCGAACATTGCTGAAAATGCATCTATATTGGGAGTACGTATTATATTAGGAAGTTGTAGAAAATTAGGGTGCACTGGTAAAAACCCATGAAATTCAGTGAAAAATGTTTTTCAAAGGGACGTTATGGTTACAAGTAAAACCAAAATAAAAACAGAAATGTGCCCGTTTTTGTAAGCTACGCAATGATAACTCATGACACGTTGTGGTTAAGTTGCACTATTACCAACCAAAGAAATTAAGTGAAAAAACATTTTTAAACGGACATTATGGTTAAGTTGCACTAATAAAAACCTATGAAATTCAGTGCAAAAACGTAGCAGAAATGTGCCAGTTTGGTAGGCTAAGCAACCATAATTCACAACACCAGTGTGCACTGCTAAGACTAATGCCCAGACATCAAAGATGACATCCAAGATGTCATTGATGACATCAATGATGACATAACATCACAAATGAATTCTGATGAGAAGTCCCTACAAGGGGTTGTGTTTACAATGTCAGTAACAAGATGTCAGGTGTGATCATGAGACTTATCAGGAAGTACTTGATGTATTAAAGAATGTACTCACCAAACAAAATATTATATTGGAGTATTGTTGTTAATACAAAACATAATCATACACACACATAGGCAATGGCTGTTTCATGCATCATAGAAGTACAGTATTTTTAATCTGGTAATTTTGGTCAGTAAACTAATGCATGCTACCTTATCAGAGTTTTGAGTAATATTAAACATGAATAAATAGCTAATAATTCAAGATTTACTACACACTTGTGTTA
This sequence comes from Ambystoma mexicanum, assembly GCF_040938575.1. Classification (NCBI taxonomy): domain Eukaryota; kingdom Metazoa; phylum Chordata; class Amphibia; order Caudata; family Ambystomatidae; genus Ambystoma; species Ambystoma mexicanum. Next base: position 465,044,531 of record NC_090928.1, on the reverse strand, counting down.
GTACAGACAATACATATGAAGACCCACAATGCATATACATCAGAGGCACACACAGGGAAACTAAAGTAAGGAAGCAAGAAACAAGAGCACCAGAAAATGTTGGTATCATTAAAGTTCATTTTCATGTATACAAGTTAGTTGTGTGTTTGAGGCCTGACTATTGCCCCATATATGTGAACCATGAGCTGATAACAAACCGTAATGTAAGTATGTTAAGAACATATAACAAGGGTAACATCTAAATATATAGCACCTTTTACATTTTCATATTATGACTGTCAGTGAACAAAACCACCTGACCTAGATAGGTCAGTAAACAAAAACAAGTGGCCTTCATATGTGATGTCATCAGTGATCTTATTAATGACATGTGTGATGTCATCTTTGATGTCCTGGGTGTTAGTCTTAGCAGTGAACAGTGATGGCGGGAGTTAGGGTTGCTTAGCTTAACATAACAGGTGAATTTATGGGGGTTTTCGGTTTTACTTGTAACCATCACAGCCCTTTAAAAAATATTTTTCACTGAATTTCATAGGCTTTTATTAGTCCAACTTAACCATAATGTCCATTTAACAACTTTTTTATAATTGAATTTCATAGGTTTTTATTAGTGCAATTTAACCATAACATCCTTTTAACAATGTTTTTTTTCTGTGAATCACCGTAAATAATTATTAATAATTCCTCTTTTAACATATATGAAAGAAATATAAACCGCTTTTAACAAACATATTTTTTACAAAGCCTACTGATGTGTGTCGTTATCAACAGTGCATGCTGGGAATACAAGTCATGATTGAATTGTCTAGGGCATGAGGCTCGTCCATGAACCCAACCCCACCAAACCACCCCAGTAATCCAATGCACCTACCCCGCATTCTAGTTCAGTGTCCACTAGACCCTCATAATGTGACCAATGGCCAGTTCAGATGTCTTACAGCCATGGCCAGTCTCCCCAATCCAAGAGGCAGGGGCTTCAGCCATATTGCATGCCCCAATAAACAAATCAAAGTAGACATGTGTCCTTGCTGAGGACCAGGCCCACTGGCCACACACCAAACATCTATTTCATTATTTTTTGTACTTACATTTTGACACTTTCATAAAAAATAAAAGACAGTACAGATTTAAGAAAGCATGCTTTCAGGTACTTGCTGACGCTCCTTGCAGATATTTGGTGCAGTCCCATCCAGCAGTTTGGCCTGCAGCCGCAAGTAGAATTTCTTTTCCAATTCAGACCTAGGAATTCAGCCATGCTGCACGCCCCAATCAGCAAATCAGAGTAGACATTTGTCCTTGCTGAGGGCCAGGCCCACTGTCCATGCACCAAAGTTATATCACTATTTGATGTACTTACATTTTGACACTTTGAGAAAAATAAAACACAGGACACATTTGCAAAAGCATGTGTTCGGGTTCTTGCTGAGGCTCCTTGCGCAGGTTTGCTGCAATCCTGTCCAGCAATTCAGACTGTAGCCACAAGCAGAATTTGTTTTCCCATTCAAACCTAGGGCTTCGGCCATGCTGCATGCCCCAATATGGAAATCATAATACACATTTGTCCCTGCCCACTGCCATTCACCAATGTTATATCACTATTTTTGTTACTTATATTTTGGTACTTTGGAAAACATTAAACAGAGGACAGATTTGCAAAACCGAGCTTTGAAGTCCTTGTTAATGCTCGTCGTCCAAGTTTGCTGCAATCCCACCCACCACTTTGGGCTTCAGCCACAAGCAGAATTATTTTTCCCATTCAAACCTATCCCGATGTCGAAAAACGTTACCACATAGCCAGTCCCTGGTGCCTATGTCCACTTTAACCTCATTGCCGGTCCCTCATGGCCATGACCCATTTCCAGATTGTCCATGTCATGGTCTTTGTCCATGGCCCAGACAATATGGCCACTGACCATGGCCAAAGGCTATACCTCAGTCACCAACAATATATCACTATTTTTTGTAACTACATTATGACACTTTTCAAAACATGATACACTGACACATTTGCAAAACCATGCTTTCTGTCCTTGCCAATGCAACTCGCACAAGTTTTCTGCAAATCCATTCATGTTTTATTTTTTTTAAAGTGTCATAATGTACATACAACAAATAGTCATATAACATGACAGAATCCATTTGCACAGACATTCACTGTTGGGTTCATAACCTTTTGCAAACTTGTGTGCAGTTTCGTCATACGTAACCAAAAGTTATACGCCATCTAAAAATGTTGAGATGACCCTCTAATTTTGCCCCCTCTTCACAGAATCCCACCAAACATTGGAAAAATATTCAGAGCTGGGTCTAAAATCATTTTGCAAACTTGTACGCAGATTCATCAAAAATCACCAAATGTATAAGCCATTAAAACATTTTGAAAACCCCATTTTAATTTTGATCCCTCTTGGTAAAACAGCACAATCCTTTGCAGAAGCATTCAAATCTGTGTCTACAATGATATTGAAAATGTTCATATAGTTTCATTGAATGGTGCCAAAGTTATAAGCCATCCAAAAATTGCTTTTCAGGGAATGCTTCCCTATAATGCAGAAAAATGCATAGATGTCGTCAAACATTTTTCCCATCCCAGCAATGCCCCTGAACATCTGAGATGTTTGTGGACTTCGGAGAAGAAAACTCCTTCATTTTTCGCTTTTTATTGCCATATCCCATGCCATCCTCATCACCCTTCATCTACCCAGAGATTGATTGATTAGTTTGAAAACTGTGTTCTCTTTTTAAAATGTTTTTACCGCAATGTTCACAGACTTTGGGTGCAATTCGAGAATCCAACATGACGTTTGTTTCAAAAGAATTGATGCACTTCATGTTTTTAATTGTCCAATCAGTGTGTGCGTGTGTTTTCTGCTAATGTTACACAACGCTGTGATTGGCCCAGAGGCATCCACGGACACCAAATCAGGAAGTGAGTCCATGGACCGGATGCAGATATCACAAATCTTTTTTGGCCTACTTTTTGGTCATTTTTAAAAATATCTACTACACGGGTTTACACAAAATTTGCAAACCCACGGTTTCGGGTCCAAGAAGCTGCTCCTCATACAAATCCATCCACTGGTTTGGGCTGAAGGCATGAGCACATTTTTGTTTCCGTTATGTCTATGAGAATTTCAAAAGTTTTGGGACCCACCATATAAGTTGCCCCCCTTGACGAAACCACATCGCAAAATCATTCAGAGGTGGGCATGTACTTGTTTTGCAATGATTGGTGAGATTCATCAAACAGTGTCAAAGTAATAAGCCACCAAAAACTGTTCTTCTTATGGGTTGAGCAACTTAACCATAACTAAAGACCTGCTGCCGTAGGCCCTGTAATGTAAATACTAACAGAAACATTTGGGTCCCTATCTCATAAGCAATTCAATACTTACATGAACAAAGCAGGACAGTCGGGCACTCAATTGGTAAAGGTGTAGTTTAAACAAATATTCTCTTTATTAAATGCAGTTTTTGAACAGCCGCAATGCACAGACCGCTTAGCAGATTTGGACCAAATAAGAAACAATTTGGGTACAAAGCCTTGACCTTATTTTCTTGACTGGTTTGGAGTGAATCGATCCAGTAGCTTTTAAAATATTTGACAGAGACAAGAAGGTGCCCCCTTGTGCATTAAAACCTTTATATTGGTCTTGGTGCTTTGCAGCAGAGTGGTTGGGAGAGGCTAATAACTTTTGACTTGCTGGATGGATTTGGAGGACATTTTCAAATCCAAGGGTTTGTCAAGGGCTCCCCAAAACTGGGCATGTTGGGAACAATTCATCAAAAAAAATGAAAAGGTTATTAAGAAGACGCTGTTTTCAGACTACTCCTATTGGTTTTCCCACTGTTTTCCCACTTGTGAGATTTAGACCAGTAAGAAACTATTTTGGCAGAAAGGGTTTACTTACCTTCGGGGTAAATCCATCCAGTAGTTTTTAAAATATTCAACAGAGACATGGGGGTGCCCCCCTGTTCCTTGAGTCCTTTATTTATATCGCCTTTGGTGCTTTGCAGCAGTGAGGCTTGGAGGCTTTTAAGAAATTAAAAGCAACCTTTTTTTTGTTCGATACAAGTAATTCCCTGCAATATTACCGGGAAAAGCCACAAATTAAAGAAGTGAAAATACTATTTGGAAGAGGAAGAATGATGCCATCAAACTTTGGAATGAACTCCCCTAAGACCTTACAGAGTCTAGTAATGTTCTCGACTTCAGAAAGAGACTCAAAACACTTCTGTTTCTGTTGTCACTTCCATTGGAACACTGATAGCTTTGAACCACAGCACTTAGCAATCACATCAGGTTAGAGGTTGGGAGTGGGAAAGAAGACAGTGAAATATAGGATTTTTGGTGGGTTGGGGAGCCAGTTATTAGTAGAACATTTTTTATTTAAATGGGGAAGCCCACGGGATCTCACGAGATTACAGCAAAAGCTCTGCAAGACACACTCAGAAAGAAATATGCATCACACAAAGCAATGCGTGATAGAGAATAACGGGAGGGGGTTAGGGATGGAAAAATGAATTGAGCGGAGTGAGGAGAGCTGGAAAAAAGAAGGGGGGCACAAGTTGAGTGCTTCTGAAAGTATAGAATACTTTTTAATTCTGAGCTATTTTTCTCGTTATTACGGGAATCAGTGAACAGCTACTCTACTGCAGGTATCTGTTATTGGAAATTATTACTGTGAAATTATTGCGGGAATAAGGAGTTAGAATAAACGGTGTACTGGACAGGGGCAATGCTGTTTGGTAACAAAGTAATGGTTTGACATGGCCCCTGCCCATGGCTAGTGGGCACAAATGAAAGATATTCGTGCACCACACACCACGCCGAAGACCATAGCAAGTGAGACCACAAGAAACTATGCAACATGTTTGCCCATGTTCACTGGCCCAGCTGAAGGCCATGGTTAGTGGGCCCAAAACAAAACTATTGGTAGAACATGTGTAGTGGCCACGGCCAAAGGCCATGGCTAGTGGGCCCCCAGAAACTAAGGTATAGCAAAACCCTTGAAATAAAGTTTTAAAAAACATTTGTTAAGAGAGAGTTAAGGTAATTCAGCACTTGCATTTCAATAAGATCCACCTTGGAGATCAAAAATGCATCACACTAACCAAACAGTGATAGGGGGTAATGTCCAGGGGAGGGCCAGGTGGATCTTCAAGAATTATCGGAAGAATATCTGGGAAATGGGGAGAGAGTGAACAAAAATAAATAATTTTACAACTGCTGTGATCACATCTCTTAGGCAAAGGGTAATGGATCTCTGTGCCCAAGACGATGGCTAGTGGATCTTAATGAAACCTCAGAGAGGCATGAAGGAATGGGTAGTGAAGGCAGGTCCCTGAACACTCACAGCAGAGAGAATACAACCTTCCAGGGGAGAAAGGCCCAAGTTAATCTTGTAAGGATACTAAGTTTTAATCTCGCACACATATGAGAACAACAGCAAATAACTCTGCCGCTAAGAACGTTCTGCCAAAAAGTAGTACAAGCAGAATCTTATAAACGAAAACATCATCATAGATGAAGCGATACAGTAAAAACCTGCACAGCTGGTTGGTGTGCACCTATACATACTCCGCCTGCTTCATAAGAGATGCCAGGTCATTAGTTCCAGCCTATTCTGTCCATCTTCCATTACGTTGGTGCTGCAGTGATCATTTTGTTCTCGCGTCGAAGGTCAAAGAACACATTAATTACAGTCCTAACCTCATGCTACTCTATCACTATATTGTGCACCTGACAGGCCTTTAGATAGGCACAAAGGAGTTTCTGGGGAACTCTAACTTTCACACACACATTTCACTCAGTCCCTTCCGCGCCATCTCGCTTCAAGGTCTCCACAGTCATTTTGAACTATAATATATCCCTCCCAGCACCTCGCAATACAAATCATACGATTGTCACTCAACAATGTGCCCTGTCTGTCCTCTTTGAACATTTCAGGAATTATTGCTTGTGGGTTGAGGGGCTGGGTCATTCTTTGACCTATGTGAGATAACATGCACACCAGACGCCGGTCTGTGATCACAGCCTTGTAGGGCAAATTCCTCTTGAGGAAGAAACACATCTTGCAACACTATTAGAACAATGAATAAGCATTGTGGTGGTTGGGGATGTAGGCTATCCAATTGGGAGTTTGGTCATGGCTGGTGTTTTTACCTTGTCTCGCAATTTGCGGCCAGTGCTTGCAATGCTGCATTCACTGAGCAAGCCTTACCTTCTACCTATGATTACTAATATCTAAGCAAAATAGCAATGTTGCTGACGCACTGCACTATACTATGTGGTTTAATTATATTTTATTAAATTGAAGTGAGGTCCTTTAAATTGGGAGGTGGTCCTTTCACTTTCCCCCCTGGCCCATCATAACACTTTGAATACATCTCGCCTCACTGTAAAGCACTTAGGGGGGTGGGACAGGCCTGCCTCCTTCCCAACAGTAGTGTCAGTCATAAAATGTGCAAGCCTACTGAAGGCTGCTATGTTTTAGACATAGTCAACTACGTGTCAATCTTCACTAAGCCTGCTGCCCACCATGCCCACACAAGCCCAAACCTGGGACAGGAAACCCATATAGTCACCCGCTGGACAATTGCATCTAGAAAATTATTCAGACTGTTGGACACATCCTCAGCATTGTGCTCCTAGAAGGCCAATTAGTCATGTCATGTTTTGGAACTTTGGCTTCTGAATGCTGGTGTGAAAGGGATACTGCGATAGAAAATGCTTCTCTGCAAATGGGTGGGAGCACAAGAAAAAAAAAACAGATAATGAAAGAAAACCGGATCGGGAATTTTAGAGCATCACATGAAACCACAAGTGTTGGGGGAGAATAGGAGAGGGCTAGGTAGGGAAAAGGAGTTGATGGGGTCAATGGAGCATGCAAAGGGAGGTGAGTGCAGGGAAGAATTTCTTCTTTGTGCTTTTATTAATATTTGTGGTTATTAATGGGTTGAAGGGGCCTACAGATTATCGCAGGTATTTGGAGTGTATTACCAAGATAACTGTGGGTTATGGGAAAAAAATACGCAAAAAAGAGAGTTAAAAGAAAATGTAGATTAATACCAAAAAAATGTTTTTGCAGCTGCATTGAGGAGGCGGGTAGGTGGAAAGTGGAAACAGCCAAAGGTAAGCTCACTGGCAGCAGCGGAAGGCCCTGGCTAGTGGGCCCATAAATGTAAACAAAACAAGCGACCAAGACCCAAAATGGTGGAGAGAACACATTATAGATAATTATAGCCTAATAAATTACTAAATAAATATTTTATTTTCATACAGAATTAAAAAATGACATGGTAATATCAACAATAAAACATGTATCTTCATACTTACCACCTGATGTAAAGATTTTATCCCAACTTTCAACCTGTTTAATTAATTATTCATTAATAACCTCATTCATACTATTCACTCAATGCAATTTTTCTCTAATGGCCTATATTAATCCAAGGCTTAACAACAACAATTCACCAATGTACATACACCCCACAGATGTGTATTTTTTGTTAAAACAACAAGTGTTTTTGACACGTGTTTCGACCGGTATGTGCCTTGATGCTCTGGCCCTCAGCTGTCCTTCCTCAGGACTAAATGGGTGTTTTGTTGTGCCCCACTTATATGCCTTTTTGTGTTGGTGTATCATCTATAGAGTAAAAAAGACAAATTAAGAACATTGTTCTGTCCCCACTTGATCATTCTATGCTAGAACAAATCTACTCATATAATTCTCTAAAATGTTCACGCAACTGTATCACTTGAAAAAGGGCCCATCTGTGAGCAAAAAGGTGCAGAACAGGCAGTAATCAATATTCTGTACAGAGTGTGATTCTTTGAGACTAATCCACTTGAAATGGTCTGAAAACACTATACTTATCTTACACTATGAGAAGGTCATCATGTTGAGTATGGCCTACATCAATAATTTCCAGTACTGAGTCAATAAAACAGTCTGTAGAAATGGCTGCTGTGTTCCTGTAGACATTTATAATGAGAAACAACTGCTTAGGACTTAATGGCGTAGCAACCCTTTGAAATAGAGGTGACTGCACAAAGGGGTTCAGAGCTTCATCTGCCATGACTATCAGCCCAGCCCTATTTCTCACAAGTGCCAGAATGCCTGAAGCTGGCCTACCTCTGAGACTCCTGTAGGTGTGGTTTAAAATGTATCTAAAACCGTCAGCCAGCGGGGCAGATTGTATCCAAGTTTTGTGGAGGCACAGAACATCACATTTTTCACTGCACAGATAATATTTGCCATGCAAATGTTTGCATCCCCGAGTGTTCCAGGAACCAAAGATCCATTTCTCATCTTCTGATTGAATTGGCTGTTAAATGCTATTGGTCTGAGCTGGGACACGCAACGGCAGAGAGGGTTCCAGAGCAAAATTTCATTTTTTTGTTGTTGTATTGGTTAAGTCTTCAATGTACCTTTTAGAGGAATCATGGTTTCAAACAAAATTCACTTTTAATCACCAATTTGCTTGCTACTGATAGTATCTTGGGCCCTTGTCAGATGCTCTGTCTGGGTCTTCCGGCTAGCAGGGTCTCTCAAATTCATCTTATAAAGTGGTTTCTCAGAGTTAGTCTCCTTGACTGGGGTACTTAACTTATCTGCTTACTGCCAAGACACCTATTTCGACTTAGTGTGGTTTGAAGATCTGTTAATTTGAAGCCAAGTGAAGGAAGAAGGTGGGTGGCATCAAGCAATGCAGACTTAATTGTAGTTGAAGTCAAGTGCATAATGATCTCATCCAGTTTTCTTTCATTTGGAAATTCAATGATTTTAATATCATCTGTGTTGATGAGTCTCAGAGAAGGAATGTGATAGAGCAGTCTTAAGACATTCGCCCGATTCAAGATCGTACCATCATCTGATGATGAGATCCATTCCAACAGCAACTGTGGGCCATGCAGAATATTCTGTCCAACCCCCTCCCAGTGAGGGGCAGTATACCTGCCATGGTCACTTCGCGAACAGAAGAGCTAACACACACATCGGGTAAGGTGGTTGCACATTGCTTCTGGACCCACTGATTGTCTGAGTGAAATTTTAAATTTGCCATCAGTACCTTTTCAGCTAAAGTTTGAAACGGAAGGGCAGATTCAATGGTGCTTCATTTCGGTGGTTATCCTCCACCTCCAAAACATTGTTAAAAAGATGCTGTTTTCCCATATCGACTTTCAACACCTTAGATGCCCATTCCATGGGGCCACAAAGGTCTTTCAGTGCAATCATAGTTGGTTTTAAGCTCTGAGATAATGTCACTGTTTTGATAGTCTTTTATAGAAGATGTCAAAGGAGAGATAGTCTGCTTGTTAGAGCTCCCCAAATCCTCCTGCTCGTCTTGAACGAGCGAGTAAATTGGGAGGTTCATGAGGTCAGAAATCTCACTAAGAAGTCTGGGCTGAATCTTGTCCATCAAAATACCCCCTACAGGTTGCCGAGTTTTCTTCAGATGGTGAGATGGCAAATGGCCTTAAGATGACCTATGCTCAGTTGTTTTATCAGAAAACGTCTGGGTGGATAAATTGCAAAAAAAGCTTTTAGCATCATTCGACTTCCCGTGTTTCAAATTGACTATGTTCTTCATTTTTTTGTCGTTACAAGGTCCTCTGAGCCAGAGCTCCCAATTTCCTTTTCTTTCTTTGATGGAATATAGGGAATGGTGAGTCTGGTCCAGTACCATCTTTAGTCAGCTGTGTCTAAATTTTGAGAGATGGCGCAACAGCTTACTTCCATATGTCAATCCTCAGTTCAGTCACCTGTGTAGGTTTTGTAACATTTATTGCTGTTTGAGTGAAGGTCGAATGCTCTGATTCTGGTGGAAGATGTAAAGGTGGCCCGTTAATTCTATCACACACTCTGGCTTTTCTGTGGTGTTTTTTGCCCTAGACTCAGCCACTCCACTGGGAGGTTTAGCTTTCGGGATCAAAACATTGAATACATTTTCCATATTTTGTTTGAAAGTGAACTAGAAACTCTGCTCTGGAGTTGCATACACACAAACATGTCAGCTAGTTAACTACTTCAAAAGATACAACACATAGCTGTATAGTTGGTTTTACATTGCACATATATACAAACTGTAGAAATCTTATTGTACATATTGAAATTGCACATCAAAGTTAAATTTAACTTTAATGTAAGGTGTCCTATGGACATTACAGTTTTCAGATGTAATTAATGTGCATAAATCTGTACAAAGAGGCGTATGAGTTTACAAATTGTACATTACAAAATTAAAACCTCCTGAAAATTCACATGAAAGTAAGGGCTGACTGATGTTATTTTTCAGGATATACACATTGCCTCTGAACTATGTCTAGGGACATAAGCAAATACATTGCACACTTTACATTAGAATACTCCGATCAAAGCCATAGCTCACTTTGATGTCAGTTTTCAATACATGTTACAAATGGACATTTTTTATACAAAATGTACAAACAGGCATATTAGTTTCTCAGTTCAGACATTATGTCATTGAATCTCCTGAAAACTCACATGAATCTCAAGGCTGACTTGATGTTGGTTTCAGGTGTATTCAATATGCACAACCTGTACTAAGAGGAGTATGAGTTTTACATAGTGTACATTACACAATTTAAACCTCCAGCAAACTCACAAGAAACTCAGGGCCAACTTTCATGTCAGTTTTCAGGATTTGTACATTGCACATACGTACAAACTATAAAAGTCATATTGTACATATTGAAAACACACATCAAATTTAGATTTAATGTATGCTTTCTTGTGGATAAAAGACATACAAATATTGTGCAAACTCCTGAAACACACACTCCTATGACTCACAGTCCTACACTACACACTTCTATGATATATGCTCCTATGACATGTGCCCCTACGGCATGTGCACCCACAATATGCCCACCCACAATACCTGCTCCTATGACACACGTGCCTACGACACATGGTCCTACAACTTGTGCACCTACAACACCTGCACCTAATACACATGGTGCTACGACACATGGTCCTATGATACATGGCCCCACATCGATGTTCCTATGGCATGCACACCTATAATACGAGCTCCTATGACACATGCACCTAGACATGCAATACTCCTATATGTGCTCCTATGGCAGATGATCCTTTGACATGCACATCTACAGCATGGGCACCCACAATACACACTCCTACGATACATGCTCCTACAATGCATTCACCTAAAAACATGCTCCTACGACATGTGCAGCTAAAAGGCGTGCACATGGAACACAGGCTCCTATGAAAAATGATCCTACTACACATGCTTATATGACGCAAGCTCCTAGGACTTGTGCACCTCTCATACATTCTCCTACAACATGTCCACTTACAACACATGCTACTGCTACATGTGCTCCTTTTCCATAGGCTCCTACATCCACACTCTGAGATGCTCTCCTATGAAATACACTCTTAAGACAGAAGCTCTTACGAGAAAAGCTCCTAGAACATATGCTCCTACGACACATGGTCCGATGACATGCTCTCCTATGACGCGTTCTACTATGAAGCACTCTCCTATGACACATTTTCATTTGACAAGCACTCCTACAGACACCAGCCCTTACAACATTCTCTGCAATGACACACTCTCATGCAACATTCCCTCCTTTGACACAGGCTCCTATGCATGCACCCCCACAACATATGGGCTGAAAACACATTCACCTACAACATGGGCCCCTATGACATGGGCACCTACAACACGGTACCCATGACATGTGCATCTATGACACACAACATATCTCACATGCATTTCAAGGTTGAACTTTATGTTCGTTTTTAGATGTAATGTATGTGCATGATCTGTACAAAGAGGCTATGAGTTTTACATATCAAACATTACAGAATTGAAACCCCTGGAAAACTCACATGAAAGTCAGGGATAACTTTCATGTCCGTTTTCAGGAGATGTACATTATAGATAAGTGCAAACTGTTATAGTCATACTTTACATATTGAAAACACACATCAAAGTTAGATTTAACTTTAATGTAAGCTTTTACACAGATAGGAGGCATACAAAAACAGCGCACACTCCTATGGTATGTGCTCCTACAATACATGCTCTGACAAAACATGCTCCCATGACATATGCACCTATGACATAAACACCTACCATACATTCTCTTATGAACTGTTCTCCTACGAGATGCTCTCATACGACATGTGCTACTATAACAAGTGCTCCTATGGCAATAGACCCTCATACGACACACTCCGATATGCTCTACTATGGCATACACTGTTATGACAGAAGTGCTTATGACCCAAGCTCATAGGACGTACACTCTTCCAACACACATCCCTTCAACATGCTCTCCTTTGGCACACTCTCTTTACAACACCCACTTTAACGTAATTCACTCCTCTGACACGCTCTCCTATGTCACTCTCCAATGACGCACTCTCCTTTAATATGCTCTCCTATGACTCACTTTCCCATGACACACTCTCCTATGACATGTTCACCTATGACACGCTCTACTAAGATGTGCTCTCCTATGAAGGCGCTCCTATCTCATCCTCCCCTATGACAAGCTCTACTACAACACATTCTCCTATGACACACTCCCCTATGACACATTAATTTATGAGACACAACCTCTATTACACATGCTCCTATGGCACATAATCCTACACATAATCCTACAACACATGGTCTTAAAAACACACACCTATGACACATGCACCTACAACATGTGAACCTACAACAAACTTTTATGGCTCGCATTGTTACAACACACCCTTCTAAAACACAGACACTGTTACTATGCGTGCTCCTATGGCAGGTGTTCCTATCGCACAAGCACCTAGGGGACGAGGCACACAACATTCACAGTTCATATATTATGCTATTACATCTCCTGAAAACTCATGTGAAAGTCAGGGTTGACTTTGATGTCATTTTCCATCTAGAGTAGGTGTACCTATTATATACAAAATAAAGATGGACATGTAGTGTATGTACATTAAACACATTCAAAATGGATGCACAACTTCTATACAAAATGTACATGGACAGGTAGAGTATGCACATTATTCATACTCTGAATAAATGTACAGCTTCTATCCAAAACATAAATGGACATGTAGAGTATGCACATTACTTATGCTTTGAAGGAATATACTGTTTCTATCCAAAAGGTTCACAGATATGTGCAGTTTATACATTATGCAAACTCAAAATGAATATACTGTTTCTACACAAAATGTACACAGGCATGTAGAGTATGTGCATTACTCTGGTACAGAATACATGTACATCGTCTATACAAAATGTACATCAACATGTGAGTATGCACATTAAGCACAGAGTATGTACATTAAGCACATTAAGAATGAATGTACAACTTCTATACAAAATGTACATGAGCAGATAGTGTATGTACGCCACACATGCTAAAAATAATGCACAGTTTCTATACAAAATGGACATGAAAGATAGAGTATGTACATTACACACACTCAGAATGAATGTAGTGCTTCTATCCAAAATGTACACAGATATGTAGATTATGTAAATTAAGCACACTCTGCGTAAATATACAGTTTATCTACACAATTGACACAGACATGTAGAGTTTGTATATTGCACATATCAAGAATGAATATCATGCTTCTATACAAAATGGACATGTACATGTAGTGCATGTAAATTACGCAAACTCAGCATATTATGCACATTATGCATGCTCAGAATGAATGTACAGCTTCTATTGGAAATGCACATTGTACAAAATGTACATGGACACATAGAATATTCACATTACAAATGCTCAGAATGAATATACCCATTCTATACAATATGTTCATGGGCATGTAGAGTGTGCACATTACACAAACTCAGAATGAAGGTGCAGCTTCTAAATAAATAGTACACACACATGTGGAATATGTGCATTACACACACTAAGAATAAATGTACCACTTCTATGCAAAATGTACATGGACATGCAGAGTATGTGCATTACGCATGCAAAATATAAATGCACAGTTTCTATATGACATTTGCAAGACACGTAGAGTATGTACATTTACACAACTATAAGTATAAACACTCACACCATACCACTACAAAACAATCAGATACCTGGAAAAAAGTTTAAAATCATTTGAAAAAAGAAATTAAAGATAGTCAGGTATGTGTGTAGGCCTCCCTGGGGCCATTTACTAATACAGGTACATAATGTTTTAGAGGATGATAAAGGCCATTCTGAGGGCCTTGTATTTAATTGAAAATAGCCTCCCTGTTTGCTAGTGGTCACTGTGCTGCACTGTGCTGCGGCAGCTGCTGTTGTTGAGGCTGCCAGACAGCTTGAGTTTTTTTTCCTGGGTTGGGTCCTTTCACGGGACGGTGTTGTGACGCTTGTCACACCTCATATCATAGCGTCGACTGCTGCAATGTGTCTATGGCGTATTCCCTGTGGCTGCTTAAACTCATGCTGCAATGTTGCTCCAGTGGTGGCTGGATTCTCCCAGGCCCCACCGCTAACGTACTTAAGGTAAGGGGGTGTGGAATGGTATCTGCCCTCACTCTGGCACCAAGTAAGGGTTTTGGGGTTCGGGCTCCAACCACCCCTTGACCGGGCCGCATTGCTGGCCCTGTCGCAGTAAGTTAAGGTTACTATGATATGCGATTTAAATGTAATTATTTTAAACTTTTTTGATAAAATATTCCTGTGTTGTTATCTTTAACGATAAGATGTCTTCTGTTTCTATGCTTTAAGTGTTTGTTAGTTTAATCTTAACTCTATTGTAAAATAATATTTAAAAGAAATTTCCTATAGTTTATTAATGTTTTGTAATTATAAAATGTTTTAAGTGATATTTAATTTTATTAATTATAATTTTTGTATGTATTTAATTGAAGTATATGAATATTTGTTCTAATTACTTGTTTTTATGCACTTGTGTAAAATTACGTCATTAATATTTGTGAAAATGTAACTATAATGTTTGTTGCAGCCTCCATGTCACCCTGTAAAGCTGTCACTTACCTCCAACATTAATAAGAACCCTTGAAAAGCAGTGAAATAAAAAAGACAACATTTCAAATTTGAAAAATTCCAATTAGATTTTATATATGTGCAATAGTTTTTTGAAAAATACCAATAAAAGGGTTCTCTAAGTTATAATATAAATTATTTTATGTACACTTTCAATTTTGCTGGCACTCATTACGAAAATCAACAGAAATTGTGGACTTAAAGGTGACTGATTTAGTGTAATTTACACCTGTACCAAAAATAGGCCTAAGTTATACTTACACTACCTTTTAATTTTTTCGCTCAGTACGTTTCATCTTACTTAAGCTACTTATTTAGCTTAGTAAATCAGCCCCACATGCAATTAATATTAAAATAATATCTAATTCCAAATTTTATTTTGATTTATTGATGTTGGTATTTTTAAATATGTATAATTAGTAAAAACAGGATTCAGTTTTTCTATGTTTTATACAGGATGAATAAAAACGTAAAGTTATACTTTATGGTGTATGCATTTTAAATATTTATGTTGTTTATTTAAACTGGCATGAAGTGTACTTTTGTTTGTTGTATTTTTACTAATGTTTAAAATTGTGTATAAATTACAAACTACATTTAAATTGTACATGAAACATATTGTCCATATGTATTGTAGGTAATTATATTTAAAAGTACACAAATTTGAATTACATTTTTATTACAATATATCATTTTGTTTTGGTCGTATTATTTGTTTACTATAATTGAATGTTTTACATTTAGTAAACACAGGCATGTACAGAACAAATTTGAGTATATTTTATAGTTATATGTTATTAATATATTCAATATATTTTAATATATGTATTTCTTGATTGTCTAATGGAGGATCATTTTAATTATGCATTCATGCAAGTAAGTATGTCAAATGCATACATATGTTTCTTAAGAGTTTTGTAAAATAATGTTTTTGTGGTGTGATTTATGATTATTTAAAACAAAACATTATAATTTAATGGAGGCATGCTTTTACTTGCATGTTGATGCTGTTATGTTTACTGTTTAACATAAACACATGTTGGATCTGTTACTAGAAATTGTACAAGTTTAACAAGAGTTTGAAAGAAATTAGACATCATACAAGTATAACATTTATCATTATTTAAGATATATTATTTGATGTAACATTATGCATACATGAATTTGCTTGTGAAGTGAAGATTATAGTTCATGACCTGTACAATGTGTATTATTTTATTCTTTCTTTTAGCGTACACACTTGTACATTTTAGTTGTGAGGACACTTGTGAAATATGAGATGTGGTACTATTTACCATGCACACCTCTACATCCATAATTGATTAAAAAAAATATGATTATGTCAAGCGAATAGTTTACGAACTGTACATTATGTATTATTTTATTCTTACTGTTAGTGTACACACTAGTATATTATAATTGTAAGGATGCATATAACATATAAGAACGCGTGTTAAATAAAATATGTTGTAATGTTTACTGTACACCACCTGTGCATTTTAATTGTAAGAACATTTGATGATACTGCATACATATGTATGGACTTTTTGTATTTAGTGCTATGAATAGTACACAAGTGCCTTCATTTGTATTGATTTGTATCTAGCATTACAAACATAACTGAATTTAGTGTACACACTTATTGAAGCTATGCAGCATAAGAAGTGTATGAATTATTAAAACAAAATAAACAGTATTCTACTGTTTAAAGTTGCATTAATTGTTCTATTACATTATTAAATGAGTAATTAAAAGGATAGGTTTTATTGTTTACAATGTTCACATGTAATAGTGGTTGACATTTTGAAATGTGCTGCAATAAAATTGTAATACATGATTTATTTTAAGGTATGAACTTTGAAAATTACACATTTAACATTATTTATTAAACTATTATATATGTTTGTAAAGGGTACTTGCTGCCTTCAATAGAAGTGTTTAATATTCTTAATACGTGTGGTTGGAAAATGTCCACATTTGAGTGTTGGTGTAAAGCACAATCGGCATGTGCATTTGTTGTAGAATAAGTGATGCTTTGTGTTTCTGATGGGGATTGGTTAGTGCACATTACACATGCACAGCTGGTAATTATTTGCACCTTGTGCTTGTCAATTAAAACATTTTGATTTGTTTGCAAAGAAGTTTATGTTGCAGTGTATTTAAAGATGGAACACCAGGTAAATGTATATGGAAAAGATGTGTCTATGTTTTATGTGTACTTTTCAATAATTTAACATACATTTGGTGTTAAAGTTATGTCAGACAATAATGTTATAGATACACAATATTAGTTTGTTTAGCATTACATATGCCTGCTTAATTGTAGTGCTGCAGCGTTTTTCCAGTCACGTGCATATAAATATAGGTGCAGCCTTATTACAGTGTACATGCGCAAGATGTTTTTATTTAAAATTAGGCGTATTGTAAATTCAGCATGTGTGCACGTATAGTGTTTTGCATGTTGTGCAAATTATTGTAGTTTATGTTTTGCATGGTTGTGTGTATACTTGTATGCACATTTTCTCATCATGGATGCACTTGTATGTGTATTCTTTTTGTACTTTACGTTTTGCTTGCTTTACATATTTGTAATTAAGCATGCATTTATCTATGTATTTTTCCACATGTGTATGGTGTTTGAGAGCGCTTTATTTTTCCTTTAAATCTATGAGAAAGGGTCTTAATAATTGAAGTCTCCTGGGTTCTCTGGCTGGATCATTGTGTTCTCTGTTTGCAAATTTCAATGTGGAATAGGAATGGCAGAGCTATCTTGTTGGAAAATTGAAGACAAAATGGAAAATCTTGATATGCTTCATGACAGTGGCAAAATCCAAGACGTAATCTTGATTCATGCTGAAGGAAAGTATTTGGGATACCAAAGAGGATTTAATTATGTTTTAAATTATGTTTTGAAATAGAAAATTACATGTTCATGTCATCAGGACTTGTTCCAATGACCAACATTGTATTTTCATGCTTGGCAGCACATCGAACTTACAGGCGTGGAAATGCAAATCATTGGAAAACAAATCATGGTCTTATTAATGTAAATATATGTATATCTAAACCTGCAGTTGAACATTGCCAATATTATGAGGGTAATTAATAGAATTAGGCACACAAGTGGCTCACGCGGCTGGTGCACAGAGTGTGCTTGCGGCAGTCTGCGCCAGCCGCATGCGGCAAAACCCATTTCAGCGCACAACGTATTTGTGGATTCAACATCCATAAGCAGCCGTGGCGCAGAGGGGCGCAGCAACCCTCCACAGCGCCAGTTATGCCCCCAACGCCGCCCCCTGTGCCAAAAACATCGCATAAATCCCCTACATGGCGCAAAGGCCAGTGGACCAGCATACAGCCTCCCAACCACAAAAATGCATGGAAAACACCCCGTGCACCCCTCAGAATACGCGTACCCCATTCATGTTAGCGAAAATGCATGTAAAAGTCCATGCACACCCCTTGGAATATAGGTACCCCACTCACGCAAGCGAAAACGCGTATAAAAGTCCACGCGCACCTTTGGAATACATGTATCCTGCTCGTGCTAGTGAAAACGCATGTAAAAGTCCACGTGCACCCCGGAATACACGCACGCACTCGCGCTAGTGAAAACGCATGTAAAAGTCCACGCACACCCCCAGAATACATGTACCGCATCCCACGAAGAACACGTACAGAGCGATGGAAACCCACTTGGGACCTTCAACACATGGCGAGGGAAACGGCCATGCGCACGTTACGTCACCTACGCGCTAAGGGCCTTTCCTTGGAATTTACGCAAACGTGCTGTTTTTCACGTGGCACATCACTCTGTATCAAGCTGGCCACAAGACAACACACGGAAGACCACGCTCCTCCCATAAGGCCGAATTACTGCCCCCCCAGAGCCCCGAGCAGCCTCCCACGAGCCATCTGCTGCAGCCTGCCTGCCTGCTGCCACCATGCCCTGCCATTTGGTGCCTGCACATCTGCCCTCTCCAGGGCTTCAGTTGCTGTGTCCACCCCTGCTGGAACAGAAGACTCCCGACTGAAGTTCCATCACTCCACAGCGCAGCCCCAGGACCCAGTTTCCCACCCACACCTACCGCGGGGGTTGCCATGTCTGACACAAAACCTTCCGGCAACCGTAGGAAACCCCCAGCATAGAGGCAGAGGGCTACCAGCTTCAGTGAAAATGAAGTTGTATCCTGGTGGAGCAAGTCCTGGGGAATTATGATGCCCTCTTCACACCATCGCACGCCGACAAGGAAGGACGGAAGAGGATCTGGAAGGACATAGTGGGTCCCATCAACACGGAGGGGGTGGCACCCCGTGACATCAAACACATCCAGAAGCGCTGGGAGGACTACAAGTCCTGGATCCTCAAGAAGGCCTGGCGCCTCTTGGAAGCAGCGGATGCAGTGGGGCGCCGGGTCCAACTTACCACCCAGCAGATGAGGGTCCTGGAGTGCATTCGCCCAGTGCTTCACCACCAGATCCTCAGGATGCAGGCCTGATTGGAGTCGAGCGGTAAGTGGCCATGCATTCACGTTTAAAAAAGGGCATGTTGCAGTGTGCTGGTAGTTACCTACTTGGCTGCATGTGTGACGTGGGTCATGTTTGGATGTGTGTGTTGAGGGACATGTCCACTCAGGCATGACCCACATGGATGGTGTTGTGTTACTATGCATCATGCAGAGCAGCATGTGGAACACACACATGTATGCATGCCTGTGTCTGTACTTTGACATGTTTGGGGTGTGAGAGATGTGTACTGCTGTCATGCACATGCATGATGTACATGTGCGTGTGTCTGAGTAGCGTGTGCACCATGGATGCATGACACATGTCTGTGACGATGTGTTACTGATACAGCCTAGTCATCCCGGTATCCACTGTGGCTGGGGGTATACCAGGCCAAATGCATGGCCCTCCGGTGATGTGTGTGCATGTGACCAGCATGTCCCATGATGCATGTGAGTATCAGCCCACCATTGGATGCAACTATGGTGCCTTGGACATGGATGCCAATGTATGTTGCATGTGCCATGCCTGTTCCTGCATGTGTGTTGCCTGCTCTGACCCATGTGTTGTGGAGGGACATAATGGAAGTGACGTTTGACAGTGCCACTCATGTGCTATTTCTTTGTGTCTAGGGGACTATAGGTCAGTACCCTGATGCTTGTGTTCAATGTTTCCCTTTACACAGCAGCGAGTGAAGAAGAGGGCAGAGATTGCGCTATGGAGAAAGCGGCAGGGATACCTCCACCGGCCGGCGACGCAAGGCCCAGTCCCCCTCCCATGAAAATCCATCATCCGGGAGCAAAGGGAATGGTGCCGTGTCTGCCACTACGGCTGCAGGGGAAGGGGTGGATGAGCCCCCAGAGGGGCTTGCAACAGCAGAAGAGGGTGCAGAGCCATCCAGGTTGCTGGTGTGTATAGAGGAGGAGGAGGCCCCTACAGAGCTGCACATTGGGCCTGGTGGGGGTGGTACCACTGGTGCAAGTGGTGCAGTCCAGGGGCAGGAGGCAGTACAGGTCGCCGCGGAGATGCCTGTGCATGTCTCTGTCCCTGACACTGTGACTGCATCACCATGCACTGGCAGGGATGCCCCGTCCCAGGCCCGTCCGCAGGTAGGGGGGAGGTCCACGTCATCTGGTACTCCTCTACCTGCGGACAAGGGGACCCATGACCGGATTGAGTCCATCCTGATTGGTGTCACGTTGCGCACACGTGACATTTGTGATGTCGTGCGTGCTTCCTGGCGGACCACGCACGTCATCACGAAGAGCTGTGTGGCAACATGGCCCAGTTGGGAGGGACCATGGTCGGGGGTTTCCTCCATATGTCGGCCAGTATTGTGGCCCTCTCCTCCTCTGTGCACACTATACGCCAGTCGTTCTCCATGCCGTCTTCTGGCCCAGATGCCACCAGGCCCCCCTGTGGATCTGCCCCAACCAACACAGCCAGCCTGGTGGAGATCCCATCCCTGCCACAGTTGGGAGTCAGATGTCGAGCAGGGGTGGCCACCCCACCAACTGGACCCCAACGGATGGAGCATGTGCCGGCATCATCGGGCAGGGCACGTGCATGACGGCGCCGGTGGATTCCATCATCCCGGAAGCCATCATGGTGGCAGAGGCAGTTGCGTCGGAGGCAGCAGCAGGCTCAGCGTGGGAGGCATCATGGCTTGGGGCCATCAACATCACAGGGGCAGGCATCGGCCCGAGGGCAGGAGGACCCTGGATTGGGCGTGTCTTCTGTGTGGCAGTGGTTGGCCCAGTGGATAGATGCAGAGTGGCAGCGGGTGGAGGAGGTATGGCTCACTATGGTCAGGGCGGAGAACTCAGTGCGCAGGGCATTGAGGCAGGCTGAGTGCCTCGAGGCAACTCGCAGGGAGTTGGAACAGGCCATGACTAAGCACGTAAGTGATGTGACGCACCCGGGTGCTTCCCTCAGCACGGGTTAAAGGTGAGCAGGGCCAGCAGTTCACTGTACGTGCCTTTCGTGGAGACCGACGTGTGTTGCTACTTCTGGTTGTTTCCCGCGCAATCACAACTTCACAGCGGATCAAGGCTGTATCTCTTCTTTTGGCGGGGGTATTGGCTACGTGTGTTTTTCATTATCACGCTAGTCAGACGGTGAGTCGCGCATGCTATTTTTCCCACTGCGGGTCCCCCTGTGTATCGCTTACCCGTTTCGAGGTCATATTAGCCTGCGTGTCCCATGCGTACGTGTGCTTCATTTCCCTGGGTGCCACTGCGTACTGCGGGAGGTTAATTCCACTCACGTGGGGTACCGGGGATTGCGTGCACGGTTTTACTGCAGTTTTGGGGTGCATGAGCATTGCGTGACCCATCACATTATCACCGGGGTCACATACAGCCTTGCAGGTGCAGGTGCACAGGGGTACTGTTAACATCTTGTATCCCACCCCCTTCACCCCAATTGCCCAGGACAATTGTTGTGTACACCTCCCATTGGCACTACTACATCTGTGCTGGCACTACTACATCTGTGCCATGGTTGGGAGGCCACCAAAGGTGAGGGGCGCCTCAACTAGGCGTACTCCACGTGGTGGACGTGGTCAGGGACGTGGCTGGGTAGACCAGGGAGTAGGGGTACTCCAGGGTTTCCAGGTTGGCTGCAGACGGGGAAGAGCCAGGGGTGCGCCACATCTGTACGATGTTGTGCCACGTGTTGGTGGAGTAATGCCACCACCCCCGGTGGTTCCAGGAGATGCAGTTCTTGCATCTGGTACTGGCGCCCATGTGACCCAGCAGTCTATTTCATCGACTGCCACGAGCCCAAGGCTAGTGGTAGCTGCAGGTGCAGCTGTGGACACCGCCACCCAGGCTCAGGGTTGGCCAGCGCATGTTGCGTTGGCACCTGAAGAGTCCCAGGATGATTTCCAGGAGGTTAGGAGGCACACGTTAAGTGCACACAGGGCTGCCCTGACAGAGGCACACGCCCCTGGGGCATTATTGTCATCTGCTGCCCCGAGCAGCCGCATGTTGGCAAGTGCATGGGCAGATGCAGCCGACACCACCCCGGCTGTGAGTCTACCATCCAGGACAGTCCCGGTCAATGACCTTGGAAAAGCACATGTTGTTGCGCAGGGTCAAGTCAAGGGCACCCAGCAGCCACTGACGCAAGTCAGGGCTTCCGTCCTTGATCCACCTGCCACTCCCTCGGTTCAATCCACCAGCGCCACTGGCCATACTGATCAGGGCGGCATTTTCCAGTCAGGGTCCGGACCACTGTTCAAGAGGAGGAAGGTTGCATCTGCAGCAGAGGTTGGGACCCCAGACACAGCTCAGGCCTCCAGCACGTCGAGGAAGAAGTCTTTCTGCAAGCAGGAACTGGACTTCCTTGTGGACTACGTGTCGGGACACGACCGTGATATGCTATTGGGCCCGAATTGTCACACTATGACTGCCCAGTGTTTGTCCCACTGGAAGCATGTTGCGGAGGGTGTCAGTGCAATTGGCCATGAGGTGCACACAGCTCAGGAGGCCAAAAAGCATTGGGATGACCTCTGGTGCTCTGCTAAGCTAAAGCGTGCCTCTAATTACAGCATGACTCTGGTGACTAGAAGTGGGCCACCACCTGAGGAGGAAGATCTCATTTCGCACGAGTCAGTCGCTGCAGAGTTCATACCGCCAGAATTGTACAAAGGAGTGATGCTAGACTTTGATGCCCCATCCAATGAGTGTTGTTGCGTGTTTGTACAGACTATGTGTGGTTTGCTTGTGTGATGTGTTGTGCTTGATTGCCACTACATGCTATGTGTACATGGTTCTCATGTGCGAGTCATGCAATGCTTCACTGATGCGTGCCTGCTGTGCAGCATGCAGTACATGTAGAGCAGACAGGGACTGTTCCAGCTCACTGGCCCTTCTGCATGTAGCCTGGGGTGTCTTTCCACTCAGCACTGGGATAATGTCATCGCATGACTGACGTGCATGTTGGTTCTGCCTGCATGCGGGTACTCAATGTAGGCTTGCTCCCTTGCCCCTCCACTCCCCTGCACCCCAATTTCACCATGGCACTGGTGGGTATCATGTTGGAGTACTGCAATGGCCTGTTCAACGCTCCTGTGTACATGTACACTTCCCCGTGCCAACCTGCCAGACCAATACAGTGGGGTACATCCTTTGTCCTTGATGCAGGGTGTCTCACTCAGACTGTGCAGATGGCAGATGCTCCGCAGGGACATGAGTGCCCATTCATGCTCCATGTGTATTCCATGCATGCCCCTATGTGTCCTTGCCCGGATGATCATTGTAGTACGTGTACAGGATGACATACATTTAATGGCATTTGATCATCTATTCCGTGCCCACTCTGGCTCAGTCCTGCATCACGCCCATGTTTAGGGTGTCACAGTCTGTGTGGGGCACAGGCCTCCCCCTGTTTCAGGCCCCCTGACTCTGTTCAACGGGTGTAGTGGCTTCTGCACACATGGATGTACTACTGAGGGTTCAACATGTGTCCTGCTTACTGTCCCATTCTCATCTGCTGTGTTGTCAGTTGGCTCAGATGATGAACTTGACACTAGTCAACACTGTCTGCCAATACAAAGTTCTCTGGTCACCCTTTCACTGCCATGCAATGCCTCCATGCATTTTCACTAAGGGGGCGGGGGGGGTGGTTGCCTGTAGCCTTGCAACCCATTGCATGCACATTGCACGTGATGCCTGAACTTGCCCTTACACTGCCTTCAGGTTTATTGATTGACATCAAAATGTACTTGTTCATGTAGATAGTGGGTAATGTACACATGTTCTGCACTGCATCAACCCACTTCTGAGCCGTGTTGCACCATTCTACATGCCTACTTGCTGCTGCAATGTCAAAATTACCTGGCATCTATGGTCACATTTTCATCCCTTCACTGTCAGGAATGCCACGGGCACAGGTGCATCCTGTGACACATGTACTCAGTATTGGAACACCCTAGTGGGTTTTTAGCAAAGTTGATTGGTCAATCTGTGGCCTATACCAATGGGTTTACGGCGCAGATTGATTGTAGCCTGCCAATCGGTTGTAATGGCTGTGGAGCTGCCTTCGCGTGTGTATGTGTACATTTTCAGATACATCAAAGCAAGCAGCGTTGTAGCTGCTTGCTTTGCTGTATTGGATGCTGTCCAGGTTCACAATAAAGGTGTATAGGGAAAGGGGTGTTTTTGCACACTTTCACATATACATATGCAAGCAGCTTCTATGTTATGTAGTTCAACATTGCGGCTACTCACTTATGTGTGTGTTAAAGTGTTCATTTACATATGTGTCTTGCGCAGCTTTTTGGTTGACTGACTAATATGTAGTTGATTGACGTAAATGCTGGTGAGATTTCAGCATTGCGCCTGTTATGTTCAACTGGCATAATCCTGAAGTGCACTGTTGTGCAGTATGTGTATGCACAGACCCACTTAGCTAATATGGTGGGGCCTGGCCGTGATGAATTTACACATGGAATAATGGAATAGGGCACATTCATAGCACAATGTGCTCAATCAGGCCCTGAGGGGTGTTCGGGAGGCTTCATGGCCTGAAGCTCGGACCGTATTGGGTGTTATGCTCCCTCATGCCTGGTTGAAGGCCCTCGCTTTGCTCGGGACATTCACTATGTCTACATGGCCCATGACGCCCGGTACGGGCTGATCTGCAGATGCATGAAGCTATATTGGTGATGGTTTAGTGATGCATGTGTACATGCATATTACATGTGTCATTTTGTGTTTGGATTCACTTGCAGGTGTGGGCATTTAGCAGTTCAGACATGCTTGAATTTTTTTCCTGTGAAAAGCTTGGCTTTCATTGAGCATGAGTATATATAGATGCATTTTCAATCGTCAAAGTCTCAAAATTGGCAAAGTCGTTTTTCAATTATTTTTTCAGTACACCAAATATAGCTAAAATATAGTCTGCTGCAAAAAATGAGCAACATCAAAGTGGTCAATTTGGAGATATTTGGCCCAAACAATATGTGTTTTCCAATAATAGGCTGTAGGATGACTGCATTAAGGAGGAGTATACATTTGGTTTTGGCTTTTAGCTGTGGTTGGCAAAGATGAGGATTTCATCAAACCTGAGGGCACTGGTTCATCAGTTTAAACTGTAGGTTTTTTCAGCTTCCTCAATGGAATTTGTGTCCCCAAACACAGTAACCAATATTATTTACTCACTAGATAATGCTAAGCTAACACCTGTCCTCTAGTTCTAAAGAAATGAAGATAACGAGCCTACATTTCAGAGGTACAAGCTTCACTTATAAGCTCCCACCTAGGCAGATAAGCCTGCCTTTCTATTATCAAATGCAGCATAGGCAACACACAGCATGTTTCTGTTTTCAACCTTGAGCAATGTTGGGATTGTGGCCACTAAAAGCAACTACATTTGCAGAAGAAGTTCAATAAATCTAAAAAAGGAGGTTTTCAATATTTATTAGCACCTGGGTTGGGGGCCGCAACCAATCAGGTTGCTTGGACCGCAGGCTGAATCTACCAATTCAAGCCCGAGTTCCAAGCAAAATAATTGCTGATTCACCCACCCGGCCATCTTCCCCAACCTCCCTTTCCTTCATTTAAATTTCCCGATACTCCCATCCCAGGCCACCCTTACCTAATTACTTCAGTGGCTGCTGCACCTCCATCACAGCTGCTGCTGCTCTGGGTCCCTAGTGGCCACCGTGGAAATGGAAGATGCGCTCCATATGGATGGTGGCCATCTTAAGCAAGTATTTTATTTCAATGACCAGGATTTTGCAAGGCCTCCCGTTTGTTGAAAGAAAACACATCAGTTTTGGCACCCCAGATTTCCGGATTTCAAACCTGGATGCTAATAGCCATAACCATAATGGTTATGGCTTAATGAGTATAGTCCTAGAGTACTTGGTATTTCTCTTGCAAAAGAATTGAATAGCTGGAGGATGTCCGGGATGAAAGACGGGGGTGAAAGAAAGGGGATATGGTAACAGGTAAAATGAAACATAGAAAGGATGGTGTAAAAGTCTACGGTCCAGTATCTCAAAAACAAATGCAAATTTTAAAAAGCACACAGTATGTGCCTAATTTAATTGTGCTTGCTTGAGAAAGGCGCAGGTCATCTTATTCCAAAAGGTGACGAGTGCACTTCTGTGGGGCAGAAAAGCAGCACAAAGATGCACTGCCCTGCCACTTTGCGTACATTAGTGTTGGGTCCACACACCTGGCACTGAAATGTGACAGGCACCCAGGAACCACGTGCTTTTTGGGGGCACAAATCACTGTGACCTAAAGGACCCATCACAGTGAAATGTTAACAACAACAAAAACTTTTTTTTATCCCAGAAGTGGTTCTATCATGACTTGCATATCCCCCTGTGCCTATAATGATTGGGCACAGAGGAATGCAATTAAGTTCAGCTCATTTCAAAGCGCATCATGTTTGGTGATGAGCCAGTACAACTCATGACTTGGGCCAAAACATTTTCAGAAATTCTGGTCAGAGAATTTAACTGTAAAGTTTAAACTATAGAAACATTTTTGATAACAAAAACCATTAAAAAAAACACATTTGGAGGGTAGTCCATGAATACCTCAGACTGAATGCAAAAGAGAGAGGCAGTGAACTCTAGATTTGTAAACCAGAGACGTAAGAGAAAGGCTTCTCAAAGGACAGCTTTGGGAATTGTTAAATGTTTGGCCTACCTTTTAATTCAATAATGTACATGTTTTCATAGAGCAGGAAACCTCTTTGATAAAAGTGATACTTTGCATGTCCAGTTAAGTGCAGTTAACATATTCCGCCAGCAGTTAAAAAAAAAAAAAATACAAAAAAACAAATAAGAGAAGAAAGAAAAAGTGTGATTTTTGTAGACAACTAATTTGCTTGTCTCTAGCCAGTGATGGCTTGCACTTTATGCAAATTGGTATCTAGGGACAACAAATCCCATTTAATACATATGCATAGTTTTAAAAAAAAAGGCGATGTGAGAGAAAAAGAGAAAAGGAGATATAGCAGCGAGTCAGCAAAAGAACAGGTTCCGCGGAAATGTATTGTCCCAAATTGGACATTTGTAACAGATGATGTGAGCAAGTGTTAACTTTGTTTTCAGCAGCTCTTCATGTACATGCTTTAAGGATCTGAACTGTAATAAAAAAAAAGTGTCTGTGGGCCTTGGAGTGTTGGGCTCCATATGGTAAGGGAAGTGCGCAGGCACTGCGACAAGCCTCTCACGAAGCTCATTAGATGCGGGCGGCAGTGTGAGCTGCGAACTGGCGCTCATTGCTATAGGGTACACACATGACAACCCCCAGTCAGCAGACAGCCACTGCAATTGAAAGATACGAAGCAACAGAGAGCAGCTTCAGGGAACATGTTAGACAAAA
The DNA here is from genome assembly GCF_040938575.1 of Ambystoma mexicanum. Classification (NCBI taxonomy): domain Eukaryota; kingdom Metazoa; phylum Chordata; class Amphibia; order Caudata; family Ambystomatidae; genus Ambystoma; species Ambystoma mexicanum. The sequence goes on along the minus strand of NC_090928.1, from coordinate 465,016,646 downwards.
CATCTGCTGGTAGCACATCATTGCATTATCAGATCATTGTGGTCATGAATTTTTTATAAAGGCTGCTTTTTTTTTAAGCTGTAACTTTGAAAGTGACATTTTATGTGGAAGTTTTTTGATTGAAGTGGGATGCCAGGAGAAAGGGCAGCCTAGTTTATTATCGATGGGAGACACAATATTGGCTGCTTTTGAAACTGGTTGGTTCTTGGAGGATTCGTGTCGCCTACTCACATATGAACAGTGTTTTATTTTGTAATGCAGACAACATCCTGGCCAGGAACACATCCGAATCGTCAACATTAGTCCGTGAGTAACCCTTGGTGGACCGATTTCGAATGCCAATAATGTCCCTGTGCAGATTACATTTTTATTGCATTCCCCGATTTTCTTTCAAACATAATTCCATCAATTATTTGTCATTTCTGTCGGTGGGAATAATCAAATACCACTAAGTATTGGGTGTGGAAAGCTTCCCTCCTTAGGATTGTGTAAAAACAACTGCCCCTTGTGCTCTGTTAGGCAATGGGGTAGACATCAGCTTTGACGTACTGTATTCAAAACAAGTGATCGACACACACCTGCAGGACATCAGGCACCAACCCATTTGGAAATTTCAATGGAGGCGATTGTATTTATTTGCATTCTGGTACTTGTAGTGCTGAATTAATAATGGCGATTTCCAGGACTAGCAATCTCAGAATGCAAGGAGGAGGTCAGGCCGGGACTATCATCTACTGAATAGAAATGGGCACGTGTGCATGTACGCATGCATCTCCAGCAATACTCGACAGTTCCATGATTCTGCGAATGTGTGCACTTACTCTACCATGACCTGATGGCATGGCTTTGGGACTAGTTTTCCAATGGATTCAGATTGATGTACAAGAGTTAGAACGGGTTCTTGGATCAACCCAATGCAAACTGACTGTGGTTCTGCCCCTACGCAATGGAACACACATATGTCCAAGTGTTGCAAGCGAAACAGGGACAGTGACTCGTGTGTGGATCTTTTGAATTCCTGGCAGAGGGTTTTAGGTAAAATACCCTTTGTGTCATAACTCGACTAACGAATGCAAAGAGAGCGAGAGAATGGATGGCCAATGAGGCTTAGAGAGCAGTGGAACTAGTTTAAGAGGTAAAGTCAGAGGTCCAGTCCTAAGAATTAAAGTGGCAGGACTTATCAACAAACGCAATGGAATGTGACGTCACCAGAAATTAACTTATCAAGGTGAAATATGCACATTTCATTAAATTGGTTTTGCATAACCACCCAAATTGCACAGGGTGAATTGTCTTTGGCCCTCATTACGACCCTGGCGGAAAGCGACTGACCGGAGCGCCACAGCGTAAATAGCGTTTCCGCCATTGCACGAAGGAGCAAAGTGCGGCCCATTCCGACCCATCGGGCACGAGCACCACGCCACGGCGGAAGTGCAAAGTCCGCGATGGCGGAAATGACCCCAAAACGGCCCACACCGCCGCCGTACGGCGCCCTGGGTGCAATACCGCCACCCCTCTTAGCGGTCACCGCAGTGTGCGCCTACCGGAAAGTACGGTGACCGGAAATATACGGAAACGGAAGTTAAAACACGGGCCCGGAACGGGAAACATCCCGGCGTACACCTATAAAAACACTAAAACCACACAACCACTAAAATCACTACCCTGAAACACACCCCAACCCGTCAACCACCCTAGCGAAACCAAGAAAAATGGGAAAAGTAGCGAAGAAAGCGTGCGACCGCAAGCGGCAGGTCCACTTCTCCCGTGAGGAACTCACCGTGCTAACAGAGACCCTCCAGGAGAATGCTGCCGTCGTCTTCTGCACTCAAATGACCAGGACGGCACTTGCAAACAAGAAGGCCATATGGGCTCTGGTGGCACAGCGGGTAAGTGCGGTGGGGACCGCACCCCGCACCCCACAGCAATGCCGCAAGCGATGGGACGACCTGCGGATACGCGTCCGCAGCATACTCTCTGCCAACCGCAACATTGCCACAGCCACCGGGGGAGGTCCTGAATCACCCATCAAGTTGACCCCCTGGGAAGAAATCTGTGCCTCCACCATCGGAATGGAGAGCATAGAGGGAGTCGGAGGGATGGAGAAAGGAGTGCAGACATCCGAAGATTCAGGTAGGTGGGCCAGATAAAACAATGCCAAATCCACACAGTCCATCCATGTGAAGTACCATGCGTCCACATAGTGCAACAGAAACACATGTCCAGGAGAACGTCCACACACATCGGCCTGATAGCGCACGTTAAAACCCACAATAAATACATAAATAATTAAAAACCCCTAAAACACGCACTACACGTGCAGCAGGCACACCCTAACTGCAGGCTGCCAAACAACTGCACCCTCACTCCACACACAAATGAAAGCACCTCCAAGGCCCCGACCCAAATCACCCTCAGGTACCACCCCAATGCATGTGATACAATGCCATTCCAATTCCCACAGACCCATCAATAACCCTCGCCCTCCTTTACTCCACCACAGGGTCCGATCCAAACGACGAGCTACAGGACACCCCTACCAGCACACCTGCAAAGAGGGCCAAGACCAACGGCCAGAGACCCTCCACCTCAGCTGCACGCATCAAGACACGGCAGCAGCACAAATCAGGTGGCAGCACAGAGGAGGGAACATCAACAGGCACCCCAGCAGCCAGCATGCCCACAACACCACCACCACAGGTCCCCCCAATGGATGCCACAGAAGGCACTGCCTCTGGTGGCAGCAGCACCATAGGTGACACCCCATTGATGGCAGCATGCTCGGACACAGAAAACGGGGATGCCGAAGTCAGATCCATCCATGACCTGTCCCAATCCCCCTGTCTGTCCCATCCCGTACAACATGAGGATACCACGCAGGGGCACCCACAAGACGACGACTGGCCATCCCCCACAAGCCCTGTGACAAGGCAACATGAGGACAACAGCCCCTCTGTGACACCCCCGCAAATGGCCATGGCCCAGCAGAGGCAACAGTCCCTCGACCAGTTGATCGAACAACAGCAGCAACTGGCCACACTCCTCAAGGACCATGCCGATGAATGTGGGGGCACTAAGGCAGACATAGAAACATCAACTGAGACACTTAGGGCAGAAATGGAGAGAGGTACAGAGACGCTAAGGGCACAAATTGAGAGAAGCACCGAGAGCCTGAGGGGGGAACTGCATGCGACGTCCAAAGACGTATGTGCCGAACTTGCCGCAGTGCGCCGTGTGCTCACTGAGCTCTCGCAAACCCTTAGGGACATGCATGGACGTGAGCAGGCAGACACATCATCCGTTGCAAGTTCCGTCCAGGGCAGCCCCCAACGTAGATCTGGAAGGAACCTGCGCTCCACAGGCAGGGGTGCCCCTGATACCCGCAGAGGGGGCATGCAATAGCGACAGCCCACTGACAATGAGCATCTTCGGACACTGGTGTTCGGGGGGGAGGTAGGAGGGTGGAGGGGGTGTGTTGGGCTCACTTGGGTGGCGGGTCGATAGGGTGTTCAACATCATATAACATATGCCATAAAAAGTGCACGATCAACCAATGAGAAGTGTGGACATTGATCTTTGTGTACTAGGCCATCATAGGCGTACAGTCCATATTGTGCATGTCCCAGACACACGCAGTGCCACGAGTCCCGTGTCCATGTATCAGCCACCAGGCGTGAGTGCTAGAAGCACACATCAATGAGATGCTGACGAATGTCACGGGCCTCCGGTGCCTCGCAGACTCCATGAGGTGCTGCCACATCCCCACCCTCATCATGACCATCATCAGGTGCTTGCAGTTCTGCGTCAGGGGGCATGGGCACATTTCTACGTACGCACATGTTGTGGAGCATGACACATGCCATGACCATCTTTGCAACCTTCTCATGGCGGTACAGGAGTGCCCCGCCAGACCTGCTGAGGCAGCGGAAACGGCCCTTCAGTAGGCCGAATGCCTGTTCTATGACTACACGGGTACGTGAGTGGGCATGGTTGTAGTCCTCCTCATGCTGGTCCCGTGGGTTCCGGACTGGTGTGAGGAGCCATCTCTTCAGTGGATATCCAGCATCACCTGTATGTGGACGAGAAACGTATGATGTGGAATGCCATTGATACGTACGCACACCCCCCCCCCTTCCTGCCAGGTCATTGCCAATTCACATACCCCACATTATCATGCTTGAAATGAGACTCACCGAGTAGCCAGGATCTGTTCCCTGCGTGTCGCTCCATGTAGCGTGGTATTGTAGAGTTCCTCAAGACCATAGAATCATGGGTTGATCCAGGGAATCGGGCACAACAATGTGTAATGATCCTGTTGGAGTCACACACCATTTGTACATTCAGGGAATGAAATTGTTTTCGGTTGCGGTACTGGGCCTCCATGGCATGTGGGACGACCAATTCAACATGGGTGCAGTCGATGGCACCAATGCAACCCGGTATGCCGGCAAGTGCATGGAATCCCACTTTTGTGTTGGTTATTTCCTGCTCCGAGCGTGGTAGAGAGATGTAGTCGTCTGCGTGCTGCAGGAGGGCATCGAGCACTTGCAATAGTGTCTGTGAGAACAGTGGCTGAGAAATGCCATGCAACTGTCCGACTGTGTGCTGGTAGGTGCCTGTGGCCAGGAAGTGGAGTACAGACACCACCTTCAGTAGGGGTGGGATGGCGGTTGGGCTATCTATCATGCTGACAAGGTCAGCCTGTGTCATGTCCACAATGGCGGCTATGGTGTCCCGGTCCAGACGGTAGAGGGTGTGGATCTGCTCATCAGTGAGGTTGAACGGATGTGCTCGGAGGCGTGGGATTGCGGGCTGCCTGCGTGGTGGTAGTGGCTGTGCTGGTGGGCCTTGCTGGCCCTGCCTTGGCCTCCTCCTCCTCCTGCGTCTCCTCCGTGCGGCTGGTTGTAGTTGGTGTTCGTCTTCTTCTTGGAGTCGGAGCACTTGCAGTGCTATCAGGTCCCCCAGGGCCAACATCGCGAGTCCTGCCGGTAGCATTTCGGTGTGGTTGTGGGAGGAGACTGGCTGTGCAATTTATGTGTTTTCAGGCTGTATGGCCTCCACCTGTGGTGATTGATTCCACCTGTGCAAACTGCTCTCCCCTTTGGCCGAGCACGTCCCGCGCACAACGCTGCAAATCGGGGAATTGTATCTTGCTATTGCAATCATGTATTTGTACCCGATGGCCGTGTAAGATTGGTTGATATGTTCATTCTGCTGTGGTCCCATTGTTTCCCATACTATCTGTGCAGTCGCGAACAGACTTGTGAAGGGTCAGTGGAACGTAGTACTCGAGTAACGGTGGGCCCTCATGCATCACTGTACCGAGTTGCAACGACGGGCGGGGCGTCCCATTTGTGGGTGAAGGCAGTTGCCATTTTCACACACAGCCGCACTCGATGGAATAATTAGTGATTTCAAACGGCCACAGATGCCTTTTCGACGTGATGTTGCAAATGAGGAATTCGAAGGCCGGCGCTTTCGGTTATCAGCTAGCGGCGAGGAGATGCCCACAGGTCTGACTGCAAATATAACGTTCTATTGTTCAATGTCCTTGAGACAGGGCCCATGGCGAGGGAGCAATGATTGATATGAATAGTTTGGGATGCGCAATAGCTACGTGGGCGATGAGGCCGTCCGTTCCCAAATACATGTTACTTCACAACACTGGAATTACGGGCTGGGGCACTGTGGATTTAGCAGGCTGCATAACGCACAGACTCAATGGATGTTTCTAATGTTATGTGAGTAATTATTCAGGCGTTTTGATCCCGGGATGAGGGAATGATGAATGGATGCATGGGCAGGTGATTTGATACAGAGTTTGCCATGTACAGGGCTTCTTGGGATCTATCCGCCTCCCCTACGCTATGTGATGCAGGGCTGCCATAGTGGGACCATCGTCTATCTGGCCTTGTTGAGCCCTCCCTGTCTCGAGGCGCCCTCAGACACTTGTGTCCATGCACGTTGACATTCCCATCTGATGGAATCTGTTTTGACAGACGCATGCACAGGTACACTCGTTTGTGATGGTGTTTGCACCTCGATATAGATGGTTATGAGTCGCAAGTGGTTTTGGGGTGGTGATGATCCTTTTGAGTGGGCTAGCATGCATATGGCTGTGGTTTTCGTGTGATCATTGAAGTGAGTTGTTCGAATGTAGTTCTGATGGCCATTCAGTTCTTGTTCTTTTCTTTTGGTTGACAGGTATCTCCTCCCCTTTTGCCACTGCCATCTGTATGCCACTCCTGCAGATGGATTTTACTCCCGACACCTGCTGCTTCGTGTTAATCAGTGGAGCAGCATTACGATCTTATGGGACGATCGCCAATGGCCCACATGCCCTTACGCAGTACTGGTGGCTCGGAGCAACATTTCGGCCTTTCAGCTGGACTAGTGCCTCCCCATTGGGTCGGCCCTGCGGTTCTGTGCGCTTCCATGTTGCCTTTTCGTACGTGAATGTGGCTCTGTGTACCATGGGGGAACAGGGCGACACACAGGTAGTGGCTGGTCATTTCTTGCGGATGCAGCCCACAATGGTGATTAGTGTTTTGGAGTTCATGGCCTGATGGCTGTATGGGCTTGGTGACTTTGATGTGCATAAAATTTCTAATCTGATTTGGCCCGTGTAGCGTTTTTCTTTGCAAGTGATGTGGCATATGCCTATTTGGGGGGCGATGTATTGTGAGGAGATCTGCATTGGGTTCCAGCTTCGGGGTTTAGTTGCGTGGTACTGTGCTGGGCGCGTTTGCCTACGAAGCCCAGTGAGGTCAGGGATGGGGGCTGCCAATATGACTGTTTGAATGTTGTCATGCTCAGGGGCGGGGGATTGGGTTTTGTGTAACAGATGCCGGTCAGCCAGGTGGACTGGTGGAATGATGTGATTTTCGGAATATTGCTGGTCACAGGTGCCTGTGTTTGCGTGCGTTTCTTGGTGGGGGACTGTGGTCATGTCCATTGGGATGGCTTCTGTATTCGTGCCATCTGTGCCCTGCAGCTCCCATTGGCCCCTCTTGTGTTTCTTTTGTTCGTTGCCATGCATGGGTGACTTGTACATTTCAATGGTTGCATTGTGGCTTCATTGCACCTACGGGGAGTTGTACTTTGTGGGCAGGGAGCGGTGTACAGGCACTCAGTGGGGCCGTTTATGGTTGATTCGCGATGCCGTACTTCTCGCCATGGTGGAATGGTACATTACGCCATGCCTGATGGCGTTAGGTACATGTCCGCTAGGGTCGGAATTGGCGTACCCTTGCGCCATGGTGGTGTTTGCGGTTTGGCATGGCGCGCGCGCGCGTGCTTGGTGCAGTTAGCGTTGCCGTTCACTACGGTGTCGCTAATGGCTTCGTACTTTGCGGTGACGGGTCATAGTCGCACCGAGCGCTATTCGATGGCGGTATTGCATTTCCGCCATCGTTTTTCGATTTCCGCCAGGGTCGTAATGAGGGCCTTTGTCTTTCATAAAATCAACACACGCACAAAACCAAGAGCAGATACTTCCTTCTAATAGTGTTTTTGAAAACGTTAAAAGGTGCAAATGTTTTAAACTCCAAGAACCAATACAATGTTTTCCCTGGAACTTGCAGTACGGAAATGAGACATTTCACATTTAGTTGTTTGTTATTTTTCATCAGTTTGTATAGTGCGGTGGTGAAGTAGTAGGCTTTAATTCATACATTCAAAGAGGACATTCAATGTTTCTCATTTTAGCTGGGGGGACTGAGTCCACCCTCTGAAAAAAGTCTGTCCACCCATGTGTACCCTCAACTTGAACCCTGGGTAAAGTTGGTGTGCGAATGTTACTCAGAAGAGACAGCACATTCATATCTGCAAAAAGAAAGGCATACTGGGTTAGTGCATGTTCAACTATGTGTACAATCAGCAGTTGACATTCCGAAAGCTCAAAATCAACTTTTTCTCTCTAAGCTCACAAAAATGAGTACCATTCTTTTGTACTATCAATACACAATTAACAGTACAATGTTTACTCGCTAACTTACTACAAGATTGTTAATCAAAATTAGAAGACAGACTGGAATGTTGGAAACCATGGAGCCAAACAGGACCCTGGGCTTCCTGGCAGTAATGCCTGGTGAAGCCAGGTATTCTTCTGGTTTGCAGGATTCTACTGGCTACGCTGTGAACATGTTCCCCACTCCTCTTTCCGCAGAGGTGTCTGCTTCCACTCTCCCTTCCCCTGTCCAGCTAGCTGCCAACTACCCACCACCACCTCGAGCTCCCTCCAGTCCTGCGGCCCCACTCCGTTACTGCTAGCACCTTTTTTCCTGGCCTCAACCTGCCCGCCACAAATGACTACCTCTGAAATTCCACTTCTAACAGCATCTCGGTGGCCATAAAACAATGACTTTCTTTCTTTTCCTCTTAACGCTGGTGAACCAGCATGAAGGTCACACTTAGAACCTCGCCCGGAGCCAGGTGGTTATTCTGTTATGGCCCGGACCTTAATGCAATACCGGTTCGCTTTGGCCCATAAGTCAGGCTTCCATCTTTTACCAGTCAGTAATGCCTGGGTGGGGGATGTGCAACAGTGTTTAATTAAACACTGAGGGCCTAATTCACAATACGTTTTCCAATGTGGTTTTGCCATTATAAAACACTTCTGTGAATTAGGCCCTAGGTATTAATAACCAGAATACAATATGGCCTCCTTACAAGTTTGCCAGTATTCTGGCAGTAAATCTCCCGGAATCTTGGAAAATGCAATTACTGTTCCCGGCACTTGACTGCCGGTATTACCAGCAGATTACAAGTGCTGGTATACACGGTAAATCCCCATATCATGGAGTACCATAATGCTCAATGGGTGGATTGTCCCGCTATTACTGGCCATGCTGCTTATACAGCCAGTATTTTAGCAGGTAGTGGTCGGATTTACCTCCAACTATTAGCTGTAGTTGGCTGGGCCGGTAAAACCGCTGGTAAACATTATTATCGCTAAAAATAATGACCAGAAGGGGTTGCCCCTTGTCCAAAGTCGTTCATATATCTTCCATGGTGCACCACAACACAGAGGCTTTTCAGAAATGAAAACTGCCATTTATTTTCCTTGATGTGAGCAATTCCTGAGGTGATTCTGTCGGGACAAAAGAAAAGGGCTCAAAACGATATTTGGACAAGGTAAAGCAGTGGTTTCATATTAGGGTATTGGTGTAGAAGGGGAAAGAGGATCACATGGGTAGTTGGATAGTTGAAGAGTTTTTTTGTTGTTGTTGTTTTTATTGTTGTGTTACTGTACAAATCTCACAGGATTGCAGGGGGACTTCTTTGGGGTTGACAGACCACATGCTCAAAAAACAAACATGTCACATAAACCGGTTGGTGAAGGGTGCTATGGCGGAGGGTGATGGAGGATTTGCTGATTAGGAGGTGAGGAGACTGAGTAAGGAGGAAGGTTTCAAATGGAGAGTGGCAGTGGGGATGGGGAAGACTTTGAAAGTGTCGCAGGTGTTCCCATTACTGCAGTGATCGGCAAATGATGCATTACCATGGGAATGATGAATGAGAATAATTACTGTGGAAATATAAGAGAGCAGCAAAAGAAACCCAGCATATCTCTATGTGAATTTGGGGAAACTACTGAGGAAGGAAAGGGAGCAGGCAAAAAAAGAGGGCATGACCTAAAGCCAATAACATGTGCTCTTTTAGCTTTATGTGTGTGCTATGGACAGTGGTCACAGCCTTTGGCGATGTTGGCTATAAATTGTGCTGCTGCGCTGTTATTCTGTCCGCAACAGACTCTCTTCATTCCTCTCTCAACCATATGCGCCCTCTGCATTCTTTTGTAATCCTCTTTTCTGTTCCACTGCTATCTGCTTGCCTGATGTAGCCCCTCATTTCATGAGGCAAGAAATTTCCAGTTTTGCCATAATTGCATGCATGCTATAGGCCCTCTTTGCATGAGGATTGGCCTTTCCAGGCTGCAGCCACTCTTACCTGTTTTGCCATAATTACATGTATGCCTGATGTAGACCCTCATTCCTTGAGGAGAGGCTTTTCCAGGCTGCACTCATTCTTACCTATTTTGCCACAATTGCATACCTGCTATGCCTGTTGTGGCCCCTCAAACCCTAGAGGCGAGGCTTTTCCAGGTGGCACTCATTCTTACCTGTTTTGCCATAATTGCATGCCTGTTATGCCTGTTGTAGGCCCTCTTTACATGAGGCGTGGCCTTTCCAGGCTGCAGTCACTCTTACCTGTTTTGCCATAATTGCATGTCTGTACGCCTGATGCAGACCCTCATTCCCCATTATTTGTTTTGATGCACTTTCAAACACCATTTGGATGTATAAGCACATAATAAATGCACAATAAATGCATAACACAACATGGCCAGTATACCCAGCAGAATGTATTGCATAACAAAATTCCTTGAAATTCACTAAAAACGTTGATTAAGAAAGAGTTAGGATGACCCAATTAAGTGCAACAAAAAACATAAAATTCAGCAGGTGTGGGAAATGATCAAATATCTTAACCTGGAGTTCACCCCATAGCTGACCCATAACACCTTCCCTATAAATAACTAGCCATGTACCTCAGCCATTGTCAGGTAGCACAGTCTTTGGTTGGGGCAACTGTCAGTATTAGGTCAGAAGATGGTGGCCCAGTGTCCATGGCCAATGGCAGTGTCCAATATCACCAATACTTGTAAGTAACCAGGTTCCTCCTGACATGACCTTCGGCCACAGCCACTCTCCACATCGCAAGAATCAGGCTAAAAGAAAACACTGCCCATTCCCTTACTCCCACTCCCTTCATTCCCGCTATCTGAAATGTTTTTTTTTTTATCATCCCCACTGCCACTCTACAAGTGTCACCTTGTCCTTTTAGATCTCCCACCTTCCTCCATTGTCTAAATCCCCCTTACCCAATGACCCTTTCCTAATAAAAAGAATCTTAACGAACAGTGAACCCCGTAAATGTAATCCCTGGTGTGATTCTTGATTAGCTTGCTGATTACTGTCATCACAAATCGTATGTGCTCAGGGGCTGGATAACGTGGTACACTGCGGGATATTCTTGTCACTTCCAACATCCACTGAATTTCGTTAATTACATTGCTATTAATTGTTCTATTTTAACCCTGTTTTAAGTACTATTGCATTTCAAGAGCTGTGTCATGCTGTATCTTATTCATGCCCCAGTAGCTATGGTATTTGACTGTGGCCACTGCACGCCCTGCAAAAATTCGGATAACAAACTGTGGCACACTCGCAGTCACGTTTGGCCCTGGCCGATCTCCACCTCACTACCAAGGTGAGAGACTTTCTGAGCACATGTAGTAAGTGAGCTGTAGGTTCTAGGTATTAATGGTTTGTGCCATGCACTGCATGCCCTTTGAACTGCCCCTTTGACTGCATGTTCACCATAAGGACTTTTTCGTCTTCTGCTGTGCCTTCTTTTCAATGTTGACTCACTCAATTGTGGGGCATTCCTTAAACACTGTACCACACTCATCTTCCCCTGCATGAATCCTTGGTTATTGTGCAGTCTCCTTCATTTTTGGGAAGGGGATTCCCCCTCATCCCGTTCCTATTCGGTCCAATCCACCCGCAACTGACAACCCTAAAACTGCACTTCCCTTCCCCTCCTCTGACCCCTCCCAACACACAGGCACTCTGCTCCTCGCACTCTTACGTACCTGTCCTCGTAGAATCAGACTAGACCCCACAATGCTGCTTCCACCTCAACTGGCATTCCCCTTCTAATGAAGCTGCACCTCTGCAGGGCAGCATTCGTTGGGCAGTTTTTGTTAGGCACAGCGCATGCGAAAGCACTTCAGTTACCTGAAATGGAGCTACCAACTCTGAAGGGGGGTGGGGTGTGGGTTGAGGGTGGGAGGGAAATTCCAAATTCCCAACCAATACAACTCTTAGAAATCGGTAAAAAAAAAAAAGGTGCAACTAACTAGTTCATGCAATTGAAAGGAAAAAAATCCTCATCTGAAAAAAACGTGAAACATACAAAAAATATAATTTATCATAAGTCATGTGGCTGATAAAACATGGGTAAGAGTTGTGTAACCATGTGCGCATTGGCTACATTTACTCTAGCCATTGCAGGCAGCTGCTCGATCAGAGCAGAACAAACATTTTGCAAGCAGGGGCCGGTGCTGTGATATTTTACAAAAGCAGATATTGTCGATGTTCACTTTTAATGATCACACCCAGTTAATATTGCAGCCATAAAACTGCAGCGGTCTTACTGAGCAAAGCAAATTATAAAAACCTACAATAACCATAAAACCTATGTTTTACAAGGTTATCCTTCAAAGATGGGCAGTCGGGTACACTCCTTTTTTATGCTTTCAACAAACCCATGTGAAAAAAGGAAATGAGGCAAATAGCACCAATGAGGGTTCTAGCCTGTTTTGCATAAAATCAAAATATGTTTTGGAACATACACAATTTCCACAGATCTTTATGTTTGGCAAATATGTCTGTGATGAAAGAATCGTGTTCTTGATTCACTAAGAAAATAATTCACACTGGGTTTGGTGCTCATTTCATTGTTCACCATGTCCACCCTAACATGTTTGAAACATTAAAGTCTATATCCTTTAATTGGCATTCATTGCTAGCTGGAATGAGTATTTAAAGAACTCCAATTCGCAAAGTGAAACACGTCTTACTCCCTGGAAATCATAGTATTTCAAACATCAAAAAATAGGCAGTACAACACCTCACTTCAAAATCATATCTGCTGCAATGCGTACAACCCTGCCAATAGGAATTAAAATCACTGATCACAGAATCTGGCATATTGTTGGCTTGCCCATCCATCCTCAGCCAGCCTAAACAACAAGAGCCTGACAGAGGTCTCCAAGGTTGCCCTTTCAAAAAATAATCACAGTTTTTTACCTTCATAAATTAATATCTGCATTGCTCAGAGGAACAAGTAGTAGTAGTAGTAGTAGTAGTTTGTCATTTATAGAGCGCCTTTATCCCATTAGTATGGCCTTAACACACTTGTTGTGGGAATGCTCTCAGGGGATCGAAGTCCAAGGTATGGGATAACTGTCAGAAAGAATAGAATACATGTGTGCATTTGGCCAAGATAATCAGTTGGGTGGCCTGACTGAGTTCCAGTAATCTAAGCAAGACGGTCAGGCATGTTGATGGGTGCTGAGAGGTGGTCAGGAGAGTGACTGAGTGTGAGGGACTTGTTATGTGTCTAGCTAGATTGCATTTCTTGACATACACCGTAGCAGCATTTTAATGGCAGATATGTTGTGATTTGAGTTTCACTCTGATGTATGGATGTCAATTTGTTTGGGTGCATTACACGTGATGAAGTATCCTTTTGTGTAATTAGGGGTTCTACTTTCGTAATTCATTGATAACATTCACTGATAACATTTAAGAAAGATGGAGGAGATATTAAAGGCTCTTAAAACTGAATGCATTATTATATTGAAAAACCTCTGCGGTTGAGTACAAAAGAGAACCAGAGCAGGCCGTTTTCTTGACCATTACTTGAGGTTGCCATCCTTCCCTGCAAAGAAACAGAACATTCCCTTCACTCTACTGTACTGCTGAAAGATTTGACTTGGATTTTTAAAGATGCTCATTTGTCTTCCACCCCCGTCCTTCCCCCCCCCCCCATGCTATGTGCTCCTGTGCCCACGCATCAATGCTTTCTCCACGACATCCACGACTTGGAAGCCTCCATTATAGTACATGATCACAACAACCATTGAACAATGGTGGCGAGCAAGACAGGTAAGGGGAGGTTGGCCAGGCAGATTTAACTTTCTCCAAACAGTTGCTTAACAGTTAATACGCGCTTTAAATGATTGTAGTCTCAATTTCCAACATTGCCTCTGAAAAACCACCCTTCTTGCTCCTCTCAGATGTAGGCCTCTTTTCATCCACCACTGACTACCAACACATCAATTATGGCAAAGGTGGTGATACTACATCAGTGTCACTCAGATGCTGAAAACCCAGTCTATGTGCCATGGACCTGCTCCAGCCACCATTCCTCCTTCCATTTACAACACACTGTGCACTATGGCCAGCCAGCCCATCCATGTGGAATCGCTTCATGCATCTCCTTACGCTGTTCTGTGCTACTCTCTCCATGCACTGTATATTGGCCTGCCCCAACTATTGGAGGAGTACCTATGAGCTCTTGGAGTTTGGTTGATCATGTGTAATGGGAATCTCAATACAAGAGACAAGCAAATACAATGCAAGTTGATACCAGCTTTGGAAAAAAAAAGTGCTATTATTTAAAATGTGGAGCCTCAGAGATAGTACATTAGATTTACGTTTTTAATACAACACTTTCATGTGCAAAACATGTGTGTAGTATTAAGTATTTCTAACCTCCGAGTCAAGGGAGAAAACGAGAGTGATTTAAAAATAACACAGCAAAAAAATATTGAAGGCAATAGTATATAACAATGTTGTTGTTGGACACTCATTAGCCCACTCAATGTTAACATGTGAAGAGTAAGCTTTACAGGTATCATTTACATGTTGATTGATACACATTGAGATTACACTGTCACTGTTATTCATGTTTATATGTTTTGTTTTATTTTAGTTCAAAACTTGGCACGTGGGTATTAGAGTGCTGTACAATGAATGCATGTATACAAATATTTCACACAATTTACAGAAAATAGCCATACAAAGTATTGCTAAAAACAACTTCTGAATCTTGAATATAAATTAGATGACACCCATAAAAGTAATTTTACAGTAAACCCCTAAAACTGTTTTTAAAATTCAGATACACATTTATTTTTGTCACCTAAAAATAGTAAAAAGTCACGTTCCATAAAAAAGTATAATTGAGTTTTCTAAATATTAAAAAGTCTTTGGTCAAGCATGATACTTTTGGCAGGGCATCCCATAATTTGAGCACACCACCTGAGAATGACAGGTTCATTGAAAAAGGATGTTTAAAACTTGGCAATTCCAGATATAGGGATTCTTTAATCCTCTTGAGCTCTTGAAATTCTGAATTTGTTACACAGATATATAGCATTATTGGGTACCTGTGAGCAGTATTTAAGTGTAGTGCATCCCTTAACACTTTGTACATTTTAAAAAATATTATTATCATTGCAAAACATGCTGTGTACTTCCTTGTTAGTCAAAATGTTAAGTATGCATTTTGCAAGTTTTCAGGCAAATCTCTGCTTGTGTATCATTGAACTCCAAACAATCAGTTGTTTGTTTTATATAGGCCGAATACTGACCAGGCAGATGTGCACCTGCATAAACAATAATAGCTCCCATGGTGTGTGCTTTCACACCAAAAGACAGCTGTCTATAAGCAAGGTTTGTGAGCTTACAGTTCTTTTTGTTATGTCGGCTACGTACCACAGAAGTATTAGAATGACAAATTGGCCCTGTCTTTTTATTTCTGGAGTCGGAAGAATACCCGGGTGACAGGAAGTAAACAACATGCTGTGATTAAATGTATATTCTAGTGCATTGGTCACCACACTATAGTTAAGTTCTGTATCTAGTTCCATAGGAAACCCGAACATTGAATTGCTAATAGTTTTTGACTTCCATGATGGATTTGGCTGATATTTTGCAAACCATGTCATGGGCCCCCCAGACTGGAAATTGAAAGATTGATTAAAAACGAAAAAAGGTATTATGAAAGCCTGTTTTCGGCCTACTCGCATTTCTTTTCCATAGAAAAAATGTCAATGCAGCGCACAGTAAAAACCGATGGATGGAATTAGACCATGCATAAAACTACTTGGGCAACAAAGCGTTGACTCGATTTCTGGGAGGGTCTGGGGTTATTCTGTGCAGTACTGTTAAAAGATTTGATCGGGAAGGGGGTGCCCCCAAAATTGTAAATATATGTGTGTCCCACAATGCATCAGGAGGCTTTTCAGAAATGAAAAAGCAAACTTTTTTCTCGCTGCAAGACATAACCATGGTTATTCCGGGGTTAGCCAAAAACGAAAAGTAGAAAAAAAGCTGTTAGGAGTAGGCAAAAGGATGAAATGTCATCAGGCTAGAGGTGGGTGGGGGTAGAGAACACCATGTCAAATTGGGGAGTTGGTTGGGGTGTGGGCACCAAGTTAAGAGGTTGAACATGTTTGATTAACGCAGGACTAGTGCAGGCACCCCACGGGATAACCGCGGTTTCAATAGAAGACACGATGAGGAATGAAATGCATCACACAAAACAACGTGTGTTTGGGGGGAATATGGGAGGGATGGCGGAAGGACAGGGAGGGGAGAATGACCTGACAGGATTGGGGGGAGCTTCATGAGTGCCTCGGAGGGCTGGAAAGAGTTTTGGATTTTGCATGCGTTTTTTTCAATAACAGTGGTTATTTGCTAGCGTTTATGGATAGCCATGTGTATCTGTAGTACATTGCTTTTACCAACCGCGGGTATGGGAAATTAATTTTAAAAAAGCGGAGGACTTTTTTCACTACATTGAGGTGGGGTGTAATGGGTATGGCCGAATGCTGTTGCTGGTGGTTTACTTTAGGGAACCTAATGATGCAATATGGAAAGTGGCAATGGTGGAAGGCCATGGCTAGTGAGCCTGAATGAAACCTATTCAGGCAATATATCAAGGGGCACAGCCAAAGGCCACTGTGCCTGAAAGGAACTTAGTGGTGTGGCCACGGTCAAAGAGCACGGCTAGTGGGCCTATTTAGGAAACCTGTTGGAGCAGTGGTCATGGTTATTGGTGGAACATGACCAGTGTCCCCGGCCGAATTCCTGGGACAATCGTCATGGCCAAAGGCCATAGCTGGTGAGCAGGAACGAAAGGAGTTTTGAAAGATACAGTGGGCACAGCCGAAGAAAGCTATTGGGGCAACAGGTGAAGGGGCCATGGCTGAAGGTCATGGCTAGTGAGCCCCATAGAAATATAGTGGTGTGGCCACAGCCAAAGGCCATGGCTAGTAGGCCCTAAAGCTAGTGGTCTTCAAAGAAGCCTAGTGGGGTGGCTGAAGGTCATGGCTAGTGGGCCCCAAGAAAGAAATTGGCGGAATATGTGCGGTGTCCACAGGTGAAGGCCAGAGACAATGGTCATGGCCGAAGGCCATGGCTATTGAGTGGGAAAGAAAGGCCATACTCACTGGCCACAGCCAAAGCCACCTAGTGGGTCCAAAAGAAACCTATTGTGGGAACATGTACAGTGAACACAGTAGAAAATCGTGGCCGCTGGGCCTTGGCCGCAGGCCATATGGTATAACAAAACCCTTGAAATTAATTAAGAGGTATGAATGAATATGTGATTGAGTATACCTTAACAAATATGTTGAATGGAGTTGGGGCTCTATACATGTTTATATGAGGTGTTTTGTATGAAGATGTTCGTATAACTTTGATATTGCCATATTTTTCTATGAATTGTGTATCTAAATAAATGTTTACTTTTTGATTAACCAAGGTCAGTAGTATCCACATTTAGCTCTGTTCACTCTGTTTCTGGTCTGGGTCAATTGCTTTGTTTATATTGATGAATGCCCTACATTCAGGGCCTCCTACCTCTCTATGGTGGGCCCTTTTTGAGGAATCACCTGCCGTGCCTCGGAACATACAGTTCAATGGTGTTGGATGTGTTCCTTGTGTTTGTGCATTGCCATTCCAAGGATCTGTAGTGGGTCTGCAACTGTGTAGGATTACATTATTCTGGGGTTGGTGTGTAATGAGCATATGGGGCAATCATGTGCCCACTGGGTTCTTTCTGGCAGCCTGACACTCCTAAAATCTCCAGGTCCACCATGTGGAGTATGATTCTCACAGTCTCCTCTCAAGGTGTGAGTTGCAGAGGCCCCACTGCCTCTCATCTGGTGGCTTCAATGCATTGGTTGGTATGAGCTGCAGACCTTAGCTTTCCGGTCATTCCAACTTTTCTTGAGGTACTCACAGAAGTCCTGTGACGCGGTCCATACTGCCTCCACCTTGTCCCGTACCTCACTCCATATAGCATTTTCTTTTCTGGTGGGTTGTCTTCTAATTTCGTGCCCTTATAACTCATCTGGGTTCTATTTTGTTGATTTTGTTTTACATTTGGCCGCAAATACATGCAGGGGTACAGCTGCCACAGCCTCCCACTACCCCCTTTCTTTATTATCATTATTACCAACATCCACATATATTTGTAGCCAAATTTGTCTAAAACAGTTAGACACATTTGAATTCCACAAATTCTGCTGTGATATAATCTCCCTATACAGCTCATCTGCATGGGCCTCACCTATTCAGCAAGCACAGTGACCTCTGCCTCAGTGAATTCTGGTGTTCTAACTGCATTTCAGGCATGTTGGTTTTAGATTTACCACCTAACATCTTTTCCCTGCTTTTCAGGTTCAGATGGCACTTCTAAAATGGTGATTTTAAGTTTATTGTATTTTTCAAGATGGCCACCATGGAGCTTCCCATTTGATTCCTGTGCTATTTCTGCCTGGCAGAAATAGAATTTGGCAATTCCACCAATTTTCCAGCAAAAGGTTGAGAATCTACCAATCTATATTGCTTTTTGGACCAATTCTGCTAGGTAGAATCAACATTACCGCCAATGGTTCGGGTACCCGCACATGGCCTTGTATTTTTACTAATACTGTCAGGCCTCATGGCGGTAACAGTAATTCTACCCAGACGAATTAGCACCATTTTTGCAGCCAAACACATAATGATGACCATGTTTAAATGTGACTTTCAATTGTAGAGAAATTCAGATCTAAATATTCAGATGAAAACAAACACTGTTGTGCCCACACCAAATGGGACTACAGCAGTACTTGAAGGTTTTAAATTGCTCACATATTCATCAAATTCTTTTGAATATATGTTTTGATCAGATACCATTGAGAGTTGTAATGAACAAATGGGCTAACAGATGAGGATAAACTGTATCAGAACTGCTAATTAATGGTTGAATAAACACCTTCTCATGTTAAGGCTTCAATGTCATGTGGCTGAACGGAAGTTTTTGTATTTTTATGTTATGTTTTGTAATACCTGTTGGTTACCCATTTAGCGATAAAGGAATTTGGTTGAGTAATTTGATTTCATAACACCATTGCTTGGTGATTGTAAATATTTGATTGTGGTATTAGAGAATAAGGAACCACATGATTATGTAACAAGAGTATAATGTGTCTCCATGGATCTCTAGAGAAATATCAGGAAAATAATCGAAAGAGACAGAACTTTTAATGGTTTATTCCTCCTGGCTTTTAATCGTTTTCTAACAGTTATATCTGAAGGAAATGTAATTACAAAGTGGAAATGATTGCTTATATGGTTGTCTATCAGATTTTAAATTGATTGGTGGAACATTAGTTAAGTGTATTTTGAACTCTGTTTTAAGCTGTGTATTTTCTCATGACAACGTTATTGCTAAACAGGTTATAATAACACAAATACACAGATCCAATCATTTATAATGCATGGGAAATATGGGTTTAGGCAGCAGGTTCGAGGCCGACCTAAAAAGGCATCCATACATTGGACTTGACCTTCACATGTAGCATCAGTATGTATTACCTAGGCACTATACATCAATTCTTTTTTTTTATTAACAAGCAATTGGTTTATTAATAAACCTTAACTGATTACAAACAGCAAAAAAAAGAGAGAGAAAAAGGGAAGAAAATGAAAACAATGAAAACTGTTAAAATAAATTGGCATAAAAACTCAATAACTATCTTGATCTCCATCCAAAGTTACAAAAAAAGAAAAACAAAAAGAAAGAAACCTATTACTGAAGAGCCGTGACTAATGTATAAAGGGGTGTCTCATTCCTCACACGGCTTGCCCTTCTTTCAAATCAATTAAAGTAAAAGGTCTATCACAAAGGCCAGCAAAGCTAAAGTCAACGAAGTTCGGACACTGGACATCAAACTGCCCCACTAATCTTCATCTGACCTAGTTTAACATAAAGTTAAGTGCTTTGCCAGCCATTTAGAACAGAGATCTTTAGCACCTAGGCAGCTTAAAATCAAGTGCTTTAACGTTTCTCAGTCACCATTACACAATCTACAATGGAAGTCTTTTTTATCCTGTGGCTTTCTAACCTCGATGACCTCTTTAGTTGGACACATGTTCATTCTAAACCTCAAAAAGTCATTGTGTTTATACTTGCAAAGGAATCTAGAAATATATTGCAGGAGACTACCTCTTGCTCTGGTGTCTTTAAAGTTGTTACCATACACCCTTGCAGAAGCTCGACCCTCCAGGGTTTGGATCCAATCCAGGTTGTACAGCTTTACAGCTTTATTTTGATCCTAGCTTGGTGGAATCATAGAAATTCCTTAGTTTCACCCAAATCTGCCAAAATGCCCAGACAAATAGAACTCCAGGCCATCAACAAGGGTCCCGATGGCCTTAGCATTGTAGATTTGATAGCTGTATTATCAGCACCACATTTTCTGTACAATATGAGAGATTTCCAGACAGTTACGGAGTACAAGGAAGTCAGCCCTAGCTCTTCTCTGATGATCTGGGTTGGCACACAATTTGCCAGACATAACACTCGCCTCCAAAACTGCCCTTCCAATCTCCCTAATGTGTTTGCCAGTAGTGCAAAGGAGGTTTCCGCCCCATAGGTTAGTATTGGGACTACCTTAAGCCGAAAGAACTCACTCATCGGGATCAGGGAGAGCTTGCAAAATCTGTTTCTAATGACAATAGCTTGGGCAGCCAGATTTTTAGCCTTAGACCTAAGGCAAATTTCTCACTGTGCGCCCACTAATCTGTCATGCAATCTTCCCCCTTTGATGAAGGATTGTTTCATTGCACAACCTTTCCCTTTCCTTTTGCTACCAAAGGTAAGAATTCTTGACTTTGCAGCATTCATTTTCAAACCATTCGTTTCCATGTACACAACTGAAGCATCAAGTTGCCTCTGTAGGCCCACTTTAGTTTGGTCCAACAAGATCAAATTGTCTGCAAAAAGTAGTCTTGGTATCTTCACCCCCGCCAAAGTTGGGGGAAAACATCTCACCAGAATGAAAGCCGACTCTATATCTGAGGTGAACAAGTTGTACACAGCTGGGGCCAAAGGGCAGCCCTGCTTTAACCCATTAAAGGTTTTAATGGGTTTTGTCATATGGCCTATTCGTTCCAATCTTACCCTTAGTAAAGTGGAAGTGTGAAGGAGTCTCAAGGCTTCAGTTATGTCTGGAGGGCAGCCCCACTTTTCAAGCTTTGGCCATAGGATTTTACGATTTATAGAGTCAAAGGCTTGTGCCAGATTGATTGAGGCCATGCGGAGCTCTTGACCCTTTTTTGCTTTGACCTTTGCTTTGAGGATACTTAGATTCATTGATGTTCCCATTCCCCTGACAAAGCCAGTTTGCCATGGATCGTAATGATGTGAGAGTGACACCCAAATCGACAAGGCCTTAAGGAGCAAAGACCCTAAGATCTTTCTGCTGGAATCCAGCAGGGCAATAGTTAGTTAGTTGCCCGGCAATGCTATATCACCTTTTTTATAGATAGGAACTATCATTGAAGTTGTCCAAATGGGAGGAATTTTACGAACCTTTTTGATTTTTTCAAACCAAGAGCACAAGATGGAAGACCAATGGTCCAGGTCTGCTTTAAGATGTGTTGTTGATCAGTCCCGTATTTCTCAGATTTTTTTTTTGCTGTTTGTAAGAGCCTGTACTCCTACTCTTGTTGATACATCCAGACCTTATGAGTTTTCAACCAATTCTTAAAGCCCTGTTTTAACTGTTTCCTTAAGGCCCAAGCCCTATCCAGACCAGTATTTGCATTCTGGCGAATTTCCTTGTTCATTAAATATTTCCTCCTAGCCACTTCCGGGTATAAATCAATTCTAGACAACAACTCAAACACATGCTGGCAGGACTATGATTTGCCCAAACCCATAAAAAATAACACACTAGACAGTTGTATTCCATAAATATCAAAGATAGCAAAAACATGATATATCTATTTGCCATCTGTTTTTTATTCCATAATCTCAATATGTTGGAATGTCCCCCATGTTATAGCCTGCTAAGTGATCTCGATCAAGAAATCAAAACAGCAGTTGACATTCTATCCTCAATAGTGTGCAGAGAACAAATTGTCATGAGCTGAGCCAACACCTGTTATAGAAATCCAATAGGAGAACTAAAATTGATGTTTATGGAAATGTACCAAATCCCATTCACAATTGAGATAAACTAGCAGGTGAAATTCATGCAGGGCCAACAAAAAAAAATAAAAGACTAAAACATACCTACTCCACTCTCACATAATTCCTGCACTCCACAAAACGCCACATTTATTCAAAATGTTTAACATTTGTCTCACCCAGACAGATAGGCCCACCTTCATTCCATTCCAAAAGGTAATGGATGCCCTACGTAAGGTATGAGTCCTGGTAGATCACATCCATTACCACAGTGCCTGGCCTTCTGGTACTGGGAATTTTAGTGATAATCTTAGAGGCAGCACTGACAAACCAGAATACTTGTGGGGAAAGTGTGTATTTGTAGGAGATTCTTTAATAGAGCATGGTCTTCCGAAACCCTAACACTGTATGGCAGCATGTTGCATAGGCTTGCTTCAAGAAATAAGAAAGAGCCACCACCTGAGCTACCCTGTTTGCATTTTGGGAGTATCAGTTTCACAGTGGAGAATGGCTGCATGACAGCTGCTTGGGGATATTGTCTAACTTCATTTCTCTGTGGAATGTATGTCCCAAACCACTTAAAGCCCTGTCTGCCATACAGAAGGCTTACAATTCTATTTCACTTTTGTCTTGGTAGCAAGTGTAACACGCTCAGTTTCAGAGCCATGTGCTCTAAATGTCCCACATATAGTAGTAGCTATTTCACTTTCAACAGGCAGTCAGCTAAAGTATGTGAGAGATCAAGTTAACTTGGGTCAAGCTTAATGAACAGCTGCATATCATCAACGTAGTTAAATGCCTTGACCCCAAAGGTATGGATTAGCCTAACAAGAGGAGTCAGAATCAATAAAACAGGGGAGGTGAAAGGGAGGTGGCCCACACCACCACAGATTCGTCAGTCCAAATTGGGGACTCAAAAGTGGCCAGAGTGCTATTTAGTTTCTGTCCAGGAGAAAAGATTCTCTCCATTCCAGTGCATGGACTTGAATTTCTATTTCCTGGTTTTGGCAGAGAAAGATGGATGAATTCTAATGTCAAAGGATGCTGCCAAGTCCAGCAGTACCAAGGCTCTGACCTCACTGGTGTCAAAGGAAACCTGCCTACCCCTCTCCGATAATGTAGTTTAGTTACATGAATAGATGCAACTCTTGGAACACTATAAACTCGACAAGCTTAGATGTATGCAAGATTTACAGTGACCCAATATTCAGAAGGTAGACTGATTGATCTATATACATCTAATGTTGGGCATTAATATTTACTTGTGTGGCCCAATAAAACAATTTGGCCAGTGCACGGAGAATATGAAGTAGATTCTAAAGCAAAGAATGCTTGTTTAAACTTCCATATCATATTTGCTAGTTTTCACTTCATTAGGTGCTGGTGAATCTGGATGGCAGATTTGTTTATCAAAATGTCAGCTATACTATTACAATGAGTTTGCGTTTGAACAATGTTTTCCTTCAAATCGGACAGATTATGAAGTTCTTAAATCAGTCAAAATAAATTATAAACTTTAAACAAAGAATCTACATGCCACTTTAGACCACACAACCCAACCAACAGTGGTCCACATACAATATTTATGCTTTGCACCACCTTAATGACTCATTACTCTTTAAGAAGGCAGAAGAGCTTCACTGTACAATGTCTACATTCTGAAGAAGCAGGACAAAACAACACATTATTACCTTTGGAAAGCTAATCATAAACTCACATGGGGGAGACAACCCTCGTAGGACTGGAGAGGCATTGCCAGACATAGTATGCCACCTTTCCTTTAGGACGTGATGTCCCCCTTCAATGCCACAGACCTTTATGGCATACTGTAATGTTGAATTAGAATATCCCATGTTTATGAATATCAAATCTCTGGGACATCCCCAGCCAACAGTATTTGGTAGTACTGAGACCAAGCAGAGGATCGGAGTAGTAGAGAGCACTTGGTCGAATCAAAGTGCTTTGTCCAGTTTTTTCCCTCACCTGATTGGTCAAAGCCTATTAAAAAAACTGGATGGAAAACAAGATGAGAGGCTCCTTCTTCCTGGTGTTCATTGGGAGCGTGGAAAGTGGCATGCGGATTGAGGAAGCAGCAGCAGGTGACAGGAAGATTGTATGTGGGCTGTAGCTGTGTCTATGAGGACTACGGCGGTGTGAGGACCATACACAAAGTCAGAGGGAGTGCTTTGTAACTGTGCAGTGAGCTGAAGCACCAAGCTCATACTGCATCTCTTCTGGAGAGAGTTGCCTTCTGAATGAGAAACCACAAGAGACAGAAAACCTGTGAACCCACAGAGAAAGGTTAGGATGCAGGGAGACTGTACATGAGATGCAGAGAGATCCGAGCAAGATCGAGTGAAGCAAAAGAGAACCACAATACTGGTGAAGCCACAGAGAAGGGTTGGTATGCCTGGAGACTGAATGAAAGACTAAGAAATGTGTTTTCCTTACAGGAAGCAGGGGACAGAATATCCCCTATGTGCATCGTTGATAATCTTCATAGTCCCTTTACTTGAACAACTTGGACGCTAGAGAAATATTGTTTGTGAATATGTGAAAAAGCCCTGGCAGGAGAGTATTCCAGATTCTTACCCTTTGAGGTTACACTTTGAGAAGGTGGAAGCATCCAGGGGAAGAGGCATACCCCTTGGGTTTGGAAAGAGGTTAAAGGTCCAAGTCAAGAAGAACACCTCTTGAAGCTGACTGTGAGAATACGTACTTACAGGAACGTGCACCAGGCATGGGAGAAGTGTGAAACCACAAGGGAAGATCCATACCCCTTTGGTGCAGGTGTACGAGAAAGCCTTGGCAGAAGAGTATTCCAGGCACCCTACAAGTCTGGGACCCACACCCAATTGTTTTTGAACTGTATGCCTACATGAGAGACACAGAAAGAGAGTTCAGCCCCTATGATATTGCAAACCATGATAAATTAATTAAATCCAAGGAAAGACTCATACCCTTTGGAAGTGGTCAACTTTAAACTTCGTAAGAACTGGAGAAACATAGGGCAAGGGGACACCCCTTCCTGATGCTTCTTGGAACTTTGTTTTCTTCAGCACCTTTTTTATTACAGAAGTCTATGTTTGGAACTTTGAAGAAAAATTGCGAGCTGTCAACTGTAAGACATTTTCCCTTTGTTCCTTTTCATGAATTTAGCCTGTGAGCAACAGGATAGGATTTTGGACACAAGACGGAGAACTTTATTTTGGACATCCTGACATTGACTGACTCCTTAGTTAGTTTGGTTGAGGTAGGAAACCCTTGATAGCTTTAGGGCCAGGTAGGAATTCAGCCAACCCCCATTTAATGTGTATAAATAAAAGTGTATAGCAATCAAAAGGACTCCCTGGCGTCCACGTTTTACTCATGGTGCCTCACAATATGCACTGATCTGCAGGCTAAATTATATGGTAATTATACTGCAGGAAACAGAACATAGGCACATTGTTTAGGATTGGAAAACACAAAGATAGTTCTGAACATATTTTTTAATTAGATTGGAAAATTGGAATCAAACCAGTCTTTAGAGTCATTAGGGTGAACAAGGAATGCTACAAATAAAACTAGCCCACATGTTCTATACTATAATTGGTTACAGAATGCGTAACAGTACAAGCAGGATGTATAGACACCTACAATATGTGCCAGTTGCTGTTCAAAGTTATTGGAAGATGGAGATTGAGTCCTGCTTTCTCTTGGTTGGCGAGTGGATAGTCGATATCACTCATTGCTGAGCATGCTCCAAGGGGTATTTGTAAGGTCCAATATTTAGAAACCTTGACCCTCTTAAACCCTCTTATGCAGTTGAGCTCTGACAATTACAATGTGGAAGCCATATGAACTGCTGCGAAGTAGAAAACCTGGCATTTTATCTTTATTAAACAATAAATTGATGTTGCTAATCTAAGAAATGATGTTGTGCTAATCAACCGCCCTTCTTAAAGCTCCATGCCAAAGACATATTACTCACATGTATTGTATTGCATTGTACTTGTCATTTGTATTGCGCAATATTACATTATTATAATCTCAATTTGCTGTTAGTGAGAACGCCCTCAGAGGTCCAAAGTCCACAGTGTTGGAGGTCTTGGAGTTCAATTTAG
Source organism: Ambystoma mexicanum (assembly GCF_040938575.1). Classification (NCBI taxonomy): domain Eukaryota; kingdom Metazoa; phylum Chordata; class Amphibia; order Caudata; family Ambystomatidae; genus Ambystoma; species Ambystoma mexicanum. Next base: position 464,990,433 of record NC_090928.1, on the reverse strand, counting down.
GATGTGTGTGTGCAGTTAGTCAAAAAAAGCTTAGCAGGGCTGGCCAGGCTCTGATAGAGAAACAACCCATGCAGTCAGGCATGTGGATGGGTGATCAGAGGAGATGGGATGGCATCAGTGACTCACTATGTGTTCAGCGTGCCCAAATTTGTGGCAGGTCTGCGCTGCATTCTGCTGTTAGCGGTGTTGAGGCATAGTCAGGTGTATGTTGGTGGAGAATTATGTGAACAGCACAACCACATTGTATCATAGTCCTTACTGTATACTGATGTGTATGAATAGCCATGAGTGTGGCCATTGGAGTGTTGTGTTTATGCGTTTGTCGTTATGGCACCCACTCCGGAACTTGGTTTATTCTGTCAATTCTTGCAGCTTTGATAAAAATGGTTAGCAGTTGCGATAGCTGTTAGGAAAGATGTCTTAATTGTGGGTAATTTTCCTTCCATGTGGCAACCCCTAAACTTGTTGCTGTTGTTTTCACCATGATCTAGACTTTGCCAGAGAAGTACAGCCTTCTGCCGTACTCATCTGGGCTTTCGCACCATTCTTATGGGGAAACTGACATGCCCTTGAGACAGTCAGTACCGGGAAACGCTGTTTTCCATAGTTTCTTTATCATGTTGCAGCTTTCGTGCAACATGACAAAAGAGGGCACTATAAGCTAAGTTACTGCTCTCTTGGGTCTCTAGTCTTCTACAGGCCCTAGATACTCTGTTTGGATTGTAAATGATCGGTGCAAGTGAATCAAAGAACGGGAATGGTGGCAGCGATCATTTCTTGTGTTTTTGAGCTCCTTTTGGCGTTGTAAGCGAGTTTCTCGCGCTTAGCCCAAAATGGTGGCCTGGCTCCCAAAATGGCCAGACCACGAGGCTCCTTTGTCCTGTCCGCTGACCGTCTTGCCCCCTTCACCTTCCCCAGGTCGAGCCGACCTGGGGCCTTCCTTATTTGGGCATGTACCTTCCCGCGAAACACAGATGCTTTCGCGGGCTTCTACACGCTTTGTGTGTGCATCCAGGATGTGGGCTGGGATGTCTGGTCCCAATACACATCCTGGGTGCCAGAGAGTCTAGTGTGGTGTGAATGCCTGGGACCACTGTGGTCTGTGATAGGTCCACGTATGGTGTGAGTGTTTGATGAGCGGATCTCCCATTGGGTCCCCTCGGTTTTGGCGCAAAGGGAACCGTGGATAAGAGGGGGCTGGAAACGCCACTACCATGTCGATCTCCTGAGTTCTCACGAACAAAGGAATACAGGAGCCAAGTATCCTGCAACCACGAGGCTGAACCGAGGAATCGCTGGTGATCCGCTGAAGGACTGCTCCTCTGCACTGCTGTCGCTTTGTGAAACCCTTTCTACCTCTGATCGAACCAGAAGGCCTCACTGGTACTTCGACCCTTGGAATAGCGGGGACAGCTATTCTCGGCATCTTCACCATCTCCTGCACGTAAGCCTTCGGAAGTGTCTCTGGGCCATCCAGCAGACTGACCAGCCTACCCAGGAGTCTGTAACCGCCATCAGGTTGTGTTGTATTTCGAGTCCTTGTCACTCTCACACGATTCGTACACTTGGCATTCCCAGGTCTGAAGTGAGTAGTGTACATTTGGCTGAGATACACACGGCCGCTCCGTTGCCCTGCTGTGGTAACAAACTGTGTGGGTTCAGTGCGTTTGGGACGCCCTCAACTCAACTCTGCTGCTGCAGAATCTACACGACGACGAGACGTCTCCTGCTCCCCTGAACGTGCCAGCACTGAAACTGACGTGGAGAAGCCTGGGTCTGCTTGCATCGGGGACCGGTGAGTAGCATAGCTAGGAACTGGTCGCCCTCCTGCAGGAGCCCATAGCTTTTCCCCGCTGTGTCAAACAGCACGCCTTTCCATACTCGCGCTCTGCTTCTGCCCACTGTGGAGGCTGCGCTTGAGTCGCGGAACTCTGTTCATCTTCTTTTGTGCACCGAACTGAACTGCCTGATTCCCTCGAAGAGACTCCCCTTTTTACCCGTTGGCACCAGCATGTGCAGGTACTTTTGAGCACAAGGCTCCACTCTTCGTAGGGCTTGGACTTCCTTTTAGTTAGGTGCCTCTGAAGGCGGACTGGGTCTGATTATTATTTCGCAATGCCTGTTTTCCTCCCCTTCTAGGTGGACTACACATTTCGTGCGTCTAACTCTTTAGACTCGTTTGTAACTGTATATATATTGTATTGGTTTGGTATGTTTTGGTTTACTAGAGTTTTATTGTGATTTTGCGCTACGGTCATTGATGCAAAGGCATTGGAATAAATGTGTATATATTTTTAATATAACACCTGTTTGGAGTAATTTGTAAGTGTCCTTGCTGTGTGTGCTCATTGCGGGCTTTCAGTCACCCTCACCCCTCTTGAGACCTAGTCTTGACCGCCGCGATCGCTACCCTGATTGGTCTGGCTTGTCCAGAGGTTACCCTGTTCCAAGTAATTAGGTTGGCCTTCTGAACCTCTGCGCCTCCAGGACAGAATTCAGACATCCGTCTTAACAAATTGGTGTACAGCGGTGGGATACGACTGAAGGTATCCAGTGTTGCGCACGAGCGAAGGCATTTCAAGTTATTCCTACCAGGACACGTAGTGAATTGTCGTAGTATAACTTTAAAAAGGCCATAGTCCTATGTAACAGTATGGAAACAAATACCTTGTTAAGTTTAAATGCTTCTAAATCCGAAACATTGAAAAAGATGTGTGCGGAGAGAGGTGTCTCCTCTCAAGGCACCAAATTGGATATGATCCAAAGAATCGTGGCGTAGCAAGAAGCGCAGCTTGACGCTAAAACTTCTGAGGACAGTGCGGAAGGAGGTGGGGCTGCTCTCACTGGTAGAACCGACGGTTCTGCCGCTGCACTGATCCACCGCGATCACGAGGACAGGGAGGATGTGATGTCTAATGTTTCCTCTGCCAGTGTCGATGGGGAGGCCATGCTTGAATTCAAGAAGCAAGAGCTGCTGTTTAGGCAGAAGGAGCTTGAGTTCAATATGGCCAAACTACAGGAAGAGCTTGAGTTCAATAGGGTCAAGCTAAAAATCAAACAGGCAGAAAAACAGAAAGACAGGGATCACCAGTTGGAACTGGCCAAGCTTCAGGTTGCAAATGGGTCCATGGGTCCTGGACATGGGTCTGGGGCCTCCTCTCATCCACGGGTTCTGAAAGATCTGCTCAGTGTGTACGAGGAAAGGAATGACATTATGGACTGGCTGAATACGTTTGAGTATGCATGTGAAGTTGAACAAGTTGACAATGCTGATAAGATTGCCTGGTTACTCAGCAGACTGCCCCATTCTGGCTGTAGTGCCATTATGGAAATGTCGAAGGCTGAGCAAGCTGACTTCGCAATGTTAAAGCAAACTCTCATTTTAAAGTTTGGAAAGACTCCTGCCCAATATTTAAAACGATTCCGAGAGTACAAGAAAAAAGAAGGTGGTACTTGGGTATCTTATGTAACCGAATCCTTAAAAAACTTGACTGGCTGGGTCGAAGGTTATAAGGTTTCTACCTTTGAAGGCATGATAAATCTTGTCATGCTGGAACACATTTTTGCATCTTCTTCCCCGGAGCTTAAGCAGCAATTGGCCGATTCGAAGGAGATAGATCCTAAGAAGCTGGCCATTGCAGCAGACTTATGGGTGTCACATCGAGTGTCCCATAAGGACAAAACTCATCCTGGTAAGCAGGAGGAAGGGAAAAAGTCCAAAGATAAGGAGGGTGGAGAATCTGATAAATCTTCTTCTCAAAAGGGTCACAAAAAGAAAAATAAGGGTAAGACACAAGAGAACTCACAGGGTAGTGGAGGTCAGCCTCCGAAACAGAACTCTGGTTACAATAAGCCTCCCTATGTAAACAGGCCCAATGGATCTTGTTTTGCTTGTGGAGCAACTGACCACGTGAAGGGGGATCCCCGGTGTAAGGTTATAACTTTGGGGGTCCACTCCGCTAATCTGGCCTTCTGCTCCTACGAGGAAGAAGAGATTACAGGAGCATCCTTCTCCTCAGACTCATTCCCCAGCAGGATAGAAGCTGAGGTAGTTTTAGTTTCCCTGGGTTCCTGGGAGCCTAAAGTCGCAGAGGCTTATGCTAGGATTCCAGATAATACCAATCACTATTTTAAAGACAGTGTGCTGATCAATGGAGTGGATACTCCAGCTCTTAGGGATAGGTGGTGCAGTCGAACTGTAGTAGATTCTACCTTGGTAGACTCAGAGGAAGTTGCCAGAGCTACTCTGATGCCCACTAAGTTGGCTGACGTCCCACCTCGCATGTTCCCAGTGATACCTGTAAATCTTACTTTAAATGGTACAGCAGTCAGGATTCCAGTGAGCATTCAGGGAAACATCCCAGGAAAGGTCTTGTTAGGCAATGATCTCAGAGCTTTAGGGCTCATAGGAGACACTGCCGACAGACCCTGCACACGATCTCAAACACGGGCAGCATTGGCCAAGACCAATACGCCGCCCCAGCCGAAGGGGAAACCCAAGGCGAAAGGAGTAAACAAGTCAAGACGAGGGAAAGCGAACATTCCCCCGTGCTCGCCTACCACTGCGGTGCAGGAAGTTGGTCAATCACCCGGGCCTGACGAGGAGGTGGCGATGCCTGAAGTATTTGACCCCAACGACCATCCTGAACTAAAAGACTTGTTAGTAGAAGGTGGTCCTGACAGGGAACAATTCAGTAAAGGCCAACGTGAGTGCCCATCTCTGGAAGGCCTAAGGAGACAGGCCTGCTCCCAGCTTGAGGGTGAACCTCCTGGGACACACCGGATTTATTGGGAAGGTGGACTCCTATATAGTGAGCCCACAGAGTCTACAGAAGGAGACCTTAGGAGGTTGGTGGTTCCCCTTTCTGTAAGACCCATTCCTCCTGCAGTTGGCGCATGAAGTGCCCCTTGCTGGTCACCTTGGTATTAAGAGGACCAAGCAAAGGTTATCCATGCACTTCTACTGGCCCAAGATGGGTGTGCAAGTAGAAAGTCACTGCAGGAGTTGTGCCTCCTGCCAGTTATCTGGTAAGGTTGGCTCGACAATCCAAGCTCCATTGGTACCACTCCCAGTTGTGGGAGTACCATTCGAAAGGGTAGGGATCGGCATCGTTGGTCCCCTTGACCCGCAAACATCCTCAGGCAATAGGTTTATCCTGGTGCTGGTCGACCATGCAACAAGGTATCCTGAGGCCATCCCATTGAAAACTGTAACTGCCAAGTCAGTTGCAAAAGCGTTACTTGGCATATTTACTAGGGTTGGCTTCCCTAAAGAAGTTATGTCGGATCGTGGCAGCAACTTTATGTCGAATTATATGCAGGCTATGTGGAAAGAATGTGGGGTCACCTACAAGTTCTCTTCTGCATACCACCCCCAGACCAATGGTCTGGTGGAACATTTCAACAGAACATTAAAGAGCATGATTGGGGCTCTGGAAGAACCTCAGAGAAGAAAATGGGATCTTCTTTTACCATGCTTACTGTTTGCCTATCGAGAGGTACCATAGGAGGGCGTTGGCTTCAGCCCCTTCGAACTTCTGTTCGGTCATCCTGTACGGGGACCCTTAGCCATAGTCAAAGAGGGATGGGAGATGCCCACTCCCCCTGTTACTACCAACGTAGTAGATTATGTGCTGGGGCTCAGAAAACGGATGGTACTTCTGATGGGCTTGGCTAGTGATAAATTGAAGGCAGGACAAGCGCTGGTGAAACATTGGTACGACCAGAAAGCTTCCCTCATCAATTTTACACCTAGTCAGCAAGTCCTGATCATGAATCCCATAAGGCCTCGAGCTTTACAGGACAAATGGTCAGGCCCTTACACAGTGGTGGAGCCCCTGGGTGAGGTTAACTATTTAGTGAACCTTGGAAGGCCTGGACAGGCTCCAAAAGTGTTCCATGTAAATAGGCTGAAGGCTTTCTTCCCAAGAGTCGAAATCGCAGCACTGCTACTGGCTTCAGATGTTGAGGAAGAGGAGTCTGAACCTCTCCCCGACCTGTTCAAAAGCGGTCCTTCAGATAGCTCCTTTGAGGGTGTCAAAGAGGGATGGGAGATGCCCACTCCCCCTGTTACTACCAACGTAGTAGATTATGTGCTGGGGCTCAGAAAACGGATGGTACTTCTGATGGGCTTGGCTAGTGATAAATTGAAGGCAGGACAAGCGCTGGTGAAACATTGGTACGACCAGAAAGCTTCCCTCATCAATTTTACACCTAGTCAGCAAGTCCTGATCATGAATCCCATAAGGCCTCGAGCTTTACAGGACAAATGGTCAGGCCCTTACACAGTGGTGGAGCCCCTGGGTGAGGTTAACTATTTAGTGAACCTTGGAAGGCCTGGACAGGCTCCAAAAGTGTTCCATGTAAATAGGCTGAAGGCTTTCTTCCCAAGAGTCGAAATCGCAGCACTGCTACTGGCTTCAGATGTTGAGGAAGAGGAGTCTGAACCTCTCCTCGACCTGTTCAAAAGCGGTCCTTCAGATAGCTCCTTTGAGGGTGTCCGAATGGCCCCTCACCTGACTTCTAATCAGCAGGCTGAGGTGAAAAGTTTGCTTAGGCACTTTTCCCCCCTGTTTTCACAGTCGCCTGGTTTGACACCTTGGTGCAAACATAACATAGACACAGGAGACAGTGTACCTACTAAAAGTAGGGGATACAGGATGTCAGACAAAGTACGGTCTTACATTAAGACCGAGGTCAACAAGATGTTAGACCTTGGGGTGATTGAACCCTCTAGTAGTCCTTGGTCCAGTCCTGTGGTTTTGGTTCCAAAGGCAGGCACTTCTGAATTGAGGTTCTGCGTGGATTACAGGGCTCTGAATGCTGTCACCAAGACAGATGCACACCCCTTGCCTCGAACAGATGAGCTGGTGGATACTTTGGGTGCCTCCAAGTATCTCAGCACGTTTGACCTCACTGCTGGCTATTGGCAAATAGCTTTAGCAGAACATGCCAAGGAGAAGACAGCGTTTTCTACTCCAGACAGCCTTTACCAATTCAGGGTAATGCCGTTCGGGTTGAAAAATGCAACTGCCACTTTCCAGAGGCTTGTGAATCATGTGTTGAATGGTTGGACGAATTCTGTCTTGCATATCTGGAAGATATAGCCGTTTTCAGTGCCACCTGGGAAGACCATGTGAAACACCTCGGGATTGTGCTCCAGGCTCTTCAGAAAGCACACTTGACCATAAAGGCTAGTAAATGCCAGATTGGACAAGGCTCATTGGTTTACCTTGGACATGAAGTAGGTGGAGGGAGGATACAGCCTCTTCCCAGTAAAGTACAAGCAGTACAAGACTGGCCTACCCTCACTACACAGACCCAAGTGAGAGCCTTCTTAGGACTCACGGGGTATTACCGCAACTTCGTGGCAGACTATGGCACCATAGCTGCCCCTCTGACTGCCCTCACCACTCCGAAGAAACCCAAGAAGGTAACTTGGACCGACGAGTGTGGGAAGGCCTTCAATGGCTTAAAAGGCTCCTTGTGCCAGGCCCCTGTCCTCAGGGCCCCTGATTATCAAAGACCTTTCATTGTGCAGACGGACGCCTCTGACACTGGGATAGGAGCTGTACTATCGCAAGTAGATGAGAAGGGTAAGGAACACCCTATTGGTTTTATTAGTCGCCAGCTTAAGGACAGAGAGCTCAGATGGTCCACAGTGGAGAAAGAATGTTTCTCTGTTGTGTGGGCCCTACGGAAGCTGAGGCCCTACCTCTATGGGACCCACTTCACTGTGCAAACTGACCATAAGCCCTTAAAATGGCTAATGAACATGAAGGGAGAGAATCCAAAGTTGCTTAGGTGGTCCATAAGTCTACAAGGCTTCGACTTCACTATTGAGCATAGGACAGGTGTCCAACATAGCAACGCTGATGGGTTGTCCAGAATGTTTAACCGACCTGAACAAGAGACTCATCAAGGGGAGGATTAGTTCCCCCTGTCCATAGTCTGGGAGGGGCGAGTGTTAGGAAAGATTTCTTAATTGTGGGTAATTTTCCTTCCATATGGCAACCCCTAAACTTTTTGCTGTTGTTTTCACCATGATCTAGACTTTGCCAGAGAAGTACAGCCTTCTGCCGCACTCCTCTGGGCTTTCGCTCCATTCTTACGGGAAACTGACATGCCCTTAAGACAGTCAGTACCGGGAAACGCTGTTTTCCGTAGTTTCTTTATCATGTTGCAGCTTTCGTGCAACATGACACAAGAGGGCACTGTAAGCTAAGTTACTGCTCTCTTGGGTCTCTAGTCTTCTACAGGCCCTAGATACTCTGGTTGGATTGTAAATGATCGGTGCAAGTGAATCACGGACGGGAATGGTGGTACCGATCGTTTCTTGTGTTTTTGAGCTCCTTTTGGCGTTGTAAGCGCGTTTCTCGCGCTTAGCCCAAAATGGTGGCCTGGCTCCCAAAATGGCCAGACCACGAGGCTCCTTTGTCCTGTCTGCTGACCGTCTTGCCCCCTACACCTTCCCCAGGTCGAGCCGACCCGGGGCCTTCCTTATTTGGGCATGTACCTTCCCGCGAAACACAGATGCTTTTGCGGGCTTCTACAGGCCTTGTGTGTGCCTCCAGGATGTGGGCTGGGATGTCTGGTCCCAATACACATCCTGGTTGCCAGAGAGTCCAGTGTGGTGTGAATGCCTGGGATCACCGTGGTCCGTGATAGGTCCACGTATGGTGTGAGTGTTTGATGAGCGAATCTCCCATTGGGTCCCCTCCATTTTGGCGCAAAGGGAACCGTGGATAAGAGGGGGCTGGAAACGCCACTACCATGTCGATCTCCTGAGTTCTCACGAACAAAGGAATACAGGAGCCAAGTATCCTGCAACCACGAGGCTGAACCGAGGAATCGCTGGTGACCCGCTGAAGGACTGCTCCTCTGCACTGCTGTCGCTTTGTGAAACCCTTTCTACCTCTGATCGAACCAGAAGGCCTGTACTGGTACTTCGACCCTTGGAATAGCGGGGACAGCTATTCTCGGCATCTTCACCATCTCCTGCACGTAAGCCTTCGGAAGTGTCTCTGGGCCATCCAGCAGACTGACCAGACTACCCAGGAGTCTTGCTCTGTAACCGCCATCAGGTTGTGTTGTATTTCGAGTCCTTGTCACTCTCACACGATTCGTACACTTGGCATTCCCAGGTCTGAAGTGAGTAGTGTACATTTGGCTGAGATACACACGGCCGCTCCGTTGCCCTGCTGTGGTAACAAACTGTGCAGGTTCACTGCGTTTGGGACGCCCTCAACTCAACTCTGCTGCTGCAGAATCTACATGACGACGAGACGTCCCCTGCTCCCCTGAACCTGCCAGCACTGAAACTGATGCAGAGGAGCCTGGGTCTGCTTGCATCGGGGACCGGTGAGTAGCATAGCTAGGAACTGGTCGCCCTCCTACAGGAGCCCATAGCTTTTCCCCGCTGTGTCAAACAGCACGCCTTTCCGTACTTGCGTTCTGCTTCTGCCCACTGTGGAGGCTGCGCTTAAGTCGCAGAACTCTGTTCATCTTCTTTTGTGCACCAAACTGAACTGCCTGATTCCTTCGAAGAGACTCCCCTTTTTGCCCGTTGGCATCAGCGTGTGCAGGTACTTTTGAGCACAAGGCTCCACTCTTTGTAGGGCTTGGACTTCCTTTTAGTTAGGTGCCTCTGAAGGCAGGCTTGATCTGATTATTATTTTGCACTGCCTGTTTTCCTCCCCTTCTAGGTGGACTACACATTTCGTGTGTCTAACTCTTTAGACTAGTTTGTATTTGTATATATATTGTCGGGGGGAAATTCTCCCGGGGTCGGCTGGGCCGTCCGCGGACCTCCGGGCAGGGAGGCCCCAACTCCTCCCGTATATCCCAAAAGAGATAGAGTATGAGACACACGCAAGAAGCAAGGTGATTCTGCTGTTTATTAAACAAAACGGCAGGGATGGGTCAAGGATCGTACGCGTCCGTCCTGACACTCTCTCAACATCGTGGGGCTCGCAGGCCCTTTTTACCTTAGTATGACGCGCTACTTGCGTCACCTGAGAAAGTTAGCAAAAAACCTATCGCCACTCTGGATTGGTTCCCCGAGTGGTAGGGTTAGTATAGCATACGTATAGAGAACGTTGTTATTGGTTAAGGGTCTGTCAGGTGGTATACTTGGGTTGTCCCTTCAGTTTGATACATAAAAATTGTTACATGAAGACCCCTGAGGATTGGTCAATGTTAATGGCGTCAGTGATAAGGGCCCCATGTTCTGATTAGTTCACCCGCGAGCCCCCCAGTCTGGGACCATCGCTGTTCCCAGCTCGCGGTGCACCTGTCACTTGCAACAATGTTTCACTGTGGGTATGTGCAGACAATGTGAGGATTTATTCATAAGCAGGAAGACCGACTACTCCCACCGCTGCAGATGTCCATTGAGTCGCTTAATTGTATCTGCCTGTGTCTTGAGACGGGGGATCCAGGCGCCTTCTTCCTCCTGGGCTTGGCATCCTATCAGGTTTGGCTTGGTCACGTGAGGTGGGATCGTGGTTGAGGCAGAATTCTGGACAATTAATATTGCATTTCTCACTGTGTGCCTGGCTTATCTTGCAGGTGTGACCTTGGCGTCGGCTTGCGGTATGAGAGTTTGCAACGTTGTGCCCTTGACTGTCTGCTTTCGCTGGGCTCATTCTGCAGGGTCAGCAACCGAACTCTTGCTCATTTAATGTTCATGAAAGCTTTTGCTTGCGGCCTATTTGGGCCTGGTGCATAGGTGGAACCGTTTGATACAGAGCGCTTTAGGTTATGGTATCATATTGCTCTATCCCCAGTATCGTGTCTTCGTTATATTTCTCATTATGATACGTGGGTTTAGAAGAAGCGTGAGCAAGCCTTTTTAGATGAGTTCATTATGCGTCTTGCGTTTCTGCATTTTGAAAAGCCTATGTGGAAAATAATAAAGATGCACGTCCGTGGGTGTGTCCGTCGCCTACGTCATAGCACTGAGTATGTTCTTCGTGTGGATTGGTGTGGGAGTGTCCGGTGTGTATGTTTGCACGGGTGTGCTGACCGTTGGCTAGGTCGTCATGGCATCTCTAACGATGTGTTGATTTGGTGCTGGATGGTTCAGTCGAGTCCATCCATGCCGCAGGTGTCGGCATGTGCAGGGCAGGCTTGTGGGCAGGCGGGTGGGCACGCGAGTGGGCACATGCGTATGTTCTTGTAACAGGGTATTTGGTCGTCTGGGAGATGGGCGAACTCCTCTCGTGGCGGGTGTCTGGGCCGTGATCCTCTAGGCCAGGGTTGAGAGGGGATTGGTGGGAGCCTTTTGTTCACTTTTCCCACTTCAGTCCCCCCTCTGGTCGACTTGTCGACCACAAACATATCCTTTTCCTTATCTCCTCTCACTCTCCATATTTTAGTTACTCCTCCCAAATGCCCATAGTGGTTAACATGGTCTTCAAATGACCAGTACATATATACACAGGTCCCTCCAGGTGTGCAGTATACCCATTTCCCTATGTAGCTCCTTGGGTTTCTTGGGTTTTTGAGCTTCACAGATGGTGGGTCCAGGTGGTTGGTGATGATCTGGTTGCGCAACCTCTCTCTCTCTTTTATTATTGTGCCTGTGTGTTGGCCGTCATCTGCTGGCATCAAGGGGTGCATTCCGACCATTTCGATCATCTCGTCTGTGGTGCGTGCCTTCCGGGCCTTCCAAAATCTTATTATGATAAGTGCAGCTCCAGCCAAAATAATGCATCCAACTATAATCTTCAGTCCATCTGACAGCCAAGATTGCATCCATGACCATAGCGTCGAAAACCAGCTCTCATCCTTTTTCACACCTTTAGTTTCATCCATCATTTTGGAGTGCATCTGGGCCAATTGTGATACCGCTTCTGTCAGCGTACCATTGTCAGCATCGTTAGCAGGAATGAATGTGCAGCATGATTGTCCTATCTTTGCGCAAACTCCTCCTTCCATTGCTGTGAGGAGGTCCAGTACATATCTGTTCTGTAGTGCTACCATCCTCACTGCTCGCAGTTCCTCTTTTATTGCGTTGAATCCATTTACTGTAGAGTTAATTGTCATCATTAATTCCCATCTAGTTATCTAGAGCCATTTTGCGTTTGCGTAAGCCTGTAGTCCCGGATGTATTATTGAGGAGAAGAACATTGCTGCTCTGCTGAATAGTCTGTGTTCTGGCGGAATTGAAGTGAGTGCTGTTTCCGACCTTCCCCACAGGTAATTTCCTGTCAGAGGTTCTCCTTGTCTTTTCTTTCTATTCAGGACAGTGTTGTTGCCGTTGTTTCGGTTCTCTGGCCCCTTCTGAAGCTGTGCAGATCTCTTCTTCCTCTTGTTTCCTTCATCCATTTTGGGGAAGTTCGCCACATTCACATGTTTCTGGGGCACCACTAGTGATGGTACATTAACGTGTACTATTGTGCATACACCATTCCACAGAGGAGGCAGTGTGTGGTATGCCTTGTCTCCACAGGCCCAGTAATGGTCCATTACTACTGCTGTTCCTGCTCCCCCTCAGGTAGCTCTGTCACGCTTGCACAGTTGGTGTTGTATCCTACGTCCACTTCTCCTTTGTGTTGGTAGCATACCTTAGGTGCAGTCATCGGCAGTATTGTTATTGGGTCTTCATCCTTCTCTATCCACGTTAGCATGGGTACGTACTTGACCCAAGTCATCCAACATCTGTTGTTGTGTTCAGCAATAGTTGTAGTATCATCTCTCATTACCATGTTGCTGCCAACCACTCCTGTGTCCCATTTGTCACCCAGGTACACCTTCCCTGTTATTATTATCAGCGGTCTTTCCCAACATCCTTGTTTACCAGGAACTTCAGTGGCGTACCAATCACATGGTAGGTACTGTAGTGTAACTTTCTTTGTTTCTCCTTTTTCAGGGCCACTTGTTATGTATCTGAATGCTTCAGCATGTAAACTGGCCTTGTGGTAACTCAAATAACTCTTAAGGAAGTTATTTTCGTACGGGTATGTGTCTCGTGATTTCCATACCAGGTGCACCGTGTTCCCTTGAAATCTCCCTTTCGTTTGGAACAGTGCCAGGTATATTATACACCATGCTGTTTTTTCATCTATTTCCGTGGCAACGAAAGTTCAGGAAGCACTCATGGCGTATGGGATCAATGAGCAGACGTAGCAGCTGTCTTCTGTTGTTTGTTTACCTATTTGAGTCATGTGTTGGTACCACATGTTGTTTGAGACGTGTGCTGAATTTTGTATGTAGTTGTCAATATCTTTATTGTCTGAGTATGTGCTGTGTTTAACTCTATTTCCCTTGTGTGGAATTTTGCTAGTACCACCTGACGTAACACCTGTTGCAGCTGGGGGTGGGGGTATATTAGGTTTGGGTACAGCAAAAATATTGATAGCATAACTGTTCCGCCATACACAGGCAGCCACAAACCCGGTGATCATCAAAATCCCTATCATCTTTATTACAGTGGCTAGTCTCACCGGCATTTTGCTCTTACCTTGCTGCAGTCCGGCAGCTAATTCTTGCGACGTTAAAGTTGCCCGCCTGAAAATTCTCAATATGCTTGTTATTAGTGTTAGTTGTTGTTTTCAAGCTCTCCCTATCAAGTAGTCGTTCAGTGCCCAGGCGAAGAGCTGTTCCCACGCCAATCTAAGCGATCTATCTCTTAGGACAGGCAAGTATGGGTGGAGGTGGGGCATTGATTGTTCTATGGCCAAGAGAAGTGCTGTGTAGTAGACACGTACCCTCCTCCTTTTCAGGTACTTTGGCCTTTTTATGTAATAGACAAATTGGTGCGATAATTCTTCAGGGTAGTTATTGTCTGAGGGTATCATCTACTCCTGGGCAGTGAACTTTGTTAGTTATCTGTTTTCTTAGCAGTACAATAATACACCGTACCTGCATGTGCGAGAGAAAAAAGAGAGAACATTCAAGTGTTTACATGTGTATGTGCAAAACAATGTCCTTCAGTTGGGTTATTACTGCAGTGGGTAGGGGGTCAATGGGCAGAGGGTTTGGGGCTCAACTGGTAGAGGTTTCTTTACTCTTTGATCGTGTGACCATGGGGTGGGCGGTATGGTAATTACCCCTTTCTATTTCAGTAGTTGTCTCTGGGGAATCAGGGGGGTGGCAGGGTATGGGGACACTTTGGCCGTTAGTTGCGGTAGAAGTCCCTTCCTCCGTTGGCGACGCTGTTGCTGTTCTTCCAATGGCCCTGTCAGTGACGCTAGGGCGGGTCTGGAGTTTGCAGATCTTTACGTCGTGTAGGTGATTCCAGGCACGTTTGTCCTGTAGCTTTACTGCTCTCGTTGATACTTCCTCTACCAGGTGGGGGCCAGTGAAGCGTGGGCTGTTCCACTTTCTGTTGAAATTGCGGAGTAGTACGTGGTCACCTTTGGCAATTTTGCACAGTTTTCCCTTTTCCAATTCTTCATCCGCGTCTTCTTGTTGATCACTCTTAGACCCGCCCCGCGTGCGCTCGTGCTGTTGAGACACAAACACTACACTAGTAATCAAAGAAGAAACATATTGGTACATTTCATCACCAAGGACAGTTGCAGTACTCTCATGGTCGGTGAATGCTCTTGATGTTGGCGTCAGAGGAAGGCGCATTTGGCGTCCGGTCACCACCTCGTGAGGAGTGAGGTGGTGGTCGGAGCCTGGTCTATTCCTTAGCTCAAATAGGGCTAGCGGAAGGCAATACAGCCAACTCTTCTTTGTTGTTTGCTGTATTTTTGCAATTGCCTCTTTTAATAGGCCATTCAGGTGTTCGCATATACCGTTGGCCTGCGGGTGATATGCACATGCAAATTTATGCTTGATGTTCAGTAAGGATGTGATATGCTGGAACATTTCATTGGCGAAATGCGGCCCATTGTCTGACCGCAGTATTTCGCACACTCCCCACCTGGGGAAGACCTCCCTCACTAGGAATTTAGCTGCTCGGAATGCATCTGGGTGTGAGCAGGGCCCTGCCTCAATCCACCTCGAGAATGGGCACACAACTACAATCATATACCTATTTCCTTGACATACGTTGATCATATCAACATAGTCAATATGGATGTGTCGGAAGGGTCCCTCTGGCCGGGGTATAGTACCTGTTATCACCTTCAGCGTGTGACCGGCCGTGAACTGCTGACATGTGAGACAATTGCTGATAAAATTTGACACATGGGAATTTAACTCGGGGCAGAACCAATCTTCCCTAATTCGTGCTGCAATGACTTCCTTGCCTGTGTGGGCTGGGTGGTGTAGTTGGCTCAGGGCGGTGTTCAATAGTGCCAGTGGCATTACCATCTTTCTAGTGCTACCCTGGCACCATAGTACGTCAGTTGGCGACATTGTACATCCTCTTTTTACCCATATTTCTTTTTCTGCCATTGGTGCAGCCGATTGTAGCTCCATTATCTGTGTGGCTGGGAGATGGGTGTACCCTTCTCTTATTAACATCTCCTTAGCTATTCCCCTCCCTCTCCCTCTCTCTGACTCTGGGGGGTTCCATATCTCGCCAAAATATGCAGCATACTTCGCGTGTGCGTCTGCTGCTGCATTCCCTTTTGAAATATGGTCTTCTCCATTAGTGTGTGCGGTGCATTTGACCAAGGCTAATTCTTGGGGGTCATTTATTACTTCAATTAGTTCAGCCAATAAGAGGGCATGTTGCACTGGGGTTCCGTCAGCTCTCCTAAACCCTCTTCTCCTCCACTTGGACAACCCTGAGTGGACAGTAGATGTGACATATGCACTGTCGGAATATATGGTCACTCGTTTGTCAAAGCTTTCCTTCAACGCCAAGATCAGTGCAACTAATTCCGCTGCTTGGGCAGAGTAATGCTGTGGTAATTGTACGCATTTCATCGCCACACACACCGGTACCTCTGTCATTTTTACCACTGCTGCCCCAGTTCTCCTAATCCGTCACTTTGGTCAATTGTTGATGACCCATCAATGAACAAGAGCTCACCTCCGTCTAGTGCATTCTCTTCAACCCTTCTAGTACATGAATACATTTCAGTAGTCTTTGTACAATCATGTGCGTAGTCTCCTTCCTCAATTGCTTCTGCTATAAACCTTGCAGGGTTGACCGTGCTGCATCTAACAATTGATAGTTCAGCTCTAGATAATATTATCTCATAACCTGACGCCCTCTGCGTTGTTAGTGTGGACTTAGGCTTGTTCAATATTGCAAATAGTGCATGTTCCACAAATAGTGTGGTTGGGCACCCCATGGTGATTGCTGATGCTTTCTCTACCGCAAAGGCAGCTGCGGCGAGACCTTGTTCACAAGGGAAATGACCTAGCATCACAGGATCCAAGTGGCCGCTGTAAAACGCTACTGGTTTGTAGCCCATGCTTGTTTTTTGAGCCAACACTGCTTTCATTACTGTTGAGTCGCAATGTGAAAATATAAAAAATTGTCGTTCATAATCTGGGGTGGCCAGTACCGGAGCGGTTGATATTGCATCTTTCACTTCATCAAAAGCCTCTTTCATTTCCATTGTCCACCCCAACTTTTTCTCCCCTTTGTTAGCTTCTTTTAACCCCTCAAGTAGGGGTCCTATGTATGAGCTGTAATCAAATACCCATGCTCTGCAGTAGTTGCACAGGCCCAGGAACTGCTGTAATTCTCTCACTGTTTGTGGCAATGGCGTTTTTGAAATGGCCTGTGCTCTTTGTGGTGCAATCTGTCTTCCATATTGGGATATGAGCTGTCCAATGTAAAGTACTTGTTCCTGACAGTATTGTAACTTTTCCTTGTCTACCTTGTAACCTTTTTCAGCCAATATTGTCAGCATCTTTAATGAGTCCTCTCTGCATCTTTTTTCGTTTGTGCTGCAAATTATTATGTCGTCAACATACTGTAACACTGTGCTTTCTACTTCAATGTTACCCAAATCCATCTGTGTTACTCTGTTGAATATTGAGGGTGACTCGCAGTACCCTTGTGGCAATCTGGTGTGTTTCCACTTTGTGTTTCTGTAAGTGAAGCTTGTCAGATCTTGTGTGTCTGGGTGCAGTGGTATTGAGAAAAAGGCATTTTTAAGGTCGATCACTGTAAACCGTGATGCCTCTGCTGGAATGCCGCACAATATTGTGGCCGGGTTTGCTGCTATGGGGTATTCTGCTTCCACTATGTTGTTCAAAGGCCTGAGGTCCTGTATGAAGCGCCAAGACCCACCTTTAGCCTTGCGCACTGGGTATACAGCTGTGTTGCATGGAGATTCTGATGGGACCAATATGCCATTATTTATAAGGGCCGTTATTGTTTCATATATGCCCTCATCTGCCTCTTTTGATAGTGGGTACTGTTTCACTCTGGGGAGTATTGCACCCTTTTTCAATTTTATTCTTACTCCCCGTATGCTTTTTATGCACCCCACCTCATAGGGGCTAGTAGTCCATAATGATGTGGGTACTTTTGCCATATCCTCCTCAAAAAAGGGAACTGGGGTAGACGTGGGTGCCTCAAGTGCCATTGCAATTTTCTGTGCCACTTGTTTGCACGTCACCCTTAGCCATATTTCCACACTCATCATAAATACCATTTCACCTTCTTCCTTTTCTCCTGAGAAGAGCTCCTCATCTGACACCTGGGTGAGTCTACATCCCTCTGCTAGTGCTATCACTGCCCTCCATGCTCTTCCTTCTCTGTCTTGGGCATGCACTGCAATGTAATCAGCGGTTGCTATAATCCTCTCTATGTCCACTGAAATCACCTTTCCTTCTGGTTCGTTGGCTGGTGTTTCTGGTCTAAACAAGTAGGCTGCTGGCCTCCTCCAGATCTTTCCTTCTATCCCTGGCATCCATGCAAATGCCATGTCCGTCCCGTACTGGAACAGTTCACCATCTACTGGCTCAGCCCTAATCACTGTCTGTCCACAGTATGCCTGCATAATCTGTCGTGCAGTGAGCATGTTAATTCCTGGAGTGGAGCAAATTATGCCGTCCTCCGTAAAGGAGATCGTCATATTCAACCTGCTCATTATGTCTCTCCCCATTATATTTACTGGTGAGGCCCTAGAATATAAAAGTGGGACTGACATGTCATAATCCCCTATTGATAAGGGAATGTTATCAGTAAAGGGAACCAACCCCCTAGCCCCAGAGAATCCTTGGGTGTTCATGGCTTCACCTGACATCTTAAATTTACCTTCCCTTATGCAAGACCGGGTCGCCCCGGTGTCAACAAGGAATGATAATTTTTTGTCACCTATCGTTACCTCTATGCGTGGTTCCTCCGCACTATTAGGTGTTACCGACAGGATGGGACACACCAAGGTCGTCTGTGGGCTGTCCTATTGGGGGTATAATGATTGACCACTTCCCGTGTAAGGGTTGTGTCCCAGGACTGTCACCCTACCCAGTTGTGTTTGCTGTAGTTGGGTATTGGTTGAGGTTATTTTATGGTCTTGGGCTTGTGCAGGTGGCTGTACTTGCTGTGCATGGGGTTGTTGTGTAATCGCTACCTGTTGTTGAGGCGGTGGATATGTCCGTGGCTGTTGTTGTGTTACTAGTTGTTGCTGTCCATTTCCCTGTTGCAATGTCTGCTGTTGCTGGAGGCCCTGCTGTTCCTGTGTGAGCTCTTGTTGTCCCTGTTCACTCCACAACGGTGTGCCTGGTCTCACTCTACACGTACGTGACATGTGTCCTACCAATCCACAAATCCAACACACCAGTGGTTCCCTGTTCTGCCATGGAAAGCTTCCTGTGTTGTCCTGGTATACTGGGTGCCCGGTGGGGTAGGAATTTCTCAGTCCCCCCACCTGTTGTTGTGTGTTATATCCGTATCCTCTCCCTCTCATTATTCCTCCCCTTCCCCGGTTGTAATTATAATACCCAGCTCCTGGCGTTGAGTATCCTCCTCCCATGTTAGTCGTGTATGGTTGGAGTGGCGGCATCTGTTGTGTTACAGTCTGCGATGATTGTATTTGGGAGGGGTCTTGTGCAGCCACTACTTGTGTGGGGCTTTGAGTTATTGTGGCAGGTGTAGTTATTAGTGCGCCTTCCATTGTGTATTTAGTAAGTTTCTTCTGTACTAGTTTAGCCTCTTCCGTTTTCCTATCCTCTTCCTTTTTTTTCATTTTTTCTTGCCATGTCCTGCAATGATGTACTATAGTCAGTTGTATTTCTGGCCATGCTTTTGCTTCCATCCCCACTACTTTCTTCAGTTGTTTCTGGACTGCTTCTGGGAGCCCCTGTACTAGTATATGATAGAATATTGCTAGTGTTTTGTCCCATTGTTCTCTAGTTTCCATACGCCACTTCTCTTGAATTTCCTGGATATAATCAACAGGATCTTCGTTCTCACGCATCTTGCGCGAGGTAATTGCTCCTATGTCTGATGTGTCTGGATACTGTACCCTCAGTGCCTTCCATAATGCATGTCTGCAGTTTGCGAATGGTGCCCCATCGTGAGATGTGTTTGTTATTGTGACCCCGGGGAAGCCCGCTCTCTTCCAGATGTCATCCGCAGCATCCCCTATATTGATATTAGAAGGCCCTTTACATCTCCCACTGCCAATTTCTGTCCTGCTGTGTGTTTTTCCATTTCATATATCCATTTACCCGCACCTCCACTTAATGATGGGAGTCTGCACTTTATATTTTCCTTGTCTGCATGCTTCCAAGGGACGTATTGTGGTCTAGCCCCTCCCCTCTCTAGAAGAGGCATTAAGTTGTGTCCCGTTTTACCCCCTGGGTTCCACAAAATCGAGTCCGCACACCACTCCTCTTCTTCCGTCTCTTCTACATCGTCAGTTTCGTCCATATTTCTCCTTGTCTTGACTCTTTCTCCTCCACCACTTCCCCTTCTTTCATCATTTCCTTTATTTATTGTGGGCGTGTGTATTCGTTCTCCCTGCCTGCGTCCATGGAGGTCTCTAAGCCTTCCTGCATAGGGTGTCAGTTCGTTTGTGAAGGGCGCGAGTTTAGATGGGCATGTTGCGCGTAATGAGCGTGAGGTGGTGGAGCATGTAGGACGGGACGGTGACGGCGGGGCTTCACGTGTCTGCCTTTCTGCTATTCCTTGCTCTTCCTCCTCACTTCTCTGCAGTTCTTCCTTTCTCCTGCAGATCCATGGTGAGTCTCTATTTGTCCGGGTGGTGTATAGTTTATCTAGGCTTTCCCTTTCACTATTTCTTCCTTCCTTCTCCATTCCTTCTTCTTCCTCACTACAAAAGTCATTCATAAATGGCAACCCCCAAACTGTCTTTTTCCCCCCAATCGTTACTGTTCTTAAGTCTATTAGGTCCGTTCCTCCCTTTTCCTCTTTACTAATCCCTCCCCTTTGTGCCGATGTTGTTGCTACTTCTGTACCTCTATATACATGCCTCCTTACTTCACTCTCCCCCCTCCTATCTTCTCTTTCCCCTTCATTTCTCTCCGCTATTTCTCTACCAATTTCCTCTCTTTTCTTTTTTAATTCTTCCATTACTTCACAACTCATTTTTTCCAATATCTTTTCATCTTCTTTCTTCCTTTCCCATCTCTCCCTCTCCCTTTCTAATATACTCTCTATCATCCTCCCTTCTTCGTATTTCCTTGTCGTTTCTGACAGTAATCTCTTCTTCCATATTGCCATTTCTTTTTCTTTCTCCTCTTCCTCTTTTTTCCTGTCGCGCAGTGCTGCTCTTGATACCCTTTCTGCTGCTGCCTTTAACCTTTCGGCTTCTCTCCTTTGCTCCTCAGTTTGTTCTCTCATTTTTTCCAACTCATTCTTACCTTCTTTCCTTTCCTGTGCTCTCTCTCTTTCCCCCCTCTCGAGCTGCTTGATCAGTGCATTCTGCTCATCCCTTAATTCTGCTAATCGTTCCTCCAAAGTCTCTTCCTTTTGTCTTAACAGCTCTTCCCCCTTTCCTTTCCCCTCTTCCCCTTCCATTTCACTCTCCCTGGTATTATCCTCGTCCATTTTCCTTACCACCTCCTTCTCTTCTCCTGTTAATGAACCTCGTAATTTTAATAGTATCTGCGCAGCTACCCACTCATCATTTCCTACGTCCGTAGTCTGCTCTTCTTCAGTCCTCCCCTCCCCTGCTAGCATCTTCCTATGGGCTGATCCCGTTGTACTAGTCCGCTCCCCTCCCGTGTGGCCACCTGTAGCTGTATATGGAGGCGGGCTGTATGCCGGGTTCGAGTACCCCTCAGCCGCCCTTAATTGTTCTCTTGCTATTTCTCCTAGTTCTCTTAAAGGATACAACCCCCCTCCCTCTGTTTTCACTACCTTTGCTAGAGGTATATCGTCGCTCTGTTCCTTTTTTATTTAATTTTCGTTTGAGTTGTCACTCTTTTCTCCTCCCTCTTGTCCTTTCCCCGTGTTCTGTGTGCCTTCACTCTCCTTTTCCCCATTCTCTCCCTCCTCCTTAATCTCCTTATTTCCCGTTTTTTCCCCTACAATGAACATTCCGTTTGGTCCTGGTCGGGTCCCTTGGAACATCCTCCATAAGTTGAACACCTCCACGTGGTGCGTCAATTTCTTCCCCTTGTATGTATTATGCAGATGGTTTAATAGTGAGTGTTGGGTATATGGATCGAAGCTACCATTAGGCGGCCATGGTGTCGTCATTTTGTTGTCCGTCCCCTGTGTCCATTCTATGCTGTACTTGATCAGTTTCTCCCTATGGGGTGATAGTGTTTTACATATGTGTTGCAGCGGGGTAGTGAGGGTGTTCCCCCACCCCCCGATCCTGTCCCGTATGACATAGTAGCGCTCCACTTGTTACCCTTCCCCTATTTGGTAGCGGTTATCTCACTAGCAGTTTACAATATACAGCCTTATATCTTTACCTGGCCCCGTAAGTTTGGGGACTTGCGATAGTCCGCTAAGGAAAAATTAGTAAAATATAGTATTTACATTTGTAT
Organism: Ambystoma mexicanum; assembly: GCF_040938575.1. NCBI lineage: Eukaryota > Metazoa > Chordata > Amphibia > Caudata > Ambystomatidae > Ambystoma > Ambystoma mexicanum. The sequence goes on along the minus strand of NC_090928.1, from coordinate 464,968,605 downwards.
ATTCTTTTCTTTCGTTTCTTCCTTTATACAACACCCTTACGGCCCCCTGCGGCCGAGGCGCACGTAGCCCCCTGCGGCTGCGTGCCCCTTGTGACGTTCTTATACTGCCTTCCTATTTTCACTTGCTCCTCCTCCCTCTTCTACACCTGCCGTGGCCGGCGTTCTCCGTGCGCAGCCACGTCCCCCTTTTCGCCTTCCCCCGATCAACTCATTACCGTGTACCTCCGTTTCCACGCCCTTAACACAGCTCTCCTCCCCGCCACTCAAAAATAAAGATGCCTGGTTCTCGAGATGTCCTATGTAAGCCCTGCTGGTGACGTCACCGATCTCTTCGAACTACTGGTACGTTCTTCATATATTCTTTAAGTCCAAAATACACTTGCAATCTACCCCCGTTAACCCCACAGCTGTCTTCCTGTCACTCCTGGAACAAGGTAATCAATAATATAATCGGACTGCGCACGCTGCGTCGCCTCGTGTGTGATACGCCCCTCGACAGGAGGGCTTAACCAGCCAATTATCTTCCGTATTGGGCAACTAGCTAGCTACCGCCTACAGGGAAACGTCATCTATCTATCGAGTTTCCTGCTCGATCAATAGGGATCCTCATCTACTCATTGATCAATAATTGCCAAATCGTAGGAAACCACGCACACACACACACCCTTACACATGGTCGTGACCTAGGCCAATCAGTTTCTATGAGCGGCCGCACGTGATGTTTTCGTGCTCCGCCCCCTTCTCTCCCGTAACGTAGCAGACTGCTCTCGCACTCGTCCGGCTACCATTCATTTCATTGCCAACACTAAATTATCAAACCTTCGCCGCGCACCTGTGTAATACCTCCCGTATTCAATTCCTCCCCCTCCCTCACAATTTCACATTGCTTGTTGTGTGTGGCATACTCACCAAGTTCTCTCGATGCGGGGCCGCTCCACTGCATGCACCCCTCCAAGCGGCTCGCCACCTCCCCTCATCTGGACTACATCTGGACACTCGCCAACCGCGGGCGGGATACTTCTCAACCGGCTCCCGAGGGCCAATATCCGGATTGCGCTGTCCAGTCTTCTCGCAGTTCCGCGATGGTCCTGTAGTCCTCAAAAGGGGGCAGCGGCAGAGGGGGCCGCGCCGCCGGGCCTCCTCGCAACGGGAGTACTTGGAAAAATAAAAATAAAAGCGGACCTTAAACAGATCTCAGCAGTGCCTCCAACTTGTCGGGGGGAAATTCTCCCGGGGTCGGCTGGGCCGTCCGCGGACCTCCGGGCAGGGAGGCCCCAACTCCTCCCGTATATCCCAAAAGAGATAGAGTATGAGACACACGCAAGAAGCAAGGTGATTCTGCTGTTTATTAAACAAAACGGCAGGGATGGGTCAAGGATCGTACGCGTCCGTCCTGACACTCTCTCAACATCGTGGGGCTCGCAGGCCCTTTTTACCTTAGTATGACGCGCTACTTGCGTCACCTGAGAAAGTTAGCAAAAAACCTATCGCCACTCTGGATTGGTTCCCCGAGTGGTAGGGTTAGTATAGCATACGTATAGAGAACGTTGTTATTGGTTAAGGGTCAGTCAGGTGGTATACTTGGGTTGTCCCTTCAGTTTGATACATAAAAATTGTTACATGAAGACCCCTGAGGATTGGTCAATGTTAATGGCATCAGTGATAAGGGCCCCATGTTCTGATTGGTTCACCCGCGAGCCCCCCAGTCTGGGACCATCGCTGTTCCCAGCTCGCGGTGCACCTGTCACTTGCAACAATGTTTCACTATGGGTATGTGCAGACAATGTGAGGATTTATTCATAAGCAGGAAGGCCGACTACTCCCACCGCTGCAGATGTCCATTGAGTCGCTTAATTGTATCTGCCTGTGTCTTGAGACGGGGGATCCAGGCGCCTTTTTCCTCCTGGGCTTGGCATCCTATCAGGTTTGGCTTGGTCACGTGAGGTGGGACCGTGGTTGAGGCAGAATTCTGCACAATTAATATTGCATTTCTCACTGTGTGCCTGGCTTATCTTGCAGGTGTGACCTTGGCGTCGGCATGCGGTATGAGAGTTTGCAACGTTGTGCCCTTGACTGTCTGCTTTCGCTGGGCTCATTCTGCAGGGTCAGCAACCGAACTCTTGCTCATTTAATGTTCATGGAAGCTTTTGCTTGCGGCCTATTTGGGCCTGGTGCATAGGTGGAACCGTTTGATACAGAGCGCTTTAGGTTATGGTATCATATTGCTCTATCCCCAGTATCGTGTCTTCGTTATATTTCTCATTATGATACGTGGGTTTAGAAGAAGCGTGAGCAAGCCTTTTTAGATGAGTTCATTATGCGTCTTGCGTTTCTGCATTTTGAAAAGCCTATGTGGAAAATAATAAAGATGCACGTCCGTGGGTGTGTCCGTCGCCTACGTCATAGCACTGAGTATGTTCTTCATGTGGATTGGTGTGGGAGTGTCCGGTGTGTATGTTTGCACGGGTGTGCTGACCGTTGGCTAGGTCTTCATGGCATCTCTAACGATGTGTTGATTTGGTGCTGGATGGTTCAGTCGAGTCCATCCATGCCGCAGGTGTCGGCATGTGCAGGGCAGGCTGGTGGGCAGGCGGGTGGGCACGCGAGTGGGCACATCCGTATGTTCTTGTACCAGGGTATTTGGTCGTCTGGGAGATGGGCAAACTCCTCTCGTGGCGGGTGTCTGGGCCGTGATCCTCTAGGCCAGGGTTGAGAGGGGATTGGTGGGAGCCTTTTGTTCACTTTTCCCACTTCAATATTGTATTGGTTTGGTATGTGTTGGTTTACTAGAGTTTTATTGTGATTTCGCGCTACGGTCATTGTTACAAAGGGTTTGGAAGAAATGTGTATATATTTTTAATATAACACCTGTTTGGAGTAATTTGTAAGTGTCCTTGCTTTGTGTGCTCATTGCGGGCTTTCAGTCACCCTCACCTCTCTTGAGACCTAGTCTTGACCGCCGCGATCGCTACCCTGATTGGTCTGGCTTGTCCAGAGGTTACCCTGTTCCAAGTAATTAGGTTGGCCTTCTGAACCTCTGCGCCTCCAGGACAGAGTTCAGAAATCCGTCTTAACAATAGCCTATGATCCAACTATCTGCCACAGGTGTCCTTCCAGATTCGTCCAGGTGGGTCAGGTGGTGAGTCAAACGCTTACTGATCACTTTAAGGAGGTATCTTTAAGAAGGGATGCCCATCCTATGGTTCATATTTGTGCAATAACTGCCAATCCACCCATTTCTTACAAATCAATGCTGAGCTGGTTCTTGGTTGCCCCCATGTGGTGTTGCACAGGGTCTGCCACCTGGCCTCATGGTTCAGGATATGGCCATGGCAGCCTGACTTCTCATGAATGCCCTGCAGTCCATCCCAATCTTTATGATTGCGAAGGTGGTGGTTCTAACACACCACTGTGCTGCTACAACTATTGTTGCGATTTGTCTGTTTTCCGTACATGCATGGTGCAGTCATTCATCAACCTTCTGACATTACACATATGGGTGCTGTGATTCAGCCATTGGCACTTGGGGTTAAGCAGGGTCATGGTAGATGTACGATGGTGTGTGTGATTTGGGCCGCCGCAAACAACGCTGGCCACTTCATGCGTTTTGAGGTTGGTGACACCATGAATGCGGCCAGCACCACCTGGGGATACTGTTCATGTACTCTGTATTTGAAGTATTAGGGGGATCAGGACAATGCAGTGAAGAGCCTGTTTTGAGGGCTTTTCTGAAGGAAAGGTTGTTTTCATTGCAGCGGATGTGCAGAGAAAGAGTGTTCCAGATGGTGGCCCTAGGATAGAGAAAGCCGAGATGACCAGCTCTGGTAGAGTGGTGCTGTTGAATAGCCAGGAGGAGAACTGAGCCTGATCAATGGTTTCTGGGTGGCTGGTAGTAGATGATTTTGCTCTGAAGGAACTCTCGTCCCATATCATGGAGGGCTTGGTGTGTGATGCACATGGTTTTGAAGGTTGCTCTTAGGCTAACTGGGAGCCAGGGCAACAATCTGAGTGTGGGCTGATGTGTTCTCTCGGCAAGAAGGCAAGGAGCAGTCTGGCTGCAGCATTTTGGAAATGTTGAAGTTTCCTGAGCTGGCATGCAGGGACACCAAGATAGAGGGAGTTGACATAGTCCAAGTGGGATATGACAATGGCCAGTATTGCAGAGACTCTTCGAGGCTAAGAGAGGTAAGGAAATATTTGAGGATGCTTAAGTGGAAGTGTCATGTCCTGGATATGGATCTAATGTGCTTGGAGAGGGCCATATCTGATTCTATGGTGCATCCAAGACTTCTGACGGCGGTGGAGACGGCAGGAGGGGCTCCAAAGACAGCTGGCCATGGTAGAGATTGAAAGATCAGAGCAGTATGGATGCATATTAGGATCTCTGATTTGCCTGGGTTGAGAATTGGGTGGTTGTTAGAAATCCAATGGTTGATGCACGAGAGACAAGAGGAGAGGTAAGGAGGTGGGGAGGCTTGGATGTTGGGGACTTTGAAAATAATCTGTGTATCATCTGCGTAGTTGTAGCAGGTAAGGTTGTGTGAGCAGATGAGAGCTGGCAGTGGGCTTAGGTAGAGGTTGAAAAGTAGTGGTGAAAGAGAGGCTCCTTACAGCAACCCTTTTGTAAAGGAGGTGATTCAATTAAGGGCAGGGTCTTGGATGCCCAAGGTTAGGAGCCTGTTCCTTAGTAGTGTGTAGTTGATTGTATTAAAGGCTGCAGATAGATCCAAGAGGATGAATGTGGCACACACCTCTGAGTCTGCAGTTCTTGTTTGTTCATCCCAGATGGAGACCAGAGAAGATTCCATTCTACAGAGGGTCCCCTCCAATACAAAAATGTACCAGCTGCCAATGACACTTTTATTTGGCTCTGATTTATTCAGCAAATGGTGTCCTTGGGTGACATTAATCTTTAATTTTATCCAACAGAACATAAACAAAAGTGATTTATTTTAAGAGATTGAAAAGTAATCAACAGGCAAAACGTTATAAGATATGAAAAATATCCACACACAAAAGAAACATACAAAAGCATGTTTATATGATTTTATATTTCAAAAATATGTATGCATTTTTCAGCCAGGAAGACTGCACAGTGATGTCTGGCCTTAGGGAGTTTTGGTGAGACACATTCCTTCTACTTTTGTGGCCATATTGACTCAGTCCCTCATTCTTATAAGGCTGGTTAATTAACTGGATGAGTCCAGCAAGAAAAAATAACGATGTGATATTATTATTATTATTATTTGTATAATTATTAATATTATTATTATTACTAATAATACTACTAATAATAATATTAATATCAATAGCAGCAGCCGCAGCTGTAATAGCAGCAGCATTGTTATTAATATGCTTCCCCTTAATTTCCTAATTCTGCCTTTTTTTCCTGCAGATTTGTCATTTCATTGTCTTTGTGCTCTGTTTTTCTTTACATTGGGGGGAGAGTTGCAGTGTATTAATGACCTCGGGATGCCCTTCACAGTTAAATGTTAGGCAGAATGTGTGGATGTGGCAATATATTTCAGCACGTTAACACTACTGCATCTTTTAGCTAAAAAAAAGTGCACCAAAACCTAAGGTTTTCTCATAAAAATAAAAGACTTAAGGGCAGTGGAAGGCCGCTTTGAATTTGGAGGAGTATGCAAATGTGTGGATGAATAAATCAGTCACCTGCTGTTTGATTTCTTAACATACAAAGAAACGCATCCCCTTCCAGTCTTTCTTTTAACTCCCACAAGGCTGTGTCTCTTCACCTCCAAATGTTGATTGATGATGTCACATACACAAAAGAGCGCATTTAGGCTAATAAGCCAACTTGAAGAGACATTGAAAGGTTGGAATTATGCGTGGCAGAAGACAACTTTGTAAGCTAAATCACACTTAATTAATAATGAAACACATCAAAGGGTAAACGGAAGGGATCACACAAGCCTCACGATTTCTTGGCTGCAATTCGCAGTTTTTTCTAGAACCGCCTTTTATATTCAGCCAAAGAAAATATAAATACTCAACCCTTAATAAAAATCAGTTTTTGTACACGTATAATCGTGAATTTAAGAGGGGTTTCCAAAGTGATATTTTTTAATGCAACGAGGTGCAAAAGAACATCATAAATTTGCGGGGCTAAACACACGCACCGAGGCCACCAAAAGATGTGCTTCGCGGTGTAATTGAGAGGCAAGCAAACAAGCACAGAGATGTTACACCTCGACACAATTTTCAGTCGATATATTTACCCTGTCAATTGTCAGGTGCAAGCAGAAAACTAAATGAAGGACCATTAACATAAAATACGGAATACATTGCAGAGTTGACCCCCACGTCATTAGTAGTACTTTTATTCAGTTCTACATTTCCAGAAACATGACTTTGCATTCTTGAACTTCCCAATTTCTAGTAGTCCATTTTAAATATGTGCCTGCAGGTTCCATAATGCAAAGCACTCTAAAATGCGTGGATTGAATACGGTTGGTACGCATCACTTGGGATCATTTGGAAACTTTGTCATTTAAATCTTACCATGTTTCACTTGTATCAGCTCGTACTACCAACCATTAATGTTCATGTATATGTCTAGCTCCTGGTGCAGCCTGCGTCTATGAACATCCAGTACAGATCTCACTCTGTGAAAGTGAGCCTTCAATGGGGTTAGGGGCGTTCTTCATAGGATGGGGCTTCAGCTCTACACTTAACACACTTGGCTCCCGTGCAGCAGAACCCGCTTAGTGCCAAGGTCGTGAAACCTCTCCAGGCCAACTCGCACTTTCATCATTCTGAGGCCACACATTGAGTAGCACAATCGTGGGTCATAATGGGAAATGTTCACACCTCTTTAAGAAAGTGTTCTGAAACCACTACCCATTGCATGCAAGTATACACAGAACAGTAATTATTGTATTATTGTGCAACATAGCAAGCTGAATCTGCCCCACACATTTCCCAGGAAAACTAAAAGGCCCCCATTTTAGGTGTTATAGTTCTTATACGTGTCAATGAATCGGGCATTTGAAGTTTTGCCAAATAAGAGGACTGATTCTCAGAGAGAGAATGTGATTTTAGTAATATACAGAAGCCAACATTTCCATTTCCAAATGTATTGTTCATATTAGTTCAACACAAACAATGAATTGCCAGGGCAAGACAACTCCACAGCACAGCCTCGACCAGTACAATTCTGAAACATGACACGCGCAGCCACGGCAGCGTCGGGTAACGTCCTCTAAATACTGCTTCGCAGCAACAACGGTGTGTGATTAATGATAACAGATAACCGAGTGTATCGATGCTGTGTGCTACTACTGCGTGCCAGGGAGTGTCGATCGCATACAAAGCATTAACGCAAAGTGCCTGAGTCACGTATTTCGATTGAACCTCTTCCATTTTCGGCATAAATGCTAGACCTGCTGTCCCAGTGTCCCCGTCCAGCATGAGGTACCCATCATTCACAGGCGCCAGTCATCCCCAAATGGCCGACAACTATTGGACCAGTGACAAGTAGGACATTGCTTTTGGTCGAAGATAACATGTGTCAATCTGGACAGCTTGTATTGAGCTTAGTTATTCCTTTAATGAATTGCAAACCATAACGAGAACATTTCCTGAAAAGCATTCCAAAGCATATTTATGTTTGAGAATATTTAAACATTTTACAATGTGGTGTGGTTTCCAGAAACACTGCAATAATTGCGTGAGGTTTTCAAGTAGTAGTAGTGAAATTGTTTATTTCGGGCAAAAGCCCACACAACATACACACATGCAAAACAAATAAATGGCACGTCACAATTGCACAGAAAATATAAGGAAATGAACTCCAGGGGTTTGGCTCCTTTAGCAAAACCTTGCTAGAAAAGAGCCAAATACCCGATATTTATATCATTTAAACCTGAAACAATGCCCATGAAGAAAAGCAAAGGTAAACTTTCCTTTAATGAAGAACTCCTGTAGCTCAAACGTGGTCGTGGCCATTTGGCCTTGCAATATCTAGAAAACAGCAAGGTTGCATGTAACAGTGCTAATATGCTACTAGGCTGCTAATGTGGCAATGTGCAAGTACATATCCTCCATACTCATGTCCCTCTGCCCTTCCTACCTTATCTCAATCAATGGCAGATTATGCTCTCTGGTTAATAGCCACATTTAAGATCAGGATAAATGAGCACTAATTGCTCTTTTCTTTAGGGCCAGTTTGACATATGTGATCATTTTGTGCAAGCCTGTGGGATTTTCGAGGGCAAGTCATTCTTTTTCAGTGTCCAGGTCGCCCACTGGCTCTAATGAGTGCATTAGAGGAATGAGGTATATATATATATATATATATTTCTCAGTGCGCTATACAGGGGCAGGAAAAAAGAAAATACCCAGCAATGTCATCTGGAGCAATGAACCAGGCTTCTCTGACAGAATCGGCCAGTCTAGACTTCATGGGATTAAACCAGATATGTCCCATAGACTGAGTTTCCCATAATTCCCTGATCAAAGTATTCCATAGGGACACTGTTCTTTCTGACCACGTTGTAATCTAAAATTTGAGAACTTTTCGCAAGATTAAGTCATTGAAAAAGGAGATATTCAGTTCATAGTGCACACTCTGGTAATATAGTGATTTTTAGTAATTTTTGCAGCAAGTGAATGATTGACATCCTGAGGAACAATTGCTGCTTATTTCAAGCCACATTCTTCAGTACAAGGTCTCATGCCATCTTTACCACACTGATCAAATGGTAACCAAGGGCCTTCCACCAGCTTCATGAGTCACTAGAGATATGGGCCTGATTTACAAAGTTTGTTTCAATGGGATTGCGCCATTGTAAATCTTTTTTTTTTAAAACAATTACGCAAGTTGACTCCCATAATCAACATTCACCTCACTAACCTCCTCATCCTCCCACTGGCGGCTGGTAATATTTTTTATTGGAGGGGCGTAAATCATTCCCAGAAAAGTGTGTAAGTGACCGAACGTAGTGTGGGACCCCGGACCAACCAAGGTGGTATCGGGACAATAGGGGGTATACCGTAAGAAAATGTTTAAAATAGTGGGTTAAAATGGTGCATTTTGCAGTATCCAGTGATTTCAGCGAAAACAATTTCAGAGAGGGATTCTATAAATGAAACAAAAACAGAGAAAATAACACTGAATTAAAATACATGGGGGGTGGCTTATGGGTATACAAGGGGTGGGGAGAGGATGGGGTTGGGCTTAAACTCATAGGGAAAAAGGGGGTCTCAAGGTGACCCCCAAACAGAAAAAAAACAAATTCTGTAATTTTTTTCGCTGTTTTTTTCGTAAAAAATCCCTCTCTGAAATTGTTTTGTCGGAAATCACATAGAACCCATTTAGCAGCATACCTTGTATGAAAGATTGTTTCAAAAGCCACACAGTTTACATTTGTTTTGTATGTTTACAAATGAAAAGATCCAATAGATGGTTTTCTCTTCAAATTAGAACTAAATGTTTTGACATATCATGTTAACTTACATTTATTTTCCTAGCATCCACGTCTTCCTCAGGATTAATACAATTTAGGTTCCACATCTGAAAATTGTAGCTGGTTTGTTCTTGTCTTGTTCACATATTACAACTTCTAATATCTTGATGTACATATTTTCCCTAAACAATTACAAAATAACTGTATCAGTACTTTGTTATTGTGACTACTTTCAATTCAATTTCAATTATAAAATATGATAATAAGAGAAAGCCATGCAGATTGTCTGTTTTTTTCGATATCATTTAATAGCATTGCTTATGAATAACATATGAATTATCATAGGATATTTGGGAATCCTTCTGGGGATGACCAAATATCCTGTATTTAAATTAGATTTTTGTCAAACGATTTTGATATGTGTTTGTGTGCATGATGAATCAATGTGAATGCGACTTAATTGGTGTAATAGAGTGAGAATCGGATTATTCAGTATATTTGTTTTAATATTCAGGACTTTTGTATACATTTGTGACATTACAAATATGTTAATATTAAATGAATGTTGATCCTTCTACACACTTTTATTTTATTATTTCTTTGACTATGTGCAGTCTAAATGCTTTTTTTGTGTGGATAAAATGATGTTATTATTGAAAATGTTTTAATGTAAATAATACAGTTCAGAGCTGTCCACGTTTGTGAATCACTGTGTGTATATTATATCGTCAGGGACACACAGTGGGCTAGACAGAGGATGTTATATATGCATAAAGGAATTTCAGCACAAATGGGTGGCTTGAAGTAGGGGCGTGTAATGTTGACGAGGCTTACCTGCTCACACTCTCTCTGGTTACTAGAGCTGTTATTGTTATAAAGAGAGGGGAGTCCTCTATCTTCTTAATAGTTCTTAATTGCTTGCCATATTCTCGCTATGCCAGCGGACGAAAACAAGAAAATACCTTGCAATGTCATCTGGAGCAATGAACCAGGCTTCTCCACCAGCATGGATCAGCCTAGTAAACCAGATGTTGACCATGGACTGATTTGCCCATCATTCCCTTTTCAAAGTATTCAGTAGGGACACTGTTGGTCCTGACCAGGTCTTAACCCAAAATTTGAGAACTTTTCTCAAGATTAAGTCATTGCAAAAGGAGCTGTTCAGCTCAGAGTGCACAATCGGGTAATTTCTTAATTTGTAGTCATTTGAGCAGCGAGTGAATGATTAACACCCAGAGGAACAAATGCTGTTTATTTCAAGCCGCACACTTCAGTACAGGGTCTCATACCATCTTTACCACACTAATCAAATGGTTACCAGGGCCTACCTGCTTCATGAGTCACTATAGACATAGACTTCCATAATCAGCCTCCACCTTACTAATTTGCTCATACTAACAGTGCGGCTGGTGATTTGTTTATTGGAGGAGTGTAAATCATTTCCAGAAAAGTGCCTAAGTCAGTTAGTGTAGCATGGGAGTCAGGCCCAACCAAGGTGGTGTCGGGAGGGCAGAGGGGTTTTCCTCTCGCAAAAAATGTTTCAAATATTGCTTTAACATTGTGCATTTTGCAGCATACTGTGTGTGAAAAATGGCGTCAAAGCCACACGGTTTGTATAGTGACAAATTAAAAGTTTGAATAGATGCAAGTCCCAAACAGCAGGCAGAACATTTTCCAACTCATATTCATGATGGTTTTGACCACAACATATACAGTATAAAAAAACAGGATAGTGTTGGCTGTGCCCATGCACGTCCATGCATGCTGCACCAATTCATGCCAGAATTACCATATAGAAAACTGCCATGTCACAGTTAAGAAATATATTCAGACTAGCGCTATCAATGTAGGCCAGTCTAGCCATGTAATAACACTTTTCATGTTCAGAGCCTTTATGCCAAGTAAAACATGCCACATGAAGAAAATGTAACTACGCTGGCTGCATCAGTGTAGGCCTGTAGAGCCACAAAGCAGCAGTTATGTTTTATTTAACCATTATGGCCATTAGAAAGTGCCATGCCAGTGCCAGAGTAAGAAAACACAAACATCCAAACATGGTACATGTTGTTACGTGGCTAGGCTTGGCTGCAGACAAACCGGTTATATTTTCTGCCTCTGGCATTGCATTTCCATTACTTGTCAAAATGGTTATAGCACGCATGATAAGTGTTATCTATTATGGGGCTAGACTGGCATACAGTGCTGCAGCCAGTATGGTTTAATTTATTTATTTATTGAGCATTTGTTAGGCGCTTATACAACTGAATAGTGTTTCAAATCCACAAGGCTAAATGGAAGGGGAACAGGGAAACAATGACAATGCAAAAACAGTAAAATACAGTCATGGGTCCTACAAGGCCTTGTGGCATTCAGGCATGCAATTGCAGTGAGGAGATGTATAGGAGATATGGAGGTTATGTTTTCTGACTCTGGCATGAGATTTGTTATGGGCATCAAGGTTAAAGCAAACATGATTACCAAACACTGATTGCCAGACTGACTGCAGCAATATAGGTCATTCTAGAAACATAACACCTCTTATCATGTTTGCTTTAACGATGACGCCCAGTGAAAAATGCCATGCCAGAGGTATAGTGCTTAACCAGACTTCCTGCAACAATGTAGTACAAGGTAGCCACATATCGACACTTATCATGCCTGATACATATTGGTTGTCATGTTTACTGGGAATCATGGTTCAAGCAAACATACCACAATGTTTGCCTCACCATTGATGACCAGTAAAAAAGCACAATATCTCTCCCGGTGACCCCAAATCAGAGGTCCACTCATCATACCTGCAGCCCCAGTTCAGACTGCTCCACCAGGTCTTGTGATGGCTCTCCGTTTCACCACAACATATACAGGAAGCAGGGTGTGCTCCCTGTTACCTGCACATGTGCTCAGGAGGCAAAGCTTCCCCTGGAGCATGTTCCAGCAGCTCTGAATGTGCAGTGATGCGCAAGAGAGTCCTCTATATACATTCATATCTGCAGTACCCCCTCCTAATGGACCATGCAAGGGTGGGGAAGCAAAACTCCCCTGGCTTTACATGGTCCATTGGGCATGTACGCTGGGGAACAAACTGTCAAAGGGAAACCACATTTCTCTTCGACAGTTCAAGCCAGCCCAGTAGCACTCACTCAGCTGCATGTTGCATAAATAAATGTAGAAATAAATGTACCACCACTAAAAGTATCTATAAAAGGCAACTATTGCTACCACCAATAAAGGACATATCATAATGCCATTTTCTTATATTATATATAGCATGCTAAGCAGCAACTTAAGTGGCTGAGAACTGTAGTCAGAAGCTATTATAACTAGACAAAAAGTGCAAGAGCAATCCGTCAAAGGTGGTTCTGACCTATATGAAAAAAGAAGGATGAAAGCATTTCTATGTCAACTAATTGCATTTTCCTTCTTTTGTGCTGGGTGTGCAACATTATTCATGTAACTATGCATATAATGTTCTGTATGTGCTGGTCATGGGAATTATTGTCAGCTTCTGCAGGCAAAGTAAAATGCACCAACAGGAAAGATGATGAAACGAGTTCAGTTTCCACAGCTTTATCCACAAGCAGTATCACTTCAGTTTTACATTTCCTCAGAAATCGCAGCAAAGAAACTATAGATAGAGAGACATGGGTATCGGTGGGTTTTGTAATGTAAATAAAATACATACACTATATTCATCAAAGCTGAAATATTTTCTGGAGAATTTGCGTTCATAATAGATATCGTCTTTTAACCATATCACCAATCAGAAAACTACCAGAAAGTGATAAACCAACATTGGGGAGTTGAGGACAAAGTGAGCTAAATTAATGTTCTGTTCCTTATACCCCCTTCCATAATATCCTCCTTGTAATCTGATGGTTTCCTCTACTAAACTTCCTTCTAACCAAACTTCCTTCTCCTGACCAAAACAGAAATAATGATCTCCCCAGAGGATAACACAACACACACACACCTAAGCTGACAACCTTGCATGGGAACCCAACAGGAGACATCTGGCGTGATAAAAAAACCTGGGAATACTCATGGACAACGGACTCTCAATAGAACCACAAGTTAAGGCAATAGCAAATAAATGATTCTACCTCATGGGACTAATTAGAGGGATAATCCCCTACCTCACCTTCCCACACAGAACCCTCACAATCATCTTCTTGTAATTATCAAGAATAGACTATGCATAGAACCTCTACCTTAGAATGCCAGAACACCTCACGAAAAAAGCAACACATCCAAAATACTGCAGTAAGACTACTCCTGAGACTAAACAGAAGAGACCACATCACACCAGCCCTGAAAAGCCTACACTGGCTTCCAGTAAAAAACACATTAACTTCAAAGCCCTCTTCGTCGCTCATAAATCACTACACAGAAAAGGAGCTCAATGTATGCAAGCCAAAATCATCCACTACCAACCAGGAAGAAACCAAGATCAAGCAATGACCTCCAAATCGAAACAAAACACTACGTGAAAAGCAAATTTGGAGGAACCACATTCTCCCCTTTGATTGCCAAACTATGGAACTCGATAACCGAAGGAAATAAAAATGACAGAAGATCACCCAACCTTCAGAAAATGACTGAAAACCTGGCTATTCAATTACCAAAGACAAGCATAAAAACAGGCACCTCCCATAACTCATACCCAGACCCAGGGCAACCATGGTACACTATGGGTCCTGGAATCAACAATAATAAAACATACACTACTAACTACTAACTGCCCCCGCTCCTCACTCTTCTCCCACATACCTGCCACATACCGCACTTGCCTATATGGGCTGCCCTTACTACACAAAAACACACAAGCCACACATCCACCACAAGAAAAAACTGATGCAAATAACAAATAACCCATACACTTGTCCTTGCCCATCTGCACACAATAACCCCAGTGCACACAATCAAATCACACTCAGAAAGCAAGCACACACAGATGCCAGTTTCTCCCAGTTCTGCAAGCTTCAGCAGAAGAGGACAACCTCTATCCTATCCCTCTTGCCTACCCAACCCTTTCTTACGAAGCCACGTGAGTGCCTGGAGACCACGCAAATGGTAGCGGTGAATGGTATAAATCAACATAACATAACAAAACATAACATAACCGGTTTTAGAGATGTGGCACTTTTCTGAGTGGTATCCATCCATATTGTTGAGCACATTATGTTATAATTATATGATTAAATGATCTGTGTCAAGATTTTTTAACAGAGGTTTCATTCAGAGACATCAGCAGGACGTTGATATTCCCTCTCTGAATTAGTTGGACTATGATGTTTCTGACTAAATTGACCAAACTGCAGACAGGGAATATATACAAACAACTCATTGGGTGATAAGTGAATGGCATTAACACATTTTCCATTAGGCTTCCCTTTTTAAATTTATATCCAATTTATAATAATTGAGAAAGGTTATTCCTGTGTCACAAATTGCACATGATATGATGTGTGACATGACACAGGGAGTCAGATAAATGCATACGATCACAAGGTACACATTGCATCCTTCTAAATGATCAAAATGCCATAGTTGACAATGCCATAGAAATAAATGTCATGTCATGTTATATTGATTTATACGGTGCACCGCTGCCATTTCCATGGTATCCAGGTGCTCACCGTGGCTTTGTAAGAAAAGTTGGTAAGGTTGGTTAGTGAGGGAGAGAGGGATATGGTAGAGGTTGTGCTCATCTGTTGATGCATGCAGAACCAGGAGTAACTGGTGTTTGTGCATCTGAGCTTTTTTGGTATGCTTTGTTATGTGCACTGGGCTTGTGTCTTGAAGAGTGTCATCCACTATCTGAGTGGTTTGTTGTTTGCAGATGTTGGGTCTGTAGCATGATTAGAATGGGGTGTGTGGTTTCAATATTTGGTGGGTTATTCGGCCAGGTCCCTGGGAATGTGTAGTACATGAGAGATTGTGGGTGTGTGGAAAAGAGAAGGGGGGATTGGTTATTTGGCTTCTGTTAATCTCTGGTTGTTGAGTAGTTTTATTGTCGATGTCTTCTTTTGGGTTTCCATGCTCAGTGGCCAGCTCAGGTATGCCTGTGTTGTATTGTCTTTCTGAAGAGATCATTATTTCTGTTTGGGTTAGACTTAGCTTGAGGTTGCTGTTTGTCATTCATATGTTTGTCAGTGAGGCATTTGTTGAGGGTGTTGTCGGGGTCACAGTCAGAAGTTATCATGACGATGATTTGGGTGTCACCTGCATGGTTGTAGGCTTTCTGTCTATGGGTTTGAATATGTTTCAATAGGGGGTCATGCAGATGTTGAAGAAAAGACGAGAGAGGATTCATCCTTGGTGTACACTGTAGGTGATATATTTAGTGTTTGATGTAAATGGTGGTAGGTGTGTTCTTTCGGTTTGGTTGGTGAGGATAGATTTCAGCCATTGTAGTGCAGAGCTTTTAATACTGCATTCCTGTAGTTTATTTGTTAGCATTTTCTGTCTGATTGTGTTGTCTGTGTTTATTTTTAGGTTGCCCCATATGGAGAGGAGTGCTGATTAAGTTCCTCTCAGGGGTCCTAATCCGACTTGGGATTGGTCAAGTATTCAGTTGATTTCTACACAATTGAGTAGTTCTTTGTAGATGTGGTTCTTTAGGAAGTTTGCTGGCTATGCTAGATTTGATACAGGTCTGTAGTTAGTAGGTTCTTCTGTTTTTCCTGTCTCATCCGTTAGGAGGGGATTTATGTACTCTAATGTGAATGATTTTGGTGCTTTCCTGTGTTTAGGAATAGATTCATTATTAGTCAGAGTTATAAGGATGGTGTTTTGTAGTTGAGAAGTTATTTGCAAATACCCGGTGGGCATGGGTCACTTCGAGATCTGGCGGTGTTGGTGTCTTTTATTAGTTTGTCAAAACTTTCCATGCTTATGGGTTTGAATCGATCGAGTTTGATGGAGTGCTGCTTTCTGGGAAGGTGTTTGTGGTATTTTGGCCTGTGTCGATGGTCCTTTGCATTTCTTCTCTTTTTGCTCTTAGATGGGTCGTGATATTGTCACATAGGGATTGTGATAGTCTCATGCAGTTGTTGCAAGAAGTTTTTTATTAATTCCATTGATGATCGTGAACATTTATTTTGGTGGGTTTGTTGCTGATTGGTTTCTTGTGGTGTAGTATGCTTTTTTGGCTCTCGGTACTGCTGATCTGCATATTTGTATTTGTTATTGTAAGTTAGTTTTGTCCAATTGATTGTAGTGTTTGCTGCATTGTTTTTCCAGTTTACATTTTTTTTTTTAGGTTCCATCAGTTCTTCTCTGTGATTTTCTTTGGAGTGGGTTTGGGGAGTATTAGGGGTGCTAATTAATCTAGCATGTCTGTCGTCCAGGTGTAGAACTTCTCTTCCATTGTGTCCGGTGTCATTTTATTTAGCTGGGAGGTGTTGGGTTTGGTAGATTCCAATATATCTGTTAGGGTTTCCAGGTCAAATCTTTTTGAGTTTCTTTTGTATTTAGCTGTGAGTTTTATGTTTGTGGGCATCATGTGTTTCAAGATGTTTATGTGAATGGGATCATATAGTGGTCGATTCACATGATTGGTACCCATGGAGCATCAGCCGAGAATCCATCTCCAGATTGCATCTAAAGTGTGTCCCACTGTATGGGTGGAACCATTTAGTATTTGTATGAAGTGATGTGGTTCTACTAGAGCACTGCAGGAGTTTGTGGTGGTTTCATTTTCGCTTTCAAACCAAACGTTGAAGTCCTCCAGAACAATTGTGTTGTCATGGTTTTTAGAGAAGTTGTCTAAGGCATCAGTGACATTCGTGGTGAAGTTGAGGTTGTAGGTGGGTGGTCTGTAGATCAGAAAGAACAGTAGGTTGGATTGGTCATTGATCTTCGGAATGACTAGTAGCGATTTGCAGTCTTCTATGTTGTTTGAGGGGAGAAGTATTTCTGTATTTGTATTTATTTATTTGTAGAGCGCAAACAAGCCCGGAGGCATACGGAGTGTTGGGCAGATGTGATTTTGTGCACTAGTGCAATTCCGCCTCCTCTCCTGTTTTCTCTGCAAGAGTGTGTTTGTGTGTAGTTGCCCGGTATGGCTTCTTGGGCGATTACTTTGTAGTTGTCAGATAGCCCATCTACATCTTCGCTTAAGATTTTTTAAATTTCTGTTTTTTTCTTTGCCATAGATCATATGTTGAGGTGGCTGCCGTGAAGTATGTGTGAGCTGGCTTGCGCTTTAAGTGTTGTTTCTTGTGTTTCACTTGGGGCGGTCACTATTGATTCTTCGGCTCTCTCTAGAATGAGTCTGTTTTTTTGCTATGTGTGCAGTTGAATCATATGTCCCTTCATTGAGGAGTTCCATTAAGTTGTGCAATGGATTTCTCTGTACTGTTTCATTGCAGTGGGGTGTTCAGTTGTCCATGTGGTCCTTTTTCCAATCTCTGGTTATGTAAGGGGTGTGTATGGTTAGGGATTCAAGCTGAGCTCTGCTTCTTACAGGTGTATTTCCAAAGTTATTTTCCATGTTGCTGGATTCTGAGCATTGTGGTGGGTGGTTTGATATTCTGGTGGGGTCCATTCTGGTGTTCCTTGGGTCCTTTTTTTGTGGGTTGTTTGTTGCTGGTGCGGTAGTATTGTAGGTGCAGAGCTAGCAGAAAATGTATGATCGTTTTTACTTTTAGATGTGAGGTTTCATTTGTCTTTCTTGTTCTGTTTTTAATTCTTATTTCCTTGCCCTTCTTGTATTGGGGCATGTTTGTGATTGCAGTGTTTCGTGACTGTTGTGGATCGGTGTTCTACTCCGGATCTGGTTGTGCCTTAATCTGTTTTGGTAGTAGGCCCCTAGTTGGGGGGTGCTCCCTTGCTGATAGGCCCATTTGGTTTTGATCTTGGAAGGTAAGCCATAGTGTTAGATGATTGTTGACTGGATACATTGATGTGGGGCTAAAGACAGTGGCAAGGGCCAAGCTGTGGTTATAAGTTTGTGGTGGCTTGCTTTGTCACAGAGGTCACAGTTGTGTTCCTGGGGGAAACCCCTCCCAGGATTGTTTTTTTTAATCCCTCCAAAGTTCTCTGGGGTTCTTGGTGATATGGGTTAAGTTGTTAGGTTTGCGGCAAGCAAGATTGGATTTCCCGGGGCATAGCTTCTTTGTGTGGTCTGTTATTTTGAGACTGACAATTCTTTTGTGGGGAATTTATCAAAGATTCTTGGTGTTGTGTTACTGAAATAGCCAATTCTTTGTGGTGCGCTACTGGAATAGACAATATATTGGGAAGCTAGAGGCCTCCATGTGGAATTTGTCTCATGGTTGGAATATTTTCTTGGGTTGGGTCTCTGGATTTCAGTGGGGGTTTCAAAGAAGAGAAATTCAGGTGGTTAGAGTTAAAAGTGACAGATTTCTGAGTGGTCCAAAAAAGCATTTGGGTTAGCGGGATTAAGTTTTGGGCTGCAGTACACAAAGCAGTGGGATCCAGGGGAAGGGGAATTCTGTGAGTTTTTTTCACAAGGATTTTAGGTTTGAGGTAGGATTAGCAGGTCTCAGGGTTCAGGAAATTGTAAGGATTAGACTGGAGGTTTCCAGGTGGCTATGCTTGAGAGTGATAGAGTTCAGATTGTTGAAATTCAGAGCAGCAGAGCAGTCCAGTTTTCAGTGTGGGTATTCAAAGTAGCAAGCATTCAGAATCAAAAAAATGTTGGGGGCAGTCTGGAACTAATTAGTACAATTTGAAGTGGCTAATTCCTAAGTAGCCTAAGTCGTTAGGATCTGGTAGTAAAGAGTTTAGAATAAAGATATTCGACTTCAGGAGGAATCAGGTCGGTGGAGTTTTAAAGTGGTTAGGTTTAGGAGCAGCAGAATTGAATCATTATAGTTTTAGAATGGCTCAGCAGTGAGAGTTCCGAAAAGTAAATTTATGGGCAGAAGGAAGAAATTGGTGCTGTTATTAGTGTGGCTGAATTTCAGAAGCAGTAAAAAACCACACAAGTGTGTTTTTTGAGTGGGTAATTCAAAGGTTGCTAGATTCAAGCAGTAGAGTTAAAGGCAAACTCCAATTTGTTTTGTATAGTTCCAAGAGGTGAAGCCTTACCGTAGTAAAAAGATGTGGAAACCTCACAGTAGCATAATTCCCAACTGGCGAGACTTTACAGTAGCAAAGTTCAAAGTGGTAAGATACAGAACAGAGAGTTGAAAAATGTCCATGGTAGAGGAAATCAAAGAAGTCAAGTTCAAGTAGTGGTGAATATCTCACAGTGGCTTGATAACATGAAAAAACTTCACAGTAGCAAAAGTGAAATTGTGGTGAATCATTTTGGAAGTGAGGTTCAAAAGTTGTTATGCTTCACAGTGGCAACAATTAATGAGGCAATGAGGCAACTTCAGGATTGCTAAATTCCAGGTGTTGAAACCTCATATTAGCAGATTCAAATGTGGTGAAACCCCATAGTAGCAACACTCAAATGTGATGTTACCTCACAGCAGCAAAAGTCAAATGTGGAAAAACCTCACAGAAGCAAAAGTCAAATGTGGGAAAACCTCACAGAAGCAAAGTTCAGATGTGGTGATATCCCACAACAACAAAATTCAAATGTGATGAACCCCGCAGCATCAGGATTAAGAGGGCTCAAGATTCAAAAACAGCACATCTCAGAATATTGCAAATCTCACAGTAATACCGTTCAAATGTGGAGAAGCCTCACAGCCACAAAGTTCAGATGTGGTGAAACCCTTCAGCAGCAGGATTTAAACATGGTGAAACCTCAAAGTAGCACAACCATAATGCAGAAAAAAACCCCAGTAGCAAGAAACTCCAATAATGTGAAACCCCACAGTAGCAAACTCAAATGAAGATGGAACCTCAAAGCATCAAAGTTCGAACACAGCGAGACCCTACTGCAAGAGAACTTTGATGTGATGAAACCCCTGCAGCAGCAACATTCAAATGTGATGAGACCCCACAGTGGCAGGAGTCAGAGTGGACATGATTTGAAAACAGCAGAAATCAAAATGGTGCAAATCTCACAGTAGCAAAATTCAAACGTGGAGAAACCTCACAGTTGCAACATTCAGATACAGTGAGGTCTCACAGTGACAGCAGTCACATATGGTGAAACCCCACAGTCGCAAGATTCAAATGTGGTGAAGCCTCACGGTAGCAAAATTGAGTGTTGTGAAACCCCAGAGTAGCTAACTTCAAATCTGGTGAGCCTCACAACAGCAGAATTCAAATGTGGTGGGCCCTTACAGCGGCAGAATGGAAATTTGCCAAAATCACACAGTAGCAAATTCAAGTGCTGTGAAACTTCACAATAGCAAATTGAAATGTGGTGAAACCTCACAGATGCAGAATGCAAATGTGCTGAAACCCCTAAGTAGCAGGAATTAAATGTGGCAAAATTCAACAGGTGCAAAATCCAAGTAAGGTGAAACCACACAGCAGCAAGACTCACTGCGGTAAAATCTGATATTATCAGAACCCAAATGGGAAATCCCACAGTATCAATGTCCAAATGTGGTGAAACCTCACATTAGCAAGACTCAAGTAATGTCACAGTAGCAGAACTAAATGTGGAGAAACCCCACAGTCGCACGATTCAAGTGTGGTGAAACCTCAGAGTAGCAACATTCAAGTGTGGTGAAACCTAACAGGAGCAACATTCAAGTGAGGAGAAAACTTCACAGTGGCAAAGTGCAAATGCCCTGAAACCTCACAGTAGCAAAAGTCACATATGGTGAAATAAAAATGTCAAATATGGTGAAATGACATTGTCAAAAATAGAAATGTAATGAAGCACCACATTAGGAAGAGTCAAATGTGGTGAAAATGTGGTGAAACCTCATGGTAGCTAGGTTTAAATGTGGAGGAACCCCACAATAGCACAATTTCAGTTTGGTGAAACCTCACAGTAGCAAAATGCCAATGTTTGAAACCTCACAGTAGCAAACGTCAAAAGTGGTGGAACCCCACAGTATCAAGAGTCAAGTGTGGTGAAATCTTACAGTAGGAAAATCCAAATATGTTAAAGACCCACAGTAGTAAATTCAAATGTGGAGAAACCTCACAGTAGCAAGTTGTAAATGTGGGGAAACCTTACAATAGCAAGATTTAAATGTGATGAAATCTCACAGTAGCACAATTTAAATGTGGTTAAACCTCATAGCAGCAAAAAACAAATGTCCCGAAACCCCACAGTATCAACAGTCAAATGTGTTGGACTCTCACAGTTGCAACATACAAATGTGGTGAGAGCTCACAGAAGCAAGATTCATAAGTGAGGGAACCACACAGTAGCAGAACATAAAAGAGGGAAACCTCACAGTAGCAAGATTCAAATGTGGAGTAACCCCACTGTCGCAAAATCAAAATGGGGTGAAACCTCATAGTAGCAGAATACAAATGTGGTAAAACTTCACAGGAGCATAATACACATGTGGTGAAACCTCACAGTAGCACATTTCACCACATGTGGTGAAAATGTCACAGTGTCAAATTACAAGGGACCTGGAAACCCACAGTGGCAAAAGTCTAATGTGGTGAAACCTCACAATAGCAGAATTCAAGTGTTGATGAAAACTTCATAGTGGCAAATTGCACATTTCCTGATATGGTGAAATCTCACAGTAGCAAGACACAAATGTGGTGAACCCTCACTGCAGCAAAGCTCTAGTGTGGTGAAACCTTACTGTGGCAAAAATGCAAATGTCCTGTAACCCCACACTAGTGTGGTAAAAACGCAAGTTCAGGACGGTAAAAAGGTTCAAATTTATCAGCTGCAGTATTATCCCACTGAAATTCAGGGGGGGTTGTTGATAGCCGCACAGTCCTACCTATGCACTAAACTGACCCCAACAAATTGTGTACCAGATAAATAATCTATACAAAGTGTAGCTTGAATTACAGGTAAGTATGTTAGGCTTAGCATTTGACCCAGGCACTGTAAATAGGCCTTGGAGCTTGCCATCATTTGAAATGAATCCACATTTTATTAATCTGCCAAGCAACCATAGAAGATAGCTGCACATTGCAAACTACACGTTCCCAGCATCATGTTGTAAGAGATGAGCAGCCTTTGATACTTTCGAGGTCAGGAAGCAAAGCTCATGGGCACCGGGGAATGCATTTTATAATTTGGCATATTAGTTTATGAAACTGGTCAACTGACGGTTTCAAAGTGTCCATGGTAGTTTCAAATTGCCCCAAAGCACATCTCAGCCTGAGAAGTGGTCCGAGTTCCTAAGCTGCAACATTATACAAGTAACTTGTCAACAGTTCAAGGATCTTGTAGTGTCATGATCGATTGTGTTCCCATGAGAAACAGATGGAGATGATCAGCGGCAGATGAATAAAGATCTGCTGGTCATCTCAAATGTCTCAATGTTTTGGCACTACGATGTGGGAATTGTGGGCTAGACTGTGACATCACAGAGCGGGCAAAGGGTGGTGTGATAAGGTTTTCAGGACCTACTCATTTCAAGATAATGTATGTCCTTCCAAAGGAGAATTATACAACTTCACCAATCAGCTTCACTCAGAGGACTATCCTAATGTTGCAATATGTGCTGATGCTATTTAGTTTGAATGATTATAAAAGCTTTGGTTTTTGGGGCATATCTTTGACAGTGCTTTTCATGCGGTTCTGTTCTGCATTCTGTTTCAATTACGCGTTCCCAGTGGTTTTTGAGCCCAGAATAAATTGTGTTTCTTCTTGCCTGGTGTAAAATCCTTTTTAGACTACTTCTGTAACTTTTACTTGTGTGTTTCGAGGTGACCCACAGTACATTTCTGGTGACCAATACGGGTATTCCTCTTTCCCGACCAGACATGGGATTCCAGCTGTACTCCCATATGAGTGCGGTACAGTGTTTGCAGATGTAGAGTTCACAAAGGTCTGCCTTGTTGAAATGCTCCCTGCTCTCGGAAGGGGGTACTGGCCTTTAAAGGACTCCAGGGTCGAGAAGACTCAAGAATCTCTGAGGCGGGATACATGAGTGTAACCATGCATGAACGTCCATAGAGAGGGAGGGATTATTGTTATGGTGTAAAGGTGGAGGGCGATTGTCGTAGATTTTAGGCCCACTCACCTGTTAGGGAGTGAATGGACAGTGGCACATCTGCATTAGAGCAGAGGGTTGCGGAGTAAAGTGACAGACATTGTTAGACGAGAGTTGCATGTAGTGCAAGCAATTGGTATAGTTGGGTCACGGGTTGAAGAGTATTGAAGATTGTGAAGTAAAAGAGAAAAGGCATGTGCATTGGTGTTTTGTCAAAGCAGTAGTAGTTTTTCGTTATAATGTGTAGTTAGTGTGTGTTAAGTTAATTTTGGCTGTGGAAGTCGCGGAAGGGCCAGAGCCAAATTAACATGTAAATATCAGAGGAGCTGTATAACATGTGTGAGGGGCGGATGTGAAGGAAGGGAGGAGCAAACAAACGCCAGGCACATTAAAATAGGGCATAATTGTTAAGGTGGCAGATCTGCTGGGAAGGCCATTTGTGTGCTAACCGAAACTAATAAGAGGGACCTGTGGAGAGGGCCATTGGGTGTAAACAGTGTGAAAGGGTGAGGCCAGTGGAAAAGGCCAGTGTGAACAAACTAGGGTGAACGAGTTGAATGGTTAATGAGTGAGTGCTTGTGAGTGAGGAAGCGGGTTAAAGTATTTTGAGATATAAGTGAGAGGGGTCAAGAATAGAAGGGTAAATGGAGAGTACTCTAATAAATTGGGAAAAGGACGCAATAATGTCATCCGATTATATGGATGCACCCCTGATTCATATGTGTAATATATTGCCCTAAAATTGCGATAAAATATTAAAATATCACTTCCAATGGGTGAATGACACGAGGAAAGACTTATCAGGAATGGGCTGGAGAGTGAACATTTCAAAAGGACATAATCGAAAGTATCTACTCATATTTGTCAGCAACATACAAAGGTGCTAAGCTTAAAAAGATACAGGGTATTTTTGCTCTATGGAAGCTGTACAAAGAAACTAAAAAGGAGAAAAAGAAGGAGGAGACAAATAGTGCTCCACCCCTCCCAATGCATTATATCCACTGTTAAAACAAGCTGCAGGATATACATACCCTAGACAAGCATCCCCAGACAAGGAGAAAATAAAGAAAAACAAGGCTGAACCTCACTCTGGGGAAAAGGAAGAGAGAGAAAGAGAAAAATAAAAACTTAGCATACATCAAGTTAAGCACCCACACCAACTTGACTCAATGTTTAGAGAAGCAGAAAAGCAGTGGAGAGTGAGATAGAGAAAAAAGGGAAGAAGCAGGCAGAGAACATTGATGACTGGGAACAGAACATGGAAGAAGGTGAGCAAGATACGACAGTGGATGATCATACTGCATCAGATTGGAAAGATAGCAGTGACAGTGACAACAGGGATGACACATTCAACACATGCGATTTGAAGAATGAGAATAGTGGAAGGAGGAGAAAAGAAGGGGAGGAAGAGGAAAGAGAGGAACACAAAGGGGACTGTGGGAACAGGCTTCGAAGTAGTAAAGCAAGGTTGGCAGCAGTAAAAAGACCACAAAGGAGGGCTAAGCACCAAGCACAAACACATCCTCCCCTTCTACAGAAGGCAAAAGGGGAAGTGTGTTACGTACCCTGGCAGACAATAGACTGCGATCATTTGGTCTACAGTCTACCTTCACTAATGAAAGGGGCCTGCAATTGGATATATGTATTTGAGAAGGAGACAGCAGGGATCCCATTGGCCATAGTAGACATTGAGAGCTTATTGGCATTATTGGTGGGGTAACGGAGTGACAAGATTTGGCAGCAAGCAGGATACACTGGGGTAAAGTTAAATTTTAAAGTACATGACAGGGCACATTTTAATAATTACAGAGCACAATTGTGGAAGGCTCTGAGAGAGCTATATCCATATATATCAGATATAGAATCAATAGTAGCACCAAAAATTAAACCAGTTGAGGACCCTGCAGAATACATCCGATCAATCCAGCACATATGGACACAAGAGAATAAGCAGTCATGGGATGATAAAATACTTCTCTTCTATCAAATTCTCTTGAGGGGGCTCCCCACAAATGTCCTAGCTTCCCTAGAAAACGTTTTCAGGAGCGAAGCAAAGACATTGCCCAGGATACGGGAGACTATTGTACATTATTATAAAAAAAAAACAGGAAAAAGTGAAGGAGGCAGTAGACACCACAGTAAAAGCAGAAAAAAAACTTGTGCAGAAATAAACTGGCCATGGAAGGGGCAAGGCTCACAGATACAGTCAGAGTTCCACCTACCCAAGGGGGGCTTCCAGTGACAACAGTGGTACAGCAAGGAGCATACATGCAAGCACCATATAACCCTCAGTTGGGAATACAACTAATGCAACAGCAGCCCAGATTCATAAATACACAGCAGCCTGGGTTTGCAAATGCAGGGAGAATTGTATTTACCTTAATAGCATGTGTACCAGACATCATATTTTGGAAAGCATTACATGAATACCAGCGTTCCTTATCCTCTAAATACACAATGTGTGTCTCTTTTAAATCAAGTAACAACTAATGATATCCCAGTTGTTCAGGACATTTTGACATAAGGAGTAAAATGAATGTATGTTGCATTGATTTATAATTCAATATCACATAAATACCGGTATTTTGTTCTTTCTAATTTATGATGCATGCCTCATCCAAACAAAGCAACAACTTTACATTTGTTAGCAACGAAGGACACTAGACAAAAATAGTGAAATGCAAACATTTTGTGTTGATTTTAATTGAGAGATGAATGTCCGCAATGTCTAAATGTTAGACTAACCCTCTTGAAGAACCAATTGATTGTTTTGGAGAGGGAGAACGACAAACAAGTTTTGCTGATGTGAAGTAACATTTGAGATTATACCTAACTAGACATAACATTTGCAACAGAGGGATTGTGACAAACACGTTTTTTGATGTGAAATAATATTTGAGATTATACTTAACGAGACACAAACCTTGCAACAATTAAAAGCAAACTTTTCATAAAAATTACATCAAATGGATATTATTGCAATTCACCATACAAGCTAATTTGTTGAGGCTCAGCAGCAAGGTGAATCTATCAATGTTTGCATTCTTCAGAAAGTTGGGCCGTCTCAATGTAAGAGCGCCACACCCCTGCAGGCCAACAATCAAAAATATAAATTTAAGCTTATATTAAGAGCACGCCCTTGGTTGCCATCAGGCTGCAGTTTTACAATGCATGTGGATACATGGAAGGCAGTGTTATGCTGCTTGCACTGCAGCCGGATAGAAAACGCTAAGCACTGGGTGTGGCCTAGGGCAGGGTTTAAATAGCCCTGGGCTGCACCGAAGCACCACTAGACTACCAGTGATACTTTTGATGAGGACTGCCAGGGGCCATCTTGGTTCCTATGTAGCATCCTGATCTGGGGGCCATTTTGGTTGTGGCAGTTCCCAGTATTAATGGCCTACAGCATGTGCCAATCAGCAACCTTCAGTGTCCAGGTTCTGCCTACACTTTGTGCTCATGGCAAATGCCCAGTAATTTTGTACATGAAACATGCATTGTGTTCAGTACTAGATAGATCCAAATCAACATTGACAACCCAGAGGGCATCAGGGTATGAGATAATACTAACAAACCCTGCAATAGAAGTGGTGAGGTGTAGGACGGTAAATCCAGCAGAATTAATTGGAGAACCAATAGAGGAGGGAGATTACACAGATGAGTGTGGGATGTGTATGGACAGGAATGAAGGGAACCTCCTGGTAAAAGAAGAAATAATTGAAGGGGGGACATGATCTTTATTGACGGAATCTCAAGTATTGATCCATATTTGGGAGAATTGCATTCTTGTCCAGCAACAGTGGGACACAAACATGGAATACATAAGGAAGGAGGGTTCATAGTGTACTCCCAAACACGACTGCCAAAGCACTACTTCGCACAAGCATCAGAATTGGTGGCATTAATTGAGGCACTAAACATGTCGGAAGGGCAAGCAGTTAATATATTTTTGGACTCTGAGTATGTAACATCCACATTTAGGACTAGCAAGGTGGGAAAGGAGAGGATTCAAGAGAAGTGATGGCACACCAGTGCAACATGCAGCACTTTTGAGTACGTTATTAGAAATGCTGCCGCTTCCAGTAGAATTGGCAATAATAAGGTGCAGGGCCCATACAGTGGGACAGGATTTCATTTCACTGGGTAACAAAAGAGCAGATAAAGCAGCGAAAGAAGCAGCATATCTGCCAGAAGAGACACCTGTGCTGTTCCCTGTCGAAGAAGAAAAAATACCACTTGTAGCAAAAACAAACCAAGAAAAAGATGCACTGCCAGAAAGGTTTAATGCAACCCTGATAGTGCAAAAAATAGAATTACAGGGAGAAGCACCAAATGATGAAAAAGAGCTGTGGAGGAAAAGAGGGTGCTGTCTATCGCCAACTGATTTAATTTGGCGCCATGACAGCACAGACAAAGTGGTGATGCCAAATCAAGTTGTTGAATGTGGCCCTGGAGAGGTTTCACTACCCCACCCACGTATCGAAGGAGCATATACAAATGTTTGTCCAAATTAGTGCATAATTGTGTGATTTTTCCGAATTTTATGCCAAGTCACAATTTGACAGTGGTACAGGGAACATTATTGCTACTGAAGGGACCCTTCTGGCACTTGCATATGTCGATATGCAAGACGGATGTACCTCTTATAGATGCATGCTTTCTGTGGTGTGCCCATTTTGTAGCCTCATAGGAAATGGCTCCCCCCTGGGAAGAAGTAAGGAGACCTGGTGAATCGTCACAGCATCTATGGCCCAGTACACTGTAGAGCACTTACCTTTCTCAACTCCTCTGGCCTGTTTCCTCCATGAACTACAGCTGGCAGCCCTCCTCCTCCAACATGATCACTTGGACACAGTAATGGTGAGTCCCTGAAAGTCACCTCTTTCATGGCTTCCATTTGGATCACATTCAGCTGCACAGCAACAGCCAACCATACTGTTACTGCAGCTACACTTTGGTTCCTTGATGTTCAATTGATGTAGTCCACATGTGAGGTGTGTAGCCCAGTGAATCAGACTGAGAACACATCTCTTCTCATCATCCACAATGCCAATAAGCTATATCTATTTTGGATGTTTGAGCACATCCACAGGGACAAGCAAGTGCCAAATGGTCACCTAAACAGTTGTGGTAGCACAAAGGAACACAACATACAAGAATCTGAAATCTGGACAAGTGAATGGGCAAAGGTGAAGGAGCTGTCACCAGCTACCTAAAATATCCCTTCTTTGTGGAACATTTGGCCAGATACCTAAACAAATGAGTACCCATCCTCAATACAAGACCCAAAACAATATTTTGAAATATACCTCTCAAATGCAAATGTCTCCCCATATCACCACCACTACACACACAACCCAAAATATAATCTCCCATCATTGATATACCATCAGCGAACTTACAATGCCCCGGCACACAGATTGGCATCAGGCAACCATCCATTGCTACTCCCTCCCTTGAGAAGGTCCCTTCCCTACTTGTGAAACACATGTCCATGGCAATTAAAGTAATGCCACCAGGCCTTCCTCAAAGTACCCCCAACATGACTCATCACCCATTAAAACATTTAAGTGCCATGCCAACCACAGCATACATGTTTGACACAACCAAGCACACCATATATTTGTGTAATCTGAATGACACAAGGCCTAGTAAAATTGCTGTTTTGTCCTCCTTCTGTTTCCTCCTCCTTGTATTGTCGCGCCTAGAAACACTTGAGTATCAGCACATTATAAATGACTTATATCATATCATATCATGTACATTAATGAACAAAATTCCTTGTACTGCAAAGGACGGAATTAGCCAAGCAACAGATGTATATGACAAAGACATGACACATGCAACTCCAAACATGTCATCTCCCACATCTACCATTGTCCACATACATACATTGACCTCATATAAAACACTGCACTAAACAGAAGCATGCACACATGTCTCCCAGAAAATACGGCAGTACCAATATGACCCAGAGAGTGTGCTCTAAACCCACATGACAGCCATAGGACATACTAGGTCGGACATCATGTTCAAACAAAAGGTGCCAATGGACAAAGAACAAATGAACAAAGAAGCACAAAAGCATGCATACAACTGCAAGCCAAGACATGCTGCACATGGCACAAAGAGAATGCAAACGGTGGTGCTGAATAATAAAATATAAATGCATTAATGAAAAACTATGTGCAATAATGGAAACAAAATAATAGTCCTTGAAAAAATAAATAAAACACAAAAGAAACCTACAACTAGTGAATTACACTAACAGTCAGCGGGCTAGTCCATGCTAATCTCAGACAATGGCTCTCATTATAGGTTTGCCGGTCCGGGAACTACGGTACCGGTAATCATGTCGGTACCGTAGTTCCCAGATCAACAAACTATGAGTTCTGCTCGTAGGTGCCATTGAGGCCACTAGTTTGACCTGGCGGCCGTACCAGCGCCCGGGAGCAGAGCATGTCAGTTGCATCCAGCTTCCCCATTCCCATTGAGCCCTCTGGGGAAAGAATATTTTCCGGCGCCCAGGAATGACCCAGTAATTACCCATTCCTTGGCGCTGGAAAAGAAAGAATACTGGCGGCAGCTGTGCCTGTATAACAGGCACGGCTACCGCCAGCCTTGTCTTGAGGCCCAATGCCTCAGCCAACACCTTCACCAGACTACTCTTCCTCATCCTGGATTCACTAGGTATCACCTACACCAACTACGCGGATGATACACAAGTCCTCATCCCACTAACTGGTGACTATGAGTCTGACACCAAGTACCTCAACACTGCCTACTCAACTATCCAAGCCGGGATGGCTGAAAATGGATTGTGTTTGAACAGCGACAAGACAGAACGTCTCCTGATTGGCTCCACTGAAACCTTAAAGAAGCTAGACAACCAATTTCTCTACTTCACGATCAACAACATCAAAATCACAGTCTCTCAAACAGTAAAAACCCTCAGAGTTCACCTACACTCCAAACTTTCAATGTCCAGGCAAGTCAACGCCATTGCACCTGCCGCGGCATACCATGCCAAACTGCTCAATCCAGCCAGACCCTTCCTGTCTAAGGATAACTGCCTCGCCAAAGCCAGAGCTATAACCAGATCCCAACTCGACTACTGCAATTCCCTCTTTGCGGGAACGACAGTTAAAAATATGGAGAAGCTTCAAACTATCCAAAACAGTGCAGCCATTGGCATACCCAGAAGGGATCATATATCTGCTGCCAGGAAACAGGCCCTCTGGCTACCCATCAAAGAGTGTCTCCTCTTTAAAACTCTGGCTCTAACCCCCAAATGCATCAATCACACAGCCCCCCTACACCTTATTCAAAGAATACACAGATCAGCATCCTCCAGACCAACTAGGACACCCTATGCCAATATGCTCACAGTACCCAAAGTCAAACGAGCTAGAGCAGGGGGCTCTAGCTTCCCATTTATTGCACCCCTGCAATGGAATGCCTTTTCACCACACCTAAGAGCAGAAACCTCCCACCAAGACTTCGGCAAAGCCATCAAAACACTTCTATTTGCCTGATATCATTCTGCTGAAGCCATATGTATGCATTGTTTTTTTACAATCTCTGCTACATGTCTTTCACCCTGTTGTATATGATGTATGCCTCATGTAATTAAGTAATTTCCTTGTATCAGTGCCTCAGTGCCCACGGGCTGTTTACGCGCTCTATTAATTGAAATAAATAAATAAATAACAGGCTGATTCCCCATTTACAGCTGCCTGTTGCAGGCAGGCCTCCAGTGTTTTCCCAGCATGCTTACATGGCCTTCCTCATCCTAGACTCAATATCTTCCGCTGTCTTCCAAGTACCCTGCAAGTATCCTGCCCCACCTGCACTATGTGTGCAGCTTCAAGCCTTCTCATGCTTGCAATAGCATCCAGGAATTGCCTCCTCACCAACTAAAAAGGTGTCTGCAGTGCAGGTACTTCCTCCGACAGGATGACAATCTACATCGGGGGAGTACAGGACCTGCACTGCTTTCAGTTGTCTGGTGTTCCTCCACAGTCTGTTCCCTGTAGGTTCCTGGGCAGGATCAGTGACCACTTCATCTGCCAGAGTACAGACTTAAACCTCATCCAGGGGCACAGGTATATCCAGAATGGCTAATTGTGGGAGAAGAACAGAGGAGGACAAGGTGATAGCTTGTATGGAGTTCTCAGTTGAGGTTGACTGGGGCACAGAAGAGGAATAGGATGAGGGGGCTACTACATTGGCCTGTCCAGAGATGACACCAGGAAGCATTGATGCTGCCAGTTGGGACAAGAGGCAGCCTATCTGCTTGTGAAAATGTAAAAGAAGCTCATGAATTGCATGCACAGCATTACAGAAGGACACCTGCAGCCTAAAGCCACCTTCCACCAGTGGCAGCTCGGCATCGTGAATGGCCTCATCGGCTGGAAATGTGGGTATGTGTGGGTGGAGGAATTGGTGAAAATTGGCAGTGCTACAGCAGATGCCTCTTGGGCAGAAGGTTGTGCTGACCCTCCACAGTGTTTCTGCACAGCCCCCTGTATCAGGGGCAGGTTTAAAGCCTGCATATCCTCCTCGATACCCCCACCTGACACCAATGACAGGCCTGCAAGGGCCTCTGCCTCCTTCTCATCCTCCATCAAGACATGCACCTCTCTTGTGTTCTCCATGCCTTGGAGCCCCTGTGTGGTAACATCACCACCACCATCCCTATGCTGAGGTGCCCATCAAGAAGATGGGATCCTGGGAATCCTCTTCAACAACATTTTCATCTGAATGGGACGCAACCCCAGACACATTGCCCTCAGAGGCGGTGGATACAAATGCAAATTCTCGGGGTCTGCAACTGCATCTGGGGGCCTTGCCCCTGGGGTGCAGACACATAGCACAGGTTGTACCCTCTTCTTCAGCTGCTGCAACTGTGGAAAAGGGGACAAAAATCATAGGAATCAATCATAAGAGCTAATGCATGTGTACTCTCCTCAATTGTGTCAGAAGCATGCTTTCACATTAGTCATCAAACAACGGCCTCACACACACAGGCCCATGCTAGGGAATCAGAAATAATCCAGTCTCACAACTGAAAGCAAAATGGCAAGTCACATGATGTGACATGCACATGCGCATGTATTAGTATTATTCTGCAATTTATAAAGCACCTGTTTCCCATTAGTATGATCTCAATGCACTTGTGGGGGGTATGCCCTCAAGGGACAAAGTCCAAGATATGGGAAAATTGTCAGAAGGGTTAGCATCAGGGGTGTTGCTAGGTTTGTAAAAGATTTGGGGCTAAGCTAATGTCGGACCGTCGGGACTCGGGGCTAGCAAGCCTATTGGTTGTAACCCCTGAGATTCTATTCGGGGCTACAAACAAACAACCGTGGCTATAGTCCTCTCAGCCACCCCCCCCAGCAAGTCCAGGAAGGGGGCTTAGGTAGAGGTTGAAGAATAGGGGTGAGAGGGAGGCTCCCTGTGGCACCCCTTTGAAGACAGGGTGGGGGTGAGAGGAGAAGGGTGGATTTGTGAGCTGTTGGCAAGGAAAAGAAGAGATGCCTAGGATGGAGTATGTATGTGATGATGGAGTGGTCAATAGTGTCTAAAGCAGCTGAAAGGTAAAGGAGGATAAGTAAAGGAGGATAAGTACAGCACAGCCTTCTGTGTCTGCCGTTCTTTTCATTTCATCCCAGATGGAAACAAGGGAATTTTCCATTCCTCTCAGGGGTGTGGGATGTTTTAACCCACTAGTCTATGCCCGGCAACATTACTGTGCGCTGCTTGCATCAGAAACAACAGAGTGGCCGCCAAAAAGATCTTTGCGCTAAAAAATCTCTGCAAGTGCGCAGGAAAACCTGAAAAATAGCCGCCATTCCATTTTGCCTTATTCAGTGGTAACACAGGAGACCACTGCCAAAATCTATCATTTGGCTGCCCACAGAGGAAAATTAAACTACTTGAAAAAGCAGTGCTACATTGCAAGGGAAACCCAGAACTGCTTTAAAAATCAATTTTTCCTTGGCTGTGGAAAGTGCAAAAATCATGGTTCCCAAACATCACAAAAGATCCAACATCCTTGTTGGGTGTTAAACATCACTTTATTTAAAGAATTCACCTAAGCACAATGTCAGCAGAAGCATATTTTATCAGAAGAAAATCCACATTCAAAAATGTTTGCTTGGGAAAATATGTTAAAAATGGGCACAGTACCGCCGCTCGCCTTTGTCAGAAACTGCTATTTACTTAACCTGTCAGTTTAAACTTGTACATTAAAATCAAAGTATGGAAAAGAAGAGACTTCGCATCAAAAGAAATATAGGGTGACAATTCAATCTCTATGTTTTAAAAAGACTGGAATTAAGAGATTTGTGGCCATATTTGTAAAAATGTAAATTGTATTTTAGAGAAAGACTATTTTGACATTGCTTTAAAAGTAAGTTAAAGCCAGCCACACTGAGCTTCAAAGACATTCCACAGTTTTTCCCAAACAAAGGAATCTTTCCCCCGACCTCTGCTGAAGAATTGGCAGGGAGGTGTGAAAGGAAATGGGAGGGGACTTTGGCCTGTTGCTTTGACAAGAAACAAAAGACTCCCTTGAATGAAAGGAAATGCAAATTCGGGTGTGACAGAAAACAACTGCTGGCAGGAAGAAGCCTGTGACTGCTTTGGCCCAGCCAAAACCTTGGGGGTGGAGACAGACAGTTTTGTTTATTCGGAGAGCAAAGAAAATATCTTTTGAAAAAAGACTCATAGAAAACTGAACAAAATTAGTAAAAATCTGTAAATATAGTGTTGTTAAAATGAAAATTCTGGTCACGTTTAAAAACCACTCTGGAATTTGCGCGATATTCAGAGACTGAATCACGAAAATGGTGACTTTGTAGCAGTTATGATAGTGCTAAAAATATGAAACTTCACAGGAGTATGCCCAGATGTTGTGTGCATGTATCTGGAAAAATGTGTACAGATCTGACACTGCGTTACCAACCAAAAGAGCGAACAACTGTCATTTGTGAACCGAAACTCTCAAAAAGAGGGGGCTTTGAATGATACGTGCCTTATTTAATTGGGGATGTAAATATGTATTAATAGCAAGCTGGTGATATTGGAAATATGTTTTATATGAAAAATAGATTTTCTGTGTAGGAACAAAAGGGAGGTTTTCCCTGGATTGTAAATTGCAGCATCACTATGACACATTATGACACACTGTTTCCTTCTCAAATTAGAAGAGAGGGAAGAATTTAACCAATCGGCTTCTTAGAGGGTTGGACATAGTGTAATCAGCCTACCCACCCCTTTGGGAAATACATAAATAGGGACTGTTGAGGACCTAGAAACACACACACATTCACCCATCAACTTATTTACTGGCAAAGCGCTCTGCAGGAAGAACCCAGACCAAGACTCCAGAACCCAGATCCAGACTCCAGAACTCTGAAAGCAGAAGGCCCAATCCAAAGCTGAACCCTTCTCAGCTGGCCTTTAAAATGTTGCCATCTGATTTTAACCCCAAACTTCCAAAGGGCGCAACCAATTCAACAGCTGGGCTGTGCTGTTTTTCTAGTTCTTGCCAAGAACCCTGCTAGAACCCAGAGATCCAAACCAGCAGAGCAGAGCTGTAACCCAGAACCAACCTGTCAGATCCAGTCCAAGAGGCCGTGCAGAGACCAGAGTGCCTTGCTGAGTGCAGTACGAAGCGCCTGAATCCTGTCCGGTGGCGAACAGATTCCAGTCCAAAACCCTTGACGAGATCTCTGAAGGGCCTATTCCAAAACCATAGTTGTGAGTATCTAGCATAGAATTGTCCACAGCCAATCTCTTATCCTTAATTAATCCTATCCAACCTATTCTATCATATCCAGAACTGCATTGTAGAACCTCTTTTGTTTGTCCTGAATCCTTCTTTCATCCATATAATCCTGTGATAATTGTAGTGATAAATCTTCTTTGCGCTAATATATATTTTCTGAAGAAAGGCAAGTGTCACAGTGGGCAAAGATCAGACAGAGGTGCCTCTGGACTGGTGGCTGTACCGTTGGTATCTCACATCTTCAAAGCCTGCCTTAGTGTTAAGAAATCCTTGTGGTAATCTTCAAAAGCGCATCTCCCATTTAAAATCTTGACTCTTTTTGAGAAATATCGACCTTTACTAAAACCTCCATAACTTCTGAACCGTACATGCTAGGAACGAAATTTAAGTGTCATTTTGAAGCTTGCACCCCCAGCTTTCAATCCAAAATCGGATTATATAGATTTGTCACAATTGCGTTTCCCGCACGCTGAAAAAGTTGCTGCGAATCTGCATTTGGCTCAATTTCACCACCTATAAAATAGCTATTTCTTTGCATTTAACTTTTGAATTCAGTTTCCTATCTGATAGTTATCCCACCATCATTGCTAGTGTTTACCTGGAGCTATCCAAATCAGATGCCACTAGTTCTGAATCCAATTTAGTGGATTTAAATGCATTTTTAGCATTTTTCCCATTCATTCAAAATCACATTCAAAAGCAATTGACCAGTTTTGAAATCATTCGTGTTTCTCTCTATGCTTGCTGGGGGGAATTGGGTTTGAAACTGCAATTGTAGAGTGTTTATTCCCGAAGCCTGTTTTTCTCTCCTTTCATCTCTATATTGCATATTAGGGGGGATTGAATAGTATTAGGGGGAAAGAGTGATTATATTGCATTTCATTGAATTCATGTCAAGTTTTATTTCTGTGCTGCATTAATCTCATATCATTGCATTTCATTGAACCCACACCCAGTGTTATTCTATGCTACATTATTCTTTTCATCCATACTCCTATTGATTAAAGAGATTGTTGATTATTATAATATCACCCAACGCTGATTATTGTGTAAATATAAATAAGATATTGTTCAATAAAAGTTTGATCTATATGTTGCTCAATTCATCAAATAAATATTTAACTTTGCAAAACAACCTTCTTCTTGGTTCAGTGAGACCGAGGAGATTCAAAGATATAAGGGTACATCGTTCAGAAATAAAAGAACCTTAGACATAAAAATATATAATTAAGGGTTCCAGCTGGGCATCTCACGCCAAGCATTTACTTAGGTGGAGTGCTGGGTTGAAACCACTTACAGATTGGGGGCTCGTAGCGGGATTTGGGGGCTTGTAGCGGGATTTATGGATTCGTTATACCACTTGAAACAGCTTAATACAGTGTACAAACTGACAGGGTACAAAAAATCCTGTAGGGCTATGACGCTGTGTTACACTGTGAAAAGCACCCCTCAAAAGGGAATGCTCTAAGGAAACGGTCTGTTTTGCAAAAAGAAAAGAAAACCTCTGTAAGTCAGAAAGGAAATCAATATTTCCAGAATAGCGACATTGGTAGAGATCAATATGGCTGGAGAACACCTTTTGCATAAGTTATTTGTGAGAGGTGAATGGACAGAGCTGGATCACAATGTGTGGTTGCAGGCAATCACGCAACAGATCACTGCAAGAGGGATAGATACATGGAAAGACCAGGGTGCATTGCATATGGCCCTGAGTGAACTATATATGGCCCCTAAGGAAAAGGATGAGCAAAATAAGATTGACAAAATATAGGCATATCTATACCTATCTATTGGAGCCATACAGGATAAATATGCTGAAGATCAGGCAACTAAGCAACTGCAGGCATTAGGAAAGGCCCTGTCATGATCTCTGCTTCCAAAAGGTCAGGGTTTTCCCAACTCCCTTGGAAGCAGATTCATAACCCAGGTTCCGAGTGCCAACCAGTCCCAATTGGGACCTTTTGGACCCAGTCCTGGCGCCAGTGGCACCAGGCTCATAAATATGCCCAGTCCCAGCACTGGAAGCGCCGGGCTCATAATACTTGGGTGGACTTACCTGCAGCAGACCATGCTGCTTACTTGCCTGCAAGTTGAGCCTCTGATCCTCTTCTGTTTGGAACTACTTTTCCTGTTGGGTGGGGCAGGAGCCACTCCCTAGGTTCAGAACACTGGAACTCTTCTGGAAAGCAGGAACTCTTTTCTTACCTAGGCGTGGCTGTGGAAGGAGACACCTAAGCACTACAGGAGGCTATTTAAACCACACCCGATGGATGAATCTTGCTTTGCATTATTCTGCATCCTCTGCAGCAGAACGCTCATCGTGTCTTCTGCATCTGATCCTGGGCCTAAGGAAAAAGGCTTACCATCCTGAATCCAGTCTTCAGCAACACCTATAAAGACAAGAAAGAACAGGTTAGGATTACGGTCTTCAGTGACAGCTCTTCACTTACCTGGGCCATCGGCTGTCACCAACGCCTCGCACTGCATTCTGAAAGACAAAGGCTTACCTACTCTTCGTGCGCTCCGGAGGTCTTCACACTGCATTCCGGCATCTGAAAGACAAAAGCTTACCAACTCTTCGCACGCTCCGGAGGCCTTCGGCGCTGCATCCCGCATCTGAAAGACAAAACAAGGTGCGTTTAAAGACATTGGGGAACTTTAATACTCATGTGCCATTACTCCTTTCCACATCTAACCCAGTGGGTATTCCGGCACCCTGCAGCCGCTCCGAACTTGTACCTGCAAAATAAAAAGACAGTTAGAGCGCATCGTGAAGCAGGCAACAAGCGCTTACTTACGTGCTTCCAGGCGCTTCTATTCATCACACGGGCTCCATCTTCAACTCACTTCAGCCCTTCATCCACCATCGCCGGAACCCTGCAAAACAAGAGACATCATTACTAAAGACTTTAAAGACATTAGAATTACTCGAAACTTACCGTTCGTGCAGTAAACGACGGACAGCAGTCCTCTGAAGTCAAGAGGCCTGCTCCCCTTATCCAGTGAAGAAACTGGTTACAGCACCCTGCCCCGAGGCAGATGGAGAGCACGGCGTTCACTTACCTAAGACATCTTACCCTTCGAGTCAAACATACAGTGCACAGAGGTCCAGCCCAAAGAGCCAGCCGTGTGTTACACATCACCTTTGAAGATACGGTATACGCCCAGTCAAGACCGGCGCCTCTACGGGAATCAGGTGAGCGTTACAGAATGCAAAGCCTACCACAAAACTCCCGTCCAGGCGCTATGGAAACCTCGGATACCGACCAACTAGCCCAGTTACTTGGGGAACTAAGGGCAGAAGTGCATGCAGCCCGTCAGGAAACGAACGCTCTAAGAAGGGAACTGATTATTTCCAAGGAGCGAACAGATGATCTCGCTAGACAATTGCTACAGTCACAAGCCGGACAGACCCCGTTACCCGCATCTGGGGGAAATCTTCCTTCTACATCCTCTATGAATCCAGTGCAGATCAACCTACCTGGGAATGTACCTCTGGCTCCACCCGAGCGATTTTCTGATGACCCAAAGAGGTTTGCAGTATTTATCAATCAGTGCCGGTTGCATTTCTTATGCCGGCCAGCAGCCTTTCCAACTGATCAAGCTTAAGTAGCTTTCGTGCTTTCGTACCTTAGTGGCAATGCGGCAGACTGGTTGATCCCTCTAGTAAATCAAGATGATCCGGTCCTCCATGATTTTCAAGTTTTTCAGCTCAGTATGGAAAAACTGTTCGCAAGACATTCACAGGGGCAGGCCTTGGACAATGAGCTTCTTTCGTTGCGACAAGGTAATCAAGACCTTTTGGCTTATATTGCGTCTTTCAACAGACTGATAGTGGAAACTCAATGGCCTGAGGACAAAAGGATTACGCTGTTTTATAGAGGTCTACGTGGAGAGCTCAAAGATGTGTTAGCCCAAGTAGTGAATCCCCCACAAGATTGTTCGGACTATATAGACTTAGTCGTTCAAATAGATCACAGACTGCAGAACAGGAAGGCCGATCGTTCCAAGTTTGATGCTCGAGTATTTTCCAAACCGCCAACTCCTTCCAAAGGAGTAGACTCCGGGGAACCCATGCAAATAGGGGGTCTGAAAGGTCCTCTAACACAAAAGGAGCGGGAAAGGAGAAAACAGTTGCAATTATGCCTCTATTGTGGAAACTCAGGGCACTTTCTTCGAGACTGTCTGGTGAAACCTGCTAAGAAGGCAGTAGGAGCTGCAGTTACCAAAGTTACAAACTCTGAGCAGGGAACCGACCTCGCCCGACAAGAATAGAGGTCCTCTTGCCGAGCGTGAAAACCAGTTCCGTGACCTCGCATTTCGTGATACCTATGGTCCTCATTAGCCCTGATAATCCGGATCGATTACATGCAATTGAAGCTTACGTCGACAGCGGTGCCATCGGCAATTATGTGGATCATGAAA
This sequence comes from Ambystoma mexicanum, assembly GCF_040938575.1. NCBI lineage: Eukaryota > Metazoa > Chordata > Amphibia > Caudata > Ambystomatidae > Ambystoma > Ambystoma mexicanum. The sequence goes on along the minus strand of NC_090928.1, from coordinate 464,928,937 downwards.
TGGTTTTGAGGATGAATCTAACTCTTTGTCCCAAGGCTGTAAAGGATGTCATTACTACGGTGGATGGTACGGAGTTAGCCTCCGGGCCAGTAACGCATACCACTCAAGAAGTGACGCTAATAAGTCAAGATGGACACCATGAGAAGATCGTGTTCGATGTGATCAAGGCCCCTCAGTTTCAGATTATTCTAGGAATACCTTGGTTAGAGAAACAGAATCCTCTGATCGATTGGCGAGCAAGAACGGTCCAGTTTCCAGAATGTGTCTCTACTTGTCACCCTCCACCTGGTGTTGCACTGGCAGCAATTTCTTCAGAGACTCCCCAGTTACCTTCCGAATACCTAGAATACCAAGATGTTTTCCGGAAGGATCAGGCTAACTCTCTACCTCCTCATAGGTCTTATGACTGCCAGATAGACCTGATACCTGGATCTACTCCTCCTTGTAGTAGAATTTATGCCCTCACCGAGCCTGAGAACCTTCACCTTCGACAATACCTCGATCAATACCTGGCAAATGGGTTTATTCGTCCTTCCAAGTCCCCTGCTTCTTCAGCTTTGTTCTTCGTTCCAAAAAAGGAAGGAGACCTTAGAACTTGTATAGATTATCGCTCCCTGAACCAGATCACCGTTAAGAATAGATATCCGTTACCTTTGATCCCTGAACTCCTGGACCAAGTCAGAAAAGCATGCATATATACAAAGCTGGATCTTAGAGGAGCTTACCACTTGGTACGAGTAAAAGAGGGCGATGAATGGAAGACGGCCTTCCGCACCAAGTATGGGCTATTTGAATATCAGGTCATGCCCTTCGGACTTTGCAATGCCCCGGCCGCCTTTCAATATTTTATGAACAATGTCCTCAGAGAGCTCATAGATGTGTGTGTTGTTGTTTACATTGACGACATCCTCGTTTATTCTGCATCGGAATCTGAACATCGGAAACACGTGAAAATGGTCCTCGAAAGATTGCGTCAACACAAACTTTTCGCTAAGTTGGAAAAATGTGTTTTCAACGTGACTGAAGTTGAATTCTTGGGATTATCACCTGGCGGAGTGCGTATGGATTCAAAGAAGGTCGATGCAGTTCTCAAATGGCCATCACCATCCTCCGTAAAAGGTGTGCAAAGCATGTTAGGCTTCGCTAACTTTTACCGCAGGTTTATCCCCGAATTCTCTCGAATAGTCCAGCCCATCACTGCCTTGTTAAAGAAAAACAAACGTTTTGAATGGTCTACCGAGGCGGAACAAGCTTTCCAGGATTTGAAGACTAAATTTATCTCTGCACCAATCTTAAAACACCCTCGCCCCGAACTCCCCTACATCGTGGAAACTGATGCTTCAAGCCTTGCCATGGGGGCAGTTCTATCACAAAAGGACCCGGTAACCAATCAGTTGCATCCCGTGGCATTTTGGTCCCGCAAATTCTCACCTCCTGAGATCAATTACACGATTACTGACAAGGAACTTCTGGCTATCAAGTCTGCCTTTAAGGCTTGGCGGCATTATCTGCTGGGGGCCCGACACACCGTTACTGTGATTACGGATCACCGAAACCTGCAATATTTGAAAACCGCAAAAGCCCAATCCTCTAGACAACTCCGTTGGGCCTTATTCTTTGCTGAGTTTGACTTCATAATTACCTATCGACCTGGTACAAAAAACGGTAAAGCTGATGCCCTTTCTCGGATGGGAGTGGAAGAACACTTGATCAACCCTAAACCTGTACCAATCATTCCCGAACAAAGAATTCTGGGTGTAATCGCCACGGAATCCATAGAGGAAGTTAAGGATAAAGCCAGGCAACTTGTAACTCCAGCAGACATACAGAATTGGCATCTGCAAGGAAAGGACTTTGCAGTAAAGGACAACTTATTGTATTTCCAAGAACGATTATACCTACCCAGCACAGATTTACAGAAAGAAGTGATCTCTTGTTATCACGATTCTTTAATGGAAGGACATCCCAAGACCTCAGAAAAGATGAAGCGCTACTTCTGGTGGCCGTCTTGGAAAAAAGATATCAGAGACTTTATAATGTCCTGTGGAGTATGCGCCCAAAACAAGAGTCAAAAGGAAAGACCAGCAGGCCTCTTACGCCCTATTGACATCCCACCTCGCCCTTGGCATACGCTTTCTATGGACTTCATCACCGATCTACCTCCATGCTCCGGATACAATACGATTCTAGTAATCGTGGACTTATTCTCCAAGATGGAGCATTTCATTCCGCTCAAAGGCTTGCAACAGCAGCAACTCTGGCCCGAGAATTTCTCGAAAACATCGTCCGACTGCACGGTTTTCCTTCGGTTCTAATTTCGGATCGAGGTAGTCAATTTATTTCTCATTTTTGGCGAAGTTGCTGTCGGTCGGCTCAAATTGATGTGAGACTATCGACCAGTCACCACCCTCAGACCGACGGACAAACCGAGAGGACCAATCAAACTCTGGAACAGTATTTACGCTGCATGCTGCAACAAACTGAAAAAACTTGGAAAGACATCCTTTGGATAGCCAAATATGCCTACAATAACTCTGTCCATTCGGGAACTGGGAAAACCCCGTTTTTTCTTTTGTACGGCAGTCACCCTCGAACCTCGGAGTTGGATCCCCTCCAAGATCTTGAAACACCAGCAGTAGACTACCTGCATTCTACAATCACCCAAGCCTTTAAGGAAGCTGTTTCTCACCTTCAAAGGGCTAAAGAACAATACAAGAAAGGAGCAGATCAACATCGGAAGGAAGCCCCTCAATATCGAGTAGGGGATCAAGTCTGGTTATCCACCAAATATCTACCTCTAAAAGGGCCACGCACATTCAACCCAAGATACCTTGGTCCCTATTCCATCACTACCATAGTAAACCCAGTAGCGGTCAAGTTGGACTTGCCCCCGCACATGAAGATACATCCGGTCTTCCACGTCTCTCTATTAAAACCCGTGCAACCACAAACCCGACTAACTAAATCTCCAAAACCTATCTTAGTTGATGGGGAACTCGAGTTTGAAGTCAAAAGCATTGTGGACTCCAAGATCTCCAAATCTAAACTATTTTACCTAATTGACTGGAAAGGCTACGGCCCCCAAGAGAGATCCTGGGAACCTGCTGAATATGTCCACGCTCCTCGCCTAATCAAAAGATTTCACCGAACATTTCCTGACAAGCCAAAATCCCCGGAGAAGCCCGGTTTGGGAGGGGCCTTGAGGGGGGGGTACTGTCATGATCTCTGCTTCCAAAAGGTCAGGGTTTTCCCAACTCCCTTGGAAGCAGATTCATAACCCAGGTTCCGAGTGCCAACCAGTCCCAATTGGGACCTTTTGGACCCAGTCCTGGCGCCAGTGGCACCAGGCTCATAAATATGCCCAGTACCAGCGCTGGAAGCGCCGGGCTCATAATGCTTGGGTGGACTTACCTGCAGCAGACCATGCTGCTTACTTGCCTGCCAGTTGAGCCTCTGATCCTCTTCTGTTTGGAACTACTTTTCCTGTTGGGTGGGGCAGGAGCCACTCCCTAGGTTCAGAACACTGGAACTCTTCTGGAAAGCAGGAACTCTTTTCTTACATAGGCGTGGCTGTGGAAGGAGACACCTAAGCACTACAGGAGGCTATTTAAACCACACCCGATGGATGAATCTTGCTTTGCATTATTCTGCATCCTCTGCAGCAGAACGCTCATCGTGTCTTCTGCATCTGATCCTGGGCCTAAGGAAAAAGGCTTACCATCCTGAATCCAGTCTTCAGCAACACCTATAAAGACAAGAAGGAACAGGTTAGCATTACGGTCTTCAGTGACAGCTCTTCACTTACCTGGGCCATCGGCTGTCACCAACGCCTCGCGCTGCATTCTGAAAGACAAAGGCTTACCTACTCTTCGTGTGCTCCGGAGGTCTTCACACTGCATTCCGGCATCTGAAAGACAAAAGCTTACCAACCCTTCGCACGCTCCGGAGGCCTTCGGCGCTGCATCCCGCATCTGAAAGACAAAACAAGGTGCGTTTAAAGACATTGGGGAACTTTAATACTCATGTGCCATTACTCCTTTCCACATCTAACCCAGTGGGTATTCCGGCACCCTGCAGCCGCTCCGAACTTGTACCTGCAAAATAAAAAGACAGTTAGAGCGCATCGTGAAGCAGGCAACAAGCGCTTACTTACGTGCTTCCAGGCGCTTCTATTCATCACACGGGCTCCATCTTCAACTCACTTCAGCCCGTCATCCACCATCGCCGGAACCATGCAAAACAAGAGACATCATTACTAAAGACTTTACAGACATTAGAATTACTCGAAACTTACCGTTCGTGCAGTAAACGACGGACAGCAGTCCTCTGAAGTCAAGAGGCCTGCTCCCCTTATCCAGTGAAGAAACTGGTTACAGCACCCTGCCCCGAGGCAGATGGAGAGCACGGCGTTCACTTACCTAAGACATCTTACCCTTCGAGTCAAACATACAGTGCACAGAGGTCCAGCCCAAAGAGCCTGCCGTGTGTTACACATCACCTTTGAAGATACGGTATACGCCCAGTCAAGACCGGCGCCTCTACGGGAATCAGGTGAGCGTTACAGGCCCAAACTGATCTGGACTCTGCTGAGCAGAGGCTACAGAGGAGCCATTAGTCTGAAAATGAAAGTAGGCAGTATATAATCAAAATAAAAGAGGCCATGGGTATCCTGCAGCAGGAAAAGGCAGAACATGATACCAGAATTTGGAATCCCTAGTGCAGAGCCAGAAAAAGCTGGAGCAACACATACATTTCAACAGGGCATGCTCAGAGCAGGTAGCCGCCCTGCAAAGCCAACTAGACAGAGAGAAAGATGAGAGCAATACATTAATACTGAAAGACCTGGACACCCAGGCAGAATTTGATGAAGAGCGCCAGTAAGCTGGTGCGCTTCAAAGACAGAGGGACGACCTGGCGGCACAGAGGCAGGCTCTTGCTCAGGAAAGAGACACCTTAGGCCAGGAAGTCTGCTATTTAAAAGAGAAACTGGAAGAATATCACCTGGCCCTCCAGGGACTGGGTGACCTCCAAAAAGACTATCAAAAATTGTTAGAGCACACCAGGAGGGTGGAGAAGGCTCTATCAAGGAAGGACCAGGCCTAGTACTCAAAAACAACCCAGGAAGCACAGAAAGAAATTGAGTCGCTCTGTGAGAACAATGACAGGCTCCTCAGACAGGTAGCCATGCAAGAGAGATTGATAGCGACTAGTAAGGCCTTGATTGAGGAACAGAAAGCTCAGGTTCTTGCATGGCAACAGGGAGCAGGGGCTGATAGAGATGAGGTTTGCTGGGAAAGGGAAACACCTGAGCATAACCTCAGGAACCCTAGAACCAGAGGCCTTCATCTCTCCCTATCCCTGGACTCTGCCACCCCCATGTCCACTGGCTCAGATGAGCCCAGGGCCACGGGGATGGCAGATTTCAATCCAATCAAAAATATGGGGCTTATAGACCAGCACCTCCCAGGAATGGATGGGCGGGCATCTGGGTATGGGCACCCAAGTACAGTGAAATTTAGTGGGGACCTCCATGAGAGTAGGCTCACTAAGGGCATCCTGAAAACTTCTGCCTAGCTAGGACAGTGAGGGGGGTACCCATCAAATCCTGGGAGCAAGGAGGAATCAGAAGCCTCCTCTGAGCACCCCAGGACACAGGAATCTAGGTCCCCACTTTCTGCCAGCCATTCCCAGGCTCGCAGAATCCGGGAAAACCTAGAAGACCAGATGGGCCTCTCTGGGAGCAGTGCCTCTGAGTCAGAGAAGGAATGGACCAGGGTCACCCGAACTAAGAAGGCCAATAAGGCAAAAAAGGGCCTTGCTTAAGGACCCCTTAAAGCAAATCAAGGCGAAAAGGAGCGTCATCACGCCCATCATAAGAACACTAAGTATTCTGTTTAGGAGCACTTAGAGCTCTTTGAGCAGATGATGGAAACTTTCCATTTGAAGGACAGCAGTAGCTGTATTCAGTATGTGAAATGGACCTTCTCACCAGAATACTCCAGCTTCTTTGCAGGGCTGCAGGACCAAAATCATTCTAGATGGTCCACCTATAGGGCGGCCATCTTGAAGCATTTTTCTGTACATAGAAATCCTCAGGAGGCTCGCAAGGCAGCCTACAACTTGCAATGTGGGGAGGATCAGGCCCCACAAGAATTTATGCAGGAATTAAAGTGTGCCTTTGCGCAGACCACTTAAAGGGTGGGCACGGACAGCAAAGAATTTGTCAATACTTTTTTCCACGCTCTACCAAAGTACATCATGACAAAGCTAGTGAGGGATTTTCATGAGAAAATATCGCTAGACTGGGTCATTGAACCGGCCACCCGAATTTATGAGGTGCAAAATCCCATAGAGAACAAGAATAACCCTAAAAGCCCCAAACCAATCAACACCCCTGCTGCTGCTAAGGTGGCAGAGGTGAAAGTTGCCCCCATTTTAGATTTGGAGATGGGGGGGCCTAAAAACCTGCCTGCACAAAATCAGAGCAATCCCAAGCCCAGAAGGCCCTCTGGCCAGTCACAGACAGGGAGCCAAGGAAGTAGTCCCACAAATAGGATCCCTCACTCCTCTGACTAAATAAGTCCCCGCTACAAGGGGAACAGACCCAACTTGGGTTATGTGTGGACCCCTCCAGCCCAAGGGGGGGATCCAACCAAACAGCAAATAATCCAAGGAACCTCCCTCCTCATTTCCCCCAGGAGGGCATAAATTCCCCAAATCCTGGACAGAACTTCTTCCCCAGGTACCCACAAAACTTTCAACCCCAAAATAAGACATCCTTCTTTCCCCACTTTTCTGTGCCCAGACAGCCCAATCCGGAAGAGGGGAGGCCAAGGGTGGAGGGATCCCCAAATTTTCCAAACCTTTTCAGAGAAGGGATAGCTACGCTTCCCGGGATCAGCCCAGGGGAGACAACAGAACCCTGTATCAGCCTGAGCGGGTGTCACAGCTAGAGCGCCAGTTCCAAAACATAGCACAGGATCTGGGTCGCATGCTGAGGGCTCAACAGAACCCTCAGATGAGCATGCCGGCGCAGAATGCCTCAAACTCCAGACCTGGTGCTCCAGAGCAATGACGGGGGCAGAACCCCGACAACCCACCTATTCCCAGGGAGGAGGCACAAGGGGAAGGAGGGTGTAAAGCCTTGGAGGAAGCTTCCTTCTGGACTTGTAAAAAGCCCCTGGAAACCCATGAACCACCCAAGGAGCAGAGGGGGGTAGGAGAAACAGAGAACCCAAACAGACCCATTTTGAGGAGGCAGTACACATCTTCCAATTTGAAGGAGAGGGATCCTCAGAGGATCCTAGGAAAAGGATCTTCTCCTTCAGAGATGGTGGAACTTCTCCCAAAGAGAAATGGGTCCCAAAGGATTCAAATCCAGACTGGGTAGATGTGGGAACTGAGCTAGCGCTGCCCATCATCCAATCCCATAACCAACAGCATGAAAATCCCCTGGTTCAAACACCTCCTGGTGACTGCCTCCTAAAAGGGGGGGCAGCCCAGAACCGGAACCAGGGGAACCCAAAACCTCTCCCATATCTAGTTGCCACCTTTTCTTTGCAGATTCCCAAGACTCCCCACAGAATTCTGCCCAAATCACCTCCCTATCAGTGTCCAAAACTAGAAAACTAACCCACCAGTTGTCCAAAAATGTACATTATCTGTGCCCCCTTGCAGAGAAGGAAGGAAGATTCTATGTCCCGGTTCCAATACAGGGGCAGGGTACAATTTTGGCACTGGTGGACACTGGATCTCAAGCTACCCTTGGCCAAAAAGGCCTTTGATAAACTGAATTCAGGAAAGGGGGAGAATTACCAAATTCCTCTCACCCTTCTTCCTGGACAACTTCAGAACTTTGACGGGAAGGAAATTCCCATCGAGGGGACTGCGGATTTGGATATTAAAATTGGGCGACACAAGGTGAAGCATCCGGTCATAGTTTTGACTCCAGAGGGCACCCCTTGTTTACAAGGGAATGACCTCCTGAAAAGGTTGTCACCCCTATTAGATTGTGTAAACAAAGTCCTCTGGACCCAGACTAGCCGACCAATAAAATTAAAATAGATTGTCAACCATGTTAGTTTAAACAGCACCTGCCACATGGTTAAACAAACACCTGACCAAGTAGAATTTCACTTCCAGAACAACAAAATCCCAGACGTGACAGTAATAGCAGTAGGACAACAAACTGGTGATGGGGGTCCTCTCTATTTCTGAAAATCAACCTTCCTTCCAGTTTAAGGTGGCATTCCACACTGGAATTCTTTACCAATCCACAATCAGACATTCCCACTCCTATAGTCCAGAAAGATGAGAAATCAGCTCAGAGCCTGGCTGATATTCAGCAAATTGGAGAGCAGTTGTACATCCCTGTTCAGTTAAATGGAGGGAAGGACTCTGTTCTCGACTGAGTGTGTGTGAACAATGGTAAGAGCTTCATCAGCGAAGCCATGTTCCGCCAACTCCCAAAAGATCCAGCCATTCCCACATTTAAACTGATAGACAAATGGGAAATGGATCTGGAAACACCCAATTCCAAACATCTCCTGCCAAGCAGGTGCATGCTCAAAATCTCCATTGGCAACAAGAGCATAGTCCATAATTGTTGGGTCATGCGAGATGTCATTGCTGCCTTTTACTTAGGCAGTGATATTCGCAATCGCTCTGCCATTAATTTGGACCTAACAAACTTCAAAGCTTGGTCCCGATTAGCGGATAATCCCATGGGCTTTGATGACCCAGAGAAAGCATTTAGGTCAGCTCAATTGCTGCCTTATGCAGTTGAAATTCAGATTTGAGAGGAAGTCACCATCCCAGAAAGGACCCGACAATTCTCCCTGGAAGTGAAAGTTAAAAGAGGACAGAAATTGAAAAACCCTGATGCCTATATTTATCTAAATGCTTCTCTCCAACTGCAAGGGTTGGGGGTAAACCCAGCACCACTAGTCAATATAGAACATTACACCATTCCAATAGAGGTGGATAACAGCGACTTAAAGAGTATCACTATAGCCGCAGGCACCATTATTGGAATGGCGGTTGATGACCAACATTTTTCCATAGATTTAGGCAATGAACTGTTAGGACCAATCCCCAAGGACTGTTTTGACAGTGACAGTGATAACAACACAATACCAGACAGGATCTGTACCCGGCATGGGGGGAACCTCCTGGTGTACACTTTCTGCCCTCATGGTAAGGAAGATGTGACTTGTGACTTCAGGAGGGATGAGGTGATTTTCCAAGTCCGTGAGGACTGTCTTCCCCACCTGAAACCGCCAGTCCAAATCAGCACTCTGACCAGGGACTTCTCCACCCAGCCGGAGGAGGCCCCTTAGATAGCAAAACCAGAAGTCGTTCAAGGCTTCAGGCAGATGGTTGAAGAGAGAGTCAACCTAGCCGATGCCTGTGAGACTCTGGAGCAGAAGCAAACATTGGATTTTCAAGATCTCTTTGCGGTGGACTCATATGACTGTGGTCGCACAGACATCCACACAACAACAATTCCCATGGACCCTGCCATGACTACAATATTTTTGAAGCAATATCGCTTTCCTCTCGCATCAATGGAGTCGCTTACTGAAATAATTAAGAAGTTTGAGTCCCGTGGGATAATCTGTCCAGTCCACAGCACCTTCAATAATCCAGTGCTGGGGATATTGAAGCCAAACGGCCAGTGGAGACTCTGCGCCGACCTAAGGGAGCTCAACAAACGGTACATACTTCCTGATGGCTTCTTCCCAACATTGACCAAGGGCTGGCCCAGATCCAGGGTTCACAGGTATTCACTGCAATAGACCTGACCAATGGATACTGGACTGCACCTGTCAGTAGGGAGGCCCAATACAAGCTGGCCTTTAACTTTGGGGGCAGCAGTATACATGGACCCGGACTCCCTTCGGATACATCAACTCCGGCAATGAATTCAACATTTTTCTATATAAGGCCATGCCCGACCTGGGTGAGAGGGGTAACCTGGCCTATGTAGATGATGTTCTCATCAAAAGCTTCACTGTGGAGGAACACATAGTGGAGATCCGTTATGTTCTGACACAGTTGAGGGCTGCCAGAGCAAAACTTTCCTTTCAAAAGGCACAGTGGTGTAGAACCTGTGTGCATTTCTTGGGGCATGAGATTACTCCTCAGGGTCTCTGTCCCCAGGAAAAGAAAGTGGAAGCACTTCAGAAATTGAAAGACCCCACAACTATGCAGGAAATATGGAGCCACCTTGGACTGACTAACTACAGTAGAAAGTTCATTGAGGACTACGCAGAGATCACAAGACCCCTGATTCATCTTTTGAAGTGGGTTGGTCAAGTGGGAATGGGGTCCAGAACAAGCCGAGGCAGTAACACAACTCAAAAGAAGCCTCTCACAAGCGCCTTGCCTAGCTTATCATGTCAAAAACAAGGAGTTCTTCTTGGAGACAGGGTTCTCTAAGCTTGACTGCAGTATTATACCAAAAGCATGACAAGGTCAATAAAGTCATCTCCTATGTGAGTAAAACTTTATCAACTGTGGAGGAGAAATTCAACGATTGTGAGAAGGCACTCCTGGCTTCGGTGTGGGCATTGAAGAATTACCGCCCGTTTATCCAGGGGGAAGACATCATAGTGGAGACTCCCCACCAGCCTCTGCAATATCTCTAAAGTGACAGAATCTGGGCCGGAAATGTGAGTAATTCCCTAATTACTTCCTGGATTCTGTCAATGAAAGGCTTTCCTGTGGAGATCAGATATGGCCAAACCAAGAAGAGCCCCCTCACGCAAGGTCTGGCTGACTTGCACGATTGTGCCAGAGAAAACTGTCTCAAGGACGAGAGTCTAAAAATCAAGGACAACATGGAGGCATACCTCAATTCCCCACACAAGGTCTTTGAAGAAGACAAGTATGACGGAATGCCCACTGTCTATGTGGATGGATGCTCCTACCATGTTGACAACAACGGGGAAAAAGAACTGGTGGTCGGCATAGGGAATGCATGGGCGAATGAGACCCCAGAACCCTCCGCTGGGTACAAGATTGGTCCCCGAAGTAGTTAAGTGGCAGAGTTGATGGCTGTGCATCAAGCCATCCGCACTGCTGTCCAAAATCAACTCCACGAACTGGTCATAATCACAGATTCGGATTATGTACGGAACGGGTTCGTGGAGCACCTGGTTAACTGGAAAACCAGAGGCATGCTATGTGCTAATAATAAACCCTTGAAACATGGGAAATTCATTCTAAACATTGATGATCAGGTCACCTCGAATGGGATGACCATCTACTGGAAAAAGATCAAGGGTCATTCCAAAGTAGAGGGACCAGACAAAACTGGAAATGACTTAGATGATCAGCTGGCCAAAACCGGAGCCATCAAAGGGGATCTACTTGAGATTGAGTCCCTGTTGGGGGAAATCCTGGTCACTGCTATCACTAGGTCCCAGACAAATGCTCACAATGAACTCTCAACTGCACATTGGAGTAAGGAGACCCCAAATGCTGATTTGATTACTGCTCAAAAAGGGGATACAATAATTGGTAAGTGTTATCAACACATTGAGGACCCAGAGAACTTTCCTCTGATGTATACTGATTACATTGGGAAAGAGGACCTCAGAGTGTTGATGAAATGTCCAAAAATGTTCCTAATCCAAGACAGTTTGTTGGTAAGGAGATCCCTAGCTGGCCATGATCAGTGGGTGGTCCCTACCTCATTCTGAAGCCTGATGTTAAGTCACGCCCATGATGCGGCCACAGCCAGTCATAGGGTGTTTCATACAACACTTGAAAACTTAAAAGAGGTTGCATACTGGCCACACATGGGGCAGGACCTCGACCAATACTTGAAGGGTGTCTTGTGTGTGCATAATTTCAGCCAACATCCCTCACACACTGTGCACCTCTCCAAAAGAGGGGGATGGCACTGCCTTGGTCAGATTTACAAGTCGACTATATCGAGCCCGTGATTCGCTCCTATAGGGGGAACAAGTACATGTTGACCGTGACATGCTTGTTTACTAAATGGGTGGAATGTCTCCCGGCCCCAAACTGCAAGGCAGAAACAGCAGCTGCCCTGATGATCGAGTCAGACCAAGGTAGCCACTTCACCAGTGAAGTAATGACAAAGATGTGGGAGATACTTGGGGTCAAAAGGAAGCTACATATTGCTTACCGGTCCTCTAGTGGTGTAGTAGAGAGATACAACAAAACAATTACAATTACAACAAAACAATTATGAGCATATTAAAAAAGTTTGTGGCAGATTCTGGGCCAAGTTGGGATATTCGATTACCTCTTGTCCTAATACCCCTTCATCTGCAACTAAAATGTCACCATTTGAGCTGATGACTGGACGCAGGATGGTGCTTCCCCAGCATCTGCTCTATTCAGTTTCCTATCTGATAGTTATCCCACCATCATTGCTAGTGTTTACCTGAATCTATCCAAAGCAGCTACCACTAGTTCTGAATCCAATTTAGCGGATTTAATTTCATTTTTAGCATTTTTCCCATTCATTCAAAATTGCATTCAAAAGAAATTGACCTGTTTTGAAATCATTCCTGTTTCTCTCTATGCTTGCTGGGGGGAATCGGGATTGAAACTGCAATTGTAGAGTGTTTATTCCTGAAGCCTGTTTTTCTCTCCTTTCATCTCTATATTGCATATTAGGGGGGATTGAGTAGTATCAGGGGGAAAGATTGATTATATTGCATTTGATTGAATTCATATCAAGTTTTATTTATGTGCTGCATTAATCTCATATCATTGCATTTCATTGAACCCACACCCAATTTTATTCTATTCTACATTATTCTTTTCATCCATACTCCTATTGATTAAAGAAATTGTTGATTATTGCAATATCACCAAATTTATTGTATACATATTAATAGGTGTGATATCTAGATATTGTTCAAATTCATAAAGGTGTGATCTATATATTGTTCAATTTATCAAATAAATCTTTTAACTTTGCAAAACAACCTTCTTCTTGGTTCAGTGACACCGGGGGGATTCAAAGAGAGGGGCATGATATAAGGGTACATCGTTCAGAAATAAAAGAACTTTAGACATACAAATATATAATTAAGGGTTCCAACTGGGCATCACACGCCAGGCATTTATTTAGGTGGAGTTCTGGGTTGAAACCACTTACAGGGGTCTGAATCCGAATAAGCCAGGGTCGAGTTAGCAATTGGATTATGTGCAAAGCATAGATGGTGTATGCCATGTGGTCTAATAGTTTGGCAATGAAGCAGGTGTTTGAGATTGGGCAGTAGTTGGATGGAAGAGGGGGGTTACGGGTGGGATTTTTAAAGAGGGGTTTGATCTGAGAGGTTTTGAAAGCTGCAGGGAAGATGTTTGATGTCAATGAAAGGGTAATTATTGATCTTGATCTTGCGATGCTGCTTGCACAGTTTGAAGATAGAATGTTCTTTAAGAGAGAGGGAGGGCAGAGGGCAGGTATGTCCAGGGGATGGGGAGGCTCAGCTACTGGATAATAGTTCAAGGAATTCAGTGTGCGCAATGGCAGAAAAGGAAGAGACAAGGGGGTTGTGGGTTGAGGAGGGAAGAGGAGGGAATGTTGCTAATGTGGTTACCAGTCAAATGGTCGAAAACATTTGGTCGACAGACAATTTGGTCGACACCATTTGGTCGAATGCCAAATGGTCGAATTCTTTTTTTTTTTTTACCCATTTTTTGGGTTTTTTTGGGGGGTTCCCCCCCCCAACCCCCTTTTTTTTCTTTTTTATTTTTTATCCCCACATGAAAACCCACAAAACACATATATATATATATAAAAAAAATTCCACCATTTGGCATTCGACCAAATGGTGTCGACCAAATTGCAGTCGACCAGTTTGTTGTCGACCAGTTGACTGGACACCTGCTAATGTGGTGCTGACAGTGTGGTGTCTTTCGATAGCGATGTTGGAAAAGTGGTCTGACAGGGCTTCGTAGAGGGCTTGGAAGTGGGGGAGAAGTGGGTAGAGCAGTTTGGAGCCTTGAATTCGGTGATGATCCCATGGAAGTTGGCTATTTGGTTTCCATATAAAGTTCCTTTGGGTTTCCTAATTTTTGCACTGTAGGCCTGGATCTGTCTGGCATAAATGGATCTGTTAAAGGGTGTTGGGTTGGCCCTCCATGTGCACTCCAGGTGCTGCTTAAGGGTTTTGAGCCATTATATGGAGGGTTTGAACTACTTGGGAGTAAGACCGAGTCTGTGAGAAGCAGATCTGTTTGGGATGCTAGGGAGGAGGGCATTAGAGAGTCATCTTTCAAAAAGATCGATAGAGGGTGGTCCTCCTTGGAGAGTGAGGTTTGGGGAGGAAGAAAGGAGAGAGTCGGCCAAGTCAGGGTTTAATATGACCTTGTTCTACAGAGGTACACATTAGGGAGGGGTGGGGCTGATCAAACAGCAGGGAAAGTGTGGTGGTCATGAGAAAGAAGAAGGTGGCAGAGTAATGAGTCCAAATTAGTGGATGGGTAGGTAGATCTGAATAAAGCGTCAAGGGTTTGTCTTGCTATGTAAGTGGGGTTTGATATCAGTTGGGTCATGGCGAGGGCTTCCATGTTGTCAATGCGTGCACAGGTTTGAGGTTGAAAGGGACATCAAACCAGATGTTGTAATCGCTTAGCATGGTGAAGGAGGGGTGCAATATCAGGATTACTGCTAAAGAGTCACTAAGGGAGTCTGCGAAGTTTCTAATGCAGCCTGGAGGTATGGAAAAGAGTAGGACACGGTGGGTGGTGGAGGGGGTGAGTTGGAATTTCACTAGCAATGATTAACAATCAGCATTGCTGGATCGTTTCTCAAAGTGTAAGACTGTGAGGTGTTGTTTGTGGAGGATGGCTAACCCCACAGCTCTGCTGGATCTGATGTGCACAATCAGGGAGTAGCCAGAGGGGAAAGCCTTGTGTGTCACAGGTTCAAAGTCATCAGAGAGATTCAGATTTCAGTGATAAAGAGGATGCCTGGGATTTCAGAGGAGATGATGTCAAAAAGGATGTGTTTGGCGATAGATCTGGTGTTGATGAGAATGCAAGAGAGCAGGTAGGGTGAGTGAGGGAGTGTTGTTTTTGGAGGGTGGGAGAATTGGGAGTAGCAGTGGGAGAGAGAGAATGCCTGGAATGCAAACTTCTGGGAGGAATCCTACGGAGGGTGTCGGAGTGGGAAGGGGTGTGAATGGTAGAGGAGGCAACTGGGTTAAAGGAAGGAGAAGGGGAGCCTAGGGGTCACCGAGGGCTGAGAGGGAGGAGTGCTCAGGAAGAACACGTTCTTAGAGGTGGAAGGGGAGGTGTGGATGTGGGCTGAGGTCTATCTGAGTGGGGAATAGTGGTTGGCTAGGGTAGCTTGTGGAGGTAATGGGAGTGGAGGAGAAGTTTTTGAGGAAATATAGGAGAGGTGGAGGGAGATAGAAAGGGGGAAGAGTTGAGGTTTGAGGGGTAGGGCTGGTTGTGGTGGGGCAGGGTTTGGAAAGTTTCCAGGAGAGGAAAAGAGTGATTGATCTGGGTTGGGAGTTGGAGGGGAGGACAGGATGGTATAAGAGAGGGGAGCTGGTTGGGATCCAGGTGGGAGAAGAGATGAGGATTTATTAGATTATATTGATATTATGTGGTGGATGTAGCCTCTGTGTTTAGAGAGGTGTGTGGGTGCCAGAGGCATGTGTGTGAGTGTAGGTGGTGCTCTCGATGGTGGTGTGTTTGCCAAGGTAGCCAAGCTATCCTTAGGGATGAGAAGTGTTAGTGAGAATGTGAAAAGAAGGGTTTAAGGGGGCAAGCCGGGGAGTGTTGGGACGGTTGGGGGAGATGGAGGTGAGAGATGTGCTTGTTGGGAGGGCCTGAGGTGTAGGAAGGGGAGAAAAGGGAGGGTGAGTGAGGGGGACGGTAAAGGAGTAGGGCGGGATATAGGTATGGTTTCTGGTACTCCATAGTGCTCCTCTGACCTTGGAGCTGCTGTGCATGGTGCAGAGGGTTCTGGAGAAAGAAAAAAGGATGAGAACATGCCTATGGGGCTGGAAGTCCTGTCTGTCTATTTAGGCCTGAATAGTGGGGCAGGAGAAAAGCAGGTGCAATGAGTGGACAGTGGAAAAATGATGACTTCAGAGACAGGTGTGAGGGGGTGGTGTGCATGGATGTGGTACTATACTTACACACATTTCACTGTGATTCAAAGCAGTGGTACTACTCAGATACCAGCTAGATTTGAAGACAAAATACCATTATCATACAACTAAATTCTGAAGTTTCACTGCATGTAAATGCAAATGTAGTCGAAACAATCAATGTACCTATTGCAGAGGGTTCAGAGCAGTGTGTGTACATGAAATGCAGCTATATTAAAATCATTTGTAATACCTAAAATGCAACAAGATAAAAATATGTGTTGTACCTAAAATGCAGCTAGATTCAAAACATTGCTAGTAACTAAAATGCACCAGGATTCAAAGCATTTGTAGTAACTAAAATGCAGCTAGATTCAAAATACTTACTACAGTGCAGGAAGAAGACCACTTCAGTGTTTGATAGGGGGATTGGCTACGAGAGTGCACGGTTATGACCAAGTACCAGAGAGAGGTACAGTGGCCATACTAGAGATATGGTATGGGGTGCCTCCTGATCAAAACTGGCTTGCAGGGCTGCTCACGGGGAGTAAAGGGAAAGGGCTCACTAAGAGGGGCAGTAAAACTAGACAGGGAGGAATTAAGGTACATTTGAACAGGGAAACATAACTATTATCAACAATGTTAAGGCAATGGAGGTGTCTCTTACCTTAGTGTTGCTGTAGCTACTTGGACCTCGATGGGGCTCACATGGGGAAACAGACACAGCAGGCAGTGGAAGCTGCCCAAAGGGAGCTGCCTTTTGCCTCTGACCCTTTGCCGGCGGCCCTGGGATGGACTGCAAAGTATTGCTGTTCTGTTCATGTGGGGTGATCAAACAGACCAATGGGGTCCATAGTGGGGAGCAAGGGGAGTGGGGAGGGAGGGTTAGGGACTGTCTGCAGGGGAAATAGGAGAGACAAATGGAGACCAAACTATACAATGAAAACACGGAACACAAATAAAGATGCAGGTTTGAGTAGTGCTTACCACACAAGGGTGTTTCCTTCAAGGCAGATTTGAAAATGGTAGAGGAATGCAGAAAGCACAGAGAGAGGGCTCCAGCTCCCTTTGCTGTTGCAGCCATGGTGGGTGATCGAACAGACCAATAGGGACCATAGTGGGCCGCCAGGGGGAGTGGGGTGACGGGGGTCAGTGACTGTGTGCAGGGGAAATGTGAGAGAAAAATTGATAATTGGGTGATGGTCACTCTCAATGACGATGTGAGTTGTGCTACATGATTGAGTGTGTGCATGTCTCCTTGATCAGCTATGCATGTGTTTCTGTTACGGCTCCACCGCACACTGCTTGCCGGACGTTCTTTTTAAAGCGCCATTTATTTGGAATTACTGTCATGTCAACCTTGCATCCCATCGCTTGACACATGTCATGTCAAGTAGCTACTCCATGATGCATGTGCATGCAACTCACCTGAATCTCATAATCCACATACAAAGATGATCCAGATAACAAGTTTGCATGTGGATGATGTGTGAAGTATGCTGTGCATTGCTGGTGAGGTGCAGATGTTGGAGGCCTACATTACTTTCTAATGTCAAATGTATAATGTTGCTGCTGTGTTCGCATTACTGTGTACCAGAACTCTTGATTGACAGAGATGAGTGACCTTCCATGGTTTATCCACATGTATGCAGTCTGCGAGTGGCTGCATAGATTTGTGGAAGATTTGGAGAATATCTTCATGAATGTACAAGGGGCTTGTTGAGGGTATCATAGACATCCATGAGCAGTGGGTGCACTGACACAGGGAGTGCCAACGAGGTACGATGTCACACCAGAAGAGGAGGGTGCAGCCACATGGATAGAAGAGAAGGTAAGAGGAGTGGGTGGAGTAGGGGGATTTGACATGGAGATTGGTGCTGGTGAGGGCATTGAGAGGGTGCTGGTCTGCAGACCAAGGATGTGGGTCCTGTGTTGATAGGTCATGAGGGCATGGGGCAGGCAGACACACATGGAGAGTAGGGGTTGAGTTTGGCAGAGGTAATACACAGGTGGTGGTTTATGAAGGACATGGTGAGGGGTTATTAACACATGTGCCACAACTGACAATGTATACAGTAGTGGGGTGTACTTGAGGGGCAGGAGGGAGAGTGGATGTATGGGCAGGGCTCCACCAACAAATGTGGCCAGAGATGACAGGCAAAGTTGTCTGACCCTGCCAGGGGTGGTGGCCGGGCAAAAGAGGCAGAGTGGGGCTACAACGTGGTTGGAGTCAGAGGCGGGGCCATCAGGTTGTATGGTCACACACCATGTACATCAGGGTAGTGGGTAGGCTAGTACCCAACCAGGTAGGAGCAGAGATGTATGTGGATTTAAGCCCGCCCTAGTGAGATTTGCAGGGGACAGTAGGGGTATGGGGGTGTGCAGTGGTACAGGTGGTACAGGAGTCAAGAAGGGGCATTGATGGTTTAATGGGTAGGACAACATGACAATTGGAGGGAGGAAGCAGGAATTGAAGAGGATTACATGGTGGGCATAGGGTAAGTAGATGTGTGTGACAGGGGGTAATGGGGATGGTAATGGAGAAGTAGGGAGATGGAGATGTAGGGAAACAGGAACAGTGGCTGGGCAGCTGTTGATTTTCCACATTGCAGAAGCATGGACATGGCCGTGGTAAGTGGAGGTGAGCAGGACCGGCAGCAATGGTGCAGGTGGACCCATTTTTGTTTAACTTGATACATCCGACTCAGGGGAACACATGTCATGGAGCCATCATGCCAGGGACTGGCTTTTCAATATCAGGAAATGTGGCTGTGTTACATGGACAATCTTCTTCTGAATTGACACGAGTGTGGACATGGCATCTGCATTTAATGTAAAGAATGACAATGAGTTTGCAATGTAATATTGATGTAATGGGGCACACAGTGTTCGCCAATCCATTATACACATTCTCATGGTGTTGTTATGGGCACGCTGGATCAGTCTGATTGCATCATTGAAGGCAATCAGGGATGTGGCTTTATTGTGTGTGTTCCACAGGGGTTGTAATTCATGCAAAGATGGTTTGTACTGCCTGGTTGTGTGTGTGTAATCCCTGTCACCTTTAGCCTGCTAAGGGAATGGGTGGTGTCTGTGGATGAGAGTGGAAGGCCTCCTGCACCTCTACTACTATGCTAAGGCGTGTGGCAATATTATGCAGGACATAACATGCCACAAGGATTTTGCATACTTCATGTGGTGCATATAGCAATATGCCACCTGATTGGTCAGGAGTGAAAGCTTGACTTAAGCATTCTAAATGTGTGCTCCATTATTCCATTATTGGCTACGCATGCTGTGTTGTTATATGTCTCACCTGATATGACTGGATTCCTGATCGGTGTCAACAGGAATGGTGACAGTGAGTAGGCACTGTCCCCTGCAAAGGAGAAAGATTATTTATGGAATGATTTGTGTATATGTGTTTCACCCTGAAAACAAAGAAGAGACTGGATCCGGCTAATTTATAGACCGCTGGATTCAGCCCTTAGCTAGCAAATGGACAACCAACAACTAAAGAACCCAACAGTCTTCCTCCCTCTTCCACTTCAATCCATCTACTAAACGACTGAGTCCATGTACCAAATAGGTCTTGAGTCAATGAATTTCTTTAAATCATGTAATTTATTTAGTCACTCGGGACATACAAACAAATTCAACAACATAAATATATACAAGTATAACACACCTACCATTTTCAGAGGCACTGATTTACAATATTGGCAGCTTGCCTATTCTAAAATACATCCTAAAAGTAATGGCAAGTAAAAAACATACATCACAATATATTGCTAAAACCACACCCTTCTATACAAAACTAAAACCAATAGTGCAGTGTAAACACCAAGTAATTTCTCAGTGCAATAGTAAAGTGCAAATCCGCTACTAAAGTGCAATACAATGTTGGTTGGGCAGCATCAGGCACCTATTCTCATAAAGGGATGCCTTACTAGAAGAATCCATACTTGATAGTCGCCCTTTCTCTGCCTAAAGGGGACATTAATTTTCAAACAAATAACATTTCTCAACACTGTGAATTGTTCAGTACATATTACCCAACATGTTTTGTCTATATTCAAAAGACAAGTACTTTAAATATCTGTAGACTTCTTCAGGGGAACCAACAAAAGACAACTATATATTAAAACAAAAACAGCCTCAAAACATTTACTTAAGCCTGTACCAAACTAGGCTAATATTCTTCTCCTTCACACAATGAAGTATGGCAATTTGAAGTCCCAACGCCCGACCTTCGAGGGGTTGCCACAGTGAACTATCAAATGTTTGCAATGGTGGACTGATGGACATAGAAAAGGGAGAGAGAGAGAAAAACAACAACAAAAAGCTTTATATCGTGTGGTGAAACATAAAACTTACGCCCACCGAAGGTTCTAAACAGTCACATCATTGTACACGCAATACTGTGTGGTGGCGAGGCCACTCGACCTGTACTTGTGGTGGCAAGACTTCAGCATTAGGGATGGAAACACAGGATACTCTAAACCACCTGTATTCCCCCTTGACATCTAATGTTCAAAGTTCATTCTTTCGTGATAAAAAACAGGTAACGAATTACTTAGTTGGCAATCACCTGAATTATACTTGAGGAGATAATTCTGGTCTTGAAGTGTGCCTAAGGCTCGCGTTGCTAATCAGGAATGTGTGTTCTCACAGAGCCACAAGATTCTTCCACTGGGAATGGGGAAAGAAATGACAATGAGCTCCGGGCCACTACGTCTCTGTTGTCTATGCGGATTTCAATTTTCCGGACACGCTGTATAAAAAAGTAGGCTCACCAGTTGGAGTGCTCGGTAGCATCTGCAGAGTGACAAATAATCCTTCAGACCTTTTCACCATTCGGATCACCTGCGGGCGTGTGAGTTTCCCCTCGCCGTCTATCTGCGGTGCATTTTAAGTACGCGATGCGGGGCTTCGCATGATAAACGTGTGGCGTGTGGCGTGTTGACGTGTGTCTCCACTCAGCATCCGTACTAATCATGGAACACGGCCTCGTCACTGGTCTATGTAAACGCACCTAGTCCTAGGTCATCACCAGCCCATTAATTATGTTGCAAGATGCATCGTCCGCCGTAAACCACATATAACAACTACGAATGCAGCAAAATAAAAGTCTGTACGCCTCATTGCATAAACATCGGGTCTCATTGTGGGTGTGTCGTGGGGGGTGCAAATCACACAACAAGATACGAGCATTACTACTGAATGACATGACTGACAACCTCTTATGTTGTAAAGTGTGCCAACTGATTGGGCCTCATTCCGAGTACGGCGCTAACCAATGGCGCTATTAACGCCTTGGTTGACGCCGTACCCGGACCGGCAGCGCCTTGGTGGATGGCGGAATCACCGCCCCATTCCAAGGTTGGCGGGGCGGTAATTCCCCATTCACCAAGGCTCTTCCCCATTCCCAAATGAGCCCCCATAGGGCTCAATGGGAATGGGGAAGATGCAAATAATGGTGACCGTTCATTACGGTCACCGTTATTGGCTTGGAGGCCTCTTTGCGCCCTCGACTTTAACACCTGCTCAAAGCAGGCGTTAAGGGCGAGGGCGCAAAGGGAACTCGGAGTATGGCGGTAAGGGATTACCGCCACCGGTCTCTTTACCGGTGGCCGCTATCCCTTACCGCCATACTCGGAATGAGGCCCATTGTTTTTTGAAAGTGTCTCTTGTATGTTGCTGTAATACAAGTGCAGCTGATGCTGTGCGGTGTGTGATGTAACATACAGAACTGACTGAATTCCACACGCAATATGAGATGGGACTTGTGGTATTTTTAGAAACTGTTCCAGGTTATCATTTCATTCAAACCTGTTTCTGATGCTTTGGTTAGAAATATAAGCCATTGTTCTCTAAAAAATAATTTCCTAGCATCTTCTGCTTTGTCATTGGTTCTGGTCTGTTGCCAAAGGATGGTCCATTTTAGTGTGTCACTTGAGTGTTCCATAGTTAAAAAGTGTGTTCGCCCCTCTCTCCCATCAGACCATCCCTTCCATCGCCACTCATTGCCAACCACGCTGCTCACCAGAAACCTCATAGACACCACATCACGGCAGCCTCAAGCACATTAATATGCACCCCATCAACACTCTAGCATTCGCCACTACACGAAAACTGATGCTTGCCAATATCTGCTCAGCCATCAACTATGTAGCTGACATCACCATAATCATCAACATACATGACTTGGATAACATCTGCCTCTACCTAAATCCTAAATGTCCTCAGCTACAATGACAAAATATCAGCCACAAAGCCTACAGATTGGTGCAAATAAACTGTTCAAACAAGGTCATCAGTGGCTGCACCATCATTCACGTGTCACCATGGCCATGCACCGACAGGAGGTTGCAACCATTGGCTATTTTTAAACAATCATGCCACTTCTTGTTCTCCCCAGCAGACAGCATCACTTTTCACCTCATCTACAGACCACCCTATTGCCTCCTTCATTGAATTATTCATGGACTTGGTCACCACTGTATCTCTCACACACGCCAACCACATCTTCCTCGGCAACCTCAATATCATTCACAACCCAGCAGTCAAGTCAATGTAGGAAAGTCTTCCCTGCCTACTTGGCACACTGAACCTCACACAGTACATGTAGGTCTAAAATCACATGAAGGGTAATGTTCTAGGCTGCATCATCAATGTCATGCACATCCCCATCACAGCTCCCATATTCCAGTTGACTGTCTGGCCCATCAGGATATACCATTTGACATTATTCACACAACTCACACGACTCACACAACTCATCTCAGCCATACTCATTGGTAACCCTGCAAACAAGCCTTCGGCTCTCTCATGAATTAACCGTTGGTAGCGCTCATGGAAGATCTCACCAAAGTTCACGTCACAGGGTCTGATTTACCTCTGACAGACCAGGACTGCAACTCACTTCTCCAAGAACTCAGCACCACCCTCAGAATCTACATCAACCATCAAGCCCCAGTGAACCGGCATACCCTGCAGCATGAATATTCTGCACCCTGGTACACTCAATAACTCTCAAAAATCATTAAAGAACCTTAAGGAAAACCTCACAAATGGTGTTTAAGCTGTGTTAGAACATTACATCAAATGGCTTTCAAGTGATAAAAAAAAGACTTCATTTATTAATTCAATAAATGTCACATGTAGCTTGCAGTAAATAGTAACAATTCAATAGTTGTATTGGCTTGTGAAACAAAAATTGACCAAATATATTGCACTTGCCCTAATGGCCACTTCACTTCATTTAAATTGCATACATTCTCCTCTCAAACAATTAATCCCCAGTCATCACACTCAAGAACTCAATATCAACAAAGTCACCGTCTGTGAGTAAGTATCAAATTGGAAAATAATGCAGCTGCACATCTGACCTTGGCTTGCTCAAGAGGCTCCATGGTACATACAGACAAATGATTGACCCTCCTAAGGGTGACTATTACCAAAACACTATAGCCAAGGCCAACTATGTCAGCAGAGCACTCTTCTAATCCACCAGGCATTGCATCAACCCTGTGGCTGACCCAACCATAGCACAAACCCTCAAATAATACACCACCATATACTCTTTCTTCTGCAACAAGGTCAACATGATCAGCCAACACATAAACAACAATGCCACAACTGACAGTGCACTACACATCCGATTTCACTACCACAACCACCTGGTCAACTTTCAAACCAATCACTATATTGGCCCTCACTGACAACTTAGCATCCCTCAAGGCCACATCGTTTACAGACAACCTCTTCACTGTCTGCCTGCTTAGAAGCCTTCCGACTGTAGCACTCTACCCGTACATGCCAAACATCAACTGATCTCCAAGTCAAGGCACCTCCCACTCAACCCCTCAGGACCAGACAAATCATCTCACATATTGAGGAAGCAAACAAGGGACCCTTATGATCTGAGGAAATAGCGCCCCATCCCCATCCTCCTTTCCTAGGTAAGATCCTTGAGCAATTAATAACTACACACCTCCTCCAAAGTGTTGAAGACTATTACCTCCCTTAGTCCGACTTATCTGGTGTCAAATCCTGATGCAGCACTGCAATGGCAGACATCAAGGTGACCAATGATGCCCTTGAAAACATCAATGATGCCTCCTAGTTTTCAATTACCTCTCAGCAGCAAGTGGCACACTAGACCACTACACACTCACTGCCAAACTACATAGCCACATGGGGATCTGCAATTTTGTCCTCGGCTGCTTCAAATCCTACCGTGCAAATCAATCACAGTTCATGCATATGGATTCTTCCACATAACCAGCTCTATTCATCTCCTGTGGAGTCCCACAAGGCTCCATCCTGTAGCCTGTTTACATCAATGTTGACATGGAAGTGCTTTGAACATTTCTCGATCCATACAACATCCACATCTACCAAAATGCAGATGATGCACAGATATGCCTGCAGCTATCAGCTATCATAGACATCCACAATACTCAAGGCCTGGCTCACATTGATCCAGTCTTGATTGTCTTGTACGTACTCAATGTGCAACTCCTCAAAGACAGATTTCATGAAGCCAACTAACAACAACACCCTGACATCCTGACATGACTCTCGATGGCTTCACCGAAAAGCTGGACACCTGTGCCAAGTATCATGGGTGAACATCAACAGACAACTCACTCACAGACTAACTCATTGCAAGGAAGAGAAAAGAGTATTGGTAGGTACTTTCTCTCATGTGTAAAATGAAAACCTTCATCCCAGTCAACAACTTCAGATCTGTTGGCCATGCCTTGGTCCTCTCACACCTGGTTGGAGGCAATGCCATTTTGGAAGGGCTTCCTGTGACTGCACTGACACCAATGAAATGTGTCCTGCATGCTGCAGCATGCATTTTCAATGGACTCTGAAAATTAATTCACATCACACTAATCTTCCGAAGCTTTCTCAGTGAGGTAGCATGGGAATACCCAAGCTACCTTCCCAAGGTATTCGGCTTCTCAAGAGGCCTGCAATCTACCAGGAGTACGGCAATATACTTGTCCAAACTCTGATGGTTAAGGAAGGAAATATCCAGTGGACAGGCCTTCTCTGTCTATGCTCCAAGACTCTGGAACCACTAACCCATCAACATTAGGCATGCCCCACTGATTTGAAAGTTCTAGATGGAGCTGAGGACCTTCATCTTCAAGGAATATCTGCTCTCTAATATATAAATCCATACACTATGCCCTCCCTGCACTACTTGGGACTATGTGATCTGTTCTCCATGGTCTTCTCCCCTGGTTGTTTGTCACTACCTTGCTGCCAATTGCCCACCCTCACACTCCTGTGGTTGCTCCCCACTATCTTTTTCTCTGCTTCCCACTCTGTGTTGTTCCCTCTATGATTGTGAGGCACTCTATTGCTCTCCAACCCTGAGCACATGACCAATTGATGAATTATTATGGTAATGTTGCTTGATTACATTTGAAGTCATTTCTTGTGTTTCTGTGTGTCATGTGACTGCTTTTGTGTCCGTGATAGTTAATACTCACTGATGAGCCATGTGTTGCCAAAAGTTCTAGATGCCAGGGCCTGGTATATAGTGGAATGGTGCAAGATGTAGCTATCATGCGTGCATCCGGGGTAGTTGGCATTCACATGCATGATGTGTCTCTTGGCATCACAGATCACCTTCACATTTATGGAATGACAATGTTTCCTTTTGCGATATATATGCACTCTGTGTCTGAGGGGTTGCAACACTACTTGGGTGCAGTTGATGGCCCCCAGGACCTGGGGAAAGTGTCCAACTGCATAGAATTCCTGACACACCTCCGACTTGCCTGCATTGTGTGTAGCATGTGAATGTGCATATGCACAGGTGCTATGATTCAGAACAAGATCTAGTGTAGGCACCTTGATGATTGTGTGGACTGTGACTGACCCCCAACAATGGCTGTGGTACGCTGCAATGATCCAGTGGCCAGGAAGTGTAAGACTGATAGCACTTTGACCAGAGGTGTCACAGCCTTTGAACACATGGTAGGTGATGCCAGGTCATTCTCCCACTCCCTGACCAGGCTAGGGTGACAAGGGAAGCAGTATCTTCCATGCACCACCTCATCTGAAATCCCAAATATTGTTTTTTGGGGTTGGAAGGATCTGGTCCTCCTCCTTCCATGTAGTAATATCAGTGGTAGGAATGCTGGATCCGGCATTGTGGCATTTGTATGTTAGTTGGGTTGCATTGTGCTTTTTATGCATGGCCTTTCATTGCGCTTTGTTCATTGCGATGGGTGACGGTTGGTGGTAAGATCATTTGCCTTTGAAGTCAATAATGATTGCGTGATTGTTCTCTGAATAGTGTTTCACTTAGCACTTGATGGGGCATGTTGTTTGCTTGCATGGTGCCTCCCTCCCCACTTTCATGCTATCCTCATGTTCATCCTTTATTGAAAATGTTTCATGTTCCACCCCCTTTTAATTCTTTGTGCTAGCTGTGAAGCTGGAAATACATCGGAGGGACAGGGCCTCCGTATCCTTGTCCTTTACTGCTTTTTATCATGTGTTCTGTCATGTTTTCCGCGCAGGAGTTCATGTGGGACTCCTGGCGGTGCAGCTCTCTTTCTTTTGGTTTGGTGAACAGACCCGTGGGATACGCTTATGGCACCCATGGGTGGGGTACAACCCTGTGCCCCTAGTGTATGTTTTTGGGCACCTGTGGGTGGCCCACAGAGCAGGGTATGGGCTGGTGGCAGCTCCATGCAGAATTTGACAGGTGCGCTGAGTATCCTCCATTTTGGGATACCGCGGCCCTGCCATTGGGATCAGTTGATCCCTGATAGAAAACAAGATGGCCCTGGTGGCCTCTTGCTTTCTATTACCCATTACCCTGTTTTCCCAAAGTCCTGGGAAGCCTTGACTCTGTCCCTTCACCCTGACTGGCTTTTGGATGGAAGTGCCATATATGGTGTTGTTGTGAAGGCCCAGTCAGAATAGCTGGAGCCTTCCCGGTGATGTATGTTGTGGGTACCTCCTGTGGGTGGGATCTGGGTGAATAGAGTATGTGACGAATATGCATTCTGTGTTGTGGGTGTCTAGTATCTGGTGGTTGACACAATGACTGAGACAACCCTGCCCGAAACCGGTATGAATGCAGCTTGGAGTGCTGAATGGCTCGGTACTTGTCCGAATACACATAACTTGTTGTGAGTGTCTGGAGAGAAGTGAATGGCCTGAATACTTTGTGTGCCTGATTGGCTGCCTGCCTGCATGAATGCCGGTAGTCGTGATTGGATGCTTGAGTGTGACCCAGCGGAATGAATGGGAGATCAACAGTATATCTGGGGACCTCTCACTGCTAGGAATCGTGTTCAGAAGCTGAAGTCCACTACAACGAGTAACTGGATTAACTGACGCTTGACCTTGAAGCCCTGCTGGACGAGAAGAATTGCTGTTGCTCTCCTTCACAATCTGAAAGCTGCTGTGCCTCCAAGGACTGACCCAGAGAGGACCTGGTAAGGCGCCCTCTTCCCGAGCTACGAGGGACCATCGTGCACAGCTGATCTTTGCCAACGCTCCCTGGTAGACAGACCTTCGACAGGCTGCCGACCCGATACGGGGACTGCTATGGAACTCCAAGGAGAAGCACTCGGACTGTTGTGTGCCACTGTCGACGACCGCCGTCGCCGACCGGAGCCTCCATGCTCCCGTTTGCCTAAGAACTTCAATTGATCATCGGACGCTCTCATCTGCATCGTCACTCGCTTGTCTCCCGCTGGAGAAGGCCCAACCGTCGACGCGCCGAGGATCATCCACCGGTGGGTTTCCCACCACCTAAAGACCGCAGAGACGCCAATGACTCGACGCCCTTGCTGGGCCACAGTTCTTCATCATCTCTTTGCGGTCCAGAACTATTGTCACCGAAGTGCCCCGCACGCCTCTTCCTTGCAGGACGCCAACGCTCTGTCGTCGACGAGCACCGCTAGGAACAAATCTGCCACTTCCCTGCCATAGTTCACCCCGTTCACCGCCGGACGTTCGATGACCCGTGACTCCCGCCTTAAAGGGAGGGCACTCAAGAAGGGCCATCGATTCCCCGACACCGAACGCCAAGTTCCCCGACACCTCCCAACGATCCGTGGCTCCCGCCTGAAAGGAAGGCACTCAAGAAGGATCGGTCGGTGCATCGTCGGAGAACTCTACTCCACCAGGTACATTGGGGGGGTAAAACCTTAATAGGAAGAAGTAAGACTATTGGACAATATATGGACTGGGCTTGTGCTATATATCTTTATTTACAGGTTGCCCAGGTGGGGGATCTCCACTCAGAACTGTGCCTAGCGGTAGGGGTCAGTATTCTGCTTATTGTTTCAACCATCTTGCGTTCCTTCCTATCTCTATTGCTGCTTTACTCATTATTGATCTGTGTGACATTTTAACCGTACAGTTGATGCACTTTAA
The DNA here is from genome assembly GCF_040938575.1 of Ambystoma mexicanum. Classification (NCBI taxonomy): domain Eukaryota; kingdom Metazoa; phylum Chordata; class Amphibia; order Caudata; family Ambystomatidae; genus Ambystoma; species Ambystoma mexicanum. Next base: position 464,900,423 of record NC_090928.1, on the reverse strand, counting down.
TGAGATTTGATAACATTAGTGGTACCACTCTAGACGTGTATATATTTATCATTATTGACTCCCAAGTACAAAGTGCGTTATTGTGATCGTGTACATACCTTTGAATATTAATTATATAAAGACTGTGTTTTCAGTAAGACAGTGTGTGGACATTCCTTTGTGGGGGTTCGGGGACTACACTGTACTTAAGAACCAGCCTGCATCACCTCCTGAAAAGCTAGGCCTTGATTGCTCGTCCATTGCTACCTTATAGAGAATCTTGGCTGGGGTCTGATGTGCCTCTCCTCTACCATATAGAGAGCGGAAGTACCGGCACCCCCTACCAGTCTTTACACTTGTGGCAGCGGTGGGATGCTTATGGTTTTAACACTCAGTGTCTAACCGTGCCACTTACAAAATATCCTTACTTTATTCGATTAAGGTTTGGGTGTGTACAAAATAACTGCATTACAAGCAATGGAGTCTATTGCGAATGGTAAATTGACTCAGATGAGCTTAGAGGCTCTCCAGTGTGCTTGTGAAGCCAGGGAGTTAGACTTTGTGGATAAGTCTAGGGCTGAGCTGATAGATGCCCTGGTGGACTACCAGACCGATGGTGAAACTCTTGATGAGTGGGGGAATGCAACCAATGAGGACTCTGCCCCTGGGGTTTCTACTGAATCTGTTTCTGGGAATGCTGCCGTTCCTGCTGCCTCTGTTCCGAACCCCAGCAATACCTTGGAACTTGAGTTATTAAGGATGAAATTGGCCTTTGAATATTGCAAGTTGGAGATAGATGCTGAGCTTAAGAAGGAGGAGTTGGCTCAACAAGTTGAACTCAAGAATAGGGATCTTGAACTCAAAGACAAGGTCACTAGCAGGGTAATTCATAGAATTTTGCAGAAAAGTGTTGCAAGCGGCTGGCGCAGAGTGTCTGCGTGCGATTGTCTGCGCCAGGCGCGTGCGCTAAAACCGATTTCCGCGCACAGCGTATTCATGGATTTTAGGCTCCCAAACCAGCCGTGGTGCAGAGTATCGCAGCGACCCTGCAGCAGCGCCAGTAACGCCCCCAAGAACGCCTTCGCGCAAGGAAAAGCCATCAAAATCGCTAAATCATCGCAAAGGGATGCGCTAACCCTGGACCAGTTTACAGGGCCGCCAAACAATGGACCTCAAAGCGGGTAACGTTTATATCAGGGGTACGCGGGAAGTTTTACATGTGATTAGCTAGGGTAAGTGTATTACCGGGGTACGCAGGAAGTTTTACACACGATTAGCCAGGGTACGTGTATTACAGGGGTAGGCGTGAAGGTTTACACGCGATTAGCCAGGGTACGTGTATTACAGGGGTACGCGGGAATGATCACACGCGATTTGGCTGGGTATGTGTATTACAGGGGTACGCGTGAAGTTTTACAAGCGATTAGCCGGGGTACGTGTATTACAGGGGTACAAGGGAATTATCACACGCAATTTGGCTGGGTACGTGGATTACAGGGGTGCGCGGGAATTATCACACGCGATTTGGCTGGGTACGTGTGAAGTGGGAGAATGGAAGAACAGGCTCCCGCCCTTCCCCTCTCGCACCTGGCCTAGAGGATCACGGCCTAGACACCCGCCATGAGAGGAGTTTGCCTATCTACCAGACGACCAAATACCCTGGTACAGGTACATACGGATGTGCCCATCTACCTGCCCAGCAGCCCGCCCTGTCCATGCCGACACCTGCAGCACGGATCAACTCGACTAAACCTACACGTCGTTAGAGATGCCATGACGACCTAGCCAGCGGTAAGCACACCTGTGCAAACATGCACACCGGACACTCCCACACCAATCCACACGAAGAATATATTCAGTGCTATGACATAGGCGACAGACATACTCACGGACGTGCATCTTTATTATTTTCCACATAGCCTCTCAAAATGCAGAAACGCAAGACGCATCATGAACTTATCTAAAAAAGCTTGCTCACGCTTCTTCTAAGAACCATGTACCATAATGAAGAATATAACGGAGACACGATACTGAGGATAGAGCAATATGATACCGTAACCTAAAGCGCTCTGCATCAATCGGTTCCACCTATGCACCAGGCCCAAGTATGCCGCAAGCAAAAGCTTCCATGAACATTGAATGAGCAAGAACTGGGTTGCTGACCCTGCAGAATGAGCCCGGCGAAAGCACACCGCCAAGAGCACGATGTTGCAATCTCGCACGCTGCAAGCCAACGCCAAGGTCGCACCTGCAAGATAAACCAGGCACACAGTAGGAAAAACAACATTAATTGTGTTGAATTTTGCCTCAAACACGGTCCCACCTCACGTGACAAAGCCAAACCTGACAAGATGCCAAGCCCAGGAGGAAGGAGACGCCTGAATCCCACGTTTCAAGACACAGGCAGATACAATTAAAAGACTCATTGGACATCTGCAGCAGTGAGAGTAGTCGACCACCCAACATATGAATAAATCCTCACATTGTTTACACCTACCCATATTAAAACATTGTTGCAAATTACAGGTGCACCGCGAGCTGGGAACAGCGATAGTCCCAGACTGGGAGGCTCGCGAGCGGACCAATCAGAACATGGGGCTCCTATCACTGACGCCATTAACATTGACCAATCCTCAGAGGTCTTCATGTAACAATTTTCATGTATCAAATTGAAGGGACAGCCCAGGTATACCACCTGACTAACCCTCAACCACTAATACCGTTCTCTATATGCATGCTATACTAACCCTAGCACTCGAGTAACCAATCCAGAGTGGAGATAGGATTTTTGCTAAACTTTCCAAGTGACGCAAGTAGCGCGTCATACTAAGGTAAAAAGGGCCTGCGAGCCCCACGATTGTGTGTGTGTCAGGACGGACGCGTACGCTCCTTGACCCATCCCTGCCGTTTTGTCTAATAAACAGCAGAGTCACCTTGCTTCTTGCATGTGTCTCACACTCTATCTCTTTTGGGATATACAGGAGGAGTTGGGGCCTCCCTGCCCAGAGGTCTGCGGACGGCCCGGCCAACCCCGGCAGAATTTCCCCCCGACAAGTTGGAGGCACTGCTGAGATCTGTTTAAGATTTTTTTATTTTTTTTTTACTTTTTTCCAGGTAATCCCATTGCGAGGAGGCCCGGCGGCGCGGCCCCCTCTGCCGTTGCCCCCTTCTGAGGACTACAGGACCATCGCGGAACTGCAAGAAGACCGGACAGCGCAATCTGGATATTGGCCTTCGGGAGCCGGTTGAGAAGTATCCCGCCCGCGGTTGGCGAGTGTCCAGACGTGGTCCAGACGAGGGGAGGTGGCGAGCCGCTTGGAGGGGTGCACGCAGTCGAGCGGCCCCGCATCAAGAGAACTTGGTGAGCATGCCATGCACAACAAGCAATGTGAAATTGTGAGGGAGGGGGGAGGAATTAAATACGGGAGGTGGGAGGTGTTGCACAGGTGCGCGGCGAAGGTTTGACAATTTAGTGTTGCGAATGAAATGAATGATAGCCGAACGAGTACGAGAGCAGTTAGCTACGTTGCACGAGAGAGGGGGGTGGAGCACGAAAACATCACGTGCGGCCGCTCGTAGACACTGATTGGCCTAGGTCGCGACTATGTGTAAGGGTGTGTGTGTGTATGGTTTTCTACGATTTGGCATTTATTGATCAATGAGTAGATGAGGATCCCTATTGTTCGAGCAAGAAACTCGATAGGTAGATGACGTTTCCCTGTAGGCGGTAGCTAGTTAGTTGCCCAATACGGAAGATAATTGGCTGGTTAAGCCCTCCTGTCGAGGGATGTATCACACGCGAGGCGACGCAGTGTGCGCAGTCCGATTATATTATTGATTACCTTGTTCCAGGAGTGACAGGAAGACAGCTGTGAGGTTAACGGGGGTAGATTGCAAGTGTATTTTGAACTTAAAGAATATATGAAGAACTTACCAGTAGCTCGAAGAGATCGGTGACGTCACCAGTAGGGTTTTCATTGGATATCCCGAGCGCAAGGCATCTTTCTTTCTGAGAGTGGTGGGGAAGAGAACTGTGGTAAGGGAGTGGAAACAGAGATAAACGGTAATGAGTTGATCGGGGAAAGGCGAAACGGGGGACGTGGCTGCGCACGGAGAACGCCGGCCACGGCAAGTGTAGAAGAAGGAGGAGGAGCAAGTGAAAATAGGACGACTGTATAAGAATGTCATAAGGGGTACGCAGCCGCAGGGGGCTACGTGCGCCTCGGCCGCAGGGGGCCGTAAGGGTGTCGTGTAAAGGAAGAAAGACAGAAGAAAATATACAAATGTAAATACTATATTTTTATACTTTTCCTTAGCGGACTATCGCAAGTCCCCAAACTTACGGGGCCAGGTAACGATATAAGGCTGTATATTGTAAACTGCTAGTGAGATAACCGCTACCAAATAGGGGAAGGGTAACAAGTGGAGCGATACTATGTCACACTGGACAGGATCGGGAGGGTGGGGGAACACCCTCACTACCCCAGTACAACACATATGTACCACACTGTCACCACATAGGGAGAAACTGATCAAGTATAGCATAGAATGGACACAGGGGACGGACAACAAAATGATAACACCATGGCCGCCTACTGGTAGCTTCGATCCATATACCCAACATTCACTATTAAACCATTTGCATAATACATACAAAGGGAAGAAGTTGACAAACCACGTGGAGGTGTTTAACTTATGTAGGATGTTCCAGGGGTCCCGACCAGGACCAAATGGAATGTTCACTGTGGGGGAAATACCGGAAGAAAAAGAGATTAAGGAGGAAGGAGAGGGTGGGAAAACGGGGAAGGAAGACCCAAAGAACACGGGGAACGGACAAGAGGGAGGAGAAAAGAATAATAAATCAAATGAAATAAAAAAGGAACCGAGCAACGATATATCCCTCGTAAAGGTAGTGAAAACAGAGGGAGAGGGGTTGTACCCTTTAAGAGAATTAGGAGAAATAGGAAGAGGACAGTTAAGGGCGGCTGAGGGGTACTCGAACCCGGCATACAGCCCTCCACCATATGTGGCTCATAGGAAGATGCCAGCAGGGGAGGGGAGGACTGGAGAAGAACAAACTGTGGAAATAGGACATGATGAGTGGGTAGCTGCGCAGATATTATTAAAATTACGAGGTTCATTAACAGGAGAAGAGAAGGAGGTAGTAAGGAAAACAGACGAGGATAATACCAGGGAGAGTGGAATGAGAGGGGAAGAGCTGTTACGACAAAAGGAAGAGATCTTGGAGGAACGACTAACAGAGTTAAGGGATGAGCAGAATGAACTGATCAAACAGCTCGAGAGGGAGGAAAGAGGGAGAGCGAGGGAAAGGAAAGAAGGTAAGAACGAATTGGAAAAAATAAGGGAACGAACTGAGGAGCAAAGGAGAGAAGCTGAAAGGGTAAAAGCAGCAGCAGAAAGGGTATCAAGAGCAGTGCTGCGAGAGAGGAAAAAGGAAGAAGAAGAGAAAGAAAGAGAAATGGCAATGTGGAAGAAGAGATTACTATCAGAAACGACTAAGAAATACGAAGAAGGGAGGGTGATAGAGAGTATATTAGAAAGGGAGAGGGTGAGATGGGAAAGGAAGAAAGAGGATGAAAGGATATTGGAAAAGGTAAGTAGTGAAGTAATGGAGGAATTAAAAAGGAAAAGGGAGGAAAATGGTAGGGAGATGGAGGAGAGAAATGAAGGAGAAAGAGAAGATAGGAGAAGGGAGAGTGAAGTAAGGGGGGATGTATATAGAGACACAGAAGTAGCAACAACATCAGCGCAAAAGGGAGCGGTTGGTAAAGGAGGAAAGGGAGAACCGGACCTGATAGACTTAAAAACAGTAACAATAAAGGGAAAAAAGACAGAGTGGGGGGTGCCGTTTATGAATGACTTTTGTAGTGAGGAAGAAGAAGGAGTGGAGAAGGAAGGAAGAAACAGTGAAAGGGAAAGCCTAGATAAGCTATACATCACCCGGACCAACACAGACTCACCATGGATCCGTAGGAGAAAGGATGAACTGGAGAGAAGTGAGGAGGAAGAGCAAGGAATAGCGGAAAGACAGACACATGAGGCTGCACCGTCCACATCACGCCCTCTCCCACCCCACCCTACATGCTCAACCACCTCACGCTCATTACATACAATAAAACTTGCGCCCTTCACAGACGAACTGACACCCTATGCATATCGGCTTAGAGACCTCCCTAGACGCAGGCAGGAAGGACGAATACACACGCCCACATTAAATACAGGAAATGATGGAAGAAGGGGACAGGATGGAGAAGAAAGAGTTATGAGCAGGGGAAATACGGACGAAATTGACGATGTAGAAGAGAGGGAAGAAGAGGAAGGGTGTGAGGACTCGATTTTATGGAACACAAAGGGTAAAACGAGACATAACTTAATGCCACTTCTGGAGAGGGGAGGAGTTAGAACACAGTACGTCCCTTGGAAGCATACAGACAAAGAGAATATAAAGTGCAGGCTCCCATCACTAAGTGGAGGTGCTGGTAAATGGATATATGAAATGGAAAAACACACCGCAGGACAGAAACTGGCAGTGGGAGATGTAAAGGGCCTTCTAATATCGATATTAGGGAATGCAGCGGATGACATTTGGAAGAGAGCAGGATTCCCTGGGGTAACAATAGCAAACACATCGCATGATGGGGCACCATTCGCAAACTGCAGACATGCACTGTGGCAGGCATTGAGGGTACAGTACCCAGACACATCAGACATAGGAGCAATTACCTCACGCAAGATGCGTGAGAACGAAGATCCTGTTGATTATATCCAGGAAATCCAAGAGAAGTGGCGCATGGAAACTAGAGAACAATGGGACAAAACACCAGCAATATTTTATCATATACTAGTACAAGGGCTCCCAGAAGGAGTTCAGAAACAACTGAAGAAAGTAGTGGGAATGGAAACAAAAGCGTGGCCAGAAATACAACTGACAATAGTGCACCATTGAAGGACATAGCAAGGAAAAATGAAACAAAAGGAAGAGGACAGGAAAACGGAAGAGGCTAAATTAGTACAGAAAAAACTTACTAAATACACAATGGAAGGGGCACTAATAACTACGCCTACAACAATGACCCGAAGCCCCACACAAGTAGTGGCTGCACAAGATCCCTCCCAAATACCACCCTCACAGACTATAACACAACAGGTGCCGCCACTCCAACCATACACAACCAACATGGGAGGAGGATACTCAATGCCAGGAGCTGGGTATTATAATTACAACAGGGGAAGAGGAGGAATTATGAGAGGGAGAGGATACGGATATAACACACAACAGCAGGTGGGAGGACTTAGAAATTCCTACCCCACAGGGCAACCAGTATACCAGGACAACACAGGGAGCTTTCCATGGCAGAGTAGGGAACCACCGGTGTTTTGGAGTTGTGGATTATTAGGGCACATGTCACGCACATGTAGAGTAAGACCAGGAACACCATCATGGAGTGAACAGGGACAACCAAGGCCCACACAGGAACAGCAGGGCATACAGCAACAGCAGACTTTGCAACAGGGAAATGAACAGCAACAACTAATAACACAACAACAGCCACAGACATATTCACTGCCACAACAACAGGTAGCGATAACACAACAACCCCAAGCACAACAAACACAACTGGGTAGGGTGACGGTCCTGGGACACAACCCGTACATAGGAAATGATCAATCGTTGTACCCTCAATAGGACAGCCCACAGACGGCCTTGGTGTGTCCCATCCTGTCAGTAACACCTAATAGTGCAGAGGAACCACGCATAGAGGTAACGATAGGTGACAAAAAATTATCATTCCTTGTTGACACCGGGGCGACCCGGTCTTGCATAAGGGAAGGTAAATTTAAGATGTCAGGCGAAGCCATGAACACCCAAGGATTCTCTGGGGCTAGAGGGTTGGTTCCTTTTACTGATAACATTCCCTTATCTATAGGAGATTATGACATGTCAGTTCCACTTTTATATTATAGTGCCTCACCAGTAAATATACTGGGGAGAGACATAATGAACAGGTTGAATATGACGATCTCCGTTACTGAGGACGGCTTGATTTGCTCTACTCCAGGGATTAACATGCTCACAGCACGACAGATTATGCAAGCATACTGCGTACAGACAGCGTTTAGGGCGGAGCCAGTAGATGTCGAACTCTTCCAGTACGGAACAGACATGGCATTTGCATGGATGCCAGGGATATAGGGAAAGATCTGGAGGAGGCCAGCAGCCTATTTGTTCAGACCAGAAACACCAGTCAATGAACCAGAAGGAAAGGTGGTTCCAGTGGACATTGAGAGCATTATAGCAACAGCTGATTACATTGCTGTACATGCCCAAGACAGAGAAGGAAGAGCATGGAGGGCAGTGATAGCACTAGCAGAAGGATGTAGGCTCACCCAGGTCTCAGATGAGGAGCTCTTCTCAGAAGAAAAGGAGGAAGGTGAAATGGTGTTTATGATGAGTATGGAAATATGGCTAAGAGTGGCGTACAAACAAGTAGCACAGAAAATTGCAATGGCACTTGAGGCACCCGCATCCACCACAGTTCCCTTCTTTAAGGAGGATATGACAAAGGTACCCACATCATTGTGGACTACTAGCCCCTATGACGTGGGGTGCATAAAAAGTATAGGGGGAGTAAGGATAAAATTGAAAAAAGGTGCAATACTCCCCAGAGTGAAACAATACCCACTATCAAAAGAGGCAGATGAGGGCATATATGAAACCATAACGGCCCTTATAGATAATGGCATATTGGTCCCCTCAGAATCACCATGTAACACGGCTGTATACCCAGTGCGCAAGGCTAAAGGGGGGTCTTGGCGCTTCATACAGGATCTCAGGCCCTTGAACAACATAGTAGAAGCAGAATACCCCATAGCCGCAAACCCGGCCACAATATTGTGTGGCATTCCAGCGGAAGCATCACGATTTACGGTGATCGACCTTAAAAATGCTTTTTTCTCAATACCATTGCACCCAGACTCACAAGATCTGACAAGCTTCACTTACAGAAACACAAAGTGGAAACACACCAGATTACCACAAGGGTACTGCGAATCACCCTCAATATTCAACAGAGTAATACAGATGGATTTGGGTAACATTGAAGTGGAAAGCACAGTGTTGCAGTATGTCGACGACATAATAATTTGCAGTACAAACGAAAGGACATGCAGAGAGGACTCATTAAAGATGTTGACAATATTGGCTGAAAAAGGTTACAAGGTAGATATGGAAAAGTTACAGTACTGTCAAGAACAGGTACTTTACATTGGTCAGCTCATATCCCAACATGGAAGAAAGATTGCACCACAAAGGGCACAGGCCATTTCAAAAATGCCAATCCCACAAACAGTGAGGGAACTGAAGCAGTTCCTGGGTCTGTGCAACTACTGTAGAGCATGGGTATTTGATTACAGCTCATACATAGGACCCCTGCTTGAGGCGTTAAAGGAAGCTAACAAAGGGGAGAAAAAGTTGGGGTGGACAATGGAAATGAAAGAGGCTTTTGATGAACTGAAAGAGGCGATATCAACTGCTCCGGCACTGGCAACCCCAGACTATGAGCGACAATTCTTTATATTTTCACATTGCGACTCAGCAGTAATGAAAGCAGTGTTGGCTCAAAAAACAAGCATGGGCTACAAACCAGTAGCATTTTACAGTGGCCACTTAGATCCTGTGATGTTAGGTCATTTCCCTTGCGAACAAGGTCTCGCCGCAGCTGCTTTTGCGGTAGAAAAAGCATCAGCAATAATCATGGGGTGCCCAACTACACTGTTTGTGGAACATGCACTATTTGCGATATTGAATAAACCACCCTAACCACGCAAAGGGCATCAGGTTATGAGATCATCTTATCCAGAGCTGAACTATCAATTGTTAGATGTAGCACGGTCAACCCTGCAAGGTTCCTAGCAGAAGTACTTGAGGAAGGAGAGTATGCCCACGATTGTACGCAAATAACTGAAATGTACTCATGTACTAGAAAGATTGAAGAAAACGCACTAGAGGGAGGTGAGCTCCTGTTCATTGATGGGTCATCAACTATCGACCAAAGGGATGGTATAAGGAGGACTGGGGCAGCAGTGGTAAAAATGATGGAGGTACCGGTGTGTGTGGCAATGAAATGTGTACAATTACCACAGCATTACTCCGCTCAAGCAGCAGAATTAATTGCACTGATTTTGGCGTTGAGGGAAAGCTTTGACAAACGAGTGACCATATATTCCGACAGTGCATATGTTACGTCCACTGTCCACTCAGGGCTGTTGAAATGGAGAAGAAGAGGGTTTAGGTGAGCCTATGGCACTCCAGTGCAACACGCCCTCCTATTGGCTGAACTAATTGAAGCAATAAATGACCCCCAAGAATTAGCTTTGGTCAAATGCACCGCACACACCAATGGTGAAGACCGCATCTCAAAAGGGAATGCAGCAGCAGACACACATGCGAAGTATGCTGCATATTTTGGTGAGACATGGAACCCCCCAGAGTCACAGAGAGGGAGAGGGAGGGGAATGGCTAAGGAGATGTTGATAAGAGAAGGGTACACCCATCTCCCAGCCACACAGATTATGGAGCTACAAGCGGCTGCACCAATGGCCGAAAAAGAAATATGGGTAAAAAGAGGATGCACAATGTCACCAACCGACGCACTATGGTGCCAGGGTGACACTGGAAAGATTGTAATACCACTGGCACTATTGAACACCGCCCTGAGCCAACTACATCACCCAGCCCACACAGGCAAGGAAGTAATTGCAGCACGAATTAGGGAAGACTGGTTCTGCCCCGAGTTAAATTCTCATGTGTCAAATTTTATCAGCAATTGTCTCACATGTCAACAGTTTACGGCCGGTCACACTCTGAAGGTGATAAGAGGTACTATATCCCGGCCAGAGGGACCCTTCCGACATCTCCATATTGACTATGTTGATATGATCAACGTATGTCAAGGAAATAGGTATATGATTGTAGTAGTATGCCCATTCTCGAGGTGGATTGAAGCAGGGCCCTGTTCACACCCAGATGCATTTAGAGCAGCTAAATTCCTAGTGAGGGAGGTCTTCCCCAGGTGGGGAGTGTGCGAGCTACTGAGGTCAGACAATGGCCCACATTTCGCAAACGAAATGTTCCAGCACATCACATCCTTGATGAACATCAAGCATAAATTTGCATGTGCATACCACCCACAGGCCAACGGTGTATGTGAACGCCTCAATGGCCTATTAAAGGAGGCAATTGCAAAAATACAGCAAACAACAAAGAAGAGTTGGTTGTATTGCCTTCCACTAGCCCTATTTGAGCTAAGGAATAGACCAGGTTCCGACCACCACCTCACCCCTCACAAGGTGGTTACCGGACGTCAAATGCGCCTTCCCCTAACGCCAACATCAAGAGCATTTACCGACCACGAGAGTACTGCAAGTGTCCTTGGTGATGAAATGTACCAATATGTGTCTTCTTTGATTACTAGTGTAGCGTTTGTGTCTCAACAGCTCAAGCGCACGCGGGGCGGGTCTAACAGCGATCAACAAGAAGGCGCGGATAAAGAATTGGAAAAGGAAAGACTGTGCAAGGTTGCTAAAGGTGACCACGTACTACTTCGCAATTTCAACAGGAAGTGGAACAGTCCACGCTTCACTGGCCCCCATCTGGTAGAGGAGGTATCAACGAGAGCAGTAAAGCTACAGGACAAACGTGCCTGGAACCACCTACATGACGTAAAGATCTACAAACTCCAGACCCGCCCCAGCGCCACCGACAGGGCCACTGAAAGAACAACAGCAGCGTCACCAATGGAGGAAGAGACTTCTACCGCAACTAACGGCCTAAGTGTCCCCATACCCTGCCAACCCCCAGATTCCCCAGAGACAACTATTAGAAAAGAAAGGCGTGATCCCCATACCGCCCACCCCATGGTTACACGATCAAAGGGTAAAGAGACTTCCGCCAGTTGAGCCCCAAACCCTCTGCCCATTGACCCCATACCCATTGTAGTAATAACGGAACTGAAGGACATTGTTTTGCACATATACACATGTAAACACCTGAATGTTCTCTTTCTTTTCTCTCGCACATGCAGGTAAAGCGTATTATTGTACTGTTAAGAAAGTAGATAACTAACCAATTCACTGCCCAGGAGTAGATGGTACCCTCAGACAATAATTACCTAGAAGAATTGTCACACCAATTTGTATATGAAATAAAAAGGCCAACGTACCTGAAAAGAAGGAGGGTATGTGTCTACTACACAGCATTCCTCTTAGCCATAGAACACTCAATGCCCCACCTCCAACCATACTTGCCTGCCCTAAGAGATAGATCGCTTAGATTGGCGTGGGAACAGCTCTTCGCCTGGGCACTGAATGACTACTTGATAGGGAGAGCTTAAAAAAAAAAAACGACAACTAACATCAATAACAAGCATATTAAGAATTTTCAGGCGGGCAACTGTAATGTCGCAAGAATAAGCTGCCGGACTGCAGCAAGGTAAGAGCAAAATGCCGGTGAAATTAGCATTTGTAATAAAATTGATAGGGATTTTAATGATCACCGGGTTCTTGGCTGCCTCTGTATGGCAGTACAGCTATGCTATCAATATTATTGCTGTACCCAAACCTAATACACCCCCACCCCCAGCTGCAACAGGTGTTACATCAGGTGGTACTAGTAAAATCCCACACAAGGAAAATAGAGTTAAACGCAGCACATACTCAGATAATAAAGGCATTGACAACTATGTACAAGATTCAGCACACATCTCAAACAACATATGGTATCAACACATGACCCACATAGGTAAGCAGGCAACAGAAGGCAGCTGCTACGTTTGCTCATTGATCCCATACGCCATGAGCGCTTCTTGAACATTTGTTGCCACGGAGATAGATGGAAAAATAGCACGATGTATAATATGCCTGGCACTGTTCCAGACGAAAGGAAGATTTCAAGGGACAGTGGTGCATCTGGTGTGGAAAACACGAGATACATATCCATATGAAAACAACTTCCTCAAGACTTATTCGAGTTACCACAAGAGCAGTTTACATGCTGAAGGATTCAAATACATAACAAGTGGTCCTGAAAAAGGAGAAACAAAGAAAGTAACACTGCAATACCTACCATGTGATTGGTACGCTACTGAAGTCCCTGGTAAAAACGGATGTTGGGAAAGACCACTGATGATAATAACAGGGAAGGTGTACATGGACAACAAATGGGACATAGGAGTGGTTGGCAGCAGCATGATAACAAGAGAAAATATTTCAACTATTGATGGACATAACCATAGATGTTGGATGACTTGGATCAAGTACGTACCCATGCTCACGTGGATGGAGAAGGATGAAGACCCAATAACAATACTGCCGCTAACTGCGCCTAAGGTATGCTACCAACATAAAGGAGAGGTGGATGTAGGATACAACACCAACTGTGAAAGCGTGATGGAGTTACCTGAGGGGGGAGCAGGAACAGCAGTAGTAATGGACCATTACTGGGCCTGTGGAGACAAGGCGTACCACACACTGCCCCCTTTGTGGAATGGTGTATGCACTATAGTACACGTTAATGTACCATCACTAGTAGTACCCCAGAAGCATGTGAATATGGCGAATTTCCCCAAGATGGATGAAGGGAACAAAAGGAAGAGGAGATCTGCACAGCCTCGGAAAGGGCCAGAGAACCGACGCAATTGCAACAACACTGTCCTCAACAGAAGGAAAAGACAAGGAGAACCTCTGACAGGAAATTACCTGTGGGGAAGGTCGTAAACAGCACTCACCTCAATTCCGCCGGAACACAGACTATTCAGCAGAGCTGCTATGTTCTTCTCCTCAATAATACATCCTGGACTGCAGGCCTACGCAGACGCAAAATGGCTCCAGATAACTAGGTGGGAACTAATGATGACAATTAACTCTACAGTAAATGGATTCAACGCAATAAAAGAGGAATTGCGAGCAGTAAGAATGGTTGCACTACAGAACAGATATGTACTGGACCTCCTCACAGCAATGGAAGGAGGAGTTTGCGCAAAGATAGGACAATCATGCTGCACATTAATTCCTGCTAACAATGCTGACAATGGTACACTCACGGAAGCTGTATCACAATTGGCCCAGATGCACTCAAAAATGATGGTTGAAAGTAAAGGTGTGAAAAAGGATGAGAGCTGGTTTTCAATATTATGGTCATGGATGCCATCTTGGCTGTCAGATGGACTGAAGATTATAGTTGGATGTACTATTTTGGCTGGAGCTGCACTGATCATAATAAGATTTTGGAAGGCCCGGAAGGCACGCACCACAGACGAGATGATCGAAATGGTTGGTATACACCTCTTGATGCCAACAGATGACAGCCAACACACAGGCACAATCATAAAAGAAAGAGAGAAGTTGCGCAACCAGATCATCACCAACCACCTGGACCCACCATCTGTGAAGCTCGAAAACCCAAGAAACCCAAGGAGCTACATAGGGAAATGGGTATACTGCACTCCTGGAGGAACCTGTGAATATATGTATTGGTCATTTGAAGACCATGTTAACCACTATGGACATTTGGGTGGAATAACTAAAATATGGAGAGTAAGAGGAGATAAAGAAAAGGATATGTTTGTGGTCGACAAGTCGACCAGAGGGGGGACTGAAGTGGGAGAATGGAAGAATAGGCTTCCGCCCTTCCCCTCTAGCGCCTGGCCTAGAGGATCACGGCCTAGACACCCGCCACGAGAGGAGTTTGCCTATCTACCAGACGACCAAATACCCTGGTACAGGAACATACGGATGTGCCCATCTACCTGCCCAGCAGCCCGTCCTGTCCATGCCGACACCTGCGGCATGGATCAACTCGACTAAACCTACACGTCGTTAGAGATGCCATGACGACCTAGCCAGCGTTCAGCACACCTGTGCAAACATGCACACCGGACACTCTCACACCAATCCACACGAAGAATATATTCAGTGCTATGACGTAGGCGACAGACATACTCACGGATGTGCATCTTTATTATTTTCCACATAGGCTCTCAAAATGCAGAAACGGAAGACGCATCATGAACTTATCTAAAAAAGCTTGCTCACGCTTCTTCTAAGAACCATGTACCATAATGAAGAATATAACAGAGACACGATACTGAGGATAGAGCAATATGATACCGTAACCTAAAGCGCTCTGCATCAAGCGGTTCCACCTATGCACCAGGCCCAAGTAGGCCGCAAGCAAAAGCTTCCATGAACATTGAATGAGCAAGAACTGGGTTGCTGACCCTGCAGAATGAGCCCGGCGAAAGCACACCGCCAAAAGCACGATGTTGCAATCTCGCACGCTGCAAGCCAACACCAAGGTCGCACCTGCAAGATAAACCAGGCACACAGTAGGAAAAACAATATTAATTGTGTTGAATTTTGCCTCAAACACGGTCCCACCTCACGTGACAAAGACAAACCTGACAAGATGCCAAGCCCAGGAGGAAGGAGACGCCTGAATCCCACGTTTCAAGACACAGGCAGATACAATTAAAAGAATCATTGGACATCTGCAGCAGTGGGAGTAGTCGACCTCCCAACATATGAATAAATCCTCACATTGCTTACACCTACCCATATTAAAACATTGTTGCAAATTACAGGTGCACCGCGAGCTGGGAACAGCGATAGTCCCAGACTGGGAGGCTCGCGAGCGGACCAATCAGAACATGGGGCTCCTATCACTGACGCCATTAACATTGACCAATCCTCAGAGGTCTTCATGTAACAATTTTCATGTATCAAATTGAAGGGACAGCCCAGGTATACCACCTGACTAACCCTCAACCACTAATACCGTTCTGTATATGCATGCTATACTAACCCTACCACTCGAGTAACCAATCCAGAGTGGAGATAGGTTTTTTGCTAAACTTTCCAAGTGACGCAAGTAGCGCGTCATACTAAGGTAAAAAGGGCCTGCGAGCCCCACGATTGTGTGTGTGTCAGGACGGACGCGTACGCTCCTTGACCCATCCCTGCCGTTTTGTCTAATAAACAGCAGAGTCACCTTGCTTCTTGCGTGTGTCTCATACTCTATCTCTTTTGGGATATACGGGAGGAGTTGGGGCCTCCCTGCCCGGAGGTCTGCGGACGGCCCGGCCGACCCCGGCAGAATTTCCCCCCGACGAGTGTATTACAGGGGTGCGCGGGAATTATCACATGCAATTTGGCTGGGTACGTGTATTACAGGGGTGCGCGGGAATTATCACACGCGATTTGGCTGGGTACGTGTATTACAGGGGTACGCATGAAGTTTTACACGCGATTAGCCAGGGTACGTGTATTACAGGGGTACGCGTGAAGTTTTACACGCGATTAGCCAGGGTACGTGTATTACAGGGGTACGCGGGAATCATCACATGCGATTTGGCTGGGTACGTGTATTACAGGGGTGCGCGGGAATTATCACACGCAATTTGGCTGGGTACGTGTATTACAGGGGTGCGTGGGAATTATTTCTATTATTTTCTATTTCTTATTTCCCTTCATTTCCTTTTTATGGACTTGAACTTTGGAAGACATTTTTTTGGATAATCATTTATTGATTTTAATTTGAAAAGGGACAGCCAGCTTAATTTTCTTTTCTTTTTTACTTGTGTATTTTGTTTAATTTTGATTGCCATTACTGTTGTTTTTAATACATTATTTTGATTTTTTCATTCTTCAATGTGTGGTTTCATCTCATTGTTTTCATGCATGTCATGATATGGGTTTTCAGGTTCACTTGCAACCATTGTGTGTGTGTGAGACACATGTGTTCATTTACATTGTTTCCATTGGAGTAGTATCATGGGCGCATGTAATACTTGGTTGTGTCTTTGGGCTGTGGTGGCTGGCCATGAGGCCCATGCTTGAGGATTGTCAGGGCCTGTGGGCAGGGGGACATGTGTGGGGGCCTGGTGGAGGGTGGCCCACAGTGCTGGGGGCTGGGGGTGCAAGGGGACATGAGTGGGGGCCTGGTGGAGGGTGGCCCACAGTGCTGGGGTTGGGGGTGCAGGGGTACATGTGTGGGGGCCTGGTGGAGGCTGCCCCTGCACTGCTGGGGGGTGGGGGTGGTGGGAGACATGAGTGGGGGCCTGGTGGAGGGTGCCCCACAGTGCTGGGTGGTGGGGTGGGTGGGAGACATGAGTGGGGGCCTGGTGGAGGGTGCCCCACAGTGCTGGGGGGTGGGGTGGGTGGGAGACATGAGTGGGGGCCTGGTGGGGGCTGCCCCTGCACTGCTGGGGGGTGGGGGTGGTGGTAGACATGGGTGGGACCCTGGTGGGGGCTGCCCATGGTGGCTGGGGGGTAGGGGTGGTGGGAGACATAAGTGGGGGCCTGGTGGAGGGTGCCACTCAGTGCTGGGGGGGTGGGGGGTGGGAGACATGAGTGGGGGCCTGGTGGAGGGTGCCCCGCAGTGCTGGGGGGGTGGGGGGTGGGAGACATGAGTGGGGGCCTGGTGGAGGCTGCCCCTGCACTGCTGGGGGGTGGGGGTGGGTGTGAGACATGAGTGGGGGGCTGGTGGAGAGTGCCCCACAGTGCTGGGGGTTGGGGTGGGTGGTGGACATGAGTGGGGGCCTGGTGGAGGCTGCCCCTGCACTGCTGGGGGGTGGGGGTGGTGGTAGACATGGGTGGGAGCCTGGTGGGGGCTACCCATGGTGGCTGGGCGGTGGGGGTGGTGGGAGACATGAGTGGGGGCCTGGTGGAGGCTGCCCCTGCACTGCTGGGGGGTGGGGGTGGTGGGAGATATGGGTGGGAGCCTGGTGGGGGCTGCCCATGGTTGCACTACAGAACAGATATGTACTGGACCTCCTCACAGCAATGGAAGGAGGAGTTTGCGCAAAGATAGGACAATCATGCTGCACATTCATTCCTGCTAACGATGCTGACAATGGTACACTCACGGAAGCTGTATCACAATTGGCCCAGATGCACTCAAAAATGATGGATGAAAGTAAAGGTGTGAAAAAGGATGAGAGCTGGTTTTCAATATTATGGTCATGGATGCCATCTTGGCTGTCAGATGGACTGAAGATTATAGTTGGATGTACTATTTTGGCTGGAGCTGCACTGATCATAATAAGATTTTGGAAGGCCCGGAAGGCACGCACCACAGACGAGATGATCGAAATGGTTGGTATACACCTCTTGATGCCAACAGATGACAGCCAACACACAGGCACAATCATAAAAGAAAGAGAGAAGTTGCGCAACCAGATCATCACCAACCACCTGGACCCACCATCTGTGAAGCTCGAAAACCCAAGAAACCCAAGGAGCTACATAGGGAAATGGGTATACTGCACTCCTGGAGGAACCTGTGAATATATGTATTGGTCATTTGAAGACCATGTTAACCACTATGGACATTTGGGTGGAATAACTAAAATATGGAGAGTAAGAGGAGATAAAGAAAAGGATATGTTTGTGGTCGACAAGTCGACCAGAGGGGGGACTGAAGTGGGAGAATGGAAGAACAGGCTCCTGCCCTTCCCCTCTAGTGCCTGGCCTAGAGGATCACGGCCTAGACACCCGCCACGAGAGGAGTTTGCCTATCTACCAGACGACCAAATACCCTGGTACAGGAACATACGGATGTGCCCATCTACCTGCCCAGCAGCCCGCCCTGTCCATGCCTACACCTGCGGCACGGATCAACTCGACTAAACCTACACGTCGTTAGAGATGCCATGAGGACCTAGCCAGCGGTCAGCACACCTGTGCAAACATGCACACCGGACAATCCCACACCAATCCACACGAAGAATATATTCAGTGCTATGACGTAGGCGACAGACATACTCACGGACGTGCATCTTTATTATTTTCCACATAGGCTCTCAAAATGCAGAAACGGAAGACGCATCATGAACTTATCTAAAAAAGCTTGCTCACGCTTCTTCTAAGAACCATGTACCATAATGAAGAATATAACGGAGACACGATACTGAGGATAGAGCAATATGATACCGTAACCTAAAGCGCTCTGCATCAAGCGGTTCCACCTATGCACCAGGCCCAAGTAGGCCGCAAGCAAAAGCTTCCAGGAACATTGAATGAGCAAGAACTGGGTTGCTGACCCTGCAGAATGAGCCCGGCGAAAGCACACCGCCAAGAGCACGATGTTGCAATCTCGCACGCTGCAAGCCAACGCCAAGGTCGCACCTGCAAGATAAACCAGGCACACAGTAGGAAAAACAATATTAATTGTGTTGAATTTTGCCTCAAACACGGTCCCACCTCACGTGACAAAGCCAAACCTGACAAGATGCCAAGCCCAGGAGGAAGGAGACGCCTGAATCCCACGTTTCAAGACACAGGCAGATACAATTAAAAGACTCATTGGACATCTGCAGCAGTGGGAGTAGTCGACCTCCCAACATATGAATAAATCCTCACATTGTTTACACCTACCCATATTAAAACATTGTTGCAAATTACAGGTGCACCGCGAGCTGGGAACAGCGATAGTCCCAGACTGGGAGGCTCGCGAGCGGACCAATCAGAACATGGGGCTCCTATCACTGACGCCATTAACATTGACCAATCCTCAGAGGTCTTCATGTAACAATTTTCATGTATCAAATTGAAGGGACAGCCCAGGTATACCACCTGACTAACCCTCAACCACTAATACCGTTCTGTATATGCATGCTATACTAACCCTACCACTCGAGTAACCAATCCAGAGTGGAGATAGGTTTTTTGCTAAACTTTCCAAGTGACGCAAGTAGCGCGTCATACTAAGGTAAAAAGGGCCTGCGAGCCCCACGATTGTGTGTGTGTCAGGACGGACGCGTACGCTCCTTGACCCATCCCTGCCGTTTTGTCTAATAAACAGCAGAGTCACCTTGCTTCTTGCGTGTGTCTCATACTCTATCTCTTTTGGGATATACGGGAGGAGTTGGGGCCTCCCTGCCCGGAGGTCTGCGGACGGCCCGGCCGACCCCGGCAGAATTTCCCCCCGACGAGTGTATTACAGGGGTGCGCGGGAATTATCACATGCAATTTGGCTGGGTACGTGTATTACAGGGGTGCGCGGGAATTATCACACGCGATTTGGCTGGGTACGTGTATTACAGGGGTACGCATGAAGTTTTACACGCGATTAGCCAGGGTACGTGTATTACAAGGGTACGCGTGAAGTTTTACACGCGATTAGCCAGGGTACGTGTATTACAGGGGTACGCAGGAATCATCACATGCGATTTGGCTGGGTACGTGTATTACAGGGGTGCGCGGGAATTATCACACGCGATTTGGCTGGGTACGTGTATTACAGGGGTGCGTGGGAATTATTTCTATTATTTTCTTTTTCTTATTTCCCTTCATTTCCTTTTTATGGACTTGAACTTTGGAAGACATTTTTTTGGATAATCATTTATTGATTTTAATTTGAAAAGGGACAGCCAGCTTAATTTTCTTTTCTTTTTTACTTGTGTATTTTGTTTAATTTTGATTGCCATTACTGTTGTTTTTAATACATTATTTTGATTTTTTCATTCTTCAATGTGTGGTTTCATCTCATTGTTTTCATGCATGTCATGATATGGGTTTTCAGGTTCACTTGCAACCATTGTGTGTGTGTGAGACACATGTGTTCATTTACATTGTTTCCATTGGAGTAGTATCATGGGCGCATGTAATACTTGGTTGTGTCTTTGGGCTGTGGTGGCTGGCCATGAGGCCCATGCTTGAGGATTGTCAGGGCCTGTGGGCAGGGGGACATGTGTGGGGGCCTGGTGGAGGGTGGCCCACAGTGCTGGGGGCTGGGGGTGCAAGGGGACATGAGTGGGGGCCTGGTGGAGGGTGGCCCACAGTGCTGGGGTTGGGGTGCAGGGGTACATGTGTGGGGGCCTGGTGGAGGCTGCCCCTGCACTGCTGGGGGGTGGGGGTGGTGGGAGACATGAGTGGGGGCCTGGTGGAGGGTGCCCCACAGTGCTGGGTGGTGGGGTGGGTGGGAGACATGAGTGGGGGCCTGGTGGAGGGTGCCCCACAGTGCTGGGGGGTGGGGTGGGTGGGAGACATGAGTGGGGGCCTGGTGGGGGCTGCCCCTGCACTGCTGGGTGGTGGGGGTGGTGGTAGACATGGGTGGGACCCTGGTGGGGGCTGCCCATGGTGGCTGGGGGGTGGGGGTGGTGGGAGACATAAGTGGGGGCCTGGTGGAGGGTGCCACTCAGTGCTGGGGGTGTGGGGGGTGGGAGACATGAGTGGGGGCCTGGTGGAGGGTGCCCCGTAGTGCTGGGGGGGCGGGGGGTGGGAGACATGAGTGGGGGCCTGGTGGAGGCTGCCCCTGCACTGCTGGGGGGTGGGGGTGGGTGTGAGACATGAGTGGGGGGCTGGTGGAGGGTGCCCCACAGTGCTGGGGGGTGGGGTGGGTGGGAGACATGAGTGGGGGCCTGGTGGAGGCTGCCCCTGCACTGCTGGGGGGTGGGGGTGGTGGTAGACATGGGTGGGAGCCTGGTGGGGGCTGCCCATGGTGGCTGGGCGGTGGGGGTGGTGGGAGACATGAGTGGGGGCCTGGTGGAGGCTGCCCCTGCACTGCTGGGGGGTGGGGGTTGTGGGAGATATGGGTGGGAGCCTGGTGGGGGCTGCCCATGGTGGCTGGGGGGTGGGGGTGGTGGAAGACATGAGTGGGGGCCTGGTGGAGGCTGCCCTTGCACTGCTGGGGGGTGGGGGTGGTGGGAGACATGAGTGGGGGCCTGGTGGAGGGTGCCTCTCAGTGCTGGGGGGTGGGGGTGCTGGGGGACATGAGTGGGGGCCTGGTGGCAGGTGCCCCACAGTGCGGGGGGTGGGGGTGAAGGGGGACATGAGTGGGGGCCTGGTGGAGGGTGCCCCACAGTGCTGGGGGGTGGGGTGGGTGGGAGACATGAGTGGGTGCCTGGTGGAGGCTGCCCCTGGTGGCTGGGGGGTGGGGGTGCAGGGGGACATGTGTGGGGGCCTGGTGGAGGGTGTCCCTGCACTGCTGGGGGGTGGGGGTGCAGGGGTACATGTGTGGGGGCCTGGTGGAGGGTGCCCCATGACTGCTGGGGAGTGGGGGTTCAAAGCAACATGAGTGAGGGCCTGGTGGAGGGTTCCCCACAGTGCTGGGGGGTGGGGTGGGTGGGAGACATGAGTGGGGGCCTGGTGGAGGCTGCCCCTGCACTGCTGGGGGGTGGAGGTGGTGGTAGACATGGGTGGGAGCCTGGTGAGGGCTGCCCATGGTGGCTGGGGGGTGGGGGGGGGGGGTGGGAGACATGAGTGGGGGCCTGGTGGAGGGTGTCTCTCAGTGCTGAGGGGTGGGGGTGCTGGGGGACATGAGTGGGGGCCTGGTGGCAGGTGCCCCACAGTGCGGGGGGTGGGGGTGCAGGGGGACATGAGTGGGGGCCTGGTGGAGGGTGCCCCACAGTGCTGGGGGGTGGGGTGGGTGGTAGACATGAGTGGGTTCCTGGTGGAGGCTGCCCCTGGTGGCTGGGGGGTGGGGGTGCAGGGGGACATGTGTGGGGGCCTGGTGGAGGGTGTCCCTGCACTGCTGGGGGGTGGGGGTGCAGGGGTACATGTGTGGGGGCCTGGTGGAGGGTGCCCCATGACTGCTGGGGAGTGGGGGTTCAAAGCGACATGAGTGGGGGCCTGGTGGAGGGTCCCCCACAGTGCTGGGGGGTGGGGTGGGTGGGAGACATGAGTGGGGGCCTGGTGGAGGCTACCCCTGCACTGCTGGGGGGTGGAGGTGGTGGTAGACATGGGTGGGAGCCTGGTGAGGGCTGCCCATGGTGGCTGGGGGGTGGGGGGGTGGGAGACATGAGTGGGGGCCTGGTGGAGGCTGCCCCTGCACTGCTGGGGGGTGGGGGTGGTGGGAGACATGAGTGGGGGCCTGGTGGAGGGTGCCCCACAGTGCTTTGGGAGACATGAGTGGGGGCCTAGTGGCAGGTGCCCCACAGTGCTGGGGGGTGGGGGTGCAGGGAGACATGAGTGGGGGCCTGGTGGAGAGTGCCCCTCAGTGCTGGGGGTTTGGGTACTGGGGGACATGAGTGGGGGCCTGGTGGCAGGTTCCCCAAAGTGCTGTGGGGGTGGGCGTGCAGGGGGACATGAGTGGGGGCCTGGTGGCGGGTGCCCCACAGTGCTGGGGGGTGGGGATGCAGGGGGACATGAGTGGGGGCCTGGTGGAGGGTGCCCCACAGTGCTGGGGGGTGGGGTGGGTGGGAGACATGAGTGGGGGCCTGGAGGAGGGTGCCCCTCAGTGCTGGGGGGTTGGGGGGTGGGAGACATGAGTGGGGGCCTGGTGGAGGGTGGCCCACAGTGCTGGGGGGTGGGGGTGCTGGGTGACATGAGCAGGTGTGCAGGGTAGTCCCCTGTGGTGTCGGCTGTCTGCAGGGGCCGTGGAGGGTGTACAGGGAATACCTGGGAGCACCCAGCCAAATCGCGTGTAGAATTTCCCGCGTACCCCTGAAATCCACGTACCCAGCCAAATCGCGTGTGGAAATTCCTGCGCACGTACCCGGCCAAATCGCGTGTGGAACTTCCCGCGCACCCCTGAAATCCACGTACCCAGCCAAATCGCGTGTGGAAATTCCGTGCACGTACCCGGCCAAATCACGTGTGGAACTTCCCGCGCACCCCTGAAATCCACATACCCTGCCAAATCGCATGTGAAACTTCCCACGCACCCCTGTAATCCACGTACCCTGCCAAATCGCGTGTGAAACTTCCCTCGCACCCCTGAAATCCACATACCCAGCCAAATCGCGTGTGGAAATTCCCGTGCACGTACCCGGCCAAATCGCGTGTGGAACTTCCCGCGCACCCCTGAAATCCACGTACCCTGCCAAATTGTGTGTGAAACTTCCCACGCACCCCTGTAATCCACGTACCCAGCCAAATCGCGTGTGAAACTTCCCACGCACCCCGAAATACACGCACACGTTTTTTTCAGTCAGCGGGTGTCCGTGTTTGTGGGTACCCCTTTGCACGTCATTCGTCCTGGAGGGCCACAGTGTAGGACATTCATCATAGCTTTATATAGGTGCTATTTGTTGGCGCACCTTTTGGCGCACATTTATTACAGGCGCAGAGACGCTACCGCCTGCTTTCTTGTGGCGGTCGTGTTTGTGCCTGTGCGCTGGTTTGACCGTGCGCTTTTTTGCCCTATTCGATCCCATGAATACGTGTTGTAGACGAGCGTGTGGGCGTTCCGCGCACTTGCGCCCTGTACTTCCCCCGTGACGCCCACATTTTGGCAAGTTGTTCCCCATTCCGAGTGTTACGCCCCGTGTTCCGCCTACTTTTGTTGTGTGCGCCGCGCTATGTGCGATTTTCGTTGTGGCCTGTGCGATTTTCGCTGTGACCTGGCGCACGCCATTAGATGGCCTGTTCGCCAACGTGCGCGGTGCACTTTTTTAGCACACATCCAATGGTTTTCTCGTGCACGGCCTTCCATGAATCGATGTGCGCTGCTTTTCGTGCGAATTTCGCACTTGCACTGCGATTTTCGCTATTCCACTGCGAATCGCATGTTTTTGGTCACTTGCGCCGCGCTAATTATTCCATGAATCGGCATATGAATGTCAGAGAATCCAGCTAGAGAAAGCTCGAGTGGAGACTTCAGCGAAACCCAGTGAGAGTGTCAGGTCCCCAGCAACTAAATTTATGAAGGATTTGGTTGGTGTGTTTTCAGAGGGTTCTGATATCCTCCAATGGATTGAAGCGTTTGAAATGGCTTGTGCAATTCATGATGTTGACAAAAGAGATTGGGCTAAGTGTTTGCTAAGCAGAGTGCCTCAAACTGGATATGACTGTATTCTGAAGTTGAGTGTGGAAGAAAGGGGTCAGTATGAGTGTATGAAATCTGCTTTGATTGCCAAGTTTGGCAAGACACCTACCCAATACCTTAAAAGGTTCAGGGATTTTAAGAAAAGAGAGAATGTGTCTTGGGTTGACTGGGTGAGTGCTGTGCACATGAACATGATGGGGTGGATTGATGTTTACAAGGTAAAAACCTTTGTTGAATTGTCCCACCTGAAGTTTTTTGAGCATTTTTCTGAAGCCTGTTCACCAGACCTGCGTCAGTATGTTGCTGACCAGAACATTTTGGATCCCTTTAAGCTGGCTAGGTTGGCTGACAAGTGGGTCTCCCACCGGGTGTCCCCTAAGGACTCCAGTGGGAAGGACAAGGACAAAGAAAAGGGGGACTCTCAGAAAGCTGAGGAGTCCCAAAAGCAGCCACAGTCGAATAAACCTAAACCCTCCTCTCCTAAGACCCAAAATTCTAGTGGGGATAAGTCATCTGTTGGTGGGAATAAGGGTAGTGGTCCACCTGCTGCAAAGCAGGCTCCCGGTGGTTCCAGTACCGTACCCCGCACTCCCGGCACTTTGGGACTGTGGGGCTGTGGATCACAAATGGGGTGACTCCAAGTGTAAAGGTAAGGCACTCGGAGTACAGGCTGTCAGCCTGACCTACCCTTACCCATGTCTGAGGTGGAGGCCACCGTCGTCCCCTCCTCTACCGGGATCACTTTTGTTACTCCCGTAGAGATTTCCTTAGTATCCCTTGGGGCCTGGGACCAGTACGCGGAAGTACTGGCGACTATCCCACAGAACACCCGTAGATTTTTGAGAAGTGTCCTCCTAAATGGCCAGCCTTCTACTGGTTTGAGAGACACTGGGGCAAGCATGACAGTGGTGGACAGGACCCTGCTGAAGCCAGAGGACTATGTAGATGCTCCACTGAGAACCACCAGGTTAGCTGGTGGGCCTCCCAAATTATCGCCTGTAGCCCGAGTCACACTCGTAATTGGAGACAAGACAGCAAAGCTTCCTGTCCTGGTTCAGGACAACGTCCCTGCTAACATTCTGTTAGGTAACGATCTAGTCGAATTGGGATTGATCGCGGATGGTCTTCCCATGACTGCTGCTGCGGTCACTAGGTCACAGGTGACACCGGGTCTGGCTGTGAGTCAGGTACCCGAGCCGAAGGCACGGCCTAAGGCACGATGAAGGAAGAGCAAGAAGGCCACCTCTGTGGAGGGAGCCCCTTCTCTTCCTGCTGTTCCTGCAGCACCCATTGGGATCCATGCTCCGGACGGGCTGGGTCCAGTGGTAAACCCCGTCTCAACTCCTGTGGGAGTGGAGCCAGAAGACTCTCCTGTGGGAGAGGTTCTCAACCTGGAGGATCATCCCGATCTTCAATGCTTGTTAGCTGAAGGGGGACCCGCCCGGGCAGACTTCTGCAAAGGGCAGAGAGAGTGTCCCTCTCTCGAGGGTCTGAGGAAACAGGCCCTGTCCCAGGCACACGGAGAAGTACCTAGGACGTTCCAGATTTATTGGGAGGGTGAGCTCCTTGTTCGTGAGCCCACTAAGCCTGAACCTGGTGCCCTCAAGAGGTTGGTGGTACCCCAGATTTACCGGCCCTTCCAACTGCAGTTGGTGCATGAGGTGCCCTTGGCTGGTCATCTTGGTACCAAGAAGACTAAGCAGAGGCTCTCTGCCCATTTCTACTGGCCCCGGATGGGAGTAGCTGCCCATTTCTACTGGCCCCGGATGGGAGTAGAAGTGGAGTCCCACTGCAGGACCTGCCCAACTTGTCAGTTTTCTGGCAAGACTGGAGGCAGTGTCATTGCCCCACTGCAGCCATTGCCAGTGGTTGGCACACTGTTTGAGAGGGTGGGCATCGACATCGTCGGTCCCCTTGACCCTCCCACGTCAGGTGGACATCGGTTCATCCTGGTTTTGGTAGATCATGCCACCAGGTACCCTGAGGCTATACCCCTTCGGACTGTTAATGCCAAGGTGGTTGCCCGGGCCCTCCTGGGCATTTTCACCGATGTTGGATTCCCCAAGGAGGTTGTCTCTGACTGAGGATCCAACTTCATGTCTAGTTACATGAAAACCATGTGGAAAGAACGCGGGGTAACCTACACGTTCTCCACTTCTTACCACCCCCAGACCAATGGTCTGGTTGAGAGGTTTAATAAAACTCTCATGGGCATGCTAGGTGCTTTGGAAGAGCACTAAGGAGGAAATGGGATCTCCTCCTGCCATGCCTGCTGTTTGCTTACCGAAAGGTACCTCAATAGGGTGTTGGTTTCAGCCCCTTTGAGTTGCTCTTTGGACATCCCGTGAGGGGGCCCCTCCCCTTGATCAGAGAAGGTTTGGAAGCCACCCCTCCTGGTCCCGCCAAGCAAGTGGGGGACTATGTGTTAGGCCTCAGACGGAGGATGACACAGATGATGGGACAAGCAACGGCGAATCTCAAGGCCAGCCAGGAACTGAAGAAATACTGGCATGACCTTAAAGCATCGCAAGTGGATTGGGCTCTGGGACAGGAGGTCCTCGTGATGGAGCCTACCAAGCCTCGGGCATTGGCAAATAAATGGACTGGACCCTTCCGGATAGTCTCCAAGATGGGCGAGATCAATTATCTGGTTGACATGGGAATCCCACCAGGGGTAGCCCCTCAGGTATTCCATGTTAATAGGCTCAAGCTGTTCCACAGGCGAGCAGAAGTCTCATGCCTCTTGCTGGCTTCAGAGCACGAAGAGGATGAGAGTGAGCCCCTTCCTGATTTGCTGCATAACAACCCTCAGGATGGCTCAGTGGAGGGAGTACAGCTCTCTCCAGATTTGACAACCGAGCAGCAAAGGGCCTGCAGGACTTTGCTCCAGCAGTATGCCTCTCTGTTTTTGCTGACGCCAGGCCTTACACCGTGGTGTAAGCACGAGATTGACAGCCTTACACCGTGGTGTAAGCACGAGATTGACACTGGTGACAGCGTGCCTGTCAAGAGCAGGCCTACCGAATGTCAGATATGGTTAAGAACCACATCCAGCCTGAGGTCGCCAAGATGTTGGATCTGGGTGTTATTGAACCCTCAACCAGTCCCCTGGTCCAGTCCAGTGGTCCTTGTCCCCAAGGCAAGTTCCCAGGCCGGTACCAAGGATTGGAGGTTCTGTGTGGACTACCGAGGAGTCAATGCCGTCACCAAAACTGACGCGCACCCTCTGCCCCGGGCTGCCAAATTTGTGAGCACCTTTGACCTCACCTCAGGCTATTGGCAAATAGCCCTGACGGACCATGCCAAGGAAAAGACGGCGTTCTCTATCCCAGAGGGACTCTACCAGTTTAGGGTCATGCCTTTTGGGTTAAAGAATGCCCCTGCCACCTTCCAGAGATTGGTCAATCATGCTCTCAGTGGGCTGGAAGGCTTTTGTGTGGCTTATTTAGACGACATTGCCGTCTACAGTTCCACTTGGGAAGAGCACTTGACACATCTGGGTAGAGTGTTGCAGGCCTTAAAGAGGGCTAACCTCACTATCAAGGCCACCAAGTGCCAGATAGCTCAGGGGAAAGTCACGTATCTTGGTCATGAGGTAGGAGGGGGTCAAATCCAACCTCTCCCCAGTAAGGTGCAGGATGTACAGTACTGGGAGACTCCCACTACTCAAACCCAGGTGAGAGCTTTTTTGGGTCTCACTGGGTATTATCGTAATTTCATGGTGGACTGTGGAACCATAGCTGCACCACTGACAGCTCTGACTTCACCCAAGCAGCCTAGGAAGGTCAATTGGACTGAAGACTGTCAGAGGGCCTTTAAAGGCTTGAAAGAAAGTCTGTGTCAGGCACCCGTGTTGTGTGCGCCTGACTACAGCCGACCCTTTATCGTCCAGATGGATGCCTGTGACACCGGAATTGGAGCTGTCTTGTCCCAGTTAGATGACAAAGGGAGAGAACATCCTATTATATTCATCAGTAGACAACTCAAGGGTAGAGAACTTAGGTGGGCTACTGTTGAAAAGGAATGTTTTAGTATAGTTTGGAGCCTTATGCATTTTAGGCCCTACCTTACGGGGTCTACCTTCAAGGTCCAAACAGATCATAAGCCCCTAAAGTGGCTTATGCTGATGAAGGGTGAAAACCCGAAACTGCTCAGGTGGTCCATTAGCCTGCAAGGGCTAGACTTCACCATAGAGCACAGACCAGGGAAGAGTCACGATAGCCTTTCCAGAAGGTATGTTGACCGTCTGGATGAGGGTGTCTATCCCGTGAGAGATTAGTCACCCTCCACCTCAGTCTGGGGGGGGCGACTGTGATGCTGGAAATGCATCGGAGGGACAGGACCTCCGTATCCTTGTACTTTACTGCTTTTTATCGTGTGTTCTGTTGTGTTTTCCGCACAGGAGTTCATGTGGGACTCCTGACTGTGCAGCTCTCTTTCTTTTGGTTTGGTGAACGGACCCGTGGGATCCCCTTATGGCACCCATGGGTGGGGTACAACCCTGTGCCCCTAGTGTATGTTTTTGGGCACCTGTGGATGGCGCACAGAGCAGGGTATGGGCTGGTGGCAGCGCCATGCGGAATTTGACAGGTGCGCGGAGTATCCTCCATTTTGGGATACCCCGGCCCTGCCATTGGGATCAGTTGATCCCCGGTGGCCTCTTGCTTTCTATTACCCATTACCTTGTTATCCCAAAGTCCTGGGAAGCCCTGACTCTGTCCCTTCACCCTGACTGGCTGTTGGATGGAAGTGCCTTATATGGTGTTGTTGTGAAGGCCCAGTCAGACTAGCTGGAGCCTTTCCGGGGATGTATGTTGTGGGTACCTCCTGTGGGTGGGACCTGGGTGAATAGAGTGTGTGACGAAAATGCATTCTGTGTTGTGGGTGTCTAGTATCTGGTGGTTGACACAATGACTGAGACAACCCTGCCCGAAACTGGTATGAATGCAGCTTGGAGTGTTGAATGGCTCGGTATTTGTCCGAATACACATAACTTGTTGTGAGTGTCTGGAGAGAAGTGAATGGCCTGAATACTTTGTGTGCCTGATTGGCTGCCTGCCTGCATGAATGCCCGTAGTCGTGATTTGATGCTTGAGTGTGACCCAGCGGAATGAATGGGAGATCAACAGTATATCTGGGGACCTCTCACTGCTAGGAATCGTGTTCAGAAGCTGAAGTCCACTACGACAAGTAACTGGATTAACTGACGCTTGATCTTGAAGCCCTGCTGGATGAGAAGAATTGCTGTTGCTCTCCTTCACAATCTGAAAGCTGCTGTGCCTCCAAGGACTGACCCAGAGAGGACCTGGTAAGGCACCCTCTTCCCGAGCTACGAGGGACCATTGTGCACAGCTGATCTTTGCCAACGCTCCCTGGTAGACAGACCTTCGACAGGCTGCCGACCCGATACGGGGACTGCTGCGGAACTCCAAGGAGAAGCACTCGGACTGTTGTCCGCCACTGTCGACAACCGCCGTCGCCGACCGGAGCCGCCGTGCTCCCGTTTGCCTAAGAACTTCAATTGATCATCGGACGCTCTCGTCTGCATCGTCACCCGCTGGAGAAGGCCTGACCGTCGACGCGCCGAGGATCATCCACCGGTGGGTTTCCCGCCACCTAAAGACCGCAGAGACGCCGACGACTCGACGCCCTTGCTGGGCCACAGTTCTTCATCATCTCATTGCGGTCCAGAACTATTGTCACGGAGATGCCCCGCACGCCTCTTCCTTGCAGGACGCCAACGCTCTGTCGTCGACGAGCACCACTAGGAACGAAGCTGCCACTTCCCTGCCATAGTTCACCCTGTTCACCGCCGGATGTTTGACGACCCGTGACTCCCGCCTTAAAGGGAGGGCACTCAAGAAGGGCTGTTGATTCCCCGACACCGAACGCCAAGTTCCCCGACACCTCTCGACGATCCGTGGCTCCCGCCTGAAAGGGAGGCACTCAAGAAGGATCGGTTGGTGCATCGTCGGAGAACTCTACTCCACCAGGTACATTGGGGGGGGTAAAACCTTAAAAGGAAGAAGTAAGACTATCGGACAATATATGGACTGGACTTGTTCTATATATCTTTATTTACAGGTTGTCCAGGTGGGTGGATCTCCACTCAGAACTGTGCCTAGCGGTAGGGGTCAGTATTCTGCCTATTGTTTCAAACATCTTGCGTTCCTTCCTATCTGTATTGCTGGTTTACTCGTTATTGATCTGTGTGACATTTTAACCGTACAGTTGATGCACTTTAATGAGATTTGATAACATTAGTGGTACCACTCTAGACGTGTATATATTTATCATTATTGACTCCCAAGTACAAAGTGTGTTATTGTGATCGTGTACATACCTTTAAATATTAATTATATAAAGACTGTGTTTTCAGTAACACAGTGTGTGGACATTCCTTTGTGGGGGTTCGGGCACTACACTGTACTTAAGAACCAGCCCGCATCACCTCCTGAAAAGCTAGGCCTTGATTGCTCGTCCATTGCTACCTTATAGAGAATCTTGGCTGGGGTCCGCTGTGCCTCTCCTCTACCATATAGAAAGCGGAAGTACCGACACCCCCTACCGGTCTTTACACTGGCCCTTCACACGCGTGTCACTAAAAGCGCTCAAGCAGGGTGCAAAGTAGGGAGGGCCAGCACAGAGTCTGATGTGTGAATCGGAAAAGCCATTTAGCGTGGCTCAAAGTCTTCTTTTGTGGTGCAAAGCCACTTTGTGCCGCGCTAAACATTTTGTAAATTAGGCCCAAGAACTTTGAGAAAACTCTTGAATCAATATATGTAAACATATTAACATTCTTATATTGACATTCTCGATCTTCCACTTTTGATCTCTGTCTACTTGGAGACCACTTTGAGATTGCCAAAATGATTGTTTTTGCATGGACTTTTCCGTGTTTATAATTTCTGAGCTCCCCTTGTAATGGATGGTGCTGCTCCTTTTGGAGCATGCATGTGTTCTTCTTTTCAGAACCAATGTATGTGTTCTCTCTTCTGAACCTGGTGTGTTCTTTCTGAGCCTGGAGCGTCTTCTCACAAGCCTGTGCTGCCCTCTCGTGATCCAGTAAGCTGTTTCCTTTCGAGCATTTGAGCTGCCCTTTTGAGCATATTTGCTGTCCCCTTTTTGACGTGCAAGTCACCACTTTTCAGAGACTGCCAGGGCCTAATTTACAAATTGTTTCCCAATGGCGGTTTCCCATAGGAAAAGGCTTTTGTGAATCAGGGCCCCTGTCACCCCCTTCTGAATCTCTGTTCTTCCCCTTCTGTTCCAATGATCAGTCTGTTTTCACACTTTCATGTTGGACCATTTCATATACTATGCGTTCTCCCATCAAGTCTATTCGCTCATACTCCATATTTCCATAAACATGCCAAAAGGTGCCATTGTCACTATGCATAAGCTGTATTTCATGCACAACCCCATGTGAATCTAATAACACTATCTATTATCCTTTCTGTTAATATGCTTCTACTTGTAAAAGATATGAGCTGCCAAAAGAAATAAAAATATCTGAATTCACAAAATATGAACATTTTCACTTCCCGAAATCTGAAACATGTATTAATGTATTTTATTGAGTTATTTGCAGTGCTTATATAGCGCTTTTATCCTTAGCGCTTTACAAAAAATAGCGGCACATCAAAAATTGAGCAAATTAAGAAGAAACAAGCACAATCCTGATTAGTTCACATGGCAATTCTGCGGAAAAACAGACTGATAAGTTAATGTTAAGATGTTTTTTTAGCCTGAGCAAGAGAGGACAAGAACGAATACCTAGAAGAATGCAAGAAGTTGAAAAGAGAGACAATGTGAGACAATACGGTGGTGGGATACAGAACAAGCGTTTCTAGTATGATGATAAAGAAAGGTCAAGTAACAGAGGCAAGAAAGCGCAGGAACATTGATGCTTTTAAAGGCTAAGCAAACATACTGATATTCGAATCACTGTTGAACCAGTGGAGAAGAGCGAGGTAGGAGGTTACCTAAGCAAACAAGGGAAGACCAAGGCCCTCATTCCGAGACTGGTGGTAGTCATAGCTGTTGTGTACGTGGTACACGAAGCGCGCATGTGCGGCCCAGCGGGCCGGCGCATGCGCGCTAGTTAATAAAGGCGGTGCCCGGGCAGTTCGCGCCGGAGCACCGGAACGAGCAGACGTCTCCGGCGTTTGTTCTTGCGTGCCGCCTACGTGCGCTGGTGTCCCGACCCTGAGAGGCCCGTGCACCACCACAGGGCTCTCCCAGGGCACAACACTGGCGACGAGGAGGTACGGACTGCTTCCGTGCTCCGACAGCCTCGGAGAGACGGAAAGTCTTCCGTATTACGGACCCGTGGAGCACCGGCGGCCATTTTGATTCACTCGCTCCCCTCTTCACACGTGGCGGCAGTGGTTGCTGCCCGAAAGGGTGCTCGTGCACCACCCACCAGCTGTGTTTGAAGGATACAGACAATTTTTGGAAAGCCCACAGTCCTGCAGGCGCAGGGCTGTGGCATTTAAGAAGAAAGAAGTGGGTTTCTACACCCCAATACTACCACAAGACCAGGACAGGCCGCCCTTCTCTCAAGAAAGACAACTGTGTGTACGTGACGCAGAAATAGGTGAAGAGACTGACGATGAGGGTGCCGCTGCCCCAATCCCCCGCAGATCTCGCAGCTCCCTAGCCCCCATGCCTGAATTCAATACTACTGGCCCCCCTTCCAAGCTGGGCCCAAAGTGGCTATTGTGGGTCAAGAGGCTAGATATGTTCTTCAGGGCATCTGGGGTGAACGATGATGACACCAAAATTGCGACTATGATCTACTCGGCAGGCGCAGAAGTCCACAAGATCTACGACTCCCTCGTCATCCCCGTGGTCACGTATGACGCAGTCAAGCAGGCACTCAAAGACCATTTTCTCCCCATGGCTAACGTGGATTTTGATAGATTTGTCATGGGTGCTGAAAGACAACTGGACGACGAGCCCCTAGACAAATTATGTGCCCGTCTGAGATACCTGGCGACCTCCTGCAGATGGGTCGATGAGGAAGAATTGGTCCGCAACCAACTACTGCAGGGGTGCAGCTGCGGCAAACTTCGAAGGCAGGTACTGAGAGAACCTGGCCTGACCCTCCAGCAAATTTTGGACCTGGGAAGAGCACATGAGCTGGCGGAAGCCAGAGGTGTGAAAATGGACACTGCCACACGACCGAAGATTGACGAGGAGGCATTTGCTGTGGGACGGTCAGCAGCGGGTAGGTCAAGGTGGGCGTCGAGAAGGCCTGATACCCCGCCCACGCCAGGCAACGCCTCATCGTGCTCCTACTGTGGGTATGACCTCCCCCACAGCGGTGATTGCCCGGCAAAGTCGAGAACATGCGGCCGGTGTGGCACACCGGGGCACTATGCCAGGATGTGCCGGGCTGCCTCCCCTGTTGCGGCAGGAAGAGGACCGGAGAGAGTTGGACGAGGAGGCGCTCGCAGAGTGAGAGGCATCTCTTCGATCGATCAGGGCCTGCAGGACCTGGACATCGCGGAAGAGGAAGAGGAGGAGGAAGAGGTTTTCTTCATCTCCAGCATCGTAAAAGGTCCTGGCACGAGGCGCCAACCCACATGCACTGTCAACATCGATGACGTCCCCACCCCCATTCTCATTGACACTGGGGCTTCGGTCTGCGTGCTAGCCACCAAACATTATGAGGCCCTGCCAGGCCCACCAGAGCTGTCAGCGTCCACGGCACGAATATATGCATTCGGTGGGGAAACACCCCTACCCATCCAAGGTGTGTTCGTTGCCCCGGTTTCTCATGGACAAAACACCATCAAAGCAAGGTTCTTGGTCACCAGCGTCAGCCCACATTCCCTGTTGAGCTGTGCGGCGTCAGAAGCACTCGACATTGTCCACTTCATGTTTGGGGTATACCACGCTGATCTGAAAAGCATGCTACACAGGTTTGAAACTCTCTTCAAGGGCATTGGTAAACTGAACGCAGAGCCCATTCACCTACACATCGACAAGTCCGTTGGGCCGACAGCCCTCAAACATCGCCGGATTCCTTTTCACTTAAGAGCCCAAGTGGAGGAGGAGTTGCAACAGCTGGTCGACCGGGACATCATTGAAAGAGTGGAAGGCCCCACGCCTTGGGTTTCGCCCATCGTAGTAGCCCCAAAGCCGAAACAGCCGGGGGCAGTACGCATCTGCGTGGACATGAGGCTCCCAAACGCCGCCATCAAAAGGGAGCGTCACCTCACACCCACTCTAGACGACATCGTCGGAGAACTCCAAGGTGCCAAATACTTCTCCAAACTGGACCTCAGGTCTGGGTACCACCAGTTAGAGCTACACCCCGAGTCGAGGTACATTACGACATTCACTACTCACGAGGGGTTGTACCAGTACAAGAGACTAAACTTTGGAATCTCGTCCGTGGCAGAGGTCTTCCAGAATGCCATCAGAGGAGCCCTGTCCGGACTGAAAGGTGTCATTAACATGTCCGACGACATCTTAGTCTTCGCCAGGTCGGAAACTGAACACCTTAAATGGCTAGAGAACACTTTTGAGAGACTACAGGCGGTGGGCCTGACCCTGCACCAAGAAAAGTGCGAATTCCTCAAAGACCGACTGGAATTCTTTGGGTTCACCTTCCATGCCTGGGGCATATCCCCGGACCATGGAAAAGTGAAAGACATAAGGGATGCGCCTCCACCCACATCACCGGCGGAGGTTTGGAGCTTCTTGGGGATGGTCAACTACTGCGGCCGTTTCATCAAAGACCTAGCCTCTCTGTCGGAACCACTGAGGGCACTTACGAGGAATGACGTGGCTTGGCAGTGGACTGAGATTGAACAACGATCCTTCAAAGCCATCAAAGAAGCCCTGTCAGAGCAGTAGACAATGGCCTATTTCAACCCCAGCCAGGAATCGGAGATTGTGGTCGATGCCAGCCCGGTGGGACTGGGGGCAGTCCTCATGCAGGCAGACAAACTAGGGGTCATGAGGCCCATAGCATATGCCAGCAAAGCCCTCACCGACACGGAAAGGCGGTACTCCCAGATAGAAAGGGAAGCCCTCACCATCCTGTGGGGGTGCAAACACTTTAGAATTTACATCCTCGGCAAACCCGTCGTCGTGATCACGGACCATAAACCCCTGATTCCTATCCTGTCAGGAACGTCATCCAAGCCACCTCCCCGCATCGAAAGATGGATGCTATCCCTCATTGAATACGGTGTCAAGCTAGTATACCGCCCAGGCACCCATAACCCAGCCGACTACCTTTCTCGTCACCCAGGCACGAGGGACACCCAGAGTCCCGTAGAGATAACAGACGCTGGGGACGCTGTGCATCTCGTCATTGAATCAGCCCTGCGAGTAGCCTTGTCGAGAGAGGACATTGCGGACGACTCGAACTCCGACGAGGCGTTCCTAAGAGTGAAAAGGGCGGTGGCCTCAGGAGAGTGGCAGGACATCCTTCTAAACAATGCCAGGAGGAACCCAGAAGTACAAAGGGACCTACAACTGCTGTGGAAAGTTCGACACGAGCTCTCGGTATCCATGGATGGCCTGTTGCTGCGAGGGAACCAGATCGTGATCCCCAGGTCATTGGTCATGAGAGTCCTCCAGTTGGCCCACACAGGGCACCAAGGCATGGCCAAGATGAAGGCGCGCCTCAGGCTGAAGGTCTGGTTCCCCGATCTGGAGCACAGAGTAGTCGAGTTTGTGAGGACCTGCATTCCCTGCCAGGCCACGAGTCCGGTGGACAGGGGCCCATCTATTCAGGCCATGGAACGGAGCGACGTGCCATGGGGAACGGTGCACGCAGATTTCGGCTCGACCGGAAGAGGCCTATATTTCCTGGTGGTCACAGACCAGTGGTCGAGGTATCCGGAAGTGGAACTCGTGGAATCCACCGCCAGCGATTACACCATCCTGGTGATGGACAAAATCTTCGCCACCCATGGGTTCCCATTTGAGATCAGCTCAGATAATGGAGCGCCGTTCCAAAGACAGCGGTTTGCCAGATACTGCGCGGAACGAGGCATCAAGCACCGGAAGGTGACCCCGCTATGGCCAAGGGCCAATGGAGAGGTTGAGCGCTTCATGCGGACACTAAACAAAATTTTTCGTATTTCTGTCAATGGAGGGGAGGACCTGCGACACAACCTAATCGACTTTCTCCGTGAGTACCGGTCCACCCCACATCGATCCACCGGAATCGCACCCGCTGAGGCGCTGTTCAGGCGAATACCCAGAGGGCTGATACCCGAAGCGGGAGACCGACGCCCAGGAGTGATCGACAGCGCACGGGTGACAGCAGACAGAGCAGCGAGAAACGAGAGCGAAACAACAAGGCGGAGGCTGCCGGGAAGAGAGATAGCAGTAGGAGACACCGTCTTAGTCCGGAACAGGAAACTGGAAGGAAAACTCTCGATGACTTACGAAACCCAACCAATGGGAGTAACTCATGTCAAAGGGTCAATGGTCACAGCTGCGAACGCGCGAGGAACGGTAACCAGAAACGTGTCCTTCTTCAAGCGCATAGGACCCGTGGCAGCGGAGGACGAAACCAATCCTGCCCAAGGACAAGCAGCAGAGGCGCCGCAGGAAGGCGGTGAACCGCCCGAGGACCCTGGGGGACCAGAGAACCTCGAGAGAGGCTCGCCCAGGTACCCGCACAGGGAAGGACGCCGTCCGCCGCAAAGGTTCCAAGATTTCATCATGGACTCGGCAGCCTGAGTAACGAAGTCTGTTAAGTACAGTTTGATTTGAGCCACGTTGGCTCCCCTGTTTAATGTGTTTGTTGTTTGGGGGGAAAAGGAGGGATGTTGAGTACGTGGTACACGAAGCGCGCATGCGCATCCCAGCGGGCCGGCGCATGCGCGCTAGGTAATAAAGGCGGTGCCCGGGCAGTTCGCGCCGGAGCACCGGAACGAGCAGACGTCTCCGGCGTTTGTTCTTGCACGCCGCCTACGCGCGCTGGTGTCCCGACCCTGAGAGGCCCACGCACCACCACAGGGCTCTCCCAGGGCACAACAATGGCGCTATTTGCGCCATGACTGCCACCAATAACGGGTCCGGCACCGGTGTAGTTCAATGGGGACTTACCGGTGTAGTCCGACCTTTGCGGGACCGGTAAGTCCCCATTGAAAATGCCATTCCAGTGCAAAGTGTATTTTGACAGTGCAAAGTCACGTTGCACTGCAAACATACACTTTGCACTGCTCCATGATTCAGGTTGCTTGTTGGCAAGTGCAAAGTGACTTTGCACTGTGTAATAAATTCCATGAATCTGGCCCTTAAAATGTAAGGCGCTCTCTTTTTTCATAACAGTTCATCAGAACATGTCCCAATAAACATTACATGACGATGTATTCAATGTAGGGAATGGTGCTGCCCATTTATCCAACCAAACTTATATAACGCAAGGCAAAAAGGACAACTCTTAATTTAGTTCGCAGCCTATGAAATAACATTTTGAATCAAGAAAACTAAACAGGCACACTTATTTTTCACTTTATGTTTCTGTATACGTATGCTCGTCCTTAACAGTCTGGCACTTATTAAGCACATAACAAATCTACTCCACTCTTCTAAAGTGTGATGAACTTGTGTGCGGCCTACATCTGCTTGTTGAATCCAGCCTCGCAATGAGATTTCCATGAAGTAGTGGGGAAGCCTGCCGCAAAGAGTGTGCCATTGTTGGGGCACAGGGTAATTTTCACTGCCACTCTGGCTGTCAAAGTGAGTGTTCCTCCTCCAGTGTAATGCTGTAAAGAGGAAAATGAGAATTTCTTCACCCTTGAAGGGAAGCCTGCTGCACAAAGGGCTCTGCTGTTGGGGCTGTTGTGAGTGTGGAGCCTGTTCAGCTTTTTTTTGGGATTTGAGATCTCCAATAAGTACCCGACCAATAGTGTGCCCTACAAAATAGTGGCAAACTGCTTGCCTGTCTTCTCCCTCCACAATTGGGCTGCCTTTGAAGTCCAAGATGTATTGTAGAGTCTCCCTTCTCCCTTGACCCAATTGATGGTGTTATTGTATTTGCTCCTTTGCTATTTGCACGTTGCTATGGAGTTGAGGGTGGGGGGGGGGGGGGTCGGATACTACCTGCCCCTTAAGTCACTTGGACGTGCTCCTCAGCTGCTCTGAACTCCAATTTGGTTTGAAAAGTGACTTGACTGCCCTAACACTTTGAACAAACTCAATGGAGGCTAAAATGAAGTCCTGCCCGAGACGTACATGGCTGGAGCTGAAGAATAGAACCAATACTGCTCTCTTGCCCGCTGAAGAAGCAAATTAATTATTTAAATAATCATTCATCCAATATGCTTTATTTTGTAGCATTGCCACAAAAGCATACACCCATTAAAACCACATTAAACAGTATTATAACATTGTAATATAAAACATACAGTTGGATTTAGAATTCAATGCAATACAGTTTATTCGTTCTAAAAATCATGTCTTTACTGGGGTCCAACTACTAAACTACATTTCAATTCACCTGCTCAAAGACCTCTTTCCCATGTAAAAAGCAGTGGCTAAAAACATAGCAGCAACATTGAAAACTGTAGGGGATGAACATTGTTAGACTGGATTTCTACATTGTGACCTGGTGGACAGATGTGTAGCAGGCCCACCTAGTTATTGAACAGGGAAAATGCTAGGAGATGTAGCCAAACCAATCAAGGTAACATAGAGAGTGGTCACGGCTTTGTCTCAGGAGGAATGAGCCTGGTAAAGGGTCCACAATGAGTCCACAGAACAAGTAATGAAGGATTACCCTTAGACCAGTAGCTATAAAAATACTATATTTATCTATGGACAAAGAACACACTATGATAATGACTACACACAGGTGATACCATCACACAACACTAATAATAAAATATGAATATACAGTACCAGCAGCCAGTGCAATAAACGTACAACCCTCTCGCCCTACAATACTGAAAGGGATGGCAGTGGTTATTAATTGTAATTCCAGTCCACAACAATGCAACGCTAACTTGGAAAATCCGACCCTAGTTTACTGGGTCCTTGTGCCCTAAAAATTTCATCACAAAGTTTCCAGAAGTATTGGGTGCTGTGAAAAAGTTAGAAGAGGGTTTTTACGGATGAAAATCAGTTCTAAAAGTCAGAAGAGGATGTAATCTAGTGAATAAGACTGTTCCTAGCTTTTGGAGGGCTTTCCACAACAAGATTTGTCAAAGCCAAACAATTGTAAAACTTTTCTAAAGTATTCACAACTTTTACAGGTGGAGATAGGGGTGTAGGTAAGTACCCTGTAACTTACCTCTGTACTCCGGTTTCTCCTCAGACTTGGCAGGCCATTGGGGGGTCATCAGAGGTCGGTTTTCCCACTGTTTATTGCGGTCCAAGAAGCCCATGAGCTGCGGGTGCAAGTCAAAGTTCTGGTCATGTCCAGTAGCTGGTGCAACCTGTTCCAGTGGATGAATGCAGAGCACACCAATGCAGCACTCTTCTAGGCACTTAACCATATGTGGGAACCTGGTTTTGACGAAAGTCACAGATGCACAGAGGTAAAAGGGGACACAGATGTCACAATCAGAATTGCCCTCCCATCTTGGTTCCTGATGAGATTGGTATGCTGAAATTTCGCACGAGGGACTCCTGTAGAACAAGCTGAAACATGGAAGAACAATGCTACTGCAGTAGTCCACACATTGAACTTGGTCAGTCCACAGAATGGTTGCATGAACACCTCTGAAGACTCCAGATGGCAGGGCACTGAGTATATATTGGGAATGATTGGTCCCACCTCTTCAAGGGTTGAAGTTACACCAAAGAACCTCTAAAGATCACCAGCCAGACAGGGCGCCACCGGGTCTACAGCAAAAGTTGGTAACCAGGCCATTTTAGGATGGGTCCGTGGGTCTTCCGATGTCTTCACATCTGGGAAGGATACATGGCTCCTCGCAGGCTCTTTGGGGAATGGCTGCAGGACTCCTCTTCTTATCAAACTCAGGTAAAAGAGAAGCATAGCCCATCCAATGGAAGATCTGCCCCTTACAAACACCCCAGCAGTGGTCCAATCAGGACTACTGATGGTGAATATCAAGCATACGCTATAGACATAACAAAACTAGTTTGTGGATTGGGACCAGACAGTCCCAACACACTTCCTGTGAACATACACACACATGGCCCTGCACAAGCCTGCACAAAAGAATGGCTTTCCTGGGCAGCACATGGCCATACACGGAATGTCCTGGCAAGGCAAGAAGAAGGTACCAGGACAAAATGGCCAAGGAAGAAACAAAATACCTTGCGGCACGGCCATGTTGGGACACTAGCCAATGTTAGTAGCCAAAAGCGGTAAACGCAAGAAGGCTAACAAAAAGTAAAGTAAAACTTATCAAAAAGTTATTGTTACCACCAGTTTGTCCTTAGGCACATCTAAAGTAACCAAAAATCACTTTGACTATAGCCTAGGGGCTTAAGAAAAAAAAATCCTATTGCACTGCATTGTAAGATGCATTGTGCAGTGATAAAATGTTACCCACGAAATAGATAACATGTAAACAGAAAAGGGAAACATTGTTACCCAGTATTGACAGTCTGAATGACTGGCCAGTTTCCCCATAACAATTAGCACAAGTGCAGTTCCTGTTGCTAATACCATAACAGTTCATAATTGGTTTGAGCTATCTCCGCCTTGCAACATTATATAAAGGGCATGCAAAAAAGAAATGCAGTTCATCTTCATCTACCTCTGTACAAAAAGGGCATTTAGTCAATTAATTCTTACTCCAATGTACAGTAAATGTTGAGAGTGGTGGGATGCTCAGGCAAACTCTTGTATATAAATATATCTTCTGCCTCTTAATTTGAATATCTAAAGAAGGTTCCATCTCCAAGTTAACCAAAAGTAGTATATAACTATGTGACAAGTGTTGAGAATAACAGATATCCATTCTAGTGTTCTGTCCACAGTCTCTAAAGCTAGTCTTTATTATATGTTTTGACTGGGGTCCATAGCTTTTTGGGTCCCGCTATAAAACTTCCTGGCCAATATTTTGCACCTTCAATTTAACATATTCACACCAACCATGTGTTTTACTATCATTCCATTGTAGTATTTCTATAAGACCTTCTCTATAGGGAAATCTTTATCCAATAGATGAAGCGGTTCGGCATTATATCATATTTTATCTGCGTATACCTAATTCAAAAGTTACTTGTGCTGAAGGGGGGCTACAGCTGAGGCCCAAGAGGTGCTTCATGATTTTCTTTATACTACCTGTAATGGTAAACAATGGATATGGCCCCATAACTCTGCTCCACAGTAGCTGGGATTGCTTTGGCACTTTAAACTCTCATAGCAAATTAGATCATTCTCCACCCAAAGAGAGATGAATATTCAGCTACCACGCCACAATTTAAACAACATGGAGATTTTGCTTAATGTCTTAGGACCGCATCAGGATTTGGGCAGAGTGGGAAAATGCGGCAGTAACGCCATTACCACTGCATTTACTGCTCCACCCAATCCTGACTATGGCCCTAGCTGTACGCATTCACCGCCAGCTCTGAGCTGGAGATGAATGCGCCAGTGGTATGGGCATTTTCAACACTAATCCTGCCAGTGGTATTTACACCGGTGGTAATTGTGCCACCCATCCCTTTAAAGTCCAATGGGGTATGGGTACATATCACTTCACCACTACTCATGATCCGGCGGAACGTGTGCAGGACCAAGAAGCAGTAACACTAAATGCTTTGGGCGGTATCCCAGTGCATTTACTGCTGGGATACCGCCCAACTTTTGATGATGCCATAGAC
This sequence comes from Ambystoma mexicanum, assembly GCF_040938575.1. Lineage (NCBI taxonomy): Eukaryota > Metazoa > Chordata > Amphibia > Caudata > Ambystomatidae > Ambystoma > Ambystoma mexicanum. The sequence continues at coordinate 464,857,879 of NC_090928.1, read as the reverse complement.
CCAAATAACAAAACCTCATTTGTGGATAAACTGTTTGAATCCCACCAGCAAAGTTTACAACAGGAACATGTTGTGAAAAACTAAAACAACTAAACTTCCCTTTAGCAAACCTCAAGCACCCTGCCATAAATAGAACCTCAATCTTACCCAACAGAGATGTTGAATACCTGTCTCAATATGAAATTCTGTGTGTTAAAGAGTAAGGAGTGGGTGCAATTGTTAACTACCAGTTGAGACATATGGCTTGCAAATGTTCTGGTTGATCCAATTACAACTTCTTTGGAATATAACCTGGATAATGCAAAACATGTGGTTTCTTTAGTAAATACAGATATTCCACTTTTTAATAGGTGCTCAGACTTAGAGCATCTGTCGACAACTATCTCCAAAAATAATGACTATGATACTTTGACTGTTTGTATGGAAGACTCACATATGGAGCCCCACGCGGATCAATTCATCCAATCAAAGAAACAACCTGCAGAAGCTTCCAGCTCTAGTGCAAGCTCCAATTTAACATACTAAGAACATAACATGTGAGATGTGCCGGTATAACATGAGTTTGCCCTGATCGATAGGTATGGAGTACTTGTCACATGAAATAAGTAAATGAACATGAGACATTTGCAATATCAGTTTGATTTATTGGGCATATTTGTGGTTTGCCCTCAGATTTTGTGAAAATGTGTTTCGACCTAATCGATCTTTTTCAATGTAAAAAAAAATCACGGTAGCTTAATTGATGTACTGTCTTGTTGCATGGTCAGTATATGGATAGTTGGATTGGGAAAATGTACTCATTACAGTATTAGGCAGGGCTTAGACATTAGTGCCGGAATCTGCAGCAGTCTCTCACTCTAACTTGCACCATTTTATGATTATTGACCTAAGCGCACCCACCACCCAGTCTTGACCCCAATCCTTTATAAATATGAAAATAACATCATTGGACAAGGGCTGCAAATACAATCATGTAATGTGGCAGTAGTGACAATGCCCACATGTAATGATAGCAAATAAACTTTAGCTATTGGTCTGAGATATCTACCTTTACACAAACGCATAGATGATCTAAGATCTGGGGGAAAACAGTACTTACACTTCAAAGTAATAGTTATCTTTCATTGACCATCTGGAAAGATAATACGGATGGTGGCAAAGACCTTGCTTACACTCTGTTGACTACTTGACCAAGAATGGCCCAAACTGCCTATGATAGTAACACAGCAAATCCCACACCTTCTTTTGCAAACCACAAATACCAATTACTCCTTGATTTAAGGTGATCAGCAACTATGAGTCCAACAAGCTACCAACAATTTCACAGAGCAACAAGACCTATAACCAACTAATGTGAAGAGAGGTGTGTGGCCACCTTACCTGTAAAGAAGCCGTCAAGACATCAGGAGGGCCACATAAGCAACATGTGAGGAACTCCAGCCATATACCGGAGCATGGTGCTCCAGCAGACGCCCTCCCAAATAACTGTCCTTTAATGATAAGCATCCCCAAACACCCAAGGGTCATTAATTGGTTACACCATAAGAGGAGTTGTCTGTTGGTTATTCAAGATTATGTGGAAGGAGCCTTCGGACTTCAAGATCCATTTAATCCATCACTGCCGTGATCAAAATAATTCTAAAAAATAGGCAGCTTTTTGAAGGAATACTTGTCATGTACCTTAGATAATTTCCTTGTGAAAATGTACAGGTGACTCTCAAATTTGGTCACATTTGCAGAAATACCCCCTGGTTTAGAGGTCAATAATCCTGAAAGTAATACCCCTACAACTATAGACCAAGTTTTGGCCCACCCCCAGTTAAAACTGTAAGGTTCTCAACCTATGCCTCTGCAACTCTAAACTGTCTAACATCTTAGTTCCCATGATGGCTGCCCCCGACATGAGAGGGGCCTTCGTTATTACCCTACTGTCCCCTGTGATCTTAGTATTGTATCCTGGACAATTTAACAGTTATCAAAAGTAAAATGGAAGACCAGGATTGGCATTAGTTTCTGGAACACTATGAAATCATTTGCTTTCAAGAGACATGGGTGGTAGGATGTTTTTACAAAACGGGATAGATCGTATTTTTCATACCTGCTATAAAAAGCTGAAAAGGTCGCCCCAGCAAAGGAGTGCTAGCATGCATTGATATCAAGCTAACTCTGTCATAGAGAAAACAGAATATGTTACCAGAGTTTTATTTTTCCTTAAGATTTGTTTTCCCACTGGGGTAAATGTTTTTATTCAATACTAGCACAAAGAACCCATTCTACGAACGGGTTCTGTGGACAGACATGACAACACTCTCATCAATTGTTGAAAATCAATGATCCTGTAGGTTGTTGTTCCGATTTGCTTATCGGTTAATGTGCTTTAAACTCTGACGTAAACTGCACTGTAAATAGGTGCAAGTGGCTGGCTGACATACCCCGGAGAGAATGTTAGGGTGAGGTAAGATTTGGTGTGCTGTTGCATACCTGAACCTTCTGTGCTCTCTCCCCATCAGTGCAAATATTTCAGAAACCATGCATCACAGGGCCTTGAAATCAGGTTGGGACCATGGGTTTTGTTTCTCATGTCGAGATCGGTTCTTCCATGACCACATTGATAGTTTGCCAATTTCAGGTAACCGTCTCATATGTGAAGGAGCCAAAATGCAGGGAAAGGGGTGAAGTGTCCAAATGTCATGTAGCAAGTAATGGCTGGAGGATCCCAATAGGTATTTGGTGCAGATTAGTCAAATGGAGTGGAATTGTATAAGGAACAGCGCTTTGTCAAAGCAACAAACCCACACACGCATTTTCACTTTTATAAATATGTGATATCTTACAACATTGAAGGTAAAATCCCATTCCTAAATAGGCTAAAAAAACTTTTGAACCAACCTAACAGCCTTGTAAATAACATGGGAACTAACATAATTTTTTGGTTGGATAGAATATCACGATTTATTGGGAGATCACTCTCAACTCGGGTAGTTCTTTTCCCCCCAAGCCAGGTGGTGCACAACTAAGCACTTTGCAGATTCAATTTTAGTGAGGCTTCCAATGTATATAGTATACAGTAAATACCCTCTTTGCCACCAATGAGCTTTGAAGCAGGCCGGTGTAAAGTAAGAATATATATCTATTTAAATTTTTCCACAGAATAATAGAACACTCCCAAAAACATCAGCCACCTATGCTGTGGCACTACTATTTAGAGATGGGCAGGCATCACTTTACATCAGATTTCTTGCTATTGAACCCATAAAAACATGTAAAACACACAGTGATTGCTCAGTTTGTTAGCATGCTCCTTTCTCCCAACAACCCCCAACCTCCAGGCATCAAGCAGATATGGCCCCTTTGGTGGGAAGGCAAGGTACAGGTAGTGGGAGTGCAATGGGAAAGTCGTTTTGGCTTTTATTTGAAAGTCATTGTTTGGGAATGAAATCTCTGGGAAAATCGTTTTTAACACACAATAAAGTGAAAGCAAGTCTTTAGGGGTTCTGGTTCTAGAATACATGGGAATAAATGGGAAATTTCATTTTCCACCACTCATACAAGGGAAATGCAATGCCGTGGGATGCTTGTTTAAAATGAATGGGAACATTTGTTTTACACTCTCTACATTCACTTGAAAGGCAGAGTTTAAGAGTTACTTCTTTTCGGGATTAAAGACACCCCATTCTGTACCGAAGTCAGGGGTTTCAGAAAAATAGTCACCAAAGTATGTATTGTGTATACCGGCTCTAACACACTGGGCAAGAACTTTTTGAGTTTTGAACTCTATCAACACGCATCCCGTGACTATTCTATATGGAATCAAGTGATGTAACTTTAATTAAATGTGCTAAAGGTCTACAGAGTGTCATCCCCTACCCCACAATTTAATGGAAATGATTAAGGCAGGTTCCCAACACAATTCAATTTAAATGGTTAGGGTGATTTTCTATGGGGGAATTCATTTGAGTTATATCTGAAAACATGTGCCAAGGGTCTACCCAGTTCCACACCCTAGCCCCAATATGAGATGGAGATTAAGGCTGACAGATTCCCCCACACTTTTGTTGGCATTTCGATTAATCTACTTAAATGGGAGGTCTTGCTCAGGGGGCATCCAGGGAAACAGCAGGGCTCCTCTGAGGACAGCAAAGATCTGGTCAAATGCTTCGGTCAAGGATAGTACGCAGCACCCCATCCGCCTCTGGCTCCTCAAATGGCACGCCCAGCTAGCATCTAGATTGACCATTCTCTGTCTACCATGCAAGGTTAAAGGCCTTTCCGGGTAAATAGCTTTTCTTCTGGCAAGGGTTACCCTTATGGCCTTGGTAGCTCTACTTGCCTCTCTGGTAGTTGTTCCTCGCAGGAATAGAGTGGAAAGGTAGAGACTGTCCTTCTCAGATTGAAAACTGATCTCTAATAGGGCTGGTGACACTCATGTATTATAATAATGCCCATGATACAGATTGGCTACCTCTCTTCCTCCGCCTCCCACCATAGATGCCCAGCACCTGCTGATAGGACAAGAAGTTATGAGGTAAGGATTATGGAGGCTATCATCTCAAAATGACAGGTAGGTTTACCTTTTCAGTGTTCTTAAAATCTCACAACATGGCAGCTACCTTAATTTTTCTGATAAATGTAGGCACATATATATTTTTGAGTTCTATATTTTATGGCAGAAAATACTATTTTATTTGAACACGCCCTTCGGAGGAGCTACTATTTCTTTCAGTTTGTTCCTCAGTCAAAATAGTAAAAAATCTGACACTTCAAGATTCAAACATTAATTTAACAATCTATCACCATATCAACTTTCTATTTCCTCAGGATTTTTAAGAAGGCTGGAATCATAATTTTCTTCATAAGTCAAATTGTATACATCACACAGAATCCGTATTTTCATGTACCGACAGGCTTTTCATCCCATTTAATATAAGTCTGGGATGAGCTCACTGGGACACACAATTGTCTTGTAATTAAAGAAAAGGTGGCCCAATGTTAATCTATGCAAAGGTATCACCTTGTAGTTGATTGTTTCCTATGTAGCCCCCACCTTTTTTTTAAAGTTTAATTTCTCTTCTGTGACCTTTGATATTGATATTGATATTTTATTTCTATCGCGCTCGTACACAAGTGTTGCAGAACCAACAAGGCAAGGGAAGAGAACAGGGGAGAAGAAAACAATGATCTTGTTAGGCCCAGTGACATTGAGAACATGCAGGTGCATGAGAGAGGGTGAGGGGAAAAGTGTATGGAAGGGGCAGAAGTGGAAAGGGTGGAGCAAAGGAGAAACAGATAAATAATAAATAAATAAATAAATAATGAAGGCAACAAACAGTGGTAGTGCAGCCGACAAGTGGCAAGTGCTGGGTTTAAGGCAGCAGACAGGGTAGGTCTGATAAGTGCAGGAAGAAAAAGGGGGGACTGTATGGGTACAGATACAGACCCCAGTGCAAGGAGTGCCCATAGGCTGTGCGGAGGGTGGCCAGGAGAGCAGGTACCTGGGCCCGGCGGACAGAGGGTGGCCAGGTGCACAGTACCAGGAGAGAATAGATCAACAGGGGAGAGGGGGAGCAAAGGAAGAAGCAAAGAGGTAGTTCTTGAGGTGCTTCCGGAACTGCAGATGGTTCTCCCCAAGTTTTAGAGACCTGACATGAACATCTATTTATCAGCAGGGTCTGTTTTTGCACAGTGTTTGAAGATCCATTAGTGGCTCTGAAGGCCATTTCTTGCAGTCGAGTTGGCACTAAAAAGGTCATTTCTGTTGGCCACTAATGCACAGTCAATGGGGAAGCCTGACCTTAAATGTCATTTCTGCTCACCAGCTTATCTGAACCCTCCACAATTCAGATCCAATTATTTACATATTCTTTTGCATTTAACTGATACTCAGAGGGCCAAATCCAAAGGCCTTAAGGTAGTAGTTTAAATTCAGTGGAAAGGCACAAGCTGTATCCATACTTCTGAAAGTACAGCTTTAAATTGACAAGATGTGTTTACATGTAACATTTAGTATTGCATCTGGTTATGTTGTTTGCAATACAATCTTTCTTTACATACTGTTTGAACAGATATAAGTTCACTTTTGATATTATTCACACTTAGGCAACATTTACATATAAACCAGTGTTCATTTTTACAGAAAACCAGATAGGCCTTTCCCTTTAAAGGTTGTCATTTTGTAAAATGAAAATAAGTCTTTCTATTATGAACAAATGCAAAGTGCTTGGCTATGACTTTTCATATTTTAGGAAAAATAGTATTTCTAGCCACACATGTCTTTTCCCATTCATTGGGCATATCTCGAAGTTTTAAGCTCTCAGGTAGATTCCCTTTCACTTGAGCGCCTGTCCATTTTAGTAGAGTTGAAATAGGCCCATTTATGTTCATTTCACTAGGCCTTATGTCAGAAAACACTGTTTTGTACTAGATTTTATATTTCAATGGGACTCTACCTTAGCCAGCTTCAATCTCACAATAGGGGATTAGCATGGCCTCTCAGTTATTGTCACTCTGGGGTTGTATCTTCACCTCCACCTTAAAAGACAAGTCAAACCCCTATTTACAGTAAATAGCTTGACAGCTGAAGAATACATATTTTGCGCAATACCAATTTAGATGTTCCACCCACCAAACGCAAGTATAGACATGCATATGAAAAGGATTCTGTCTTATCTATCTTTGGCATCTGAGGTTGTAACAGGGGACAAATTAATGGAGGATTACCCTGCAGTCTCTACATTTAGAAGAAGATATCAAACTAGCCATATAGATTTGATGTTTCTGTAGCTGACCCTTTACTGCATAGCTAAATCACTGAAGGTAATTCCCCAGGGTGAGAGTGATCACAACCTTGTCTGTCTGATGCTAGACCCCCAAACCTTTGTAACATCAGGAAACACAAAGGATGCACCGGCTACCAATGCCACACTTTCTAATAATCAAAAGCGAAGAACATGGCCTGATCTAGGATACTGTTCCAATGCCCTGCTGATAAATTCCACAATGTTACCCATCTTTGAGACGTGTCATCTTGGAGAAGAGCAAGACATAGATTTTTTTAGAATAATATGTTTGATACTTTAGCTGACACACTTTTTACATTATTGACCAAATCAGCCAAACAGAGCTAGAAAACAAAATTCATCATACAACAAGAATCCAGAGCCACAAACACTGCCATTTTGAAAGAGTTAAAAGCTACCAAAGATGTGCACAGAATTCTGATACTCCATGCAGCTTATAACCATTCAATTCTGAATAAGAAGACAACAGAGGAACAAGAGAAATGGGAATTCTTAAACAGGGCTAGACAAAGTAGATACTCTAAAAATGGCTGTTCCTAATTTCTGAGATGTCATCCAATAGCACAGGACACTACCACAAAGATGAGACCTCCCAGACCCCAAGGACAACTTGCCCTTGCATCTTAGCAAATTATATAATTTCTAACTTGAAAATGAACTAGTTAACATAGAAGCACATGAATACTAAATGGAAAAAAAACAAAATTCTGGAGTCAGAAGTTGTGAATATGTGGAAGCACTTAACTCACAAAAAAAGGGCAAGACAATGTAGACACTCCCTATGCAACCAAAGGAAAGGTTGTCATTCTTTTATATGCAGATAATGCAGGTCAAATTTCGAAAAACAAAGGTGGGTTTACAAAACCAGGTAGAAATTGTATTAGAATTTTGTATCAAAAGGAGACCATCTGTAAATTACCAAAAAAACGATGTTGATGACTTGCTTTCTTTCTCGTAAGTGTAAGGCAAACATCAAACAGAAGGTGAACTCCCCCAGGATGTCAATCACTATGATTACCTTGGAAAAAGGTTACAAAATGATATCAAATGGGTTGCACAAAAAGTGAACTGAAATTGAAACATCGCTCTGGCGCACTATGCACTTTAAAATCACATCTGGGAAACCAAACCTCTCTGACAGACTTATACGTATTCAATGCCCAAGCAGTCTCACCTGCATTATATGGCAGCAGACTCTGGGAACCAGAGGGACTGGATCACCGTGTTAAATCCTAATAAAAGTTTGTGAAAAAAAATGTCAGTTTACCTGCAACCTACCAATACAACTGGACCACGAGCTCATTTGTGTGAACCAATAGTTGTAATGCAAGATTGTGATGTTAATCCAAAACAGGAAGGGCAGAACAATTCCTTAATTATGAAATGTATATGTATACATTTTATTAGCCACATCCTTGTGAAACATACTAAATCTTATTAGTACAATACATTTACAAAATGTCTCTTGTTGGCACTTCAGAAAAATCTAACTTTCACATAGATAAAATGACTTGTGCTTATCAGTGCTGTTTTTGTTTGTAAATGAACAAGATCTAAAGTTAATATACTCAAGAACCAAACGAAAAGATTACAAACATACATACAACAATGCAAACATATTTGAAATACAAATATTGTTGAACAGTAATTAATACTTTTGTGCATTCACTAATATACACACACATCCTATTATTGATTTCAATTTTTTTTAATACATTTAGGGACAACCCAACATGTTTTTGTCCTTGTAGATAGTATACAAAGTTTTTGGAAATTCTTCAGGGGTTAAGAAATTCCTTTGTTGTCTGTAACAACACCTTCCCTTTAGTCACAGGTGTGGTATTCAGAGTTCTCTGGGTCACCAGTCCTGTATCACGAAAACACACAATAAAACAGCCATTAATCACACTGTTATTTTAGATAATTAGACCACACTGTATGTCTTGACCTCATTATGGTCTCAGTGCATAGCTTACCTCAGGCCAGTTAATGGGCTGTGAGGTGATGCAATATGGAAGGAATCACTACTTCCTCATATTGTCTGAAAAAAACACAAACAAAAATAACGCTTAGTTGATTCATCTGTAGAGCAATTGGAAATATTACAACAATGCATCTACCTTAATGAAGCAGAACCAATCTTGTGGACAAATATATAGTAGGCCTGTTACACAACGGCACACATCATGGTTGTATCTAATGACTGGAATGCACAGGCTAAAATTTACATAACTTGTCCCTCAGTCAGAGGAGCCGGGATTTAAGTAATGGACCGTATCTGTCTCGTTCTCACGCATCCCTCCTGCGGGGGGGCATAATAAGTTCATCCTTAACCTCTGTGTTATTGCTCTTGAATTCTCAGTGATATGCACTGCATCAAAGGAAACACTTACGTTTCTTGTACAAACTGCTTCTATTTTAGGGCAAGCCTGTCAGTAATTGTTATTCCTTTCTTGACTTTCTAGTCCCATAACAGTAACGATTTATCAGGCAGTGGCACGTCTCCTCTAAACTGTGGATAAAACGCCAGAGAACATCGCTTTATTCTTGGTTCATTGCAATCACTGTCATACATTTGCTGTTTAAATGGTAACTGCTATGCGAGTCAAGGTCCTTGTGGTATTGCCACATAAATCTAGCACTGTTGTGTTATCTGTCACAGTTTCGCTCCATTCTTGTTAAAATAAAATACCGAGCTCGCCTTATATGTTGGGGGTAAAATAATTTTTTAGGTGGCATAACAACCCCATCACAACTTAGGTCCCTTGTTTATCTTAACTAGGCTGCAATAATATTGTATACATGGGTGAAAGCATCTTAAATATTGCGAAGACGTTCAGTTACCTGTTGGTACTTCCGTGTCGATCGACAGTCTTTCTTTAGTGTTCCCAGCTGAATAGTTTCTTGCAGTCTGTCATGTGACCTCTTATAATGGGCTGCCGTAATGCTTCTAAAAACTTTACATTGAGCAAGTCTATCGAACAACCATATTGGATTGGCCTGTTGACCGGACATATTGGATATGTCTATTCCAGAGCTAAATTACTTGACCATATTAAAAACGAGTTCTCTTTATCCTTCTCTTTATATGAACACATTAGATTGCAATTATTGCCATATAGCGAGCATATTTGGCTCAGCACCTCATCTAAACAAAATAAAGACACTCTACCAAGTCAATTGATATAGTTCCAGTCTGTACTTTCATTTAATCATTTACCTGCAAGTAATCCCACAGTTTCACTGCTTATGGAGGTCGAAGTGAAATCTGTGAACTTTACAGCACAATGCAAACCTCTTTTTTACTGATTGTGATGTAAGTGATATTCAATCAACACTACAGCCAAGTCAATGCCTAGTCTGGGATGCTGAGGAAAACCCTTATTAATGTATTTTTATGTCTAGTTCACTACTCTGGATGACCACCCTTGTATAACACCCCCCTCTTAGAATCCCCCTGACCCCACTGAGCCAAGAAGTAGGTTTGTTTTGCAAATTAAAAGGTTTATTTGAGAATTTAAACAATATATATATATATATCACACTTTATAATAAATTAATATCTGATAGTACACTTAGACATATGATGTTGATCAACAATGGGTAATCTGGCACTAGCACACTTCTTTACAATCAATGAGGAGTTAGTATAGGATGGATAAAGTAGCAAAAAATACTTTTATGATTTCAAGGGAAAAGCAATGAGGAATAAAATGCAGTACAGAAATACTTGATATGATTTTGGCAAAAGATAAGATAATCACTTTTCTTCTGGCAATTCACCCCCTCCCCTATGCAATGTAAGAAATGGCAGGAGATGGAAAGAGGAGCACACAGTTCTCAGGAATACAACCAAATACAATACGAAATTCAGTTCCCCCAGCAAGCTTAGAGGAAACAGGTAGGAGTTTTAAAACACAGGCCCAAGTGCTTTGAATGTGGTGGCAATGAAGTGAGAAATATGCTGAAAATGCTTTTAATACCCTTTAGGAGGTTCAGGGTGAGTGAGAGATACTTGGAATGAGCTCAGGCTCACTTTATCAATGATTCAGGGATGGTTATTAAGAGGCAAACAAATTTTTAGCAGAGGAAAGCAAAAAGCTGCTATCTTTTTACAGGTAAAGAAATCAGGCCAAATCGCAAATCGCGGCAAAATTCGCGAGTGCGTGAATCGTGATTACGGCAAAAATATAAGGAGTAGCAAGTCTAGGTTCGTTGGAAAGCTGAGATTCTAAGCTTTCAGTGGAAAGTTAAACCAAGTTCCTAGGACAAATGGTTCCAGAGATATGAACGATTTTGTAAAGGTCGTTTTTCGGATTTAAAGTAAACTCAAAATGACAGGTGACTGCTTGCAGCTGCAGAATTGACAGGTGACAGTTGTGCAGCTTGAAAAATGACAGATGACACGATTTCTAGGAGGCAGTTCTACTTAGGTTAAAATAGTTTGGATTAGATTATTTTAACTAAGAGATTGGTTCTGCACAGTTCTGCTTGGTACTCACAAGATATTTTGTGCAGGAATGGGCCTCGCCACGGATCTGGTCAGGTTTTGGACTAGACTCTGGTTCTGGTCTCGGCACTTCACAGAGATCTAGGTCAATGGTGCTGCTCACAGCGGTCTGGGTCAGCTCTGCTCTGCTGGTCTAGCCTCTCTGGATTCAGCGGCCTCTGGTTCTGGATACTGCTCTGCTTTCCGGTCCGGATCAAGTGGATTCTGGATGTACCACTGCTTTCTGGGTACTGGCAAGAGTTCTTGGCAAAAGAATTCAGACAGCTCGCCCGGCTGTGGAAGAGTTTGCAAATGATTTTGAGGCCTGCTGACAAATACCTTTGATTGCAGTGGGCCTTCTTGGTTCAAAGTTCTGTAGTCTCTGTTTTGGTTGGAAGTCTAAGTGTAGGATCTCTGGATGTGAAGTCGTCGGTCAGCATGCTCCGCAGCAAATGGAATTGAATCTCTACCTGTCCCAGCAGTCTCTTTTTATGTGTTTTGAAAATGGGTGTGTGCCTGGGCCTAGCTAAGCCTGCCCCTCTCTACTTGTCAATGGCCCAATTCTCCCCTCTCCCATGATTGGGGGAAGGAAATGGATTGTCAGCATGATGAAGTCTGTTTATGGGTCAGATGATCCTCCCCTGGTCAGTTTGCCCACAAATCTATATTTGATTCAAATACATCCTTCCCAGATATACAATTTGTTGAAATTACATGTGCACATTATATATTCCTTATGGTCCATGCTTGTCCGCCTCTGATCTTCCTGGGGGCTTGCATTAAAAAATGAAAACATTTTGCGCTTTTTAACTGGTTTTGCAATATCGGACATTTACCCAAAATTACACACATGTGCGCAAGGAGTATGGACATTAATTGATTGAAGTGTCAGATTTTTAACATGCAGACATTTGGAGTGAGACCCTATTTTCCGCTAGCAACCCCCCAGAATACACCACAGGGTCCTAACGCCTCTCAAAATGTTCACAGAAAAATCACAAAAATAATGATATTACTTATATAATTCTGACAAGTCTGCACTGTGAGTTATCTATCTTTTTAAAATGATGCCCTGGTCAAAAAGGGGTGTGGTTTCCCACATCACAGGGTGGAATAACTGGTTTATCCACTTCCCCCAAGCTCAGCTGCTAGCAGAGGCACTGCCCCTCCCAGTTTCCCCTAAGAGGAAGCCACTTTACGGCCCCCCAATATAACATTTGCCTGAGTCCAGGACAGGCCTTTGTTCAACTCCCTGTAGTCCCCAGCTGCTCCACCCCTAATCTAATCAGAGAGATGACAACTCCTTTTGGCAAGGGGAGTGGCTGAGCAGGTTTCAACTCCTGTTGGGGGTAGTTGTCAGGCAGAATCCAGTTTCATTAAGCCAGGTTTCAGCTAAAAGTCACTTTTTGTTCCCAGTTTTCTACATTCAAATCAAACTGACAATTTTTACATATACATTAAATAATTACTTCCTTCAAGTCATTTCAGAATATAGTTGTACATTGTATCCACCTCTTAGCAAGTCTTTCCTTGGTCTGGTTTTGTTTCATTTGTTCAGTTTTACATAAAAGTCTGGTGGTTTTCAAACGCTGGCTTTCTGATAGTGGTGAGTACTGGTAATGCAACCATTTTTGGGATTAAGAAAATGAATTCCCCACAGTTCTGAGTTGCTTTTTTTGACAATCAGCATTGCCATTCCCAATGGTTTCAGGCTACTTTGTGTGTAGCCCACTGGTGGTTTTAGGCAGTGCCCTCCTGTGCTCACAACATAGGCAAAAATGGGTGGCAGACTATTCTTCATGTTTTCCCTGTGCACTCTCTCGGGAGTTCTGGCCATCATGATGTTTTCCATGCCAGTACTGCACAGTTGTATTGTAGGGCTTGGAGGCATGGCTAAAAACATCCCACAAGCCCCCCCCTCTTGCGATGGCCATTCTGTCCTTTCACTGATGGAACTCGCAAGATCTGGGAGGTTCGCCTCCTCTTCTTCCAATTCCATAGGTGGCACAGTTCAGCATCTTTTCCTCCCTCCAGTCGATCAATCAGTTCTCCTTGCTGGTCCTGATGGGAGGATTGGGCGGTACTCCGGGCCCCTTGGGTCTCTGCTCCCGGTCTCCGGATCGTCCTCCTTGGCCAGTCTCCAGGTTTTCTTTCTCCTAGGACGACAAAGGAAAAGCGGCAATACCTATTCGTAGACATTTTTCCATCACTACTAATGGTGTGGCAGACATATACATTTTATACTTTAACATACCTAACATTTTACTTTTGAGATACAAGTTATCATTCAAAGACAGTGGCTTACAAGAGTATAATATTTTAGAGACTATGGGCCTCATTACGACCCAGGCGGTAAGTTACCGCCTGGGCCGTGACTTTACCACCATGGCGTAAACTATGTTTACGCCATGGTGGTTGGCGGACTTACCGCCCCATTCCGACCTTGGCGGGGCGGTAAGTCCCCAATCCCCATTTCCCCTTCCCCATTCCCATTTTTGCCCCATAGGGCATAATGGGAGTGGGGAAGGCGTTAGTTACACCACCGTAAATTACGGTGGCGTAATTAACTCCATGGTCCCTTAGCGCCATGGATTTTAACACCTGCTAAAAGCAGGTGTTAAATCCGCCATGGCGCTAAGGGACCTCGCACTCAGGCGGTAAGGGTCGGCGCTGTTTACGCTGTCGTAAAACCCTTACCGCCTGAGTCGTAATGAGGCCCTATATGTGGGATATTTTAGGGTTGGAACTGAATTAATCTGGAGCGGTCCCCTCTGGTATTGCAGAGGACTCCTCCAGTTGCTGCAAAGTGTGCCTGGGATGGCAACACTTTAGCTGGTTAATATGGACCCACTTGTCTTCACCTTCCGCCAGACTGCCTTTGGGGATGTAGATCTTATAGGCAACAGGGGAGATCTTGTCTATAATTTCAAACGGTCCCTTCCATGTAGGCAAGAATTTTCGCTGTTTGGCCTGGTTCCTTTGGAAATTGTATAGATAGACCCGATCACCCACCTTATATTCCTTTCGGGTAGTTTTTAAATCATAGTGGGTCTTCATGCTCTCGGCTGATCTTTCTAGATTCTGCTGAGCATAGGAAAAAGCATGCTGAAGGTGTTTCCTTAAATTCTCCACACACTAATGAGTTGTGGAGGCATTTATCAACGTTTTCTCTTGGGTTCTGTAGAGCAAATGCTGAGGAAGCAACATCTTGCGTCCAGTCATCAACTCAAATGGTGACATTTTGGTTGCAGATGAAGGGGTAGATCTGATGGCCATTAGGACCAGAGGTAATCGGATATCCCAACTTGGCAAACTTTTTTAAGATGCTCACAATGGTTCGGTTATATCTCTCCACTGCTCCAGAAGAAGCTGGCCGGTAAGCAATCTGTAGCTTTCTTTTGACCCCCAGTATCTCCCACATCTTTGTCATTACTGCACTGGCGAAGTGGCTACCCCTCGCTGACTCAATCCTTTGAGGTAGACCAAAATGGGAAAAGATGTGGTTAATCATCAGGGCAGCTGCTGTTTCTGCCTTGCAGTTTGGGGCCGGGAGACATTCCACCCACTTGGTAAACAAGCATTTAACGGTCAACATGTACTTGTTTCCTCTAGACGAGCGAATCGCAGGGCCTACTAAGTCGATTTGCAAATCTGACCATGGCAGTGTCATCCCCGTCTTTTTGAGAGGCGCACGGTGTGTGAGGGATGATGGCTGAAATTGTGCACACACAAGACACCCCTTCAAGTATTGGTCGAGGTCCTGCCCCATGTGTGGCCAGTATGCAACCTCTCTTAAGATTTCCAGTGTTGTGTGAAACCCCCTATGACCGGCGGTGGCCGCATCATGGGCGTGACTTAACATCAGGCTTCGGAATGAGGTAGGAACCACCCACTGATCGTGGCCAGCTTTGGATTTCCTTACCAGCAAACCGTCTTGGATTCGGAACATTTTTGGACATTTCATCAACACTCTTAGGTCCTCTTTCCCAATGTAATCGGTATCCGTCAGGGGAAAGTTCTCAGGGTCCTCAAGGTGTTGGTAAAACTTACCAATAATTGGATCCCCCTTCTGAGCTGTAATTAAATGAGCATCAGGGGTCTCCTTACTCCATTGTGCAGTTGAAAGATCATTGTGAGCATTTGTCTGGGACCTAGTGATAGCAGTGACCTGGATTTCCCCAATAGGGACTCTATTTCTAGTAGATCCCCTTGGATGGCCCCGGTTTTGGCCAACTGATCAGCTAAGTCATTTCCAGTTTTGTCTGGTCCCTCTACTTTGGAATGACCCTTGATCTTTTTCCAGTAGATGGTCATTCCATTCGATGTGACCAGATCATCAATGTTTTGGATTAACTTCCCATGTTTCAAGGGTTTGTTATTAGCACATAACATGCCTCTGGTTTTCCAATTAACCAGGTGCTCCACGAACCCGTTCCGTACATAATCCGAATCTGTGATTATGACCAGTTCCTGGAGTTGATGTTGGACAGCAGTGAGGATGGCCTGATGCACAGCCATCAATTCTGCCACCTGACTACTTCGGGGACCAATTTTGTATCCAGCGGAGGGTTCTGGTGACTCATTCACCCATGCATTCCCTACGCCGGCCACCAGTTCTTTCTCCCCGTTGTCGTCAACATGGTACGAGCATCCATCCACATAGACAGTGGGCATTCCCTCACACTTGTCTTCTTCAAAGATTTTGTGTGGGGAATTAAGGTATGCCTCCATGTTGTCCTTGATGTTTAGACTTTCGTCCTCGAGACAGTTTTCTCTGGCACAATCATGCAAGTCAGCCAGACCTTGCGCGAGGGGACTCTTCTTGTTTTGGCCATATCTGACCTCTACAGGAAAGCCTTGCATTGACAGAATCCAGGAAGTAATTCGGGAATTACTCACATTTCCGGCCCGGATTCTGTCACTTTGGAGATATTGCAGAGGCTGGTGTGGAGTCTCCACTATGATGTGTTCCCCCTAGATAAACGGGCGGTAATTCTTCAATGCCCACACCGTTGCCAGGAGTGCCTTCTCACAATCGTTGAATTTTTCCTCCACGGAGGATAAAGGTTTGCTTGCATAGGAGATTACTTTATTGACCTTGTCATGCTTTTGGTATAATACTGCCGTCAAGCACGTATTAGAGAACCCCGTCTCCAGGAAGAACTCCTTGTTTCTGACAGGGTAAGCTAGGCAAGGCGCTTGTGAGAGGATTCTTTTGAGTTGTCTTACCGCCTAGGATTGTTCTAGACCCCATTCCCACTTGACCCCCCCTTCAAGAGATGAATCAGGGGTCTAGTGATCTCTCCGAAGCCTTCAATGAACTTTCTGCTGTAATTAGTCAGTCCAAGGAGGCTCCTTAGTTCCCGCAGAGTTGTGGGGTCTTTCAGTTTCTGGAGTGCTTCCACTTTCTTTTCTTGGGGACAGAGACCCTGAGGAGTAATCTCATGCCCCAAGAAATTAACACGGGTTCTACACCACTGTGCTTTCTAAAAGGAAAGTTTTGCTCCGGCGGCCCTCAACTGTGTCAGAACATAACGGATCTCCGCTATGTGTTCCTCCACAGATGAACTTTTGATGAGGACATCATCTACATAAGCCAGGTTACCCCTCGGACCCAGGTCGGGCATGGCCTTATGTAGGAAAATGTTGAATTGATTGCCGGAGTTGAGGTATCCGAAGGGAGTCCGGGTCCATGTGTACTGCTGGCCCCCAAAGGTGAATGCCAGTTTGTATTGGTCCTCCCTACTGACAGGCATGGTCCAGTATCCATTGGTCAGGTCTATTGCTGTGAATACCTGTTACCCCTGAATCTGGGCCAGCCCTTGGTCAATGTAGGACAGAGGCCATCGGGAAGTATGGACCCGTTTGTTGAGCTCCCTAAGGTCGGCGCAGAGTCTCCACTGGCCGTTTGGCTTCAATATTCCCAGCACCGGATTATTGAAAGTGCTGTGGACTGGACGGATTATTCCCCGGGACTCAAGGTTCTTAATTATTTCAGTAAGGGACTCAATGGATGCGAGAGGCAAGCGATATTGCTTCACAAACACTGGAGTTATTCCAGGGTCCGTGGGAATTGTTGTGGTGTGGATGTCGGTGCGACCACAGTCATATGAGTCTACCGCAAAGAGATCTTGGAAATCCAAGAAAACTTGTTTCAACTTTGTCTTCTGTTCCAGAGTCACACATGCATCAGCTAGGTTGACTTTCTCTTCCACCATCTGCCTGAAGCCTGGAAAGACTTCTGGTTTGGCTATCTCAGCGGCCTCTTACAGCTGGGTGGAGAAGTCCCTGGTCAGAGTGTTGATTTGGACTGGAGGCTTCAGGTGGGAAAGGCAGCCCTTATGGACCTGGAAAATCACCTCATCCCTGCTGAAGTCACAAGTCACATCTTCCTTACCATAAGGGCAAGAAGTGTACACCAGGAAGTTCCCCACATGCCGGGTGAAAATTCTGTCTGGTGTTGTGTCGTCATCAATGTCACTGTCAAAACAGTCCTTGGGGATTGGTCCTAACAGTTCATTTCCTAAATCAATGGAGAAATGTCGGTCATCAATCGCCATTCCAATAATGGTGCCTGCGGCTAGAGTAATACTCTTTAAGTCGCTGTTATCCACCTCTATTGGAATGGTGTCATGTTCTATGTTGACTAATGGTGTTTGGTTTACCCCTAACACTTGCTGTTGGAGAGAAGCATTTAGATGAATATAAGCATCAGGGTTTTTCAATTTTTGTCCTCTTTTAACTTTCACTTCCAGGGAGAATTGTCGGGTCCTTTCTGGGATGGTGACTTCCTCTTTAATCTGAATTTCAACTGCATAAGGTAGCAATTGAGCTGACCTAAATGCTTTTTCTGAATCATCAAAGCCCATGGGATTATCTGCTAATCGGGGCCAAGCTTTGAAGTTTATTAGGTCCAAACTAATGGCAAAGCGATTGAGAATGTCACTGCCTAAGTAAAAGGCGGCAGTGACGTCTCGCACGACCCAACAGTTATGGACTATGCTCTTGTTGCCAATGGAGATTTTGAGCATACACCTGCTTGGCAGGAGATGTTTGGAATTAGTTGCTTCCAGGTCCATTTCCCATTTGTCTATCAGTTTGAATGTGGGAATGGCTGGATCTTTTGGGAGTTGGCGGAACATGGCTTTGCTGATGAAGCTCTTACCGTTGTTCACACACACTCGAGCGAGAACAGAGTCCTTCCCATCATTTAACTGAACAGGGATGAACAACTGATCTCCAATTTGCAGAATATCAGCCAGGCTCTGAGCTGATTTCCCATCTTTCTGGACTATAGGAGTGGGAGTTTCTGATTGTGGATTAGTAAAGAATTTCAGGGTGTTTCCTTCCAGTGTGGAATACCACCTTAAACTGGAAGGAAGGTTGATTTTCAGAAATAGAGAGGACCCCCCATCACCAGTCTGTTGTCCTACTGATATTACTGTCACGTCTGGAGTTTGGTTGTTCTGGAAGTGAAATTCTACTTGGTCAGATTTTTGTTCAACCGTGTGGCAGGTGCCGTTTAAACTAACATGGTTGACACTCTGTTTTAATTTTATTGGTCGGCTAGTCTGGGTCCAGAGGACCTTGTTTACACAATCTATTAGGGGTGACAACCTTCTCAGGAGGTCATTCCCTAGTAAACAAGGGGTGCCCTCTGAAGTCACTACTATGACCGGGTGTTTCACCTTGTGTCGCCCAATTTTGATGTCCAAATCTGCAGTCCCTTCGACAGGAATTTCCTTCCCGTCAAAGTTCTGCAGTTGTCCAGGAAGAGAGGTGAGAGGAATACGGTCATTCTCCCCCCTTCCTGCATTTAGTTCATCAAAGGCACTTTTTGACAGAAGGGTAGCTTGTGATCCAGATGTCCACCAGTGCCAAAATTGTACCCTGCCCCTGTACTTGTACCGGGGCATAGTATCTTCCCTCTTTCTCCTCAAGGGGGCACAGATAATGCACATTTTTGGACAACTGGTGGGCTAACTTTCTGGTTTTGGACATTGCTAGCGAAGAGATTTGGGCAGAATTCTGTGGAGAGCCTTTGGAATCTGAAAGAAAAAGTTGGCAACTGGAGATCAGAGCCATTGTGGGTTCCCCTGGTTTTGGTTCTGGGCCGTCCCCCCCCTTTTTGGAGGCAGTCACCAGGATGGGTTTGAACCAGGGGATTTCGGTATTGTGGGTTCTGGGATGAGATGATGGGCGGCGGTAGCTCAGTCTCCACATCTCCCCAGTCTGGAATGGAATCCCTTGGGACCCATTTTTCCTTGGGAGGAGTTCCCCCATCTCTGAAGGAGAAAATCCTTTTCCCAGGATCTTCTGAGGATCCCCCTCTCTCAAATTGGAAGACCTGTACCTCCTCCACAAAGTGGGTCTGTTTGGGTCCTTTGTTTCTCCTACCTCCTCTCTGCTCCTTGGGTGGCAGACTTTCAGGGGCAGGAGATTTTGTTTCTGGTTCCTGGTTTTCCAGGGGCTGTTTACAAGTTGGGAAGGAAGCTTCCTCCACGGCTTTACACGCCCCTTCCCCTTGTGCCTCCTCCCTGGGAACCGGTGGGTTATCGGGGTGCTGCCCCGTCATTGTTCTGGAGCACCAGGTCCAGAGTTTGGGGCATTCTGCGGTGGCATGCTCATCTGAGGGTTCTGTTGAGCCCTCAGTATGTGACCCAGATCTCGTGCCATATTTTGGACTTGGCGCTCAAGTTGTGAAACCCGCTCAGGCTGATACGGGGCTCTATTTTCTCCCCTGGGCTGATCCCGGGAAGGGTAGCTATCCCTTCTCTGGTAGTACCCCTGGTTGGGAAGATTTTGGTACCCCTCCACCCTTGGCCTCCCTGCTCCCGGATTAGGTTGTCTGGGCTCAGGGAATTGGGCAAAGAAGGATGGATGATTTTGGGGCGGGAAATTGGGTGGATACCTGGGGAAAAAGTTCTGCCCAGGATTTGGTGAATTTCTGCCCTCGTGGGGGAAGTTAGGAGGGAAGTTCCCCGGGTCAGGTGCTTGGCTGGATCCCCCCCCTTGGGCTGGAGGAGTCCACACATAACGCAGGATTGGTCGGTTTCCCTTGTAGCGGGGACTTACATAGTCAGGGGGGCAGGGGACCCCATTTGTGGGACTACCTCCTCGACTCCCTGTCTGTGACTGGCCTGAGGGCCTTCTGGGCTGTGAATTATTTGGTGCAGGCAGGTTTTTAGGCCCCCCATCTCCAAATCTAAAACGGGGGCAACCTTTACCTCTGCCACCTTGGCAGCAGCAGGGGTGCTGTTGGTTTTGGGGTTTTTCGGCGCATTATTTTTATTTTCGATGGGCTTCTGCACCTCATAGATCCGGGTAGCCTGTTCAATGACCCAGTCTAAAGATCTTTTCTCATGAAAATCTCTCACGAGCTGGGTCATTATGTATTTGGGTAAGGCATGGAAAAACGTATTGATAAATTCTCTGCTATCCGTGCGCACCCTTCTGGTGGTCTGCGCAAAACCACGCTTTAATTCTTGCACAAACTCTTGTGGGGCCTGATCCTCCCCACATTGCAAATTGTAGGCTGCCTTGCGAGCCTCTTGAGGATTTCTGTGCACAGAAAAATGTTTCAAGATGGCCGCCCTGTATGTGGACCACCTTGAATGGTTTTGATCCTCCAGCCCCGCAAAGAAACTGGAGTATTCTGGTGAGAAGGTCCACTTTACATATTGAATACAGCTTTGGCTGTCCTTCAAATGGAAAGTCTCCATCATTTGCTCATAGAGCTCCAAGTGTTCCCAAACAGAATACTTGGCGTTCTTATGATAAGGCGTGATGACACTCCGTATTGCCTTTATTTGTTTAAATGGGTCCTTAAGCAAGGCCCTTTTTTGCCTTATTGGCCTTTTTGGTTCGGGTAACCCTGGTCCATTCATCCTCTGACTCAGAAGCTCTGCTCCCAGAGGTGCCCGTCTGATCTTCCAGGTTTTCCCGGATTCTGTGAGCCTGGGAATGGCTGGCAGAATGTGGGGACCTGGTCTCCTGTGTCCTGTAATGCTCAGAGGAGTCTTCAGACCTCTCCTTGCTGCCAGGATTTGATGGGTACCCCCCCACTGACCTAACTGGGCCGAGATTTGCAGGATGCCCTTAATGGGCCTACTCTCCTGGGGTTCCCCACTAAATTGCACTGTGCTTGGGTACCCATACCCGGATGCCCGCCCATCCATTCCTGGGAGGTACTGGCCTATGAGCCCCATACTTCTAGCTGGATAGTGATCTACCATCCCCGTGGCCCTGGGCTCATGTGCGCGAGGGGACATGGGGGTGGCAGAGTCCAGGGACTGGGAGAGATGAAGGCCTCTGGTACTAGGGCTCCTGAGGTTATGCTCAGGAGTTTCTCTTTCTCAGCGAACCTCATCTCTATCCGCCCCTGCTTCCTGTTGCAATGCAAGAGCCTGCGCTTTCAGTTCCTCAGTTAAGGCCTTACTAGACTCTATCAGTCTCTCCTGCATGGCTACCTGTTGCTGGAGCCTATCATTGTGCTGACAGAGAGCCTCATTTTCTCCCTGTGCCTCCTGATTGGTCGTGGAGTACTGGGCCAGTCTCTGCTGCAGGAGGGTTACCTCCTGAGCTGTGTCCCTATTGGCCTGCTCCTTTCTTGTCAGAGCATCCTCCACCCTCCTGGTGTGCTCTAACAAGTTCTGGTGTTCTTTTTGGAGGTCACCCAGTCCCTGGAGGGCCAGGTGATTTTCTTCCATTTTCCTTTTTAAGTGGCAGACTTCCTGGCCTAAGGTATCCCTTTCCTGACTAAGAGCCTGCATCTGTGCCGCCAGGTCGTCCCTTTGCCTTTGGAAGGCACCAGCTTTCTGGCGCTCCTGGTCAAACTCTGCCTGGGTATCCAGGTCTTTCAAAATCAGTTTATTGCTCTCTGCCTTCTCCCTATCTAGGTGGCTTTGCAGGGTGACTACCTGCTCGGCACATGCCGTATTGAAATCTAATTGTTGCTCCAGCTTTTTCTGGCTCTGCAGAAGGGAGTCCAAACCTTCTTGGTACTCCTTCTGCAAGGCCAGAAATCTGGTATCCTGGTCCGCCTTTTCCTGTTGCAGCACATCCACATCCTCCTTTATTTTAGTGATGTACTGTCTGCTGTCCTTTTCTGACTCCTGGCTCCTGAGCAGCCTCTGCTCAGAAGAGTCCAGATCAGATTGGGCCTACTCTAACACCATCTGTTGCCTATTTGCCAGATCTTGGCCTTAAGCACATTTGTCCTGCATGGCTCCCATATATAGATACAAATATGCCGCTATCCTGGCAATCTTATTATGTTCATCTTTGGCTTTAGGGGCCATATATAATTCACTCAGGGCCACATGTAGGGGACCCTGATCTCCCCATTTATCTGACCCTGTTTCAGTGACCTGTTGCGCAATTGCCTGCAACCAGACGGTTTGGTCCTGATGTGTCCACTCACCTCTCACAAATAGCTTATGTAAGAAGTGCTCTCTGGCTATTTTCATATCTACCAAAGTTGTCATTCTGGAATTTGAGTTCCTTCCTGACTTACAGAAGTTTGTATTTTATTTTGCAAAACAGACCGTTTCCTTAGAGCGTTCCTTTGAGGAGTGCTTTACAGCGTAACACAACGTGGTGATCCGACCGGATGTATGTCTCCTGTCAGTTAGCACACTGTATTAATCTGAACATCCCGGCTCGAGCCCCCACTTCTGTAAGCAATATTCAATCAACACTACAGCCAAGTCAATGCCTAGTCTGGGATGCTGAGGAAAAGCCTTATTAATGTATTTTTATGTCTAGTTCACTACTCTGGATGACCACCCTTGTATAGCACCCCCCTCTTAGAATCCCCCTGACCCCACTGAGCCAAGAAGTAGGTTTGTTTTGCAAATTAAAAGGTTTATTTCAGAATTTAAACAATATATATATATATCACACTTTATAATAAATTAATATCTGATAGTACACTTAGACATATGATGTTGATCAACAATGGGTAATCTGGCACTAGCACACTTCTTTACAATCAATGAGGAGTTAGTATAGGATGGATAAAGTAGCAAAAATACTTTTATGATTTCAAGGGAAAAGCAATGAGGAATAAAATGCAGTACAAAAATACTTGATATGATTTTAGCAAAAGATAAGATAATCACTTTTTTTCTGGCAATTCACCCCCCTCCCCTATGCAATGTAAGAAATGGAAGGAGATGGAAAGAGTAGCACACAGTTCTCAGGAATGCAAACAAATACAATATGAAATTCAGTTCCCCCCCCAGCAAGCTTAGAGGAAACAGGTAGGAGTTTTAGAACACAGGCCCAAGTGCTTTGAATGTGGTGGCAATGAAGTGAGAAACATGCAGAAACATGCTTTTAATTCCCTTTAGGAGGTTCAGGGTGAGTGAGAGATACTTGGGATGAGCTCAGGCTCACTTTAGCAATGATTCAGGGATGGTTATTAAGAGGCAAACAATTTTTTAGCAGAGGAAAGCAAACAGCTGCTATCTTTTTACAGGTAAAGAAATCAGGCCAAATCGCAAATCGCGGCAAAATTCGCGAGTGCGTGAATCGTGATTACGGCAAAAGTATAAGGAGTAGCAAGTCTAGGTTTGTTGGAAAGCTGGGATTCTAAGCTTTCAGTGGAAGGTTAAACCAAGTTCCTAGGACAAACGGTTCCAGAGATATGAACGATTTTGTAAAGGTTGTTTTTTGGATTTAAAGTAAACTCAAAATGACAGGTGACAGCTTGCAGCTGCAGAATTGACAGGTGGCAGTTGTGCAGCTTGAAAAATGACAGATGACACGATTTCTAGGAGGCAGTTCTACTTAGGTTAAAATAGTTTGGATTAGATTATTTTAACTAAGAGATTGGTTCTGCACAGTTCTGCTAGGTACTCACAAGATATTTTGTGCAGGAATGGGCCTCGCCACGGATCTGGTCAGGTTTTGGACTGGACTCCGGTTCTGGTCTTGGCACTTCACAGCGATCTGGGTCACTGGTTCTGCTCACAGCGGTCTGGGTCAGCTCTGCTCTGCTGGTCTAGCCTCTCTGGATTCAGCGGCCTCTGGTTCTGGATACTGCTCTGCTTTCCGGTCCGGATGAAGTGGATTCTGGATGTAACACTGCTTTCTGGGTACTGGCAAGAGTTCTTGGCAAAAGAATTCAGACAGCTCGCCCGGCTGTGGAAGAGTTTGCAAATGATTTTGAGGCCTGCTGACAAATACTTTGGTTCAAAGTTCTGTAGTCTCTGTTTAGCTTGGAAGTCTAAGTGTAGTATCTCTGGATGTGAAGTCGTCAGTCAGCATGCTCCGCAGCAAATGGAATTGAATCTCTACCTGTCCCAGCAGTCTCTTTTTATGTGTTTTGAAAATGGGTGTGTGCCTGGGCCTAGCTAAGCCTGCCCCTCTCTACTTGTCATTGGCCCAATTCTTCCCTCTCCCATGATTGGGGGAAGGAAATGGATTGTCAGCATGATGAAGTCTGTTTATGGTCAGAGGATCCTCCCCTGGTCAGTTTGCCCACAAATCTATATTTGATTCAAATACATCCTTCCCAGATATACAATTTGTTGAAATTACATGTGCACATTATATATTCCTTATGGTCCATGCTTGTCCGCCTCTGATCTTCCTGGGGGCTTGCATTAAAAAATGACAACATTTTGCGCTTTTTAACTGGTTTTGCAATATCGGACATTTACCCAAAATTACACACATGTGCGCAAGGAGTATGGACATTAATTGATGAAGTGTCAGATTTTTAACATGCAGACATTTGGAGTGAGACCCTATTTTCTGCTAGCAACCCCCCAGAATAAACCACAGGGTCCTAACGCCTCTCAAAATGTTCACAAAAAAAT
The DNA here is from genome assembly GCF_040938575.1 of Ambystoma mexicanum. NCBI lineage: Eukaryota > Metazoa > Chordata > Amphibia > Caudata > Ambystomatidae > Ambystoma > Ambystoma mexicanum. The sequence continues at coordinate 464,832,767 of NC_090928.1, read as the reverse complement.
CACAAAAATAATGATATTACTTATATAATTCTGACAAGTCCACACTATGAGTTATCTATCTTTTTATAATTATGCACTGGTCAAAAGGGGTGTGGCTTCCCACATCACAGGGTGAATAACTGGTTTATCCACTTCCCCCAAGCTCAGCTGCTAGCAGAGGCACTGCCCCTCCCAGTTTCCCCTAAGAGGAAGCCACTTTACGGCCCCCCAATATAATATTTGCCTGAGTCCAGGACAGGCCTTTGTTCAACTCCCTGTAGTCCCCAGCTGCTCCACTCCTAATCTAATCAGAGAGGTGACAACTCCTTTTGGCAAGGGGAGTGGCTGAGCAGGTTTCAACTCCTGTCGGGGGTAGTTGTCAGGCAGAATCCAGTTTCATTAAGCCAGGTTTCAGCTAAAAGTCACTTTTTGTTCCCAGTTTTCTACATTCAAATCAAACTGACAATTTTTACATATACATTAAATAATGACTTCCTTCAAGTCATTTCAGAATATAGTTTTACATTGTATCCACCTCTTAGCAAGTCTTTCCTTGGTCTGGTTTTGTTTCATTTGTTCAGTTTTACACAAAAGTCTGGTGGTTTTAAAACGCCGGCTTTCTGATAGTGGTGAGTACTGGTAATGCAACCATTTTTGGGATTAAGAAAATGAATTCCCCACAGTTCTGAGTTGCTTTTTTTGGCAATCAGCATTGCCATTCCCAATGGTTTCAGGCTACTGTGTGTGTAGCCCACTGGTGGTTTTAGGCAGTGCCCTCCTGTGCTCACAACATAGGGAAAAATGGGTGACAGCCTATTCTTCATGTTTTCCCTGTGCACTCTCTGGGGAGTTCTGGCCATCATGATGTTTTCCATGCCAGTACTGCACAGTTTTGTTGTAGGGCTTGGATGCATGGGTAAAAACATCCCACAGTGATTGCATATATTTGTCAGACTAAACCATCCTAAAGAGATGCTGTGGGACATACTAAATGCCTCATGGAGGGGGGCGTGGTGGCATGAACTGTGTTCCGTGATATATCAACTTTGTTGAATAAGATAATACCCACCTATTTGATAAGAATTCATACATCACTGAAGAAACATATGGGGGCATCAAGAGTAAGTTATATGTTTTGTATCTACAGATTAAAATATCAAACTGTAACCCCATCAAGGATTACTGGCTTTTTCATTCACAAAACTGATCTAACAACCAAACGGAATTTGAATGGAATATTTCCGACCAGCAATAGATTACTGTACATGAAGTTCTGATTAAAAGTATTTCCTGTGGCATGGTACTCTTACATATGACTCCCTAATCTTACTAAAAACATCCCTTTATTTCTAATTGTGATCATAACAGAGCTCCACTTTCTATTTGACATATCTATAACTACAAAAAGGTGGATAGTCCCTGTTCTTTATAACTATCAAGTTTATAACCTCTATGATGCCCTTGTTTCATGTAATAATTATGTTGTTTTTGCAGTCTCAAGTTTTTTTGCTAAGGCTTGGTGGATTAGATAAAAAGCAACAGGCACCTCTATAATAGAAAGCTAAAATGGATGAGGCAAACACATTTGCAAATGTTTTTATTGGCTGTAACTGTCATTTTTATCCTCACATGTTGGGACAAATGTATTTAGGTATTTGTGTATGTTGTATTTGCTTCAGATGTTATCATGAGTTGCATGTCAATTCTCATATACACTTGTTTGGGATTCGTCCCCCCAAAAAAGTATCTTTTGACTTTGACATTTTATGTGGTGGCTTGCTCGAATGTCCGCTTTGTCCTGTTCACCATCCTTAAACGCTGCTAGAATGTCTCTGTATGTGTGAGAGTGACAGCTCAGGAGAATGCAGGTGGACACTTTGGGGGTTATTTTAAAGAAAGCACAAAGTGCATGCAGGGGATTACCAACATTAGAATTTACCATGCTGTTGGGTCCCTTGCATGAAATGTTCAACATATGCAAGGCAGAGTGAAATTGTTAAGTGTAAAACAAGGCAAAATTATCCTGCAAAAAATTAAACGCTGCCTGCAAGTAACGCTTTGCAGGTGCATTTAATAATGATTTGTTATGGACTACACCTGCAGGTGAAAATGCAAAGCATGTTCTATAGGAATCTATTGGTTTTCAGCTGCATGAACATCTAATGAATGCGTAAATCATAGTGCTCTTGCAAGACGGAGGAGGAATGTAAAGTGACTATAGAAACTCCACTTTGTGCCTGCCCTATGCCTTTGAAGAGTAATAACATGACCTGGAGTGCAAAATGCACTGGTCCTGGTGCAAAAACAAACTATTTGTGAATACCCTGATGTCAGTTGGGGGCCTGAGGTGTGTGGGGCGAAAATACAGCCCCAGAGTGACAGAGGTGGATAGTCCATGCTAGGCCCTATTGTAAGAGTGAAGCTGGCTGATGTTGAAACCAATTGGAAAATGCAGGCCAGTTCAAAACATTGTTTTCTGATGTAAGGCCTAGCAAATGAACAGAAATGGGCCTGTTTCAACTTTAGTAAAATACAAAGACACCAAATTAAAGGAGAGTGTGCCTTAGAACTGTATTATTGTAAATGTGTCCCATGGAGGCAAGGCAAATAAAAAGAAACATGTGGTGTGTTAGCTGATGATTGTGTGTACATTGGGAAAAGGCACCTTTGACAGATGTAAAACTGCAGCGGTGCACATGGAAAGAAAAGATACACTTAAAACACTGTGCATTTGGAAGATAAAAAGGAGTTATGATGCCTGACAGTTAAGAAATAAAGTCAAGTGACAGATTGCGTTTATCAGGAATAAAGAGACTTAATTTTCATGACAGCCTGTAAGGAGAACGGCCTATTTTGTTTTTTGTGGTTTCCTATGTTAACTGTAGCCTGTGTGTGAATAATACCTAAAGTGAATTTATATCTGTCCAAACTGTATGCCAGGAAGATTGTATTTTAAACCACATGCCCAGATTAATGCTAAAATGTTACATGTAAGCACATCTTGTGGATGTAAAGGTGTATTTTCTGAAGTATGGATGCAACTGGTATTTCCTCCACTGAACTGGAAGTTCTGTGCCTCTGAAACTTTGACCTCAATACCTTTGGCTGATGACCTCTAGGAGAAGAAGGTCTGGATTTCAGTTAAATGCAAAGATATACATAGAATTAGTTCAGAATTGTGGGTTTGCAGATAACAAAGCCAGCACAAATGAGATTTAAGGTCAGGTCTCCCCTCCCCATTAACTGTGCATTAGCTTTGAACAAAAACCTTTGAAGCCCAGGAAGGGAGGGCATGATCACATAGGCCAGCCAGATGCCCTGATTAGGTCACAGAATAGAAATGAAACCTAATAAATGGTGGGGGCTGATGTGAAACTCAAGAACACTTGCAGTGCCTTGCCGTTGACTAATATTGAATACATTTTCTTGAATAAAAAGTGCATTCTGCGTTCCACTCTGCTCATCCCGGGTTCCCATTTATTAAATGGGATCAGAAGCCCGCCTGGACCATGTCAAAAAGTGAATTTTGTGTGATGCATACACTTGAGTTATGAGGAAAATTATGATTCTGGCCTTCTCATAATCCTGAGGGAATCAAAAGTTGTCGTGATGATAGGTTATGGAAGTAAGGTTTCAATCAGGAAGGGGAAAATGTGTGACTATTTTGGCTCAGGAGTAAATTGATAAAAATGGTAGATCCTCCCAGAAAGGGTGTGCTGAGATCTGATTGGTATTTTCCGCCATAAAATATTGAACATATATGTGCCGGCAATTGTCTGAAAAATTCGGTTAGCTGACATGTTCTTAGATTTTCAGAACCCAAAAGTGTAAAACTACCTGTCATTTTGTAATTATGTATTTTTCCTCCTCCCTCAGCTTCATTAACCCATACGTCCCAACTTCGGGTCCTATCAGCAGCCAGTGGGCGTCGTGGTGGGAGATGAAGGCAGAGAGCTAGCCAATCCGTATTGTGGGAATTATCATACTATGTAGGTGTCATCAGCCATATATCTTGGCAATTTCCAATCTAACCGGGCACTTGCAAGAAAACAACTAGGGAGAGAGACCAGGAGAGCTGCCCAATCCTTTAGGGCACCAACTCGTCAGGGGAACAAAGCTAAACCAAGGCATACCTAGAAGGAGGGAGAAAAGGAGACCCGCTGACTTTTCTTCAAAATCTGGGAGCCCTATCTGAGAGAGGGTTGTGGCTGGAAGGACCTGGCTGGTGGATAGAGGCTTGAGGTGTGAGCTGCCTGCCTGGGAGAGGGTCCAGGGATCTGATGGGCCTCCAGAGCTAAGAATAGAGATCTCCCATGTAAGTAGATATATTCCAAAGCTATCAATTGTGTGGGGAGCTAACTGCATTAATACCTTTCCCTTAGTGGGTGAAGGGGGAGGGACAAACATGGGTAGACCTTGTCTATATTGAACTAAAAAATAAACTCAATTAATTCTCTGTAGAAGAACACTCTATCCAGTTACATTGAATTGTGTTGGAATCTGTCTGGTTTACCCCTACCTTTGCATTGGTGGGTGCTCTCCATTAGTATAGGGGTGAAAGCATGTATACCCTTAGCACAATTAACTAAAAATATAAATTAATTGATTCCCATAGGGTCATTTATCATGCAGTGATTTGTTTGTCAAAATTCGAAATTGACAAAGGCGTAACCCAGTGCACTGTAAATGACTCCAGTCTGTAATGTAATTGTGTGGCCCTACTGTTCAATTGAATGTGCCAGTGTCCCCAAAACTAAAATACCAACACCGTGCATTCCTTTTGAAAAAAAAATTATGTAAAACAAATGTTCCCTTTTAGTACACACCAGAATCCCAAAGCCTTGCATTTTCATTGTAGGAGTGGTGCAAAATGAAATTCCCCATTGATTGCCTTGCATCCCAAATCAGAATTCCAAACCATTGTATGTTACTTATATAAAAAGACCAAATCGGTTTTTCATTGTCTTCCCACTCCCTGTACTTTGCCATCAGATCAGGAGGGCCATATCTATTTGATGCCTGGAGGGTGGGTGTTGCAGGGAGAAAGGAGTATTGTGTCAAACCTAGCAATCACTGTGTGTTTTGTATTTTGCCTTTAATTCGTAGAAATCTGATGTAAATTGTGACTGCCAAATTCAAAATGTTACCTGTGTTTTATAGCAACTGAAAGTCCTTTAAACCTATGTTAGTCAATTGGTGCAAGCTATTTGAATTTTTGATATTATGTAGTGCCACAGTGTTGGTGGTTGATGTTTTAGTGATTGCCTATGATTCTTTGCAAAAACTTAAATAAAGATATATTCTTACTATACACTGGCCTGGTTCCTAGATCGTTGGTGGTACAGAGGGTATGTGTGTGGGCTGGTGGGGGGGTGCGCGACTGGTTGGAAGCCTCACTAAAGTTGAATCTGTATAAGCGATTTGGGTACACACCACCTTGCTTGGGTGGGGTGGGGAAGGAACTCCCTGAGTTGAAAGTGATCGCCTAACATACCCTGACAGATGGCGAGTGTATGGATAGATGGTTTGTGGTTTCTTTGTACGTAATATGAAGAGTAACTGAAACTGTAAGTAATGTAATGTAAATAAAGCCACCTGGAATTTTACTATAAGGAGGCTCATGGGTGGTTTGTATCTTGGAACCATCAAAACCTTTTGCTTTTGAAATCACACTATTGGAAACATGCGGAAAAGGCCCGCAAGGAGCATAGCGAAACAAGCAATGAGTTCTGTGTTGGGGAAAAGCCAAAGAGAGACAACCCTCCACCCTTCTCCATCCAAGGTGACAAACATCATCCAGTAAGCTGTTCAGGGGATTACAAGCTGGGGGGTAGGGGGAGGGAGCCAATTCAGTCCAAGGAAATGTCTGCTCAGACTAGCGGCTTCCAGGTTTGCCCAGTGTAGCTACAGATAAATGAGGAGACACTGGCTCATGTAGTGACTGCCAGCAGCAAGCTCCAAGTGCAGACCCCATGGAAATGGAAAATGGGAGATTTGGCTCATCTACCCAAATGGTTGCACCTGTCAGCAAAATGCTACCCATCTGCTTTTAAGTACGATCTACTGGCACATTTTGGCAAACAACCTTTATATTGTATTCACTCTCCCCTCTTGATTCTCCACTCTTTTGACTGCTAACTCTCTGTTCTCTCCCCCTTTCCCTTCTCCCTCTTCCTATCTCCTCCCCTTACTTTCTTCAATGCACTTACTCTATCAGAATTGTCCCTGGACCTAGTATGATAGCAACCTCGACTGTCTCCGCCCCCCTCCCCTTACTGTTTTTTTTTCCTCCCCACACACCCTCCAGCACCATCTGAAATGTCGTCAGGCCTAGTATGATAGTCGTTTGTTTTGTTCCTCCCCTACCTTTCTGCACCCCTTTCCCTCACCTCTTGTTTTTCTCTGGCTCTACCAGAAATGTTGTCAGGCCTAGTACTGTAATCGCTTGTCTGTTTCCATTTCTTTCCCACTCTCCCCCTCCCTTCCTTATCTATGTCTTAGCTCTTGCACTATCTGAAATGTCATCAGGCCGAGTACAATAGTTAATTTCACATCTTTACTGTTGATGGCCTGTAAGAATGTCATTGTATTTTCCTTTGTTACCTCCCTTGCCTTGAAGAACTTTCAAACACATTGTGTATAGGCGCTACATACACTATCATATCATATCATATTAACCCATGGCCTTAGAGTACAGTGCAGGGCTTGAGGTGGGAACACCCTTTGTAAGCATCATGGCGTTGTGGAAACTGAAACAAAGACTTTAACTGAGGTGGAAGGCCAGGGCAGAATGCTGGATTTGCTAACCCTGCTCTTTCCTGGGTGTTGCGGGCAATATTGCTGAGTGGCGTGGTGGTGACTGGGGACTTTTTTGAGGAGAGGCACTTTCTACTTTCGGTTCAACCTGGAAAGTGGGCATATCATGCACGTCGGACACCATAGGAGCTGTGAGCTACACACTGACCAGCGAATGTTGCGAAAGGATGAGGTTTCGGAATCTTGAACCTCCTCCCCCCCAGCCAACAGATAAACCTCTGCACTCCCAAGAAGAGTTTTGTGTCAGTGTAAAGTGTGACTGTGGCAGGGACAACAAAAGGCCTGGTTTGGGATGCCAGCAAAACCAACACAGCCTTTCATCCTTCCTAGGTCAATAAATGAGTACCAACTCTAGTTCGGTGATATTGTATGTATATGTGATCTATGTAAAGTACTTAGGCGTAAGCGCTATATAAATAGCACTTTGTTCAATCCTAGTGGTCATCAACAGGGGGGGGGGCACTGAGTTAAGATGATCACATGATCAACCACTTCTCAACAAGCAGAATGATTGTGTGGGTGGAACCTCTTCTGCGGGAATGTTGCCAGAACTGGATAATGGGTGAAAAGTAACTTTGCAGTATCCAGGGCCTTGTGCATTGATGATTGCATGGCTCTGTTGTTTCCAACATACCTCACTTGGATAGTGTTGGTTAGTCCCTATCATACATTGAATGTCTACAATCCTCAGACAAGAGATGGGTGCTAATTAAATTGGCCACACTATGGTTGTTGCTTCATAAGTAACATATATGGCATACTTGCAGGAGCACTTGCAAAATGGGGCACAATCTTATAGAATTGCGTGAATGCCTCATTGCCGGTAACATCTATGGCATCGCTTCTGGGCTAAGACATTGTGGTCAGAGGGAACACTGCTACTTGTAGAGACAATTGTCTAGGCTTTGTTATCATTGTAGTTTCTCTGTTAATATGCAATGTTAGCACCTTAAAGAAGGCTTTTGGTGTGGGGAATCCAGCCCACGAGTGAGATACCCATAATGTAGTGGCTAACTTCAATATCTGCTTTGTCCTTCTGGCCATCCAGAAATGCCACTGGAAATACGGTGCATGTGTGTGAGTGATAGATCAGGAGAATGTTGGAAAATTCTCTGTGTGAATATTCGACAGCCAATTGAGAGGAGTTAGAGAGTATGAGTATGGCCGGTGGGTGATATCTATGAACATAACACAAAGAGTAACTAGAACTGTAAGCAGTGGGAATAAAGCTAACAGGAAATTTAGTAAAAAGAGGTTCAACGCTGCTATGTGTCCTGCTACAATCAAACATCTTTGAAATCACAACACCTGACTTACTAGCCTTCTGAGGATTGCACTCTTTTTATACTCTCATCCGTCTCCCATTAGTGTCAGAATTCTTTTGTGTACAGCCTGCTGTTAGGCAAATCCTTTCTCTGGAATGCTGCCTGTTGGTTCCCTGTCCATGGCCATGCCTTTATTACGTTCATTCAAAAACAACCTCTCCGCATAGAACCCCTTTTTGTTGTACGCCAAGTTTAGGCGACCTACGCACAATGAAAAAAACACATTTTTTAACCCCCCATTCTCACCCCAAGGCCCTTTGTGGGATTAACTGAAAATGGGGGGGTTTCACCTGCCAAAAAACCCCTTTGTCACCCCCCCTGCCACTCCCTCCCCACCCAAGACTCCCACAATGTAAAAACATACCCAAACGTCCAACACACACATACACATATACACTTACCCATTCTCCCTCCAAACTGCATCCAGGTCCTGGCGTGCCTGTCAGCCCTTGCGTGCAATAGTGTGTGACAGGGGTGTGACAGGTTGATTTAGCGATCTTTCTATATAGATGTTTTTAAAGTCGTTTTTTTAAAGAACCTCCACTTAGGACACTTCATTCTAAGTCATCCTCTATTCTCTTCATTTTACATTCTATTAACCAAAGCATGTAATGCCCACCCTCAACCTGTAACCTGCAATTAATGTCCTCTGCCAAGGACTGTACGAAAATAGATTTTATATTAATAAACTCCACAGACATTCTTATTAAAGTGTAATGCATCAAACCTGTGATGTTATATAACCATGTGCTCAAGGCAATACGTTTTTATCAGTGTTTACAAGTGATGTCTACGTATTTGTACACAGTTTTAATTATGTTCTTATTATTGGTTATTACTTTCAAATATATACATGTTCTCTGTCTGTCAAAGCTGCACTTAATGAAAGTCATTTGAACATGCATTTATGACTTTAACGTACATGGTTTAGGCCTGGCAGTTGGGTGGCAAATGAAAAAAAAACAGCAGGATAATGGAATTACCTGCAACGCTGTGTGCCCGCTCGATTATACATCATTAAACCGGTACCAGGGTCATACCTGCAGTCCTGGGCAATGCTGCATCGTCATCTCACAAGCGAGGCAGGGTAACTGCTGTTACCATCGGCAGCTGGGAGAGGGGCAGCCCCAAGCCCCCGCGCCTGCTCCTCTCCTTCCCCCCAGCTATGGAGATACGCAGTCTCGGCAGCACAAAAGCCACAGAAGGGTAAGGTGCGAACAGTCATTGCACCCTTCCTCCAAACATCAAGGTGCTAAAGCGCCACAAGGCAAACAACCATCAGGCAGGGCCCAGGTTCAAAGATCTGCCCCCACCAGGGGGTCAGACAGTCGGCTATCCGGCCGGGGGCTGCAACAACAGCGGCCCCCACCACATACACAACAAAGACCCAGGGCCTCCCTGGGTCCTATAAATGAGAGCAGCATGCTAAGAGTAAACACAATGGGCCTCATTACGACCCTGGCGGAGTGGGTTTACGCCAGCGTTATTCGCGGCGGACCCGTCCGCCCTACTACGAGTTCCCGTAGCGCCATGGAACGTTTTCCGCCTGGTTTTTCCGGGCGGAGAAATCCATGGCGCTACGGGACCTTGTTGTAAATTACGCCACCGTATTTTACGGTGGCGCAATTAACGCCTTCCCCACTCCCATTATACCCTATGGGGCAAAAATGGGAATGGGGAAGGGTAAAATGGGGAATGGGGATTTACCGCCCCGCCAAGGTCGGCATGGGGCGGAAAATCCGCCAACCTCCATGGCGCTATCGGCAGCTTTCCGCCGTGCTCCGCGGTGCATTTAGCACCGCGATTTCCGCCAGGGTCGTAATGAGGCCCAATCTGTTTGTGGACCCTGAACGGGGACCCAAGCAAACAGGAGGTTCACTGTTTACTCAGTGTCTTCCAAATCTTCTTGCTTCTTTACCACAGAACCCACCCACCCTACAAAAGAGGAGAAGAACAAAAAGAAGTACAAGGCACTGTACGGTGCCCACAACAAGTTGTGGGACACAAGAAGGCGGCACGGGTCCGAGGGGGTAACCTCAGGACCCGGTGCCCAAAAGTATGATACCATCATGATATGTGATATTGTTATTGTCGTAACCCATATCTGTACAATAAAATCCTACAGCCTTTTTATTGCCAACACTTGAAACAAGTTGTGAGTCTATCATTATGGGTGAGGGTTCGGCCATTACTAATGCATGCATATGGGTTAAGCAGTTATTGTGGAGTGTTACCTCCAAAGGAATGGTGGTATTCCAATAATTGATATTGCATCCATGGCCCATTAACGGCCTATGGGATTCAGTGAGTGTGGCAATATGACTTCTACTGATTGTGACAAGCTCGTAATGAGACCCGAACAGTCATGCTGCTCCAAAGCTGTCACCTCCTGTGAGTCTTTGTGTAAGCATGCTACATCACGTGAAACTATCCATGAAGGATCTGTGTCTCACACACCACAATTTCCCACTGTAAACATTAGAGTGTGGGTCTCACCATTACAACTATTCTGCTCTAATCACGTATTCAGAGGTTAGCAATAATATATTACTATCAGGTTTTAATTTAACACGCCATGCTGGTTTCATCCAATTTATAAGTGCTAATAATAATTGATGTAATTAATAGCCAAATAAATTGGGATGATGGGAAGAATGGGCCTTGCTGGGACACACTTGAAGTACACTGGCAGACCTGGTTGTTGATGGTTGCTGCTGTTGCCTTTGGGTTCGGCTTTGTAATACTGCATGCAACACTCACACAGGATGAAGGGACGCCATGTTTATCAGTATTGTTGCAAAGCGCACCCTGCGGTTACTCGAGTGCAGTCCTGCAGGGCAGCACCTCCCTCCAAAACACGTGTCCCCGCAAGGCCTCCAGACTTCACTTTGACATGGGCTCAAGTGCTACGTAAGATGGAGGCTGCCAATTTGGTAAGAAAAACTCTGAATATCACTCCTCCACTACTCCACTCAGGCTCGGTCTATCCAGTGGTCGAAGTGTACAAAAAGAAGTAGTAGAACTCTGTTCCCTGCTAGCCTGCATCTACTCCCCACAAACCCCATCACCACCCCCCCCACACAATACATACACCCAAACACACTTGCTATTTAAGGGAACGTTCAGTGTAGTGCACGTTTCAACTTCTTCCTACAATTTTATTTTGAAACGAAACCATTGCGGAATGGTTTCTTTTTTAAAATAAAAGTATAGGACCAGTAAAACTTAATTTAAAAAAGTAGAGGAGCACCACTCCCAACCGCTCCCGCTCACTTCATACATTTGGAAAGGCATTTCAAAATAGCTTCTTACATGTTGGGTATTATTTGCAATTGTCGAGACATGCGTTTTTGACATTGGATGAGGAGCCTGTGTCAACAATCAGCCATTTTGAGTCCCCCTAAACATTTTAAGGTCAATTCAAAGGTAACACTATATAGAGAGATAGGTTACTTTTATGAGATGTTTTCAATTTAAAGGTGCAGAGTTTACATATAAACATGTATTTATATATTATATATATATTTATAAACAAAATAGTATTTTCAGAAGATGAATTTAAAATAATCTTGATGTTGAAGCACCCTTCCCTTTTTAGCCAATCTAATCTGGTCTGCTAGCATACGAGACAGTTTAAAATTAAAACATCAGTTGTTTTGATCATTTAAAAAGTTTTTTTAAAAAAAAATATATATGAAACTTTGATTGGGGGACAGTTAAGTTGATTAGATTTAACTCAACAAAACCTCAAATTCAGCAGTTGTGAGAAGTGATCATCTTAACTCGGTCCCCCCCCCTGTTGATGACCACTAGGATTGAACAAAGTGCTATTTATATAGCGCTTACGCCTAAGTACTTTACATAGATCACATATACATACAATATCACCAAAATAGAGTTGGTACTCATTTATTGACCTAGGAAGGATGAAAGGCTGTGTTGGTTTTGCTGGCGTTCCAAACCACAATCTGCAGATCATTCACAAATCACAACAGAAAGCGCTCAACCCACTGAGATATCTTGGCAGGCTCTGATTGTGTTTGTCTTTGTGAATCCCATCTGTTATGCATGTGCTCATGGGCTTTGCAAAAGGGGGCGATGCCAATTTAAAATGAACATCACTTCCCACATCCACTGAATTTTTAAGAGTTTTGTTGCATCACCTTAACTGTCTTTTAACTAAAAAATGTTTCAAAGAATTTCAAGGGTTGTGTTATACGATAGTTTATTCAAGAGCCACTAGCTATGTGGCCATGGCAATGTACATGTTGCATCAATAGGGTTCTTGAGAGCCTACTAGTCACGCCCTTTGGCCCTGGCCAGTAAACACTGCTGTATATTTGAATATACTATCAGGGTAATTCATAGAGTGTCCGCGTGCGATTGACTGCGCCAGGCACGTGCGCTAAAACCGATTTCCGCGCACAGCGTATTCATGGATTTCATGCTCCCAAACCAGCCGTGGCGCAGAGTATCGCAGCGACCCTGCAGCAGCGCCAGTAACGCCCCCAAGAACGCCCTCGCGCAAGGAAAAGCCATCCAAATCGCTAAATCATCGCAAAGGGCTGCGCTAACCCTGGACCAGTTTACAGGGCTGCCAAACAAGGAACGCAAAGCGGGTAACGTGCATATCAGGGGTACACGTGAAGTCATACACGCGATTAGCCAGGGTACGTGTATTACAGGGGTACGCGGGAAGTTTAACACGCGATTGGCCAGGGTACGTGTATTACAGGGGTACGCGGGAAGTTTAACACGATTGGCCAGGGTACGTGTATTACAGGGGTACGCGGGAAGTTTAACACGCGATTGGCCAGGGTACGTGTATTACAGGGGTACGCGGGAAGTTTAACACGCGATTGGCCAGGGTACGTGTATTACAGGGGTACGCGGGAAGTTTAACACGCGATTAGCCAGGGTACGTGTATTACAGGGGTACGCGGGAAGTTTAACACGCGATTAGCCAGGGTAAGTGTATTACAGGGGTACGCGGGAAGTGTAACACGCGATTGCCCAGGGTACGTGTATTACAGGGGTATGCGGGAAGTTTAACACGCGATTAGGCAAGGTACGTGTATTACAGGGGTACGCGGGAAGTTTAACACGCGATTAGCCAGGGTAAGTGTATTACAGGGGTACGCGGGAAGTTTAACACGCGATTAGCCAGGGTAAGTGTATTACAGGGGTACGCGGGAAGTTTAACACGCGATTGGCCAGGGTACGTGTATTACAGGGGTACGCGGGAAGTTTAACACGCGATTAGCCAGGGTAAGTGTATCACAGGGGTACGCGGGAAGTTTAACACGCGATTAGCCAGGGTATGTGTATTACAGGGGTACGCGGGAAGTTTAACACGCGATTGGCCAGGGTACGTGTATTACAGGGGTGCGTGGGAATCATCACACGCGATTAGGCTGGGTGGGTCCTCACAGGTGTTCCCTGTACACCCTCCACGGCCCCTGCAGGCAGCCTACAAAACAGGGGACTGCCCTGCACACCTGCTCATGTCCCCCTGCACCCCACCCCCCAGCAGTGCAGGGGCAGCCTCCACCAGGCCCCCACTCATGTCTCCCACCACCCCCACCCTCCCGCCACCAGGGGCAGCCTCCACCAGGCCCCCACCCATGTCTCCCACCACCCCCACCCCCCCGCCACCAGGGGCACTCTCCACCAAGCCCCCACCCATGTCTCCCACCACCCCCACCAGTGCAGGGGCACCCTCCACCAGGCCCCCACCCATGTCTCCCAACACCCCCACCCACCAGCACTGTGGGACACGTGGCCAGCAGGCAGTCAGGCAGCAGCAGATGGCAGGTGGGAGCGTGCTCAGGGCTCTGGGGGGCAGTAATTTGGCCTCCTGGCCAGGAGCGTGGTCTCTCGTGTGTGAACGCGTGGACAGCCTGATAGGTAGTGAAATCCCACACGTCAGCAAAGGCCCTTAGCGCGTAAACCCGTCAACAGCATATGCGCGCCTATAGTCACCTGCACGTGCAGGAAATTGTTGCGTGACACGTCCCAGTGTCAAAGCGTGTGATTGGTGAAAATGGATGTACACGTAGAAGTGACAAAGCGTGTGATTGGTGAAAATGGATGTACACGTAGAAGTGACAAAGCGTGTGATTGGTGAAAATGGATCTACACGCAGAAGTGACAAAGCGTGTGAATGGTGAAAATGGATCTACACGCAGAAGTGACAAAGCGTGTGATTGGTGAACGTACACGCCGCGTAAGTGACGCTGTACGTGTGGGCCTGTATATAAGGTACATGTAGAACACCATTTCCTTGTACGTGCTTTTCGTGGAGAGCGAGTGGGTGAATTCTGTACTTCTTGTCGGTTCACACGCGATTTACTTCACGGCGTTTCCAGTTCGTATTCCCTGTTACCTCTGACAGCTTTTTCTCTTTTTTCTCTTTTACTGGTCTACCTGGGCCTGTTCCCTCAAACAGTGTCCCCTTCTACTGTTGTCCTGTCTTCTCAGACAGCGTACACATCTTCTTTTGGCGGGGGTTTAGCCAGCCAAACGCGCTCATTCTTCACGCTCTTTTACCTGGCAGACGGTGAGTCACGCACGTATCCAACTTCTGTGCTTGCCCCGTGTGTAGCCTACCCCTTCAGAGGTCATTCTAGGCTGCGTGTGACACGCATACGTTCATTCTTGTGTTACTGGGTGCCACAGCGTAGTCCAGGTTTTTCTTTCTGCACACGTGGTCTAGGAGGGGTTGCGTGCACGTCATCTCCCTTTTTTGGGCCTCCTGTGCGTTGCGTGACCCGTCATCTTTCCCCAGGGGTTACAATCAGCCGTGCTAGAGCACTAGGGTACAATTACCATCTGGTACCCAACCCCTTTGACCCCCAATTGCCCAGGACAATTGTCTACAGCCACTCCCATACGCACATTAATATCAGTGCCATGGCTGGGAGGCGAGGATTCCGTAAGGGTGGCAAAGGTGGAAGAGCCACAAGTGGTGGCCGTGGTGGATCCGGTAGGGGACGTGGTCGTAACTTGCAGGGTGAGCCTGTCCCCCCATGTGTGGAGGACCAGTCAAGGGCACCCATCATCCCCCGCCCCTCCCCCCCTCCCCCCCTCCCGTTGAGGCTGAAGTGGCTGACACCATCCATGCTCAGCCCTTGTTGGACCAGCCCATTGTGGCACCAGACCTGGCTGACTCCATGGCTGACTTCCAGGTCAGCAGGGCTACGACACGTGCGCTGGTGCACGTTGATGCCATCATGCCACGTGGATCTGGGGCAGCAAGGTCATCTGCTGCACCAAGGAGGCAGGGCGGAGTGGCTGCAGGGGCAGCTGCGGCTCCATCCACCCCAGCCCTCACACACCCAGCCAGGACAGTGTCGGTCCTAGTCCATGCTGCTGACATTCCCCCTGACACCATCACACTAGAGCCAATGCCTGCACCAACTCCCATGCTGAGTGTGCAATCCCACACTCCTGATACAGAGTCCACCAGGGCTCCTGCCCCTAGTGTCCAGAGCGGCGCAGGACACTCAGGATCACCACCACCTTCCAAGCGGAAGAGGAAGAGTGCTCGTCCGGCACAGGCTGATGCCCCAGACACGGCTACACAGTCCGGCCCGTCCAGGAAGCCCAGCTTCACGGATGACGAACTGAATGCACTTGTCGAGTATGTGTCCGGACATGACAACGAGATGGTCATTGTTGCAGGATCCAAGACCACACCTGCACAACGCCAGGCACACTGGCAGACCGTTGCGGACATCGTAAGTGCCCTTGGAATCGTGAGGCGCACAGCCAATGATTGCTATAAGCGCTGGAATGACCTAAAGCGCAGGGCAAAGAGTAAGCTGGCCTCAAGTCATGCCGCAACTCTAGTGACTGGAGGTGGGTCTCCAGTAGTAGACATGAAACTCACTCCACATGAGTCAGTCGCTGGGACCTACGTCACGGAGGAACAGATCTAAGGCGTGGGAGATCTGGCTGATTACGAGGCATTGTCCGGTGAGTGCACATGCATGTGTGTGTCATACATGTGCATGGTGTGTGTGTGAGGGCTTCTGTTTGGGTGCCAGGTGAGAGTGTGTGCGCCTCAGTCGTATGGGTCAGCCATGTGCTTCATGCAATACTTCCTGCGCAGCTGCATTTGGCCATAGCAGTATCCCTTCTGCCAACAGTAGACATCTAGCACAACTGCACGCCAGTTGCCCTTGAAGTGTCACCTTGACACAACATATTTGCTTATTTTTCACTGTTCATTCAGTCAGTTTGTTTGCATTCCACCACTTTCACTAGGCATGTCGCTGTCCACTAGTCACATGTCTGACATGGGTATGGTAAAGTGGAGTGACTTTGTTACCTGGATATCATTTGTACACACATGTCCCTGTGCTATTTGACCATTTCAGACTGGCAGCTCCAGGTGAAAAATCTGACCTGTTAGAATCAGAAAAGCTATTACATGCGGGAACTGGACTGAATGAATAGGTGCTGCCCTCCTCTCCATCTTCACTCAATAGCAATGGTACATGCCATCTGTGTGATGGCATGTGTGTTTCACCTGCCAATCACAGGCCAATGTGTGATGCCACTGCCAGGCAGCATGCAGAAAATTTGTTCATCTTCCATCTTGGTGTCATCAGTGTGTGCCATTTGCCTGCACTTCATACGCAGTGAGGGTGCATGCATGGGAGGGTTTTAGTCATGTGGGACATGTGTCAATCAAGTACTGGTTCTCTTGCTTCTCAGCCCTCAATGTGTGCCATGGTGCTAATGCCTGTTTCCATTACTTTGTTTTCATGTCTTTGCAGGGGAAGACGCACCTGATACTGCTGGGGTTGTGGAGATGGTGCAGACCCAGGAGGTGTCCCAGGGCCGACCAACCACCAGTGAGGGACGTGGTGTGGTGGTGGGGGAGAACCCACAAGTGCTGCAGGTCGTGCTCTCAAGGGGTGTCTCTGGCTGCACCTCCCCCGAGCTGTACTCAGGTGTTGATTCGGATGAGACCTACGTGCCGTCGCTGGTGAGTGTTCCAGGGAGGGATTCTGTTCTGTCTCACCCACCTGCACCAGGGTCAGTACCCTCCATGGGGATGTCAGTGTTGGCAGCTACGCCTTCGGTGGTTACGGATGCAGGGTCACACTCCGCGACATCTGATCCTGTTCCTGGGCCAGCAGATCAGAGGGGGAATGCAGTCCTGCAGCCTCAGGCAGTGCCGGCACAGCAAGGCGCAGTTCGCCTTGCCCCAGACAGGTGTGGTGCCCGCCGACGTGGTGGCCATACGCCACCCGGCAATACCGCATGGGAGCAATCCATTTACGGTATGGCTACCCAACAGGCTGCATCATCCGAGATGATGGCTCAGGCCATGGATAGGGTGGCCACTTCCATTGTCCCCCCAGAAAGGCTGATGGAGCGACTAGAGCAGGCAACCGACTCCATCTGCCAGTCACACAGGGAGGACATGTTGGGGTCCAACAGGGACAGGCGGGCGGCACTGGCGACTCTGCAGGAGGCCATCTCCATTGAGTCCCAGGGCCACAGGGAAGCCCTGAGGCAGGAGCTCCTACACCTCAGGACGACTCTTGTTGAGCTTGAGGCTTCAACACACCAAAGGACAGAACACCAGCTGGAGCGTCTCACCCGTACGCTCTCAGCTGAGATGCAGGCAACGAGGGCGGAGGTCCGGGCATCCCGTGAGTTGTTGCATGGGGACCTCCGCACACTCATCCTCCAGAACCAGACCTACCACACCCGCATGCTTGCAGCCATGGAGGAGCAGACTAGGGCCTTGCGTGGGCTGCCTCCCATAGTGCAACCACCTCCGGATGCAGCTGCACAGGGTGATAATAGCGACAGCAGTGACACTCCCACAATAGGGTAGCCGTGTGGGCCATGAGCCCATGGAGGTGTTTTATCTTCCCAGGATCCACGCAGGTGGGTTCTGGTGTGCATCCTGTCCTCGGACCTCCTGGGTGGCCTCCCCAACCCCCCCGGGCCCATCAATGGCCATTTTTGATTGTTTCTTATTTTTATTTTTATTTTGATTTCTTTTATTCCCAATTTTTTTGGGACGATCTGTGGGCTCCGATCTGTTGGCTCCGATCTGTTGGCTTCCGTGGTTCCTGTGGGCATACGCTGCATTGTGGCTGGGCACATGCAGGCTTGTAATGTATTTGGTTCAGATGCTTGGGTTTGAGTCACACACACCCCTCCTGCTTCCCGTTTCCATGGGCTTGCAAAGGGTGTGCCCAAGTGACAGTGAATTACACAGTGACGTTGGACTCCTTTGAGCTGTGTGGCCAGTCTGTAGTCAATACTGTGTATACATTCATAGTGCATATTGCTGTTGTGTTGTACACTGCATGTTGCATTGATGTGTAACTCTTCTTCTGTGTCTACCTCCCAATTTGCAGGTCCCTTCCTCAAGTCCACACAAGGACCTCTAGTCTGGCGATGGGGACCATGTTGGCAGCAGTGCACCTACACTCTACATGGCGCCAACACTGCACAGTTGGTAGTGGTGGGAGTGCAGGCATTTCCAGGTGGTGAGACTACTAATATGTAACATTTTTGATGTCATGTTAATGGTACTACGTGCTCAAGTATGTTGTTGGTCCGGCATTGCTGTGAGCATTTCAGGTGTTGCAGGTTTCTAATAGTGCCACTGTACATAGTGAGAGTGATGTCATGTTGTGGGGATTACTTTGTTTACCTGCAATTAGCATGACATGGCACGGTGTGTCGTGTGGCAGTGCTGGGGTTGGGTTGGCTGACATGGCACTGTCCTCTTGTTGCATTTTGCAAGTGGGTATTCATTTTAGCTGCTTCAATGTGTAACTTCACAAAACTGCATTGGTGGTGACTGTGTGGGTAGGGATGCACACATTGTGACACTTCCAGGTGAACAATCTCAGGCTGACATGGAATTCCCGGTTCATTCTCCACACATTCAGGATCAGTGTCAGGTTGAGTCATCATTGATTGTCAGATGGAATGTGCCAGGGCAGTGTGCACTCCACAGGGGTGTGATTTCTATGTGAAGTAATTAGCCACTAGCTGTGTACGGGCTGCCTCCCCCCGTGCCCTTTCCCCTCCCATGCGCAGCGGCTGTGCATGTGGTTGGGGATGTGGGGCCACCACCATGTCCACGGCCAGGCCCCGGCGTGTTGCAACGTTGTGCAGGACACATGCTGCCACTATGATCCTGCACACTACTGGGGGAGCGTATAACAGCTGCCCGCCAGAACGGTCAAGGGAGCGAAAGCGTGACTTCAGCACTCCGAATGTGCGCTCCACTATGCCCCTGGTTGTAATGTGGGCTGTGTTAAATCTTACCTGGGGTGGCGTGGTGGGGTTCCGAATTGGCGTCATCATGTGGGGGCTGAGAGGGTAGGCACTGTCCCCTGTGGAGGTGGGGATTGGTATCATTGGTGAGGTTGTGACCTTGCTCAGTATCCAACATGCATGCATGTGCAGTGGCATACATACTCACCAAACAGCCATGTATCGCCATGCCGCCCAGCTTCTAGGTCCCGGCTTAGGGTGGACATTCGGTAAATGAAGCTGTCGTGGGTGGAGCCGGGATAGTTGGCATATACTGAGGTGATGATTCCCTTGGCATTACATGCTACCTGCACGTTGATGGAATGCCAGTGCTTGCGGTTCCTATAGATGTGCTCAGATGCCCTGGGGGGACGTAGAGCCACATGGGTGCAGTCGATGGCACCTAGCACTTTGGGGAATCGTGCCACTGCGTAAAAATCCAGGGCGGCAGCATGCCTTTCTGCAGGTGTTCTGGGCAGGTATATGTGCCTGCGGACTGATGGGCGTGCAGTCATGATGTTCAAGACCTGGTGTAGGCAGCGTGACTGGGTGGCCTGTGACACCCCACCCACTATGGCACTTGTCCGCTGAAATGATCCAGTGGCTAAGAAGTGCAGTACATTGAGGACCTTCTCCAGGGGGCTGAGTGCTTGGGAGCACAGGGTGGGTGATGTGAGGTCATCCTCCCACTCACTCACCAGGTCCAGTATGATGTGTGGTGGAAACCTGTACCTCCCATACACCTGGTCATCAGGCATCCCGAAAAGGCTGGTTCTGGGTGTGAATATTCTGGCCCTGACTATCCTTCTCCTCCTCCTTTGGTAGCCCACTGCCACTGCTGCTAGGAACGGTATGTTCATCCTGGCGTCTGAGCTTGTTATTGTTAAAGTCCGCAATTTATGCTTAGCGCGTGTTCTAGGCGAGCGTGTGACCCGCGCAGCCCTGGAATCCTGTTCCCAGTCCGATAGCGTGTGGAAATTCACACGCACCACGGGATACAGCGTGTGACCCGCGCAGCCCTGGAATCCTGTTCCCAGTCCAATAGCGTGTGGTAATTCACACGCACCACGGGATACAGCGTGTGACCCGCGCAGCCCTGGAATCCTGTTCCCAGTCCAATAGCGTGTGGAAATTCACACGCACCACGGGATACAGCGTGTGACCCGCGCAGCGCTGGAATCCTGTTCCCAGTCCAATAGCGTGTGGTAATTCACACGCACCACGGGATACAGCGTGCGACCCGCGCAGCCCTGGAATCCTGTTCCCAGTCCAATAGCGTGTGGAAATTCACACGCACCACGGGATACAGCGTGTGACCCGCGCAGCCCTGGAATCCTATTCCCAGTCCAATAGCGTGTGGAAATTCACACGCACCACGGGATACAGCGTGTGACCCGCGCAGCCCTGGAATCCTGTTCCCAGTCCAATAGCGTGTGGAAATTCACACGCACCACGGGATACAGCGTGTGACCCGCGCAGCCCTGGAATCCTGTTCCCAGTCCAATAGCGTGTGGAAATTCACACGCACCACGGGATACAGGTTCGCTGACGTACTTGCGTGTGTAAGTGGCCGCGCACCCATTAAATACACGTACATAGGCCAATCGCGTGTACGCGCACTTTTGTCCAATTACACGCGATGACACTCTGACGTGCAGTATCTCCACGTGTGCCCCGTCATCACGTCCTGAGTGGGGAACACCCGTGCGGGTCACGTCACAGACGCGCTTACGCGCTGAGGGACTCTGGTCCAATAGAATCGCGTATGCGTGCTGACGCGCTTACGCGCTAAGGGCCTTTCCTCGGATTTCACGCTGACGTGCAGGATTTTCACGTGCCAAATCACTCCGTATCAAGCTGGCCACGCGAAAACACACGGAAGCCCACGCTCCTGCCCAGAAGGCCGAGTTACTGCCCCCCAGTGCCCCGAGCAGCCTCCCACGTGCCATCTGCTGCTGCCTGCCTGCCTGCCTGCCTGCTGCCACCGTGCCCTGCCATTTGGTGCCTGCACATCAGCCATCTGCAGGGGTCCAGTTGCTGTGTCCACCCCTGCTGGAACTGAAGACTCCCGACTGGTATTACATCGCTCCACAGCCCAGCCCCAGGACCCAGTTGCCCACCCACACCTGCCTCTGGGGTTGCCATGTCGGGCACTTCCACATCTGGCACCAGTGGCAACCCCAGGCCAGAGGGGCAGAGGGGCACCAGCTTCACTGTCACCGAAGTTGGTGTCCTGGTGGAGCATGTCCTGGGGCAGTATGATGCCCTCTTTGGATCGTCCCGCGCCAGCAAGGAAGGACGGCAGAGGATCTGGGCCGACTGTGTGGTTGCCATCAACGCGGAGGGTGTGGCAACCCGCGACGTCCTGAAGATCAAGAAGCGCTGGGAGGACTTGAGGTCCAGGACCCTTGTGAAGGCCCGGCGCCTCGTGGAGGGGGGCCGGGGCCGCATGAGTACCATCCAGATGAGGGTCCTGGAACGCGTACGCCCAGCGCTCCACGCCCAGATCCTTGAGAGGGAGGCCCGTCTGGAGTTGAGCGGTAAGTGTCCATGCATTACTGTGTGAGACAGGGCATGTTGCGGTGTGCTGGTTCTATGATACTTGCCTGTATGTGTGCCATAGCCCATGTATGCATGTATGTGTGCAGGGACATCATGGTAATGCATGTGCGACTAGTGATGTGTGATGCACATGGTTGTTGCATGTGTTGAAATGCCGCATGGGGAGCCCTAATCAGATTATGAACATGAGAGCATGCCAGTCTCTGTACCTGAACATGGGTGGGGGTGAGGGATGGGTGCTGATGCCAGGTACACATATGGTAGCCATGTCTGTGTGCCTGACCTGCGTGTCTGTGACTTGTGCATGCCATGGATGCATGACACATGTGTGTGACAATGCAGAGATTCAGTAAAGCAGCAAAATTACCCTTGTATCCGCTGTGTTTGGTGTGTTTGGGGCCAGATGGATGTGACTGAGGTGAAGTGTGTGCATGTGATGGGCATGAGGCATGATGCATGTGAGTTACATATCATTGAATGTTTCAAGAGTCCATTGGACATGCATGGAAATGTCCATGGCATGCACCATGCCTGTTACTGTGTGTGTTTTGCCTGGACTGGCCCATGTGTTGTGGAGGGACATGATGGAAGTGTACTTTGACAGTGGTGCTCATCTGCTATTGCTTCCTGTCTAGGGGACCATTGTACAGTGCCCTGATGCTTGTGTTCTTTGTCTCCCTCTACGCAGCGGCTAGTGAAGAAGAGGGCGGAGACGGCGCTGTGGAGCAAGGCGGCGGGGATGCCCCCATGGCTGCAGCGGAAGGGGTGGGTGAGCCCCCACAGGGGCCTGCTACGGTGGGAGACGGTGAGGAGCCATCCAGGTTGGTGGTTTGCACAGAGGAGGAGGAGGCCGCCACTGGGGCACACATGGGGCCTGGTGGGGGCATCCCTGCTGGTGCAAGTGGTGCAGTCCAGGCCCAGGGGCAGGAGGCAGCACAGGTCACCGTGGAGGGGCCTGTGCATGTCGCTGTCCCTGACCCTGTGAGTGCACCACCATGCACCAGCAGGGATGCCCCGTCCCAGGCCTGTCCGCAGGTAGAGGGGATGTCCATGTCACCTGACTCCCCTCCACCTGCGGACGTGGGAACCCCTGGCCGTGCGGAGAAGGACCTGATTGGGGTCGCGTTGCGCACGGCTGTGATTCGTGATGCCGTGCGTGCTTCCCGGGAGGAGCACGCACGTCATCACGAAGTGCACCGTGCCGACGTGGCCCAATTGGGATCGGCCATGTTCGGGGGTTTCCTGCATGTGTTGGCCAATGTGGCGGCCCTCTCCTCCTCTGTGCAGGCTATCCACCAGTCGTTCTCCTTGCCGTCTTCCAGCCCAGATGCCACCAGGGCCCCCTGTGGACCTGCCCCGACCAATGCAGCCAGCTCGGTGGGGATCCCATCCCTGCCACAGTCGGGAGTCAGAGATCCAGCAGGGGTGGACACCAGAGCAACTGGACCCCAGCAGATGGAGGATGTGACGGCATCATCGGGCAGGGCACGTGCACGACGGCGTCGGTGGTTTCCATCAGCCTGGATGCCGTCATGCTGGCACAGGCAGTTGCGTCGGAGGCAGCAGCAGGCTCAACGTGGGAGGCATCATGGCTCGGGGCCATCAACATCAGGGGTGCAGGCATCGGCCGGAGGGCAGGAGAACCCTGGAATGGGAGTGGCTTCCGTGTGGGAGAGGTTGTGCCAGCGGATAGGTGCGGAGCGGCAGCGGGCAGAGGAGGAACGGCTCACGATGGTCAGGGCGGAGGACTCCATGCGGAGGGCGCTGAGGCGGGCTGAGTGCCTCGAGGGTCTTCGCAGGGAGTTTGAGCTTGACACTGCGTTATCCCTGCGGGACCTCGGGGCCAGGGAACATGCCCGCCTCCAAGCCATTGACCAGGAGTTCGAGGATGCCCTGGCCCATGACAACAACCAGTGAGCCGTCCGAATAGCCCGCTGCCTTTGTATATAGTTGTATAGTTAGGGTTAGGTTTCCTTTGTTTTTTTGAATTTTTTTTTGGTTGCGATTGGACAATGCACCACTTTTTTGTATATAGTTCCCTTTTTAGTTAGTAGTCAGTTAGGTTTAATTTGGTAGAGCTCATGGACCCAGGATGATCTTCTTGATTGGCTTATTTTAATTTTTCATAATTTTTTCTTGGACATTCATCTTGTTTTGTTTGATTTGCTTTGTGTTTTTTCTTATTTGCTGTTCAATACATATTATTTTTTTAATCTTCAATGTGTCGTATCATCTCATTGCTTTCAGGCATGTCATGTTGGGTGTTTTGTCATTCACTTGCAGCCATTGTGTGTGACAGACATGTGTTAAATTGCCTTATTTACATTGGGGGTGTAACATGTAATTGCCTTTGATATGTGGGTGGGTGTGATAGTTGGTTGGGCCTTTTGGCAGGGGAGGATGGGCATTACGGACATGATTGGGGAATGTTGGGACCCAGGTGCAGGGGGGCATGGATTGGACATGGGTGGGGGCCTGCTGGCAGGTGCCCCACAGTGCTGGGGGGTGGGGGTGGTGGAAGACATGAGTTGGACATGGGTGGGGGCCTGCTGGCAGGTGCCCCACAGTGCTGGGGGGTGGGGGTGGTGGGAGACATGAGTGGGGCACTGGTGGAGGGTGACCCTGCACTGCTGGGGTGTGGGGGTGGTGGGTGACATGAGTGGGGGCCTGGTGGAGGGTGACCCTGGTGGCTGGGGGGTGGGGGTGGTGGTAGACATGAGTGGGGGCCTGGTGGAGGGTGACCCTGCACTGCTGGGGTGTGGGGGTGGTGGGAGACATGAGTGGGGCCCTGGTGGAGGGTGACCCTGCACTGCTGGGGTGTGGGGGTGGTGGGTGACATGAGTGGGGGCCTGGTGGAGGGTGCCCCTGGTGGCTGGGGTTTGGGGGTGGTGGGAGACATGAGTTGGACATGGGTGGGGGCCTGCTGGCAGGTGCCCCACAGTGCTGGGGGGTGGGGGTGGTGGGAGACATGAGTGGGGCCCTGGTGGAGGGTGACCCTGGTGGCTGGGGGGTGGGGGTGGTGGGAGACATGAGTTGGACATGGGTGGGGGCCTACTGGCAGGTGCCCCACAGTGCTGGGGGGTGGGGGTGGTGGGAGACATGAGTTGGACATGGGTGGGGGCCTGCTGGCAGGTGCCCCACAGTGCTGGGGGGTGGGGGTGGTGGGAGACATGAGTGGGGCCCTGGTGGAGGGTGACCCTGGTGGCTGGGGGGTGGGGGTGGTGGGAGACATGAGTTGGACATGGGTGGGGGCCTACTGGCAGGTGCCCCACAGTGCTGGGGGGTGGGGGTGGTGGGGGACATGAGTTGGACATGGGTGGGGGACTGCTGGCAGGTGCCCCACAGTGCTGGGGGGTGGGGGTGCAAGGGGACATGTGTTGTTGTTCATTAGTTCAAGGAGACATGTGCCTTTGCTGGGGGGCATGCCCATGTTGAGTGGGCTGCCTGCGGGACATGACCAGGGATGCAGGGTAGTCCCCTGTGGTGTGGGCTGCCTGCAGGGGCCGTGGAGGGTGTACAGGGTACACCTGGGAGGAGCCACACTGTCAAATCACATGTGGAACTTCCCGCGCACCCCTGAAATACACGCGCCCAGGCTATTCGCGTGTGGAACTTCCCGCGAACCCCTGAAATACACGCGCCCAGGCTATTCGCGTGTGGAACTTCCCGCGAACCCCTGAAATACACGCGCCCAGGCTATTCGCGTGTGGAACTTCCCGCGCACCCCTGAAATACACGCGCCCAGGCTATTCGCGTGTGGAACTTCCCGCGCACCCCTGAAATACACGCGCCCAGGCTATTCGCGTGTGGAACTTCCCGCGCACCCCTGAAATACACGCGCCCAGGCTATTCGCGTGTGGAACTTCCCGCGAACCCCTGAAATACACGCGCCCAGGCTATTCGCGTGTGGAACTTCCCGCGCACCCCTCAAATTCACGCACCCAGGCTATTCGCGTGTGGAACTTCCCGCGAACCCCTGTAATACACGCGCCCAGGCTATTCGCGTGTGGAACTTCCCGCGCACCCCTGAAATACACGCGCCCAGGCTATTCGCGTGTGGAACTTCCCGCGCACCCCTGAAATACACGCGCCCAGGCTATTCGCGTGTGGAACTTCCCGCGAACCCCTGTAATACACGTAGCCCGCTCCCCCAGGCCCGATCGCGTGAGGAACTTCCCACGCACCCCTCAAATTCACGCGCCCAGGCTATTCGCGTGTGAAACTTCACGCGAACCCCTGAAATATACGTAGCACGCTCCCCCAGGCCCGATCGCGTGAGGAACTTCACGCGAACCCCTGTAATACACGTAGCCCGCTCCCCCAGGCCCGATCGCGTGTGGAACTTCACGCGAACCCCTGAAATACACGTAGCCCGCTCCCCCAGGCCCGATCGCGTGTGGAACTTCACGCGAACCCCTGTAATACACGTAGCCCGCTCCCCCAGGCCCGATCGCGTGAGGAACTTCACGCGAACCCCTGTAATACACGTAGCCCGCTCCCCCAGGCCCGATCGCGTGAGGAACTTCACGCGAACCCCTGTTATACACGTAGCCCGCTCCCCCAGGCCCGATCGCGTGAGGAACTTCACGCGAACCCCTGTAATACACGTAGCCCGCTCCCCCAGGCCCGATCGCGTGAGGAACTTCACGCGAACCCCTGTAATACACGTAGCCCGCTCCCCCAGGCCCGATCGCGTGAATAACTTCACGCGAACCCCTGTGATGCACGTACCCTGCAAATCGCGTGTGACACTTCCCGCGCACCCCGGTATACATGCACACGTATTTTTTGTCAGCGGGTGTCCGTGTTTGTGGGTACCCCTTTGCACGTCATTTTTCCTGGAGGGCCACAGTATGGGACATTCATCATGGCAGTATATAGGTGCTATTTGTTGGCGCACCTTTTGGCGCACATTTCTTACAGCCGCAGAGACGCTACCGCCTCCTTTCTTGTGGCGGTCGTGTTTGTGCCTGTGCGCTGGTTTGAGCGTGCGCTTTTTTGCCCTATTCTATTCCATGAATACGTGTTGTAGGCGAGCGTGTGGGCGTTCCGCGCACTTGTGCCCTGTACTTCCCCCGTGACGCCCACGTTTTGGCAAGTTGTTCCCCATTCCGAGTGTTACGCCCGTGTTCCGCCTACTTTTATTGCGTGCGCCGCGCTATGTGCGAATTTCGCTGTGGCCTGTGCGATTTTCGCTGTGACCTGGCGCACGCTGTTAGATGGCCTGTGCGCCAACGTGCGCCAACGTACGCCGCGCACTTTTTTTTCGCACATCCGCTGGTTTCCTCGCGCACGGCCTTCCATGAATCGACGTGCGCTGCTTTTCGTGCGATTTTCGCACGTTCACTGCGATTTTCGCTATTCCACTGCGATTCGCACGTTTTTGCCCACTTGCGCCGCGCTAATTATTCCATGAATCGGCCTCTATGTTTCTTTCAAGTCCACTCATCATGGTCTTCGGCCAAGACCAGTGGCCACAGCCTACGGCCTTCGGCCATGGCTGCTGTACACGTTGCAACAAAATGTTTCTTTGGGGCCGACTGACCAGGCCCACCGGCACAAAGCCCCTGCCTAGTAGATATGATCACAACAGATTTCGGCCATGCATTTTCCGTTCCCATGATAATTACTGCAATAACACACGAAAATTAAACAGTCCTCAAAGGTGCTCCTCGTGTCCTCCAACCCACTTCATTTGATGTGTACCTCCCTGGCCCCCTTCTCTTACTTCCTTTCTCTCTTTGCTTCTTGTGACACATTTTTGTTCCTGAGCGTGTTTTGAGAGATTCCCCCGGTATTCCCCTGATAAAGTGAAAACATCCAGGCTGTAACTGGCTCCTTAGACCACCTCCAACCCCCCAACTTCACATGATGTCATTTCCTCCCTCCCCACCTCTAGCCTGCTGCGATTTCAACCTTTTTCCTCCTCCAAATAGCTGTGTTTGCACTTTTCATTTTCGCATTTCTCCGATATTATGGAGGCAATCGCTTGCATCGAGTAAAAGGAAAATTATGGCTTTTCATTTCGGAAAAGCGTCTCTCTTGCAAAGCACACTGGGTAATATCACTATATTTTTGGGAGAAGGGGGCACCAAATATTTCTTATTTGGTCCAATTCCCTCCACCAGTTTTTGCGCTTCGCTTGATAGAATTTTGACTTTTTCTCTATGGGAAAATAAATGAGAGTAGGTTGAAAACCACATTATTTCACTTTCTTAATAACTTTCCCATAATGTCCAGTCTGGGGGGGCTGTGTCACATTTTTGTTTGGCTACTATCAGCCAAATCCATCATGCAAGTCAAAAGTTATTAGCAATAACATTTTTGGATTTCATGTCACTCCCCATGTCATCAATGATATTTGTTATGTCATCTTTGATGTCCTGGGTGTTAGTCTTAGCAGTGTACGGTGGTGGCGCGAGTTAGGGTTGCTAAGCTTACCATAACTGCCGAATTTCTGGGGTTTTTTGATTTTACTTGTAACCATACTGTCTTTTTAACAACTTTTTTTACTGAATTTCATAGGTTTTTATTAGTGCAACTTAACCCTAATGTCCCTTTAACAAAGTTTTTTCATTGAATTTCATAGGTTTTTATTAGTCCAACTTAACCCTAACATCCCTTTAACAATGTTTTTTCAGTGAATTTCATCAATTTTTATTAGTGCAACTTAACCATAACGTGCGCTTAACAAAGTATTTCATTGAATTTCATAGGTTTTATTGGTGCAACTTAACCATAACGTCCCTTTAACAAAGTTTTTTCATTGAATTTCATAAGTTTTTATTAGTCCAACTTAACCATAACGTGCCTTTAACAATGTTTTTTCAGTGAATTTCATGGGTTTTTACCAGTGCATGCTTTTTTCCTACAACTTACTAATATCATACTTACCAAATATAACAATATTTGTGTCCAATTTACAAAGTTTCACCTTAAAGGTTTGTCATTTCCCACCTTCTAGAATCATTTTTAACACTTCTGCACTTTTTGCAACTATTTCAACTAGTTTTGCATCCGTAGACGTCTACGAACATCTGACTTCATTGTGGACCTTCCGGACAGTGCCACATGACCATATGCTGGAACGCGGCATGATGACGTGTCCTAGAACCTGTCCTCACTTCACAATAAGATCTGTCCTTCGCGGACAGTTTGGAACTGCATTTTCTACTGATGTAGGAACTTTCAACTTCAAAATTTCGCTTGCAAACCCCTGACACCTTTTCGTACTCATTCTCCATTACCAATCAAGTACACAGTACATACTTGGAAGAATTTTATCAAAACTGCTACTTATCTTTAAAATGGCATCAGTTATTGCCATCCCTCCTCCCCAAGAGCCACCACCACCACCACCAGCTGGAGGACCTTCACAACAAAAAAAGCGCAGTACTTTCAAAGACAATGAAGAGGACCAAGAAGATGAGCTGGAGGAAGTGCCTACTTCTAGCACCTAGATCGAATGGGTGTGCAAGCTCTTTGTTACTGTTGGGAGTGTACCAAAGGCTAAAGCTACAAAAGTGAAATGCAATTTTGTACTCAGTCGCAGACTACCTGGACAGTACTCCTACGAGACCACCTCCATGCGCCACCACACCAAATCCAATGACTGCAACACTCTCAGAAAGGTTGTTCTTTTCTCAGCAAGTAGTAAGCTGTCTTCCTCCACCTCATCTTCCTCAACAAAGTACTCTACTGTAACCACACAGCCTGATGTCTACGGGCATTGGTGCGTTATAAATACATAAATAAATAAGGAGGGCTACGGAACATGAAATGGGGGATAAAGACCATTAGCACCCCTGGTTCCCAAAGCGGGAACCCAGGGTGCTAAAACATATATTTTTCTTCCTACAGCGAGACGCCTGCGGCAAGAAAGAAAGATTATTCTTCGTACAGCGGAAGACAGCCAAAATGGAAAGAGAAGGCAGGGCTCCGTACACAGCCCCTCTTCCCTTGCCATGGCAGCCGTCAAAGCCCTATGAACATATTACCACAAGCACTTTTTTCCCCTTTCAAACCTATCCTACCTTCGAATAACTTTACCACATAGCCGGTTCCAGGTATTCATAGCCCCTTTAACACCACTTTTCTTCCCTAGTGGTCATGGCCAGTAGCCACATTGTCTGTGTCATAACCTTATGCCATGACCCAGACAATCTGGCTGCTGCCCACAGCCGCAAGCTATACCTCAGTCACTAAAGGTATATGACTATTTCTTGTACCTACATTATTACACTAGTCAAAAAATAAAACACAGGCACATTTGCAAAACCATGCTTTAATGTCCTTGCCAATGTTCCTCACAAGTTTGCGCGAAATTCGCCCATGTTTTATTTTTTTAAAAGTGTCAAAATGTATGTACATACAATAGTCATATAACTTAGCCCCCACTTGACAAAATCCATTCAGTCTTTACACAAACATTGAAGGTTGGGTCTATAATCTTTCTCAAAAGGTTTGTCGACATTCGTCAAATAGCAACAAAGTTATAAGCCATCTAAAAATGTTGAGACACCCCTCTAATTGTGCCCCCTCTTGAGAAAATCCCACCAAAATTTAGAAAACCATTTATATCTAGATCGAAAATCATTTTGCCAAATGTTGTGCAGATTCGTCAAATGACACCACATTTATATGCCTTTACAATATTTTGGGACCCCCTTCTAATTTTGCCCCCTCTTAACAGAATCCCACAAAACTTTGCAAAAGCATTCAGGATTAGTCCTAGAATAAAATTGCAAAATGACATGCAGTTTCACTGAGTGGCGCAAAAGTTATAAGCCATCCAAAAACTGCTTTTCCACAACCCTGTAATGCAGAAATAGGTACAGATGCCCTAAGACATCTGAAGTGTCCGCGAACACCACAGGACTGCCCCAGGACATCCGGAGTCTTCACAGACTTTCGGGGGGATGAAACAACCAGTTTTTTGGCTTCTTATGGACATATCCAATCCAATCCTCATCCCCCCACATGCCCAGAGATTGTTTGTTGAGTTTGACAAGTGCAATGCTGCTTTTTTTATGTTTTCGCCGCGCTGTCCGTGGACTCCAAAAAAAGTCTGTGAATCCAAGATGGCAGGCGTTTCAGGAAAACCGACGCATTTCACGTTTTCTCACCACCCAATCAGCAGCCGCGTCCCGATGTCTGAAAATTGTTCTGCCCAATCAGAAGCCAGTCTGCAGACAGTACATCCAATTATCGGCCAGTCCGTGGACTGAACAGGGAAGTGAATCCGCGGACCGGACATAGATATCACTAATTTTTTTGCCTTACATTTTGGTTGTTTAAAAAAAAAACTACTGGACAGATTTACACCAAATTAACTAAAGTAAGCTTTCGGGACCAAGCCACCGCTCCTGTCACAAATTTGGTGACAATTCATCCAGCGGTTTGGGCTGTAGACGTGAGCAACGTTTTTTCCCATTATGTCTATGGGAAAAAAAGAAATTATGGGACCCCCCTATAACTTTGTCCCCCCCCCCGGACCAAACCTTGCAAAACAATTCAGAGTGGGCCATATACTTTTTTTGCAACGTTTGGTGAGGATCCGTACAGGGGGAGCAAATTTATAAGCCACCCAAAAAGTGCTCTTCCTATGAGATGAGCAACTTAACCATAACTACATGGCCACTTCCGCAGCCCATGTAATATGTAGCGCCAAGTTCAATCCACATAACTCAACTGCTGTGGTAATATGAAACATGAAAGAAATGTGAACTTGATGTTAACATGTATTGTTTTCATCAACAACCCACAGTATAGCACCGCACATTCGGCTACTTTCTGAGTAAGCCTTCACACCAGTTATTGTGCAAATATATACCTCCGCATAGCATGGCAGAAAATGAAACGACAGCCCCATTACAGCCCACCCTCTGTGCTGGAGAGGATACGAAATATAATTTCCAACATTTCGCAAGTTAGTTGTGGAGATATGCATTGAAACGGGGACTGCCTACAGTGGAGCTGCTTAGCAGATGGAATATAAAGCGTGCATGAAACAGTGGGCTCCCGAAAACATATTTTTCAGGCTAAATTGTCATTGCCCAAGTGATTTCATCATTAAAAAAAAAGGTATGGCTATGATCATATTTTATATTATGTAAATATAAAGAGATCCGCGGTGAGCACTGCAACGAGCAAGCGGCGTGCAGCGCCTTATCTCAGTACAGTGTGTAATCTATGGGAAAGTGAAGATGGAAAAGAAATTGGATTGGAAACTTATCTCTATAGGGTCCTTGGTTTGGCCTTTGCGTCCAGATTGCATCGGTGCATTTTATTATTCTAGACTGCATGCTAGAACAACATGACACATGTTAAAGAGGCTGAGAGCAAATATGTATACTAGGCCTGCGTGGCGAGTGGGCGTCGTGGAAGTGGTTAACAGAGCGGAGAGCAGAGTCAAGGCACGACTGTCTGATGGCGGTTATGGTACGGCTACTGCAAAGTGGGGGCTCTGTACCTGGCCGCGCTGCTCCATAGGACGCAAATCACTTAAGACAAAGCGATTAGCACCAATTTGGGGTATTACAGAGAAAGGGTTCATCGGCGTAAGATCATACTAATTCGCAGTCATAGCATTGGAAATTGATGCTTGAAGACGCTGTTAGCTTTACAGTATAAACAACTGGTGTGCAGAAAGTATAAAATAACATTAAGCCAATCTACCATTCATAGAGTGTTGCATTTTAATATTCCGTTCGTCAACGCGAGCTCATAACAAATGACATTAAGCGCAAATGCTTTTAATCACATTTTTATTAGAGCCTTGTGCAGATGGCAAGCAGTCAGCATGTGTCCCATTAAAACAAAAATACAGTTACATAGAAACTAAGCAGCGCGGCCAGATACACACGCGTCTAGTGTTCTTTATTTGCTATTTAGTAGCCTAGATATGCAATGTGTTAGAAAAGTATATTTACATATCCACCTGCAAGAAACGTCACTTTCGACCGAAAAAAAAGAATGATCATTGTTGTCTATGCATTTAAAAGTCTGGCTTTGTGAAAATGTTGACAGAAAACAGATCTAGAAATTCATAAAACATGTGCATGTAGGAGTGGGACTCGAGTGGCACAGCTCATCTTCTGTTGCACCGCGAATCAGCTGCATGCAGGTCCTCTTTTTAGTTCTGGCTCATAGGTGTCACTTATAAGCCAAAGCTATTATGTTGGAGTATGGCTAGGAGGGAGATGACATGTGAGAAAGGATACACAGATTGTGGGTGTTATTTGCTTATTTACACACCTACGGACTGCCCACAGCCATGCCAACCTCTATGGACATTCGCCCCCACTACCTTCCCCTCTCTGCCCAAGACACACCCAACTTCGCCTTGCCCTTCACTCATTTCATCGTTCCATAATGTTTGGTAGCTAGTTGGCTAAAGGAAGTGGTGACTGAGGATGGATTGTGTTTTGAAAGATAGCCACAGCTGAGCTTCCCGTTTGTGAAATGACACTATTTTCATCCGGAAGTAGTTCCATTTACAGCAATAACAGTTATTCTGTGATTATTGGCAGATTTTCCGTTCTGCCTCGATTTTTGGTGCCAACTAAACTTCTGCAGTAGCCTTACAAAGATCCTACAGCTTCCACTACACACTGTTAGCTCTGCCACCTTTTAGTTGGAACTATTAATGTTTACCTCGTGAATAGCTTCCATGGGCTTCACGCGCACAGCACTGGATTGTAAAGTGGTTGGGAAATGGACCTACAAATGATGAACAAAGACGATGGCGTGCACCGAGCCAAGTACCGGCAAAGTACCGCTTGACTGATGTGTGCTTCTGTCTCCACGTGGTTATTGAATTTGTTCTAGCTATCCGAACTCCATTGGAAGTGATTTGGCTACTGCTTATTCAATATTTGTCATCAAACCAGTAAGCCATGCCCATTTGGGTGGAAACCTACCAATTTGGCTGGCTCACGCACCAGCGCACGCGCACTGAGCAAAGTACCGGGGAAGTATCGCTTGACTGCTGCGTCTTTCTGTCTCCACGTGGTTATTGGATTTGTTCTAGTTGTACGGTACATATTGTGGCTGATATTGGAAAGACTCTTGGAGATTCTATACATGATACTATAATATTGTTTGTATTTTTCTTTAGAACTGCTTTCGAAGTGATTTGGCTACTGTTTATTCAATATTTGTCATCAAATCAGTGCGCCACGCCCATTTGGGCGGAAACCTACAAATTTGGCCGGCACGCGCGCCAGCACATGCGCACCCAGCCAAGTAATGGCGAAGTACCGCTTGACCGATTTTCCCGCGTTGCTCCGGCATCGTGGCCAATCGGTCTTCTCTGTCCCCCTTATCATTGTTTTCTTGTCAGCAGTAGTTTCACCCTTTACACTTTCCAGTGATGTGTTGTGTTTTTGTTCGTTGGTTCAATCCTGACCATTTTTATTTCAGAGAAAAAAAAATACAGTGTGCACTGCTTTCCCTGAAATCCGGTATGCTGGATTCGAGTTCCCTTTCATTTCATAAAAATAAACATAAGGACGAAAGCATCTTAACAGCCCACAACAGAAAACAGGAAATGGACTGTGTTTCTCCACCCCTTCTAACCGGAGGTCTCAAACGCTGTGTAAGCTTCCAGCGAAAGTCATCGGAAACACAGACATTCGTACCATTTGTCAATATTACAATAACACCGACAACAAGGTATTTGAATCAAGGGCAGTGAGAATGCCCATTTCTACTTTTACACCAAGTCTTGTTGAAACGCATGCTGCTGAATGTATAGCTCTGTCACCAATACTTGACTCTGTGAAGGTAGTTGATACTGTTAATCCTAATGATTCGTTATTTGTGGATGTGGCCACAATGCCTCGCACAGATTTGAATACTGTCAATAGATCACTCACTGATAGTTTATTATTGGGTATCGTTTTTACGGCACCAATAGATACGACGACTAATCAACATTCTGAACAAATTTCTCATCAGGCTGTAATTGATCTTGGAAATAACAGCTCTTGTCAGTTCTCTCACACTGTAAAACAAAATGTATCTGGTTCTCCCTATTTATTTGCAGACATTAATTAGTCACTCTAATTCAGAACCGGCTGTTAATTATTCTGCTCCAACTCCACGCAATGCGCGACCTAACGTGACAGGCATTGGGAAACCCGGCAGCTCCGAAATAACAAACAGGCTGTTGGAAATAACCCTAAACTCAATGAATCTGGCCATTCAATCAATGGCCAGATTCTTTGGGATGCTTGACTCGAAACTCATATTGCAAGCCGCGCAACTTGAGCAGGTTTTGCAGTGGCAGTATGACATCATGAACACAAATAGTTTTAAAACGGGTCAGTTCAGAATGTATGTAAAACTAATGTTATTGTGATGTCTTCAAGTACTCAAACTGATTTTTGTCCAAACCTCCTGACACCCTTAATTACTTCAAGATCAATGCCAGAGTCAGAATGTTTCTCACTCCTACATATTACTGATATTGTTCATGAGAAGCAGCCAAAAAGCACACTATCAACTCATGATAGCCAGTACGCTTAGTACTAAAAACAATTGTACCTCGCAAACCAAACAATGTATTAAAACAACAACGAACTCTCACAAAGGTGCAGTATTGGTTTCTAATGCCATATCCAAAAAATATCAGTTACAGGCACAAGCTCGTAAAGACAATGTCAAAAATAACATTGCCTCAAATATTTCATCATATGGTCCACTCGATGAGTTAGTGGAAGCAGCCGTTGCGTTGACTGATAATGGATCAGGGACTGGCTTGCCTGTGTCCTTACAAGATCAAATAAAATTAAAAAAAAAACAGGATGCTCCTGTGGGACTTCGCCACAAGTATTGGAAATACATAGAAAAGAGATTAGGCATACATGACCACTCAAGCGGCACACAAATATCTTACTCATTGTGATCCTGGTGCAAAATCACAACAGCAGGATAAATCCATTGACAAAATGGAAAGGGTCCAGAACTCATCACAATCTGTTGTAAAAGATTCCTGTGAATGCCCGGGACATCCACTTCTTCAAACATTACCTATATATAACCCCACTCAAGCCAGCCTTCAGGTTGGTGCAATGCATTCGGTTCCACCAATTAAAATAGAGGAGAAAAATGTGAATAACAAAGTTGAGAGCTCTAAGTTAATTTATACATTAGCACCAGAAATGTATTGTCTAATAGAAACAGCAATTACAAAATCCACTGAACTCAAAACTGTTGTAACTCCTAGTCCTAATAATACCAGACCTAATGTAGCTCAATCAAAACAACGTTAAACGGCCGGCTTTACATTCCCTACTCATTTCATGCCGTCCACTACCTAGCGCTCAATACGACCTGAATCTCAAATCAATTTTGACTATATTTTCGGAAATTCCCAAATTAGAAGACATCAACTCCATTGATATCCAGTTAGTTGAATTTGAACACGAACATACACTCTCCTCAGTGACATTTTGGATACATTCTAGAGTTGTTCTCAACACAATATGGCTGGCAAAAAAGCAATTACATGAACTAGGATTCATAATAGATGTTAACACCACTCTTCTCACAATTCCTTCTTCCAATTCTTTGTCCTCTGCTGTCAACCATGGGCAGAATACTACTAACAATGTAGAATTAGACTCAAGAGAAACTGTTGAAAAGCCCTGCTCTTATCACAATCAAAATATGCATTAACTAGGCCAGTCTGTAAATCGAATTCCAGTCTCTCTTATTAGTTAGAATACAAGAGGGTTCCATCATCTCATAAATAATCCCACTGCTGATATAGAGAAATTTGACATAACACCAATGTCGCACCTCAAAACACTTGTGTATAGGTGTGTTATAAAAGCTATATCACATCATATCATAGTCATGCTGCAAAAGATGTGGCTTACCACACCTCAGATTTGGGATAAGCATGATTTATATTTGAATCCAGCTCAGAAAGCTAGTCATGGAAGACTAACATCTGGATTATTATTGCTGTTAAACAAAATTAATTTCTCAAAACAGAAAATTTGATTTCTCTCAATCCTTTTTGCAGATGGTAAAACTCCATGCTGGCGGTACATCATACGCCTTGATAAACATATATTGTAACCCTGTCAGAATTTCTGATGATTCCTTCATGAGAGACTTGAATCGTTTAATGGACCTAATACGTCTTGACAAAACTATACCTAATGTAATCATAGCAGGAGACTTGAATCTGCATTGTCTGGGAACATCTCAGACTACTAGTAGAATGAGATTATGGGACCACTTTGTTGAATCTCAGAGTCTTCAAATGCTAAATGGAACTTGTATGCATCACATTTCCTAGTGCACCTCCTCAGAGGTACTCTGCCTTTCCTCTCCTTCCTGCAGAAGCTCATGGTATCCCAAGCTGTGGTTCTCTCTAGCTTGGACTATTGTAACAGCCTCTTTTTAAATCTACCTGCCTCTACTCTCCGCCCTCTGCAACTAATCCAGAACAGGACTGCGAGATGTGTCCTTGGCCTCAAGCCCTGGGATCGTATCGCTCCAGCTCTGAAATCTCTCCACTAGCTCCCAGTGGATGCAAGGATTAAATTCAAAACCCTCTGCATTGTCCACAAGGCTTTCTGGGGCCTGGGTCCAAAATTCCTTTAGCTATCCCTCCACAAATACCTCCCCTCTTGAGTTCTTCGCTCCTCTACTTCCAACTCACTCAGGGTCAGTCGTTTTTCAAAGAAACGAGCTGGGGGTAGATCTCTGTCTTCGGCTGGGGCCTCCCTCTGGAAAAGCCTCCCTGCCACTCTAAAACTTGAAGCGAACCATCTCCGGTTCCAGAAGCACCTCAAGACATTCCTCTTTTCTTCTGTCTTCGCTCGCCCTCTCCCCTGCTGATCTGTTCTCTCTTGGCACCGTGCACCTGGCCACCCTTTGTCCTCTGGGCCCAGGTACC
Source organism: Ambystoma mexicanum (assembly GCF_040938575.1). NCBI lineage: Eukaryota > Metazoa > Chordata > Amphibia > Caudata > Ambystomatidae > Ambystoma > Ambystoma mexicanum. The sequence continues at coordinate 464,794,871 of NC_090928.1, read as the reverse complement.
TGCTCATCCTGCCACCCTCCCGCACTGCCTCCAGGCCACCCCTTGCACTGGGGTCTGTATCTGTACCCATACATCCCCCCTTTTCTTCCTCCACTTATCAGACCTACCCTGTCTGCTGCCTTAAACCTAGCACTTGCAAATTGATGGCTGCACTACCACTGTTTGTTGCCTTTATTATTTATTTATTGTTATTTATCTGTTTCTCCTCTGCTTCGCACTCTCCACTTCTCCTCCCTTCCATGCACGTTTCCCCTCCCCCTCTCTCATGCACTTGCGCGTTCTCAATGTCAATGGGCCTAGTAAGATCACTGTTTTGTTCTCCCCTGCTCCCCTCCCTTGCCTTGTCGCGCTATGAAACACTTGTGTACGAGCGCGATAGAAATAAAATATCAATATCAATATCAATGGATGACATACCGCCACAACCTACATGGCAGAGAGGTAACACCTCAGCTATTATTTATTACATTTATGTGGATCAAGCCCTTATCACAGAAATTACTAAATTTGTATTAATATAACAGACCTGAGTGAAAAAAAGATGTTGTTACTGAGTTGGAATATAATGGAAACAGAGAATGGTCCTGGAGATAAATGTCCATCGAATCTTGTAACAGTTAATTTTGGCTGCAACAGGTTAAGATGGAATGAAACATCTCTGAAAAGATTTACCAATTTTATGCATTGGAATTACATAAAGTTAATGTGGGAGTACATCAAGAAATTATATATTATGATCTGATGCAAATGTTTCAATGTAAATCAAATGGACAGATGGTAACAAGAGCACCAATATTACATGTATTTAATAAGGATGTTCAAATAGAAAAAACAGTGTTTTTCGTTTAAAGAAACATCACGCTTTGAAACTTCCAATAGACATTAGAGGAGTTGTGTTAACACAATTGAAAACCAGAAACAAGAATTGGCTACGGAATCATAAGGCAGTCATATATCAAAATGATGGGTCTAGAATGTTGATTGTATTGGCAGGGAAAAATACAGCTCAAATTTGGGCCACTATTAATCAGTTGACATCAGGACACCAAATTGCTTTACAATCTAATAATGTAACAGAACAGGCATGGATTAACACTATTCAAACATATATTCAGCACCAGAAAACTCATGTTGCCTGAGCAGAATTCAAGCTGATGACAATTTCTTTTTAGATTTTGACAAAGAGGATATATTATATTATATTATATTATATTATATTATATTATATTATATTATATTATATTATATTATATTATATTATATTATATTATATAAATAAGGCAAGTCAATCGAGGGCTCCTGGGCCTGATGGGCTTTCAAATTACACCCTAAAACAATATCCTGAAATATGATCTGAAATATTATATAACATGTTTAGTAACATCAATTGTACACAAAGCTTGCCTCAATCATAGAAACGCTCTATTATTCTGCCAGTCTATAAGAAAGGTAATAGATGTGAACCAGCAAGTTATAGGCCTATTGCCCTCCTGGACGCCCCTGGGAACATTTTTAATCGTATTGTTCTCAGGGATTTGAACAAGTGGGCCACTGATCTATGAAAGAAAGCTCCCTTTCAAGCAGGATTTGTGTCTGGTCTAGGGACTTCTCCAAAGATTGTTACATTGAAAATGTAAAAATCTCACTGTGCCCCCGGAACCAGCCATTGTACTTGGCATTTATTGATTTCCGGGTAGCCTTTGATTCCATTGATCATCAATGACATTATAAAAAATTGTCATGGTATGAATGTCCACCTTCTTTAATTTCCATAATTAAGCACTTACACACTAACACAAGTAACGCAAGTAAGACTGACAGTGGAAGGTTTACTCTCTGCATTAATTGTTACAGAGTGAGGCCTCAAACAGGGCTGTATTTTGGCCTCTTTTCTATTCAATTTGTTCTATTCAATTTGTTCATTTTAGATCTGGGTGAATCGTTTTCAACAATTGTAAGTAATTGGGTGTGCAATGTATAGCCTGGATGTTATATGCGGACGATCTCGTCTTATTATCGCAAACTCCTAGTGGACTCCAAAACTTGCTAGACAAATTGTCCACATATTCATTGGCAAATAATCCAATTATCAATCTGGAAAAGACATAGGTGGTGGTCTGTCGTAAAAATAACAATACTTATCACAGAAAATACAAGTGGTATTTGCAAAATGTTGAATTAATGAATGTGCCTGAGTATAAATATCTAGACATGACAATTTATAACACGCTGTCTGAAACTGCATACATAGTTACTTTGGATCTTAAACTGCACACTTTGAAATCACAGGCAAAGATATTGGTGTTTAAATATGGTACGTTCTCATATAGCCATGTTATGATGTTTTAACAGGCAAAGTGGTGCCAATTTTATTGTATGGTGCTGAAACTAAGTCCCTGATGAAGCGGAAAATTTGGCATATATATGAAGCTCAATTCTGGAAAGCTGTGCTAAAATTACCAAAATGCGCCCCGCTCCCAATGATCCAGTTTGAATTGGGCTTAGTATCACTCTTTGTGCAACTAATATGGAAAATATGTAGCTTATTTCGAAAATGTTTATTAGGTCTGGCTAACAATAACATTCTAAGCGCGGTGGCACACCATCTTGTTGCTTCGGATCAGGTTTTTCCACACAAATGGAGAAGCTGTGTACTGGATATGTTATCTGATGCATTGATAACTCCAGAAATCTTGTTAAGAAATCTGGATCGAGCCAAGTTGAAACTATACCAAAATGACTGGATTTGCAACAGGGCAAAATGTAGTACATATAAAGATTTTAATGTACAGCTATTTGGATCAAAAAAACTTCGAGTTATGGCTGCCTAATGAGTTAGACTATTGCCGATTCTGTCACAACACAATCTGTCAAGAAACATTGCAGCTTTTGATATTGGTTTGTCCGGCTTTAACTTTGATGAGACAATCCTATTTCAGTAAATTGCTTTGTTCGTACATGCCAATGAATGTAGATGAGATTTGGCATAGGATTTTCACGAGCATGAAACTTGTGATTAGGGTTGTAATAATACATTACCTGGATTTCATTCTGTTGTTGGACAATACTAAAACTAAGTAGTAACTCAAATGGTATACCTGATAATTCGGAATTTTAATTTAGAACATATGAATACTGCTCTAATCATTATACGATTTATGATTTTATGGATCACTTTAGGAGATAACACTGGAAATCAAGTTATCATGAAATAAACACGTTTTGTAAATTGTATAACTGTAATTGTATAGTTGAACACTATTGTATAATTGAACATAATTGAAATTGATTGATAATGTTTACACTATTTTTGTATTGTATTTAAAAGGTTGATTTTATCAGCCAACCAAATAAAAAAACAAAAAAAAGAAAAAAGATAAACAATGTGTGAGAGATGGGATCACATATCACCTCTGGCAATACTGTTTTTAATTGCCTTTTGTTTCTTTTGTTAATTATGTTATTGCTTTTATTTATCCATTGACAAATGAGACAAAAATATACCAAAGGCATCATGGGACGGAAGCTTTTGATCAGTTGCGGAAGGAGCCCTTTTTAGTTACCTTTGCAGAAAGTGCTCCAGAAGCTGACCCGTCATGAGCCCTAAAATGACGTGTTAGAGTTACCTAGGTTGGAGCTGCAAAACACTCTTGCAGTGTGTGCGGGCCAAAGCTGATGTCACCTTAACAATGCTGGTTAGGCACAGGCTAACAGCCCCTTAACATCCAATGCCATTTTTTAGTTCCCAGTCCAGAGTTACATATTTTATTTATGCTAGGCTATGTGTGCATTGTTCATATGGCTTTTGATCTGTGTGTAGTTTTTTTATTTAGTTTACTTGTGTTCCTTATTTAGCAAACGGCTGCAGGCAGGGCCAGTCTTTGCATCAGGCAGTGCAACAGCTGCCTGAGGTGCCAGTCTCTAGGGGGCACCAGCAGTACGACTCCAACAACACCATTGTGATCGTCATCATGAATGATGCAACATTTAATGATTGATATTTGGTAATAGAGTAAAGTGCTGGTACCTTAAATCATCAGACTCACTGTCACTCGCCCAGTCTGAGCAGCATTTCTGTCACTGAAGTGGCGTGGGCCAAGCCAGGCTAGCTCCTCCTGGGGTCTCTGCAAGCAAGCCTCAGAATGCAGGCCTTAAAAACAACATCACTAGAGGGGCTCCCACAATCCTTTCCAATTTTGTAAAACTTGGGGTTTCACCCTAAGTAACCAAGGGTAATCCAGACGTGGACCCCTTGCTCACTGTTCCTTAGAGAGGTTCAGCTTCACCTCAATGAGGAGGCCCACCAAGAATGCAACACGTGTCTGGTGTTGCTGATGGTGATCCTGTTCAGAGGAGCATTGCCTAGCATTTCAGTGCTGGACTGCCCTTGTGGGTGGGACAAAGACTGATATGCACATGGATATGTCTCCTCTGTGAAGGGTGCAGTGAGCTAACACATAGTTGTAGACCCTCCTGGGTGGAAGTAATTCCATAGAACAGGGTATTTGACCCATGCTCGTTCTCAGTAGAGGTTCTCGCACACTCCTTTCCAATTTTAAAAGCAAAATGGGTTGCTTATCGGTTCCCGGACCTGGCCCGATCACAAGAGCCTGCTCCTCTGCGCATGTGCACAGACAGTCAGAGTTGGGATGATTGATTGGATACAGACGGCACCTGCAAAGTTGCACCTGAGTTACTGATACAGCAAGGTAAGGTTGGAGACGGGTTAGGTTACTGACCTCAGAAGCAACAAATATTTAGAAGGCGACCATTGACATTTCTGTCCACATCTCTATCTGTGTTGCCACTGAAAGACAAGGCACTCACATTTTTGGTTCGAGAAATCTGACAACTAGTAGGCTCCTAATTGCTTTTAATACTTTAGTAAGAATGGTTAGCTCCACCTTGTCCTCTCCTCGCCCCCATCGCTCCCTCTCCCTCCTTCCAACCGCCCGCCTCGAGTGAATCGATTTTCTGTGAAATAACCAAAAATAAAATAGCTATTTAGAAATGAGCAGATTTTTTCTTAATCAAAAAACCAAAAATTACTCTTGTGTTTTTGCTCCCTATTTTTATAATGCAGGGGGAAACGAAATTTGACCCACAAAATTCTATTATTTCTACTTAGGTCATTTTGTTTTCGATTTTTTCTACAGATACCAAGTGAATGAAGAAGAGCTCAGGCCAGGCAAATATCCCCAATCAGCTTTATTGAAAGTGGACTGTCATATAATCTGTCACAGGGACCAGCATGTGGTTGATTCTCAGCGAGTGCAATAACGGCAGGATGGCATGTGCAGGCCTTATTTGAAATCAGTTTATCTAGGGTCTGACTTGAAGCTGAAGAGAGGTCATTAGTTAAACACTTCATTAGCCGTGGCTGATATACCCACTGCCTGCTCCCTGCGTCTGTTCAATGACAGAGCTTAAAAAACTGTTAAACTTCTTTTGCAGAGGTGGAGGGTTTGCTAATGAGACGTTTTGGGCTGTAAGTCATGACGGCCAGACTCTACTCACCCTTATCGAAGCCTACCCAAACAGAGAACTTATATCTTGAAAGGCCAATTGTGAGGTTCCTTTCATCTCTCAGAATCTTAAGAAAACACACCAAACCCCATGACCCCTCTCCCCGCCCGTATCCTAGTAATACAATTCAGACTCCAGTGATCACACCTCTTCCGTTCATCATGTTTGTTAAGAGGAACAGAGCCATAGATGGACAGAAGAGGACACAGCCACAGTGGGCACTTAACAAATGCCTGGTTCTTACTAATGTAAAACTTTATTGTTTGCAACTCACCTGCATCCTGCATTCATATGCATACATTTTTAGGCAATTGAAATTGTGATGGGGGTGTTAGTACTTGTATGTCAGTAGAGTGACATACAGGTTAGGGGCAGGAGACAATTCATTCTCACAGTAGTGCTTAAGTATATGGTTTCAAAGGTGAAGGAGAAAGTTAACTGCTTGTAACATTGATTTTGCACTAGAATAGTCTCATTGGAATGTGTATTTGCCAATTTATTGCAACCTAAAGGTTTTGAACATCCAGCATTCCAGGTCAAACATCTTTGGTTCGTCCAGCAAACCAGGAATAAACTTTGTTTTGATTTGAGTTCATTACCAATAAATAGAGCCATACAGGCGGAAAATATATTCCTGCATGGTCCCCTCTTTTTTTAGCGCAAAACAAAATCCAGTTGGAGAGCGCAGCAAGCGGAGGATGACATCTCCTTCAGTTTACTTAGTTCAAAAAGGTGACCTAGGGAAATCACCAATGCCCCTGCTACTGCAGCATATCCAATCCTTCTGAAACTTAGCTCTACTTTCAAATCCAATCCAATAACACAAGTGCAAGCGCACTCCTTTTTAGGTTCCCTACTGTCTGTGTGCACATAGCAAGAGGAAGCACAGGATGCAGTGACAGCAATAGCATAAAACATATTCCCTTGAGAAACAGAAGTTGGGCGATTACAATAGCAAGGGGGCATCGGATATAGGGCAACATGTGAAGTCCAAACCAAAATGATAACAGAACTTTGAGGAAGCTGTGAGGAGAAGTTCTGTTACATCACTTTCACTTATATAACAGCCTTGTTTCATTGGTATTGATTTGTAACAATTTGTGTGGGTCTGGTCGATGTTCACTTAAACATCTAGGGTTCCGAGAAACCATGCCCAATTGCATTGTATAAATGTTAAAACATTAGAGCAGGATCTTTCTTAGCTATATGGACTTCGGTGTGTAACCCCTTCCCTATGTACATGCCCCATTGCACGATAGCGGGTGAAGGCTTAGAGCTGAACAGAGATGAGCAGCTGCATTCCATTATCCTGCATGGTCTTTTCTTGGTATAAACACAGTTTTGTCCGCCCCAAAAAACTCATGACTCCTTTTAAAACAGTATCTGCTGAGTAAGACAGGTAGACAGTAAGCTCGAGTGAGGGCAGTGACACATGGGGATGAATGCCACATAAGGCTGTTTTAAAAGTGCTGCCAAAAGGCACTAGTGACCTTTCCAATAGCACTCGGAACGCCAGCTTTTAGAATGAATGCTTGGAACACATGGCACAGCCCAGGGTGGTAACACATTCATACACTATTTGCATAATGTAAACGTTTATATATTCGGTTGGTTTATAATGTGCTTTATGTATGTTTCATTTCATCACTTTAAAGCTGCATTAACACACATTTGTCAGCAAGTGCTCAGAAGAAGTGGGCTCAAGTGTCTGAAGTGAAAACTGGGCTTACATTTCAGATTCACCTCCTAACTGACTTCTGTGATACTGGACCGATTCATTCATCTCATTGTGCTGTGTATGCCAAAATTGTGATGTCATGCATGGGTTGTGTGTTGAAGTGGGAAAATGGAAAACCAGGCTCCCATCTCCCCCCTCTCGCGCCTGGCCTAAAGGTTCACGGCCCAAGCACCCGCCACGAGAAGAGTTTGCTCACCTACCAGACGACCAAATACCCTGGTACAGGAACATACGGATGTGTCCATCTGCCTGCCCAGCAGCCCGCCCTGCCCATGCCGATGCCTGCGGCATGGATCAACTAGACTAAAACCTATAAGTCGTTAGAGATGCCATGACGACCTAGCCAACGGAGAGCACACCTGTGCCAATATACACACTGGACACTCCCGCACCGATTTACACGAAGCATATACTCAGTTCTATGACGTAGGCGACAGACATACTCACGGACGTGCATCTTTATTATTTTCCACATAGGCTCTCAAAATGCAGAAACGCAAGACGCACCATGAACTCATCTAAAGAACTTGCTTACGCTTCTTCTAAACCTAGGTGCCATAATGAGAATTATAACGAAGACACGATACTGGTCATAAGATAATATGAGACTATAACCTAAAGCGCCTGTGCACCAAACGGTTCCACCTATACACCAGGCCTAAGTAGGCCGCAAGCAAGAGCTCCCATGAACATTAACAGAACAAGAGTCAGGTTGCTGATCCTGCAGAATGAGCCTGGCGAAAGCAGACAGCCAAGGTCGTAATGTTGCAAACCCACATTCAAAAGCAGACCATCAAGGGCACGATGTTGCAACCTCGCACGCCGTGCACCAACATCAAAGTCGCACCTGTAAATTAAACCAGGCACACAGTGGAAAAACAATATTAATTGTGCAGAATTCTGCCTCAAACACGGTCCCACCTCACGTGACCAAGCCGAACCTGACAAGATGCCAAGCCCAGGAGGAAGGAGGCGTCTGGATCCCTCGTTACAAGACACTGGCAGATACACTTGAAAGGATCAATGGACATCTGCGACAGTGGGAGTAATCGGCCGTCCAGCTCATGAATAAGTCTTCACATTGTCTGCATGTACCCATAGTGAAACATTGTTGCAAATTGCAGGTACACCGAGAGCTGGGAACAGCGATGGTCCCAGGCTGGGAAGCTCACGGGCGCACCAATCAGAACATGGGGCTCTTATCACTGACGCCATTAATATTAACCAATCATTAGGAGTCTTCATGTAACAATTCTCATGTATCTAATTGTAGGGACAACCCAGATATATCACCTGACTAACCCTTGTCCACTAATATTGTTCTCTATACGTATGCTATACTAACTCTACCACTCGAGCAACCAATTAAGAGTGGCGATAGGTTTTTTGTCAACTTTCGAAGTGACGCAAGTAGCGCGTCATACTACAGTAAAAAGGGCCTGCGAGCCCCACGATTGTGTGCGTGTCAGGTCAGACGCGTATGATCCTTGACCCATCCCTGCCGTTTGTGTTTAATAAACAGCAGAGTCACCTTGCTTCTTGTGCGTGTCTCATACTCTATCTCTTTTGGGATATACGGGAGGAGTTGGGGCCTCCCTGCCCGGAGGTCTGCGGACGGCCCGGCCGACTTCGGCAGAATTTCCCCCCGACAAGTTGGAGGCACTGCTGAGATTAGTTTAAGATCGGCATTTTTATTTTTTTTACTTTTTCCAAGCACTCCAGTTGCGAGGAGGCCCGGCGGCGCGGCCCCTCTGCCTTCGCCCCCTTCTTAGGACTACAGGACCATCGCGGAACTGCGAGAAGACCGGACAGCGCAATCCGGATATTGGCCCTCGGGAGCCGGTTGAGAAGTATCCCGCCCGCGGTTGGCGAGTGTCCAGACGTGGTCCAGACGAGGGGAGGTGGCGAGCCGCTTGGAGGGGTGCACGCAGTCGAGCGGCCCCGCATCAAGAGAACTTGGTGAGCATGCTACGCACAACAAACAATGTGAAATTGTGAGGGAGGGAGGAGGAATTAAATACGGGAGGTGGGAGGTGTTGCACAGGTGAACGGCGAAGGTTTGAGAATTTAGTGTTAGAAATAGAATGAATGGTAGTTGAACAAGCGCGAGAGCAGTTGGCTATGTAACGCGAGAGACGGGGCGGAGCACGAAAACATCACGTGCGGCCGCTCGTAGAACATGATTGGCCTAGGTCGCGACTACGTGTAAGGGTGTGTGTGTGTGTGGTTTCCTACAATTTGGCATTTATTGATCAATGAGTAGATGAGGATCCCTATTGTTCGAGCAAGACACCCGATAGGTAGATGACGTTTCCCTGTAGGCGGTAGCTAGTTAGTTGCCCAATACGGAAGATAATTGGCTGGTTAAGCCCTCCTGTCGAGGGGCGTATCACACGCGAGGCGACGCAGTGTGCGCAGTCCGATTATATTGTTGATTTGATTACCTTGTTCCAGGAGTGACGGGAAGACAGCTGTGGGGTTAACGGGGGTAGATTGCAGGTGTATTTTGGATTTAAAGAATATACGAAGAACTTACCAGTAGCTCTACGAGATCGGTGACGTCACCAGTAGGGTTTTCATAGGATATCACAAGCACGAGGCATTTTGGTTTTGAGAGTGGTGGGGAAGGGAACTGTGGTAAGGGAGTGGAAACGGAGATAAACGATAAACGAGTTGATCAAGGAAAGGCGAAACGGGGAACGTGGCTGCGCACGGAGAACGCCGGCCATGGCAGGTGTAGAAGGGGGAGGAGCACGTGGAAACAGGACGATTGTATAAGAACGCAATAAAGGGTACGCAGCCGCAGGGGGCTACGTACGCCTTGGCCGCAGGGGGCCGTAAGGGTGTTGTATAAAGGAAGAAAAGGTAGAGGAAAATCTACAGATGTAACATACTATATTTTTATAATTTTTCTTAAGCGGACTATCGCAAGCCCCCAAACTTACGGGGCCAGGTAATAATATAAGGCTGTATATTGTAAACTACTAGTGGGATAAACTGATACCAAATTAGGGGAGGGTAGCAAGTGGAGCGCTACTATGTCATACGGAACAGGATCGGGAGGGTGGGGGAACACCCTCACCACGCCACTACAATACATATGCACAACACTGCCACCCCATAGGGAGAAACTGATTAAGTATAGCATAGAATGGACCCAGGGGACGGATAACAAAATGCTGACACCGTGGCCGCCTAATGGTAGCTTCGATCCATATGTCCAGCATTCATTATTAAACCATCTGCACAATACATATAAAGGGAAGAAGTTGGCAAACCACGTGGAGGTGTTTAACTTATGGAGGATGTTCCAGGGGTCCCGACCAGGACCAAATGGAATATTCACTATGGGGGAAATACCAGAAGAAACAGAGATTAAGGAGGAAGGAGAGGATGGGACACAGGGGAATGAGTACCCAAAGAACACGGGAAACAGAGGTGAGGGAGGAGAAAAGAATAATAAAGCAGATGAAATAAAAAAGGAACCGAGCAATGATATACCCATAGCAACGGGAGTAAAAACAGAGGGAAGGGGGTTGTACCCTTTAAGGGAATTGGGAGAAATAGAAAGAGGACAGTTAAGGGCAGCTGAGGGATACTCAAATCCGGCATACAGTCCTCCACCATATGTGGCTCACAGGAAAATGTCAGCAGGGGAGGGGAGGACTGGAGAAGACCAGACTGTGGAAATAGGAAATGATGAATGGGTAGCTGCACAGATATTATTAAAATTACGAGGTTCATTAACAGGAGAAGAGAAGGAGGTAGTAAAGAAAACAGACGAGGATAATGCCAGAGAGAATGAATTGAGGGGGGAAGAGCTGTTAAGACAAAAAGAAGCGGTTTTGGAGGAACGATTAGCAAAATTAAGGGATGAACAGAATGAATTGATCAAGCAGCTTGAGAGGGAGGAGAGAGAGAGAGTGAGGAAAAGGAGAGAAGGTAAGAACGAATTGGAACAAATAAGGGAACGAACTGAGGAGCAAAGGAGAGAAGCTGACAGGGTAAAAGCAGCAGCAGAAAGGGTATCAAGAGTAGTACTGCGGGAAAAGAAAAGGGAAGAAGAAGAAAAAGAAAAAGAAATGGCAATATATCAGAATCAACTAAGAAATACGAAGAAGGGAGGGTGATGGAGAATATAGTAGAAAAAGAAAGGGAGAAATGGGAAAGGAAGAAAGAGGATGAAAGAATATTAGAACAAATGAGAAGTGAAGTGATGGAGGAATTGAAAAGGAAAAGGGAGGAAACTAGTAAGGAGATGGAGGAAAGGTATGAAGGAGAAAGAGGGGATAGGGGAAAGGAGAGTGGAGCATGGAGGGATGTATATGATGACACAGAAGTAGCAACAACATCAGCACAGAGGGGAGCGGTTGATAAAGGAGAAAGAGGAGAACTGGACCTAATAGATTTACATACAGTAACGATCAAGGGGAAAAAGACAGAGTGGGGGTGCCGTTTATGACTAGCTTTTGTAGTGAGGAAGAGGAAGCGGAAAATGAAGGAAGAAACAGCGAAAGGGAAAGCTTAGATAAACTATGCATCACCCGGACCATCCTAGACTCACCATGGATCAGTAGGAGAAAGGGTGAGATGGAGAGAAGTGAGGAGGGAAAGAAAGGAATAGAGGAAAGACAGGCACATGAGGACGCAACATCCCCATCACCATCATCCCCATCACGCCCTCCCCTATCGCACCCTACATGCTCAACCACCTCACGTTCGTTACGCAAAATAAAACTAGCGCCCTTCACCAACGAACTGACACCCTATACATGGCGGCTTAGAGACCTCCCTAGTCGGAGGCAGGAAAGAGGTATACACATGCCCACATTAAATACAGAGGAAGATGGAAGAAGGGGAAAAGATGGAGAAGAAAGAGGTATGAGCAGGGGAAATACAAACGAAAGTGAAAATGTTGAAGAAAGGGAAGAGGAGGAAGGGTTTGAGGACTCAATATTATGGAATACAAAGGGTGAAACAAGACATAATTTAATGCCACTTTTGGAGAGAGGGGGGTTAGACCACAGTATGTTCCTTGGAAGCATACCGATAAAGAAAATATAAAATGTAGGCTCCCATCATTAAGTGGAGGTGCGGGTAAATGGATATATGAAATGGAAAAACACACCGCAGGACAGAAGCTGGCAGTAGGAGATGTAAAGGGCCTTTTAATATCAATATTAGGGGATAGAGCGGATGACATCTGGAAGAGAGCGGGATTTCATGGGGTAACAATAACAAATACATCGCACGATGGGGCACCATTCGCAAACTGCAGACATGCACTATGGCAGGCACTGAGGTTACAGTACCCAGACACATCAGATATAGGAGCAATTACATCCCGCAAGATGCATGAGAATGAAGATCCTGTTGATTATATCCAGGAAATCCAAGAGAAGTGGCGCATGGAAACTAGAGAACAATGGGATAAAACACCAGCAATATTTTACCATATACTGGTGCAAGGTCTCCCAGAAGGAGTTCAGAAACAACTAAAGAAAGTAGTGGGAATGGAAGCAAAACCATGGCCCGAAATACAACTGACTATAGTGCATCATTGTAGGACATGGCAAGGAAAAAATGAAACAAAAGGAAGAGGACAGGAAAACGGAAGAGGCTAAATTAGTACAGAAAAAGCTTACTAAATACACAATGGAAGGGGCACTAATAACTACACCTACAACAATGACCCAAAGCCCCACACAAGTAGTGGCTGCACAAGATTCCTCCCAAATACCACCTTTACAGACTACAACACAACAGGTGCCGCCACTCCAACCATAAACGCCCAACATGGGAGGAGGATACCCAATGCAAGGAGCTGGGTATTATAATTATAACAGGGGGAGAGGAGGAATTATGAGAGGGAGAGGGTACGGATATGGCACCCAACCGCAGGTGGGAGGATTTAGAAATTCCTACCCCTTAGGGCAACCAGTATACCAGGACAACACAGGGAGCTTTCCATGGCAGAATAGGGAACCACCAGTGTGTTGGAGCTGTGGACTATTGGGGCACATGTCACGCACGTGTAGAGTTAGACCAGGAACACCATCATGGAATGATCAGGGACAATCAAGGCCCTCACAGGTACAGCAGGGCATACCACAACAGCAAATGTTGCAACAAGGAAATGAACAACAACAACAATTAACACAACAACAGCCCCAAACACTGCCACAACAACAGGTAGCGATGACACAACAACCACAAATACCACAAACACAACTGGGTAGGGTGACGGTTTTGGGACATAACCCTTATACCGGAAATGGCCAGTCATTGTACCCCCAATAGGACAGCCCACAGACGGCCTTGGTGTGTCCCATCCTGTCAGTAACACCTAATAGTGCGGAGGAACCACGCATAGAGGTGACGATAGGTGACAAAAAATTATCATTCCTTGTTGACACCGGGGCGACCCGGTCTTGCATAAAGGAAGGTAAATTTAAGATGTCAGGCGAGACCATGAACACCCAAGGATTCTCTGGGGCTAGAGGGTTGGTTCCCTTTACTGATAACATTCCCTTATCTATTGGAGATTACGATCTGTCAGTTCCACTTTTATATTATAGTGCCTCACCAGTAAATATACTGGGGAGAGATATAATGAATAGGTTGAATATGACTATCTCCTTCACCGAGGACGGCATAATTTGCTCTACTCCGGGGATTAACATGCTCACGGCACGACAGATTATGCAAGCATACTGTGGACAGACAGCAATTAGGGCGGAGCCAGTAGATGGTGAGCTCTTCCAGTATGGAACGGACATGGCAATTGTATGGATGCCAGGGATAGAAGGGAAAATATGGAGAAGGCCAGCAGCCTATCTGTTCAGACCAGAAACACCTGTTAATGAGCCAGAAGGGAAGGTGGTTTAAATGGATATTGAAAGCATTATTGCAACAGCTGATAATATTGCTGTACATGCCCAAGACAGAGAAGGAAGAGCATGGAGGGCAGTGATAGCATTAGCAGAAGGATGTAGGCTCACCCATGTGTCAGATGAGGAGCTGTTTTCAGATGAAAAGGAGGAAGGTGAAATGGTGTATATGATGAGTGTGGAAATATGGCTAAGAGTGGCCTACAAACAAGTAGCACAGAAAATTGCAATGGCACTTGAGGCACCCGCATGCACACCGGTCCCTTTCTTTAAGGACGATATGTCAAAAGTACCCAAATCATTGTGGACTACTGGCTCCTATGACGTGGGCTGCATAAAAAGTATAGGGGGAGTAAAAATAAAATTGAAAAAAGGTGCAATACTCCCCAGAGTAAAACAGTACCCACTATCAAAAGAGGCAGATGAGGGCATATATGAAACCATAACGGCCCTTATAAATAATGGTATATTGGTCCCCTCGGAATCACCATGTAATACGGCTGTGTACCCAGTGCGCAAGGCTAAAGGGGGGTCTTGGCGCTTCATACAGGATCTCAGGCCCTTGAACAATATAGTAGAAGCGGAATATCCCGTAGCTGCAAACCCGGCCACAATATTGTGTGGCATTCCAGCAGAAGCATCACGATTTGCAGTGATCGACCTTAAAAATGCTTTTTTCTCAATACCATTACACCCAGACTCACAAGATCTGACGAGCTTCACTTACAGAAATGCTAAATGGAAACACACCAGATTGCCACAAGAGTATTGTGAATCACCTTCAATTTTCAATAGAGTAATACAGATGGATTTGGGTAATATTGAAGTAGAAAGCACGGTGTTGCAGTATGTGGATGATATAATAATTTGCAGTAAAAACGAATTGGCTGACAAAGGTTACAAGGTAGACATGGAGAAAATACAGTACTGTCAAGAACAGGTACTTTATATTGGTCAGCTTATATCCCAACATGGAAGAAAGATCGCACCACAGAGAGCACAAGCTATATCGACTACTCCAAGGCCACAAACTGTAAGGGAACTGCAGCAGTTCCTGGGGCTCTGCAACTACTGTAGAGCCTGGGTATTTGATTACAGTTCGTACATAGGACCTCTGCTTGAGGCGTTACGAGAAGCTAATAAAGGGGAGAAAAAACTGGGGTGGACGATGGAAATGAAAGAAGCTTTTGATGAATTAAAAGATGCGATATCAACTGCTCCAGTACTGGCATCCCCATACTATGAGCGGCAATTTTTTATATTTTCACATTGCGACTCAGCAGTAATGAAAGCAGTGTTGGCTCAGAAAACAAGCATGGGCTACAAACCAGTAGCATTTTACAGTGGCCACTTAGATCCTGTAATGTTAGGTCACTTCCCCTGCGAACAAGGTCTCGCCGCAGCTGCTTTTGCGGTAGAAAAAGCATCAGCAATCACCATGGGGTGCCCAACTACACTATTTGTGGAACATGCACTTTTTGCGATATTAAATAAACCTTAATCCACCCTAACCACGCAAAGAGCATCAGGTTATGAGATCATTCTATCCAGAGCCGAACTATCAATTGTTAGATGCAGCACGGTCAACCCTGCAAGGTTCCTAGCAGAAGTAATTGAGGAGGGAGATTATGCCCATGACTGTACACAAATGACTGAAATGTACTCATGTACTAGAAAAGTTGAGGAAAACGCACTAGAGGGGGGTGAGCTCTTATTTATTGATGGGTCATCAACTATCGATCAGAGGGATGGTGTGAGGAGAACTGGGGCTGCGGTGGTAAAAATGATGGAGGTACCAGTGTGTGTGGCAATGAAATGTGTACAATTACCACAGCATTACTCCGCTCAAGCAGCTGAACTGGTCGCACTGATCTTGGCGTTGAAGGAAAGCTTTGACAAACTGGTGACCATATATTCCGACAGCGCATATGTTACATCCACTGTCCACTCAGGGCTGTCGAAATGGAGAAGAAGAGGGTTTAGGAGAGCTGATGGCACTCCAGTGCAACATGCCCTCTTATTGGCTGAACTAATTGAAGTAATTAATGACCCCCAAGAATTAGCTTTAGTGAAATGCACCGCACACACCAATGGTGAAGACCACGTCTCGAAGGGAAAAGCAGCAGCGGACGCACATGCGAAGTATGCTGCATACTTTGGTGAGATATGGAACCCCCCAGAGTCACAGAGAGGGAGAGGAAGGGGAATTGCTAAGGAGATGTTGATAAGAGAAGGGTACACCCATCTCCCAGCCACACAGATTATGGAGTTACAAGCGGCTGCACCAATGGCCGAAAAAGAAATATGGGTAAAAAGAGGGTGTACAATGTCACCAACCGACGCACTATGGCGCCAGGGTGGCACTGGAAAGGTTGTAATGCCATTGGCACTTTTGAACACCGCCCTGAACCAACTACATCATCCAGCCCACACAGGCAAGGAAGTAATTGCAGCACGAATTAGGGAAGACTGGTTCTGCCCCGAGTTAAATTTGCATGTGTCAAATTTTATCAGTAATTGTCTCACATGTAAACAGTTTACGGCCGGCCACACCCTAAAGGTGATAAGAGGTACTATACCCCGGCCAGAGGGACCTTTCCGGCATCTCCATATTGACTATGTTGATATGATCAATATATGTCAAGGAAATAGGTATATGATTGTAGTAGTATGCCCATTTCTAGGTGGATTGAGGCAGGGCCCTGTTCACACCCAGATGCATTTAGAGCAGCCAAATTCCTAGTGAGGGAGGTCTTCCCCAGGTGGGGAGTATGCGAGGTGTTAAGGTCAGACAATGGACCACATTTCGCAAACGAGATGTTTCAGCACATTACATCACTGCTGAACAGTCAACATAAATTTGCATGTGCATACCACCCACAGGCCAACGGTGTATGTGAACGACTGAATGGCCTATTAAAGGAGGCAATTGCAAAGATACAACAAACAACAAAGAGGAGTTGGTTATATTGTCTTCCATTAGCTTTATTTGAGCTAAGGAATAGGCCAGGGTCCCACCACCACCTCACTCCCCATGAGGTGGTTACCGGACGTCAAACGCGCCTTCCCCTAACGCCAACGTCAAGAGCATTTACCGACGACGAGAGTACTGCAAGTGTTCTGTGTGATGAAATGTACCAATATGTGTCTTCTTTGATTACTAGTGTAGTGTTTGTGTCTCAACAGCTCGAGCGCACACGTGGCGGGTCTAATAGAAGCCAACAAGAAGATGCGGATAAAGAACTGGAAAAGGAAGGACTGTGTAAGATTGCTAAAGGTGACCACGTACTGCTTCGCAACTTCAATAGGAAATGGAATGACCCACGTTTTACTGGTCCCCATCTGGTAGAGGGGGTATCAACAAGAGCAGTAAAACTACAAGACAAGCGTGCCTGGAACCACCTACACGACATAAAGATCTACAGACAACAGACCCGCCCCAGCGCCACCGACAGGTCCATTGAGAGAACAGCGACAACATCGACAACGGAAGAAGAAAGTCCTACCACAGCCAGCGGCCCAAGTATTCCCATACCTTGTCACTCCCCAGAATCCCCAGAGACAATAACTGAAGAAGGAAGGGGTGATCCCCATACAGCCCACCCCATGATCACACGCTCAAAGAGCAAATGCCAGGCCCACCAGTTGAACACAAAAACCCCCTGCCCATCATCCACTGACCCCTGTCCCCATTACAGTAGTAACTGAACTGAAGGACATTGTCTTGCACAAATACACGTGAATGCTCTCTTTTCTTTTCTCTCACACATGCAGGAATCGCGTATTATTGTATTGCTAAGAAAGTAGATAACTAACAAATTCACTGCCCAGGAGTAGATGGTACCCTCAGACGATAACTACCCAGAAGAATTGTCACACCAATTTGTATATGAAATAAAAAGGCCAACGTACCTGAAACGGAAAAGGGTACGTGTCTACTACACAGCGTTCCTTTTGGCCATAGAATATTCGATGCCCCACCTCCACCCATACTTACCTGCCCTAAGAGATAGATCGCTTAGAGTAGCGTGGGAACTCTTCGCCTGGGCACTGAATGACTATTTGATAGGGAGAGCTTAAACAACAACTAACATTTAATAACCAGCATATTGAGAATTTTCAGGCGGGCAACTGTAACGTCGCAAGAATACGCTGCCGGACTGCAGCAAGGTAAGAGCAAAATTCCGGTGAAATTAGCGTATGTAATAAAAGTAATAGGGATTTTGGTAATCACCGGGTTCGTAGCTGCCTCTGTATGGCAGTACAGCTGTGCTATCAATATTATTGCTGTACCCAAACCTAACACACCCCCATCCCCAGCTGCAACAGGTGTTACGTCAGGTGATATTAGTAAAATTGCGCACAAGCAAAATAGAGTTCAGCGCAGCACATACTCAGATAATAAAGGTATTGACAATTATATACAAGATTCAGCACACGTCTCAAACAACATATGGTATCAACACATGACCCGCATTGGTAAGCAGACAACAGAAGACAGCTGCTACGTTTGCTCATTAATACCATATGCCATGAGTGCTTCTCGAACATTTGTTGCCACAGAGATAGACGAGAAAACAGCACGATGCATAATATACTTGGCACTGTTCCAAACGAAAGGAAGATTTCAAGGGACAGTGGTGCATATGACGTGGAAAACACGAGACTCATACCCATACGAAAACAACTTCCTCAAGACTCTATTTGAGTTACCACAAGAGCAGTTTACATGCTGAAGCATTCAGATACATAAAAAGTGGTCCTGCCAAAGGAGAACCAAAGAAAGTAACACTGCAGTATTTATCATGTGATTGGTACGCCACTGAAGTTCCTGGTAAACTAGGATGCTGGGAGAGGCCACTGGTGACGATAACGGGGAAAGTGTACTTGGACAACAAATGGGAGATAGGAGTGGTTGGCAGCAACATGGTAACAAAAGAAACTATTTCAACTATCGATGCACACAACCACAGATGTTGGACGACTTGGATCAAATACGTGCCTATGCTCACATGGATAGAAACGGATGAAGACCCGATAACAATACTGCCGCTGACTGCGCCTAAAGTATGCTACCAACATAAAGGAGAGGTGGACGTAGGATACAACACCAATTGTGGAAGCGTGATGGAGTTACCTGAGGGGGGAGCAGGAACAGCAGTGATAATGGACCATTACTGGGCCTGTGGAGAAAAGGCATATCACACACTGCCCCCTCTGTGGAATGTTGTATGCACGATGGTGCACGTTAATGTACCATCACTAGTGGTACCCCAGAAGCATGTGAATGTGGCGAACTTTCCCAAGATGGATGAAGGGGATAAGAGAAATAAGAGATCTGCACCACCTCAGGAGGAGCCAGGGAACAGGACCAGCGGCAATGATACTGTCCTAAATAGACGGAAAAGACAAGGAGAACCTCTGACAGGAAACTACCTATGGGGAATATCGGAAACGGCACTCACTTCAATCCCGCCAGAACACAGACTATTCAGCAGAGCAGCAATGTTCTTCTCCTCAATAATACATCCGGGACTACAGGCTTACGCAAACGCAAAATGGCTCCAGATAACTAGATGGGAACTTATGATGACCATCAATTCTACAGTAAACGGATTCAACACGATAAAAGAGGAGCTGCGAGCAATAAGGATGGTAGCACTGCAGAACAGATATGTATTGGACCTCCTCACTGCCATGGAAGGAGGAGTTTGCGCAAAGATAGGACAATCATGCTGCACATTCATTCCTGCCAACGATGCTGACAACGGTACACTGACAGAAGCAGTTTCACAATTGGCCCAGTTGCACTCCAAAATGGTGGATGAAAGTAAAGGTGTGAAAAAGGATGAGAGCTGGTTTTCGCTACTATGGTCATGGATGCCATCTTGGCTGTCAGATGGACTGAAAATTATAGTTGGTTGTATTATTTTTGCTGGAGCAACACTGATCATAATAAGATTTTGGAAAGCCCGGAAAGCACGCACCACTGACGAGTTGCTTGAAATGGTCGGTATGCACCCACTGATGCCAGCAGATGACGGCCAACATGCAGGCATAATAATACAAGAGAGAGAGAAATTGCGCAAACAGATCATTACCAGCCACCTGGACCCACCATCGGTGAAGATCGAGAACCCAAGAAACCCCAGAAGTTACATAGGGAAATGGGTATACTGTACTCCTGGAGGAACCTGTGAATATATGTATTGGTCATTTGAAGATCATGTTAACCATTATGGACATTTAGGAGGAATAACTAAAATATGGAGAGTAAGAGGAGATAACGAAAAGGATATGTTTGTGGTCGACAAGTCGACCAGAGGGGGGACTGAAGTGGGAAAATGGAAAACCAGGCTCCCATCTCCCCCCTCTCGCGCCTGGCCTAAAGGTTCACGGCCCAAGCACCCGCCACGAGAAGAGTTTGCCCACCTACCAGACGACCAAATACCCTGGTACAGGAACATACGGATGTGTCCATCTGCCTGCCCAGCAGCCCGCCCTGCCCATGCCGATGCCTGCGGCATGGATCAACTAGACTAAAACCTATAAGTCGTTAGAGATGCCATGACGACCTAGCCAACGGAGAGCACACCTGTGCCAATATACACACTGGACACTCCCGCACCGATTTACACGAAGCATATACTCAGTTCTATGACCTAGGCGACAGACATACTCACGGATGTGCATCTTTATTATTTTCCACATAGGCTCTCAAAATGCAGAAACGCAAGACGCACCATGAACTCATCTAAAGAGCTTGCATACGCTTCTTCTAAACCTAGGTGCCATAATGAGAATTATAACGAAGACACGATACTGGTCATAAGATAATATGAGACTATAACCTAAAGCGCCTGTGCGCCAAACGGTTCCACCTATACACCAGGCCTAAGTAGGCCGCAAGCAAGAGCTCCCGTGAACATTAACAGAAGAAGAGTCAGGTTGCTGATCCTGCAGAATGAGCCTGGCGAAAGCAGACAGCCAAGGTCGTAATGTTGCAAACCCACATTCAAAAGCAGACCATCAAGGGCACGATGTTGCAACCTTGCACGTCGTGCACCAACATCAAAGTCGCACCTGTAAATTAAACCAGGCACACAGTGGAAAAACAATATTAATTGTGCAGAATTCTGCCTCAAACACGGTCCCACCTCACGTGACCAAGCCGAACCTGACAAGATGCCAAGCCCAGGAGGAAGGAGGCGTCTGGATCCCTCGTTACAAGACACTGGCAGATACACTTGAAAGGATCAATGGACATCTGCGACAGTGGGAGTAATCGGCCGTCCAGCTCATGAATAAGTCTTCACATTGTCTGCATGTACCCATAGTGAAACATTGTTGCAAATTGCAGGTACACCGAGAGCTGGGAACAGCGATGGTCCCAGGCTGGGAAGCTCACGGGCGCACCAATCAGAACATGAGGCTCTTATCACTGACGCCATTAATATTAACCAATCATTAGGAGTCTTCATGTAACAATTCTCATGTATCAAATTGTAGGGACAACCCAGATATATCACCTGACTAACCCTTGTCCACTAATATTGTTCTCTATACGTATGCTATACTAACTCTACCACTCGAGCAACCAATTAAGAGTGGCGATAGGTTTTTTGTCAACTTTCGAAGTGACGCAAGTAGCGCGTCATACTACAGTAAAAAGGGCCTGCGAGCCCCACGATTGTGTGTGTGTCAGGTCAGACGCGTATGATCCTTGACCCATCCCTGCCGTTTGTGTTTAATAAACAGCAGAGTCACCTTGCTTCTTGTGCGTGTCTCATACTCTATCTCTTTTGGGATATACGGGAGGAGTTGGGGCCTCCCTGCCTGGAGGTCTGCGGACGGCCCGGCCGACCCCGGCAGAATTTCCCCCCGACAGTGTTGTGGAAGGCAGGACATCAGCAGGTGTGCATTTACGGAAGGTGTGAGTCTTGTTTTGTTAGGAGGAAAGATGCTGGGGATTCATTTTGTGCTATGGAGAGTGGGCAGGTATGACATCAGGTTTAAGAAAAAGTGCTCTATTATGCCACCTTTTAGTCCATATCTAAACACTGTTCTTGGGAGTTTACCCAATCGCCCCTTACAGTGTTCGAGGCTCGCTTGATATGCTCGCCTGATCGGTGCAATATGCAGCAACTTTGAAAAAACTGTTGCAGGGCCACTTTTGGTTCCCAGGACTTTGACAGACCATGCATTGATTAGTTATTTTAATGTGCCCCCCTTCAGGATCAATTTCATGTGTTTGTTTCATTGTGTAATGTGTTACAGCACTTGTATTTACCCAGACTCCATGCCCATTGCCCGCTGTGGTTCTCCTTGCAGACAGGCAGTGTTCTGTTCTGCAGGACCATGGCATTGTGGGTTAAACCAGAAAAGTGGGCACAGCAGTGTGTGATGGCGAGTTCAGCATCACAGGTCACCTGTACAGTCAGTGAATTGTGCTGCTTCCTGTTGTCGTACTCCTCTTCTGTTGCCTGGTGGGGGCACCAATGCCACATAAGGCTTAACAGGCTGTAGAAAGCTTGTCCTGAGGGTTTCCCAGAGTGATGCCAGAGGTTAAGATTAATTTTAAACCGTACAGCCATCATCTATATCGTTTTGCTTAAGAATCACTTGGGAACCATGTTCCTTAGACTGTATATTCTGGTATAGACTTGCATCCCCATTATTCGAGGTTACTCCGGTTAAACAAACACATTCCGGTTGAGTTAATTTATCTGGAATATGATATTATCAGTATCACCGGGGGAATTGATCAACGTTGTTTGCACATGTACTGGAAGATAATGAACACACTCATTGACAAACTGCAATGGTGTTTGGGGATGCATATAAATGCTTTTATTAAACCCATCTATAATTTCAAACTTGTAGCACATTGCCCACCCGTGACTTGGCGACTGATGATGCTTTGACTCTACCATATCTATGGTATAAAACCAATATGCGTCTCATCCTTGATGAGCACTACAGAGAACACAATTTGGTAGCACTTTCAGCAAAGTCTGCTATCAATTAATTTGTGGCATCTTTTCATGGGCGTGATGGTGTTCCCATATTTGTCAACAGCTTTTTGGGGAATCATTTTATATGGACATATATCATAATGAATTTAATGATGTAATGGCATATGAAATTAAGGGGGCATGTCTGAAGATATTGAGGAAGGAAATTAATGTCTGATTTTGCAGTGAGAACTTAATTAAGAATGCGAAGCATCTTATGTTGGACTACAAAGCATTAAATGAAATTAAGAGAAGGTATATGTGGGCTTGGGGTAGATGAGAGTATGAAAAAGAGAAATACACTTTGGAAATGTTTATGTCTAGTAATAATGACTAGTGTACATTTTATTTGAGAAAATTGTGGATACATATTGAGAATTTACTTGTTAAAATGTAAGAATGTCCTTTATCTTTTCTTGTCTTAATGTGATGAAGAATAGTATTTAAAGTTAACTAAATGTTATACTTAAAAAAAAGAAAAATTAGCCCCGTCATAGGAGACAAGACAATACATTATTGTTCATCACATCTTGACACTGATTATTGTGTTCAAACCCAGGAGTGATATTCTTGTTGTGTTGGCTATAAGCTCCTAGTGCCCCCCTTTATCAAAACACCTCACTTTTTGTTGTGGACTGGAGTCAAAAAAACAACTAGCTACTATATCCATGAAACTGTTATACTTAATGATCATGGGGGAGAAGAGTATCCTCAAATAGGATACAACTTAATTTTGTTTAACAATCTGGACAATGTTTATCTACACCAATCCTAAGCCAGAATTCCCTTTTGTGTTACTGATAAACGCAGATAACCCTATCCACTGCAGTACCCTAAGGTAACTTTGCTAATTAAAAGTGTGATGAATGATATTTCTTCAAAAAGAATTTCCATTTTAAAATGTGTTTTGATTTCATGTTTCTGGTCAATTTGAAGGACATGTCTTTTTCTCCAAATGATGTTCTGTATAAAATCTGAGCTTCCCAGGATCCCACATGCCACAGTCGATCTTTTACTGGTCCTTATATCATCATAGACAACACTGATGCCAAAGTTCTGGTGAGTTTGGGGCAGGATGAGAGCCATTTTGACCTGTGTGATTAGAGTTTTGATACTTGTGGGAGACTGCAGATTAGACCTCTATGAAGAACACTAAGGGATTGTGACACCTGCCTGACAAATGGCTTCTTGCCCTGTCTAAGGCGGGTACTTCTGTTGATGGACAGAATTCCCAGCAGGTGCTGAGCATGATAGAGAGAGGTTTGAGGTGTCTCTCATCCTGTCAACCAGCATACTAAGGAAGGTGAAATGGGTGACTGGCCTCAGATTTGAAGTAGGCCTTTCTCTGAATCAAAGGTTATGTCCTCCCATAATGGGGTGCAAGTTATATATTTCATATAGAGTAATAAAGAGAGAGAGGGGGTGGTGAGAGAGAGAGAGAGAGAGAGAGAGAGAGAGAGAGATAGAGAGAGAGAGAGAGGTTTGACAATTGCAATGTGAGATAGTGAAATGAGACCTGTGTGCAAGAGGCCAGTGGTAGGAAGTACGTTATCTTGTCATGCAAGGTCTACTCTCCTTCCCCTGAGTAACCAATTATTTTCAAAGCTCACTTTCCACCTCACACTGTACACACATATACTCACCTCCACAGTTTGCTGCCATATGACTAGTAATTAGCACATAAACACTACCCGAAGCATGACTAGCTGTCCTCTTCAACCCTATCAAACTCTTCCACCTCAGTGTCAGTGGCTAACCAGACTCAAAACATAGTACTATTTCATATCTTTACCTTTTCCCAATTAATAACATACTCCCATAACTCATAGAAACAGATTTCACAGGAACCAGGTACTTGTTAAGAAAGGAAGAAGGCATACTATGGCAAAAGGGAAAATGCACACAGTTGCACTGTGAACAACTCTGAATCTAACAACGTGTATATAATACCCAAGTCTTGTGTATATATGTAAAACCCAGGAACGTCAATAATGTAAAACAGTATTACCAATCTAGGAAAAGGGATGTGGGGTAAACACTTAGGACCTCCTTATGGCTGAAAGGAAAAGTCGGCAAACTCTTTACCCACTATGCTCTTACAGATACTGACAGCGCTAAACCCACGTAGCGGGCAAGCAAGGACACATTCTGTGAACTGACAATCTGTAGAATACTGAATAAGGCAATTATAAACAGTACTCACGAGGACCGGAAAGACCACTTGAATGTCAGTGAATTCACGAACCCTGTAGAGCAAACTGGGACCCAGAAGGCTGTAAAAGCAAAGGGTTAAAGATAACAAAATACATAAGCCCTAGTAAAAGGCAAGTCTGAATAGTGATAATAAATCGTGAGGAAAACTAAAAGGGGAACACTCTGGAACTTGTAACAACAAACCCACACCTAATAATCAATGGAAAATGAATGCAGAAGTGCAATGGATAAATCGTGAGGAAAACTAAAAGGGGAACACTCTGGAACTTGTAACAACAAACCCACACCTAATAATCAATGGAAAATGAATGCTGAAGTGCAATGGAAAACATGGAGTGGAATCTCAATAAGTTGGATCAGGAGCAGGGAAAATGATATCACAAAAGGAAACCTTTCCCACCCAATCCAAGGAGAAAAGGCAGTAACTAATTCTATGAAAGTAAATAATAATACATCATGCTTTTCAGTAACCAGGGCAGCATAAAGGGACAGAAAACACCGGCAAACTGGGCTGCATCAAATAGTAAAGTATAGAGAAAGGCTGTCTGCAGACAGAGGAAGACAGAAAGGGAAATTCAGAAAGCATAAATCAAATAAGCGCATAAATCCGAAATCCAGGACAGAGGAACAAGATACAGGAACTAGTAACTGGGCACAAAGCTAGGAACAGGAACTAGGTACAAGGCATGGAACTAGGAACAAGGAACTGGAAATAGATACTTGGCTCAATATCTATGAACAGGGAACTGGAACTAGGTACAAGGCACAGAAACTAAGTACAGGAAACAGGGACTAGTCACAACAGGAACACTGCTACAATGACCAGCGCCGGACTGAAGCAAACTGAGGCTTTTAAAGCTGCTTAACGAGCACACCCCTCAGGCGTGCCGCCTGCTGCACCTGCAGCCACAGGTGTTGCCTATCCTCCTCCCAACGTTGTGCTGCAAGGGAGGAGATGATGCAGTGAGCCAGGCATTCTGGGAAGCAGGAGGTGAAGCAGTGAGCCAAGGCATTCTGGGAAACATAGTCATTTGATTTAAACAGCATGCCGGATGCCAGGGAGGAGATGAAGCAGTGAACCAGGCATTCTGGGAAGCAGGAGGTGAAACAGTGAGCCAAGGCATTCTGGGAAACATAGTCATTTGATTTAAATAGCATGCTGGCTGCCAAAAACCAGGAATGGATCCGGAAGGGAAGTAACTGGGAAAATAAGGTTTTAACGCTCCCAATTCATCAGAGCACTGTAGCATAGGGTTCAAAGGAAATGTCCAGTAAGGAATAAACCCCAGAACATGCCCCCAAGTGGCGGGGACGGGAACGAAGGGAGCGAGCCGTGACACTATACCCCCTTCCACGGCCGACTCCAGGCGGCCGTTACTCGCACAAAACATCTTCTTTCCATGACTGGAGCGCTTCGTCTTCGGAGGTGGCACAGACGAAAACAATGATCCACGGGCAGAAGCAGAAGGACTGGAAAGAATAGAATCAGGCTGCAGTCTATAAGAGTCATAGGCAGGTTTTTGGTAAGGAAAGGACTCATGGGTTGAAGAAAGGCATGAAGGACTTGCAGGACCCGAAGCAGAGTCGGAAGGTCCGGGAAGCTTAGTCACTGGAAGAGGATATGCATACATCTTTGGGGAGAGAGGCAGGCTGGTGCTACATGCCTTAGACAACGGTAGAAGTTCTGTTAGCCTCACTGCCGAGAGTGGACATACAGGAGGTGAGGAAACAGCAGGTTTCAGGAAATGTTTATGTTCGGAAGAGGAAGCTGGCGGCTGAGGTAGAGGTTCGGATACTCTGTCATCCATCTGGGTAAAGGTTTGTGGTTGAAAGTGACAAAGATTCGCCTGCATAAGTTCCATGCCTTGGAGGTCTGGAGATCCAACGGGTTGTACGAGGCTGCCACTCCGATTGACAGTCACGTAGCCAGTCAAGTAGCCACCTTGTTGCACGTGGGATACAACCGCAGGAACGTTTGGCATACCGATAGGAGTGATAGACGCAGTACTTGGTACATCAGGCACACTCGAAGCTGGAGCAATAACAGACACATCTTGAACTGCATCAGTCATATCCTCCTTTTGGCTACTAGCACCCGAATGGTGCAGCAGTAGGGGAACCGTGCCCGTCCCTTCCTTCAGGCTCATGTGAGATCCGGCAACAAAAGGGCTGTCAAGCGGTTTATCCAAACCGGCCCCCAAATGTGAACCGTCCGGCCCGTTATCCTGGTTGGCTGCTTGTTCGATGTCTAGGCCATGGCTGATGGTATCGGTCACCCTCTTGTAACACTCCAGGCAAGTCCAACGGCCTTGCATGTAAGGCTCTCCCAAGTCATGAACCAGCTTGATGTTTTTGGCAGGAGTCTCAGACTCAGATGTAGCATATGCGGGAGGTGCTAATTCTACAGACAAGCAGTTGGGGGAATTAGCTTGTGTAAAAGGCAGGCCTTCTGGTGATCCTCCTGAAGCATAGGATGGGCAGATTGGATGTTCATCCGTAATAAATGGCTGGAATTTAGGAGGTAGCTCTGCAGTAGATGAATCTGCAACATGATCAAACAGAGCAGACGGGTTCACCTCCGATATTAGCAGGGAGGCTGAGCAGGATACAGGTCTTTCATGAACTGAAGCCAAACTAGCAGTAGGCTCTGGGACCGGAGACAGGTACTCAGGATGTGCTACCAGAGGCTTCATGGTTGAAGGATAAACTGCTGGATGAGTCACTGTATCTGAAAACAGGCATGCCAGAGGAAATTCAGAGGCTGAGGGCATGCAAGCTGGAGCCGTCTCGGTAGCTGAAGACAAACTTGTCAAGGTCTTTGGCTCTGACCACGTACATGGTGAAGGCTCTTGAGTGACTGGCAGATATAGCAATTGTTCATTGATTGAAGACACGTTTGACAATGATGACTGCAGAGCCGTGGACTGGGTAGTCGAAGAGTCAATAGTTGTAGAAGGACAGACTGAAGTCCCAGAAGTCGACAGACATATTTGTGGCTCAGGAATGGAAAGCACCTTTAGGGCGGTTGACTCCATGACACCATTAATCAAAGACTGAGCTGGACCCATGCCGTACCTTTCGTTAGTGGATGACACAGAGTCATTTCCAAAGTCTCTGTTAATCAGGATTTCGTCAAGTGTCCATTCCTTTGTCTTAACTTCTGAAGGTGGCAGATTATCAATCAACAGTTCAGGAATCGCTTGCCTGGTCCTTGTTTTAGTATACTGTGGAATGAGTCCATCAAAACAAGAATTATGTACTGTCTTTGATTGTTCATTGTGACAAAATTTGGCAGAAGGAGGAGTGAACACAGAGGTAGCATCGTTTTCCACATCAGCTTGAATGTTTACTTCAGTCTCAGCAGCTGGATCAAGGGCTGAACCTAAGCCTACAGTAATGACTGATTCTGTGTACGCAACCATTGTGGATTGTGTTTGGAATACAGAAGCATGTATGTGTTCAAACTCTGAATTATGACTGACTGCTACAGAGGAATTCTTAGGCAAAGGAGTGACTTGTAAATCTTCTACTAACAGCAATTCCTGACAAACGGTAGAACAATTGTCAGAATCTGTGCTCTGAATAAGTGCTGTGCAAGAAAGAGGACTTTCACTCCCAATAGGTTTTTCATATTGACAAGTATCATGACCTACTAAAACCTCCTCACTCAGAGATTGAACAGTATTCATTTCATCAACGGATAAAGTTGGAGGTGTAGTCAGAAACAACCGTAAAGTTTTATTCTCCTCTAGTAAACTGATGTATTCTCGTCTTAATTCCTCAAGTTCAACTCTTAACATGCCCAGGCTTAACTGTACATCCCTATCAGTAGTCACAAGGGAAGGCATGGTGGCATCGGGGCTGGAACCTGCCCTAGTCATCTGGACGTGTACTGAGTGTACATCGTCTTTTACTGCTTGCAGGTCTTGTGATCTATACTCTCGCTTACCGACTTGGTCTGTGTTACCCTTAAGTAAACTACTGACATCAGACCTCTTGACATTAGGGACTACAGTAAGTACTTGTGCGGAGGAGTAAGCAGTTGGCTGAGGGCTGAAAACAGAAGTTATGTAATGAACCCCTTCATGCTTTATGTTTGAATCATGAAACTGTTCAATCTGAGGTAAAACACAACCAGAATCATGGGGTTCAACAACAGATGTACTCATATTTAGTAAATCTAACAGTGTTTTATTTTCCACTGCTAAGGCTTGTGCGGACATATCTGGGTCAAAGTTAAAAACAGAATTAGGATCAGGCAATGTATGATGGGCCAGGCGATGGGTATAATATTTTGCACGTAAATACCCATTCGTGTCAAGGAGTTCATTTAAGTCTGAATCAGTGTTTTGATTATCACAGGCAAACGTAGTCAAAACTTTCTGTACACATTTTTTAGTAGCCTTGCTACCCTTCTTTCTTGATCTGGCCGTATACAAACGGGAAGAAGGGCTGGTCATTCTGTTAAGAAAGGAAGAAGGCATACTATGGCAAAAGGGAAAATGCACACAGTTGCACTGTGAACAACTCTGAATCTAACAACGTGTATATAATACCCAAGTCTTGTGTATATATGTAAAACCCAGGAACGTCAATAATGTAAAACAGTATTACCAATCTAGGAAAAGGGATGTGGGGTAAACACTTAGGACCTCCTTATGGCTGAAAGGAAAAGTCGGCAAACTCTTTACCCACTATGCTCTTACAGATACTGACAGCGCTAAACCCACGTAGCGGGCAAGCAAGGACACATTCTGTGAACTGACAATCTGTAGAATACTGAATAAGGCAATTATAAACAGTACTCACGAGGACCGGAAAGACCACTTGAATGTCAGTGAATTCACGAACCCTGTAGAGCAAACTGGGACCCAGAAGGCTGTAAAAGCAAAGGGTTAAAGATAACAAAATACATAAGCCCTAGTAAAAGGCAAGTCTGAATAGTGATAATAAATCGTGAGGAAAACTAAAAGGGGAACACTCTGGAACTTGTAACAACAAACCCACACCTAATAATCAATGGAAAATGAATGCAGAAGTGCAATGGATAAATCGTGAGGAAAACTAAAAGGGGAACACTCTGGAACTTGTAACAACAAACCCACACCTAATAATCAATGGAAAATGAATGCTGAAGTGCAATGGAAAACATGGAGTGGAATCTCAATAAGTTGGATCAGGAGCAGGGAAAATGATATCACAAAAGGAAACCTTTCCCACCCAATCCAAGGAGAAAAGGCAGTAACTAATTCTATGAAAGTAAATAATAATACATCATGCTTTTCAGTAACCAGGGCAGCATAAAGGGACAGAAAACACCGGCAAACTGGGCTGCATCAAATAGTAAAGTATAGAGAAAGGCTGTCTGCAGACAGAGGAAGACAGAAAGGGAAATTCAGAAAGCATAAATCAAATAAGCGCATAAATCCGAAATCCAGGACAGAGGAACAAGATACAGGAACTAGTAACTGGGCACAAAGCTAGGAACAGGAACTAGGTACAAGGCATGGAACTAGGAACAAGGAACTGGAAATAGATACTTGGCTCAATATCTATGAACAGGGAACTGGAACTAGGTACAAGGCACAGAAACTAAGTACAGGAAACAGGGACTAGTCACAACAGGAACACTGCTACAATGACCAGCGCCGGACTGAAGCAAACTGAGGCTTTTAAAGCTGCTTAACGAGCACACCCCTCAGGCGTGCCGCCTGCTGCACCTGCAGCCACAGGTGTTGCCTATCCTCCTCCCAACGTTGTGCTGCAAGGGAGGAGATGATGCAGTGAGCCAGGCATTCTGGGAAGCAGGAGGTGAAGCAGTGAGCCAAGGCATTCTGGGAAACATAGTCATTTGATTTAAACAGCATGCCGGATGCCAGGGAGGAGATGAAGCAGTGAACCAGGCATTCTGGGAAGCAGGAGGTGAAACAGTGAGCCAAGGCATTCTGGGAAACATAGTCATTTGATTTAAATAGCATGCTGGCTGCCAAAAACCAGGAATGGATCCGGAAGGGAAGTAACTGGGAAAATAAGGTTTTAACGCTCCCAATTCATCAGAGCACTGTAGCATAGGGTTCAAAGGAAATGTCCAGTAAGGAATAAACCCCAGAACATGCCCCCAAGTGGCGGGGACGGGAACGAAGGGAGCGAGCCGTGACAGTACTTCTGGCCTGCACCCATCAACACCATAGAGTTCACATCTGCCTCTTCCACTCTCCCACTTATGACCCCACTATTCTTACAGAGCCAAGCACAGAGAAGCAAACAACAGTGGCAGAAGTGTGCTATACAAACCCACTTACATTGCATTAAATTACCGGAATGGGGATGAGAGAGGTTAGGGTAAAGGGGGCCTAGGATAGGAAAGAGTAAAACAGGGGTAACAGGTTACCTGAACAAGGACGCAGGATGTGGAGTATTGCAATGGATTACTCCTGGGAAACCGGGGCTAGGAAACAAGAGGCATGGTAATGGTGTACTGGGGCAAGAAAGAAGGACTCTTGGGTAATGCAATGGTGGGGTAATGGGGTACGGATACTAGGAAGACAGAGGTGGGGTAAACGGGTACTGATATGAGGAAAAGTGAGGTGGGGTTAATCGGTTAATGGGATTAGAAAGCAAGAGGCAGGGAAATGCAATGGATTACAAAGGGGGTACTGGGATGAAGAAGAGGGAGGCAGAAGTGATGCAATGGATTACTTATGGAGAACAGGGATACGGGAGAGGGAATTGGTGGTAACGAAACAGATTACTAATGAGGGACTATTCCCCTAAATCATGAGCTTTGCAACCGTGCATGGTCAGGGTGTAGACAGCAGGCATAAAGCCATAAATTGCATGGCCTGAGTCATCCATGGTTAGCCCTTTGACACCAGATCTACCCCACAATTTGCATTTACTAGAACGTACATGCTCAATATTTAAACAGCAGAGTTTTGCCCCTACACCACATCTCCTACACCATACATGGTCAGACTCTAGACAGCAGTTAATGGGTAAGGGGATAGCTTTTCGGCTGTAGAAGACCACCTGTTTTGAACATCTCACACTTAGTGCATCTGCTTATCCCTGACATCCCCTCCCTATCCTTGGAAGAAAAGCCAAAGCATGGCTGTGTTTGCCCTGGTTTCAGTATTTAACTGTGGCACAATGCCTTAAAGGGCCACCAGTCACAGACCCTTACCTAGCAAGGTGCAAGAGAGTCTGCACACTCAAGATTGCAGTGTTATTGTGATGCTGATCCTATCTCCCCACAACCCTCTTTCTGTCACTGACAGCATGCTGCTCTTAACCTTTCTGCAGCCTGTCCACCACTTTTAGGCAAAGGTACTGCACTTTCGAGGCCCCCACACTCCCCATTCTATATCTTCTGCTCCTTATGTCAGCATGAAGAACCACTGCAGGGCTACATCATGACTCTGATACTTATGTCCTGGTGCCTCCTCCACACCTGGTGATTTGTGGGCAAGGGGGCTGCCATTTTTGCCTCTGTGAGAAGACAAATGGGTCTTGTGGGAGACAAGAGGGTAGACCCCTAAGAGGAACAGGCAGGGTCTTTGGACACCCTACCCTAACCAGCTGACCAATGCCTGACAAACAACTTTGTGGGAGTGCTCGAGGGGTACTGTATGTGCTGAGGAGACTGCATACTGGTTTCTAAACAACATGTGGAATATAAGATTAGCTTCCCTTGGATTTGCCTTTGACTGTGATTGACACACCTCTGACTGTTGTAGGCTTATAATCTACAAAAAACTTACTACATTGAATTTGGAAACACTTTTCTCAAGTAAAAATCCCTTCTATTCTTTTACTTCCAGCAGTAAGGAAAGTCACGGCCCCCAACTAGAGGAGCTTGTTAAATCCAGCATGTGCGTGCATTCGTGGGAGTGCCCGAGGTGTGCTGTTCAGCTGTTCCAGCTGAGCAGCTGACTGCACCCTTGAGCCTGCTTTCCATGGCTGGGCTGGAATTCGTTAGTCACTTTCTGTGACTATCGCTAGCAAAGACCTCCCCCATTTGAACTCAACATCCGGGTGCTTCCTTGCAACCCAACTAGAAAGTGTCTGGTACAATGGCTACATACACTTTGAAATCAACAATGCCATTGCACATTGAACCCTGTTCTAAGAATCAACAAGTGGAGATGGCAAAGAGACGCCCAGCAACAGTCACTACAATCCTTTAGAAGACATGATAAACCCACCAGTAAACAAGGAAAAAGTTCAAAATCTCTGAATTTAGATATCAGAAAAGTTTGCCTTTCAAAACCTACTCATGAAATTAATCGCTGGACTTGCAATGAACCTCCACTGACATTGGCTACTTTGAAGATAGAGGTTACACTGAATTTTATTGAGCCCACCCAGACGACAGCCTAAGTTAGAGATACTGAACTTTTATCTCACCCCAGTCAACTGGAAGTAGTGCCAGTGCAGGACCTAGTGGTGCAGCAATTTAATCCTCATACCCCAAAGTGGCAAGAAGAGGAATCAGTTTGCGATGCTTAAATAAATCACAGCACAATCACAAATGCCCCTATGTTATGCTCACAAGTTCTTAAGAAGGGAGCTCAAGTGACCCCTCCCATGGTCATGCACACCCTTCAAGTCGTACAAGGCGGGGTGCAAGAACAGGAGTCAGGGAAACAAGAAGTGGTAAACAATGGCCTAATGAACAATTAAGTGATAGTATTAGAAAGCCAATGTGGCCCGATAGATATTTCACAACTAACTAATCTATCAAACTCCCTGATATTGTACCCTGACTCGCCAAATTCATCCTCCATCACCTTGACCTCCTTGGTAATGTCCTTTGCTTAACCCGCTCTAAGACCCTCTTTTGGTTTAAATACAACTCCGCTATCAGTCTATGAACCTACGTTAACTGCCATGAATTCAGGCCTTCACACCTTATCCAAACTGTATGAAATTGTTGACAAAAAGACAAATGCACACACTCTTATGTTAAAACATTTAACCGAAAAAGTGGATTTGATTGCTGTTGAAATAATGCAAAACGGGATACAGCCTGCAGAAGTGACTCTACTATGCAGGTGAATCCCGATACCAAGCAGCCATTAAGTCAGACCCCAGAGATATTCTCGGAGTGGGCTTAGTAACTGTAGAAAATACAGTGTTGGAGAGTGTGAGAGAAAAGAGCATAAACCCAAAACCAGATCCCCAACCACCCATAATAGAAATCCTTGACTCCCAAGAACAAATATATAAAGTCTTTCAAACATACAAATGAAAAAGAAGATGGCAGAAAAAATGTATAAGATAAATAAACACAAAAAAAGGCTAACAATCAACATGCAGGAAGGAAAACAGCCAAAAATAAAGCAATAAAGTTCACCTAGGGCCTAACAACACCACCAAGAAGAACGAGAAAACTGATAGGTTCAAGCTCAAGGGCGCAAGATCTTAAAGATCAGCAGAAAGAAAAGCTAGCTGTTCTGAAAATACCTACCCAAGCATCTATCCTAACGAATGGCGATTTGGGGGTGGATTTAGAGAAAATTATGAATTACTCAAAATACTCAACCTCCTCGGCCCCAATAGGTGGAGAGGAACAAAACTGGTTAGATCAGACAGACGAATGCCTCAATCTCGCCATACATTGACAAAGGGGCAAACTAGAAAATGATACCTTTACTATATTCGAGCAAAAAAGAGATCAAATTAACTCAAATAATAGGAACCCCCTGAGAATAGAATAACAAATACAAGCAAAAGTATCCTATGCATCTATGGTGGGCCCAGTGATGCAGTTGAGAGATCGGGAAAGATCACCAAACCAGAGCTCAGATTGTACGGAAGTTCAAAGAAGAAGTATACCCACTGACACAACTGGCTTAAAAATGGTTGCAACAGAGAGGTCCATGGGAGAGTCTAGTAAGAAAAGGGAAATGACGCTGTCCCTGCAATATGTATTAAACAGAAAAATCCATGACAGAGAGGAGATCCATACCCAAATCGAGCCACTCACTTGACAGTTTTCCTGAACATGCTAAATTTGCAATTAATTGACTCACACGATATTCAAGCTGTCTACGTGGAAAGAAATCGGAAAATGGATATAGAAAAACTGACAATTCGATCACAAATGATTAAACAAACAATTTGGAATGAAAAATAGGTCCTAACAAATCTAGGTTTCACTCTATCGATTAACAAAAAGTGGACCTGGCCAGAGAGTTTCACTTGGCCGCAGAGAAACATGAAAGAGAAAACGACACATTGACAATCCAGAAAGAAACTCGAGCTATACCAGAATGCGTTGACTCATTAATTGTAAATTGTGAGGGTACCTGAGGAAATTTAACCAGAGCAGTTTAAATTGATAAACCTAGATATCCAGAGCGGGAAATAACATGGAATTGGTTGAAGTCAGTATTTAAAGATACAAAACACAGTAGAAATTATTCATGCCAACCACAATCATTCAGGAGCGGTGTTAAAATAGCCATAGGGAATACCCGGGGATTTAAACACCTAATGAACGCTAATACTAACCAACAGGTGATGTTGCATGATATAATTATGCTCCTGGAAACCTAGATAACAAACGCCCCTGTCTGGCTAAATTACTCACTTGTTACCATTCCGGCGATTAAACATGCAAAAGGCAAACCCAGAGCTGGCATGTTAATTGGCAGGAATATAGATTTAAATGCGAAACCCTCTGCATGGGATTCCCCCACCCTTGCATCCAACTTGCAAAACCTATACATACCGAAGCATCGGGTTGAGAAATCTCCCATGTGGCTATTTTAAACCTATACTGGAACCCTGCCTTGCTCAAGGATGATGATTTCTTTGATTTTGAAAATCAAATGCTGGACTTAATTGTGAAGGAAACCAATATGTACAAAACATTAATTGGAGGAGACATGAACACATCATGCATACGAATAAGGGCACTTTGCTTAAATCAAAGGCAAAGAGATGGCTACATCTAATGCATGAAAGCCAACTCACCATCCTTAATGGGACAATACAGGGTGATATACCACCCCAGCCAACTTGGAAAAGCATCCAGGTATCAGCAATCATAGACTAAGCTTTTGTATCATTACATATGATAACATTGATTGAACACTTTGAAATTGTGCCGTCATGCTATAGTGACCACAACATTTTAGAAATTACATGGACCCAGACAGACCAACGTATGAGACAATACTATACTCCACAATGTCACGCAACAGAAGGGTGCAACCGAAAGAAATGGACAGTGCCGAAATTAAATCGATTATGTGCCAATCTTAAAACAAGTTCTTATGAGTGGCATACAAATATCAAACCAGAATACAAACAGGCACTCTTGTTCTTTGTGGAAACCTGACCGCCCTTTAGTCAGCCAGTTTTTCCCCACAAATACCCATTTCACCCCTTTATTAAGACGTCTAGTGTGATAATGAGGGCAGAAATAAAAACATAAGAGCCATGAACAGCAATGATTAAAAAGAAAGATCCGTGAAAATTCGTAATAAGTACAAAACCATTAATTTAAATCCAGTGCAAGCATATGGAAACTCCTTAATGAGAGTACATCCACTGGCACAAACTCACTCCTCCATAATATAATCCACGAAGAGACATGAGTATCACATTTCCTAAAACTTATAGAACCAGAAAACATCTGACGACCCCCCTACAAGGTGACATGATAGACATCTTAATATTAATTAAAAAACTAAATACATCTAGGGCCCCCGGTCCAGATGCAGGTCGAATGCAATGCTTAAGGCACACCCCGAAGAATGGGCTATGATCATTGATGTAATATTTCAAGGAGTAAAAATCACAGGACTTATTCTGGACACCTGGAAAGCGTCAATTTTGATGCAATTATTCAAGTATGGTAACCAGAGTATAACATCAAATTATCGTCCTATTGCACTATTAGACATCCCGGGAAAATCTTCACGATAGTGTTATTAAAAGATTTAAATAAGAGGTTTAAAGAAGCGAAATGGATGGATCTGCATCAATCAGGTTTTATACCAGGACTATGAACGGCTGTCAATATGCTAAGTCTTACAGCACTGAAAAGGCTAGCTTGGTGCACCAAGCAACCAATATACCCAGCATTTGTCGATTTTTAGAAGGCCATATCTAGAGTATGTCTTTGGCAAAAACTAGCAGACACAGGTTGTACCAACTACCTCCTGCAGTGCGTACAACTATATTCAAACACATCTGTTCAAGTTAAATTAACACAAGAAGGTCTTTTATCTAAAGACATCCCTACAATGAAGGGATTGAAACAAGGGTTATTTTGACCGCAAAGCTATTCAACTTTTATATTAAAGATTTGAATATACACCTTCAAATTGCAAAAACGTTTCCACCTAAACTGGGTACCTAAACTGGGTACCTCCCAAATGGCATACTGTCTGTATGCGGACAACATAGTTATATGTGATCAAACGCCTCTGGGACTTCAAAGACAACTGCCAGGTTTATCTCAATTTGCTACAGATAGCATGCTTGCCATATACATAAATAAATCAAACATATTGGGACTGAATCTTATCTATTTGGGGTGTTGCAGTAATTAGGGGCGTCATTTCCACCATTATATCACCTGCAGAAACAAAACAAAATCAAAAACGGGGTCGGGGATTAATGAACTGACAAAAAATAAAAAATAAACATGAACAGAGAAAATCAAAAGATAAAACAATTTCATATTATACTATCATTTTTTTATTTACACCTGTTATCTTTCTTTTATATAAATATTTGTAATGTTATGTTTTTCACTATTTTCTGGTATGTTTACACTTTTGCTACTTTATTGTACTGCCACATCTATTTCATTTTCTTGTGGTTTTTCTGCCACTACACTGTCATGTGCTTCCCTCACGTCAGACAGGTGCACCCAATACTTAAGCCCCTTTACTTTTACTGCTAAGGGAGTACAGTAGATCACTTCATATGGCCCATGGAACCTGGGTGAGTTCCATCACCTTACAAAACTGCAAACATACACTAGTTTGCTGGGAAGGAGCGGTTTTGTGGAATCTGCTGTTGTTGTATCAGTTTCATTTTCTCTTGTGAAGGGTGGTGCTATTTTTTTCACAATACATCGTACAGCCCTTGTTAATTGAGTAAGGTATTCTTTGAATTCTTCTCCTAAAACAGTTGCTGTTTGGTGTGCATTGGACATGTGTCTCACTGGTTACAGTGGAGTTTGCATTATTCTACCCGTCACAATCTCATGGGGGGACAGGTGGTGGTCCTTGCTGGGTTGCTTGCGCAGCAGGAAGAGGGCCAAAGGCAAGCAATAGACCCAATTATTTTTCAATGTGTGATGCAGTTTATACAATCTGCTTTTGAGAAGGCTGTTTATTTTTTCTACCATTCTGTTAGCTTGCAGGTGATAAATCGAACACATTTTGTGTTTTATAGCTAATAATGTTGTCACTTCTTTACAAAGATCATTTACAAAATGTGTTCCGTTGTCAGACCTTATGACGTTGCATATTCCCCAACGCGGGAACACTTCCCTCACTAGAAATTTGGCTGCACATTTTGCATCTGGGTGTGCACATGGTCCAGCCCACTCAGCACAAAAAAGGGCACACCACCACGATCAAGTACCTTGCTCCATTACACCTTTCTCCCATGTCTGCATAATCAATATGCAACTGACAGAAAGGGCATACTGGTCGAGGTAACATACCACATATTGTTCTGAGTGCCATTCCTGAGTTAAATGTTTGGCAGGTAATACATTCAATGAATAGTTTAGTGAGATACTCCTGGAGATTTGGCACAAACCAATCTTCCTGGATATTGGCTGCAATGTGTTGTTTATAAGTGTGGGCAGGGAAATGCAATTGTTGAAATGCTATCATTAGCACCTCTACAGGTATGACTACTTTTCCTGTACCCTCTTGTCTCTACAGGAGATCAGTGGGCGATTAGGTGCACCCTCATTTTGTCCATAATTCCTGTTCTTGTGGCAGTGCTCTTTTTGGTATATCAATTATTTGAGCAATTGGTAAGGCATTATATCCCTCAT
Organism: Ambystoma mexicanum; assembly: GCF_040938575.1. Classification (NCBI taxonomy): domain Eukaryota; kingdom Metazoa; phylum Chordata; class Amphibia; order Caudata; family Ambystomatidae; genus Ambystoma; species Ambystoma mexicanum. Next base: position 464,755,454 of record NC_090928.1, on the reverse strand, counting down.
CTGTTGATTGTAGTTCTTTCTCTTTTAAGACACATTATGTCATTTGTTTGTTTTCAAAATATGCCACTTGTTTGGCTGCGGCATCTGCCGCTGCGTTCCGAAGCGATATTTCGGTGTTGTTATTTGAGTGTGCTTGGCACTTCACCAGCACTACTACGGAAGGTTCTGCTAGCGCTACAATTAATTCATTAAGTAAGGTTGCATGCTGTACCGGGGACCCATCTGCTCTTCTGAATTCCCTCATCCTCCAACGTGAGAGACCACCATGTACCGGTACATGGTGGTTACGTATGCTGAATCAGAGTATATTGTTACCGCACATCCCTTTGATGTGTGTAGAGCTTCTATCAGGGCAATTAATTCTGCAGCTTGTGCTGAGTAGTGCATAGGTAATCATTTTTTATTTCATATTCCCCATCTTCCAGCCATACTACTGTGGCCCAGACATGCTTTTCACCTGTCTCTGGGCATATTGAAGCTGACCCATCCACAAAGTACACTTCTCCCATCCCTAGTGTGTTCTCTCTTGCTTTAGGGATGTCATCCCATTCCTTTTCATAGGTGGCACAGTCATGCTCCTCCATATCTTGTACTGTGCAGGGCTCTGTGATAAATGTTGATGGGTTTACTGTTTTACTTCGGACCACATGGACGTTTGGGCTAGAGATAATAATCTCATAGGCTGATGCTCTTTGGGTGGTGAGGGTGGTCTTTGATCATTCAAGAATAGCAAACAGAGCGTGCTCAACATACAACGTGATGGAGCAGCCCATTAAAATCATTCTACTCAGCTGCTGCGAGAGATTGCTTGCATACAAAATGACCTTGCTTCACTGAATCAAGTATACTGCTGTAGTATGCTAGAGGTTTGTGTCCTAATGTTGTTTTCTGTGTCAATACTGCAGTCGTTAGTGTTCCGTTTGGAGTGTGAGAATAAATAAAATTCCTGCTCGTTATCAGGGGTGGCCAGGACAGGGGCGGTACTAATTAGTTCTTTCAGGGCTAAGAAATCTCTGTGCATTTCAGGGGTCCATTTTATGGCCGTTTTCTCCTTTCAGCCATTCAATAGCAGCCTCGTGTACGCTGCATAATCCAAAATCCATGCACGGCAATAGTTACAGATACCAAGGAACTTTTTCGTGTCTTTTACAGTATGCGGCGTCCCTGTGGTATGCACTGCTGCTGTTCTGTCAGGTAATATTGTTTTACCGTCTTTTGAAATCAATTGGCCTAGATATAGTACTTCAGCTAGACAATACTGCAATTTACTTTTATCAACCATGTACCCCTTGTGGACCAATAGAGTCAGTAGGGTGATGGAATCTTTCCTGCACTGTTCTTCTCCTGTACTATATACTAGGAGATCATCTACATATTGAATGATTCTGCTCTGTACCATATTTCCAAGACCTTCATGGAGTATTCTGTTAAATATACTTGGACTCTCACAGTACCCTTGGGGCAATCTGCTGTGTTCATATCTTCTTCCCCATTTTGGAAAGGCAGTGAGGTACTGGGACTCTGGGTTGAGGGGTACAGAGAAAAACACATTTTTGAGATCCACCACTGTAAAATGGGTGGCATCTTTTGGGATACTGCACAAAATGGACGCCGGATTTGGAACAAGAGGGAACTCTTTTTGGACTATATCATTAAGGGGCTGAAGGATCTGGATCATACGCCACGCCCCTCCCATTGCCTTTTTGATCGGATAGATTGCAGCATTACATGGGAAGTTAGAGGGGACAACGATACCCTGTTGTAGTAAGGCACGTATTGTAGTTCGTAGCCCGTCCTCCGCTTCACATGACAGTGGATATTGTTTCACTCTTGGTAACACTGCACCTGGTTTTAGTTTTATTCTTACTGGGGTTACTTCTCTTAATAACCCTACATCATGAGGGTTTGTGATCCACAAATATGGTGGCACGTGCTGTAAATCTGTGTCACAAAAAGACTGCGGTGCACTGACAGCAGGCATGAGGGGGTTTGCCACTTGTCTGTTCTGTATCATAATGTCACACAATATACATATTTCCAAATTTTATCTCCCCATCTGTGTCGCCGTCAGTGAACAGCTCTTGATCAGTTAATTCTCTCTGTGGGATACTAGGATCTATACACAGCACTGTTCTCCACTCACACCCGTGCCCGTCTAATCCTATCACCACAATGCGTCTTGCTGATATGTGCACTCCTTGTAAATCGAGGGAAATCTCTGTACCTGGCATTATTTCAGGTGTAGTTATAGGGTGAAAAATAAAATCTGAATGTACTTTCCATCCTTTTCCTGCTATCTCAGGTACTGTCCGGGCTAACACTTGTATCCCATTAATGAACATGTCAGCATTTGTGGGTATTCCTCACACTGTTGGGTCATTGGCTAATGTCTGTACCACTAGCATTGTTCGAAGTGTGCACATCCCCGGGGTCGAACATATTATGTCTCTCTCAGTAAATGAGATGGTCATATTTAACTTGCTCAGCAAATCTCCACCTAACAAGTTTATGGGAGATTCTTTGTGGTATAATAGGGGTGCTCCACCGTTTTACCCCCTATCCTGACATCTAATTCTTGTGTATGGGACCATGACCACTGCCCCAGCAAAACCTTGCATCTCGAAATTTTTGCCAGGAACCGGAACATTTCCCTCATGTAAACATGATTTTTCCATTCCACGAGTCCTCCATAAAGATGAACTGTTTATTCTCCATCTCTGCCCCCACCAGCGGTTCCTCATCTGGTCTGTGCTATTCATAATGAATTGTGACCTTAGTTTGCCAACTCAGTAGAACTAATCTGGCATATTTATTTGTTGATTTATTTATTTATTTATTTGGCTATTTGCTTATTTATTTATTAGTGTTTTGCAACGCACCAGATGTGAAGTAAAGGGAAACGGAAGTTGGAGCTGGAGGTAAAGAGTGACATAACAGCAATCCTTGGAATATCCAGGAACAATTAAATGCAGATGTTGTAGTAGGCATAGAAAACCAGTATGTATAATGCAAGATGTATGTGTGAATATGCTTAGCAGAATAACAATCAGCATGATGAGTACACCCAGTAGTGCAAATAGGTCTTGGCCGTCCTCAACAGAGTATATAAAATCAAAACCATTACCAAAGATATGAACCAAACGCAAGCTTAAATAGGACTGTCGTCCGTAGTTTCTTGAACTGGAGATGGTTGTCCAGATCTTCCAAGGAGCTAGGAAGCTTATTCTATGGAGAGACTCATATGGAGGTCAGCTGCCTGTCACCAAACGTCTTTTTCTGAAATGGGACGGTAAGTAGGAGAATGCCTTAGCTAAACTTAATTCTCTGGACGCTCACTAGAAGTTGAATTATTGTTGCAAATCAGTTGTTCCAGTTCCTTGGTACGCCTAATGGATTTTGAACACAGGGTTGGAAAAGTCTTTATCCTATCTGCAGGAAGACAATGCAAGTTCTGGAACATTGCTACTGTATGTTAATAGGCCAACATACTGTCTGTCCTTATTGTGCCAACTGGACATGATGGAATCTGGCCATGCTTTGCTAAGCTTAGTGGAAACTGGAGCTGTTATTTGGGCACATTGGAAATGTTCACTGCTATTGCATAACCTTGGCAGTGCTGTGAGTTCCTGCTTGTTGAATAGTAACAACGCAGCTACATGAGGTTTCGATAGCGATATCTGACAATGGTGCAAGTAGATTGGAATTTGATGACAGAACCTTGAAACTGTGGTAGTAGGTGTGCCTTTGATGGCATTGGATGGTACATGATAGCAGAACATTACAAATGATGGATGTACCAGGGATATCAATCCCTACATGGCAAGTGATGTGCTTCCTGGTTGTATGATGGCAATAGCCCATGCACTGTGTGAATACATGTAGTATCATGACAATGCTATACAACACGTTTATACCAGATACGTCTATTGGACATGGCTCTGCTTGCTGTAATTACTGCGCTTTTCTTTCCCAAATTCAGAAACACCTGTTACTGTAATTGTTCTAGACTCATCCACATGGGTTTTCAATTTACCGTGTTCATGTGTTATCCTCGGGATACATGGTGCGAGTGCAATTGCCCCAAGTACTAATGACCCTGTAGCTGCTGTTAAACCTTCTCGCCACTCATTAATGTCCTTGCTGCTCTAAGAACATTTGCCAGCTCACTCGAAACTCTACATTTGCGTGAATATGGTTACAGCACCACAAGCACATTTCACCTAGAAGTCATATCAAGTTTTACAGAAAAGCTGGGCTCCCTCAAAGTATGTACCTGAAATAGGCTGGCCGAGTGCAAGCTTTTTTCTCGCAAGACCTACACAATCGGATTGACCCTTCCTGAAAGCATATCTTGCACTTCAATTGTGTTGGCATGTTTTCACGTAGCACCAAGAGGCCTACGAAGTGGCAACATTTGCACTACACAAGATCACACTTCGGCGCTTAACATTATAATAATATCCATGCTCCATTCATATAGGCACATTGGTCCATATACAGTTGCAGAAGTTGCTGAAGCAAAGTTCATCTTATCACGTCATGGAACCCTCGAGCATCAGTGATGGACAGTGTTTCCCATCCAATGGTCAGAGATGTCGGCGCATTTAAGCCATGGGGCATTGTGTATTGCTTGTGTATGTGGGCGAGAATCTGTGAGAACCTCACATGTTGTTTATCAGATTCCAAATGGATAAGAATGTTTCATACATCCGCCCCCTAATCAGAAGCGCTCATTAGACCTCGTTTCATTTATTTCTGCTTGGATCGCAAGCTCACACTTCGAAAATGTAGACATTCACAGAAGCTAAGCCCCCCGCTGAGGGACTGGTCTCCGTTTTTTGCTATGGTTTCAGGCATGTATCAATGCCTTATTCGTGATGAAGGCAAAGTAAAACGTGTCCTATCCTCCTTAATGCAGGGCCCATGTGTATGGCTCTATGTGCAAATACACGACAGCCTCGTAATGTTAATGATCTCTTAATAATCAATAACACATGCCACGACTGTGTTCAACAATAACTCCTTCTGCACTGGATGATTATCCAGGTTCCATGGGTAACAGGTGTGAAAAAATAATTGAATCTGTAAAGGTTTTCCAGTAGATAGCCGCATGGTGCTAATAGTAAGATGTTATTTTCAGACAGATTTAAAGTCTAAAATGACATTTTTCCGTAACTTTGCATGCGCCCATTGTCCAGGATCTGAAATATTATCCCCAGAAGGCTGAGTAAAAGATGCAAATTACAGAAGGATAATTTGTTCCAGCAGGGACACCATACGTGCACTTGGGGGGGGTCTGAAAAGTTGAACTGGTCTCTTCTGGCGTATTTGCATATTAATGGCACCTGCAGAAAGATAGCTGGATTTGCTTCCTTTGACAGCCGAGAGAATGGGCAGAAGTGTAATTTTGTTCTTACAAGCTATTTCAATTTCCGAACATAGATACCCGACCGCAGTTCAAACTCCGAAATTTCATTAGCAATAGATTCACATCTCGCATCCTAAATTATCTCTGCTCTATCAGCACGACATTCTCAAATGTACATTATGTCTACACCGAGGAGCATTGCATACTACATCACACATATTGTAAAAAAATAAATAAAAAGAAAATACTTAGTAAAATAAATTATACCATTCGCTTGGTTAATATTTGAAAAAGCTGAAAGGTTTACTGCAATGCAGACAGTTGGAAGGTAAATGAAAAATAGCGTGAACCTGGATCCGAATCCTGTCTCAGATTATATGCAGGCGTGCAAAAGCAGTTCCTTTCTACATACAGATAAAAAAGAATTAATAGCTGTCGCAGTATGTATTTTATTTTACGTTTTGCTTGACATTCGAATTTCAATTCGTTCTTGCTAAATCTGCTCTCCCTAATGACTACATGAAGCCGAATGTTGTAGGGTGGTTCCGTGGTGCATGGGCCGCCAGATCAGTTCTGCGGACACGCAGCAGGGAACACCAATGCGGTGGTCATATAGGCTTGGCCGGCTACCTGGGAGCACCTAGGAGCTGCCCAGTGATCCGTGATCACAAGGACCAAACACAATCAGGCTATGAGCACACAGCAAATACACACGATGAGTGAGTCGGAAACAGAGTTGACGGTCACAGAGTTTACCTCCGTACTACCGCATGTGCCAGCAAGAGGCTCCCTTTATTGAGGGCACATCATGACGTAGTCATGACACAAAATAACAATAACCACACACGTAAAACCTGTGAACTATCATTGCAGCATTTAATGCATTCTACGCCTGGCACTCGTTCCACTGTCTGGGACAACAGTCCTCTAATAAAATGGTGATCACAGATCCCTGGATTAGAATCCTCCCTGAGCTCACTCAAAGGAGTCTTAACCCCACCTCTGGATGGTGCTTCGCCCCTGGATTGATTGAACTTGAGGGTCTCGGGGAGGATATGAATCGAGCATGGGACATACCATCCTTGTTAGCAGACCCCCCTTAAGGACAAAAGCCAGGCATTGGATATAGCTCCTATCACTTTCGATCTCGAGATCTCAATATGATAGCTTGTAATCGAAGACATGTATCTGACCAGCCTTCCAAAGACACATATTTTGGCTAACGTTCCTCCTCACGTATAGATTACATTCAAATCCTGGCTTGGAAAAGCAGGAGAGCGACCACAAACCCCCAGCAGTTACATTAAATTTCCAGGGAGAGAGATTAGAGATTAGCCAATTTACAAACCAGGTGCAGCGAATTAAGGTGGCTGGAAATGCCCGTGAAACAATCAAATGGGGTAAAATACTGGAGGGTAACACTAAACCAGAAATTTATGAGGCTTGTTTTTTCCACATTGAAATCATCTGTCGAGGCGGAAATACTGACCAGATGATTGTGAAAGAGTATAATGTTATGGTAGAGCGAATCCTAACCCACGTCACACATCACCAACCAGTCGTAAAAAAAACCTGAATGAAAGTTGGATGCTTGGTTAGATGATGAATTTTGCGTGGCTAAGCAAAGGTTCACGGATATCCTGGCCAGTGGTCCAATGGTAGATAAGAGGCTTTTAAGGAGCTGTAGGGGGTATTACAAAAGCCTGACGAAAGTCAAGAGAGTTTCCTTTGTGAGATCTACATGGGACAAACTACTGGCAGTACTTGATAAAGGGGATTCTCTAATGTTTTGGAAGCTTGTTACAGGCATGATTATAGAGGGAGAGGTTTTACTTGAGCGCCCAGAAGAATTGGTACTTTCACTTTTCACAACTATATGGTAGATGATCAGCAGAGAACTATGCAGGAAATCGGCTGGGGGAGAACCAACATGCCTCTGACAATGCTGTAGCCCCTTTTGTTTTAGAAACGAATGATGTTTTGGAGGGACAATGCCATCAAAAAGGGAGCAAAGCTGCAGGCCTGGATAAGATTCCTATAGACTTGTTCAAAGATGAGCCAAGTATTTGGGCACCAATCCTGACAACATTTTTTAATGCTGTGATCAATAAAGGGGAGGTCACCAGATCCTGGCACAAAACAGTTATCCTCCCCATTATTACAAAGGGTGGAAGGGGAGAACCTGCAAACTATTGGATAGTGTGGGGAAAACATTTGCCAGGGCAATACTGGGTCACCTTCAAGATTGGGTTGATATTCACATTATCTATGTATTTATTTATTTAATTTTACATTTGTAAAGCGCGCTAAGGCCTGGAGCGTCAAGGTGCTGATGCTTCACCAGTTACATGCAATGACAATAGAGAAATTGTATAAAAGATGAGCAGACAGTTTCATACATTGATCTCAGGTAGGTACATGGGCAACTACTTGCTCCAGTTAGAAAAACAGCAATGTTTTTAGCGCTTTTTCAAATGTCCCATAGGAATGTTAAGTACGCAGGGTAGGCAGGAGTAGGTTCAAGTGTCTGGCTGCAATGGCCGTGAAGCTAGATCCTCAAACTTTTGTGCATTTATATTTGGGCGATGTGATGCAGTGTCTCAATACTACTCACCTGCCACCCAACACCGCTAGATGCGCACATTAGGAGACTATGTTTATGGTATACTTGCAAAGTTAAAACCTTCAAACTGCCTCTGCATTCATTTACTTGTTTTACTCCTGCAGTATTGGACCAATCTAATTTTATGTTCCATTCCGGGTTTTGGGTTAAAACAGCAGATGCATTCTGGTACATGTATGTTATCCAAAAGGCAGAGGGCTGGAGGAGGCATACTAAGTACATTTGTTTGCAGCATGCTACTAGAAGCTGGATAGGCCATGATTGCATTCATCTGTTACAAGCTACTGCAGGCCAGGATGCAGGAAGCTGGAGAGCCCTTAATTAGAAATCATTACTGCAGGCAATGAAGACAGGGCTGGGCTTAAGTGAACACAGCTACCTGAGACTGCAATCAGCTCCACCCTGCTGGTTTGTTGGATGGGAGGGCCTTTATAAACTCACTTTGAAAAGAAGCAGTTGTCAGTCAACTGCTTCCACTGGGAGTTTGTGCTTCAGCTCCTGTTACCAGTTTTTGACCGTTCCTGAAAATAATCATTTTGACATTTGAAACCCATTGCTGTTGCTGCTTGCAGCACCATTTCCAATCTGTTTTAGCAGTCTGCCTGTTATTCAACCTTTCCTTGATTTCCAGCTTTGGACTTCTGAAACCTTGTACTGTTTTGCTGTTAAAGACATTCAGTTTGTTACTGATATCCTTTCTGCCTTTCTGACTTTCTGTAAACGCCCTGATTTCTGTAAGCACTTCTGCTTCACAGGCTTATTCTTGTTCTATTTCTGCCTACATTTTCTCTCTTTCTCTCTCTGCTTTTCCTGCCTTTTGAAGTTTTCCTGTTTTTTCCTTGCCTGAGATATTACCCGAGTTCAGTCCATAGGTCTAGTGCCTGTTCTTAAGTACGCTGAGTTTCCTGAATCCCTCGTATTCGCTGTGCTGGCAGCGACCTATCTTGCCTTAGTCCTTCACCTTATTTATTCTGATATTCCAGCTTCTGCTTTGTACTTTGTTTCCGTGTCTTGTTCTGTACCTGGTTAATTCTTTCAATGCTGCTTTCTACTTGTATTACATCTTGGTCCACTGTTGCACCTCTGCTTTGAATCGATTTACAGTATAACCCCAGGGTTGGTATCCATTCAGATCAGATAAGGGAGAGACGTCTGTTGCCTTCGCCTAGTCCATTGAAGTCTTACCAGCCTCAGTATATGGTCTCCAGTTTTAGCCTTCCACTGAGTACAACCGTCTCCTCGGCACGCCAAACTCATTGCGCTGCTTTATGACTGTTGTTAAGAGTAATCTGCTGGTACCAATCTTTAGGGCTTCCCCTAATCCTTGGAGGCCACTTATCATGTTCCAGTACACCCTTTATTCTGATCAATCTGTGTTGCCCCGTATATTTGATTGTCTTTGCTTTATCTCTGTCTCTTTGTTTCCTCCCAGTTTATGCCCCTGCAGTTCCTGTGAATACCTGTTTCAACTAAGATCAGCTTGGTGTGTACCCTGTTTCTTTTATATGCTACTGTTGCCTCTGGAATCTCCCCTAATCTACAGTGCATACTTTGAGATATAGCCTTTGCCCTGTGCTCCCCGGCCAGACTCCTGACAGATTGACTGGGTGTAGGCTTCTCTGGTGGGTCTGCAAGGGACTGTCAGGGTTTGCAGAGGATGCTCCCTTAGATATTCTTTGAGATAAGTATAGCGGGGCATCCTTTGACAGACATCTGTATGCGCTCACTTTAAGTCGGCTTCCAGAAACATAGAAGTACCAGTGACAAGTGCTTTTCTTTATTTGTTCTAACCCAAAAGTATGTTACCCTGAAGGGAATGCAGTCATCGTGACCTTCAAACAGCCTTTTACGGAGTCCCACGAGCTCTATTGTGGAGTGTACTCTGTAAAAGGCAAATCCACCTGCATTTGATCAAAATTATTAAGGGGCTGTACTGTGAATCAGTATGCTTTGGGCTGGTTGGGAAGATCACAGACTCCTTCAGGGTGGTCACCAGATGTGTCAGACATGGGTGTGTACTTGTCCCATTACTCTTTAATTTGATCATCAATGAGGTGATTGTGAAACAAGTGGATAATTTCCTAGATGCTGCAAGGATAGGCAACTTCAAAGTTCTGGCCCTGTTCTTTGCTGATGATGCTGTCCTTCTGACCACATCACACATGGGTATAAAGAGCACAATGGCAACCAAAGTTATTTAAACCCAGATTAGCAAACAAATATACTGTAAATATACTGTAAACATGATGGTAAATGGTGTCTTGAGCACATAACACACACCTTTTTCTCTTCCCCAGGAAGGAGCTGTAGCCTACCAGGCTGAAGTGGCGGCCTTCTGAACTAGCTCCAACTATGTGGCCCACAGATGGCACCTCTGCCTCTCTACTTTATCTTTTTTTTCTTTTCTGAGCTCCGATCTGGAGCACACAGTCTGCAAACACTCTCTCTTTCTTTTCCTTTTTTGAAGCTCCGACCACAGAGCACATTATCATTCACCGCCCGAGGCCCGGGAACACAGAGTCTTTGAGCTCCATCACGGAACACACTCGAGCACACCTTTCTTTTTTTCCTTTTTCTTGTTGCAGAGCGCAATATTATTCACCGCCCTCTTGCGGCCTGCGAACACAGAGAAGGGATCACTCACTGATGGAGCTGCTGCTCTCTGCAGGGTTCTCTCTCCTCTGACTGAGCGTGGCAAGATGAGGTCTTCCTCCTTTCTCCTTCTGCTCCATCTACAGATCGCAAAATGCTGCTTCTCCATCCCAAACTGAGTGACGTGTGGGCAAGCGTCTTCAGTCCAGCGGAGTCACAGGCTGTTCATTGACAATATTGTAGGGTGATTCCGTTGGCACACAGGCCGCCAGATCAGTGCTGCAGACACACAGCAGGGAAAACCAATGCTGTGGTCACACGTATCACACACAATGAGGCCGTGAGCACACGGAAAACACAGCAAACACCCAAATAAGTACATCAGAGACAAAAGTTGCTGGTCACAGGGTCTGCCACTGTACTACCATATGTGCCGGCCAGAGGCTCCCTTTATGGAGTGCACGTTATGACATAGTCATGACCTGTGAACTTAAAGGGGACACCACCACACCCACTGTTTGTGGAAAGTACTTATTGTGATTACTTGAGATAAAGAACCACACATGCACTTTGTATTTGTGTTTAACATCTGAGGTTTGACAAGAAGTAAACTTCCAAGAAATGAAAGTAGAATTTTCGATGTGGCAAATTCACAGATAAGTTACTCTGAGGTACCCTTGGCCTAAACCTAGAAAGAGCTACTTGATTCACATAGAAGTAACAATGAGTGATTCTGACTAACTCCTGACTTACTCTCTGTCATTCAGGAGTAAGCCTTCACTGAAAGTAACTTCTCTGTAATCGAATAGCCCTCCCCAGATTGAAAACACAACAAAGTCAGAGTGAATCATAGTAATGTCTTTGCGAATCAGCACCTCAAAATATAAGCAAAAAATATGATGCAAAACAGTAGCAATCTCTTGATTTCTGCACATGTTTGCATTGGGTGCACAAGGATTACCAAATACTTCACCTCTTTTTGTGGCCAAGAGGGCCCATCCCGCATCTCTCGTTGCAGGAGCAGCACACCGACATCAGCCAGAACCTGCCGCCTCAGAGGTAAACCCTCACAGCTATCTGTCCCTCCACGGAGCGGGACGCTACGAGATCCCATTTCAGCCAACCCTGAGGACCGGCAGGCGTAAGCCGGCCCACAGCAAAAGCCCACTGCAAAAAGGCTCCTGTCCCGAGCCTGTCCGGAGCTGAACAGAATGAGCAAGTGAGAACGTCCCGTCTCCTATCTCCTATTTCTGTTCCACTTGACTTCACAACCACAGCCAACTATAGTCAGACAAGACTCTTCCTCACCGAAATTCACTCTGAACCATCTGTGCATGCTCGTTACATGGCAAGTACGCTGCCTGTCTTTACTAAAAGCTGCATTCTGCCATATCACTCGCCCTACCTCCTTTCCATGCCATCTTCGCTCCCGATCAAGCTACCAAACCCCCTCAGCTATACCCCAGACCATGCGATAGACTTGTCTACCTCCATTGACAACACTATTGTATCCTGACCAGGCCTACTCATGTGCCGCACATGCCTCGCCCATTTCAGCGGTGCTGCCACCTACTGCCACCATCTGACTCATGCCACACCGTACTCCTTGCTGCTAACCTTAAACCTGATGATATCAAGGTCAGTACCACATGGAAGTGCGATACACTGTATGATGTTAACTTGAACATCCAGAACTTAACTATTTACCCCACTACGGTCCACCATGTTGACCTCATGGCTCACGCCTCCCCTTGCCTACCGCTATCATGCCAAATCTTGTAATACGGATGCACACCTTGCTTTCGTACTCTAGGATACGTTGTGCCCTATTGCCCTTATTCTCATTATTGGCCATCGCAGATGATCACTGTGTACACTGAACGCCACACTGTGCGCTCGAGCACCTATGGTGTTCTATTGATCCATCTTCTAATGGTGCATCCTCAAACTATCATTGTATTCTGCTGACAGGTAGCCCACGCCATGCGAAACAATTGACTCTGTTAGCTAAACATTTCCCATTGTGTAAGAACATGCTGTACAATTGATGCTGATACCTTAAATGTTTCCTATTTAGTTTTTGAACATGCTGTATAATTGATGTTAATACCTTAAACGTTTACTACTGTGTATGAACATAGTGTACAATTGATTCTGATCCTGAAACTAGTAGTAGGTTAGACTGCATTCATATCATGCCTACCTCCCCAGTGCTCACAGCTAAACACTGCCCAAAACCTAGCTCTAACACTACTCAGACCTTGGCTATAGTCTTCCTTATGCTCACAATTTCTCACCACCTCCTTGACTCCATTGCGCCTAAGTGACTCGTACCTCCTGCTCAGTACCTACCCCTTAACCCTGGGCAGGCCAACATGACCCTCACTTCCGATCGAGCGAAGGCTAGAACTGTTATGCCCACAGCCACAGGAATTAGTCGCCCATGCCCATTACCATTTAAAAACCTGAGTCATACCACCAATACCTGGCAGGATAGCACCTGCATGGTCACTTTTGCCCTACCTTACTAACAAGGAACACTTTCCTCGCCTACTGAACAGGTGGTCACCATACCACGACAATCAAATGCCATACTCACCACATGCTTGGTATGCTACACCTAAACCCAAACAATATTAAACCCCAGCCTAAATCTAACCCAAAGACCTGCCTAATGTCACCTAATAAAACCATGCTGAACAGTTCACAAAAAACAAAAACAACCAATTCATACGAGGCGCCCTTATCCACACCAGATCCCTACTGGCCCATGCCCTAGAAATTTCTGACACTATTATCACACGGAACCTTGACTTTATAGACATCACAGAATCCTGGTTCCATGCAGCAGCGGGCGGAGCACTTGCCTTAGCCATACCTAATAATTATACCATATTCAGAATTGACGGACCCAATGCAAAAGGAGGCGGAGTAGCCATTATTGCAAAAAATACTCTCAACTTTAGAACCGTCCCATCCACCCTCATACCATTTGAGGAACTACTGTTAATTAAAATTACCCTATCAGCCACGGCCACCCTGAACATCCACCTACTCCACAGGACGCCAGGTATGATCCTTTCTCTGGAAAATGATCTAGCCCAACTCCCCTCAACTAATACTAAACCTGGCACTCAGACAATTATTATTGGAGACTTCAATCTAGGTCTTAATGACAGGTCTGATAAGACTGCCCTCTCACTGGCCAACATGATTTCAGCCTCCGGCTTCTCACACTGAATACAGAACCCCTCCCACATCAAAGGCCACACCCTTGACTAGCTAGCGGACCATATCTGCAACACAGTCATCACATTGAACTCCCACTGCCTCTGGTCAGACCACCACCTCACCACCTTCACAGCTAACACAAAAACTAATCCCACCAGTTCTGCCCAATTGGTACCTGCTGTCCTATCTAGAAACTAATGGAATATCATGGCCAACAATATACTACTACTTCTACAGCCTATCCTGGCACCCACCAACTTAACCACAAAAGACCCAACCACAAAGGTTGAATTGTTCAACCAAACTGTACTCTCAGCTGTAGACAAGCTAGCATCTCTTTCCATGTGAAAAGCCAAGCCAGTAGCACACCTTAATGGTTAGTTCACCCCAGTCCTAAAAACCTTGGACAATGTCAAAAGACAAGCAGAATCCACCTGGCTAAAACAACCTAGCAAACTCAAAAAAACTAAAAATAAGACAGCTGCGCTTGACTACAAGCAAATGGTCCACAATGCCAGAAACACCGCCTATAATGACAGAATTACAAATGCCAAATCCAAAACTAAAGAACTCTTTGCTATCCTCAGAGAACTTGAGACCCCAGTACCACAAGTAGAAGTCTGTAAGAAAGACGCCCTGTGGTGCTCAAATATCCAGAACGCCATATCCAACAAAATAACTCTACTTCAAAAGAAAATTGAACCCAAAAAAATGACTATCCAAATGTTACAACCAGACCCCTTACCCAGTACCACCATAATTACTAGCACTACACCCCAATTTGAATGTGAGACCGTCACCAACGAAGAAGTTCTCAAAATCATCAACAGCCTTAAACCTTCCAGGTGTCAAGACGACCCTTGCCCAGCCACGGTCATTAAGGAACGTGCCACTGAACTCACACTGTTCATCACAAACCTAACCATTTTCGCTAACAACATGATCTCATTGGATCTTAAAAACACATGGGTACTACTGTTCCTCAGAAAACCATCTCTAGGAGCTAATATACCCGCAAACTACTGTCCTATTACCACAGTACCCGTCCTTCTGAAAATATTAGACCGAGCAGCATACTTACAAATACAAAGTTATCTAGATACTAACAATCTCCTTGGTCTACGAAAATCTGGATTCTGACCCCGACATGGGACGGAAATCACCCTATTGGATGTAAAAATCCAAATAGATGATCTAAAAGATACCAACGGACGCTAGCACTATTGCTCCTACTAGGCCTCTCTGCAGCATTCGATCTTGTAGACCACAAGATCCTTTACAATCACCTAGCCTCAGCTGCCCATTTATCCCCCAATGCCATCCAACCATTCCTATCGGATAGAACTATGAGAGTCTTCTCGCCCACTGCTGAAGCTTCTCCCTCACCGGTGACGTGTGGGGTTCCACAAGGGTCTTGTTTCTCCCCAACGCTTTACAATGTATTTACCAAACCCCTCTTCGACTGCCTCAATGACCTGGGTGTCACCTACACTAACTGGGCAGATGACACTCAGATCCTCATCCCTAGCACTGACTCGGCCACCCTCAACGCCATATACCTAAGCATTCAAGCCTGGATTTCACACCATGGCTTCTGCCTTAATGACGATAAGATGGAGCTGCTCCTTTTAGGATCACAACTCTGTATTGCCAAACTACACAACGCCTTCAAAACTTTCACTATTGATGGAAACCTCATTCAAGTTGCCACAGAAGTAAAAACCATCAGTTTCTTCCTGGACTCGTCTCTCACCGTAAATAAACAAGTAAATGCTACAGCATCTGCAACAGCATATACCTGTAAGCTCAATAATGCCTGCAAACCATTCTTGTCTACGGACAGCCGCATCATGCTGGCCAGAGCCATGATGCTGTCTAGACTAGATTATTGTAATGCCCTGTATGCCAGCACGAAGACTCAAAACATCAAAAAGCTCAAAGTTCTTTAAAACAACGCCCTCAGGGCGGCTCTCAGCATTCCAAAAACGACCCATATCTACACGAGTAGACAAGATGCACATTGGCTACCCATCCAGGAACACATTAAATGTAAAACTCTAACCCTTACAAATAAATGTGTAAAATAAAGTAGCTCCCACCTACATCGCTGACAAAATAGTTAGATCCCAGACTATCAGGCACACTCGCTCAGCCAATAAGAACCTATTAGCTACAACGTGATTCTATTTACATAAAGCAGGAGGCAGTATCTTCCCCACACTAGCTGCAAAACATTGGAATGCCTTACCCACCAATCTTAGAGCCGAGAAATCCTTGCTACCAACCTATGTAATCATGCTATGTAACCTAATGATCACATACCTAATCTGTATCAAACCTGTACACGTATACCAGTACACAATTGTAATATCAATGTTTATACCTGCAACTGTACAAATATGTACATTGGCAATGAATTGTGCTACATTGTTATTATGGTGGGTTCATCTCATTAGTGTGAGGCAAGTTCATTGATAACAACCCATCCCCATTGTGTCGGATACATTTCAAATCAAAGAAAGGGTGCATCTGTGCCAAACCCGGGCCCGAAGAGGTCTGCATTTCAGACCCGTGTGGGGTCCCCTAAAGAGATTGAATGTGCTCAGAAACTATAGGTGAGCCACTCACTGGCCCACAACAATTCTGGTGAGGGTTTTCAGCATACAAAATCCAAGCATGTCGATATGGGAAGCAACTGATCCAAAGCTGTAGGTAAGTCATCTGCTCCTATGTTTGGAGAGCACTTTCCTATCATCAGTAGCAGATGGAAATCCATTATATTGCTGAATTAGTGGGCAAGGTTTAGCACATTGCAGCTTACTGATTGGTCAACCTCTGAGCCTTACTTCAGGGTAAAGCTCTTAGTAAATCATCTCAGCTGTCCCTGTCTCCCTGAGCTTCCTCCTAACTGATTAGCATGTCCACTCCAATGCAGTCTGGTACCCTTCTCCCTGCTTTTCTGCACAACTCTCCACTCCCTGTTGACCCAATTCTCAATGCACTATTTCACCTGGTAAAAGAGCTCGATATGCTGTACTCGGGTCTGTACATTGGTCTCTGGCTGTTACCGGGCCATAAAGCACTACTGCCTCAGGGTTTATTGCATAAATACTGCGCATAGACATGTTTGTTTCTCACCAAGTAATGTTCAGTTGCTTACATACGTTTATCATTTCTGGTTTATTTCTCTTAGAACAAAATACTTGCATAAAGGCTATAACAGCAAAAAATATGAATACGCATTTCACAGAAAATAGCTTTGTGTATTTGGCATATTGCACAGAATATGTAAGTTGATGATACACAAATGGAACTTTCATTTTCTGCAGAGGATGTCTACCCTCATCAGCATTGTAAAGCTAACACCCATGAGAACAAATAGTAAATAGTATGGTCACAACTCCTGATTATCTATTGAATTGTCCAACATGGATGATGGCCAGCTGGTGACAACAGATCCTCTGCCATGCAAAGTAGGCCCAGCTCTGCGGAGCAGGACATTCTCCAGGTAAATTTGAAAGGACCATGACCAGGATTTTAGAGGATGGTCAATTATATCTTGCTATCCGATCAGAAAGCAATGTAGACATTATGTAGCTGAGTTGCTTTTATCATGCTGCACAAGAGCGTAGTTTTGGGCACTGCTTTTACACCGTGCCCGTTGTTTGCCTAGTCCATAATAACAATCTGCGCTGATATTACACAAGTTGGCACAATGAAGATTTGTGAATATATGGCAAGCACATCTCATGTGTCTCATGTAGAATTGTTTTCATATAAGAACCCCAGTGTGTACATTTATGTGATCACTAATTCCCTAAATCCACCATGTTCATGCGACAGGACAAGGAGAATGAAGGTGCATGGGCAGATGTGAAGGTCATTACCCTTCTAATATTTCAAGCTCTGTGTGTGGTTATGATACTGTAGATCATGCTTTATTGCTCAAACGTCTACAGTCCACTAGAGCAATTTACAATACAGCATTAAATGGCTATCTTCATTTCTCAAGGACCACTCAGAGAAAGTGACCCCTGGAGATTTCTAATCTACCCATGTCCTGCTTAAATTGGAGTGTCTCAATGATTCTCTTCATTAATATGGCACGTGAAAATGCCTATGCCAAAATCCTACTGTCCCTCTTCGAATGTTTCTAATTTTAATTTCATTTCCATGCACATGGTTACCAGATCACCATTAATCTGGAAACAAAACTGGATGAAAACCCCATCATTACCAATTGCCCCCAGGTAGTACATGACTGATTGAGTAATAGTCATCACTGATTCAATGACAAGAAAACTAAAATATGTTTCTTTAGCTCACCTCCCTCCTCAATGGGTATATCATAGAGTTGCACCACCTTTTCCAGTGGACATAGTAAACATATATGAATCATTGTAGACCCAGACATTGTTTCTGTCCCTTAACTAATTGACATAATTCGAACAACACATATCCAACTCCAGTTGCAAAGGAAAATATCGGCATGTTATAATAGTCTCTAGTAAGACCTAAATATATTATCAATGCAGCAAGGCCAGAATATTCAAGATGCAGATGGAGTAGCTAGAATGGTTGCCACTCTTAAAATAATTTATTCCATCTTATCAGGATTGAAACCTCTACACTGGCTACAGTAGAATGGAGAACTGAATTACAAATTCAAAATGCATTGCATTTCACATTGCAAGGTTTATCTCAGATTGCACGGGAGTATAAGCTTAGACCTGTCAAATACAAAATACTTCACCAAGGAGGAAGCTCTTTTGTTTGAATGCCTGCTTACAGCTGTAACAATCTGCACAAATAAGAACTTCACCATGATATCAAATTCATAAATCTCGGGACGATTCAGAAAATATTCTCATCGAGGACATTTTTTGATAGCTGATCCAAGCTAAAGAGCAAAGACATATCAGGAGCACACAATTCCACACTAGATGCAGACTTCCTGTTTAAGCCTGCCTTTCCCACCTAGACCTTTAGCAATTAGATGAGGCAGTCAGGTGTCCCTTTGCCTCTATTCTGGCGACCATCCTTCCCTGCTTTCCTCTCCCTTCTTGAGTATAATGTGCAGTCTTCCTGTACAGAGACCACTTGGTCACCAGTCCAAGGGCCAAATAGGTGCCTTGTGAAGACTTATCCTTGATTCCCGTCAAATTTTGGCTAGAGTATGTGTAACTTTTGGAGGGATTGTGAGTATATTGCAATCGTTTTTGTTTTGGGGTGGGGCTAGTTGTTGATTTTTAGAGGGATGTATTTGTGGTTTCCCTCTGACTCCCAACCCGTGTTCTGTGCTGATGTGCTTGTGGAGTGGCCTGGCTTGGTGCTGTATTCCTTTGTTTGTTTCTGGCTTATTTACATTTCCCCACCTAGCTCTTTAGCAATTGGCTGAGGCACTCAGGTGTCCCTTTGCTTCTGTCCTGGTGGCCATCTTTTCCTGCTTCCCTCTACCTTTCTGAATGTGCAGCCTTCCTGCAGAAAGACCACTTGATCATCAGTCTATGGGCCTAATAGGTGTCTTGTGAGGGCTTTCCTTTCATTCCATTCTGATTTTGGCTATAATATGTGTGCCTTTTGTATGGATTTGTGAGTATATTGCAATAGTTTATTTTTTTTGGGCTAGTTGCTGATTATTAGAATTATTTATTTGAGGTTTCCATTTGACTTCCAACCCATTTTATGTGATGCTCTGATTTTGGCGGGCTTGGTGTTGTAGTCCTTTGTTTCTGGATTTTTTACTTTCCACACCCAGCCCTTTAGCAATTGGCTGAGTCAGTCAGGTGTCCCTTTGCCTCTGCCCTGGTGGCCATCTTTCTCTGCCTCCCTCTCCCTTCCTAAATGTAATTTGTGGCCTTCCTGCAAAGAGGCCACTTGGTCATCAGTCCTATGGTCTGGTAGGTGCCATGTGAGGGCTTTTCTTTGATTTCAGTCTGATTTTGGCTAGAATATGTGTGCCTTTCGGAGGGATTTGTGAGTATATTGCAATTGTTTTTTTCTTTTGGACTGGTTGCTGATTTTTAGAGGGATTTATTTGTGGTTTCCCTTTGACTCCCATTTTGTTTTCTGTGCTGTCTGCTTGTGGAGTGGCCTGACTTGGTACTGTAGTCCTTTGTTTGTTTCTGGCTTTTTAACTTTCCCCACCCAATCCTTTAGCCTTCTTGAATTTGATGTGCAGCCTTCTTGCACAGAAACCACTTGGTCATCAGTCCTAATGCCTGATAGGTGCCACAAAGGTGTCCCATTGTGCATTAGCCCAGTTCCAGGTGGCACCCTGACCCACTTCCTGTTCCCGTAGCTGCCCGTCCCCAAGCCCTAATTTGTCTGAGTAACCCTTCTTGAGAATGACCCCCAGTGCAGCCCCTCATGCTAAGGGCCCCTAGACAAAGGGCAGATCCTAAAGCAGCAGCTCCACTCCATATTTGCCTGGTAAGCCTGCTGCTGTCAACCAGCAGCAACTGACAAGGTAAGAGTGGGACTACAGCAATGATTGTATTCCAGAAACCCCTACCAACTCTCTCAGCTTCAAACCATTGCTTACCAAGGTTGCTAGCTAGGAATTAATAGTCCTATCACTGCTGTACTCCAGCTCTTGGGTCCCCACCTTAGACACCCTTCTCAAATCTAGGTATTTCTGCATTTACTGTTGTACTCCCATTTCATGCATTTCTCCCTCTATCCAAGTATCACCAATCTGGGTATTATTACATTTACTGCTGGGCCCCCAATTGGACATGTCTCCCATTATCCAGGTCTCTCATATATAGGTGTTTCTGTATTTTGTGCCCCAGTGTAGGCATTTCTGCCTCTATGCAGGTATCGCAAACCTGGGTGTTATTACATGAACTGATGTGCCCCCATTTTAGGTGTTTCACCCTCTATTCAGGTATACCAAATCTGGGTGTTTTTACATTTACCGTTGTGCCCCATTTTGGACATCTCTCCCTCTATACAGGTATCCCAAATCTAGGTGTGTCTGCATTTACTGTTGTGCCCCATTTTAGGCATTTCTGCCTCTATCCAGGTATCCCAAATCTAGTTGTTTCCACATTTACTGTTGTGCCCCATTTTGAGAATCTCTCCCTCTATCCAGGTGTCTCACATAGAGGTGTTTCTGCATTGAAGTGATTCTACATTTACTGTTGTGCTCCCATTTCAGGCATTTCTCCCTCTATGCAGGTATCCCGAATCTGGGTGTTGTTACATGTACTGTTGTGTCCCCATTTTAGGTGTTTCTTCTTCTATCCAGGTATCCCTAATCTAAGTGTTTCTACATTTACCATTGTGCCCATTTTGAACATCTCTCCCTTTATCCAGGTGTCTCAAATCGAGGTGTATTTGCATTTACCATGATTCTACATTTACGTTTATGCTCCCATTTCAGGTATATCTCCCTCTGTTCATGTATCCCCCCAAATTTCGGTGTTATTACATTTACTGATGTGTACCTATTTTAGTTGTTTCTCGCTCTGTCCAGGTATCTCAAATCTAGGTGTTTCTACATTTATCATTGTGCCCCATTTTGGACATCTCTCCCTCTATCCAGGTATCCCAAATCTAGGTGTTATTACATTTACTGTTGCCCCTCTTTTAGGCATCGCTTGCTCTATCCAGGTGTCTCAAACTGAGTTGTTTCTACATTTACTGTGATTCTAAATTTACTGTTGTGGCCCCAATTGGACATGTCTCTCTCCATCCATGTCTTCCAAATATGGGTGTTATTACATTCACTGTTGTACCCAGATTTTAGGTGTTTCTGCCTCTACTCAGGTATCGCACATCTGGGTGTTATTACATATAATGTTGTGCCCTCATTTTAGGCGTGTCTCCATCTATCCAGGTATCACAAATCTAGGTGTTTCTACATTTACTGCTGTGCCCCAATGTGAGCATCTCTCCCTCTATCCAGGTGTCTCAACAAGAGGTGTTCTGCATTTACTGTGATTCTACATTTACTGTTGTGCCCCCAATTTAGGTGTTCCTTCATCTATCCATGTATCCTTAATCTAGGTGTTACTGCATTTACTGTTGTGCCCCCATTTTAGATGTTCCTCCCTCCACCAAACTATTTAAAATCTAGGTCAGGGATCCCCAACGTGTAGCTCGGGAGCAACATGTTGCTCACGGCACCCTAAATTGTTGCTCGCCAGTTGCCCTGGGCCATGGTGTGAAGGCCTAGAAGGGGGTGCTGAATGGATGAGACCTCAGTAGCACTGTAGTCAGAACAGAGTCCTGGACTGTGCAAGAATGTTGGCCAATGAGCCGCTGTGTTTCCAGCTGGATTATTTTTATACATGCAAGATTTGTTTGGTGCCACCATGTACATACTTCTTCAGTAAATGTCCTTACTTGTTATGGTAGTGTCATTGCTAAAACCCTGTCATCTCCAGTTACTTTGCCCATCTGACAAATGTATTAATGAGTACAATATTTGAACCATGTTTGTGTCATGGAGAAAATTGGCATATTCTGTTCTTTCATACAACTAGTATGAGCATAATGGACAAGGAGGTGGTATGCATACCCAACTTTCCTTTATTAAATAATGTGCATGCACACTTTCTGTACAAGTGATGTTTGTGTTTGATCCCACCATGCATATTTATCGACTATATTCATTTTGGTGTCTCCTGTATTTATTAGTACATAGTGTCCTAGCGGAAAAATGGTCTTCGTTTGATAACCTGCCCATCTAGCACATGGTTAATGGGCAGATATAGTAAATGCATGCCACATTTTTCATAATTAATTTGCTCTGTATTCCAATCCAATTAATTGATTGTTAATAGGTTTAAACTAACAAGTCAATTAATTGATTAAAATACTCAGTTAACAGCACCACACCCCTCTATGAAGTGGTCATCAAATGCTCAAAGGTTTGACCAATGTTTGCCACTAAGTCTTGTGTAAAATCCCTTTTGGGCAGAGTAAATAGGCTCCAAATAATTGAGAAAGGTATTATTTTTATTCCTAAACACTTTTTCACCAATGCAACAGCCTTCTGGAGCTTTAATACACACCATTTGCCATAACATTCCCAAATAATTCTCAGGAGGTAACCTCCAAAGGCCCAATGAAGTGATCTTTAAAGGCTACCATGTAATGACCTGAAGTACTAATTCATATTTATATTTCTTCATTAAGTCAGCAACATTTAAAAACGTTTCATATTTTTCTATTTTTCATACAATTCACACAGAACAAGCCCAAAATAAAAAAGCAACTTTAACACAATCAAACTTGCTATATATACAAGTCTGAACATTACAATTAATAATATAGCATAGCTCCCATGCATTCCACGCTTATGCAAAACAGAGAAACAACAGCAAATGAACAGAAAATGAACCAAATCTTTGACTCCTATTTTGCAAGCACACTTTGTGCTTCCTCCTGCACACTTTCTTAATTTATTGAGGAGTGGGTACATTTAAACGCACCATTACCACCAGCCTCCTGCATTCTGGGAATCTTATTTGACAGATTTCTCCTTGCCATTTTATATGTGTATGTAAGTCTGTATAAAAGGCTAAAGTGGGCAGCCTGTGTATATTTCGGACATCTGACTTTTTTTCCATCGGAAACGCTCTTGCTTTTGGAGCTATTTTGAGGTGGCTTAATGCACCAAATGTAGTTACATTGCATCCCTATTCAAATGGACAGTGACTTACAACCGCCCATAACCACAAGTATTTCTCTTCACCAGCGGAGGCTACAATCGCACTTGCACTGAAATTCACTTTATGATTAGCAGAAAATCCCAGATGTGCTTTTAAAAAATAAGGAACATTCTTAACTGGCCTGACACTCAAATTGAACACCCCCAATTCGTCTCACAAGGGGCTAGCAGGTGTATCTGCAGGGAGACCTGCTATTTGGCCCAGGAATTTATTTTGCAACCCCTCCAAGAAATTACAGTTCTAACCACCCTATATTTTGCGGCCTTAAAATCATGGAGCAGACCTTTGTCTTATATACCTCCAACTTCTCCAATCAGAATGCCGCAAACCTGAAATAACAACGTAAAAAGCCATTTAATCATTAATGATGCCTTTTCAGCTATCTTATTAAAATTGCTGACGCAAGCACTGCTCTTTCAGAAGAGTAGGCTCAGATAAAAATGAGACTGCCCCCTCATCTCTACATTCATTTAAAAACTATCTACAAGGTTTCACCGTTTGCCTGAACACCATCATTTTTATTTTTATTATATGTAATTTCAAACTGTAATTCCCAAAATAGTAACTTGTGTTTAGCAGGCCCTGTTGGAGACCTGCTGGGGGCAAGGCCAAATTAGTTGTGCCTTCTGCATAAGGGTGCATGCTATAAAATGAACCCTTCAGGTGGAGGGTGGATTAACTTTCCTAAGAGAAGTACTAGAATCAACATCCAAAAGGAATACATTGGGACCAACTGGCATCCCTGCATGTCACCTTTATTTGTGTTGGAAAACAATGTATAATTCCACAATCTTGTATTGTGGACAGATGGTGAGATGTCTGCGTATCACGTTGGATAAGACTTAAAAAACCATTAGTGACCTGTAAGAATGTAGAAGTAGGACTCGGACACAGTGGGCTCATGTTGATTGACATATACTTTTATTGAAAGGAAAAGGCTGGGGGACTGGGGAAACTCCTGCCTTTCCCTAAAGCTAAGAGGGGTTTCCCATCCTTAACCAAAACTAAGGAAACTGCCAGTATGTCTTGTCTAAAGTAAATAGTCCACTGTCTGTCACAAGTCCGAAGCCTATTTCCATCCCTCACGCTATTTACTAACCTATAAAAAACAAAATGTCTTCTTAATTCAGAAGAATAGGTTGTAGATCCAAATAACACAGGTTCCAAACCCAAAGTTCTTAAATGTGAAACAAAGTTCCATAAAGTTCTTACACATTTCTCTGTTGCACAAACTTCGTAGCAACCTGGGCAACAACTCCCTTGTCCTGGTTCCTTCTCTTGGCAACTCTCTATTTATTGGACCACAGCCAGGGGCAATGACTCCTTTGCCCTGGTTCCTTCTCTTGTAGGTCCTAGATCTCTGCCTTTCTCTCTTTCTGCTTGGGCAAACTTGGTTCACTTCCCTGCCAAGTGTGGTCCTTAGTAAATTACTCTGTGGTTTCCCTTCTTCTTATGGGATTGTGCCCCAGACCTCTCTTTATGTTTGGGAACTGGGAGCCCTCTTCTCCCAAGTACTTCCACGAGGAAGAGGACTTGTGTGTATCTCCTGTAGTGGGTCCCAAACCCCCCTTCTTTGCGTGAGGGTACTTGGAGCTCTCTTCTCCCATGTACCACCACAAGGAAGATGACTTGTGTGGTTCTCGTGTAGTGGGTCCCAGACACCTTCTTTGTGTGTGAGCACTTGGAGCCCTTTCCTCCCAAGTACCGCCACAAGGAAGAGGACTCCTGTTGCTTTCGTTTGGTGGGTCCCAGACCCTTAAGTTTCTCTTGTTGGGGGACAGACATGGTTCACATGCCTGCCAGGTACTGTGACTATTAAGATGCTGACTGCACCGTCTTAGTTTCCCACCAGCCAGCCTGAGTGCTCCCCTTTGTAGTGAGCTCTGGTCTGCCCAGGAACACTGCAGTGTCAATTTTTCCCAGGACAGCGTGGTCTTTCTTTCACGCGCTTCCCTGTCTGCAGGAACACCGGGAGCTTCTCTCTGCCAGCTCGCCTTTCGGTCCTTCCACTGTGGACTGGCCCTTGTCCTTCCAGCTCCTCTCTTGGCATCCTGGTGTGCTTCATTGCACTTTCCTGCTCCGTGCTGGCTCCTGCAGCTCATTCATGAAGGACTAGACAACTTCTTCCTGAGTCCCTCATCCTTTTCTACTATGCATTGACCAATGAGCAGCCAGCAACAACTAGACTGCTCATTGTGGTTCTTAGGAGAACTCTTCATGCCTCCGCTGTTCCTCTTCATCCCAGTACTTATTCCAAATTGTCTAGAATGCTCATGTTGGTTATGCAGAACACTCTACATTCCTCCATTCAGCTTATTTGTCTCAATGTTTGTCAATAACATATCTTTCAACTCTTCCCCATTCTTCCTCGTCTCAGTATTTCTAACCTTGATCTCCCTTGGGTCAGTTGTGCTCTTCATAGTCCCAGTACGTATCTACGGAAGGGGTTGTTCTTTGGGTTATAGAAATGGGGGGGAGGGGTCCTAGGGTCTGGTGATTGGCGAGTATATTGCGTTCTCAGGGTAGGGTTGTTTCTAGTCCCAGAAGGGGTTTCCTCTCCCATGTGATTCTCTCCCTGTGCACCACCCTCAGGGGAACTATTGTACCGAGGATGTACCGCCCTGGCCACATGGGAATGGTCTCCCCCATAGGGGAGAAGGGACAGCATCCACAGATTTGTCACAGACTCCAATAAAATGTAAATTCCGCCACATTATGTTTCTATCAATCAAATACCGACGGAATCCACCCTGGAGTGCTACAGACTCCATAATTGGGGACTAACACCGCCAAACCACCACTTGGAATCTGGCAGTGATACCACTGGACCAAGTAGCAGTAACGGTACCGTTGAGATGCCACCAAACTCGTAATAAGCCCCAATGTCCAGTAAGGGAATTGGCCTATAACCTTGAGGGGCTGGTGTTCCAAGAAATACTTGTCTAAGGGGATGGCATAATGCCTGTCTTGACAACAACAATAAACATAAAACGATTTGGTATCCTTCAAAAAAGCTTAAATTTTTTTCTCAAATTCTTTTTTTTGTTTTACCGCAATTTTTTATGCCATTTTGAAACTATAAATCTGACCAGCAGTGTACACACCCCTCATTAAATCATGGTTCAGTTTTCTTTTCGAGATTCTACATTCTGCATCGAACCATGGTGCATCCCTTTCTATAACCTGGAACTCCTGAACTTGGGGGCACGGTTTGCCAATAGTTCTGTCCTGGATAGTTTCTCCTAAAGGCTCAGACAAACTGACGCTTTCCTTTGTGGCCTCTGAACTGCTCAACAGTTTTAAGAGAATATGTTAATTTCTTGTGAATTAGTAATTCTTTCCAATGCAAACTTTTCGAGCGTAGGCATCGCCAACCAGCCTCTCGGCTATCAGATATCTTCTTTGTGGTGCCTACTGTGGCCATTGGAAAATGAACTCAAGAGGATTGTGTTTACTCTTTGATCAATAAGAAATGTAACATTTCATAACATTCCTGAAGAAAAAGAACATCCACAACACACTCATCAATGACTGTGGAACAGTATTGCCGATCTTGCATGCTTAGGAATGCACCATTTGCCATTAGAGATCTCATAAAATCCTAGGCAGAATCTCATGCTCAGTTTGTGGCCATTTTTACTGTCCATACATTTGCACTAATATTTTGCTCGGGAACCTGAAACCCCTGGTAATGTTTATTTACTCCTACTCTATTTTTGAACAGCTGGACTGGTCCTATATGTCTATAAATGTACTACTGACCACTCAATTTCCTCAACATTCCTTGTAAACAACCACTTAACGTCAAATGAAGTTAAAGGCCTTGCACATTTCCTTGACTAGAATAAGACGTGGTCTAGATAACTATTAAGTACTGCAAATTAAATGTTCTATATGCAGTTTTAATTTTCTTACATTTCTAATTTGTGTTGCAAACAATTTGTCTGCCAACTGTGCGCCGATATATTCTGTCGAAAAATGGATGTTGCTCACCATTCAATTTGATATGCCAATGTTGCTCATTGCGCACAAAAGGTTGGGGACCCCTGATCTAGGTGATTGTATCTCTGCAGATGCTGGCAGAATACGCAGTTGCACATTGTGATAAATTCATACCCCCATCCCTACCCCCAGATGACCGTACATCACTCTCCTGTCCCTCCGGGCCCCTCTTCCACTGCTAAGATGCTAATATAGGGAGTCCCTACCTGTCAAGACCGGCCAATCGCAATGGACCTAGGAACAGACCTCAAAGATGAACTCTATCCAAGTTTTAGGTATGTATACATTGCACCATATTCTGTTGACACAGACCACAGGCACGGACACCCATCCATGCACTGTAGAATGCAGCTATGGCTATGCAAATTCTGGTCTAGCAGCTCACATAGACGTCCACACTAAAACCGCTGATGTACCTCTATATCTATATCATTAGTATTCAGTGACAACCTATGAAAAAGAAAACTTTGGTCTAGCTGGGCACACATTGGGTCCCTGGCACCAGCACTGTATCCTAAACCACCAACAGCAGTCGCCCATGTTTCTGGCCTCTGGGCTGCTTACTGGAGCGTAGCCAGCCCACTAAAATCCTAACCTGGAAAAATGCACACACACATCTTAATAGTTAACTCTTAGAATCTCCCACACATGGACTTCAGTCCCTGAGGGCGTTCCAAACCCAAAGCGAATTGAGGCCATAGAAATGGGTAAATGGTGCTATATAAATGGCCAATACAATACAGTACAAAGTTCAGCCAAGTTATGTATCTTTGCAGACTCTTTTTATGATATTTGTTTATAAACTGAGTTATTAATGCTACACAATTTGCAACATTCATTAAGACAATAATGCACAATTGCTGACCTATAACTATTACACGTATATCCTCTCCTATTCATTCCTCTATAATGCAAGATTTATTGTAGTGTATTTTAAAGTGATATTGGAGCAATATGGTAACAAAGAATGAATAAACAAATGTTATAGTTGCAAGAACAACGTACAAATAAGCACTTTCGATTGTCCTTTGTTTTATGAGCTTTATGAATACCTTAATGTGTCTCCTCTTCAATGCTGTTTTCAAGTATTCATAAAAATGTATTTGATTTAACATGGGTTACATTCCCACATAATCTGGGAATGAAGAAAACTCAGACTTCAGAGTGGCGCTTGCTCAACAGTGCTCTGATGCTGGCTCATATAATGTGCAGTGAGCTAAACTGTGTTACAGTGATACACGTTACTGTGAGGGCACAATGCACAAGGACCATTTTTGAAAGGGAAATGCGAACACGCACAATTTGTTTAATATAATTATGCGACCAATTAAGATAGATTTTAATCCTACAGTACCACATATATAATTTATTTAAAAAAAAAAGATGAAATCAGGAATTCACGTTCTGATCTGTTTTTCTCTTCAAAAACAGAATGCTATGCCATCAAATTAGGCACTCTAATCAAATCACACTGTTTCCACAGCAGCAACATATGTTCCATGGTATTCCATGCTAAGGCAGATAACTGCAGGATCAATATAATAATTAGGCTGCTCTCTGTCTGCACCTGTTACGATCAAATGCTAGTTGAAAGTGATTCACTATGCACATTAACTCAAAATATTCCTGGATCATGTATACAGATACCCGCTTCAATATCCCAGCTGCACATTGGTTGAACTGAATGAAGGTTAAGGTGACAGAGACAATACATGTGTTACATTTGTCACAGATAAAACATGCCTTTTAAGAAGAAAATTGAATTTTACAATACTCACCAAAAATCTTATTGTTTCTCACGGTGCCAAATAGATACATTGTATTTGGTAGTGCTTGCTGTGCATCTCAACAGTTATTTGACGTTTAGCTTCAAATCCCAATTCAACTATTTGGGGTGATCTGCAAAGACCAACAAGTTAATTTGAGCAATCAAATCTCCCACTTAGATTTTAAAAGAAATCAGGAAACATTGACAATGAGTTTGATTACTTTAAACTCCACATAGGATCTGTGTTAGAACAAGACAGGAACTCCTGACTAACAGGATCTCAATGTGTTATACAAGTGATGTGGTTAAACAATCCAAAAACATAAAAATGCTAATAAGTATCAAGAGCAAATACACCTGCACAACTTTCCTGAGCAGGGTCTGGCGATTCAGAGAATGGGAGTTGACGTACATAAACACCGCTCCAATTGTTTTGCTTCTTTTGTTGTGTTGGCTAAGCAGAATCATGACTTGCAATGCGAGTCATTTGAAAGCTGACATTCTTTTCTTTCCACCAGATCTTTGAAACAGGCTCGCTGATGTGTTGTTTAAGGCGGTTTAGGTGGTGGTGTTGCCTGAGAAGCCGCTAAAAAAACCTAAGCAGGTTGGCATAAGCATGGGTAAGACATTGTGCATGTCCTGAAAGAGATGTTGAGAATGGTGAGTGCAGTCTATAAGGATATATATGGGGATTTTAACGGCAGTATGCAGGATGGAAATGCAGTCATTTTGAAATAGGTGCGAGGAACAGTTTTTTCAGCAAGCATTTTTTTTTTAAAGCATTTTGCCAAACCAGCAAAATGGGTTTAGTTTTGGAAGCATTTAGCACAGTGTGCTGTCATTTTAAAAATGTGCATAATTTACAATTTGGATGTTTTTATCTGTGTGGAACTGCATTGCGAATATATAATTAACTAATATATATTAATTTGTCCCACTAACTCATTAACTGTTCATCTAACATATAATGCAATTCTAAACACAGTGAGATTCATTCCATTTTAGTTTTTCTATGGAGAAATATGCACCAGCAGGAAAGGAAATTGTTCAATTACTTTGCTGGGCTGAAGCTTTCATTGTTATGGAGCACAGAGAGAGTTTTTTTTTTTACAAAACATTCTTGCACTATGATTGGTAGAAAAAGAGAGGTGGCACAGCCAGCTCATGTCAATGGATAGACAGGGAAAGTTTTTTTTTTAATGGGCAAAGGGAGATGAAGATTTTAGAGATGATTGGGAGCTGAATATGAACAGCCAGGGATCCGAGAGCTGCTCGGGTCTTGAATGCGGACGGTGTCTTCCAGGGATGGGAGATTTTATTTTTTATATCTTTTTGATGCATTTATTCTAAAAAGAATTGAATACCAGGTTTTTATTCTTCTATGTTTCTATATGCTTGTTCTCTTCACTGTGTTTTGTTTCAGGAGACAAGATTATGCTCACTGTTGGTAAGCTGGATTGTGTATAACATATATATATATTATAACAAAAGGCAAAGCTGGAGTGATTTTATTATTTGTTTATGTCTCCCATGTTTAGTGTGTTAGGGGGAAGAGTCAATGGATAATTCTACTGATATACCAATGTGGAAAATAATGTTTGTTTTCTCATTTACCCTGTGGGACGAGTTTAAAATAAAAGTAAATGTATACAATTGAGCAAGACAGAAGGTTGTATGGTTGTGAATGAGTCCTTTTTTGCATGCAGAAAAGAAGGCAGTGTCAGATGAGAGATATAGATTACTGGATGTAAATAAGCCAGTAATACAAGCCACATACAATAGGTTGCATTCTGAATAAACTCACTGGGTTCTCTAAAAGTGTGATAGGTCTGGGGGGTTCTCTAGAGGCGACCAAACGATATTCTAATAGAGAGGAAAGGTTTGTTTTATGATGGGGCTGTAGTATAAAAAGATATGCTCACCACTATATCAAAATAAGGTAATTCTGAAAATACCATGGATTAAGATACCACTAAAATGTACCGCCAATACAAGCTAACACTATATTATCACCAAAATAGGGTAATACTGAACTTAAACCTTTTATTTTT
The DNA here is from genome assembly GCF_040938575.1 of Ambystoma mexicanum. Taxonomy (NCBI): domain Eukaryota; kingdom Metazoa; phylum Chordata; class Amphibia; order Caudata; family Ambystomatidae; genus Ambystoma; species Ambystoma mexicanum. Next base: position 464,724,136 of record NC_090928.1, on the reverse strand, counting down.
CTGGGACCTTTCAACTTCTGTATGGCCTCAACCTTTTTCTTTTGTGGATTTAACCTGTGTTCAGTTATTTCATGGTCTAAGAAATTCCCCTTTTTCTTGCACCATTGGGCTTTCTGTAAAGATACTTTGGCACCCTCCTTCTCCAATTGGTCAAGTACATGTCTAATTTCATCAAAAAGACTTTTTAAGCTTTCATTTTTTATCAGGACAGCATCTACATAAACTATGGTCCCTGTTTCCGCTATATCTTGCATAGCTTTTCTCAAAAATAAGCCAAATTCACTCCCACTATTGACATACCTAAATGGTGTTCTGGACCAAGCGTATCGCGTTTTATCAAATGAGAATGCAAATACATTCCGAATGTCTTCTGCCAATGGCACACACCAGTACCCAGATGTAAGATCTAATGTGGTAAATACCGTTGACCCATGCACCTGAGCCAAACCTTAATCAATGAATGGCAGCAGCCATCTAGAGACTGGCACTCTTTTATTTAATTCCCTCAGGTCGGCACATAGACGCCATTGACTATTTGGCTTTAATACACCCAAAATGGCAGTGTTGGAGGTACTATGAATGGGTCTGATAATTCCCCTAGACTCCAAGTTTTTAATTATCTCTGCCAATGACTCCAAGCATGCCAGTGGCAATCGATATTGGCACAAAAATACTGGATTTCTACCACACCCCTCTGGTAATGTGGCAACATGTAAATCAGTTAGGCTGCAATCATATGCGTCTTTGGCAAAAACCTCCTTAAATTCCATAAATATGTTTCTCAATTCATTATTATCCTCTTCGCTATCACAGGCATCTGCTAACAGAATCTGCTCCTCTACCATACTGCATACTGCCAGTACAATCCCCATATATATAGCCTTACAAATCTGTGGTAGTTGATTATCTGGAGAGGTTTTAGAAAGTACAAATTATTGGCCTAACATTTAAATAGTTAATGGGTGTAGTTTTGTAGTACATTAAACATTCATCACCAAGGATGTTCATATTGTGATAGTACTGAAGTTTTGATTCTAATGGTTATTGACAAAATGTTCAGGTGAAATTCAAATACTGGAATTTAGTTAAATATTAATGCACTTCAATAAATGACAAATGTTCATTTTAGTTTATAAATTGGCTTTTGAAAATGCTTTATAAACTGATTATTTCTAATGTCATGCTATTTTCAAGTGTAAATCCCTCCTTTGCATAGGTCCAACTCATTAATATGCAGCCCTATGCGAATCAGGGAAGCAAGAGTATTTTTCAATAACCCCATATATTGCGTTTATTGAATTTGCAATTTAAGTTAAAAAAAGAAACACACACACAAAACATATATATGACTGACGGATTGTTGCCTTATGCTTTGCCAACCATTCAGGAGTGCTATTCAGTACCTCCTTATTTTCAGCCACCGCAAGCAGGCAAGCACCGCAAGCAGGCACAATGAGGCTGAGAATGCAATAGGTGACATGTCACACAATAACTTACCAGAAGGAGGTTTTTTTATACTTTGTATGGGGATAACAACAGGATGAGCGGACAGAGAACAAGGACACATGGAGGAAAATGTAGTGTTGTCACAAACAATGAAGGAACCCTACTGTTCATTTCTATATAGGAATGTAAATATATACAGTTACAGACTTGAGGCTTATCGGATATCATCTGAGACCCCTGCTTGTATTTAGGAAGGAGGTATCTTCCTGCATGCACTCTTACCAACTCAGCGATTGCAATGCACTACTTCTCTTGACTGGAGCAAGCACCAAGTTGAACACATTTATTAAGCATTGACTAAGCATTGACTAACCAAGCAAATTACTTCCAAAATGCAATATTTAAGCATTTACTAAGTCCTACCCAGCAAGTAAAGGGCCATGAATATAAATTATCTAAATTGTGAACATTTTCTGAACAGTTTACTCATTGCTTAGAGAATACATGGCTTGTAGAATCAAAATGTTTATTATTGCTTAATAATAATTATTTAACCAGCTGCTTTATGTGTTCTTGAGAATTGTTACACAAGCATTTGTGTTTGCCTAGGGTGACCATCCACTGAATGAATGTGTGAGCCACGGGGTACCATGATTCCCTGAGATTGGTAGTGCTCTAACTATGATGATTTGACTCATACTATAATTGACTGAGAGAGGGCCCCAGGTCTGAAACAGAATCACAGATTAAGGGTGCCAGTGATCACTCAATAGAGGGGGGCCTCCTTAGGAGTTTGGACCCAAATTTCAAAGTCTTGGGCCATGCTGATATGCAGCTGTTCCTGGTTTGCTTATTTGGCCTCAGGGGAGATAGCCCTGGACTATGACCCTTTATTCTGAACAGACGGTCTGTTTCTCTGAACTCTGTTACATGAAATACACATATGTGTTTCTGACCCATGTGTCTGGCCCTCTTTGTCTGCCTATTTGTTAGTAGTTGCTCAGATGTTCTTGTGGTACTGTAAAAGCAAACATGTTTCTGACTCGTCCAGTAAGGGTGTTCAGCTGTAAGAATGTTGTATTATGTATGTAAATGATGTTTACATTGTGTAGAAGTAGTGTTTTGTTTTGTGGACAGTATAGTGTGTATAAACAAAGATGTATCATGGGTTTCCTTACACTTTGCCCAGTCACACTTAGGGGATATTTGGCAGCACTGTGAAAACAATAACATTTCTATAACGGATCGAGAGCAGAGGGAGCGATAACGGAGCGAGAGCAGAGGGAGAGCAGTCACCTGCAGTCTCTCTACACTGTCTATCCTGTCTATCCTGTGAGAGTCCATTAATACTGCTATTCCCCGCGAGCGGAGAGCGGAGCGAGAGCAGAGGGAGAGCAGTCACCTGCAGTCTCTCTACACTGTCTATCCTGTCTATCCTGTGAGAGTCCATTAATACTGCTATTCCCCGCGGAGCGGAGAGCGGAGCGAGAGCAGAGGGAGAGCAGTCACCTGCAGTCTCTCTACACTGTCTATCCTGTCTATCCTGTGAGAGTCCATTAATACTGCTATTCCCCGCGGAGCGGAGAGCGGAGCGAGAGCAGAGGGAGAGCAGTCACCTGCAGTCCGCTGCAGACAACGCAGACAACGCGGACAATGGCTTCAACAGAGATGTCAACAGAGGTACGAAATTTAAATATAGCGCCTGATACACATCTCTTGCACTCTGTGAACACCACAATAACGGACCTTACCCCAGAACTATCCCCCCGAATTCTACGTAGTTCACTGAAGCCGAATGAAGATCCGAAGCCAAAACCCAAATCCATGTTGCCCACCCAAAAACAGAAAGAACAGAAAAATCAGCGGCCACCATCGAAAACAACGAAACCAACGATAATCACTCCACTGTGTAGCAAAACCTCAATAAACACGGCGAAAAACTTTTTCTTCCCGAATCGACCACCAGAGGCTATAGGAAATATACAACAGGGGCACGAATGCTTTCACCAGATCGAGACAGGATCTCAGTGTGTCTCGAAGTCCACCACTGAGTCAGTAAACACGTCAACAAACCTATTACTGGACAAAACTCCAATGAGGAGGAATAGTACAAACACCCAGCAAGAAGCGGAAACAATAGATTCACCCGGCAAAATGATTGAAAATAAACATACTTTTCCACCCCTACCTGTGTCCCCCGCCCCCGCAGCGTCCCGAACTCAGGGATCGCGACCCATGGATCCGGTGACTTCTGAAGGAGTATGGCCGTCTCCCTCCACACCGTGTGGCATCCTCTCCCCTGCCCGGCTGGGTCTGCCTGTCCCTCTCGGAAACGAGACGAGTGGTGCTCGGGACTTTCCCGTCGAAGGACGGACGGCCCGTGCACCTGGGCATCGGCTAAAGGTAAGGGGTTGTGGCCCCGGGAGGAGGGAGGATAGAGGAGAGTGAAACCAGGACGATCCAGAGAGAGCGGACAGACACGGCGAAAAAGTGGACCCCAAACACGGAGAAAATTTCGTCCGCAAAGCGCGCCTACTGCAGCTTGAACTCGCAGCCGGATACACGGGGCCTCGTAGGGGGAGCCACGACGGGCGAAGACCGCGGTGTGGTTTCAACGACCAAACTGGTAGAAGTGCAATACCACGCCTCACAAATGTCGCCAGAAAAAAATCCTTATGTTCGCTCTGTCTCCCTAGCAGTAGGCGGAGAGGACCTAACTGCACCTGGAACATACGAGGTAGGGGCAAACGAGACTTGTGATAACTCAATGGATATGTCAACTGAACAAAGGAGCCCATGTATACTTACATTCCCGGACTCCACTTTAGAACCCGAGACAGTTACCAAAGGGGCAACCTCAAGTAAATGCCCCCAGGGTGTCTTCAAACAAAGCCAAAAACGAAAGAAACTGTCCTCGGCAAATGCAAAAACAAAAGCATCGAGAGCCAAGAAGACTTGCAAATCAACCCTTCCGACGCCCCTTCTGTCGAGTGCCCTGAAAGATTTCATAAACAAACAATTTAAAACAAAATTGGCTCACCCAAAAGAATTGTCAGATGAAGAAATCCTAGAGGCCATCCAGGATTTACAAACTGTGAGCAAATCACGGAAAATAACTTTGGGGACGTCTGGCCTACGAAACCAGGTTTTGACATCAATACCTGAAAGAATACATCCAAGTGCAGATAAAGAAATTTTGGAAATTATGGAAAACAAAAACCATGCTGTGAGAGGAGAACGAAATAAAGATCATATATGTGTCCCAGTGATGCAAAGCGAGAAAAATCCAGTAAGCAGGAATATAGAGGGAGAATCTCGAGCTCCCACGGAAAAATCCTACAACCAGGAGGCAATCCAACAAGAAGTGCACAAAGTGTGGAGTCCCAAAACCCGTGGACAAGACTTACAAATTTCATCGACGCCCAATAAAGCGCAACCAAGAAAATCTAGTTTAACCGCAATGTCATCGGACATATGCCCCCTTCTAGAACTTCGGAATCCGGATGTGGAGAACCCAATTCTGGAAGAGCTCAGTCTGGCTGCAATCCAACCACCTTTACAAACATCCCACTTTAGATCCCCTCCAAAGAATCGAAGACTAAGTGAAATTGCAGCCCCAGGAAACAAAGAATCTCCATAAAAAAAAAACGACCTCTCAGTCATCATGTCAGCTATTACCATCACTTTAGCCCCGTTTGGAAAGCTTTATGAAGCTATTAACGATTCAATCAAAGATAGTACGGTTTTGACTGCAATGATCCACAGTAAATTGATCTTCGTGGAAGGCTTTATTACAGCTATGGATCAAAAAAACAAAGAATGCAGTGACATTTGGGACAAAAAGTTGAGTAGGCTAGAGGACCTAATGTCCCGTCTAAATCAAGCCTCTCCAGTCACAATAGAAAGAGAATCTCAGACCGAAGGGTCTTCTGTGTCTCGAGATTTAGCACCGATCTTCAAAAAGAAAACAGAAAAATATTCTCAAACGATCGGAACAATGTCCGACCAACAACAAACGAATGAAGCATCGGAAATGAGTACATCCGCAACAAAAAGCAAATCAGTATTGGAAATTTCAAGAACTAGTGATCTGAACGAAAACGAAAAACAAATGGAGTCGGCTCTGGACCGCCTGATGATAAAGAGAAATAAACAAAAGGAATCAAAAAAACCAACTAAGAGCTCATCTGTGCAAAATGAGAATTTAAACAACTCAGTAATTTGTACGTCCTCCTCCCCAAGATCGGTCGACGAGTTCATAGCGCAAAGCTCATTAATGGATCTTAGTGAGCATCTAGAGACACCTAAAGAAGGCAAAATGAACACTACGAACATGAATGTCCTGCATATTCAACCTACAAATTCCACCAGAGTACCCGACACTCGGGCACATGAAAAAAAAAAATCATCACCAGAAAGAATTGATGCAAGCCAGACGATAGGCTTAACTCCCTGTGACCCTCATAGACAATTGGATGAACCGACTGAGAAGGCCCACTGTGGAAACACCCCCCGGAGAAGGGGGAGGGACGAACAGATGAGACAGAGGGATTTCTTTGTATCGAAGACACACCTCTTTAAGATCAAACAAACATCTTCAGTTGACCAGTACATGATACTAAACCGGAATACGGTGCTGAAAATTCTTAAAAAGTCCAAAACTTTGCGAAATTTAAAATCGGACGATTTTACACTAATCGAGCCATATCATAGAAAACAACTAGCAAAGGCCTATCTGCATATTAAACGGAACGCCCTGAAGGAACTCTCGTATGATGTCTACGCGGAACTAGCTAGTATGGGATTTAATCTAGTTGAGATGCCAACCACAAAACCTAAAGATGATAATAGACACATCTACAATACCTCCCCAAAAAAGAACTATAGGTATAAATCTAGAACTGAAGACCTATACAGAACTGGCAAAAGAGGGCAAAGTCCAGTGAAAATACCCTACTGGCCTCCAAAGTCAAGAAGGGACGAAAGCTCTGAATACAGACAAGAGAGGAGACAAAATTATAAATCTCTTCGAGATAAAAAAACAGATACATTCTTGCCCTGCCGTCATCAAGAACGCGGAGCGCCATTGAGGGAGATTCCATTACCTGGAAAACAAACTAATACAACTAACGGTGAAACAGAAAAAGCATCAAAGAAAGATAAATGGTCTTCGTTTCGCAGCATCTTATTACAAGGGCGTGGAAAATAGCAATCATTGGGGGTGGAATACCCAAGGAAATCCCCAACTGACGTGTCAACGACATGCTTAGAAAATGACATCCTAAGTATTTATGTACATCTCACTAATTCTGAGAGTCATGATCTCAGTCGATATGATATCATATGCCTCCAAGAGACTTGGCTATGTGAAAAACCAGCGCTCGACGGCTACTGCATTGAATTATCCCCGGCCCACAAAGGACCATTTGGCCGCCCTTCTTCAGGCCTACTTACAGCAATCCGGATGGGCTCGGGGGTCGAAATTCTAACGGTGATAAAGAGGACATACGAAATTTTGGCAATTTTGACCATATGGGATTCCAGAAAACCAAAGCAAAACCCTGGAACACAAGATGCGGTAGCTATAATAAACGTATATTGGAACCCCCAAAAGACCTCAACGGAAAAAATGTGTAAAGAAATAACAAACACAATTGACGAAATTGCCATGAACTACAATTCCTTCGATATTATCATCTGTGGTGATCTTAATGCCAACTGTGCAGCGCAGAGTATGAACCAGATAAACTCATCTACTATCTCGAATGTGTCAAATAGGGGTGCGACATGGAACGGAATCATGAAATCTCGTAACATGTATAATTCGGCCTCAGCGACGAACTCCGAAACTTTGCTTCCAACCTGGGAACGAGGAGTATCTGCGGCAACCCTGGACTATATTTTCGTTTCTGAATTTTTTCATCGCAACATTGTTTCTTTCAGTGTGATTAAAACTAAGCAGAGTGATCATAACCTGCTACATCTAAAACTTAAAAATAAGGCATATTGCATTGCAATTTTACATCCCAGAAATCGAAACAAATTCACAAAATACTCGTTTACGAATGACCGCTTCAGATGTCTCGAAACTGAAAGTTCAGTTCACAACCCTTATTTTAGATCGGACAGTGCAAGATGACGTGGCCAGATCAAGCTACATTCCTCTTCTTGTGGCCTTTAAGAAACCAAGAAAACTACTGAATCTACACCCGACCCAGCACACTCATGAATATAATGCAATGCTGGTCTCAAAACGTAGAGCTATACGGAAAAAAAGAAGAGAAGCTAAATCCCTAAATCTTCCATCACTGTGGGACACCCTAAAAGCGGAAACCAGAAATTACAAACAATGGCTGAAACACTCAAGAAACCTGCGATATCAAGCGGACGCAGAGGAGATGCTAAGGACATTAGCTAACAAAAAGTCTTGTGACTTCTGGTCATTGATAAATAAATCAAATAAGACAGCAAATTCTCACATAATAAATCCAGTTCCAGAAGAAACCTGGAATGCACACTTCTCGAAGCTTTTCCAAAAACCGGAAGAAAACGAGGTTGAGTATATTAGAATGGCGGACTCATCATGGGTGGATTTATCTGACGTGAGTGATATCAAACTCACGATAATGAAATTAAACTCATCTAGAGCTACGGGACCGGATGGCCTGGCAAATTGCAACCTTAAGGAACATCCAGATGAGTGGTCTAACCTCATCGCCGCAATCTTTAGTCTATGCAGGAAAAAAAGAACAGTTCCGGATTCATGGTCTAAAGCCTTGATCGTTCCTATTTTCAAAAAAGGCTCACGTGCGGATCCGGAGAATTACAGGCCAATAGCTCTCTTGGACGTCAATGGGAAGATCTTTGCCTCCATGATTTTGTCTTACTTTCGAAAATGGGCGCTATCAGCGGCTTGTTTTGACCCTCTACAGACTGGTTTCCAGAAGAATGCAAGCACCAGCGCAAACATAATGTGTTTGACGCTACTCAAAGAAAAAGTTTTGACTGGTGGTCCCCGAATTTTTCTTGCATTTGTTGACCTATCTCAGGCCTTTGATCGAGTGGATCGACAGAAGCTCTGGATAAAATTGAAATCCTGGGCCTGTCCAAACGAAATCTTGGAACCCATAATTAGCCTCCATACAGACACACATATAAGAGTTCGCCTAAACAACGTAGGCCTCCTATCTAAACCCATCTCAACAGGTCGTGGAGTCAAGCAGGGCTGCCCTTTGGCCCCGGCGTTATTTATAACATACCTGGGAGACTTTAAGGAGAGTCAAAGTAACATCAGAACATTTCCGCCTAAGATAGGTGGGGCATCGATTCCAAGATTGCTGTATGCTGACGACCTGATTCTACTCGATCACACCCAAGTGGGTCTCCAGCGCCAACTGGATAATCTGTCAACATACATTCAAGATAACAATCTGGAGATCAACAAAGCAAAAACTAAGATTTTGATTCTACAAAAAATTGCCACCAAAAAAAAGGAGAGGTTCCATTGGCTACTCAGGGGAACACAAATTGAAGTTGTAGACTCGTTTAAATATCTGGGTGTCCATTTAGATACCTCGAAGAAATCGGGAACTATGCAAGCCAGTTTATGGGCGAAAACAAAAAATCTTACAGCACAGTTAAGAATGGTCGATCGGAAATATGGAAAGTTTTCACTCCAACCGGCTATAAATTATTATAAAGCTAAGATTGTTCCATCTCTGACCTACGGCATGGATGCCATACCCTCTTTTCCGCCTTCAACATGGCAAAAATTGGAAGGCCATATATGGAGAGCCGTTTTGGGTCTCCCAAATTCAACACCGATAGCTCCAATCAGGCGAGAGCTGGGTTTACTCTCTTTGAAGGCCGTAGTGGATCACAGTTCTTTGCAATTATATAGGAAAATCATTCATCCGGAGAGTCTCACAATCTACCAAATAATGGCAGTAGAACTGGAAAAAGGCTCAAATCAGTCTATGAATCAATGGGCCATGGAGCAAAAACAAAAACTACGGCAAATAGCATGTACTGAGACAGAACTTAAAGAAAATCCAACGAGGATAAAAAAGAAATTTGAATGTTGGGACTGGATCAATACAGCTGATTCAGTTTCAGCGTGCAAACTCCTAGCTCATCTTCCCTCGAACCCCAACAAACTAAAAGAACCGATGATGTACTGTAAAAAATATCCAGATAAGCGACTGATGAGAACCCTTTTAAGAGCCCGTCTAAATGTCTTACCGACCGGAGAAATTTTAGCGATAAGAGCGGGTTTGGAGAAACCACCCTGCAGATTATGTGCAGATCCAGATGACTTTGAATCTATAAAACATCTATTGATGAGATGTCCAGCTCTTCACCAGGCCAGGTGCATCTACTTTACCCCCCTGACGGCTACATCATTTGTAGGAAATGAAGATATTTGGTGGAACCGCTTAATCACAGGCGAAAAGCCACGATGGCATACGGCGACTGCTAAACTCCTAAACCTGGCTTTGGAAAGAATAAATCGCAATCCGGAAGCTAGGTGATAGATGCATGGACAAGGAACTAAACCGTAAGGTTCGAACCATCCACTAGGCAACATTAGAAAGGTTTGCATCCATTCCAGAAAGCGCTCTTGTAAAAATCTTTTAAAGATTAAATACAAGTAATAATAAAAAAAAAAAAAAAAAAAATAACATTTCTGCAAACATGGACATATCTGTTTCGGGTAAAGAGATATGAAAGGTCATGCCGAAGCTTTATGCATGTATGCTCTCCTGTTACCACTATAGGTTAAGCTGCAGCGAGAACCAGGAAAAGTATGGTACATAGTTGGTGGGGCTATACTGAGATCCAATCTTTAAAATCCCTTAGCCAGACCAATGCCTGTTAAGCCTAATATGTTCTATTTTAATAAGCCCTCAGTGTAGAACAAATTCATCCCATGGCGCCACATCAGGGACCATCGTGTAAGTGATTTCAATCCGGCACTTCACCTAAGTCAATGCCTAGCATGGGATGCACCCTTAACTATTTATTTGTGTCTATAAGTTATTTTATTCTGAACTATGTACCACTTATATCACGCCCCTCTCTTGGAATCCCCCCCGGTCACACTGAACCAGGAATCAGGCTGGTTTGCAAAGTTAAAAATATTTACTTATGTATTTCACAATATATATCACACTATTTTTAATGGGTATACAATAATCACCAATGGGGTGATGTCACACGAAACATTCTCTTTAATCACAAGGAGTAATGATGGGAAAAAATAATGCAGCACAGGAATAATACTTTTGTGTGTGTTCAATCAAATGGCAATGTGATTACTATTTCCCCCTGCGCACTCTTCAATCCCCCCAAAATGCAATATAAAGAGATAGAAGGAGAGAGAACAGGTTTCAGGAATGCAGAATTCAACAAAATATATCAATCCCAATTTCCTCCCAGCAAACACCAGAGAAAAACAGAATTGATTGGCAAACTTGTCAAAAAACGGTTTTAAAGTTGGCTTTGAATGGAATAGGTAAAACAGTAAAAATGGTTTAAATCACTGATATTGCTGAAATTCTCATGGGACCCACTTTGTATGGTATCAGACAAACACTAGCAATGATTTAAGAGTGATAAGCAAGTTGAAAACTTAAATTTGAGGTTGGGTGCAATGAAAAGCTATTTTACACGTTATAGATTTGCCCAACGAAAAATTAGTGGCAAAGTTTTCTGCGCGTGGTAAGCGCGATTGCAGAAAAACTAAAAGGAGTTGAGATGCGGTTTTGGGTTCTTTAGAAAGCTAGGATGTTAGCTTCAAGTAGAAATTTCGTTTCTAGCATGAAGTATGAAGAAGTTATGAACGTTTTCGTGGAGGTCGTTTTTTTTCAGAAAGAGGCAAATTTGTAAAACAAGATGCGCTTTTAAAATACAAACAAGGTTTCTTTACACTAGGGATGGACTATGAAGATACAAACTACATGACAGCACAGCCACCATACCAGGACGTCTCTGAATGGTCTTTGCCCGCCGAGACGCTTGCCTCTTCAGATGAATATATCAGCGCAAAGATGATTTTAATAATATTATTACCGAAGGACTATAGGATAAGAGAGAGAGGCAAGACAAAAATGATTTCTAACAATACAATTCTGGACATAAGATAGATTTGATTTGGATAGGGATGACTATGGACAGTACATATGCTAGTGATAATCCTATGCTATGTATACTCACTACCAATATTTTGAAGGGAACCGTCAGGGATCTGGTCAGGGATACTTTCTGGGACAGACTGCTGGCACACTGGACTGGTCTGGTTCTGCAATCAGCAAGGCGCTCTGGACACCGCACGGCAGGACTGGACAGCACTACACTGGATGGCACGACTGAACTGGATCTGCAATGGCTCTCTGGTCTGCACAGCACAGCACGGCACCAGACGGGGTTTAATCTGCCCTTCTGGTTATGAAAATAGTTCTTCGGCAGGCAAGCAGTTACAGCACAGCCTGGCTGCTCTTTGGTTTCCCCTTTAAGTTGAGGATGGGTTCTGGAAGTTAGGCCCAGCTGAAAGTGGTTCAGCTATGCTCTGATCCTTTCTGTTTTCAAAGTTTCTGTAGTCTGGAACAAGGAGTATGGATGGATCTCCTTCAAGGTGCTTTGCCAAATTTGGGATGGTGGGATCAGTGTCCTGTTCTAGGTCCTCAGCTGTCTCTATTTATGTGTTTGATAAAGGGGGGTATGCTGAATTATGGTAGGCGCACTCCCTAGGTAGTCTATTGGCTAAAGTCTGCTCTCTCCCTTGATTGGAGGAGAAAACATTGTATCATCATGATAATGTGGTTTATGAGGCAAAACATCCTTCCCTTTGCCTTTTGCACATAAAATCTATTTTTGATATAATACATCTTTACATGTGTACAATCTTGATACCAATAACATACATATATCACATATTTTGTGGAGCAAACCCTCTTCCAATCCTGGTTGCAGTGAAATCTTGGGTCTGGATTTGACAAATCTTCGCACTTTTTGTCCGGGACACAATATCTGATTCGTCCACTATTTTGTACATATGTGCGTGTGATATCTGGGCATAATCGTATGAAGCTTAATGCTTCTGACATAAATACAATTGCTACAAAACCAGAATTTTCACTGTGCCTTCCCTGAACATCGCACAGATTTCTGGCACCTCTTAAAATGTGCACAAAAAAATCACATTAACAATGCTATTAATTTTATAATTTTTGCAAATTCGCACAGTCCTTTATTAGTCTTTTTCAAAAATATGCTTTCTGTGCTTTGTGAATCCACAAATGGTTGTCTGTCCCTGCTTCCTTGGCTCTCTGGCAGGTCTGAAGCAATCTGCCCCCTTCCTTCTGTATTTGTATTTTATTGAATTTATATAGCCCTTTACTCCAAAGTGCTTTACATAAGAACAAGTAAACATACAGCAAGCATTAGATGACAATTGAACCACAACCAGATAACATCATAAAGAACAACTTACAGTAGTGTAGCGGTGAGGAGGGTGTGAGAGGGGGGAGTGGTAGGTGTTAGAGGAGGTAAAGAGGATGGGGGGAAGAGCAGGAATGTGAGGGAAGAAGAGCAGAGAAGGTGAGATAAGAATCAAGCTGGGGGAAGGGAGGAAGGGAATTGGAGGGATGAAGAGGGAAAGGAAGAGGAGGAGTAAGAGCTAAAGGTAAAGGGGTAGGGAGGACGTAGGGAAGGTGAGGTGTTAGGGAGGTGAGTGGAAGAGGTAAGATTTTAGAGAAGAGCTAAAGGAAGGGTAGGAGGGAGAAGATGTGAAGGGGAGGCGGTTTCAGTGGAAAGGAGCAAGGAGTTGGTAGGAGCAGAAGTGGGAGGGGGCACAGGGTGGAGGAGGAGGAGAGAGTAGGAAAAGATTAGCAGAGCGGAGAGGATGAGAAGGGGTGTAGAAGGAAAGAAGGGAGGAGAGGTAAGGGTGAGCAAGATCATAGAGGGATTTGAAGACAAGACAGAGGAACTTGAGTTGGGAGTGGAAAGAGAGCCAACCTAGAGAGGTGAGGGAGGAGGAGATGGAATCAAGAGGTGAGAGAAGGCATAGGGAGTGGATGGCTGAGTGGTAGATGGATTTGAGAGGGTAGAGATGAGAGGAGGGGAGTCTGAAGAGAAGGGAGGAACAGTAGAAGTGTCTGGAGAAGAGGAGGGAAGTAATTAAAAGTTTAGTGGCTTGAAAGGTAAGGAGGGGTCGATTTTTATGAATGTTATAGAGGTGAAAGGGACAGGATTTAGCAGTGAGAGAAATGTGATGAGATAGAGAGAGATGAGGGTCAAGATGGAGACCAAGATTGCGGGAATGGGTAGAGAAGGAGAGCTGGGTGGGGGAAAGAGAATGAAGGGGAGAGGGGAGGGAGGAGGAACAGTGATAGAAGGAAAGAAAAGGAGCTCAGTTTTATCAGTATTCAGAGTGAGGAAGTGTGGGTACATCCAGGATTTAATAGCAGAGAGGCAAGAAGAGAGTTTATCATACATGTCAGGAGAGAAGGAGGAGAAGGAGAGGAAGAGCTGGGTGTCATCAGCATAGAAGTGGTGGGAGATGCCAAAAGAGGAGCTAATAGGAGCTAAGAATGAGGTGTAGAGTGAGAAAAGAAAAGGGCCAAGAACAGAGCCTTGGGGAACTCCATAGTTGAGAGGAAAAGAAGGGGAGGAGGAGCCACCCCAGGAGACAGAAAAGGTACGGTTAGAAAGATAAGAGGAGAGCCAGTTAAGAAAGTTGTCCTTGAAGCCAAATGATGAGAGGGCGGTGAGGAGAAGAGGATGGTCAACAGTATCAAAAGCAGCAGAAAGGTCAGGGAGAATAAGGATGGAGGAGTGCTTTGCCTAGCATGCGGATAGGAGAGAGTTGCGAACAGAGGTGGGGGCAGTTTCAGTGGAGTGCAGTGGGCGGAAGCCGTATTGGGTGGAGGGAAGGAGTGAGTGGTTGGAGATGAAGGAAGAGAGTTGAGAATAGACAATATGCTCAGGAAGTTTAGAAAGGAAGGGTAGAAGGGAGATGGGGCGATAGTTGGAGGCAAGATGGGGGTTGTCAGAAGGTTTTTTGAGAATAGGGATGATAGTAGCGTGCTTAAAAGGAGAAGGAAAGGTGGAAGTTGAGAGGCAGATGTTGAAGAAAGAGGTGAGGTAAGGAATGAGGAGGGGTAGATTTTAGGGTTGAGGGGAGAGAGAATAGGATCAGAGGGGGAAGCAGTAGGATGAATATTGGATAGGAGTAGAGGGACATCAGAATGCGTGACCGGTGCAAAAGAGGACATAGCGAAGGTAGTGGGGGAAGGAGGACGAGAGGGAGAAGAGTAGGAGGGGGAGGAAATTATAGTTTGGCGGAGATTGAGGACTTTGCTAGAGAAGGAGGAGGCAAGATCAGTAGCAGTGAGAGAAGAGGTAGTGGAGGGATCAGGAGTAAATGGAGAGAGAAGTTGGGCTAAAGTTTGAAAGATGCGTCGAGAGTGAGAGGAATGTGACTGGAGAAGGTCAGAGTAGTAGGTGCGTTTCACAGAATTGAGGCATGAATCGTTGAGGGTATGACAGAAGAAATAAGCAGATTGGTTAGAGGGGGATTGGTGTTTGAGCAACTGACGTTCAAGGCGCCTAAGGAGGCGGCACATCGAGGAGAGATGGGAAGAAAGCCAGGGTTGAGCAGGTTTGTGAGAGGGGCAAAATGGTGAGAGGGGGTAGAGAAGATCAAGAGTAGTAGAGAGGGAGGAAGATAAGATGGAGGAGGCATCAGAGGAAGAGGTAGAGGAGAATTGGGAGAGGGGGGAGGGAAGAGGAGAGGGAAGCTAGAAATCGGGAGGGGTTAAAGCAGCGTAGGTTACGCCAGAGAAAGGAGGTAGAGGATTGAGAGGGAGGAGGAGAGGGGGGAGGAAGGGGAAAGGGAAAAAGAAAGTAGGGAGTGATCAGATAGGTAGGTGGGAAGGGAGGAGATGGGGGAGGCAGAGAAGGAGGAAGTAAAGATGAGATCAATAGTAGAGCCAGATTGGTGGGTAGGAGGGGAGGGGAGGGGAGAGAGGAGGTAGGAGTCGAGGATGGAGAAGAGAGGAGAGGAGGGAGGGTTAGAAGAGAGGTGGAGGTTAAAGTCACCAAGAAGAAGAAGTGGAGTGGAACTGGGGGAAATAAAACTGAGGAGATGGTCAATGTCCTCATAGAAGGAGCAAACTGGCCAAGGGGGGCGGTAGATGATGAGGAAAGAGATAGCATGCAGAGAGTTAAAGATTTTGAACATGTATTCAAAGGAGGGGAAAGAGGGTAGAGAAGTAGGAGATGGAGAAGAGGTAAAGTGTGGGCAAAAGAGGAGGCCAAGACCACCACCATGGCCAGTGGTGTGGGGAACATGTTCAAAGGAAGAGGAAGAGGAGGTGAGGGAGGCAGGAACAGAGGTGTTGTGAGGGGGATCCAGGTTTCAGTAATGCAGAGAAATTGTAGGTTAAGGCAAAGGAATAGGTCAAGGACAGCAGAGGTTTTGTTACAGATAGACCTGGTGTTCCAAAGGGCAACATCAAAGGTATTAGAGGTGTTAGTGAGAGGAGGATAGATAAGATTGCGGCGATGAGATGAGGTATTGGGGAGAGGGATAGAGAGGGTGTGGGAGGAGAGGGGAAGATGGAGAGAGGAGATGACCATTAGAAGAATGTAGAGTAAAGTGAGGGGGAAGAGGTAGGGGGAAAGAGGGGGGGAAGAAAGTGTTGGTGTCGAGAGAGAAAAGGAAGCATAACAGGGAGAGTGAATATGATGAGTCAGGTATGAGGGGCAGTAAGAGGAGGTAAGTAAGAGAAGTAGAGCAGTGGGTGGGGGGGGAGGAAGGGAGAGGGAATAGGAAGGGGACAGAAACTGAAAAGTAGTAGTTATATTGGGCAGAAGAGGAGAAAGACTGGTGAGGAGGGAGGGGGTGGAGGCTAAGCCAGTAGAGGTGGTAGGAGAGCTCAAAACCCACAGTAGTAGAGGGGGAGGAGATCACTGAAGTCTGCAGCAGAAGGAAAAGGAAATGAGAAGAAGGAGCAGAGGGAATGGAAGCGGAAGCACAGTGGTCAATGAGAGGGGGGGAAACAAGGACAGAGGAGGAGAACTCAGCAGCACAGAGTGGAGAGAGCCAGCCAGTGAGTAGCAGGTGCTGTTGTTGTGGAGGTGGAAGGCACAGCAAAATGACAGACGGGAAGGGGAACAAGTCAATGGAGGGACACGTTGCAGACCGTAGATGATGAAGTCAGACGTAGTGCAGTTAGAGCCGTGGAATGGAAGTAGAGGCGTCTCAGACCGAAGTAGGGGAAACTGGCCACCGTGGGAGATTACAGTAAGAGATGAGGGGTACAGTAGGAACAGGCACGGAAGTCACTTTAGGTGGAGTGTGGAAGAGAACGCTGCAGTCCGTAGTAGATGGAATCAGTAGGGGCACAGTGGGCTCTGGACGGAGCAGGCAGCGAGAAGCAAGCGAGTGAGCCTGAAGAAGATGAGGCAGGTCCAATGAAGATAGGATTAGTAGGGGCAGAGTAAGCCACAGATAACGGAGCAGGTAGTGGGAGCAAGTGGGTGAGCCCGCGGTAGAGGAAGCGGTCCTGACGAGGTAGGTGGGAGATGAGGCAGGTCACTGTAGTTGAGACAGGTCAAAGGAAGGCAGGGGAAGCAGGTGTAGAGCAAGCTACAGATGACGGTGCAGGCAGAGGGTGAGCTCTCGGTGGTGAAAGTAGACCTGGAGCAGCGAGGAGATGAGCCCGGAGGAAGGCACAGTTGTCAGTTGCCGAAGACGAGGAGAAGAGTCCGCAGGGAGTCTGGGCAACGTGGGTGAAGCCACTGCAGATGAAACAGGTGAGAGCAAGGGCACAGCACAACCAGCTACAGATAAGGGAAGATGCAGGCGAGGTGAGCAGATGAGTCCTTAGTGGTAGAAGCAGGCGCCTGAGGACGGTGAGGGCTGCAGAGGCAAAGAGGTAAAAACTGAAGAACGGGCAGCAAGAGGCGAGTAGATGAGATCACAGATATTAGTAGGCAGTAGGGGTCACAGTGGACGATGCAGGCCCGTAGATAGCCGTTGGAAGGACACTGAAACTGTGGCCCACTACTGGTGGAGTCAAAGGAGAGCCGTCTCCAGAGGGGAGCTGTACCCGTCACAGGAGGGGCAGCACGATGGGTGAGGAAGCAGCTGGGCACGGAGGTCTCGGATCCTGTATGGTGGAGCAGTACGGCTGGTGATGAAGTAGCTGGGATAGGAGGACTCAGGCAGTGAGAGGTGGTTCCAGGAGCACAGACGCTGAGGTGGAGGAGCTGCAGCCCATAAGAGGCAGAGCACCTAGACGGGTGCAGGAGTAGAAGGCACCGTAGGACTCAGGAGCACGGGCGCCAAAATGGAAGAGCTGCAGCCCAACTCAGGAGGACTCAGGCAGTGAGAGGTGGTTCCCGGAGCACAGGCGCAGAGGTGGAGGAGCTGCAGCCCGTAAGAGGCAGAGCAGCTAGGCGGGTGCAGGAGTAGAAGGCACCGTAGGTTAAGTTGCACAGGCGTTGAGGAGCCGCAGCCCACAAGAGGCGAAGCGTCGGGAGCAGCAGTCAGCAACAGAAGCCGTTGGTTCAAGGTGCACAGGCATTGGAGGAGCCGCAGCCCGCTGTGGCCCTCGCAGGAGAGTTACTCAGGATGAGAAAACGTTTTAAAAAACGTAGGTTCACCAATACAGAGTAACTGCAGCATTCAAGGTGAAGCGCGGTAACAACTGTGAGGTGAGAAATTGAAGAACCTTCAGGTATTTAAAGTCTTATAAAACGTCTTCTCTGTTAAACTGTTAAGTTTATTTTTAACTTAAATACCTCTTGTTTTGTCTGAAGGTTTTCCGAAAGCTGAGGAAAAAACCTTCGAAGATGCGGTGGCTGTGGAAGAAACTTCTGACTGAAGATGCTGTGGCTGCGAGCGAAAAACCGCTGACTGAAGATACTGCGGCTGTGAGTGAAACTTCTGACGGAAGATGCTGCAACTGCGAGCGAATAACCATTGTTATTGAAGATAACTGCGTCGGAGATAACTTCTGTCAGGTAAGTCTATTCTATGAACTATGGTACTCTGTAACTATTCGTAAAACTAATGTCTCTAATATCGCCTTTCTTTGACAGGTTCTGTGAGGAGAAACGCCAGTAGCGTTACCTGCTGTCAGCGGAACAGACACGAAGCACGCATTCCAGTGGAGGAGGGGCTTAAGTAGCTCCCTCTGCAAATATGAATAGAACAGTGCTGCTACTTGTAAATGGGTCTTGCGGCGGCCATGTTAAGTGTATGAAATTACTGTTGAACATCATGTACGTCTATGGAAGTGGATGCTATGAATGGTGTAAATGCCATATGTGCCAGGCTAACACCCACCTTTGACCTGCTGATTGATTTAATGTTCCCTGCCTAGCCTGAATGCCTGAATGAGGACTGTGCTGACTGGGCCTCATTACGAGGTTGGAGGCAAAGCTACCTCCAAACCGGCATGAAAATCCGGCACACCCTAATGGGCAATTACCGGGGTATTCTGGCCCCACCGGACCCTTTTGTGGGTGCCGGTGCCGGTATATCCCCATTCCCATTTCAGCCCCATAGGGCTTAATAGGAATGGGGATGCCTGTAGCACCAGCACCGTTCTTAACAGTGCTGGTGCTACTTGCTTGCTGTGCTCGCGGGTGCCTTATATTCCGGCAGGGCAGACCTGGCAGAATGAAAGGCACCCATGAGCACAACTCGGAGTTTGCCGTTCCGGTAACAACGGTACCGGCAAGAATACTGGTACCATTGTTACCGGATTGGCAACCTCGTAATGAGGCCCACTGACTGGAATCATGACAATGGAAACCTGAAATTTCATTTGCTAATAACTTTTGATTTGCATGAAGGATTAGTCTGAACTATAGCAAACAAAACATTTGTCATGGAACCCCCCACTCTGGAGATTTTGGGAAAGATTTGTTAAAAATGAACACATTATTAAGAAAGTAAAAACACATTGTTTTTGGCCTACTCCTATTCATTGCCCCATAGAGAAAAAGTCAAAATGTCTGCGTCACACAGAGCAAAAACAACTTTATGGAATTGGACCAGCTACCAAAAGACTTGGGCACAAAGCATTTATTTCTGGGTCGAGGCAGGGGTTATTCAGTAAAATATTTCACGGAAAAGCGGGGCGGCTCATTCGCCCAAAATTATAACTATGGGCCTCATTACGAGTCTGGCGGTAACCACGCGAGTAAAACCGCCTGGTTACCGCCAGACTCGTATTACCATTCCGCTTCTGTGATTCCTGGAATTACCGGGGCATTACAACCCCGGTTTCCCGGGAATCATGGAGGCAGAATGGTGTTACTCAATGGGAATGGGGATCATGGAAACACCGGCAGCATCTCGTAATGCTGCCGGTGTTTCCTCGTCCGCCTGCAGGCGGGCGGTGTTAAACCCGCCAGGTCAGACCTGGCGGGAACATCACCTCCCGCCTGCAGGAGTCGGTATCAGGTGGTCCGGAAACAACGGTGGCGGCGGGTTTACCGCCACCGTTATTTCCGGACCGCCTGATTTGTAATGAGGCCCTCTATCTCCCATGGTGCTTTGCAGGAGAAACGATTTTCAGAAATGAAAATCTGCCTTTTTTTTTCAATGCAAGATATAAACGGTACAATGGCATCAGGCTAGAGGTGGGAAGTCGGAAAGAGGACAACATGTTAAACTGGGGTGATGGGAAAGAATGCTGGGGACCAAGTTCAGAGCTCAAACATTTTCGCATAGCCAAGGCTATTCAGTGTGATAACCGCAGCTATAATAGAAAAAGTGATTGGGAATTAAAGTGTGTCACATGAAACAATGAGTGTTGAGGGAAATGAGAGAGTGCTGGGAGGGAAAAAGGACTTGAAAGGTGTGGGGGGAGCATGGCAAGAGGAGGAGTTACTTCGTCAGAACCTGGGAAGGCAGGGAAGAGTTTGGGATTTTGTGTGCTTTTTATGGATAACCACAGTTATATGCAGGCACCTACGGATAACGGTGGCTATTTGTAATACATTTCCTACATAACCACGGTTATGGGAAAACAGTTTAAAAAAAAGATTTAACAAAATTAGATTAATACAAAAAAAAGTGCATTTTACTGCTGCAGTGAGGTGGGGGGTAATGGGTGTGGCCGAAAGATGTGACTACTGGGTTACTTCTTTAGGGAACTGAATTGTGCAATATGGAAAGTGGGCCCAAAAGACATAGGGCCCAATTCACAGAGCATTTTCCTAGAGGAATGTGCCATTATAAAACTCTTCTGTGAATCAAGCTCATAGTGCTGTGGCCAACTAGTGGGTTGAAAAGAAACATATTGGGGGAACATGGACAGTGGACATGGCCAAAAGCCATGGCTAGTGGCCCATTAGAAAAGAAAAAAAATCGATGTTATAACAAAATCCTTGAAATGTAATGGTTAAACTTTAGTTAAGGTGCAGTTAAGTTGAGCAGATATAATGCAACACAACCCTTGAATTTCAGCAGGTGCAGGAACTCATGACCATCTTAACTCAATCCGTTC
The DNA here is from genome assembly GCF_040938575.1 of Ambystoma mexicanum. Lineage (NCBI taxonomy): Eukaryota > Metazoa > Chordata > Amphibia > Caudata > Ambystomatidae > Ambystoma > Ambystoma mexicanum. The sequence goes on along the minus strand of NC_090928.1, from coordinate 464,703,161 downwards.
CTGTTACAAGGCCCATGGGCGCATAGATATCATAAGAGAAGGGATTCACAGTTACATACAAAATGGCATTATGGGGGACATACCATTATGGGGAGCATCAACAGGAAAGCACCAACGTAGTCTCTTTTCCAATTTCATGGTCAGCGGCGGGCCACAGAAGCGAAGGAACTGGAGCATAATGCGAGGAGGGATGGAGGGGGTTTGCGAAAGCGTATGTTTTGGTTTGGGAGTCTGGGCGGAGGGGCAACAGGGATATTGGTCAGTAATTCATAGTGTCACTTCTGCCCCCCTTATTAAATATCAGAGTTACCACTGATCGCTACCAGGAAGGAGGCATAGGTCCCTGGGACTTATTAATGGTCAATGAAAAGGCTAAAAGTATCAGATGGAATGAGAGGTATACACAGTATAAGAACATTATCCATCGATCACACAGGCCTCTATGATGTGTCTTTGTAGATGTGAAATTGTCAACCTTGTTACATTGCAGAGTCCCATGTTGGCATAAAATTGCATAGTAGCATAATTACAGCACCAACTTTCAGTTTTAGCTCATGAGGAGGCATTTATTCTACAGCATTTCAGTCTTTAGAGACTAAAACTTTTAGCTAGTAATAAACTGTTCATTGACACTGTAACCGATGTGCCCTGTATGAAGGGAAGTGGGGGTGGAAAGAAGGAACTTCTGATTGTTTGTGGAACCTCCGTGCCCTGTGTGGATAGAAGTGGTGGTGGAAAGAAGTAACTTCTGAATGTTCGCGATAGTGGTAGGTGAGGTGACCTTGTAGAATTGTGCTCATTCTGTTTGTTGAAATGGTAGCTGTTGTTGAAGTGGGTGCACTATGCCATTCGGACAGCAGATGGCAATCTAACACTGATAAATTGCATCCTTATGTTGAAATGATAGCTGTTGTTGACGTGTTGTTGAAGTGGGTGCACTTTGCCATTTTGAAATCCGAGGGCAACCTAACACTGAGAAATTGCATCAGTTGAATACGGAAACATACCTAAGTGTGTTATATACAGAGAGAGATTTTGAAACACTCTCAAACTATATTGTATCAGAACCAATTGAAAAGTAAAAATCCATTTATCACTGTTCAAAGTAAATAAGGGAATCAGGTACTGACTATTTTGGCTCATCCTGCTGAATGTCATGAAGCTGTAACTCCATTTTAAGCTTGAAATTTGACCTATATAAGTAATGAACTCTTCACTATGTATCTAATAGAGACACATACAAATGTGAACCACTTAAAGATCAAATGATTGATTCACTAAACTGCAAATATATGTTGGAAGGCCTCAATTTGCAATAAAGAGATTTCATGTGTTATTCATTGTCAGCAATGTTAGTCGCCTTATATGTTGACCGCATATGCTGAATCAGCTTGCCACCACTATTGAACTAATCAAAAAGCAGGTCTGGCCATGTTAATGAAACCAGCCTTTCTCTTCAAGTGTCAATGTACAAGGATTCAATACCAAGCATTTATCTGATTTCAAGACCATCAAACATCCATAAAATTATTTAACTTAATAGCACCACCACTTCCACCACCACAGTAGAAATTACCTCCAGGGAAGTTATGCTGAATATTAGGAGACACTCCTGTCCCATCTTTTGTTTAGATTTTCTTTTAGTCAAACAATTGAAGATTATACATTAATCTCAATAATCACTAATGAATCCCATTTGTACAGCTCTCTATGTGAATTCCTTTTGGGAATGGTACACTGAATACTCACTTTCACAGGGCGTAGAAGTAGGAAACCCACTAGAATAAGGCACTGCAATGAAACATGTTTTATTGCATTGTTTTGCATGTATCATACTTTGTGCATGTATTGCTTACACCAGTTATCTGGCCCTTGAATGTCCTTTATGTCTGCTCATTCCCAAATATGGAATGAAAGTGGACATACATTAAATGCATCTTCATTAAAACACAGGTACCTTGAATGATCCTTGTTGTGCTATAATTTCAATGATTTTCACTTCTATACAACTTAGAACACCATAGAACACCATACTATCTAAAAAAAAATGCATTGGGGTTATCTGGCACCCTCCCTGTACCTGCCCTATGCAAAAGACGATTAAACTGGATTGTATCCCAAAGTTGCACTTGTTTAAAAAATGTCACAATTTAACCCAAAATGGGTCACTTAATTATAGCCAGTGTTCTGTGTATATCATTGCTCACTTAATTTCGAATTCACATCGGGGAAGGGTACTCAGCCAAACAGGTACTCCCTGCTGTTTCTAGCCACCCGAGGGCCTTCCTCATGTGGCGCCATTTTTTTTTAGGTTTTTTTTTTAATGTGGGCAGGCAACAGGGATCTATTTTTGTTTGAATTTCTTTATAGAAAATTATGAGTGTACGCCCTTGATCAAGAGAGTTTCTCGAAATGCGTTGGGCCATATGAACAATACATTTTGTTTGAATAACTGATTGAACTGTGATATATAAAGACTACTGATGACATTCATTTGCTGATAAGAGTATAACATATAATACAACAAAATGTTACAAATCTCCATTAATAGGCACCTTGTGCCCTATTTACAAGGGTCCATTTGTTTTCTTAACAGTTTGCCTTATTTCTGAGCCCTTAATAGTGTGCAGGGGACGTCAGTCCCCTAATAGGGATCCTATTCTCTCATTCACTCAGCAGAGTTAAACAGGAAAACAGCAAAATGAATCAAGTGGAGTCCTGAATAACGAGACCTGATCTTTAAAGCTTGACAAAGAAAGATAAGGCAATAGTGCCCAGCCTATAAACAGTGTTGCAGCGAATAATTAAAAATATAATGCAGGGCTTCACTGTGTTTAATACTGAAACAACATTTTCTGTCTATGTGAAAATAAGGGAAAAGAAAACAAATAAAGTGCAATAAATCTTCAGAGTCAGCAGAACACATCATACATGTTTATTGGAGCTCAAACCCTGACCAAATTGCTCTAGCAGCACCCAATGGAATACAATTAAAGAGTGCCCTAGTAGTAAGGCATCTGTCAGAGAAATGATAACTCCATTAAAGATACTTTGGATTTTATTCAAAGCCACACTCATAGATCTGTGATTAAAAGGATGTACCAATTCCATGCTCTCTTTTAACTTGAATAAAATAGCTCATGCAAGAAATTAAGTCCTTTTTCGTAAGATGGACTGGCACACTGTGAATGTCAAAATATCAAAAGAAGAGGAATGAGCTGGCACCGACATTTTAATAAAACTTAAATAGGGTATATTCTTATTTTGAAGGATAGAAGGAGCACTACAGTAACCCAATAGACGCTATTGGGTATAAAGAAAATCAATTTTAGTGATCGTCAAAATCAATATGGTAAAAGACAGAGAAATGCAAACACCTAGGCCAGTGCTTTTTGGATTAATACATCCTTCATCAGGATCAAATACGGGCTGTCAAGGGATGATGCCGGACAGGCTGCCCTATCCATTTTAGGATTATATATTGCACCAAAAACAGACTATGCTTACTTGTATTGCTACAATTTATGACCACCTCAACTTCTAGAACTATCAAATAAGGATCTAGCACAATATTCAAACCTTACTATCAGTCTCACTTGAGCATTGGCCGCACTAATAAGGGACGAAACAACATGTTACCACTGCCTTGAAAAAGACTCTGTGTCGAAACACGTGTTGGCTGAAAATGTTTCAGAGTGTATCTCATTAAATTAATAACTGTGTTGAAAGACAATACGACTAACAGACTTATAACAATTTTGTAAGACGAGCACGACTAAATAGTGCCAACCTGTCATAGCTTGTACATTTTTCTGGGGTCGGGAGTAGAGCTCCGAGGTTCTAGTAGTCCCGCACACCTAACAAAGTACTTGTCAGAACTACAGCGCACTGATAAGTGGCTGTACTCATCCATTAGTTTCAGAATAAACAGGCCTGTCTGCAAAGACCAGAGTAATTAGCTCAGGTACCGTTTGCTCATCATCAAATAATCCATAAAAACAATACTAATTATACAAGACACTTGGAGATATAAATAATTTCCGAAAAAACATAATTTTAGTGATCCATAAAATCAATATGGTAAAAGACAGAGGAAAGCAAACACCAAAGACAATGCTTTTTGGATTCAAAAATCCTTCATCAGGAAAAATCTAAAGTACATGAGAAAATAGGTGGAAATACAAGAAGAGGAGCAATTCAATATAGGTACCTCGAAATAATATGTTCTTGTTTGTTTGAATGAATTTGGTCTCCTTCCCTATTGTGATTTGTTTCAGAACTGGCTTCTCTGTTGGGATTAATAACCTTTGGCACAGCTGGGATCATACTATTCTCGATTATAACTTCCAGTGTTGATGTGTGGTTTGGGTGAATATTAGAAGCCTAATATTTGTTTTGGGGCACAATATCTGCATAGTCATATCTTTGAGAATAGTATGTGGTCTGTAGGAAGAACTGGGGGCAGTGAGTTACAGGGGTCCATGTGTATGTAGTGGTAGTGGGTTTATGCAAATGGCAATTGCAGTCGGCGCGCATCATGAATGGAAATGCACACATTCTTGCAGTGAGCAAATATTTAAAAATGTTCTAATTCAGGGTAACATCTCATTGGACTCTCTTGCACTGTATCTAAATACTAACATAAACTAACAGGCTAACCATTGACCTTTAACATCTCATTAACATAAATGTGTGCAAATTGGTCCAGATAAAATGACCTGAAAGGAGTTTGAATTTCTTTGTATACAAAGACATTAGGTAAGATAACGCTCGCAGAAGCCTTTTGATGGGTGTGAACTTTGCTATATAAAATATAATTGCCTTTTTTTGTACCCATAGCTTATGTTGCATGATGTATTTTATCTAAACAACTGTGAATATCATTAGTATATAAACCTAGAAGCTTTACACATATTGAGTTGGGTTTCTATTGCATGATTGCATTCATTTGCACAGAGACTGAGGGCCTGATTCATGGAATAAAATTGCGCTGAAAAAGGTGTGCTTGCGTGCAAAACGTGCGCCAGCGCGCGTTCGTTGATTCATGGAACACATTGCACGTGGCTTACCCGAGACTTGCTCCGACTCTGTGCAGGTCCAACACGTCACTGCAACACCACAAACGCCTTGTGCAAGAGGCCAAGCGAAGGTGCTTATCGTCTAGCACAGTCACCTAAAAAGGGGGCGTAACACGTGGAATGGAGAACAAGAAGCGTAAATGTGGGCATTACGTGGGAAGTACTACAGTAAAATACTTGCAACGCCCACATGCGCACTAAAAACATGTATTCATGGAATCAAACAGTGCACTCCGGCACGCAGAAAAAGACACGCTAATCAGGAAACAGGTCTGCCACGCAAAAGCCAGCGTAAGCATCACTGCGCACTAAAAACAATGCATAAAAAGTGCACGCAAAAGCCAACGCTCGTATACAGCTACGATGAATGTACCATTTTTCACAGCCGTGATCGTGGACACTGCAGGAGGAGGAGGATAGCCAGGGCACGCATTTCTTTACCCAGGACAAGACTTTTTGGGATGCCTGATGACCAGATCTATGCCAGGTATAGGTTTCCACCTCATATCATCTTAGGAGTGGGAAGATGACCTCACATCACCCACCCTGTGCTCCTAAGCACTAAGCTTCTTGGAGATGGTGCTCAATGTACTGCATTTTTGGGCCACTGGGTCATTTCAGTCAACAACTGGCATTGTCGGGGGCATCTCACAGGTCACACAGTCACACTGCCTACACCAGGTGTTGGCTATCACGACTGCACGTCCCTCAGTCCGCAGGCACATATAAATGCCCAGAACACCCACAGAAAGGCAGGCCATGGTCCAGGACTTTTACGTGGTGGTGCACTTCCCCAAAGTGTTTGGTGCCATTGATTCCACCCATATGGTCCTACGTCCACCTAGGACCACAGAGCACATCTATTGCAATCGCAAGCACTGGCATTCCATCAAAGTGCAGGTTGTATGTGATGCCAAGGGACTCATTACCTCTGTATATGAAAACTATCCAGGGTCCACCCATGACAATTTCATATTCAGAATGGCACACCTACAGCGGGCCCTGGAAGCTGGGAGGCTTGGCTGAGTACAAATGGCCCTGCGAATGCATGCATGCCTCACACAGACAAAATCACACCACTGACAGCACATCTCACTTCCACAGGGGGCAGTGCCTACCCTCTAAGCACCTACATGATGACGCCAATACAGAACCCCACCACACCACCCCAGGTAAGATACAACGCAGCCCATACTGAAACTAGGGCCATAGTGGAGTGCACATTCGAAGTGCTAAAGTCACGCTTCCGCTCCCTTGACCACTCTGGTTGTGAGCTACTGTATGCACCACCAGTAGTGTGCAGGGTCATAGTGGCAGCATGTGTCCTGCACAACGTTGCAACACGGCGTGCTGTACCGGTGGACATGGTGGTGCCCCCACATCCCAAACCAAATGCACGGCGGCTGCGCATGGGAGGGGAAAGGGCATGTGGTGAGGCTGCCCATACCCAGCTTGTGGCACAATTTTTCACCTAAAATCCATACCCTTCAGATTGCACACAACCATAGCACATTCCAGGTGACAATCGATGATGACTAAGGGACAATCATCTGTCCCAACCTTACCACCCTGAGAACCTGACCTTGGAAGTGCCACATTGTGTGCATCCCTTAGAACTTAAACCAACTAAATCTGGTGCGCACAAAAGTAGCACATGGAAGATGTAGCATGTCACTAACACCATGGCAAAGTACACCTCTAAATGCTGGTATTTCACCTTAAACATCCCAGACTCCATGTCACCCAGTCGCCACACCTTGCCATGGCATGCAATGGCAAAAGTGTAAATGAAAGGTCATCACTCAACTCCACTGTCACAAAGTGCTCAACAATCAATGGAACCAGTTCATAAACAAGTCACTCTCACACATCAAACTATCAATGTACACAGGGACACCAATTGGGCAGTACAACATACCAGATACACAGGCCATAATAGTAAATATGTCTGACAGTGATCAATCAGAATGGCACAAGTGCCTCAACATGTCGTAACTTGCACATGCCACCCTACTACCATATTGGGTGTCCCTGATAACTAAAGTGGGCAGGGAAGCACATACAGACCAAAGGCCAACAATAATACAGATAGGCAAGCCAATACATGAAGATGAAACATGATCAAAGGATGGATCCCAATGTACAAACAAAAAGGGATGGTAACCATGCACTGGACATGCAATTATGATTCCCACTAGGTGTGAATACACAGGTCGGACTTGAGACTGTCCACAGATAGAAAGGAAGCCCAATGCACCTGTGTAAGTTACTTTCACATGCTGCCCTCTTTGCAAGCCCATGGAAAGAGGAAGCAGGAGTGGCATATGTGTCTGGACCTAAGCCACAAACAGCAACACGAGACAAGCCTCTATGGGTCCAGCTGTAACCTACAGTGGATGCCCTCGGATGCCACACAAAGAAACACACTGTCACATAAATGCACAGTAGACAAAAAACAGCCCAAAAAAATACCCACGGTGGACAGGGGAGGGGTCCACCCGGAAGGGTGGAAGGGCAGGGTGCACGTTATCACCCACACATGTGAGGGTGTTGAGAGGAAAAAACAAAAAACCTCCATGGGTTCATGGGTCACACAGCTATCATGGATTGGGAGAGCTGTCACTGTTGTCACCACCCTTTGGTGTAGCATTAGAAGGTGGTGGTGGTAAGGGATGAACACCACACATAGCCCTGGCCTGTTCCTCCATGGCATCGGCCATGCAGGACTGATATTTCCTCACATCTGCAAAATGGTGGCTCGGATGTCCCCATGCAAAACCGCACGGGATGCACCGATTTCCTCTGTGATGGTATGAGTGTTGCATCTATTGTTCGGACCATCTATTACGGGCTTCCTCAAATGCAGTCAGTGTAATTCTGGGGGACCTATACTCTTCCCTCAGGACATTCCTGTGTGCATGACCCTCTGCAACCAGGGTTGCACACAGAGCCCTGAGTTCCGTCCGTAAGATCCTGTTGCTGGCCTCCATGTGCAGCCTGTGTGAGCGGCATGTGGCCTGCATTGCCTGCAGCTGGAGCTCCACCTGTCTTTCTGGGGCCATCATGGAACTGGCCACCCTTTCCATGCCCTGAGCCAACATCTCATAGGAAGCCCCCTGTTGCTGTACAACACTACATGGACTGCTCCCACACAGTATTGCCAGCTGACACACTGCCACCATGTTGACAGACCCCAAGTCTGGCAGGCATAAGGGAACCTGGCACTTGATGTGTGTGCCTGTCTATGGCTGCTGGACTGCATCCTTCCCTTAATCAGCTGTCCCAGGACAGGACCAGAAGCCAATACTGTGGAGCATGACCCTGCATCCGTAACCATCAGGACTGACGTACCAACACTGACTGGCCCTGTGAGGTGTCTTTACCCCCTGCAGACATTTGGGACACAACAGCACCAACAGTTGATCCAATCACCTGCGACAGTGTTGAGAAAGCCATATCTGATTCACCACAAGATCCAAAGGAATCATCAGAGGCAGAGTCTGACTGAGTCAGGGCCAGGATGGACTGTAGCACCAGTGGATCATCATGGGCTACCACACCATGTCCTCCACTGGTGGTTGGTAGCTGCTCAGTATCCTGCACCACCTCCCCCTTATCCTCTGCATCCAGTGCCTCATCACCTGCATATGGACAGAAAAGGAAACAAAGACCCATGTCAATTGCATAGCCCCCACACACAGCTACCACAATGTTCACATGCAACACATTTATCTGCCATGTCACTCATGGCATAAAAAAACACACACATATGCAGTGTAAATGCATGGAAAGGCAACTATGAATGTAGCCATGGATGTCTGATCAAGGGCTCAACAACACATGTAGTGCACAGTGCATAGCACCTGCTTCACACACAAGCACCTGACGTGCAATACACAGATGCTTCATAGCCATGCAAGAACTGCCAAATGGCATGAGATGGAACCTGATGGCTACAGTGCCAGAGCCATGTACAATAGATGTGAGCTTACATCACATTGTAATCACATTGTTGCCAGGTCATTAGTGCATCATTTCAGTCATCCTGGACTCCAGCAGGGGAGAGAAGGAGAGTAAGTCCAACACATGAGGAAGCATCAGATGTGCCTACATACCTGGAGAAGGTACACCTCCAGTTCCATTGAGGCAAGGAGGCTGTACCAGAGGGAGGACCCTGCCCAAGACAGACATTAACCATCAACTCATTGCAATGAGGAGCTACTGACTAAGAGTGAATGGGAAATGGAAGTGAAGACTATGGGCCTCATTACGACCCGGGCGGTAGCCATGGCGCTATTTGCGCAATGGTTGCCACCGGTAAACTACCGATTCCGCCATGGTGAATGGCGGAATTACCGCCCCATTCCAAGGTTTGCGGGGGAGGTAATTCCCCATTCACCATGGCCCTTCCCCATTCCCATTTGAGCCCCCATAGGGCTCAAATGGGAATGGGGAAGGCGGTAATTACGGTACCACAAATTGCGGCACCATAATTACCTCCAAAGTCCCTTTGCGGATCCCATCCTTAACGGCTGGGTAAAACCAGCCCTTAAGGGAGGACCCACAAAGAGACCTCGGAATTGGGCGGTAAGGGATTACCGGTACCAGTGCCCTTACCGGTATCGGTAATCCCTTACCGCCGGGTTGTAATGAGGCCCTATGACAGGTAAGCAAATAGTGAAGATGGAGTTCAAGTAATATCGTCCCGAAGACCCTTAAGGACTTGTGGACAATGCACAGGGTTCAGAAAAGACCAGTCGTAGCCACTGGGAGAAAGTGGCCTCGTCACAGTCCGAGGGAGACACAATCCCTGGCCCCAACACAAAAAGACACTTCCCACAGTCCTAGTCTGGATGAGTAGCAGAGCAAAGAGAGTTCAACCATCTAAATCTAGTAAGAGTCTGTTGCAGTAGCCCACCATAGGTAAGACCAGTCCTCTGTAGAAAGTGAGCTGCAGGGGTAATGAGAGGAAAAGGAAGAATGCCTCTGAGGAGGTGCATCTGGCAGGGTGACCTCTCAGAGACGTCACAGATGTGAGTAAAGAAGGAGAGTGTGGAGTGAAAGATTAACACAGGCTACCCACCATCACAGATTGGGGCAGGGAGAGGGCTATGAGAGTGACATGAAAGGAATGTTAATGTGTGGTGAGGACGAGTGTCACAGTGTGCACCACATCTTATGCATGCAGTCTACAGGACAAAAAGCACATGTCAGTCCACCATGACATGCCCATCCATGGCAGTCATGTAAGTAGAGGCAGAACTGCCAGACAATCACAACAATCCATCCAAGCAACATACACATGTCATGGACGCACACGCACCACCACTCACCGGACATGTCCTCATAATTTGGCAGGTCTCCCATGCATTGGATCTGCTCCACATCAATCATATCACTGATTTGTTCTTCATGTTGAGTGAGCTCTTTGTCCTCTTCTGGTGGCCCACCTCCAGTCAACAGAGTAGAGGCATAGGCGCTACCCAGTTTCTCTCTGGCTCAGTGTCAAAGGTCATTCCAATGCTTCAATGCCTCAGAAGCTGTGCGCCTCTCATTGCCCAAGGTGTTGATTAGATCAGTTACATGCTGCCAGTGGGCCATACGCTGAACATGCATATGTGTGCTCCCTGCCCGCAGCAGCATGTCAGATTTGTGTTCCCGCACATATTCCACGAGGATCTTGAGCTCCTTGTCACTGAAGCTCCTCTTCCTCAAGGTGTGGGTCTCCTGTGCCGTGCCTTGAGTGTGAGCCTGACCCGCTACTGCATGCTTTGCCTTCTTGTGAGACGGTGCAGACCCTGAGTGGCTGGGACCACTTTGGTCAGTAGGGGCTGGAGCACTGGTGGACTGGGCCATGGCATCACCCACCAATGTCTGGACAGAAGGGTGCCTTGCAGGTGTCCATAACTGTGTGCAGGTGGCCGCCACTTTTTCAACACGTCCCTTCCCCTTGGAGACAGGGACTACTGCACCTGGGTCTGTGTGGACCTGTGCCTGGACCAGAACAGGGCTGGCTGTGTGACCCTGAGCCTGGGTGATGGATGCTGCAGCTTCCCCCGCAGCTTCCTGACCCTGGCTGGTAGGGACAGAAGATGAAATTGCTGCTCTGGTACCCCTGGTGCTGGTGGCAACCACTTTCCCAACACATCCCTTCCCCTTGGAGACAGGGACTTCTGCACCTGGGTCTGTGTGGTCCTGTACCTGGACCAAAACAGGACTGGCTGAGTGACCCTGAGCCTGGGCGACGGGTGCTGCAGCTGCACCTGCAGCTTCCTGACCCTGGCATGACACAGCTGACCCGGGACCCTGGGTGCTCGGGACGTCAGAATCAGCTGCATCTCGCTGACCCTACTGGGTGGGAGGCATAGTTCTCCCTGCATGTCCCTGGCCATGTCGGCCACATGCCCTTTGGCCACCCTTCCCACTTGTTGCCCTCCCACTCATGGCATTGATGGATTTGTGCAATGGGAGGCACAGATATCAATTGTCCTGGGCATTTTCAGTCAGGGGGCAGTGTACATACCAGAGTGCTCCTGCAAGGGTCAATGCAACCCATGGGGAAAAATAAATGGGGCGTGTAATGCACAGGCAACCCAAAAACAAAAATGATGTGTATGCAACCCCTCATTAACCCACGTGTAAAGTAAAAAGCTAACGCAGTACGAGGGGCACCCACCAACAAAAAAAATTGCATGCATGAAGGTCACCTAGGATCGTATGACCTTGAAAATTTGGGTAAGCGAGACACAGGGGAACCAACAGTATGCACAATTTGTATGTGACTCACCATCAGCCTGTTAGGGATAATTCTCAAGAATGTTCTAATTTCCCTTACCTTGTGAGACCCCCAGCAACTCTGCTGGATTTCTAGGATTTTATTTTTTACCTGGGAAGAGTGTGAGCCTTTTTTTTCTCCCACTCTTCCATGTATTTTGATGTGTGTTTTACTTTTGTGTTCTTTGGTTATGGAGTTTTAAAACAACTCCATAGGCATCATGTTTTTCTGAGTGTCACACAGCACCTTCAGTGCAGTGACAGAGGGTTGTCTTTCAGACTTCCCAATGTTAAAATACTTTCTCTGTGACTGACTACTGTCTCCCAGAGCATGTAAAGTTAAATTGACTTTGCTAGTCTCTTTAAATTTACAGACCCAGCACACACTATCTTCCAATAGAGTGCTTGCTAGAGGGGTTGCTTAGCTTCCCCTAAGTCAAAAGACTCATGTAACAGTCAAACGTTACCCTTTCCTACTTTAAATGACTGGTGGCAGTTGTTTAGATCAAACTACCATGATTTCGACCGCGAACAACAGTAGCTAAAAATCGGGTCAGTCATGTTTTTCAATATGGCGCCCAAGATCTACCTGTAAAAACAGACTCCCGTCAATTCTTTTTGGCCATTTCTTTTAGGAAAGGTTCTTCTTGTGTTTGTCTCTCCGCCCCAAACCAGGTTTGGCCCCTTTGTTCATTGGACTTTGGCTGGCTTCAGTGCTGAAGCCCTCCTCTGGCACCTGAGCGGCTGGGATGGACAGTATGTGAGGGAGGTGCCCGAAACTACCTGTGCTTAGTCTCCTAGGAGACCTGAATGCACTTTGGCTTGATTGGCTGGCTGGCTGTCTGGCAAGGACAGCCACCCTGCTGTGTGAGTGACAGCCAGGCTGGAATGAATGGGGGAAAACTGTTTAAAAGCAGGTCTCTGGAACTTGGAAAGCAGAGTCGACCACTGGAACGAAAGAACTGAATACGAGCTGAAAGAATAGGACTGCTGCAACTCTTGGACGACCGGTGAAGCCCTGCTGCAATTCTGAATTACCTGAAACTCCAACGATGGAGAAGCCCTTCAAGGTTAACTTCTTGCCTTGTGTTTGGTGGGAACAACCAACTCGTAAGCCGCCTGGACACCATCCCCTCCTGGTCGAATTTTCTGCAGAGTGCTGAAGGATACCAGTTTGTGGTCTTTGAGGCACTCACACCTTAAACCAACGTTTTGCCAAGCTTGTGGCCTCTTCCCTGGGCAGTGCAGGAACCTCCCAACATCCTCCTTCTTGTCCCCACGACTGAAGCTCAGGAACAGCAAGATCTGCTCAAACTGCTAGGAACAACTGCCTCAGCTACAGCTGTTCTTCACTTTAAAGGTACTGTGCAAACGCGGTCCGGAAATCTTTTCGGCCACAGTGAAAGTTTGTGAAACTTTCCCAACTTCGAAGGCTTGTCCTTCCCTAAAGATTCATCTAACTTTTCGTCTGACCAAATTCTTCTAAGATCCATGGTAAAGACTTAACCGTTTACTACCAGAAATGTGCTATTCTATACAAAGACTGAACCATTGACTTTGGCCCAGGCCTATGAACTGAATTGCTGGTTGTAGTTTACTGAAACCCTTTGCCCTGCCTATGAAAGTATTTGTGCTGTTGGTTCTTATAACCTTGTCTTTTTACCCCTTTTTTAATGTATCTGAAGTGCCATTTTGCTCCCACTTCAGGGGAGCTGAACTTGCTCAGTAACTTATTGGGTGTGTATTTGTGGTATATTAGTATATGATACTGAGCCACTCTTGCTAGTGTAATGTTTTCAAACTGACTGTAAATACATGTATATTCTTTTACCAAGACACCTTGAGTAAGTGTTTGTTTGAACCACTGCATTTGTTGGTCCTTTGTGTAACTTGGTCTACTGCTCACTCAACTCTTGAGATAAGTCTGGCTGCTCAGCCACTGCTAACGCATAACTGTGTAGTACAGGCTTGTACTGAAAGGGGCCCCTAGGGGTCCCTTACGTCTATGGAAACAAGGCGAGTCACCACACACGATAGATACGCCAGACACGAGGTTGTATTCCCAAAGCTAGCGTTTATTGCAAAGCAAAAGTCTCAGTTGGCCAACTCGGTCTCATGCCCCGCGATGTGTATCTCTAGACCTCGAGGGACGCAAGAGAGTGAATTATGTACATCAGTTACATATATACAAAATGCATATGAAACAATCAGCTACGACATGTTTAACACCCCCCTTTATTGGGTTTCTTTGAACTTGGTGTGATGATGGACACTTTCAACAACTATGACACCTTCAAATATCTATTCTAGTAACAATTTACAATTTGTGAGTGCGGAGGCATCTTTCAGTTGTTGAACGGAACACAGTGCTTCTGTTCTTGGAAGCGAGCTACATACGGGGGAAGAGTTGCATTCCTGACCTTGCTATCTATGAGGTGCTATTCGTGTCCTGGGAGCCGACACGCTCTAACAGGGCTCAGCAAAGGGGGGCCGTAAGAAGAGCATAATTCAAGCCTTTAGCTGCTTTATTCTAACATATTCTACCATATAACGAGACTGGCTGGCAGCTGCGAAATGATTAAATGCCCTGCAGCTCTGCTTCAAGGCTACATTCGGGAGGGAGCCAGGCATTCTTCCTGGCGCTGCCTACTTTGTGTTTCAAAGAACTTTTGTTATCCTCGCAGCCCTGCGGCCTTGTCCTTTCACATGCAGACAACAATGTATTACAGTCGAGCAGCGTAAGCAGAAAATGTACTGCGAAGCAATAAGGACAGAAAGCAATGAGCAATGGTTAGGAAACAAAATGGTGATTCTTGTTACATCAAAATGGACGTTAATTGGCAAACTCGGAAACCTATATTCTGTCATATCGTGCATGAGACGGTTGGCTCACGGCCATCAAAATACATTTGCAGTCACATATGAGAGGTATCCATTTTTCTAGACTGACAAACCCTCCTTTGGCCGTATGCCAAACGTCTCATCCATTTATTGAATCCTCCTCTAATGACGATAAGTCTGAAGTACTTATGTCTGAATTTTGCATGCTACCGTAAGCATCATCATCATCATTAATATCTATAGCCATCAATTCTTTTACTGTTTTCATCTTATTTGTGTCTTGGTCAGCCCGATCATGAGTTTGTTTTCTTTTTGTCATCATATGCATACATCCCTTAGTACATCCCTCAGTTACATCAGCGCAAACTATTGGTAGGCAGTGCATGCAACAACAGCACGTTATGAATATTCCAAACACCACTACTAATATCGAAATCAACTTCCATCCCCAATAACGCAGTATTCCCCAAAACCAAGACCCTATTCCCCAGCCTTCTTCTCCAGTAGGGAGTTCAGAACTGAGGACATGCATTTTTCTTTATTGCTTCAAAGATTGTCGGGGTATAGTCATCTTCAAATACACAACACGCTGATCCCACTATTTTGCAAATTCCCCCACGATCAACCAGGATCACATCGAGAGCCATTCTATTTTGCAGCGTCATTAACCTGATTCCTCTTTCTTCCAATGTCATGTTAAACAGTATATCTGTCGTTGTGTTTATGATATTTTTTAGTATTCTGGGCAGCTGCCTTATATTATAGGAGTTCACTATCTGCCCCAAGAATGGAATGAATGATTTTGATATGTCAGTTGCTATCAAAACACCTTTGCTACTCCTTTTGCCTCTAGATCTGGATAGTCTGGCCATGTCTGCTGTTTCTAAGAGGAACACTCCTGGGAACAGTAGACCTAGGTAACATGTACCTCCCCAGTTTCTGGGCAACCAAGGATATGCTTTCTCTCTGCATATAAAATAAACTGGATCTCCCACATATACTGGTTCTATTTCCCATTTCAATACCACTGTATTCATGCACCCAGTAAATGTTCCGACTGAAAAGGAGCCTTTCTTTTTTAGACAAAAAGGGACAGTTCTTGGGCTATAATTCACCGGGTAAGAAGGGGGAACTGCATCTTTGTCCCTGTCTGTTCTTACACGAAACGTCATCACAGATGTTGTATCTGGTGGGGACAATCTATCTCGTCTATTTTGTCGTGTTATCTTTCGCGTACTTTTCCTCGTAGGCTCTGGGCCCAGTACTTGTGCTTTATGGAATATGGAACAACCCACAGGCTTCATTATTATTTCCTCAAACTCATTCATGTTGGTTCTGTCTGATTGACCCGTACTACTCTCATTCCATTTCCCATAGAACATTGCACTTAAAGATGCACTACATGCAGAACTTAATGGTAATGGCTGTACATACCAACCTATTCCTTTCCCAGCATGCTGCGGTAAATGGGCACATACCCAGCAATTTGTTTTCTTCAGAATTGCATGTGTCATGTTCATAATTAATAACAACGTGTTGTTAACAAACCCTTCCCTGTGTCTTTCTTCCATTGGGGACAGGGTATAAGTAATCACCTGAACCGGGCTTTCAGTAGTGGATATATTAACTATTGGTAAAAACATTCCCAATGGGTGTATCGATTCCACATACCATAATACTAGGGCTGTCGTTATTGGTGCTACCACACTCATAAAGCACATAATTATTGTCAGTGCCAGCATACAATTCTTTTTACCATGCGTTTTTCTTAAGCTTACAGTCTTTATAATTGACTCATTCTCAGCAGTGGTGCAGGAGGAGGCTGGAACCGGTCCCGACATGTTTCTCATCGTCCTTCTTCTTCCTTATTGCAGTTCGTTGTGGATATCTCTCTTTGTTGCACTTGCTCTGATGTCAATAAGTTCAACGGAATTGTCACAGTTCAGTTCTGCCAGTCCTTTATAGCCTGGATTTGCTTATTTATTTTTAGGCAAGATCACTTGTCCTTTCTCATACTGCTCAGAGGACTTTTGATCAGTTATCTTGTTGGCTTAGTACCATGTGCTCCCAGCTTGTCCGCGCTGGTTCCAGACACATGGGGCCTCATTACGACCCAGGCGGTAAGTTACCGCCTGGGTCGTACCTTTACCACCATGGCGTAAACTATGTTTACGCCATGGTGATTGGCGGACTTACCGCCCCATTCCGAGGTTGGCGGGGCGGTAAGTCCCCAATCCCCATTTACCCTTCCCCATTCCCATTTTTGCCCCATAGGGCATAATAGGAGTGGGGAAGGCGTTAATTACGCCACCGTAAATTACGGTGGCGTAATTAACAACATGGTCCCTTTTAGCAGGTGTTAAAATCCATGGCGCTAAGGGACCTCGGAATCAGGCGGTAAGGGTCGGCGCTGTTTACGCCGCCGTAAACCCCTTACCGCCTGGGTCCTAATGAGACCCATGTACTTTTTATGATCGCACCGAGGAGCCGCGAGTCTTGAATTGTCCGACTTGCACAATTCTCACGCTTCCCTCCTCTACACCTCTAGTTCCTTCTCCGTCCATGAGCAGAACCAGAGGTTGATATAAACGCCAAAGAACTGTGGATCACTTTGTTTTTCGAGGCCGCAAATTGTATCGCCTCACTCCTGGTATCGTGTGATCCGTGAACAGTGCCGGTGCACTTCCAGATTCAGGCTTAAAGTCAGCCTGTGGCGTTACTGCAGGTGCTGGTGTGTGCCGCGCCAGTGATGCAGATTCGGTCTTTGGCGTGCTGGCAAGTGCTGGTGGGCGCCAAAGGGGTACACGTTTAGTTTCTGCTGGTATTTGCAAGACAGATTTTGTGTCGGCCAACAGTGATGTCGATTCTGCTGGGCAACGTTGGAGCACTCTTTGCCCTTTCCCCTTTTTAGCAATCGTCTCAGGCTTTGTTTTGAGTTTTACTTCTCGCTTGGGCAGATTTGGTGGCGGCTTACTGGCAACAGTGTCTTCCGTTTCTGGGACCGATGTCTCTTTCCGGTCGTCTGGGCCAGGCAAGTCTTTCAGTGAAGTTGGAATCTTTTTGGCATGGGTGGCATGGATCCACGACTTCCGTCCATCCACCCGTATCGCCGTCTGCGTTGCCAAGAGTACTTGATAGGGGCCACGCCACCTGGGTGCTAACAATGACTTTCTTTCTAAATTTTTAAGCAGCACCCAGTCTCCTGGCTCCAGCGCGTGCCCCGGACCGGTGTATCTCACTGTTAATGCCTCCTGCACCTGCTGATGAATCAAACGCAATTTCTGCATTAAAAGGCCACAATAAGTACTAAGCACAGGATGTTCTACCTTTCTAAGTCGTTTTGGCTGAGGTGCGCACCAAACATTTGCCGGCCTCGATTTCGTACGGGGAGAGCCCAGTTTTAGTCTGTACAGACGTACGCATGCATAACAGCGCTATTGGTAATGCATCCACCCAACTCAACTTGCTTCCTGCACATATTTTGCTGATTTTTGACTTGAGAATCCCATTGTGCCTCTCCACAAGACAGGCCGAACTCGGATGCCTTAAACTATGGAATCTCTTATCAATCTGAAGACACGCACATATCTGTAACACCACTGCGCCCACAAAATGCGGGCCATTATCTGACCATAATACACGGGGCAAGCCAAAATGGGAAAAATATTCTTGCCGTGCTCATTGCTGTGCAGTCTTTTAAGGGATATGCCTCCACCCACTTACTGAATGCACAGATCACCACTAAGACATATTTCAAATTTTGGCATCTCTCCATCTATATAAAATCAAAATGGATCACCTCAAAAGGCATGGAGGGCGAGCCAAAACTGCCTATTGGAGTCACTGTTCCCTTTCCTACATTGTGTTGTAAACACGTGATACAATTCTGCACCAACCTCTCTGCATTCTTCTTTATGTTTACATTCTGCCATACTGTAGATAGGTGCTGCATTATCTTTTTCGCACAGATGTAAGGTGTGGGCCATTGTGACCATTGCAGTCACATATGAATTTGGCAACATCCAGTTTCTAGTTCCCTTGTCCACCCAACAACCCTCCAGATCTAACTCAGCAGAGCCCTCTGCCCACCCTTGTATTTCATCGGCCGTAGCTTCGGCCTGCATTTCTTTGACAGTGGCAACTCCATTTTCTATCATACAGGGTACTTCCTCAATCTGAACCGTCATCATTTTGGTATTTAAATCAGTGGCAGTTTGTTTCACAATTCTGTCTGCAAACGCGTTTCCCTCTCCTACTTTGCGTGTTACCTTTTTGTGTGCCTCGCATTTCACTATTGCTAGGCGCTTTGGAAGCGTGAGTGCAGAGAGCAATCGTACAAGCAAAGGGCCATGTTGAATTCTGGTACCATGTGATGTCAAAAACCCTCTCTCAGCCAGAGTCGACCAAAGTTATGAACCACCCCAAAAGCATACTGAATATCAGTATATATATTCACATTCAAATTTTCAGAAATCTCGCAGGCTCTGGTCAATGCTATTATTTCCGCGGCTTGTGCCGAGTTGTAGGGGATTCTTTTGCTTTCTACAACGGTCTCTAGGGGAGTTGTCGTGCCGTCATGTAATTTAAAACAAGAGCCATCACAAAATAACTCTCCATCTGGCTCTTTCTGTGGGGTATAACTTAAATCAACTCTCCCCTTTGTTTCTTCCTCAGTGACCATTAAGCAATCATGGGGGGGGGTGATTCATCCTCCCCAATTTCTTTTATGGGTAGTGGCATTAATTCTGCAGGATTCAAAGCGCTACACCTCATAATTTTGATATGGGGCGTGAACAAGATAATTTCATATCTTGTCAATCTAGCAGAGATGAGGTGTTGCATCTGTGTTCTATTTAATAGAACGTCTATGGCATTTGGCACCATCAGAATTAAAGTAGGCCCCAATACCATCCCTTCCGTTTGTTTCACTGACGCAGCAGCCGCCGCGACTGATCGCAAACATCGTGGTAGTGCGTGCTACAGGGTCCAGCACAGAAGAAAAATAGCTGCATGGCCTATTTCTTCCACCTTGTTCCTGTGTCAAAACCGCCAATGCACATCCTTCACTTTCACACAAAAACAGTCTAAAAACCTTCTCGTAATTCGGCGTGCCCAAAACTGGAGCCGAACATAATGCAGTTTTCAATTGATCAAATGCTTTCTGACATTCCTCATCCCACTGTAAAGGCATAACCGCATCCTTTCTAGTCAAATTCACCATCGGTTTCACAATTAACGCAAAATTACCAATCCATTGTCGGCAATATGAAGCCATGCCTATTATGGCTCTGACTCCTTTCTTTGTCTTTGGAATAGGCATACAAGAAATACTTTCTATGCGTTCTGGCGTTAGCCTTCTCCCTTCTTTCGAAAGTAGGTAGCCCAAATAGGCCACCTCCTTTCGATTATATTGAAATTTCTTCAAACTAGCTTTATAGCCATGTGCCGCTAGGTGTGACAGTACTAATACAGTGCTTTCTTTACAAATCTCCTCTGTGTCAGCAGCTAATAATAGATTGTCTATGTATAGCAAGAGTATGCAACCCACTGGTAAGTCTAGCATGTCTAGCTGCTCTTTCAATGCTCTACTGTAGATACTCGGACTTTCCGTGTAACCTTGCAGAATCCGCGTGAATGTAAATGATCATCCTCCTAATGTGAACACGAACAAATATCTGCTGTCCTTGTCCACTAGAATGCTGAAGAACGCATTTTTTAGATCAACTACACTAAAATATTCTGCTGAAACAGGTATCATTGTCAATATTGTAGTGACATCTGGCACTAAAGGAAATTGTGGATCTACTACTTTGTTTAACGCGCGCAAATCAATTATAAAACCGTATGGTACTTCATTGCCTCCTTTTTTATAAACTGGAAGAATCGGGCTGTTGCATGTACTGCCTGTAATTTCTTCAATCACCCCTAATTTTACCAAATCTGCAACAATACTCTTCAATCCTTTCTCACCTTCAGCCGAAATTCTGTATTGGGGAATTCGCAGTAGGGTAACACCTTCTTTCAAAATGATCTTTACTGGCTCTATTTTCAAGCATCCTACATCGTTGTCATGCATTGCCCATATACAGGTTGGCAATTTTCTTCGTTGTCCTGGTACAGTTTAGGACATGAATTCTGACACAGGGGCATCTTGTGGCCAAATCGTTAGGAACACCCCGTCTGCCGTGCAATGTATAACGGAACGTAATTTTTTCAACAAATTTAATCCCAACAGGTTCTCCCCACAATTTTCTGTTAAAAGGAAAGGACAATGTTCAGTGAATAGTCCTATAGTAACTGGGACTGGTGTACCTGCGAACCCTACGGAAACATTCTTTTGCCCTGGCAGTGGTATATCCGGAACCAAGTGGTGGTCTGTTGAAGACTTTTGCGCTCCTGTATCTACAAGAAAGAGGTGCTTCTCATTCCCGACTCTCATTTCCACATAGGGTCCTCTCTGGTTCACGGGAATAGACACTGGTCCCGACTCCTGTCCTGGGCTGTCCTATTGGGGAAATAACACATCGTCCGATGTGTAATCATTACTGTTACTGTAATACGTGTTTTGCTCTGTATCGAAAACGTTCCCACTCTTACCTCTATTTCCCCCACTCTGGTTTCCATACTGTTGGTTTTGCTGTCCCTGACTCTGGTTAGGGGCACTTTGGTTTTGGGCTTGGTTTTGATTACCTCCATTATTGTGGTGCTGCTGCATACTATTCCTATTTGGTCCATTCGCTCCTTGGTGTCCTCTATGCTGTCTCCTCTGACCAGACCCATTTCTATTCTGCAGATGCAGACATTGCGCTCGCCAGTGTCCTTCCTCCTTACAATACGCACACTGATTTGGTCCCACTGTTCCCCCATGCATATTCAAATTACTCCTTCCTTGTGCGTTCACTCTCCCTCTATTGTGTCCTACTACTTGCTGCAGTAGTACCTGGGATACTTTCAAGTCTGCCCCCATCTGTTTTAACAATGATAATTCGTCCACCATTTCCTTCTGCCTCGGTGATGATAACTGCTGCCGTTCATTATGTGACCCCTGCATTCCCTTCCGATGTCTCCCGATATCCTTACCCCTGTACCCAGGTTTAGTAAACATTTCGGCATAATCATTATCTAATTCATCTTTAAGTTCAAAAAGTCCATATACATGTTCTCTCACTTGTTCATCCCTCTCCCTACAGCGTGCTAATGCATTCAAATCTAACAATCGCTGCAGTGGTAATTTCCCAATTAACTGTTTCCATTTCTCCACCAAATATTCACCCATGCATTCCAACACTACCTGTCTTTCGTTTCTTCTTCGGAAGTCATACATCGAAGCCAATGCTGCCGTCCCATCATTCCCATCTATATACATCTCTGCCTGTTGCTGCAATTCCACCTTCCTTTCTTTGCGGATGCACTGCGAGTTACCCTCGTGCATCCCCGTTCAGTCCCGCCTCTCCCCCCCATGGTTTCAACTTCAACCCCGGGAGGAACGGACGGTATCGAGTCTGTGTCTAAGGCGGGAGGTGCGGATGGGACAATGGGAACAGGGAGTGTCTGTTGTGGGCCTGGTTGGCTAATAGGAAGTGTTACGTGCGCGGCCTGTGGCTGTGGGAGGGCTTGAGCTACCGGAGGGAGAGTTTGGGCTACGGGCGGGGTTTGGGCACTAGTTACTGACGTGTCTGGCCTCACTTCTGATCTTGGTCCTTGTTTTGTATGGGTCAATATGTTTTCTATCAATTCATCTGCTATGTGAAATTCTCGTTGTGGGTATATTTTTACTATATTCAACTGGTCACGCCTACCTGACCTCCTTAGACTCTCAGTCCACTCCTCCTCTTCTTTCTCTTCCGCTACTTCAACTTTCGATTTATGCCTGCGCGCATGCTTCGCTCTACTTCTAAATCGGAGAATTGCTTCCCTTCTCCAGTCCTTAACGATATCAAATGCTACAGGACGTGCTTTCTTTCTTATCAACACCCTTTCCAAGTTATCTAT
Organism: Ambystoma mexicanum; assembly: GCF_040938575.1. NCBI lineage: Eukaryota > Metazoa > Chordata > Amphibia > Caudata > Ambystomatidae > Ambystoma > Ambystoma mexicanum. The sequence goes on along the minus strand of NC_090928.1, from coordinate 464,680,476 downwards.
TCTCGCTATCTCAAAACTACCATTAATCGGCCACTGATGGTCTTGTTGCTTTCTGGTTTGCCTATGCCAAGTCTCACAGAATATTATCGCACCCACTCCATACTTCACATGCATCTCATACGCCGGCGTTCCCCCAGGTGGTGCAATTTGGCCATCTTCCAAAGATTGTCTACCACAGCGGAAAAACCCTGCTAGGGTGGACAATACCCCAAGCATGTTTCAACCTTCCCCCTGGTTAATCAACATTACCTAGGGCGTTTGATTTTGCAAACCAACTCTCAACCAATATCAGGATTACTTTGAATCGGGGAATGACTCACCTGATAAATCAGTTTGTCCTTTCGGACACAAGTCGTCTGTATACTGACGCACCCAATGACGTTGTGTCTGCGTTTCTTGGCTTCCGCCTCGTTTCGGGACCCTCACCTCCTTGTTCTCTAGCCAGGCGCATCAATCAGGGATCAGATGTGTGCAGATCTGCAAAGGAGTCTCTCATCACTTCTACAGGGCGCCCCGAACACCTCTTGATCCCGGCTCGATCGTCCCGTCCTCGCCGTTCTCCACCTTACTCAATTACAACGTATGCGATGGAACAAGTGGGGGAGGGTCCCTATTCGGGTGCCATCTTGAAAGGGGCCACCTGGGGCCCCTTACGTCTATGGAAACATGGCGAGTCACCACACACGATAGATACGCCAGACACAAGATTGTATTCCCAAAGCTAGGGTTTATTGCAAATCAAAATCTCAGTTGGCCAACTCGGTCTCACGCCCCGCGACATGTATCTCTAGACCTCGAGGGATGCAAGAGAGTGAATTACGTAATCAGTTACATATATACAAAATGCATATCAAACAATCAGCTATGACATGTTTAACACCCCCCTTTATTGGGTTTCTTTGAACTTGGTGTGATGATGGACACTTTCGACAACTATGACACCTTCAAATATCTATTCTAGTAACAATTTGCAATTTGTGAGTGTGGAGGCATCTTTCAGTTGTTGAACGGAACACATTGCTTCTGTTCTTGGAAGCAAGAGTTGCATTCCAGACCTTGCTATCTATGAGGTGCTATTCGTGTCCTGGGAGCCGACACGTTCTAACAGGGCTCAGCAAAGGGGGGCCGTAAGAAGAGCATAATTCAAGCCTTTAGCTGCTTTATTCTAACATATTCTACCATATAACGAGACTGGCTGGCAGCTGCGAAATGATTAAATGCCCTGCAGCTCTGCTTCAAGGCTACATTCGGGGGGGAGCCGGGCATTCTTCCTGGCGCTGCCTATGTTGTGTTTCAACAAACTTTTGTTATCCTAGCGGCCCTGCGGCCTTGTCCTTTCACGTGCAGACAACAATGTTTTCCAGTTGAGCAGTGTTAGCAGAAAATGTACTGCGAAGCAATAAGAGCAGAAAGCAATGAGCAATGGTTAGGAAACAAAATGGCGATTCTTGTTACATCAAAATGGCCGTTAATTGGCAAACTCGGAAACCTATATTCTGTCATATCGTGCATGAGACGGTTGGCTCACGGCCATCAAAATATGTTTGCGGTCACATATGAGAGGTATCCATTTTTCTAGACTGACAGTACCAAAGGTGAAATTGTACTGACACTTGTAGTCTTAATTGCATGTAATGTTCCCAAAGGCTACTGCATGTGATTCTGCCTAACACAGCCCCAAAAACAAAAATCTAAATGTATGCGCGTGTGTGCGGCGGCACATCCCCCACCAAAAGAAAAAGCTTGCACTCTTGCTGTAGGGTAGAGATCTCGTGGAAATGCTAGAATCTCTCGCACTCTCGCTGTAGAGTAGAGATCGCATGGAAATGCTAGAATCGCAGAAGTCCACACGTCCGTCTGCTATCGCTAGCACAAGCGGGTGATGGTCTCCTATGCACTGATTTATCCCAATATTGTGTGCAAACGCCCAACATCCAGCGCGTGTCATGTAATTTACGCGCGTAGGACATTTCCTCTAAATCCACGCTAACGAGCTGTTTCCGCACGTGCAGAATCCCTCTGTTTCTGGCAGCCACATGAGTAACACGGAAGACCCATGCTCCTGCCTACCAGCCAATTTACCTGCCTCCAAGTGCCCCAAGCTGCCTCATATGAGCGATCTGCTGCTGCCTGCCCACTGTGTGTGCCTGCTGCCCACGTGCCCAGCAATTTTGGTGCCTGCTATACAGCTATTGCCAGAGCTCCTGAAGTTGGACCTGTGACCACATCTGCTGATCCAGAAGACTCCCGAAGTGCCAGACCACCGCTCCACAGCCCAGCACCAGGACCACCTTGCCCACCCACACCTGCATTAGGGGTTGCCATGTCTGAAGCAACATCATCATCTGAGGTGGCAACCCCCGGGCCACGACGCAGAGGGCTGTCAGCTTCTCAGCCAGGATATTTGACATCCTGATGGAGCAAGCCCTGGTGCATTATGATGTCCTCTTCCACGGACCATCGCAAGTCGGCAAGGAAGGACAGAGAAAGATCTGGGTGGACATCATGGGTGCCATCAACACACATGGGGTGAAACCCAACAACTACATCCATGTCCACAAGTGCTGGGAGGACTTCAAAGCCAGGACCAGAAACAAGGCCTGGCTCTTTCTCAAGGCTGGCATGGACCAAGAGGGGCGCCTGGGCCGGTTGACCACCGACAACAAGTGGCTCCTTGAGCAGTTCTAGCCGGCGCTGTACGCCCAGTTCAGGGATTTGGAACTCCATCTGGAGTCGACTGGTAAGTGTCCATGTGTACTGGTCGACCTTAGTGCATGTGCATGTTGATTTATGGTTGGAGTGTCTGGTATGTCCCAGACAGTGCTGCCTGTGAGTCCATTGAAGCATGTGTGACAACAAAAGTGTTTGTAGAGCAATGTGTGATGCGTGGCAGCATGTACGAATGTGCACATGGTTGGTTTCATGTGTCTGGACTTGGTCATGTGAGAGCTGTCACATGTGTGCTTTTGGCAACATCATGTACATGCACGGTGCATATGTGCATGTGTCTGAAGAGTGAGTGTGTGACTGGCCAATACTCTGGAATGGATGTCACTTGAGAATTAGATTGTGTGATTGACTCATGCTGCCAAATTGACCTCTAGTGCACTCGGACGTGATAGCTCCATGGCCTGCTTCATGACTATCAGCTGATGTGTGTGAATGAGATGTGTATGTCCCATGATGCATGTGAGGCGAATGCACATTTTTGAGGTGCTGATAGTGCTTTGTCCAAGGATGTGATTGTCTGTTGAGAATGCCAGACATGATTGTACATGTGTGTTGATTTCACTAACCTGTGTGTTGTGGACGGTGATGATGGTTATGATCTTTGACAGTGCCTCTCATGTACATTTGCTTTGTGCAAAACAGACATATGTTCAGTACCCTGATGTTTGTGTTCTATGTCTCCCTATCCACAGCGAAGATGGAAGAATAGGGTGGAGAAGGCGCTGTGGAGCAAGGCAGCGGGGATGCCTCCACCAGGCGCAGACGCAAGGCCCAGTCACACTCCCAGGAAATATGATCTTTGGGCAACAAGGGGACTGGTGCTGCGTCCAAGGCAACGGCCGCAGCTGCTGAGGGGAGGCCCAAGAGGGTGAAGTTGGTTGTGGGCTCCTCGGCAGTGGGTAGGACAGGTGAGGTTGCACAGGGGCAATCCGATGTGGAGGGGGGTGAGGAGGCATCCAAGTTGGCGGAGGGAGAGGAGGAGGCTGCATCAGCCCGGCGGGGTGATGACATGGGTGTGAATGGTGCAGTCCAGACTCGGGGGCAGGAGCCAGTTCATGTCGCCGTGGAGGGGCCTGTGACTGATCCTGCGCTTGGGACTGCGACTGCATCATTATGCACCTGCAGGCATGCCTCAGGCCAGACCCATCCCAAGTGGTGGATTTTCCATACAAACGGAAACACTAATACCTGCGGATGTCGCAATTTGGGACAGGGTGGATCCTGTGCTAGCCGGTGTTATGAGGCGGACAGGCACCATCTGCAGACTTCCAATTGGGGGCTTGCACGTCATCACAATGAGGTCTGTCGTCTCTTGAACTGGCTAGTACATTTCCTGGTCACGCAATGGGTGCGTGGGCTGGTGACTTTTGTGACCCCCCCTCGTCTTCCTTCTGTGTGAGCCAGTTGTCCTCCCGGCCATCTTCTGGCCCAGATACCACCAGGGCCCCCTGTGTACCTGTCCCAACCCCTGGTGGCCAGTCTGGTGGAGATCCCATCCCTGCCAGAGTTGGGAGTCAACGTTGGATCAGCTGTGGTGGTCACCACGCAGATCCAGCCGGCAACAGGTGCATTGGCAATGGAGGAAGAGCAGGCGCCAGGGAGCAGGGTATGTGCACGACATCCCCGGGGTTTGACATCATCCCGGAGGCTGTCCTTGAGGTGCAGGTACTGGGCTATTTGGCAGCAGCAGGCTCGAAGTAGGAGGCTACCGGACTCAGGGCTTTCAATGGCAGAGAGGCAGGTATCGCCCATCAGGCAGGAAGCAAACATGTACCTTACAACAAAGATATCTTCCGTGTTGGAGCATTTGGGCCAGCAAATCGGGCACAAGAGGCTAGACTCACCATGGCCAGGGCGGAGATTTCACTGCGTTGGGCAGAAAGGCGGGCTGAGGTCTTCAAGGAGACTTGCAGGGAGTTTGAGAGGAGCATGTTGGAGTCCCTGTACGCCCTCGAGGGGGAAGCGGAGCCTGCCTAGCGGAAGTGGACGCAGTGTTCGATGATGCCCTGGTGGAGACTATATGGGAGCATGGGAGAAGGACTAGCCCGCTGCCATTGTATATAGTTATTTAGATCTAAGATTCATTTGTTTTGGACTGTGCTCCGCTTTTTGTATATAGTTATTTTTTGTGATATCATTGTGTGGGGTGTTTTGAAAAAGGTTTTTTTATGCATTTGGGACAATGGACCTATACTACTTTTACATTTTGGATTTCTTTGTATTTGTTTTTTATTAGGATATTCATTTAGGACATGGACCTCATTTTGGATTTTTCCCTTTTTTGGGCGGACACTGGTTTTTTCATTTGGAGAAGATTACTTTTTGTTTATTTTCATGTTTTATTTATTTATTTCATGTAGATGAGTATGATTTCAATACTGTTTTTTAATATATTTTCAGAACGTTTATCAAAGTGGTGTTTGGTTGCCCATTTTCTGAAACATTTGAAGCTTCATTACTCTGTTCTGTGTCCATTATGATGACCTGTGTTGTGTATGTGTGTGCACACATGCCAGCATAAATTGTGTTTGACATTCATTTATATGGGGCATGGTCTGTTGTGCATTAAAGTGTATGGGTGTTTGGGTGTAGTTTGAGTGTGCACCGTGTGTTGCCATTTGATTTCACATGTACATCATACATGTGTATTGGGCCTCTGTGTGTTTGTGAGGGTTGTGTGTTTGGTGAGTGATGTGAGTGTGATGTGTTTACTATTTTGGCACCAAATTTGGTTGATGCAGTGTGCCTTTCAGCTTCACCAGCATGTGAAATCACTTGTGTGTTAAGGGGGTTATTGGTTCAGGTGATGTGTGCTCATTGATGGTCATGCCATGACATGCCATTGCAATGTCTGTTTCTGTGACACATATTTAGGGTGGGTGATTTGTGTTCTGTCACAGTGTGAGTATTTGTACATGTGGATTCTTGAGATTACTTTGTCACATTACATGCTGTGATGTGGTTGTTGAGATATGGCTGTAGTATGCAATTGCGTGTGACACAGCTGGGACACAGAAACTTGTGGGCCACGTGTGTTTTTTTGTTGTTTTTGCATATTTGCTGAGGGTATATTTGCTGAGGAGGAGGTTAAGGGTGGGGTCACTACACAGCAAGCTAGTTCATGAACACACCATCATTGGAGTGAACCTGTGTCACTATGTCAGCAGACATCATGCAGGTGGTGTCCAGTATGGGGGACCTGCCTGCAGGTTGCCGTCACAGGTGGTGGGGGGGAACATGAGGTGGGGCCTGCCTGCAGGTTGCCTTCACAGGTGTTGGGGTGGGGAGAACATGAGGCGGGACCTGCCTGCATGCAGGTTGCCATCATAGGTGTTGGGGGGGACATGAGGCGGGCCCTGCCTGCAGGTTACCGTCACAGGTGTTAAGGGGGGACATGAGTCGGGGCCTGCCTTCAGGTTGCCATCACGGGTGATGGGGGGTCCCATGTGGTGTGGGTTGCCTGCGGGGTGTGGTCATAGGTGATGGGGGTCCCATGTGGTGTGGGCTGCCTGCAGGGTGTGGTCACGGGTGATGGTGGTCCCATGTGGTGTGGGCTGCCTGCGGGGGTGTGGTCACAGGTGATGGGGGTCCCATGTGGTGTAGGCTGCCTGCGGGGGGTGGTCACAGGTGATGTGGACTGGTGTGTGGCTGTCCCATCAGGAGGGTATCAGCTTCCAGTGGATTTGTGTGTATCACGTGATTTTGGCTGGGGTGCGGATGGAGTAATCGCGTGGAAAATCAGGTGGAAACTCATTGTGTACCCCGGACACACCCCAGCCAAATCACATGGAAACTCAGCGCATACCCAAGACGCACCCCAGCCAAATTGTGAGGAAACTCATTGCATACCCTGGACACACCCCAGCCAAATTGTGTGGAAACTCATCGCGTACCATGGACCCACACCAGCCAAGTCGCATGGAAACTCATCGCGGAGCCCTGATGCACCCCAGCCAAATCATGTGGAAACTCATTACGTACCCCAGACATACCTCAGCCAAATTGCGTGGAAACTCATTGCATACCCCGGACGCACCCCAGCCAAATCATGTGGAAACTCATCGGGTTCCCCGGACTCACCCAAGCTGAATTGCGTGGCAACTCAGCGTGTACCCCAGATGAACCACATTGACATTGCGTGGAAACTTATTGCGTACCCCAGATGGGGGGCTGTATGCTGGACCAGGGATGGCGTGGGGGCGTGTGTGTCGTGTTTAGCTTTTTGGTGGCTTTTTTACTGCATGTGGGGGCGTGTTGGGGCGTTACTGGCGCTGCTTGATGTTCCTTGCACCACAGCTAGTGATGCTTCAGGAAATCCATGAATATGCGTGCCGCGCAATTGTTTCCTTGCACCATGGCTGGCGCACGCGTGGCACACTATCCTTCTCGGCCTGCGGTTCTTGCGCCTTTTCTACACTTTATTCCATGAATCAGGCCCTGAGAGTTCACAGGGACTAGGCTTATTTTATCAGAGGTGGTCATTCATTTTGCCACTGGTGGTAAAATATGAAGCAGGTTTGTAGTCTCACTAGTAAGTGAGTTCAAGAGTTACGTTGTGTGTGTATACAGCCACCTATTGATAATATGATATGTTTTACATTTTGGCTGCTAGAGCATACCTCAGCATCACAGATAAGTTGCTGAGAAGAAGTGATGCTGTCACATACTAAGTGTAATAAGGCCAGTAGCTGGTAATTTGAAAAACCGTGGGAGAAAGGAGAAGTGTTAGGCTATATTCTGAGGGGAGTGTTACCACTATAAAAAGGAAAGCCATCAATGCATCATTACAATAATAATATGCCTCAATAAGATACCACTATTTATCACAATAATAAAAAAACCCAAGATTAGGTGTAACTCCTCCAGAAAATATATCTAACAGGTCCTCTTAAATTGGTTTATTGATGGTTCATATTTCCCATAAGAACTGAATAAATGGATGAGCCACTCTCAAACCTTTTGGAGTGCATCTCATTTTGCTTTGCTTTGTTTATGGCCTTGCAATGTGTCATTCTAATGTTTTGATGCATTGACTTGTCTTGAGATATTTACCTGAGTTTTTCAAATCTTAAACTTCTTATCTGTGCCAATTTCCGATTAATCTTTGTCTATGCAGCTACCCTTTTTGGCAGCCCAAGAAATGGGCTTCTAGATGACTGATTTCTCAAAAGGAGTTCTAGGAACTTTCACACGAGATCACTCCATGCACTCAGTATTGAAACCCATGTCAGCCAAAATAAATGCCTTCAAATAATCCAAATAATCATGCTAATTTTCATTGTCTTGGTAAGGCAGTGTGTAAATAGCTTAGCCAGCATCAAATGAATTCTTAAAGTCAGAGAAACTAGTAAACATCTGTTGTTTTGTATGCCTGTCAGTTATAGGGGTATGATCTCTTAGTGAACTGCAAACACGGGCATCTTTATCATCAACGGGCCATGGGATATAGTTAAATACTTATCCAACTGGAACACTTTTTTTGTATACATTTTACTAGCCCAGGTACCCAGTTGTAGCATGGGCCCCTTATGTGATTACATGTTTCTTTTATCAATTTTGTAGATTTCCCGAGGACAGGAAAAACTGTGCTTGTTCCATGTTTTTCCCATAACCTCCTTGTGTGGTGACTCACTTCATAAACCAGTACCCGCCACTTGATGAGATTGTAAGTGTGGTCTAGCATATCTGCACCTATTTAGTCACTCATGCAGTGCCCAAAATATGCTTGGAAAACTGCAGTCATGCCACCACCTCCATTACAGCCAACAAAACATAGCAATGCCAACTGTGTGGAAATGAATCCTCAACCTGGTGAATTGTCTGAGAGAACCATGCAACTCAGTGACTCACTAATGTGGTTGCCAGAAATGGCTACTGGAGGGTGCCTAATTATCTCTTACACTATGTCAAATAGGGGAAGGTGGAGTATATCCTAGCCCATTTTCTTGACCATGTTTAAGTCAAGCTGGCTACTTTTAAACAGCATGTACTCGAGGATGAGGAAAATGCAGAGGGTTGTAATCCAAGACAGAACATGCTAGCCATGTGCAAGGATTCTCTAAAGAGGCTTTTAAAAGCCTGGATAGAACAGGAAGAATTAGACACATATCAGAGATCATCAATCGAAGGCAGGACTCTGTCACTGCATATATGTACATGAGAAAGTGCACACTGAACCTCCCCAATGAATAAAAGTATTTCAGGCTGCACAATGACAAACCTATAAATAATAAACTAAAATTGGAAGTCATGGGATCAATTCCTTCCCAATTTTGGATTGCCCTATGCAGAAGTATTTCAGTGGGCCAATGCAGAACAGATGACTGATGCCTCTGTTCTTGATGGATGCCAAATGGTTTGTGATGATTAGCTGTGGAAAGGCTAAGCATCCCCTGATTAGGGGGTGGTGTTCCTCACCAGATGAAACACCTCGCTGATGCACATACTTCCCTCCATACTCCTGAGAGACAACAAAGGACGCAGGTCGGTCACCATAGTGACGTTTATTCCTGGTCCCATAATCACCTTCCTATAGCCCGCCTTCATTTCCCTAATACGTGAAATAAGACTTGGCAGGTAATCCACCTAGGTGGCAAGAAAAGGACTGCTGGAAGAAGCTTGAAGTTTGTGCGTGGAGGAGTTACAAATAACAAGAGGTTTGGCACGTTTACGTTTACAAATACCATTGTTTTATTCTCAAGCAGGTTGTTATTTCTTCTTATGTGTGGCACTAGAGTTCTGAATACTGCATCTTTTAATACAACTGGAGCAAGAGCATTAACGCTGAACCCCTTATTAATGTAGTTTCACTTCAATGCAGAATGCACATTTATTCTGGAAAACAAGAGCCTAAGCACACATTGGAACGGTTATACCCATGTTTTTCACTAATCTTTCTGTTGTACACCTGCAGGACCTGGAACATCTTGAGAGAGTACATCCAACTGGGCAAAGTTTGTCTGTAGTGCTTCCTTGTAAGGTGAGTTTCAATGAGTTGGGATGAAAGAATAGCTAAGAATACATTCGGAAATCAGATCTTTGATACAGCAAATGCAGACTGGTGTCTTCGTTGGCAACATTTTTCCAGTACTTCCTAACTTCAAACAATGGCTTGCACAGTTGATCATATGTTATGACCGTGGGTGAATTACGTGATCTCTCTGTGCTATTCTGTAGAGTTGCCCTGTTGCCCTGTAGAGATGCATGGGGAATCAATGAACACTCCTAACATTTGTTAGACTGTTCTGGGTGATGGGGGACTTCAATTGTATCTAGCCCCAGTCCATGGTAAACATCATATTTGTGCTGTTGTATTCCACTTTTGCTCAACCCCCCCTCCCAGGCCATTGTGGACATGCATAGCATTTTGAAAATAGATGGGAAAAATACCTGTGTTCAACATTTCCTTTCTGTCGGTATTATGCTGCCAATACTGTGCATTTGGAGGGATAGTCAATGTGGTAGCTGGGAACATTGTATACATAAACTTGACATTTGAGGTAGGATCAGAGATTGTCTGTGAGCGAGTGTGTGGTACTGCAAATGCTGGAGAGATTGGTTGATAGTCATCATATACATATATTACATTTTCACTGACATTCGCTATGGGAAACCCAGGCAATTATGCTTTCATTGTGCAGTTCTTATGCAATGTGGCGAGATTTGCAGCGGTATTATGGTCCCATATCAATTTTACCCTATCCCATATTAGCTGAGTTTCCTCTGCTATCAGTTTTCCCTCTTCCCCCCTTCTTTTACATTCCCAATGATAAAAGACACACCTAAACATAATAATAAACAGAAAAAAACAATGGCCGTAAAATAAAGGCCACATTCATAGGAGTATGCTGTAGTGGCACTAATATTATCCCTACTGCTATCTAACTCTCTTCTTGCTGTGTTCAGAGAACTTGTCTCTGCCATTCTTGACCCTACAGAGTGGAATAAAATGGGTTAAGCACAACGTTAGCCCAAAGACAATCATATATTTTTAAAGATGAGTTTACTAGGGATAGAGGTGAGAGAAAAAGGGGGAGAGGGAGCAAGAGTGAGAGAGATCGAGAGAGAGGAGACATAGAGAGAGTTTTGAGGAGAGAGAGAGAGAGAGAGAGAGCGAGAGAGAGAGAGAGAGAAAGAAAGAGAGAGAGAGAGAGAGAGAGAGAGATTTTTATGTACACATAATATATCTTCATTATTGTTTTCCTTCTTTTTTTCCCTTTGATCTCAAATATGTTACTATCTGTTGGTACACTCCTTATTACTGCTATTTCCATTCTTTTAGTACCTTGGCAGCTACTTTTTCCATATTCAATATCCCCATTAAGGCACTGCTACTTCATCTTCTTCTGGCATTACTGATTGTGGTGCTACGCTGTCATGCGCTTTCCTGACATCTGATAGCTGGATCCAGTACATCAGGCCCATCACTTTTACTGCTGAAGAAGTGCAATATATTACTTCATAAGAGCCGTGAAATCTTGGAGAATTTCCATTTTCTTACAAAGCTGCATAAAATTCTCCTGGCATTAGGGGTTTTGCTGGGCTGTCCACCACAACCGTTGCTGTGTCTGTCTCGTCATCCTTTGTGAAGGGCGGGGCAATTTGTTTAGCAATGCTTCTTACCACCCGTGTAAGCTGTGTCAGATACCCTTAAATTCCTCTTCTAATATGGTTGCTGTTTTGTGCGCATCTGATACTGTTCTCACTGGTGACATGGGTGTTTGCATGCGTCTCCCTGTTACTATCACATGGGGGGGATAAGTGGTGGTCTTTACTAGGCTGTGTAAATAATTGGAATAGGGCCAAGGGCAAGCAATACACCCAATTCTTTTTAAGAGTGTGGCACAATTTGGATAGTCTGCTCTCAAGGAGGCCATTCATCATCTCAACAATCTTCTCAACAATCCCATTCACTTGTGGATACTAAATTGAACACATTTTATGTTTTATTCCCAATAGCTTAGTGGCCTCCTTGAATAAGTCATTAACAAAATGTGTTCCGTTATCGGAACATATCACGTCACATATTCACCAGCGCCGGAATACTTCTCTTACCAAAAATGTTGACGCGCATTTCACCTATGGGTGTGCACAAGGTCCTTCTTCCACCCACCGCGAAAATGGGCAGACCACAACTATAAAGTATCTCGCTCTATTGCATCGTTCTCCCATGTCCGCATAATCAATGTGCAGCTCAAGGAAAGGTCAGATGGGGTGGGGTAATGTTCCTCTCAATGTTTAGAGTGTCATTCCTGAATTGTATGTTTGGCACGTGACACACTCTATGGTCATTTTATTAAGGTGCTCATGGAAGTTTGGAACAAACCTGTCCTCCTGAATGTCTGCAGCTGTGTGCTGTTTTGATGTGTGGGCAGGGAAATGCAATTGTTGAAATGTTCTTTGTAAAAATTCTACAGGCATTACTACTTTCCTACTTTCCCTGTTGCATCCTGTCTCCATAGGAGATTCGTTGGTGATTGTGTACAGCCCCTTTTTGACCATGATTTATGTTCTGCGGGTGGAGCTCTTTTTTGTAGTTCTATTATTTGTGCTACAGGCAAAGTGTTATACCCTTCCTCCTTCTCCTCCTCTTGTCTACTCTTTTGCACGCATTCTGCAGGCCATGTTTTAGTAAATTATGCCACTTCTTTTGCTGTGGCATCTGCTGCTACGTTTCACTATGATATTTTGTCACTGTTGTTTGTGTATGCTTGTCATTCTACCAATGCTACTACAAACTGTTCTGTTAATTGGTTTGTTTAACAATTCTGAATGTTGCACTGGTGAGCCGTCTGCCTTCCTGAACCCCCTTCTTATCTAGACAGACAATCCAGCGTGCACCATAGTGGTTGCGTACGCTGTGTCTGAATATATTGTTACCGCACAGCCTTTTTCTGCCCTAAGAGCCTCTATTAGCGCTATCAGTTCTGCTGCCTGAGCTGAATAGTGCGTGGGTAATCTTTTTTGGACCTACATCTCGTACTTCCCTTCCTCCAATTTCACTACTGCTGCGCATATATGTTTTCCCCTATTTCTGGACAAATTGATGCTGACCTATCTACAAGATATACTTCACCCTCATCTAATGCATTCTCACTTGCTTTGGGAATGTCGTCTCCTTCACTTTCACAAGTTGCACAATCATGGTTTTCTATGTCCTCCACTGTGGATCGCTCTGTGAGGAATATAGCTGGGTTCACGGTTTTGCAATATACTATATGAACATTTGGGCTCATTATTATTATATTGTATGCTGTTACTCTTTGTGTAGTGAGTGTGGATTTAAATTGTTCAAGGATGGTGAAAAAGGAGTGTTCCACAAACAGTGTGACGGGCAGCCCATCACAATTGTGGAGCTTTTCCCATTTGCCAAAGCGGCGGCTGCAAGAACCTGTTTGCACGCAAACTGACCCTGCACAACTCAGTGAAGAGTTCTGCTGTAATAAGCTAATGGCTTATGTCCAAAAGATGTTTTTTTGCGTCAGCACTGCTGTCATTAATGTTCCATTAGAATGTGAGAACAGGAAAAATTCCTGTTCATAATCAGGAGTTATAAGGACGGGTGCTGTGCAAATGAGGTCCTTCAACGTATCAAAGGCAGTGTGCATTTCAGGGGGACCATGTTATTGTTTTGTTTTCCTTTTGAGCCTCTTTCAACCCTTGCAGTAAGGGCCTTGTGTATGCAGCAGAATCTAGTATCCACGCCCGGCAATAGTTGCAAATGGCAAGGAATTTCTGCATGTCTTTCACTGTATGAGGTCTAGCTGTAGCCAACACGGTCGCTGCCCTGTCTGGTATTATTCTTTTGCCATCTTTGGAAATTAATTGACCCAGGTACAATACTTCTGCAAGACAGTATTAAAGTTAATTTTTGTCAACAGAATCTTTCCTGCACATGTCTTCTCCTTCACTACATATCAGTAAATCATCAACGTACTGGATGATCATACTTTGAACAGCAACATTACCAAGTTCTTCGTGCAATATTCTGTTAAAAATGCTCTGGCTTTCACAGTACCCCTGAGACAGTCTGCAATGATGATATCTTTTTCCCCCTAGGATAAATGCTGTCAAGTACTGGGACTCTGGTTCGAGGGGCACTGAGAAGAAGGCATTCTTTAAATCAATCACAGTGAAATGTGTTGCCTTCTTTGGGATGCTGCACAAGATGGACATTGGGTTTGGGACAAGAGGGAACTCCTTTTGGACAATGTCATAAAGTGTGCGAAGGTCCTGCACCATCCTCCATGACCCCCCTTTTGCTTTCTTAATTGGGTAAATCGGAGTATTGCATGGGGAATTGGAGAGGACAATGATGCCTTGCTGCAGCAGTGCATATATTGTTTCCTCCACCGCCTCCCTTGATAAGGGGTATTGTCCTACTCTGGGCAGTACTGCTCCTTTCTTTAATTCTATTTTTACAGAAGTCGCTTCTTTTAACAAACCAACATCAGGTGGGATCGTGGTCCATATACTTGAAGGCGCTTGTTGCAAGTCTGAGTTGCAGAATGACAGTGGTACGTTGACAATGGCCATGAGGGTGTTTGTCACTTGCCTATTCTGTACAATTATATCAAAAGGCATGCATATTTCCATTATTATCTCCTCATCAGTGTCATTGTCAGTGAACAACTCCTTGTCCATCAATCTCGCAATGCAGTGTTTGAATCTATGCATAACACTGTTCGCCATTCACATCCATACATGTCAAACCCAATTGCCACAATTCGTTTTGCTGACACCTATACTTCTTGAAGATCTAGTGAGAGTATTTCGGGGGTAGCCACTGGCCGGAAAACAAAGTCGGAGGGCACTCTCCAGTCCTGGAACTACTCCCGCCAACACGTGTATGACATAGATACACATATCCCCATTTATGGGAATACCACGTACTACCACTTTGTTTGCTAGTGTCTGTATCATAAACATGGCCCTAAGAGTGCACATGCCTGATGGAGAACACTACGCCCCTATCTGTGAATGCTATGGTCATGTTGAGCTTGCTGAGGAGGTCTATTCGTAATAAGTTTACAGGTGAATTTTCGTGGTGCAGTAGGGGTGCTCGAACCATTCTTCCACTCACTCTTACATCCAAATCTTCAGTGTAAGGTACCATCACCACAGCCCCAGGGAATCCCTGTGTCTCGAGATTTTTGCCCGACAGCATAAAATTGCCTTCACATAGACATGATTTCTCGACCCCCCGATTCCACCATAAAGATGAACTAATTGTTTCTTATCTCTGCCCCCACCAATGGTTCCTCATCTGGGCGTCGGGTAGTGAATAGGACTGGACACGCAAGGGCTCTCTGTGGGCTGTCCTAGTCTGGGTGTGTGTCTGTTCCAGGGCAATAGAAGACATTGTCACTGAGCACACATGTTCCTCGAAATGGTGCTGGTGCGCCATTCGCGGTTATAGCAAAGGGGTTCGTGTGTGTATGTGTCATCTGGTTTTGACAAGTGTTGTGTTGTGATTGCTGCGTAGACATGTTAGGCCCTTGTGTGTGTGTGAGCTATCCTGCTGTTCATTCTGCCTGTAATCTCCCATAGGTAAACCAGGCGGGCTGCCTGGGTGTGGGTGTCAATATTGGTACCCACTATTGTACCTCTGATCATTTTGGTAATTAGTCATAGGGTGGACACAACATTCCCTTGCAAAATGGCCCCAGCTTGCGCACGACCAACATTCACCATGTCCTCCTCCCCTAAACCCTTGCCCTCCTACGCACTGCCCTCTGTACCCACCTCTTCCTCTTTCGGGCCTCTCTTGCCACTGGGGTCTTGCATACTGCTCTTCTCCACCCCATTGTTATTGACCATTGTTTGTCCATGTAGCTGCCATTCTAGCCTCTAATGCTACTGTTTCCTCCCCCTCTTTTCCCTTCCAATCCGTGGGCGGTCTTGCTGTTAATGCTGCAACCTTAACTAACTTACTCTGTACAAGCTCAGCTTTGTCCGCTAATCGTCTTTGGGCTATTTCTTTTTCCCTTTCTTTGATCCTCCTGCAGTGGGGTACTATGATGCTTTGTATTTCTGGCCATTCCTTGGCTTCTATCCAAGCAATTCTATCATGGGCCTTCTGTACTTTCTTTGGGAGAGCTTTTTTGATAATGAAATAGAGCAGGGAGGTGGACTGGTCCCACAATGTTCCCGCCTCCGCCTGCCACATATCCTGCATCCGAAGAATCAACTGTGGAGCCTCTTCCTCGTCCCCCATAGTGCATTGCATAACAGAATGTAGATCCAGGATGTCTCCTCAGTGCATCCTATACTTGTGCTCTTACATTGTTAAAAGATGCCCCATCATGACCCATCATGTCAATCATTGCCCATTGCTACCACCGGCAACCCCGCCTTAACCCACAATCCATCTGCTTTGATATCCCCTATGGCCAGGGGGGCCCCCGCTGTGTTTTTCTCAAATGCGTATATCCATTTTCCCACCCCAACCAATACATCAGTTTTGTCTATCAACGCCCAATTGACATAATGGGGACGTTCTGCTCCCTTGTGGATGAGAGGCATTTGCTCCTATCTTTTTTGCTAACACCATTCGGCCTCGACTGTTGCGTAGCCTTCCTTCCCAGACTTCTTTTCCTGCTTCTGTTACCTGTGGGGTTGTCCACTTTATCTGTTGTATTCCTCCTACTGCTCCCTTGTCTGACTCGTCAAAGTGACTCCAACATTCTTCTTCCCCTTCAGATGCTGCTGTGGTGTATCCCACACTTACTGATTCTCTTTCTCGCTCCACCGGTACTGTTTTAATTGGTGCGCTGTCTATTCAGAAAAGGAAATCCCCTGACTTCCATTCACCCTCTGGTAACACAGTGGAATTTTGTAATGGGGGCAGAAACTGTGGCTGACCACCACTTGGTGGTGGCAATGTTGTTTCACACGATGTCCGCAATTGGGACAACTCTGCTTGTGTGTTTGTCATTAATGTTTCTAAATCTTGTGTTGTTGATTCAACAGCGGCAGGAGCTGTACTTGTTGGAGCATATAAACCTACCGGGGCACCATTAGAGTTTGCTGGAACCTATGGCGGAGGTGGTACAGTTGATGGGGTGGCTGGTGCACTTGGTTGTGGCAGATATAGTAGATCACAATACCCCTCAGCAGGCCTTTTAAAGCAGTGGGTATAATTTATTTGGTTCTGTTCCTATTGTGTCCTTCTCGTCCAACCATTCGACACGGCTGGAGCCTCTGACTCCCTCTCTTTTCTGTTGGTAGGGGGCATTTTTCGAGCATCCTCCACAACTCCAACACTTCTCATCTATTCTGGAGCGGCTTCCCTTTATACTTAGCCATTAAGTACGTTTCTATATGGACTAATACTACTTTGTCAAAAGACCCTTCTTCTGGTAAAACTCGGGGTGGCCCCTCCCCTTTAATTACTGTCAACCCTGTCAATGATACTTCTTTATTATGTCACTATATGGGGGAGGTGCTTACAAATATGCGAAAGTGCCGTGTACGCACACATAGTGTCGCTATATTCCCTTCTCCCTCCTTAGTGTGTATATGTGTGCACTCACTCTGTTAACTCTGAATCTTTAATTCATTACTTACACTTTTTATTCTGAACTTAAATCAATTACTTACACATTTCAATGATGGGCATATAAAAATATAACAAACATATAACCAATTAACATAAAACACAACTGATCGACAAATATACTAACAACATCGAACAGAGAACGTAAAACATTAAAACAGCCCCCTCATCTCCCAAGACCGTGCTTAATTGAAAATCTGCCTTCTCCCATTCACACTCAACATTCACACCATCTCTGCCCCTCCTGGGCCTTCCTCCAATAAGTTATAGACACACAAAAAAAGAACAGCTAATACTATTTTCCCAAACCTATTAAATATACGAGGCTCCTACTTTTATCCTTTTCCTCACTTATATTCCAGCACAGGTTGCGACAATGCTATGCAGCGCCGCCTTCCACCCCCTTTCAGAGCTAGGTTCCTGTATCACCTCTCACTTCTTTACCTTGTTCATGAAATGAAAGAACAACAAACCCCCTTTGTGTTAAACAATCACTCTATTCACTTGCATTCAGCCCAACCCATAACACTGCTCCCCTTAACAAATCTGCTCCAGGCTTCTCAAACTCCCACCTTTAGTGAGCAGGCACACATATGAGAAGGATCCCGGTCTTACTGGCATTAAGGCAGAGATAATTTGCAGAGCAGAACACCATGCCTGGATAGCAGTCAGGCAGTCAGGTATGAGAGAGGAAGAAGAGGAGGTAGAGGAGGGAAGCTGAAAGGAGAGTTGGGCATTAACGGCATAACACTGAAAGGGTGTCTAAGGGAGGCAAAAGCAGAGGGGGAGTGGGAAGGGGAGTAGAGGAGACTAAGGACATGATGCCTTGAGTTATGGTGGAGATGTGGGAGGCCAGTGCAGTGAATAGGTGCCTGTGAGGGAAGGGGAGAAGAAGAGACTTCAGTAGGATTGAAAAGTTCCTTGTAGATTTTGACAAGTTCAGCGATGTTATTTGTGGCCCCTGAAATGCAAGCTTGGCCATGAGCTCTCTTCTTGGAGCAGATGGAGAGTTGATATTGCCTTTGGAGCAGGCAGCAGGCCAGTCTGTCAGAGGATGTGCTTTAGGCCTGCCACTTCTACACTTGTGTTTCCGAGTGGCCAAGTCCGAGTCATACCAAGAGTTGCACTTGGACACTGGTTTCATGCATATCCTCATGACTGGGGCAAGGATGTCCAGAGAGTTGGAAATGGAGAGATGGAGGTTAGCAGGTGCAGAGTCAGAATGAGAGTCACTAGCAGGTGTGGGAGGAGAAAGGAAGGTGACGGCAAATGCTGCGACTGACACACCAAACGGGAGGAGAGGAGAGAGTTGTCAGACCAGAAAAGAGGGGTAGTTAGAGGACTGAAGAGAGTGATGTCTGCTGAGATGAGTACATCCAAGGTGTGACCAGCAAAGTGGGTCGGGTCAGAGGGAAGAATTGTGAGAGAAAGAGTGTCACAAAGGTCACGTAAATGAACAGTCGGTAGATTTGGAGAGTCTCGATGAATATTAAAGCCACCAAGGTAGAGACGTTTTGGGGGGAGGAGGTCAGGAGAGAGGAGGAGAGTTCAGCCAATTAAAAGAGGAAAAGGGGGCAGGTCCAGTGGGCCTAAAGATACTGGCGAGAGTGATCACGAGGGTAGGCGAGACACCCAGCCTACAGACGAGGAATTCAAAGGAAGAAAAGGATTGAGCAGGAATGATAGCAGCAGGTATCCATTCAGGGAATCCAAGGGCAACTCCCCCTCCAGGCCGGTAAGTCCTGGGTTTGGAGAGGATCTCATAGCCTTCAGGAAGGAGAGTGTCAAAAGCAGTGACAGAGCTGGCATTGAACCATGTCTCAGTGAAAGGGAGGACGTCAAGGTTAAAGTCTTCAAGGAGGTGACAGATGTTGGAGGAGTGTTCAACAGCAGAGCGAGAATTTAGAGTAGCTAAGTGAAGCTGGTTGCCACCTTTAAAGGACTTCCTAGGTGTAATACAGGGATGCGGTATGTCCATCGGTGGGCACGGGGATGCTTGAGAAATGGCAGTTGGAGGAGAGGCAGGAGAGGGAAGGAAGTTAATGAGAGACAGGAGATGCCAGAAGGAGCAGGTTGGGCCATGATCATGCCATTTTGGTATACATTAATGATGCAACTAGATGGTGGGAAGTATGCCAAGAGAACTTCCCATCATGTTCCACCACTAATGGGAGAGGAGGAAAAAGGGGATAGCATAGAGACCATATGGGGAGTCCATAGGTCAGGAGAAGGGACAGTAAGAGGACGTCAGTGATAGTCTGTCTGGAGAGGGCTTTGACATAGGTATCGGTAATGAGGAGGCCTTGGTTGGAGGCCAGCAGTGCTTTCTGAAACTGTTTCCTTCCATACTTCGTGAGAGAGGTAGGATAGGTTATAGAATAACAGTTAGAGTAGATGGGGAGACAGAGAGCACCATGAGTACAGGGGGAGGGTCAGGAAGAGATACTGCACTGTGCAGGAGGAATTCACCAGGCGGCCTAGCAGCCAATACAAGGGAGATGAAGCAGAAGTGCAGTATGTCAGGAATCCAATGAACAATGCTAAAGTTACAGCAGGCAGTAGTATAACAACATTAATGAGATAGGGGGGAGGGTTTAGTGAAAAAGGCCTAGGTTATAACACTGTCCAAGGAATTACAGAATGCCCAGAATTGAGATTTTACGATCCAGAAGAGGGGCTCGGTTTGAGTACAATCAAAGGTATAAAGGTTGCCCAGATTCGAATGCAGTTCAAGCAGAGTATGTTACATCTTGATTCGATTTTCCAACAGCATACTAGAAATGCAGTAGAATGCAGTTAAAGGGCAGAAAGAATTACATCTAGATTTGATTTTTCAACATCTCACTGGAAATGCAGCAGAATGCACTTAAAAGGCAGAAAAAAAGACATCTCGATTCGGTTTTTTCAACAGCACTCTAGAAATGAGGCAGAATGTGGTTAAGAATGCAGCTTGTCCTGTCCAGTCCTAGTTTCATTGGCAAACAAAACCCACAAAGAAAGTAGGGTTCAAGCTGGTCATTTTCAATGTCTTCCAATCTGGTTTTCTATGGCTCACAGCATCCGATCCACTGGTCAAATTCGACTTCCAAGTCTTTTTTCTTGTGATTCTTTAGCTTGGCTGAAACCCTACACTGAGACCTGATTTGCGATACAGTTCCCGAGAAAACTGAGAGGATCCCGACCAGGTGGGTCGGTCATGCCCAGAATAACTTTTGGTTTTTGCACATTTTAGTATGTTTGAGCTCCACCACATGTCAATATGAGTCGAGTCACAGTTTCTACTTTGTTAGTGTCCGTGAAATCTGTCATCATCTGATGTGGCTGTTCACATAGGACACAAATGAGAGGGATCATTGATGATTAAGTCTGTTGCATATTCAAAGTGGGAAAGCAACTGTTTTAACCACAGAATGAGTCCCCATTTCCAAGGGAACACAAATGTGGGGGCTTTCCACACTTATGTCCTATGTCCTACATCACAAAACAATTAGTGGGCTGTGTTATGCAAGGAGATGTTGACGGCATATAAAAGTTTGGTTTCATGTTGTGATGACCATGTGTCTATGCTGGGGTAGTCAATTCCTCTTATGTAATATGTGCAATGCTTTCCAGGAATGAATGAAATGTATAGAAATCATTTTTCGAATGGCCATAACATTTGTGACTTCCATTTAAACTTTTCAGAATGTTGTTGATCAGATTCAACCACACAGGGAACTCATGTTACCTGTCATTAGCCAGTACAAAGCAGAATGTGTATGCCATGTTCAAAGAATGTTCCACAGACACTGTAATTGGTCAATTTGTCAATGCGTTTTCATAAGCTTGGCATTAAATGATGTTCTTGTAGGACTTTTTCATGTGAGCTGGTGAACACTCTGTATGATGGGGCTGGGGGGTTGTTGCCTGCTAATCAAAGCCCTGAAAGTGATTCAGTGTGAGTTGATACACAATTGGAAGCTTAATCAGCTCTCCACATGTCTATGTTCAGATGGTTGCTGTGTACCATTGATGGCCTCATTGCCTTTGCAACAATGTTTCATATTTGCATGATAAACTCAAGCGCAGAAATATGTTTCACTATGGTCTGTTATTGGGACAAATCTGTCTCCTTCTGCAAAGGAATATAAAAGAAGTTCCATGCAAACAGTTGGGCTAGTCTTCCCTGTTATAAATAGACTTAAGTTTGGTTTGGAACATATTGTTTACCCTTTATCAATGTTTCCTATATCTTGCCTTATTTGTTTTGCAACCCCACAGGAATCTGCCAGAGTCCCAAATAAGTGGCTGAAAAGAAGTTCTTTGAAGAATAGATGATTTATTCCCCTCCTGGAAACAATTTTTCTTCCAAATTCTGAATTCAGAAGTTTGGTTTTTACCTGCACTTCTTCCTTTGAACTCGTTTTTTTAGTTGTGATGGACTCACAAGATGGTGAATTTTTGAGCTAGGTGGGATGGAGATTAGGCTATAGTTGCCTAGTACGTGATGTAGGCTATCTCGAAGGTGGATGGACTAAGATGTTAAAGTGAAAAATGGAGTGATCGGAGGGCGAGGGGTGAATTGAGAGGTAATTGTAATTGTAATTGTTTATTTGTAAAGCGCTTATACACAAGTGAAGTGATTCAAAGTGCTTCAAGGCGGGAAGGGAAAAAGGGTTTATCATTGTCATTCTTAGGCCTTGAAGAGTCCGAATGATCTAACATAAATAACTAACATACTAGGCTGAGGCATTTCTACTAGTATAAGTGCATGACAAAGAGTGGGGGGGAAATAGAGGGGGGGGTGGAACATACAAGACCATAAAGTTTGGTCATTGATGCACCTATGCATGCAGACATAACCAACTAGGGAGGGGAGATAGAGGAGGTCAGGGCAGACAAACATGCTAAGCGTTGTACCTTCAATGTCGTGCAAGTGCAGAGACAGAAGTGCAAGGGAGGGGAAGGGGAAGAAGAGCGCCCAGACCAGCAGGGGCCAGGGTTAAGTGCAGAGTGGGTGCTTCTCTCAGGAACGTAGTGCGAGTGCAGTAATGCAAGGCAGAGTGCTGAGGCCAAGAAGCAAGTGCAGGACTGGTGGGGTAGCCTGGGACCTGTGAGGCTCTGGGAGTGCACTGGGCTAAAAGTCAGCTGACTGAGCAGATTGGGGAAGAGAACGAAGGAGGGAAGCAGGAGACAACGGAAGGAGGTTAGCAAGAAAGAGAGAAAGAGCAAGAGAAGAGGAATGTCTTAAGGAGTGTCTGGAACTTAAGGAGGTACGGCTCAAGACGGAAAGAGGCAGGCAGGATGTTCCAGATGGAGGCACCTGCAGAGGATAAGGATCTACCCCAAATCTCTGCTTGGGAAAACGGCTCACCAGCAGAGAGTTGGAGGAGGCTAAGCGGAGGGCTCTGGAGAGAGATTCAGAGAAGCAGAGTGAATTAGAAAGAAAGACAAGGTAAAGAGAGTGCCCACCTGAGTGGTAGGCTAGTCATGGAGGGAGCAGAGGAAATGATAAGATAGGAGTGAGTTAAGTTCAAGGCAGGTGGCTGCAGTCGGCTTGGGGAGGTTGAAGTCTACCAACATGACAATGGGAATCTCAGTAGCAGGTAATGCAAGAAAACAAGCCAGATTAGGAATGAGGAGAAGATCCAGTACTGTGAGGGAAGTAGGAGGGATGAGTTGAATAGTGGCATATTAAAAAGAGGAAGAGGTGTTGTCAGATGGGTATAGAGTGGCAGTGCTGAGGGCCTTCTTGATATGGAACCTCACACTGCCATCCTTTCCAACAGGTCAGTTAGAGTGGGGGAAAGTATCATATTCAGTGCGGAGAGCTGCTAGTGCAGCACAGTCATAAAGTGAAACCCGGGTTTCTGTGATAGCAAGAAGTCACATTTTAGGCGGATAAAAGTCAAAATGGTCAGTGATGTAGGAAGACTTGTTGCAGAGGGATTGCATATTTCCAGAGGACAAGAGAAAGACTGATAGGGGGGTGCTGGAGAAGAGCAGGGTTTGTGGAGTAGGTAAGGGGATAGATGGGTTTGGGGATACAGGGAGAACAGGGGGCATCGTATTTGTGGGGTTCAGGTACAGGAGGGGTGTAGGGAGACCAAGTTGAGGTTCAAGACTAGGAGAGAAGGGAAGCAGAAGAGTGAGTAGAAGGAAAAATGAAGTGAGGTCAAGATGCGTGATGATGGGCAGAAGAAATAGTAAAGTGAAGACAATGAAGAAAGAGTGCAGACCATTAGAATGAGAGAGGTGAGATGGACGAGCAGAAAGGGGAGGGGTGGTATATGGTTGGCTATGAAGAAGAAGGTGTATGCTCTGAGTTGTGCTAGAATGAGACTATTTCTGGCCAAGAGACAGTTTATAGGCCCAAAACACTAATACTCCTTGGACCTTTGCTATTAAAAATAATATATGTCAGTTACACTTTTCCATGCATTCATCACAACAAAAGTAGAAGCTATTTTATAACATATTGCAATGGACATAGGCTGAGCAGATGACTGAAAGGGATTGGGATGTTTATTTTTTTATTTTTTATTTCTACCAGCATAGATTACATCCATTGGAACAGTTGTAAAATGGTACCATTTCATAATTCAAAATCTTTTAAAACAAAGCTAGCAAAGTATTGCATTTTGGACCATCACTACTTTCTGTACTTTATTTACATTAAATTGGCAACACACCTAGGTGGTGGCCTTTGGATCACTTTTGGGCCAATATCCATAAAATACATTTTTCCAAAGAAAAACATAATTATTTGTTTCATGTGATTTGGGAAGAGGAAGATGTAGTTAGTAATGCCCGCCAACACTTAAGACTTGCCAAAGGTGTTGCTCTCTGCTTTCCCCCTCCAATAATGCATGTACATTTTCCTGGCCTTGCTATTGCTTCTGCTTGCTTCAGTTTGGATTATTACAAGACATTGTACACCAGCCTCCTTGTGAAAAGTGTCTGGAAACATCATCTAAAACAGAGCTTGGGGGCCATCATCATTCATAAATGTAAAACAAGTAATCGGCATCATTGCTGCCAGAACAAGAATAATCTCATTCAGGAGCCTGACTTACAGTTAAAGCATTCAGGAAAACATGACCAGGGTGATTACATTCCAAAATAAAACATCATTAAATGGGGGCAGTGTAAAAGCTCTTGCCGACTGCATGGAGGTTATTTAGTCATAACACACTCATACAAATTGTACCTTTGTCCACCTGACAGTTGCATGTGCATGGCGCTTCACAAACACATAGAAGCATATGGACTTCCCCCTCTCTCTGACAACCCATAAAGGAGAAAGGTATTTGATAATAAATTGAATGAATGAACTACAATAGATGTAGCCTTACTGCAAGAAACATGTCTATTCTGGGGGCCAGTATTGATGCAAATTAATGCATGTTTGCACAACTTTTATATGGATCCCTCCTGGTTTTTTAAAGGGTTTATGAAGGGATTCCCTGCAAGTCTGCTGCCAACATTCCCAACTATCTTGCTTCTGGCAAAGTGCCTATATCTGGGAGTACTATTCGGCCAAATTCATTGTTTTAAAGGTTTTCAAGCAATCCCAGTGGATTGCCATCATACATTTGAAAAACAAGAGTGAGATCTGTAATTTCTAAACCCCATGTTGATGGATTGTGCGGATATTTGGGCGCACATGATGTTAACGTTTTTGGGTTGCAGCTTGGAAGATTCCCTCCCAGCTCGCCAGTCCTGTGAGGTGACCCTGCTGTGGAGAAAAGTGTGTCATAGCCTTTTGGTATGCGTCATGTAGCAAATACAGCTCCCTGCATCTTCCTGCCCAGTAACCCTGAGCGGTGCTGAAAATTTACTCTGAGACAATATATGTTCAGAATATTAAATGAACCCCCCTCTTTTGGAGAGCTTGGTTTTCATCATATATTAGAACATGTCCTCGGATCGACAGAGACCTCTCCTATCCTTTTCTTCTTCAACCACATTCATCGTTCACTGAGTCTTTCCTAGACAGGGAAACGTCTGATATCCCGACTTGACAGTTCTGAATTACTATTCGGGAGTTTGCCCTTTCGAATAAATTAAAATGTGATATATTTCACTGTGATTTCAATGCAGTGAATAACTACCACAATGAATGACTGCTGGGGTTGTGTTGGATTAGATATTGTAGGTCCTGTAAGAAGTCAGGGCAATTTGAAATATTGCATGGTACTCGTAGACATGTTGTCCAGGTGGGCAGAAATTGAGTGGGTGCAAAACATTTGCACGAAAGATGTGATAGTGTTTTTGGATAAAATGTTCAAACGTGAGGGATATCCAACCATGATTATCACTAACAACAGTGTACGGTTGGTGTCACAAGAGATGAGTTTGTTTCTTAAGGAGAATGGAGTTGAACACAGGACAAGCTCTATCTATCATCCCCAGACTAATGGAATCATAGAACGATTCAATAAGGTTATTAAGAACAGCATTAGGTGTGCATTAAGTGACAATACCGATTGGAAAAGGCAGTAGAAGATACCATAGTTGCTCATAGATTTACATCACATTCCACTACAGGAATTTCACCATTTGAGATATTAAGGGGTAGGAAACCCAATACCAGGTTCTGTCCAGCATGGTTGTGCAGAGCATATGTTAAGAATATTGATTGTGAAGAAGTTGGAAGAAAAGTGTTGCAGAGGCAGGAATATAATAAAGAGCGGCATGATGTGAGAAATGAAGTTAGGGAGTCCCAAATTAAAGTTGGTGATTGGGTGTGAATAAAACTCCCAGGGGTCAATGCCAGAGGTTTGATCAAATGGTCTGATCCCATTCAAACAGTTAAAAGATTTCATGTTGCCATAAAGGTATCAAATGGGAGAGTGTGGAAACTCAATAGAGTATGCAAATGCTCAAAACAAGAGAATGATGAGAAAGACAAGTTAACATTAGAAAGGAAGTAGAACAAAACAGAGACATTCAAGTTTGTAGGAATGATCGCAATAAACATATATGTACAATACCTTTGTATCTGAAAGGTTATGTAAGCTGAAATCGTATCTCATGTTATTCTGTACATCTCCGTCAGGTACTGCATTGTATATCCAAGTTACTTTCAACTTGGTAAGTAATCTGAATACTTCAACATATATTTTGCTGTACATATGTTAACCTTATTGTTGTGAGTCACTGTAAAGAAGGTAGGTGTGTAGTATTCTATTGTGTAAGTCATTAGTAATTCAATGGTCTTAGCTTTTACTTTGTTATTCACATGTACAGATAGAGTATAGGTATGGAATGTAGAATGTATTGGGAAGCTGGGATACTATAATTTTAGAATGTATTGGTTGTAGGAATGATGCACAGGAAAGCATCAGTTATGAAGTTGTTTATTATGTGACCGGTGGGTTATTAATTCTATACTTAAATAAACATATAAAACTACAAAAGTGGTGTGAGAAGATATTTTGGTTATCCTGTGAGAATCCTGCAGGACATAGTGATCCCAGTATAAAAAGGACAGTAGAAGTTCCCAGAGACTGGGTTACATGGATTTGGTTGTAAGGCAAAAGCACATGAGAGCATGACTCTGCTTGAGGGTCATATGTGCATGGCTCGTGCTGCCATTGGCTGGTGAATTCTGGGAACATTGGAGGTCGGAGAAACCTGCATGAAGAAGAGTGGTGGTGTTAATAAGGAAATAACGCTCACCTGGTCGGGGAACAATGTGTGGGTCTGGTGGGGCGGAACGCTGTAGTGAGAGGTGTTAGCCCGGCACCAATTGACGTTTGGAGCTGCAGAGCTCCATATGGACGGGCGCCCAGAATGAGACTGATGACATCACAATGGGCAAACATGGTGTTTGCGATTGAGTGGAATGCCGAATGTAGTTCAAAACAATGCAGCGTTCATCACCCAGTGTATGCGTTATCTGCTGTTGCAGTTGCATATCATTATAGGAAGGTGCGGCTTGGGGTTATGAGTGCAGAACCTGACAACGATTCTAACGCTATCAGGAAGTATCCGGCAACCAACCCAGGGAGGCGTTACAAAGGCTAGGGATGGACAGATTTCCATATTAAATGTTATCTCTGGACAGCCATGCCAGGGCCGAGCTAAGACGGAAACCTTTGAGTGCAGGAGAAGACTGGTATTGTGGAACAAAACAAAGTGGAGGAGCCATGAACATCTGCAGAGATTACCCGACGTGACAGAGCTTGGTGAGGCCTTGGAGTTTAGACTGCAGATGGTGTCTGGTGATGCTGCATATGCTTCTTTTGGGTAGTGAGACGCTCAGAGTCCAACGTGGGACAGATCTGTGCGCCTTATGAGGTGGCCTGAGGAGAAGTTAATATGCAGGCAGCAGGCAAGGCAATGATTTCTACATAGTGCGGTATGATAGAAGCAGTTTGTGAAATATGATGCAAGGAATTTGTATCCTTTTTATACTGGGTATGGGTAATCATGACATGTGATATATTTATACGAATTTACACATTTTTGAGAAATTGCAGGTTTGGTGGGTCATGGACTTTTAAGGAAATAGTATGGTGATTTATGTAAAGGTTATGGTTATGGTTGAGCTGCAAGCAGGAGTACGTATGGAGTATGTTATAGGTGTGGTTGTCATGTTGTTTAACTAGATATAACCCTTTTGAGGAATTGCAGCCGGTAGATTGCGCAATGCAACACACTTTTAGGTTAATGAGACATTCAGGTTCCAATGAGTGCAATTTGGACCTTTAGGTCACTATTAGTACAGGTAGAACCAACATGGACTTTTAGGTCACTATTAGTACAGGTAAAACCTCAACAAGTTATGGACTTTTAGGTTCAATATGGCCTATGTTTCATGTTTCAAGAGTTTGATTTGGTTTATATGACATAGAATTCCGGAATAGAATTCATTATTGTCAGAGATGTCTATGCATATTTTAAAGGTATGTGTACATTGGGTAGTATGGTCTACAGTATGGTCAGGCTGGATGGCATGCGTGTGATGCCATGGTCAGTACGGGTGGTGTGTATGACATGCCAGTATAACAGTTTAGTAGGTCTGAATGGCACGTGTCTGGTGTCATGATCAGTACAAATAGTGTGAGAGTCACGCGTGTGTGTGGAGTGATCGCACATGTTTTACAGTATGGTCAGTCTCAATGGCATGCCTGTGATGTCATGGTCAGTACGGGTGGTGTTTATGTCACACCAGTATAACATTTTGGTTGGTGTGAATGGCATGTGATGGTGCCATGGTCAGTATGAATGGTGTGTGAGGAACGCCTGTATAACAATTTGGCATGTCTGAATGGCATTTGTGTGGTGCCATGGTCGGTACTAATAGTGTGTGAGTCACGCTTGGTCAATAGATGCCGTTAATCTAAATGGCATGTGTGTGAGATACCTAGTCAGTTCTGCGGTGTGCGGGCCGCGCCCAGTAAATGAATGGTATGTGAGACATGCTAGGTCGATTTGGATGGTGTGTAGATGCTCACGCCACGTTAATAATTTGGTCGGTATGGGTGGGTGTGGGTCATGCCTGGTTTAAGGTATGGTAGTCTGGATGGCGCATGAGGAGCATCATGCCATCAAATGGTTAGAGAGGGAGGGACACTTTCCGGGTTGAGGAACCTGTCTAAAAGGGAGTAGGGACGCCTCTCCATATTTTCAGAGTTGCCCACTCTTTAAACAGGGTGTTTTTGTGTATGCTGAGTGATGGGATGCTATGGCCCCATCTGCTTGTCCTGTATGTATGTGTGTGTACTATGAAAGGGAAGGAGATGTGTTGTGTAGTGCCTGATACCGGATGATGGAGGTGTGTGACTGTTCAGGCGCACATGTGTGTGGTGTTGTAAGGGAAGGAGATGTGTTATGTAGTGCTTGGTTTGCATGGTGGAATGTTGCGATGTCATCTGGAGTGTTTGGGTGAGAATGGGTCCCCTCCCTCCTCTGAGTAAATTGTTCTAAATACTGTACCACTGGTTTGTTTCATGTTTGTAAATTATGCTTCATTCATTACTGTACCTGTTGTTATTCTGTAAAGCACTTTGGTGTAAAGCGCTACATAAACTCAATAAACATAAACATAATGAGAGAATGCTTGATGAAGGTTCCTAGCCCAGGCAGTTAGGAAGCCCCTGCCTGGGTGATGGGTGTGCCAGTGTTCGTGTCCTCTGTAACTTACTTGTATTGATGTAACTTAAGGACTGGAAATCTATGAATTAACCACAAGATATCTAAGAGAGTCACTTAATGTGATGCAGGTAGAGATCCATGTGGCAGCCCTGACACAATAAGGAAGTGCAAAGAGAGTATTTATCACTCACAGGGAACCCCAGCCAAATTGGGACAGAGATTCTGAAACACACAGGAGTTCATTGTTGTTCTGGAGTAGAGTAACGTGTATGCACATTATTTATACTCCACTCCACATTTGCAGAGGCATGGAACACTAATGTATGTATTTTATTTCTACAGCGATAGAACAAAAGCCCGGAAGCATAGGAGCGCTACACTGCATACGACACAAAACATAGAAGCAGAGAGTCAGGGAGGGGCAGAGGGCAATCAAGGCAGAGGTTCAATCTTAATTCAATTACCCTTTTAACCATCCCCATCATTTCCTCATCCTCTCCACCATACAAATACACAAGGATTTACTCCAGTATGGCATTTTCTTGATTGCATACATGTAGCTTATTATGGAATCATCCACCTTTTTACACCATGAAAAAGGTAGACAGATTCAATAGGAATCAATTGTAAGTGCTGCCTCCCATGCATACATGGCAGGCAGAATGTACTCAATTTGCACTTCTCAGTGCAAACAAACAGGTGCTTTTGCTTACTTTTTACACATTTGATTTGCAGTTAATAGAACAAACACCAACACATTGCATGGAGAGAACCTGTTTGCACCTAATTGCAAGTTGCCATATCCCCTTAGTGCAATGTATATCTTTATACAAATTGATATCCACGGAGAGGTTGTCACCACCTGTGTTGCTCTGTGATTTTGTGGGTTAATAAAAATAAGAGAGTGAGTTGTGTCGCAGCACACAGGGACTATGTTAACAGTGATAAACTCTAGGTGTTGTAAACCCGATCAGTTGCTTTCCACCAAGTTCTGTGCAGCAAGCTTGAATGGGTCAGTGGTTATGCAAAGTGGACTGTAGTGTGTTGGGTTGGTGGATGTGGTATAGCTTTTTCTCAGTGTTGCTTTAGAGATGGGAGTGCTGGCAAAGTGGCAGCTGCTATGAGGGTATTGTTTGTTGGTGTGTGTGAAGTGTAAGGGTGTGTGACAAAATGATAAAATTACAAAATGATAACTGCTCTGCAGGATTACAGATATAAGTGGCCAAACCACCATCTCAACCTCACACTGCAAATAAATCAGCAATGCTCTCAACCATAAAAGTAAATCGGACACAGCCAAATGGGTACCGCTCCTTCTCCATGTGTTTTAACGTCGGCTGAGAACAGTCTATACTCTCAGGAGTAGTTTGAAGTGATAACCGTAGAAACCCAAACATAAATAGGGTAAAAACTGAGAGAAAAAAACAGAAACCCACTCCACAGAAAATGCAGAGCTGTTATGGAATAGTGCTCTGGGTACTTGAGCAGGAGTGACAAGGGAAGGAATTGCAGCAGTTTAAATGTTCTAAAATGATATGACTTCACTTCCAAAAACAGGATTGAAAAAGGAGCTTAAAGGTCACTATGGTCCCAAAAGTGGACCTGAGGAAAAGTGTCTTTTGATGGTACTTGTTCTTGATATTAGGGGGTTTGATAGTGTCAAATTGGTGTCTCTGTGCTTCCCTTGTGAATCAATGAGGTTTGAGATGCTTAAGCCATGCTGATCCAGGTGGCAAGTTGATGTTGAGTCCATGTCGAGACAGCGCTTTGAGTGGTTTTTGTTGGCGTTTGATGCAGTGCACTTAGGAGGGACTAACAGGTTTGGGTCATTGCTTATGTTGGTTTGCGCAGATGTTAACGCTTTGTCAAGTTGGTACATTACACAATGACTTTCAGTGGTTTGAGTTCATACCTGCATCTCTGGAGCCACTAACAACGTGGCTGAACTTTTCCAAATTTGCAAGGAACTCACCAATCTACTTGGGGTTGCACCTCTCTCCCTCCTTCGCAAGCTCTCTGCACTACCTTGGCTTCCCACTTCTCACCCAAAACTTAAGACATCCTGTCCTTACTCTCCACCAGCCCCATCTATCTTCCATGACTGCTCCCCTGCCTCCCTTGGCCCCTCTCGTCCCACACCCGTCACTCTCCTCCTGCCTGCCCATAGCAGCAGATGAGTTCTCTAAAGTGGTCCGCTATATGAAGGCCTCGTCCAAACAGGTGCTCCCATGCTCCTCTAGATCCATCAAGGATAACATTTCCTCTCTCACCCTGGCTCTTGCTGACTTCTGTAACAACTCCTTTGCCACTGGTTATGTCCCTCTATCCCTCAAGCACACCCTTGTGCACCCTCTCCTAAAAATGCTGCCTGCTAACCCCTCCTGCCCAACTAACTATCACCCTATCTCTACTACACCCTTCCTGGGCAAACTCTTGGAAAACTTGTCCCTCCCCAATTGACCCCCCTCACTGATCTCGTTGGCTGCCTTCATGATCAACAAACTGGATTGCAGGCATCCATAGACATGGAAACTGCGCTCCTGATCACCCGTGAAACCATGCTGGCAAATCTCTACTCCAACTCTCCTGCTGTCCTCATTCTCCTCGATCTCTCCTCTGCCTTTGACACAGCCAATCATTACATCATCATAAAATGACTCTGTCACACCCTCGGCATCACTAACCAGGCACTGGATTGGCTGACCACCTTACTCACTAACCGCTCTTCCCAGATAAATCTGGGCCCTTTCTCTTCCACCACCACCCTCTCTACCTGTGGCATACCCCAGGGCTCTATCCTATCACCATGGCTCTTCAATATCTATCTCGCCCTCTTGCTCACCTGATCGCCTCCTTCTCTTCTCATTTTCATTGTTATGCCGATGACACACAGCTTTCCTTCAAACTTCTCTCTACTTCCCCCTCTACCTCCTCTCTCATCCCAACTGTCAGTCCGTCAATCAGACATGGTGTGCAGCAAATGATCTCTGCCTCAATGCAAGTAAGATGGAGATCCTCTTCATAAGGACATCTGTGCCCTCCTTTTCTCCTACCCTCTGGCCACCCTCTTTTGCCCTCTTCCACCACCATCTTATGATGCCAAAAACCTTAGAGCCATCTATGGCTCTTCTCTCTCCTTCCCCCTCACACCATGGACCTCACCAATAAGTCCCACTTCCATCTCCAGTTCCTCAGAGGCATTCTTCCATATCACCTTCCCCCAGAAGCTCAACGTCTCTAGAGTGCTGGTCCTCTCCATGCTGGACTACTGCAACAGCCTCTTTCTCAATCTCCCTCTTTCCTCCCTTCATCCCCTCCAGCTAATCCAGAACAGGGCTGCAAGACTTATCCTTGGCCTCAAGCCCAGGGACTGTATCACTCCAGCCCTAAAATCTATCAACTGGCTCCAGGTGGCTGCAAGGATCAAATTCAAGAACCTCTCCATCATCCACAAGGCCTTCTGGGGCCTGAGACCATGCTATCTCCAACCTTTCCTCCCTAAATACTCCCCCCCTGCTAGAGCCCTACACTCCTCTAATTCCAACTCTCTAACTGTCAAACGATTCTCCAAGAAGAGAGTAGGAGGCAGGTATCTCTGCTCGACTGGTGCCTCTCTTTGGTACAGACTCCCTGACCCACTCAGACTTGAGACGGACCTCCTTAAGTCCTATATACTGCTCAAAATACCAGCACCCCTCCCCTCCACTGCACTTCCCTGCGGGCCCCTTCTTGGTGGCTCCACATCCGACCTTTGAGATTCTTTATTTATCTTTACTACTATTCTTAAGGATAGAGGGATACTCTGTATACATACTAATACTGTTTACTCTGAGAGATTGGCACACACCACTTTATGTGGTGCGCCAAGGGGATACTGAATATCCCTCTTCTCTCTGCTCCTGTGACGTTTTAGTCACATAGAAAACATTCTAGTTATGGCTCACGACAGCGGATGTGTTCTACAAACTATTGTGCTATTTTTTATTGCAGACTGTATTCACAGTCCTGGTTGTGCACAATAGGGTCACCTAAGTACTAACTTGGTAGTTCCTTTGTTTTTATGCCATTTCTAGCATGGTTGTTCTTTGTTAGCCCTTCTTCTACCATTCTTGAAGTGGGAGTTCTGTGTCTGATTTTTGTATTTGGTGGGAACCCGTAGGTGGCTCTGCCTATGCTCCAGTGTGTCTGGGCAGGCAAGAAGTTGGGGAGAAGTTTTTCACTCCCCTGCCCATTGTCTGCCTGAGTACCTGAATGGAACCAGCTCCCACTGGGGTTCTGGCTGTTCTAATGGGGCAGCTACCTGCCCCTTTCATTAAACTGCCGAGAGAGATTGCAGTGGAGTGTTTGCTGAAACTGAATAAAAGGTGAGGTTCCTGAGATGAAAGGCAAGGAGACCACTGGAACTTGAAGTAACCAAAGAAGAAGATCACCAGAGTTGCCTTCCAATCCTTTGCAGCACTGTGAAGCGACAATTGCTGTTCTGACCCTGTATTCTATGTGACAGGGGAGCTCCAAAGAGGATGGCTCCTTCCCTTTGGCTGATGGGACCAACCAGTCCTGAGACAAACTACAATCTGATCCATCTCCTAAGGTGCTGTGCCTTTCCAGAGTTACAGACTGCAAATACTAGGAGATCTCTGACCCATTTGTAGTGCAACGTCTTTCTGAGGCTGAATCCATCCAAGTCTTTGCTGGGCTCCAAGTAAACCTCCAGAGACACAATCTGACTCATCCATGTCCCCTCACCAGAGTGCAGGACTCCAGGAATCGAAGAAGATTGACCGGGCAAATCATGTCCTTTGCTGGTGCTGCAGAAAAGGCACAAAAATCACAAACTGACCAAAGAAGCTAAAGAAATCTGTGCCAGAGGTTCTCTCTCTAGTCTGCTGCTGAGATATCCCAATCAGAGTCCTTTCTTTCGTCACCAGACCAAGGAATCCGGAGACCAGGTCCATCGCTGCTATCCAAAGGAGAATCCAGCCACAAAATGTTCTTCTAAACTAAGGTACTGTGGGGAGAAAAAGTATTACTTACCTTAAATCAAGAAGTTGGTCCAGAGTGTGGGAGTGCATGAAGAGGTGTCCAGGGTGTCCACTCTTACCTCTGACCCAAGCTGCCAGCTTGTGTCCCTTTAGCAAGCCGTTTAACAGGGTATCCATTGTTGAGTTATTCTTCTGGTATCCTTACCTAGAGAGTGAAAGTATCCACAGGAACCTTTGCTGTTCTGCTGTTTAATGAGACTTTGAGCCCTCTCCAAACGGCCTTTTACATAGAGCTAGCGATCAGACTTAAAAAAAGTGTTAACTTGCTCTAAAATTGCTTCCAAGACCTAAAGCTGTGCTCCTGTTTGACTAACCAACTGCCAAAACAACGTTACCCTATGTGGTTTGGCTAACTAAATACAATTATGGTATATGTTTGCCTGTATGCTAGTGCGCGGTAGAACTGTCAGTGTCAAACGCTGTAATAAATGTAACCACAAGCAACTACAAACTAAGCAGTTATATTTTAAAAGTATCTTAAAGTAATCCTATGTATGTTGGTTAAGTTATATAAGCATTTTGAAACATTACTTGTGTAAATATAATAAATATATATATATTATTCAGTAAAAAAACTTTGTTAAAGGGATGTTATGGTTAAGTTGCGCTACTAAAAACCTATGAAATTCAGTAAAAAAACTTTGTTAAAGGGACGTTATGGTTAAGTTGTGTTACTAAAAACCTATGAAATTCAAAACCCCTGAAATTCGGCAGTTATGGTAAGATAAGCAACCATAACTCGCGCCACTGTGCACTGCTAACACTAACACCCAGGACATCAAAGATGATATAACAAATGTCATTGATGACATCACTGATGACATCACATGGCGGGCTCTCCCTTTTTTTTCCTTTACTGACATATCTAAGCCACATAGTTTTTTTCAGTAACAGTCAGGAAGTAAAAATTGAAAAGGTACTATATTTGTAGACTTAGGGTCAAGTCATATCATATGAAACATATATATAGCGGAAGACACAGGCTTGAAAGAGAGCAATCTTTTCTGTGCATGAAGATAATCATTAGAGTTATCAGCACTTTCTCATAGTTTTATTTTTATTACTATACCTTCCCTGTATATGCTCATATTTGTATACATTGTACTCACACTCCTTTCCTTAGGGTTCACAGACTCACTATTACGTGGAAAAGCTTAGTTACAGGCATAGGTTTCTTTCCTACAGTTAGTCATAAGATAGTTTTAATGGTTTTGAGGAAGGCGCTGAGCATTTCAATTTAAACAATCTATGTCTAAATTAAAAACAGTGCTATATACAAACCGAATTACTAATTTCTTTCTTTTACAATTGCAGTGAAGACCATTCTCCTGAAAATAAACAGCCGCATTTGAATTACAAAGAACAACTAAGAAGCAAACTGCTCATTTTAGAAAAAAAGTAAGTAGATTGTTACCATAATATTTGAATTATTACTCAAACACACTCCAATGTTAATTCATGCTACTTCTGTGCCTAAAAATAGAGATTCTGCTCCATTCTGACCAAAATTCCTCCCATATTAAACAGTGATTTACTGGCAGAATGGTCCACAAATTCCTATTTTTCGCCACACAAATTACCCAACTCAGCCACTAGAATTTAGATGTTGTAGAAGAAACAACTGTTTTAATTGTATAGCTTTAGCTATACTATTTATACTTCTCCACACCACTGGCTTACTTTATTCTGTCATCTGAACACCAGTTTATTAACACATTAATTCAAGAATACCCATCCCTAGTAGTTGTACATCCCAATGCACAATCACACACCATTACATACATCTTTATCATCTCACTCAAAGTTTACCCCTCCATTCAACTGAATCAGAACATCTAGTGTACAAATGGCCATGCACGTCAATGTGTAACATTCCCAAAAAAATGTTCAAGTCTTTACGCCAATTCCTCAATCAATATGTGAAAAGCAAAGACAAAATCAAAATTAAACTACTGCAAAATATGGATGCTTGTCCAGTACGCAAGTACACAGGACTAAAAGGACATTCATTGGCCTGTATTACAGGACCTACTTGCAAAACACCCTTCCATGATATCAAAAGGATATCAACACATCATGCAAGTATAAGAAATCTAGTTTATAAACTGTACTATGCTAAAAGTCCTGCTTTTGCACTAGCCAATTTAAATAACATTCTTCTACATGGTACAGAAAAAGACCTACTGAAGAAATCGACTATATCCAGACAAAATATTTTGGAAGTGAAACCCACTTACAAGATGAATTAGCTGTAAACCAACTTCGAAACAAATCTGCACATGGCAACCTTTCACTACACACATACAAAAAAAAAACACTAACATTTGAAAGTACTTCAGCTGAAGTACCAAACCACGTGTGTGTATGTTGCCGCAGACATTTTTATAAAAGTAACACAAAAACTGTAGACCTATAATACAAAATAGAAGACAATGAAGATTCTAAATGGTTTGAATTAGCTCTCTACCTTATAGCAGAAAACAAATACGAAATAACTGACCCTATAATACTTTGCAGTTACTGCACTACAAAACTTGAGAACAACCAAACTCCTTCACGTGCTATCACAAACAACTTGGAATTATATCCACTACCAAAACCCCTTCAACAACTTATTTTATATGAGAGCATCATAATTCAAACAGTGCACCCATGTCAAGCAATAATACGCCTTCAACCAAAAACTGCAAAATTACCTCCCTCTGAATTAGTAAAATGTATTAGTGGAAAAGTAGTGTATTTACCATTAGATTTAAAAGAAAATGTGCACACTCTAGGAGTGCAACGTCCAATGCAGCAATCTTTAATTATCTTGGTAAATGGAGTACCTACAAAAGCCAAAAGAATTTGCCAACAACTGGTAGATTTACATAAAGTTAGAGATGCCCTGCAATATCTTAAAGAGAATAATGAATATTACAAAGAAATTAATATTGAAGAAAACTTGAAAGATACAACTGAAATAATTCAAGAGACACAAGAAGCTGGTCAATTTGAGCTCCGAGATCCTGCAACAATATCAAACATTTTTAGACCATTATACAATTCATCCATTGCACTCTAATGACAGTATAGAAGATGCACTGGAAACGTACCAAATGCATCAAACAAAAGGATCACCAATCAGCATATGGGAAAAAAGTATAGAAGCACATGCTTTTCCTCTACTCTTTCCTACTGGCAAAGGAGGAAGATACGATGATAGACCTATTCAAATATCAGCATCAGAATATCGCTCATTACGAATGTATTCTGAAGATCCCAGATTTCAACAAAATGTGGAATACATATTCCACCTACTCTTTGAAAGTGAATTAGCAACTTTATGTTACGGAGTTGCACACATATTAAAATTAGGATCACACTTTCAAAATATGACAGCTACACAATTATTACAAAAAGTTCAACAAAAAGATGAGGTTTTACAAGCAAATCTTACAAATCTATTTGCAAATATGCGTGGTACTAAAGAGTACTGGTTTCGACGTCATGGAGATGTACGTTGTATGATCAGAAACCTTGGCCCACCCACTTGGTTTGTTACATTAAGTTGTGCAGAATATGCATGGGAAGATTTACATGCTTTCCTATGCATACCAAACGAAAACAAAAGAAACATAGATATACTAACACCTGGAGAACTTTGTTCACAGGATCCTGTTAATGTTTCAAGATATTTTCACCAACGCTTCATTGCTATGCTACATTTTATTAGTAACAAAACTGTTCCTCCCCTTGGAGAAGTGCAACACTTCTTTTGGAGAAAAGAATACCAAGCCAGAGGAGCACCACATGTCCACATGCTTTTATGGATTAAAGATGCTCCTAAATTTGGTCAAGACAGTGATGCCACTGTTTTGCAGTTTATTGAAAAATATGTCACTTGTGAAATTCCATCAGAATCCGCAAATAGTGATCTTCATGCAAAAATTGTACAATTCCAAAGACACAAATGTGGCAAATATTGTCGTCGCAATTACAAAAACAAAGTGAAATACTACACTAAATGCCGATTTGGTTTCCCTAAACCAGTTACAAATACAGGTCAAGTGAACAACCTCATGTCTTCAGTTAGACTTACAGGGTAATTCATAGAATTTCGCAGAAAAGTGTCGCAAGCGGCTGGCGCAGAGTGTCCGCGTGCGATTGACTGTGCCAGGCATGTGCGCTAAAACCGATTTCCGCGCACAGCGTATTCATGGATTTCAGGCTTCCAAACCAGCCGTGGCGCAGAGAATCGCAGCGACCCTGCAGCAGCGCCAGTAACGCCCCAAGAACGCCCTCGCGCAAGGAAAAGCCATCAAAATCGCTAAATCATCGCAAAGGGCTGCGCTAACCCTGGACAAGTTCAGTGGGCTGGCAAACAGCAAACGCCAAGCGGGGAACGTGTATTGCAGGGGTGCGCGGGAAGTTCCACACGCGACTGGCCCCGTGCAAGAAGGGTACGTGTATTTCAGGGGTGCGCGGGAAGTTCCACACGCGATTCCAGCAGGGTACGTGTATTTCAGGGGTGCGCGGGAAGTTCCACACGCGATTTCAGCAGGGTACGTGTATTTCAGGGGTGCGCGGGAAGTTCCACACGCGATTTTAGCAGGGTACGTGTATTTCAGGGGTGCGCGGGAAGTTCCACACGCGATTGTCCCAGTGCGAGCAGGGTACGTGTATTTCAGGGGTGCGCGGGAAGTTCCACACGCGATTGTCCCAGTGCGAGCAGGGTACGTGTATTTCAGGGGTGCGCGGGAAGTTCCACACGCGATTGTCCCAGTGCGAGCAGGGTACGTGTATTTCAGGGGTGCGCGGGAAGTTCCACACGCGATTTTAGCAGGGTACGTGTATTTGAGGGGTGCGCGGGAAGTTCCACACGCGATTGTCCCAGTGCGAGCAGGGTACGTGTATTTCAGGGGTGCGCGGGAAGTTCCACACGCGATTGTCCCAGTGCGAGCAGGGTACGTGTATTTCAGGGGTGCGCGGGAAGTTCCACACGCGATTGTCCCAGTGTGAGCAGGGTACGTGTATTTCAGGGGTGCGCGGGAAGTTCCACACGCGATTGTCCCAGTGCGAGCAGGGTACGTGTATTTCAGGGGTGCGCGGGAAGTTCCACACGCGATTGTCCCAGTGCGAGCAGGGTACGTGTATTTCAGGGGTGCGCGGGAAGTTCCACACGCGATTGTCCCAGTGCGAGCAGGGTACGTGTATTTCAGGGGTGCGCGGGAAGTTGCACATGCGATTTCAGCAGGGAATGTGTATTACAGGGGTTCTGGGGAGTACTACACGTGAATTGGCCGTGTGGGTCCTCCCAGGTGTACGCTCCACAACCTCCACGGCCCCTGCAGGCAGCCCACACCACGGGGGACTACCCTGCACCCCTGCTCATGTCCCGCAGGCAGCCCATCCACCATGGGCATGCCCCCCAGCCAACCCACATGTCACCTTGCACTACTGATCAACAATGCATGTCTCCCACCACCCCCACCCCCCAGCACTGTGGGGCACCTGCCAGCAGGCCCCCACTCATGTCCAACTCATGTTTCCCACCACCCCCACCCCCCTGCACCGTGGGGCACCTGCCAGCAGGCCCCCACCCATGTCCAACTCATGTACCCCTGCACCCCCACCCCCCAGCATTGTGGGGCACCCTCCACCAGGCCCCTACTCATGTCTCCCACCACCCCCACCCCCCAGCAGTGCAGGGGCAGCCTCCACCAGGCCCCCACTAATGTCTTCCACCACCCCCACTCCCCAGCAGTGCAGGGGCAGACTCCACCAGGCCCCCACTCATGTCTCCCACCACCCCCACCCCCCTGCCACCATGGGCAGCACCCACCAGGCCCCCACTCATGTCTCCCACCACCCCCACCCCCCAGCAGTGCAGAGGCAGCCTCCACCAGGCCCCCACTCATGTCTCCCACCACCCCCACCCCCCAGCCACCATGGGCAGCCCCCACCAGGCCCCCACTCATGTCTCCCAACCCCCCACCCCCCAGCCACCAGGGGCACCCTCCACCAGGCCCCCACTCATATCTCCCACCACCCCCACCCCCCTGCCACCATGGACAGCCCCCACCAGGCCCCCACTCATGTCTCCCACCACCCCCACCCCCCTGCCACCATGGGCAGCCCCCACCAGGCCCCCACTCATGTCTCCCACCACCCCCACCCCCCAGCAGTGCAGGGGCACCCTCCACCAGGCGTCTCCCACCCCCCCACCCCCC
The DNA here is from genome assembly GCF_040938575.1 of Ambystoma mexicanum. Classification (NCBI taxonomy): domain Eukaryota; kingdom Metazoa; phylum Chordata; class Amphibia; order Caudata; family Ambystomatidae; genus Ambystoma; species Ambystoma mexicanum. Next base: position 464,639,851 of record NC_090928.1, on the reverse strand, counting down.
AGCCACCAGGGGCACCCTCCACCAGGCCCCCACTCATGTCTCCCACCACCCCCACCCCCCAGCCACCATGGGCAGCCTCCACCAGGCCCCCACTCATGTCTCCCACCATCCCCACCCCCCAGCCACCATGGGCAGCCCCCACCAGGCCCCCACTCATGTCTCCCACCACCCCCACCCCCCAGCAGTGCAGGGGCAGCCTCCACCAGGCCCCCACTCATGTCTCCCACCACCCCCACCCCCCAGCCACCATGGGCAGCCCCCACCAGGCCCCCACTCATGTCTCCCACCACCCCCAACACCCAGCAGTGCAGGGGCAGCCTCCACCAGGCCCCCGCTCATGTCTCCCACCACCCCAACCCCCCAGCAGTGCAGGGGCAGCCTCCACCAGGCCCCCACTCATGTCTCCCACCACCCCCACCCCCCTGCCACCATGGGCAGCACCCACCAGGCCCCCACTCATGTCTCCCACCACCCCCACCCCCCAGCAGTGCAGGGGCAGCCTCCACCAGGCCCCGATTCATGTCTCCCACCACCCCCACCCCCCAGCCACCATGGGCAGCCCCCACCAGGCCCCCACTCATGTCTCCCACCACCCCCACCCCCCAGCAGTGCAGGGGCACCTTCCACCAGGCCCCCACTCATGTCTACCACCACCCCCACCCCCCAGCAGTGCAGGGGCAGCCTCCACCAGGCCCCCACTCATGTCTCCCACCACCCCCACCCCCCTGCCACCATGGGCAGCACCCACCAGGCCCCCACTCATGTCTCCCACCACCCCCACCCCCCAGCAGTGCAGGGGCACCCTCCACCAGGCCCCCACTCATGTCTCCCACCACCCCCACCCCCCAGCCACCATGCGCAGCACTCACCAGGCCCCCACTCATGTCTCCCACCACCCCCACCCCCCAGCTACCATGGGCAGCCTCCACCAGACCCCTACTCATGTCTCCCACCACCCCCACCCCCCAGCCACCATGGGCAGCCCCCACCAGGCCCGCACTCATGTCTCCCACCACCCCCACCCCCCAGCAGTGCAGGGGCAGCCTCCACCAGGCCCCCACTCATGTCTACCACCACCCCCACCCCCAGCAGTGCAGGGGCAGCCTCCACCAGGCCCCCACTCATGTCTACCACCACCCCACCCCCCAGCAGTGCAGGGGCAGCCTCCACCAGGCCCCCACTCATGTCTCCCACCACCCCCACCCCCCAGCCACCAGGGGCAGCCTCCACCAGGCCCCCACTCATGTCTCCCACCACCCCCACCCCCCTGCCACCATGGGCAGCACCCACCAGGCCCCCACTCATGTCTCCCACCACCCCCACCCCCCAGCAGTGCAGGGGCACCCTCCACCAGGCCCCCACTCATGTCTCCCACCACACCCACCCCCCAGCCACCCTGGGCAGCACCCACCAGGCCCCCACTCATGTCTCCCACCACCCCCACCCCCAAGCCACCATGGGCAGCCTCCACAGCCAAAAAGCCCTACCAAGTAAACCATTCACCCACATGGAAATGGAAATTACATGTTACACCCCCAATGTTCATGAAGCTAATGAACCCATGTCCGTCACACACAATGGTTGCAATTGAATGGGAAAACACCCAACATGACATGCATGAAACCAATGAGATGATACCACACAGTGAAGTATGAAAACACAATTGTATTGAAAAAAATAAAGAATGCTAAAGAAAGGAAACAAACTACAATGGGAAAGAGAAAAAATAAGCTGCATGTCCGTATGAAAAAAAAACTGCAAATCAGATTCCAAAAAAATGTTGTCCAAAGTCAAATGTAAAAAAATCTCTATGCAATAAAGAACTATGTAAAAAACTAACAAGGGTCCATGAGCCCAACTGAACAAAGGAAACCTACTAAAAAACCAAACCAAAAATCAACTATATACAAAAAGTGGAGCAGTGTCCGTCGACTCCAAATCATAATAAGAAACAAAGGAAACCTAAAACTAAAGAACTATATACAAAGGCGGCGGGCAAGTCCAGCGGCTCACTCCGTGGTGTCCCGGGCCAGGGCATCATCGAACTCCTGTTCGATGTCCCGGAGGCGGTCCAGTTCCATGGCCCCAAGGGTCCGCAGGGACGACGCCGTGTCCTCCTCCAACCCCCTGCGGATTGCCTCGAGGCACTCGGCCCGCCTCAGGGCCCTCCGCATGGAGTTCTCCGCCCTGACCATTGTGAGCCGCGCCTCTTCCGCCCGCCGCCGCTCCGCACCTATGGCGTGGCCCAACCGCTGCCACACGGAAGACACTCTCTGTCCTGGGTCCCCCTGCCCTCCGGCCGATGCCTGCCCCTCCGATGTCGAAAGCCCCGAGCCTTCATGTCTCCCACCATGTTGCTGCTGCTGCTCTGCCCGTGCACTGCCTCCTGCTGCCTGCACATCCTCCGCCGGCTGGGGTGCAGTTGTTGATGTGGCCACCCCTGCTGGCCCTCCGACTCCCAACTGTGGCAGGGATGCCTCCTCCACCAGCCTGGCCGCACCGTCAGAGGCAGCTCCACAGGGCACCCAGGTGACTGATGGGTGGGAAGATGGCACAGAGGACGACTGGCGCGTAGGGGGTCCAGTTGAGGAGGGGGTCGGAGCAAGCCCCATCAGACGGAGGAATCCGGCCTGGGTGACCTGTCCCAGCAGGCTGACGTGGTCAACGAGCCATTCGAGATGACGTGCAGTCTCTCCATGAAAAGACTGCAGGTCACCTCGCATGGCCCGTTGACGCAACGCCACACCAGCCAGGACAGGCTCAACCCGGACCTGGATGGCCACGTCCGCAGGCAGAGGAAGGCCAGTTGACGTCAGCTCATCCCCTGCCTGAAAACGGGTCTGGACGTAGGCATCAATGCTGGTGCAAGATGATGCAGGGACAGGATCGGGGACAGGATTGCACACAGGCACCTCCGTGGCGGCCTGTGCTGCCTCCTGTCCCTGGTCCTGCACTGCACCACTAGCACCAGTGGGATCCCCACCTCCAGACCCCGTCTCTGGTGCTTGCACGGACTCCTCCTCCACCAAACCCCCCACCAACCTGGATGACTCCGTGCCATCTTCCCCTGTTGGGCCCTGTGGGGTCCCAGCTGCCCCTTCTGCTGCCGAGGAGTCCAACTCCAACCTCCACCTCTTGGACCTCCCCCCGGCAGCTGCGGCCTGGGACGTGGCACCGGACTCCTCACTCCCCGACGAGATGACAACACGGGAGGGGAGCCGGGCCTTGCGTCTCCGGCTGGAGGTCGGATCCCCGCCGCTGTGCTCCACAGCACCTTCTCCGCCCTCTTCATCAGTTGACGCTGCAGACAGGGAGAAACAAAACACAGGCATCAGGGCACTGTACAATGGACACATACACACATGACAGTTGCACATGAGTGGCATTGGAAAACCTCAGACATGTCATCACAATCCCCAACACACATGTCATTGCAACTCGCACACATGAGCCATACCACAGCCATATCGCAACTGCCACCACCATCCATACACATACAACAGCATCAGCAGCCAAAGGGGAGCCTTCAGCGGTGAGTGTACATGCATCCTGATTGTGAGCAGTGCGTGTGGTGATTATTCGGTAGTGGGCAGGTTGCACATCTGTTAGTATGGGGTCGAGTATGGGTGGGGGTGTACAGGGCCGTGGGGCTGACACATGCGAGGGCTGTAATGTGTGAGACATGGATGGTGCTTGTGTGTGTAGGCTTGCATGGCAAATGCAGTTGTGCGGGCACACATGTTTGTATGAATGTGAATGTAAGTAGATATGTCCGTGATGTCACGCATGTATGTTGTTTTCGGCTGCATGCATGAGCACTGTGTACATGTGCATGTGTGTGTATTTGACAAGGGTGCAACAGTGATGCAACATGGATGCATGTGACAGCGGTATGTGGAAGCCTGATTGGCAGGTGTGACATGGATGGCCGTCTGAACAGTGCGACACTTGGCAGAGGAGTACACATGCATGCAAGTGTGGTGGTGTGTGTACATGTGTGGTGCACTTCCTGTGTTGCATGTGATGTCTGGCTCCCCTTTGGCTGCTGATGCTGTTGTATGTGTATGGATGGTGGTGGCAGTTGCGATATGGCTGTGGTATGGCTCATGTGTGCGAGTTGCAATGACATGTGTGTTGGGGATTGTGATGACATGTCTGAGGTTTTCCAATGCCACTCATGTGCAACTGTCATGTGTGTATGTGTCCATTGTACAGTGCCCTGATGCCTGTGTTTTGTTTCTCCCTGTCTGCAGCGTCAACTGATGAAGAGGGCGGAGAAGGTGCTGTGGAGCACAGCGGCGGGGATCCGACCTCCAGCCGGAGACGCAAGGCCCGGCTCCCCTCCCGTGTTGTCATCTCGTCGGGGAGTGAGGAGTCCGGTGCCGCGTCCCAGGCTGCAGCTGCCGGGGGGAGGTCCAAGAGGCGGAGGTTGGAGTTGGACTCCTCGGCAGCAGAAGGGGCAGCTGGGACCCCACAGGGCCCAACAGGGGAAGATGGCATGGAGTCATCCAGGTTGGTGGGGGGTTTGGTGGAGGAGGAGGCCGTGCAAGCACCAGAGACGGGGTCTGGAGGTGGGGATCCCACTGGTGCTAGTGGTGCAGTGCAGGACCAGGGACAGGAGGCAGCACAGGCCGCCGCGGAGGTGCCTGTGTGCAATCCTGTCCCCGATCCTGTCCCTGCATCATCTTGCACCAGCAGAGATGCCTACGTCCAGACCCGTTTTCAGGCAGGGGATGAGCTGACGTCAACTGGCCTTCCTCTGCCTGCGGACGTGGCCATCCAGGTCCGGGTTGAGCCTGTCCTGGCTGGTGTGGCGTTGCGTCAACGGGACATGCGAGGTGACCTGCAGTCTTTCCATGGAGAGACTGCACGTCATCTCGAATGGCTTGTTGACCACGTCAGCCTGCTGGGACAGGTCACCCAGGCTGGATTCCTCCGTCTGATGGGGCTTGCTCCGACCCCCTCCTCAACTGGACCCCCTACGCGCCAGTCGTCCTCTGTGCCATCTTCCCACCCATCAGTCACCTGGGTGCCCTGTGGAGCTGCCTCTGACGGTGTGGCCAGGCTGGTGGAGGAGGCATCCCTGCCACAGTCGGGAGTCGGAGGTCCAGCAGGGGTGGCCACATCAACAACTGCACCCCAGCCGGCGGAGGATGTGCAGGCAGCAGGTGGCAGTGCACGGGCAGAGGCAGAGCAGCAGCAGCAACATGGTGGGAGACATGAAGGCTCGGGGCTTTCGACATCGGAGGGGCAGGCATCGGCCGGAGGGCAGGGGGACCCAGGACAGAGATTGTCTTCCGTGTGGCAGCGGTTGGGCCACGCCATAGGTGCGGAGCAGCGGCGGGCGGAAGAGGCGCGGCTCACAATGGTCAGGGCGGAGAACTCCATGCGGAGGGCCCTGAGGTGCGCCGAGTGCCTCGAGGCAATCGGCAGGGGGTTGGAGGAGGACACGGCGTCGTCCCTGCGGACCCTCGGGGCCATGGAACTGGACCGCCTCCGGGACATCGAACAGGAGTTCGATGATGCCCTGACCCGGGACACCACGGAGTGAGCCGCTGGACTTGCCCGCCGCCTTTGTATATAGTTCTTTAGTTTTAGGTTTCCTTTGTTTCTTATTATGATTTGGAGTCGACGGACACTGCTCCACTTTTTGTATATAGTTGATTTTTAGTTAGGTTTTTTAGTAGGTTTCCTTTGTTCAGTTGGGCTCATGGACCCTTGTTAGTTTTTTACATAGTTCTTTATTGCATAGAGATTTTTTTACATTTGACTTTGGACAACATTTTTTTGGATTCTGATTTGCAGTTTTTTTATTTCATACGGACATGCAGCTTATTTTTTCTCTTTCCCATTGTAGTTTGTTTCCTTTCTTTAGCATTCTTTATTTTTTTCAATACAATTGTGTTTTCATACTTCACTGTGTGGTATCATCTCATTGGTTTCATGCATGTCATGTTGGGTGTTTTCCCATTCAATTGCAACCATTGTGTGTGACGGACATGGGTTCATTAGCTTCATGAACATTGGGGGTGTAACATGTAATTTCCATTTCCATGTGGGTGAATGGTTTACTTGGTAGGGCTTTTTGGCTGTGGAGGCTGACCATTACGCACATGATTGGGGATTGTGAGGACCTGGTGGAGGCTGCCCCTGCACTGCTGGGGGGTGGGGGTGGTGGGAGACATGAGTGGGGGCCTGGTGGAGGCTGCCCCTGCACTGCTGGGGGGTGGGGGTGGTGGGAGACATGAGTGGGGGCCTGGTGGGGGCTGCCCATGGTGGCAGGGGGGTGGGGGGGTGGGAGACATGAGTGGGGGCCTGGTGGAGGCTGCCCCTGCACTGCTGGGGGGTGGGGGTGGTGGGAGACATGAGTGGGGGCCTGGTGTTGGGTGCCCCTGGTGGCTGGGGGGTGGGTGTGGTGGGAGACATGCATTGTTGATCAGTAGTGCAAGGTGACATGTGAGTTGGCTGGGGGGCATGCCCATGGTGGATGGGCTGCCTGCGGGACATGAGCAGGGGTGCAGGGTAGTCCCCCGTGGTGTGGGCTGCCTGCAGGGGCCGTGGAGGTTGTGGTGCGTACACCTGGGAGGACCCACACAGCCAATTCACGTGTGGTACTCCCCAGAACCCCTGAAATACACGTACCCTGCTCGCACTGGGCCAATCGCGTGTGGAACTTCCCGCGCACCCCTGCAATCCACGTACCCTGATGAAATCGCGTGTGGAACTTCCCGCGCACCCCTGAAATACACATACCCTGCTGAAATCGTGTGTGGAAATTCCCGCGCACCCCTGAAATACACGTACCCTGCTCGCACTGTGCCAATCGCGTGTGGAACTTCCCGCGCACCCCTGAAATACACGTACCCTGATGAAATCGCGTGTGGAACTTCCCGCGCACCCCTGAAATACACATACCCTGCTGAAATCGCATGTGGAAATTCCCGCGCACCCCTGAAATACACATACCCTGATGAAATTGCGTGTGGAACTTCCCGCGCACCCCTGAAATACACGTACCCTGATGAAATCGCGTGTGGAACTTCCCGCGCACCCCTGAAATACACATACCCTGCTTGCACGGGGCCATTCGCGTGTGGAACTTCCCGCGCACCCCTGAAATACACGTACCCTGCTTGCACGGGGCCATTCGCGTGTGGAACTTCCCGTGCACCCCTGAAATCCACGTACCCGGCCAAATCGCGTGTGAGACTTCCCGCGCACCCCGGTATACACGCACACGTATTTTTTGTCAGCGGGTGTCCGTGTTTGTGGGTACCCCTTTGCACGTCATTTGTCCTGGAGGGCCACCGTATAGGACATTCATCATGGCAGTATATAGGTGCTATTTGTTGGCGCACCTTTTGGCGCACATTTCTTACAGCCGCAGAGACGCTACCGCCTGCTTTCTTGTGGCGGTCGTGTTTGTGCCTGTGCGCAGGTTTGAGCGTGCGCTTTTTTGCCCTATTCTATTCCATGAATACGTGTTGTAGGCGAGCGTGTGGGCGTTCCGCGCACTTGTGCCCTGTACTTCCCCCGTGACGCCCACCTTTTGGCAAGTTGTTCCCCATTCCGAGTGTTACGCCCGTGTTACGCCTACTTTTGTTGCGTGCGCCGCGCTATGTGCGATTTTCGCTGTGGCCTGTGCGATTTTCGCTGTGACCTGGTGCACGCAGTTACATGGCCTGTGCGCCAATGTGCGCCGCGCACTTTTTTATCGCACATCCGATGGTTTTCTCGCGCACGGCCTTCCATGAATCGATGTGTGCTGCTTTTTTCGTGCGATTTTCGCACTTGCACTGCGATTTTCGCTATTCCACTGCGATTCGCACGTTTTTGCCCACTTGCGCCGCGCTAATTATTCCATGAATCGGCCTCATAGTGTGAAAGGTAAGTCACCTAAAAAAACATATTGCATAAAAAGAAAAGAAGAAGAAAAATATATCAATGATTACAATGCAATCATTGCCCACTTATGGAATGCATAGACGTGCAGTACATTGCAGACAATTCTACTGCAGTTGCACAATATGTCACAGCATACTTAACCAAATCAGAAAAGACAAAGCTCCAAGACCTCTGGAATGACCTGTCATCAGATAAAACAGTGTCTCAGAAATTATACAGCTTGGGCATTAAAATGCTGTCCCATAGAGAATGTGGATCCTATGAAGCAGCTGATCGATTAACTGGTACTGCATTGTATGGTAAATCTGCAAATATAGTATGGCTAAGTCTTGGTCCAGCTAGATCTAGAAAAAGAGTTCTAAAATCATACGAAGATGTAGAAACAATAGCCAAACAAGATCCCAACAGCCAAGACATTTTAAAAAACAATTTATTGTGCACATACTACCCAAACAGGAGTACCACTTGGAAACCATGAGCCTATACCACATAGCCCAAAACTACACATACAAAAATAATATAAAACCTGGTGAACAAAACCGTAAATACAAAGTGACAAACTGTGAAGGCAGCTTAGTAAAAGTCACCAAACCAAATTTAATTAATCTTATCAAATTGTCATTAAAGACTCCTCAACATAAATAAGTATATTACATGTCCCTGCTACAACTCTTTAAACCATGGAAAAAAGAAGAAGAAATACTAAATAACTATGACTCATATGAAGACGCTTTCAAAGCAAATGGAAGCAGTATAACTGATGTAAACTTTGCACAGTACAAAACAATGTTGCACAATGAACAGCAACACGAAGAAGAACTCCAGGCCCAACTAGATAAGGACACTCCTGACAGTAGTCAACCTTCTATCACAGGACGCCAAGAACCACTGTGAGACCCACTAATAATAAATGAGGCAGAAATAGCTATGATAGAAGTAGAAAACACCATGTGTCAGTATGAAGAAAAAGAAGACATAACTATACTACAATCAAAGCTAAACAATGAGCAACGTAGCATTTTTCAAGAAGTAACAAATGATATTGCACATTGTGTACAACATGAAAACAAAGAATGCACCTGTCAAAATTACAAACCTATACTATTGTATGTCAGTGGTGAAGCTGGTTCTGGCAAAACATTCCTAATCAAAATCATCAGTAAGTTCCTTCAACAATTGACAAACAACAAACTGTCAGCTGTTGTCACTGCCCCCACAGGTTTAGCTGCCTACAACATAGGTGGTGACACTTTACACCGATTACTACTCCTGCCAGTAGAACACCAAAACAAATTAGATTATTACAAACTTTCTGCAGAAGCTGCAATGGAACTATGGAGAGTATTGAAACAAATGAAAATGCTACTAATAGATGAAGTGAGCATGGTGTCCAACCTAATGTTGGCTTTGATTCCCCTCAGATTACAAGAAGTACTCAAAACAAACTATGAAGAGCTCTTTGCAGGAAAAGACATTATTGTTTTCGAAGATCTTCTTCAATTGACACCAGTAAAAGGTGAGCCTATTTTTAAAACATTAGGACACATACTCTGCCGTAAAACTGTTGGCAGCATTGGAAATGTCAACCTTTGGCAACATTTCCAATACAGAGAATTAACAGAAAACATGCGCCAATCTGCAGATCTCACTTATGCCAACATCTTAAAAAGTATCAGAGTTGGTATACTTTCTAAAGAAGCAGAAGCAATATTGAAAACCCGGCACATTCATGCACTTTATGGTGATAATGCATATGCTACAGATGTTATGGAACAATTAGCCCACAAAAAAAAACAATTGTATGGCCTTAATGCCAACTCTTGCAAGCTGTTTCAAATTCAATTAAATAATGTTAAGTAAAGAAATGCAACCAATAATGGAAATTAGCGCCACAGACAAACTAGATGTACATGGAATGACACTACCCATGTGTGACCAAGCCACAACAAGACTAAATAGTTTAGAAAAATCAATCTCAAACACAGCAGGCTTGGAAAAGATATTAAAATTATCCTTAAATTGCAGAGTAATGCTGAAACGTAACCTTGACGTGGACCAAGGACTAGTTAATGGAGCACTGGGTACAGTTGTTGGCTTTCAAACATATCCACGTGACAACAAAATTCAGTTTGTCAATATTCTCTTTGACAAACTTTCAGAAGTAAAAAGAATAGGATGCTCAACAGCTCGATTCCTTCTCTTCAAAGACATGTATGTACGCAGAGAACAATTTTCTCTAACTCTTGCATACGCAGTAACCATTCATAAATCACAAGGTCTTACCCTAGACAAAGCAATGATAGACATTGGTAACACAGTCTTTAAAGTAGGCATTAGCTACGTAGCACTATCACGCTTATGTACACTTGAGGGTGTATTTCTAATCAACTTTGATGCAAGTAAAATAAACGCTGATATTCCTTGCATTTTAGAATACAATAAACTTTGTTCACTATGCACTCCCCATCTAAACACATATTCTGTTCCACAAAAAGTAAAACATTATAAAAGAAAAATAAATCAAACAGAAAAGCAACAGGATGTCACTGCAAATCCTCCAAAGAGAGTAAAAGAAAGTAATACTTCATCAAGTGCCACATGCAAAAAAGAATCAATTAGGCAAAGTAAACCAGGTACTTCTTCAAAGAAGGAAGACGCACTCCAAAAAAAAGCAGTCAGATACAGAACTACCTGGTTCATTTAAACTCTCAAATATAGTTGGTGTAAGTTGCTACGCAAATGTAGCAATTAATATTATATTTCAATTACCACCAATTGTTGAGAACATTTACTTACACAGTACAGACCCATTGTGTTTGCAAATGTTAATACTTCACAGAAATGCAGCAAACAATCCTGACAACACGTATAGTGTTTATGGAATAACACAACAATTGGACTACTGTGCTGGAATGGTGAAATTCACAATAAACTCACAGGAAGATCCGCAAGAATTTCTAATGTACTTACTATTAGTACTGGAAAACAAAAACATACCTATAAATGAAATCTTCCGGATTTCATACATGTGGAAACATACATGCACTCTCTGCAACAATGTGACACAAGAACAAATCCCCAATGAGCGCTTTGTGTATATATCAATACCTAATTGTGAATCCGTTCCATTTCAGCAACTTGTACAAAATGCAAACCACAGTAGATTATGTTCGACCTGCAATTCAGATAATCGCTCCACGTTAGTAATACAAACACATAGTAAATACGTAATACTATTGCTTCTACGTTACAATGCAGATGGTACCAAAAAGAACTGCAAGCTAACTGGATTCACACATGGTCAAATATCACTTGGTAGGAAAACCTTCACAACAACAGGTATAATCTACCACGCAGGAGCTACAACCAACTCACGGCACTACACTGCATATATAAAAAAGAAATGTGGATGGTTTGAATGTAATGGTAGTACTGTTACTCTAAAGCAGAGATTACCAGCAAATCTTACAAACGCTTATTTAATGTTCTTAAAACCAAAATTTGATAACTAAACTGTACTTAAACCTTAAGTACACTTGTAGTAAAAAAAATATAAACTGTCACAATATTCCAAAAGCTATCTAACTGCCCAAAGATGCTACAACAGCTAATCAGATAAATTAATACCACTCAAATAGAGCAAAAAATAGACAGTTAGAATACGCCAATTGGTATCTAACTGTCCCAAACTTTAGAATAATCCAAATAAGAGCAAAAAATAGACAGTTAGAATACACCAATTGGTATCTAACTGTCCCAAAATTTAGAAATATCCAAATAGATAAAGCAATACCACGAAATTATATAAAAAAATAAACAGTTAGAATACGCCTACTGGTATCTAACTGCTCCAACATTTTACAATATCCAAACAAATACCTAATATCTTACTGCTCCCAAAAACTGGAACAATCCAATGTATAAAGCATTAGCCAGAAACAGCAAGTAAACACTGAAAACAAACAAACAAATAAACTGTAGCATAATCCAACACAGATTTTTTTTTTCTCCCACAGACCCAATGATTTTCTACTAAATATGAGGGTCAAAAAAAAGAAAAAATTGTGATTGTACAAAGTAATAAGTCTTTATAAAATACTAAAACTAACATGCTTTTTTCTTTTATTTTCTTTTATCACAGAAATGAACAAGAAAAACATGGACTCCCGTTACTAAACCAAATAGTAAGTATAACATGATAAATACAACCATTGCAGCCTATCACACCCATACTGGCTTATAACATTGTTCCTTATAAATTTGTTTTTGACCCAAAGTCATACCCAAAGTTATAAACCACTATGAGTGTGATATGCTGCGGTGCTTGTGGCCAGGGCATAGACTCTTGGGTGCATGGCATATGAGTGTGATATGCTGCGGTGGTTGTGGCCAGGGCATAGAGTCTTGGGTGCATGGCCAAATGACCATGCACCCAACATTCTATACCCTGGCCACAACCACCGCAGCATATCACACCCATAGATTCAAGCATTTCAACCATTTTAATGTCCGCGGACACAAGGAAGTTCACATTCAACTTGCCAGAGGACAATACGGACAGTGTCATCAGGACACCCCCATTATCTTTATGTACGAACATTTCAGGACACTGCAAGTGTTCTTAGAACACTTTCAGCTTGACAACAAACAATACAGACAACGTCTTCAGGACACCCCCTGCAAACATTCCAGGACCCCACGCCTCTTCTTAGAACACTGTCAACTAGACACCGGATCCATTCTGTTTATTTACGAACATTTCAGAAGAGCCGTGTTGTCCCCATCAAATCGAACACAACAAAAGTGTCTAGCAAATAAAAAAAATACAACATTGCACCTATCTTATACTCCCCCACCCTCCCCAAACACTCTTACACACCAACACACTCCCCTAAATACAATTTTTAAACCAAGTTTCACCTCGCTGTCCGCGGTCGTCCGCGAATGCAAGATGGCGGGCACCACCAACAATCTGACGCACTCCACGCCCCATGCCGTCCAATCAGCGAACACGTCGGATGTCCGCAGACATCACGCAAGCCGCTCGGCATATCAGGGCACTGTCCGTGGAGCGAACTGGGAAGTCCGTCCGCGAAGCGAACCGAGATATCACAAATTTTTTTGCCTTACATTTTGGTCATTTTTTTAAAAACTACAGGACGGATTTACACCAAATTTGCAAAAGCACGCTTTCTGGACCAAGCCTCCGCTCCTGCCACAAATTTGGTGTAAATCCGTCCAGCGGTTTGGCCTGTAGGCGTGCGCATAATGGGAGAAAACAAAAGTTTTGGGACCCCCCCTATAGCTTTTCCCCCCCTTTGCCGCCCCCCTCTGGACCAAACCTCTCCATATACTTTTTTTTGCAAAGTTTGGTGAGGATTCGTCCAGAGGGAGCGAAGTTATAAGCTGCCCAAAAAGTGCTCTTCCTATGGAAACACCAACTTAACCATAACTACATGGACGCTACCACGTCCATGTAATATAAATGTATTAGTGTGTTTCTTTGATCTGCTTTACTAACTGGGTTCAGTGTCCTTACCATCAGCTCATATCTTCCTCTTATGATACCCCTGACTGCTCTGCCACTCTACAAAGGTTCCAAGAGGAGTTTCTTTTATTTATTTTTTAAATGTTATAGTGTTATATTGGTTAATTATAATCTTTAACACATATACAATCACATATGTTAATGACACAAAACAAAACATTAAAAATTGCTACATCATAATTGAATTACCATGAAAATGTATACCATTTCATACTCATTAGTATTGATTCAGATAACATAATGTACAACTGTTTAAAAAACATGTTTTGCAACATGTGATAAATAGTAAAGCTCATCACAAGATTGTTGCTGCTGTATATATTGCTCCAAAACTGATCAGTATGTATAAAACATAAATCATGAGACAATTTACCACATCAATTCAAGTACATCTCTAAGAACATTTTGCAATTCATCAGCAAATGCCTTGGGGTCTCAACATCCAAACCACATAATCGACATAACTGTTCCTCCCCAGATATGTGGTACCAAGCACCCCGATTAGACATGGGGCCTCATCACGAGTTTGGCAGTAACCCTTTAATGCGGCGGTAGCGCTATTACTGCTGCATTTAAGGGTCCGCCAAATCACAGGTTTGGCAGATTTCCCCCCAGCTATGAGCTGGGGGGAAATCTGCTGAAATTTTGCACTCTTACCGCCGGCGGGAAGTCCGCCGGCGATAAGAGCGCAAAAATTCCCCATTAAGCCCAATGGGGAATGGAGAATTCCTGAATAGGCTCAGTGGGGAATGGGCAATACCCGTTCCGCCAAACCCGTGATCCTGTGCTATTAGCGCCGGGGGGTTTGGCGGTAGGGCTATTAACGCCGGCGCTAATAGCGCCGGCGTTACCGCCCAACTCGTGATGAGGCCCACGGTTGGAAGTTGATTAAATCTAAGGCACATGATAAATCATCTAACTTTTGAATTTTGTATATTTTTAAAATAACTACATGGAGACCCTATCAAAAAAGATTCCATTGAATCGACTGAATAGGTTGGCATTGCATACAGTTTGGAGTGCCTAAAATTTTGGTCACAAATCGCTGCCTTTTTTCTTAATTTCCCTTTCCTTTAATGTTAAGTTATCTCGACTGATAAAAGAAAATCCTGTTACATTTAAGAATTTAAAAATCTTGTTGATCCATGGTTTTATAACTTGAGGGGGAGCCAAAATATCTACTTGATTTGCAAAATAGTGCATGGAATTGCAATTGTCACATTCATTAATAATGTGCAAATATAATGAGCAGTTAGAAATCATTTTCTGAGTTCGCAATGTCATTAGGCCCAATTCAATGCAGATCACTTCAACAGGCACACCAATTGAAACTTCTACAGCGTTCCTCCAAAGTTTTCCTTCTAGGTTTCTTAACTATTTCACTTCTCCTGCTGTAAATACTTCCAGACCATATAAAATGCATGGTACAATGCAAGTGTTATACAGCTGCAGCAACCAATAATTATTGTTATTTTCATCAATTGTTATTATTAATTTCCTACCAAGGAATATGTACCTAGTAACGTCTTGTACAGGTACTTCTGAAGATTTCAATTATATTTCTCAATGTTATTTCTATACTTTTTAAATGCCATAACTTTGATTTTATTCAGATTGATGATTAAGCCATTAGTAGTAGAAAACGGATTCAATTCTTCAAGTCTATGCTGTAGTTCAATTGCAGTTTGATCCAAGTTAAAAATGTCATCAGCATAAGATAGCCAAGACATAGTTCATCGTTCAACCTAAGGTGGATAATTTATGCAATCCACCATGTATGTTAAATAATACCGGTGGCAAACGTACATCCTTGATTTACACAATGATTAACTTGAAGAAAATCACTTGTTAATCCATCCTGGTTAGTTCTAATCTTTACCGTGGTATTTGTGTATAGAGCTTTCACAAAATATACAATTTGAGGATGTAATGCCCCATTTTTCATTTTTTCCCCACAAAACATGATGGTTTACTGTATCCAAGGCTTTTGTGAAATCAATAAAACAAATAAATAGTGACTTGGTCTTATTATTTAGTTGAATAAAATACATTAGTGTCCAGAGATAAATTACCCTGCTAGATCCCTTTCTAAACTCTAGCTGCTGATTTAAAAAAATATTTTTCTCTTTTAACCACTCATTAATATAATGCAAATGTAGTTGTGAGAAAATGTTAGTACTTGCATCAATCATGGCTTGCAAACTATAGTTTGGAGGAGAATCACGTTAGCCCTTTTTGTAAATAGGTATCAAGATTGAACCGTTCCAACTATCAGGTAGTAAGCCAGTTTTAAACATTTCTGTAAAAATGACCATCAGTACACAAGCCCAATTATTGGGATCTTTCTTGAACAGAGCATTAGGTAATCTATCACGCCCAGGGTCTCTAGATGGTTTTAATCCTGTTATTACCATCTCAATATCATGAACAGTGACCACAAAAAACATGTTTTTTTTATATCCTGATATTTATCCTGATAGTTATTTCTAGTTTCAGTTAGATGTCCTTGATAATTTAAATTCAAGATATAAACTTCCCATTTATCATTTTGGGCGAGATTCATTTTTTTTTGCTTAGTATGGTATTATGTTCATGCTAAATATGCTAGTATTTGCTAATGTTAGTTTGTTGTTAGCATTATGTTGGATCTTTGTTCTTTCCCATTTTTAACCACAACAGAATCATACATCTCATTCTGCGTGATGCCCTTTATTATATTTATTTTTGGTGACATTATGAAATGGTCTTAGTGTATTGTCACTATATTGTATCGGGGGTTGCCTCATAAAACTTACCAACAAATTACAAAAGTATTCAAAAAAGGAGTGTATGCCAGTGCAAGAAGTAATGCAGTTTTACTCAGGGCCCGAGACGCAGCAGGGACAGCAAATTCAAACAGATTGCGGTATAGAACTGCATGAAAAGGCGCTCTCAAATTAACCTCCCTAAAATAAGAACTTTTATACAGAGCAAAGCAATTAGCATTTGCGGTCATGCGGCACAAACAAATCTCACCCAGACAAAGGTAATTGGACTTCACACTTTGGACTCTTATATAAAAACATACATTGCAATCAACTATTGGGTCCAAAAACCTTCCCGCACTGTCCTTGATTATACCTTGTGACATCACAATCCATGCTCAATTCTGACAGCCCAAAATTAAGTCATTGAAACATTTGAAGTGACCAAGCAGAACTTTAATAATCTGACCTGGTCGCCTCATCCTGAGTTTCAAAAGAATGGCTGCTCATCATGACACCACCAGAGCCTTGAACCACAGACATAATGCTGCACAAATGTTCCACTCCCAGGGAAAACGTTCTTTGGGATGATTTGAAATTTATGTAGTCTTGCCAGCTCCATTAGAAAATCACATTTCATAAATTATTTTGAATTATAAAATGTTCATGTATTCATTATTGTGATGCTGGAAATGCATCAGAGGGACAGGGCCTCCGTATCCTTGTCCTTTACTGCTTTTTATCGTGTGTTCTGTTGTGTTTTCCACGCAGGAGTTAATGTGGGACTCCTGGTGGTGCAGCTCTCTCTCTTTTGGTTTGGTGAATGGACCCGTGGGATACACTTATGGCACCCATGGGTGGGAGTACAACCCTGTGCCCTAGTGTATGTTTTTGGGCACCTGTGGGTGGCCCACAGAGCAGGCTATGGGCTGGTGGCAGCTCCATGCTGAAATCGACAGGTGCGCAGAGTATCCTCCATTTTGGGATACCCCGGCCCTGCCATTGGGATCAGTTGATTCCTGATGGAAAACAAGATGGTCCTTGTGGCCTCTTGCTTTCTATTACCCATTACCTTGTTTTCCCAAAGTCCTGGGAAGCCCTAACTCTGTCCCTTCCCCTGACTGGCTGTTGGATGTAAGTGCCATATATGGTGTTGTTGTGAAGGCCCGGCCAGACTAGCTGGAGCCTTCCCGGTGATGTATGTTGTGGGTACCACCTGTGGGTGGGACCTGGGTGAATAGAGTGTGTGACGAATATGCATTCTGTGTTGTGGGTGTCTAGTATCTGGTGGTTGACACAATGACTGAGACAACCCTGCCCGAAACCGGTATGAATGCAGCTTGGAGTGTTGAATGGCTCGGTACTTGTCCCAATACACATAACCTTTTGTGAGTGTCTGGAGGGAAGTGAATGGCCTGAATACCTTGTGTGCCTGATTGGCTGCCTGCCTGCATGAATGCCCGTAGTCGTGATTGGATGCTTGAGTGTGACCCAGCGGAATGAATGGGAGATCAACAATATATCTGGGGACCTCTCACTGCTAGGAATGGTGTTCAGAAGCTGAAGTCCACTACGACGAGTAACTGGAGTAACTGACGCTTGACCTTGAAGCCCTGCTGGACGAGAAGAATTGCTGTTGCTCTCCTTCACAATCTGAAAGCTGTTGTGCCCCCAAGGACTGACCCAGAGAGGACCTGGTAAGGCGCCCTCTTCCCGAGCTACGAGGGACCATCGTGCACAGCTGATCTTTGCCAACGCTCCCTGGTGGACAAACCTTCGACAGGCTGCCGACCCGATACAGGGACTGCTGCGGAACTCCAAAGAGAAGCACTCGGACTGTTGTCTGCCACTGTCGACGACCGCCATCGCCGACCGGAGCCGCCGTGCTCCCGTTTGCCTAAGAACTTCAATTGATCATCTGACGCTCTCGCCTGCATCGTCATCCGCTTGTCTCCCATTGGAGAAGGCCCGACTGTCGACGAGCCGAGGAGCATCCACCGGTGGGTTTCCCACCACCTAAGGACCACAGAGACGCCGATGACTCGACGCCCTTGCTGGGCCAGAGTTTCATCATCTCTTTGCGGTCCAGAACTATCCTCACTGAGGTGCCCTGCATGCCTCTTCTTTGCAGGACACCAACGCTCTGTCGTCGACGAGCACCACTAGGAATGAAGCTGCCACTTCCCTGCCGTAGTTCACCCTGTTCACCGTCGGACGTTTGACGACCCGTGACTCCTGCCTTAAAGGGAGGGCACACAAGAAGGGCCGTCGATTCCCCGACACCGAACGCCAAGTTCCCCGACACCTCTCGACGATCCGTGGCTCCCGCCTGAAAGGGAGGCACTCAAGAAGGATCGGTCGCCGCATCGTCGGAACACTCTACTCCACCAGGTACATTGTAGGGGTAAAACCTTAATAGGAAGAAGTGAGACTATTGAACATATGGACTGGGCTTGTACGATATATCTTATTTTACAGGTTGCACAGGTGGGGGGATCTCCACACAGAACGGTGTCTAGGTAACGGGGCCAGCATTCTGCCTATTGTTTCAACCATCTTACATTCCTGCCTAATTCTATTGCTGGTTTCCTCGTTTTTAATCTGTGTGACATTTTAACCGTTGATGCACTTTAATGAGATTGGATAACATTAGTGGTACCACTTTAGAATTGTATATATTTATCATTATTGACTTCCGAGTATGAAGTGCGTTATTGTGACCGTGTACATACCTTTGAATATTAATTATATAAAGACTGTGTTTTCAGTAATACAGTGTGTGGACATTCCTTTGTGGGGGTTCGGGGACTACACTGTACTTAAGAACCAGCCCGCATCACCTCCTGAGAAGCTAGGCCTTGATTGCTCGTCCATTGCTACCTTATAGAGAATCTTGGCTGGGGTCTTCTGCGCTTCTCCTCCACCATATAGAGAGCAGAAGTACAGACACCCCCTACCAGTCTTTACAATTATTCACTGGCAGAACCTATGAGCTGTAATCTGATGACCTTGAAAAATAACAAACATTGTGTACTTCTCTTGACGCTGGCCTGTGAATTCAGACTATGCACTAATTTATCAGCTGCAGTGGCCTTTGCCATAAACAAAAAGCTTGCACATGTTTAAAGCAGAAGCAAGCTATTAGGGCTTATTTACCACGTTTCATCATATGACTATGCATAATTACACTTACCTGTGCCCCAGAATGTATGGATTAGTTTTATGAAGCCTTTAATTTCACATATATCAGAAAGAGTGCCCTCCCCTTTTACAGTGCTACTCTTGCAGCTGATAAGTGTGTTCCTTTATACCGTGCTGAACTTGCATTTCTATTGCATAATTCACCCCTTTTATTAATTTATTAATAACTAAATATTTTTGGGCCCTATGTTCCTTTTGAGCAATATTTATGTATCCATATTTTGTCTGACCATGTTATGTCTCCCCAGTCTCCTCCCAGCCGTTCAGATCTTCCCCAAACCATAGATACCCTCTACCTTCTTTTAGACATTGAATCCAAAAATCCTTATATTTTTCAACATCAGCAGGATGTGTAAAAACCCATCCATTAGGATCCTCCCCCTAACTTTTCCCATTATTATTTTCCAGCTCTTCATTTAAAAACAATGTTTGTCAACACTCAAGGCTAATATCAAAAGTGATTTTTGTTTGTCAAAATATACTTTAACAATGTTCTTGAAAATGCAGAAGGTGATGAGAATCAGTACTAACACAGGGACAGTCACTCAAAACAATATGGAAAGCCATGTGGGCACCCATACCAATACTCAGTCTTTTGCTTGCAAACCATTAACCTCACTTGTCATCTTTCCCTGGAGATTCTGTTACTCTTGTGTAGGTGCACTTAGAGTTCCATTGGAGGCATCACCATCAGGTATTGCAGTGCAGCAACTTGACCCAAATTTTGTACATACACCTCCTTCGATGGTTGTTTGTAGGCCCAGAACAAACCTATTTTGAAAGGCCACCAAACACAAAGCCCTCATCTGTTCCTTGATTGCATTCCACCCTTTTGCTTTTAAATTGGCCAGTTGCAATAGCTTGTAACAGGTTAGCTGCAACCATTTTGAATTAGTTGCAGCCTGTACTCCAGGAAATAACAAAGATGTCAAATAAAGTGGCAGCCGTGAAGTATAGCTGGTACTCATACAGGATAGAAGCCAGGTTCCCTGTGTTCTTCCTTGAGAAATAATTGTTTTCCTGCATGCTCCATCTCTTTGTTTTTTGCTGCTCATTTTGCTGTGCCATATTTCACTACAGTGCAATCTTCATGGCCATGTTATTTTGGGGCACCACAAGTGCAGGGTTGTGCAAAGTGACAAGAGAGCAAACTCCAATACAGTCAGGCGCAAGCTGGGCACATGCTTTGGATCCGCAAGCCCACCAAATATCCATTACCGCTGCTGTTTCCTCCGTCAATGCTACATTCTTCATCACCTTTGCGCATTCTGAATTAATCCCCAGGACACTTGTCCCACTTGACCTGAAACACAAAGGGAATTGTGTAACCCTTATGTCAACTGGTTGATGTTTTTCATGTAACCATGTTAAAACATGAACATACTTTCGCCAAGTTGCTCGGCAGTTGTCATTAAACTTGGCTACCACGTTTTGCTTGAAGCCCACCAAACCTTCGACACAACATTGCATTATTCCCCCCTCCAGTTTGACCCCATACCAAACTGCTCCTTCTATTCTCATCAGTGGCGTTGTGTAACACCAGGGGACACTCTGCTCTTCTCTCAGTGTGCAGTGCAATATTTAATTGTCTCTTATTTGTTATTCCCCCCTTTAGGGCCTTCATACTCCATTACCGTATGCCTTGTTGCCTGATTTTGAAGCATTCACATACATTTCACATAATAGTCTTCATATACATTTTCCCCTTCATCCACCCTGTCAACAGCTACTTGTTTCCCCTGGAATAAACTTCCAGTTCTACAGAGAAACTGGTGCATTGGGTATCCTGCATCCTCATAAGACACAGCCTGGGACAGGAGAACATTGGACATTGCAACTACATGTGGAATGAGAGAGCACATCTAGCATGTGCCATTTACTCTCTCCCTTCCAACACACATCATTTCACCATACCAGATATTGCCAGTCAATGAATCATGCTCTTTCTAAGTGCCATGTTTCTTTTTGCATTCAATTGTGTTTCACTTTATTCTTTAACAAACAAATAAAACAAAAGCATTGAAACTATACTAAAACATATTAACATAATTACGCTCCAGAAACATTAAAATGTATTTTTTTCTTTGTCAAACATTTTGCATTGTAACCTTCTTCAGCTCCCTCTTTCACAGGGTTTTTTATAAATTCTAAGGGCTGTTAGATGTGGATAGCTGTTACTGTTGAATAGATGACGACGTGAGGGCCTGTGAAGGGCTCCTCTTTCCACTTCCTCGAGTGGTTGCAAATGAGGAGGTGATCACCCAGAAAAAGATGTGTTGCGTGTAGCAAAGTTTTGTTTCGATCACATGATTGTCCAGACTGGTTTTTAGGCCTCCTCCCAAGGAGATATAGAGATCTACGTGATTTAGCCGTGGCTGATTTTCCCACGATGGAAATGTTTGCATGTAAAATATACGCATTACAAAATGTTCATACATTTCCCATGCGAACATTTCCATTATAAATCATGCAGATTTCCTCACTCACGCCCTCACTCACACCCTCACTTGCACCCCACCACATCCCCACACCCAAATACTTTTCCTTTAGATGTACTGTGTCCCTGCAGCGCTGGGTTCCCTTTCCCTTCCGTGATCAGGAACCAGTGCTGCAGGGTCCTTTTTTTCTTTTTTTAACTTTTGCTCGGGTGAGCTGCAGGGGTGTCCCCCACAACCCCGACCCACTATACTGTGACCCCACTGAAACACCTAAACACATAACACAAAAAGTTTGAACTTTTGGTAGTTAGAACTTTTCATGCTATGTGTTTTAGGTCTTTTGGTGGGGTCAGTAATTTTAACACGGACATTTCGGCCTATTCCAGACATAGTTTAGGGACTTAGTAAGTTCTTTAAGATAGGTGTCGAATTCCCCCCTTCCAGAATAGCAGATGTAGAGTGAGCATCAGAGATTGTACATGACAGCAGAATTGGTGCATGTATTCTCTACCTTGTAACAATCTGATGGGGAGTCAAGTGATGCTCTCCCCCAGGCATATTTCTTAGTGCAAGCAAAGCAAGAGACAAGCAGTACACCCATGAAGTTTCAAGCATTTGCATAAGCTTATCCAATCACATTTTCAGCAGTCCATTCATCTTCTCTACCAAACTGTTAGCTTGAGGATAGTAAACTGTGCATAGTTTATGCTTTATCCCTAGGAGAGTTCTATTTTCCTTTATTAAATCATTGAAAAGTACTGACCATTATTGGAGAAAATTTCATCTGGAATCCCTCACCTTAGGAACACCTCCCTCACCAAAAATGTTGCCACAGAGCAGGCCAGATTGTGTGCACAGGGACCTGCTTCAAGCCAACGTGAGAATGGGCACACGACTTCAAACATGTAGTTATAAAAGTACATCTCTCTTGCATATCAATGTTACTGATATGCAAGTGCAAAAAGGGGCCTTCCGGTCGCAGCAATGTTCCCTGTACAACTCTCAATGTTTAACCTGGCAGAAACTTCTGACAGATCATACAGTTACTTACATATTCAGAAGCACCCTCATACAGATTTGGACAAACTAGTTTTTACTTATGCCTGCAGCCACATGCTCTTTTGAAATGTGGGAAGGATAGAAAATGTTGTTGGCATGACAAACTTTCCTGTGCTATCATGTCACCAAACCAAATCAGTTGGGGATAGAGAACATCCTTACTTTTTCTACAACTCTTTTTCAGCATCTGATGCCTCTCCCAGCAACTCAATTATCTTCAATATTGGGATTGCATTGAAACTTTCTGGCAATATATCTTTCTTTTTGCTCACTTTCAGTACTGCTATAAGGGGTATTTTTTCTTCCTCTTGCATATATGCTGCTTCTTTTTCTGCTCTGTCTGCCCTTTTGTTTCCTAGTGAGATAAAATATTGCCCTCCTGTATGGGCTTTGCACTTTATTAATGCTAATTGTACTGGGAGGGGTAACATTTCCAGTAGCTTACTCAGTAATGATGCATGCTGAACGGGAGTGCCATAACTTCTTTTGAACCCTCTTATTTCTACCTTGCTAGTGTTCAGTGCACTATGGAGGTAACATAGGCCGAATCAGAGAAGATGTTCACTGACTGGCCTTCTGACATGTTTAGTGCTTCAATCAGGCCCAGAAGCTCTGTTGCTAATGGTAATGGTTTGGTAGTCGTGTCTGTGAGTACACTCTCAACTCCTCCCCTTTTTGTACTCCTCTTCCATACCACACCACTGCGCAACCTGAGTACCTTTGCCCCGTGGTTTAATCAGTTCTGGAACTCCCGTCAATAAAAATCATGTCCCCCTTCGATCACTTCTTCCTTAACTAGGGACTTACCATTGCTCCTGTCGACGCATCCTACACAGTCATGCACATAATCCCCTTCTTCTACTTTTTCCACAATGAACTCAATGAACGTTGGGTTTATTGTCCTGCACCTCACCACTTTTATTGATGGGTTGGATAGTATTACCTCAAACCCTGAAGACCTCTGAGTTGTTAGTGTTGCTTTTGTTTTCTCTAATGCGGCAAGCAGTGCATGTTCCATGTACAAAGCTACTGGACACCCCATGGTTATTGTGCAAGCCTTCTCAATAGCAAATGTAGCCACAGCAAGTGCCTGCTCACATGGTAAATGTCCCTGCATCACTGCATCCAGTGACCCACTGTAATATGCAAGTGGCTTGTGTCCCTGCTCCTTTTTCTGCGTCAGTGCTGCTGTCATCACATTTCCATGTGAATGTGAAAACAGGTGGAACTTTTCTTTGTAAGTGGGAGTTGCTAACACTAGTGCGTTTCCTAACTCATGTTTTAGCTCATCAAAGCTTTCGCCCATCTCAGCTGTCCATTCCATGTGTGTTTTGTTTTTCTGTGCTTCCCTTAGTGCTTGCAATAATGGCCTGGTGTAGGTGGAGTAATCACAGACCCACGCTTGGCAATAGTTGCACAAGGCCATACATTGCTGCATCTCTTTCACTGTTTTTGGTCATGGAGTTTTGTGTATGGCCTCTACTCTTTCTGGTGTTATTTTTCTCCCGCTTGCTGGCACATTCTGACCCAAGTGAACCACCTATTTTTGATAGTATTGTAACTTCTCTCCGTTCACTTGGTATCCTTTGTGTGCTAGTAAAGTCAGTATTGTCATTGAGTCCGCTCTACACTCCTCTTCTGTCTTGCTGCACACCAATAAATCACCAACGTACTGTATTACTCTGTTAGAACCTGAAAATTGCTCACATCCATTTGTATCACTCTGTTGAAGATGCTTGGCCCTTTGCAGTACCCCAGAGGCATTATAGTATGTTCAAATTGCGTTCGAAAGGTGGTGAGATACCTGGAGTTTGGGTATAGTGCAATGGAGGAAAAGGTCTTCTTTAAGTCATCCACTGTGAAATAATGGGCCTCCACAGGAAATCTGCAAAAAATCAATGCGGGGTTGGGAACCAATGAATACTCTGCCCCAATAATGTCATTTAGAAGGTGGGAATCCCGTATGAAATGCCACTCCCTACCTTTGTTTTCTTGATCAGATTGATAGCTGTGTTGCAAGGTGATGAGCTCACCTATATTACGCCTTTCTGCCATAGGGCATGCAGTGTCTCCTATATATCCTCATCTGCTTCTCGAGAAAGTGGGTACTGTTTTACTCATGGCAGTAGTGCTCCTTCTTTCAACCTGATGTGTACCGCCCCAGCCCCTTTCAGTATTCTTACATCATGGGGTTCTGTTGTCCACAAACATTTGGGGATCTTTTCCAAATCTTCTTGCAAATATTGTGCTTTCAGTTTTGTTATCTGGGTCATCTGGGGCACTGCCCTTTCTTTTATGTGTACCGGGCAAGGTAGGCTCAGATCAAACACTAACTCTCCTTCTTCATTATCTTTTGTTGCAAACATCTCTGTGTCACTTACTCCTGTTAATGTCATTGTGGGGTCAATGCATACTATTGAGTGCCATTCCATGTTGTTTTCATCAGTGGAAACTAGTATAATAAAGTCTTTTTGTACCACTACTTCCTCCAAGTACAGTAGAGGGTGTGTGCCTGAGCTAACTGAGGAGGGACAGTGAGGCCTGAACAGAAATGTGTTGGACAGCTGGAACACCTTTCCTTCAATCCCTAGCAACAATCTCAACAACAATTGTGTTCTGTATACAAACCTTGCTATGTGTGTGGGTATCGCTCTCATGGTGCTGTGTGTATAGTATGCCTAAACCAGTACAGCCATCCGAGCTGGATACATCCTGGTTGTGGTGTATACCACTGCTTTTTCAGCTAATAACATTGTGGCATTGAATTTGCTGAGTAAGTTCAATGATGGCAGTGTCATTTGAATACAGCAAAGGTGCTACAATGTGCTGCATCCCTATTGTCGAGGGTAAATCTTTTGTCAGAGGAACTTTCAAAATTGTCCACGTAAAAAAATCATTTTGTGTCCACACTTTTGTTAGATAATTGAAATCCTTCTTCCTTAATGCATGATCTAGGTGCCCAAGTATCTACAAGAAAGGAAAATTCCCTCTGTCCTATCTGAATTGCTACCTCTGGTTCCTCCTTTGGGTCTTCAGTTACTGCTAGAACTTGACACACTCACATTCCCCGTGGGTACCCCTATTGGGAAAAGGTGTGTGTAGATGACGCAAATGGGTTACTGGCCACCATTGTCACTCCAGAGTATTCAGGCATGGTATTCTGTCCCAATATAGTTACCCCTTCAGGTATCTGTGTCTGCACTGGCACCTGAAGTACGCTTACTGTACCTTGAGTTCCTGTCATTTTTTTCATTTTGTACCTGCACTTGTCCCTGGATAATTATACCCTGAGTCTGTGCAGGCTGTATCAGTAATAGCTGTTGCTGTGGCATTACCTGCAATTGTTAAGGAGTCTGCTGTATGTATGTCTGCTGTTGCTGTGGCATGACCAGCCCCTGTTGAGTCTGCTGCATTTATGTCTGTGGTGGCTGCCCTGCCTGTGCAATGAGTGGGCATGTTCATGCAAAATGTCCAAAATTACCACATGCAAAGCACTCTACTCTGAAACGTGGAGTCATTCCCCTGTATCCCATTCCCTTCCACGTGTGTAGTATCCTCTCCCAGTCTGATACTGTCCCATGTACCCATTTCCTCCACATGACTGCATAACCCCTGGCTGCTGCTGCACGTTTATGAATGCAGGTTGCTGCTGCATCTGTACCATTCCCCATTGCTGCTTGGGTGGCACTTAAGTGTAACCTCCTGACAGCATTAGCGTGGACACTGGAAGCCCCCCTTGCTGAGATTGTAGACTGGCCCTGTGAGTACTGCTCCCGCCATATGTATTTTTGCCTGTTTTTTCTGGACCAATTTGTTTTCTTGTTTTGTTGCATATTCAACTGTCTCCTTGTCCTTCTCCTGCTTTCTTTTGCAATAGTGTACAATTACTGCCCATATCTCAGGACACACCTTTGCCTCAATTCCCACTATCTTTTCTAAAGAGACCTGCACATCCGCTGAGAGCTCCCACACTAAGATGTGGTGAAACAAAGGTATTCTTTTGTCCCTTGACTGTTTATTTTCCTGTATCCACTTTTTCTGTGTCCACTTTTCCTGTATGGATTGTATGTGTTTCATGGGACCCTCATCAGGCTTCATTCTGCAAGCCAAGATGGAACCCATGTCTGATGTGACTGGATACAGCTCCCTTAGAGCCTTCCAAACATGTGCACAATAATTGTTAAAGGGTGCTTCATTGTGTATATTGAAGATTAACTTGACTCCTGCATATCCAGCCTGTTTCCATCTGTCACTTCTCTCCCCGACCAATACTGCCAATAAACTTTTTATGTCTCCTATGGCCAACGGGATTCCCACTGTCTCTTTCTCAAAAACATAAATCCACTTGCTCACCCCCACCATCAACAAAGGTAAACTGTAAACTAAATTGTCCCTATCCATTATCTGCCATGGTATGTAGTGAACCTCGCTCCTCGCTTTCTGTAAAAGGGCCATTAGCGTGCACACTGTGTGTTTATTGCCACGATGTGGTCTTCTCGCTACTGCTATTCTGGTTTTCTTGCTTCTGAGCTTATTTCCGTAGTCATCCAGTGATTCTTCTCTTTCCTCCTCTTCTCTCTCATCTCTTCTCCTTTCCCTTCTCCTGTCTGTCAGACTATGTATCTATGTTGTAATTTCCATTATTGCTGTCACCGCTGTCTTCCCAGTCCAATATGGTGTGCCCTTTGTCTGCCATGTCAGTTTCTCTATAGTCCGAGTCCTGTCCAAACTGTCTATGTTAAACTGTATGCATCCTGCTGTCCACCCCTGTTAATTGGCTCCCTTCTCGTCAAGTTGTTGCTGCATGCTCTTTTTTATGTCATTTCAATGTTTCTTTTTCCCTTTCTCATCCTTGCCAATAATGCTTGTTCTGCCCTCTTCTTTCTTTTTATGTGTTAATTTCTTGTCTTTAGACACTCCTTTAGGATTTGTATACTCTGCAGATGGTTTTAATAACAGATATATTGTACAGGGTGGTGGCTGGACACTTCCCTGCTCCTCCTCCTCTTTCCCATTCCGTTTCTTTCTCTTTTTCTTTGTATAATTTCCAAAGCCCTAGGATATCCTGTCTCTTTTTAAGCTTTGCCCCTTTGAGTGTGGCTGCTAAGTACGAATCCATACTTTCAATCACATCGTTATTGAACGTTCCCTCTCTGGGACACTCTTTGTTATACTTGCCCACTGTGTCATCTACCCACCAAAATGGTACTTTGATATTTTAATCACAATAGTGGGGCAATTTCCAATACATGTGGTTAAACAGAGAATCCATCTTGTAGACATCACTGTCTCTGGCTTATTCATTTCTATTAAAATATTCTTCTCTCCTTACTTCTTCCTTCACTTTATTAATTCAAACATTTTAAAATGTATTTATATTTAACACTTCGCTCGATTGCCCTAATTTCAATCACTCCAGCCTTCTTCCAGGCCCCACACTTTCACACCTCACACTCAATGCTTACACACAATGGCCTTCTCTACATACATGCTTTGTTATATCGTATTAGTACAGAAATTGCCTTCTTCACAGACCCAACACCTTAACAACAAGTCCCTATATTAGTATGTTAGAAAAAGTGGTTTCTCCTCTCCTGACTCAACTATATCAGCAACTTGCGCTACACGGCTTTATGCTATTTACAAGTTAATTTGGCTCTTGCTCTTCCATTCTTTCCACAGCCACATATAACAAACACAACAATCACTTTCCACAACACTGAAAAACGAATGACTGACACTCACAAACCCACAGAACACACTCTCAGTACTGAGCGAGAAGCTCATACCCAAACAGAAGCACCTCAGGATGTGCCAAATATTTATAACATGCCAGACGTTACATCATTGGACTCCTCCAGCCCTTCGGAGAGACCTGCACAAGTGAATAAACCAAATAAACTTTTGAATCCTCCCAAGGTCAGTCCATGGACCCCTACACCACCACCAATATTAGTAACAACAGAACTATGCTGCATACTCATTAACACACATTCCCTAGTTAAACATGCCCTAGAGGTGGCAAACTATATTGAACAGAACAATCTAGATGTATGCACGGCACGGAGACCTGGGGCTCTGATGCATCTGGTCCCAGTCTCAAGCTAGCAATACCAGCTGGATATGTCATGGTACATAAGGATAGACAGGGGGGTAGAGAGCGCGGTGTCACTTTTATCCTTAAAAAGGAGCTTTCCATTTGGGAAGTCCTGGTGTTCATCAAGGAAGACATTGATTCCCTGTTCATTAAAATTGGAATGAGCGCAGAGTCAACAGTTAACTTTCTGCTGATCTCTCGTCCCCCATCCATGAAGTATTGCTTGGCAGAGGCATTGTTTGACCATGTGCTCCCCCGATTAAAACCCCTTACCTGCTTCATAATCCTGGGAGATGTAAATCATTGGTTTGGTGACTTAGAAGACTCTCACAAAACTGATTTAGATCACTCACTCTCTGATATAGGCTTCTCTCAGCAAGTGACGGTACCTACCCATGCACTCAGACACACGTTAGACTGGGTAGCAACCTTGAACGCCATCTGTTTGGATGTCTCCACCAAGTTGTGCCTATGGTCGGGTATATCTAATATCCTAGCCCCGCTAAAACCTAAGAAACAAAAAACTCAGAATTAAAAAGTCAAGCATGGTTTGAGTTGAAAAAGCATAAATCTGCAACGACTAAGGCCTATTATTCCTGGAAATCTGATCCCACTCTAACTTCCCTTCAATCATACAAGACCCTAGTAAAGGAATATAAAATAGCGGCCCTGGCTGCAAAGCGGAATTTTCATAATTTACGTGTTGCCAATGCCACTTCGGACGTAAGGTAAATCTTTAAAATCCTGAAAGAACAGGAAGTAGTCCCCCCGCCAGAAGATCAATTTGAGACTAGAGACTCTACCTGGTGCCAGCGCATACAAGATGGTATGCAAAACAGACTTCTGGGAATAAGAGCAGGGGTGATAGAAAGAAAGAAACAGTTACCTTCTAAGTCCCCTCTCTACAACAAAGATCCATGAATGCTGAGGTGACAGTAGCAGAATTACATTTTCATCCAATCACAGAGAAATCACTCCAAAATATTATTGATAAACTAAAACCTTCCAGCTGCAAAGGGGACTCATGCACCTCACTGATAATAAAAACCTGATCCCCACTGCTCATTAAAGCTATTTGCACATTTGTCAATACCTCTCTAAGAGAAGGTAAGGTCCCAGATGACCTGATGCACACAATGGTAACAACCATCCTTAAAAAAGCAAGTTTGGATAGGGACCCGCTGAACTATTGCCCCATATCCAACACACCATTTTAATGAAATATTCTGGATAAGGTGGTGTATATACAGATCTCGGAACATCTTAATAAATAGGCCTTTTGAATGCTCACCAATCTGGTTTCAGGCAGAGCTTTGGAACAGATACCTCACTTCTTGACCTTAAGTCAAAACTTCTAGATCGCCTGGATAAACGTTCTCTCTCCTTATTAGTATCGCTTGACCAACCTGTGGCATTCGACTTGGTTGACCAAACTCGCTACCGGCCCCGGCACCTGCAAATGGGCCATTACCGGCCCATTACGAGATGAATGGGCCGGTAATTGCCCATTCACGGGTGCCATTATGGCCAGCCTCCCAATCCCCATTCTGCCCCCAATAATGGTGCCGGTGCAATCACGAGTTCTGCTCACGGGTGCCGGTCTGCATGCCTGGTCAGACCACGCATGCAGTCTGGCACCGGCAAGCAGAACACGTAATGTGATGGAGAGATAACAACGGCATCAGTAGCACTACCGGCACAGTTGTTGCCTTTCCGCCACATTCATAATGAGGCCCTATGTCTTTCTTGGAGAACAGACCTACCAGAGTGTGCTTAGACATAGCAGAAGCCTCTCCCATTCCGGTTCTTTCTGGGGTTCCACAGGGGGCTAGTACTTACCTGAGTATATATAACCTGTTTATGGCACAGTTCTTTTCTAATTTAGAGGCCGAGGGGATTATATGTTCTAATACGCGGACAACACGCAATGTGTCGTCCTGCTCTCAGGTTGCCATTCACGAGATGAAGCGGAGCTAAACAGAGTATTTAACATAATTGAAACCTGGATGCTTAATAACAACCTAGCGCTAAATAAAAGCAAAATGGAATTTATGACTATAGGAAGTTCTGTCACCCTCAGCAAGTTCAATGGCAAAATTCAGTCCTCCAGGCTTGGATCTGACCATATTATTATTGTCCCAAAATTTAAGATTCTAGGAGTGACATTAGATCAGTCGTTGTTTATGACACATCATGTCACTAGTGTAATCTCAGCCTCCGCATACTACATCAAATTGCTTCATCACCTCAGACCGCTCATCACACAGGAAAGCTCAGAAACAATTGCCAGAGTCATCATCGGGGCAAACATAGATTATTGTGGCATCCTATTAGTAGGTCTAAAAAAAGGAGCTGCCGAAAGATTACAGATAATACAGAACAGGGCTGTCAGAGTGGTTTTATAGAAGACCCGAAGAGACCATTTGACAGAGGCAAGGCGTTCACTTTACTGGCTTCCGGTCGAAGCATGCTTCAAGTACAGGATTCTAACAATTACCTTCAAATGCAGTCAGGGCATCATGCCACTCTATCTGCAGAAGGTCATTCATGAAAAAATGTACTGCAGAGAGCTGAGATCTTCTGTCAGATAACTCCCAGGAGTAGAACCACAAAGGCTGAGAATGCAGCCTTTCACTTTGCGGCTCCTAAACTTTGGAATCAGCTTCCTCCCTCATTAAGACTCCAAAGCTCATTGCAGATTTTTAAGAAGGATCTGAAAACATTCCTCTTTGCCTAAACCTATGACCCCACAGCCAGTAACCTAGCAGATGTCATATTCCGTCTTGTAATCTGTTTGTTTTAATGTCTGCACCTTTAAATGTTGTAAAGTAAAGAGTGAATACATCTCAACCAATGCCCACCATTTTCTATTAGTTCCACCTCATCCGAGATAGACCTTGTTTGCCTTAATTTGTTTTCTAAATAGTAATATTTGTAAAAATCCTTCCTATTCTCTGCTCCCTTTGGCCTATGGAAACTAGAAATCACCAATAATAAGATATTGGCCATTACCATGATCAATAGTCCATGCCTCTATTAATTGTTCAATATGCACAATGATTATTTCAGTTTTAACATTTCCAGTTGGTTATAGACGTTAATAAATGTTGTGGTAACAGTAATACCCTTTGTTACCCACTGAACACAGATTGCCAGAACATATTGACATGTCAAATGACTTAAAAATCCAGTAGCCTTTAGTTGAGAAGCTATTCCCTAATTAGACCACCATAGGGCTGACCATCAACATTTCTTTGCGCAAAATTCTGAAATATCGAGTAACCCTCCATATAAAAATCCCACATTGAATGTTTACTGTAGGCGAAAGACATCTGCAGTCAATGAGTAATTTAAGTCCTTGGAATTATCTATAAAAGACCTGAAGCCTCTCCTGTTCCACGACCGAATGATCAGTTGATTGCTCTCATTATTAAGTTGCTCAACCTCATCTAAGTCAGAATAGACCATAGTGATGCTGTTGTAACTGACATATAAATCAATTTTAGAACACAATGATGCACACATCTTAGTAACAATAGTATTAACAACTCCATCCATCATGCGAACCATGGATGGTTTTGGTCTCACATTTTTAAATGTATTGCTCTTACAACCTTGATCTAAGCGTTTAGTGAGCTCATAGCCTATAGTCAAACATGTTGAGGATTGAGACATAATGACTTCTGTAAGTATCTGAGAGACAAGCTCTATCACCGCCCAGTTCACACCACTGGGGTCGCAAGGCAATTCCACCAGTGCAAAATCTTGAGAGGTGATTATTTTCTGGTAGGGGACTTGATGTAATAGTTCCAGAACGTTCATGCAATTTAAATATGGACTGGCCAACATCACATAGAGGTCCAGAATCTTTAGACTTTTTTACTAGATTTACCATTGACCAGCTTTATAAATTAAAAGTCATATTTGTCAGCCTATTGGGAACAGCTGGTTTTATTTGTGTAGCATGATCAAGATCCGATTGGTCATAATCTCGACTAATCATAGGCATGAAATCTGGCACATAAATCTCACTTACTTCTATCGTTTTGCTTCCAGTAATTTATTTGTCCTTCCTTATAGCTTGCAGAGAGCAACTTGCTTCCTTTGAATTGGTATTGATAACATGTTGCTGTGTTATGATATCTCTCTTATTATCCTTAAGCCATTTGGTCGGGATGTTTCCTTGGCTTTTCTCACATGTTAGAGATTTATCTTTTCTGTTTCTTGAACAGACATGTTTTTCGGAAAATTGGATCCCAATGCCTGAGTATCCACGGTATCTTCTACTTCTTTACTAAGCTTGTTTTTACATTTCTTAGTGACTAAAGATTTCTGCTTCTGGCTTTCTTTTCCCTTCAGAATGCTGTCTGCACTATTATCTTGATTATTCTTCGATCTCGTGGCTTGATTCTCGATTGGCATAATACTGTCTAATATTATTACAATTGAAGTGGCAATATGCTACCTCTGACTGTGAGTCACTGGTTCCGTAATCCGCAAACAATGTATCTTGTGTGGATAGTACCACATATATCAGTTTTGTTAAGCTTTGTGTAATAATCTGTTGGACTCTGTAAAATACTGCATAACGAGAATAAAGCCTCGAAAAAAGTCAAGAATTCAGGTTCTGATAGAGGTTCAATGATGGATGTCTCTGAGGTAGTTAAATTAGAGTTACGTCTCAGCGACGAAGCATAGACATTTGCCGCGCTCTGAGTGAGTTGCAGTGTTTTGGACAAACCTGTAGAGGGTATAGTAATTATGCAGTAATTAAATCAGGATTTGAAGAGTCACCGCCAATTAACAAGTTAGTGTTTTTATCCATATTAGCATTTTGTAACGTTAAACATACATACAACAGCAAATTATTGTCAATTGGATTTTCACATGAAAAGTCAAGCTCTGTGCATTCTTTGTTAGTGGGAGAAGACTCAATTTTTGACGTCGAGGGCTCGGCACAAATAATGTCTCCCAAATTGCCCTTTGTTGTAGATTCAAGAACGGCATTAATGTTCCTTGTATCTGATCCTTCAAGCCCATTTGTCTCAAATATAGAGTTCATAATACCAGTAGCCATAGCTTCAGAGGCATGAGTTACTTTTTTCCCACTCTTCTTCTTCAGGGTTCAACAAACAGCAAGTGCCCGTCTACAAGCAGAGCAATATTTACTTCGTAATGGATGTTTGGGAGATATTGCAGGCATTTCTTAAATACAACTAAATAGACAATTCTCATGAGATCAGACAGGCCCCAATAAACCACAGGTAGACACTTGCCTTATCACCACTGAGAGAAGGTAATGGTACCTCTTCTCTATTTCAGGGAGCCTTAATGTTCATGCTTCCCCAGCACCTCTGGATCTCAGCGGACCACGGCAGACCAAGCTCCACTCTGCACTACTCTGCTCCACTCCCCTGTGTGTTTGAGCAGATATGGCTTTGCAGCAGGGCCTACACACAGTGCTCCTCCTCCAAACGTAGAATCAGTAGAGTCACTGCAATGGTGAAATGCTAGCAATGGCAGTCCAAGCTCCACTCTGCCTCGCTCTGCTCTGCAATGCTTTGCAGTGTTTCTGAGCACATATGGCTTTGCCACAGGGTCCGCACACAGTGCTCTGCCTCTAACAATAGTATCAGTAGAGTTACTGCAACAGTGAAATGGAAGCCACAGCAGACCACACTCCACTCTGACCCATTCCTCAGCGTGGTGTTTCTGAGAAATAGAAACCAGGGCAAACCACGCTACACTCTGCCCCACTCCACCATGAGTACTACAGAAAGATACTAAGAGTTGGGAACCTGCATACCATTGGGATAGTTTTATGAAGTCTTACCTCAAGTGGACTTTAGGAAAACTCCCCTAACATACTATTATTATTATTATTATTGTATTTAGTAAGCACAAACCGAGTTTTTGGGAGCAACAGATTCCTAGAGGAAAGCCCACAGTGAGGGAAGCAGATGTACTAAGGACCAGAGAGCAGGAGGCTCTATGAGTGTGCCCGCTGGTACTATATATAATAACATTTTTATCATATCCATTTTTGGATCCATGCACTTCCTGGAGCCTACAGTGCTTGTGCGCTGCATGACTACCAGACCCCTTACCTTTGATTATAAGGTATTTAATCAAAAGTGGAGGTAGAACTATCACTCAGCCTCCACTCATTCTGGCCACTCTTTTTCCGCACCCCAGTAATGGGGCCAGATACATTGTCACTATTCCAAGTGGTGGACAGCTGGAGATGGGACCAAGTGTAATATATCATAGCCGAAAAAAGAGTATCACTCCTGAAAAGCTCGATCTACAGTAAATTAACAAATTGATCTTTAATTAACAGGAGACTGAAGCGTTGTCATCTGCTGACCCAAATTCTTGCAAAGCACAAGTACATGGTTAACACTTTGTGCTCATACCTCTCCTTCTGTGCCTACACCCACATCCATTTTTCTAACCCACACAAACCGGGGGCATTTAACAGGAAACACAGTTATCTCAAACATATTTACCACACCCCAAAACACAAGAATCTACTGCCAGTACAGTCTGAGATGTGGCCTAACTTTTAATTCAACATGACATATAAATGATGATGAAATTGTTCTTTTCTAATTTCTCGGTGTGTGAAAAAGAGTTTTCTACTTTCATCCCTGATTCACATGACAGAAACTCTCCATTAACATTCACTATATTTTATCTATGGTTTGTACATTGCTTGACCTGTTTGAACCTCTTTGCTTCACTCCGACCTATCCGCCATCGACTAATTTAATAGTTACCTCTTCTCTTCCAAACATTTCCAGGGCTGCTACGAGGTCTCCCCACAGACTTAGGATGGCACGAATAGTCTGGGAACACAAAAACCCCGGAGAGTTACGCTAAGGTCTGGAGGAGGAGCGAATCTACCAACACTCTTCCATTCAATAGCAATGTAAAGAGGTTGTAATGTACCCCCTTTCAGTTTTAAATAATTCATTCTGTCCATTCCTGTGCTCGTCCCTGCCTGAAGACAGCACTCCATAATCTCTGCTGACTGTCATGTTTATTGTGCAGTCATCAAGTCCCGCGGTAGCCAGTAGGGTGCAGCAGCATGACTGCTAACAGCCAGTCCATGAGGATAATTCCATGGAGCCAACTTTTAATTGAGGGGTGTTTTCTCCCACATGGCAGCGTTTGACTGGCTGGAATAGTTTCTGCGGCCTGGAAATCAAAAATTCACTATCCTTCCAGAAAGATCTGCCTAGGTCTCAATGATAACACGCTTTACAATGCCTGCTCAGTGGTATTTAAACGTCACCCTCACACTAGTGTTGGGTGGGTATATCTTTGAAAATCTCTAAACAATCTCACCAAACATAAATCAAAAAGCCTGTGATTTAAATTCTAAGTACACCACTCAAATCCAACTTTTCGGGCCGCTTCCGCACCCTTCAACATTCATTATCCAGCCTGAGGGCTAGCATACCATTCGCCATGATCAAATCTCATAGCTCTCTCAGTCAGACAAAATAATCCTTGTGCAATGGCAGGTACAATGCACTTGGTTTAAATCTCCCATGCCAGTGCTATAAAAGCAGGTGAAAACCTTTCAGAATTCTGAATGTAGGGAGCAGTTTTGAGACATCTGGACTACACCTCACAGTAGGCTCTGTAAATGGAGTAGGCATGAAACCACAGAGCTTCACCTCCCAGCATGCAATGCATCTGGCGATAGACAGCTTGTCATATGTGACACAGTGACACACTTTCTTTCAATTTTCCAGGGACTCAGGTATAAAGCGCTGACACTGAATTGCTCAGGATGTACTATTCTTTTGATCTGCTGGTCTTTGGTGCTGCTGTTGCTGAAGAGATGTACGACAATGTTTGCACATGTTCCTTTCCTTGCACTCATAGACTGCTTTAGATAAGACTCGGTTGTGGAAGTGGTGATGCAGGTCTACATCTTGTACTGTACGCAGTGTGTGGGAGTTTGACTGTGCCTAGCTGTTGTATGATCCTACAAATACAAAACAGACCCCAGCATTCGTACAATAAAGAAACCATGGAACAAAGCTCCCGCACAAAGGAAGGGGAAGACAGTGGGCAATGGTACACATTTATCCAGTGTTGAAATGTGACCCACAGCAGTGCACACTAACACCCGAGTTCTGCTCCCACTATAAATCCTTCAGCACGGTCCATATCTTTCGATCCACATGAATACAGTAGACCACTTATCAAACCAAACGCACTCTACCACTGCGTACTAGGGGCCAGATTACAGAAGCTTTGCAACAGTGCAAGTGCAAAATTGCATGGTATTAGCACTGGGGCAATGTTTTGCCCTATTTGTAAAATGACGGGGACATAAAGAAAACCATTTCACCATGACATGGTCAGTCTGGCATGGTATAAGCACTGACACAAGTTCAATGCATTTTTGCACCGGGGAAAGTTTTCATAATGCTAATACCATTATTTATTAGCACTAGGGCAAACGTTGCCCTGGTGCAAAAATATATAGAACATGTATATTTTTTGCACTAGGGCAAAATTGGCCCCTGATGGGGTTTGTTGGCAGAGTGTAACCCCTTTTCTGAGAGAGCATGAGTTATGAAACAGGTATCTGACACAAAAAACATACATTGAAATTTTCTATTTTCAATGTCAGTTAAAATTTGCCTAAACTTCACTCAGGTGCCAAAACTAAAAACAACACTAAAATGATACAAAACAATAAACCGCTATTTAAGTGGCGCAGTACCACAAAACCTGTGAGCCTTTGTGCTTACAGTATAGGAGGAGCTACATGCCTCTGCAGGAAATCTAGCCCCCCGACCTCCTACATGTTGGAAATCGGAGATCGTGCCACGTTTGACACCAGCAGTTGTGCAAATACTGCAGCGTTTATGCGAAAGAAGATACCCATTGAAACAGCCCTATCAAATGTATCCCCGAAGTGATCTGAGGGAGGAACTCCCTGAAGGAATATGAAAAAGAGCAAAGAGAGGAGCTAGTCATGTCATGAGACACATGTGTGACGTCCCGGGATGTTAGCTAAAAAAGAATGCATGAATCCTATAGAAACAAATGACGGCGTTACGGATCGAGTCAACTTACATATGCGAAAAGAAGTTTGCATGCACACAAAGTGTTACAGAGAATCAACCGTTCAATAAGTGTACAGATGCTGGAACGCAAGGTAGATTACGTTTTCATAGAAGCTGGCTATACGTAATTGTTAATAAAACAGTACCTTTGCCATTTTCCTGAGTTGGTTTGGTTATTTGGACTCAATATTACTCTGCAATCTCATCCATTGAATGCACATCACTTAAGGGCCATAAGCTAATTACTATATGGGAATACAAGGAATCAAGTTGTGTGTCTGTTTTATATGGGTAGAAACCTATGGGTATTAAGCGCGTTATAAATAACCTATTATAATATTATTATAACATTATTATAACATTATATGGCATTTTGATAGAGGTGAGGTGAAGCTAGATCCAAAAACAAAACAAAAAAATACAAAAAGTGCTCCAATTCTCCAAAAATTCCATTTGCAAATGAAAACTGCAAACGGTGCAAATTGCATCTGCATCCACCTGAAAAGTAAGCTGCATTGTGATTCACAAATAATCACACACGCCGGAGAAACTGCGCCTAACTTGCTTTCAACTCACAAATAGACTTAAATCCCCCCTCTAAAACAAAGACACAAGTCCCACCATAAGAGAAAATTAACATAAGGTGTAGAAAATTGAAACATATATGCATATACATATTTTAACATAATTATCTCGAAGCTGCCCTTTTTGATAACTGAATTATTTATGCATGACTCCAATACTCCTGATGCATTGAGACTATTGCATATCCTGAACTCCAACATCACAGCTTTGTTCTATTATAATTTGTTGACATCATCATCACCTGCACTGGACCTTAATAATCTTCACAATGACTGGAAGAATGACTGATATTGGATATCCAATTGTACTGGCCTTCGCAATGGAAATGCATCTCTAAAATAACCTCTTCAGGAAGCTTAACTCAAACTCTTTTCTTTTTTCATCACAGAGCCTTCGTTACTCCTTTTTCTCTCTTCAAAGTGTTGGAGCTGTTTACATGTTCAAGGATCATTTAAGCATATGTGTGTAGACTGTAAATATGTTAAACCTTTCAGGTTCTCTTATGGCAAACTATCAAATCCATTTTTAAATTTCATCAGGATTTTTGTTTTGAATTTCTTCTTTTTCGCAGTTCCCTTTTATGAGCAAATCAAACTAACAAGTACATACATTTTCTATTTGACTTATGCTTAATAGTTGCAATTCAAACCATTACCAGCAATTGGAAACATTTGAACCACATTCATTATACAATCTGGTGGAATAACATCTGTAATATTCATAGGTTATACAATTGTATTGCATCTTCTCCTGAATTGTTATGCAAACATAAAATGAAATGGCAACCTTCCCTTGATTATTTACCCACCCCCGATTCTCACTAAAGTTAATATCGATATTAATTAAGCAACTTTGTGACTCGACTATTATGCATTCTCTCCCCTTTTTCATTTTATCCTCTCATGTATGTGATGTCCTGTCTTAGTCATGTATGTTTTTTTTTCGTAATTTGTCCTTGCGTGTCACCCATTCCCCTATTTTACAAAAATCCTTGTATCTCATATATTATTTTCTAGTTATTAAGGTATGCTTGGCACCTTTTTTGTGTAAAATGATTGTTTGCAGATTAACTTTATTTCACCTTTTCCTTATGATTGGCACATATTTTATATATCTGTAATGATTATTACTAGACATGTATCCCTATTGTTTCAATACATATATTTTAAACTAACAAAATAAATAAATGCCATATCATATCCAAAAAATAAAAAATAAAAAAGAAATGATCTCAAAGCAGTGTCAAACTTTGGGGAAGTTAACCATTTTGAGGAAACACTTTGTGCTGCAGGAGTATTTTTCTTTTCCTTGGTGAATCGTGTTGCACCCTTTTTTGGGTCGGTGCATAGTGTAACTGGTTTTTATTGTCTTGGAATTGCCACTCGTACATTGTGTGCAGTTTTTGCTGCGTGAAAATAGTTTTGTGAATTGGAGCCCCATTTGTATTCATTTGCTAGCGGAAAAGAGGGGAGTATAGTGAGGTATGTTTCTGCTGCTCCCTTCCTCTCCGCCATACAAATACACCAGAATTTGACCAGCATGCATTTTCATGTTGACTTAAAGGCTGGTGATTTCTATGGAGTGCAGAGCTTTTCCACCATCAAAAAGTCGGTAGACTCCATAGGAATCCATTGTAAACATGGACTGCCATGAGTGTGTGCGCCCTTTGTATTCTCCTTTTGCACCTCACCGTGCAAATGAGCGGGGACCTGTCTACACTAAATTGCGAACGTAAAAGGTCCCTGCCGTGTAATTACATGGAGACTCCAAAATGAACTCAATAGAAGCCCCTACAATGCAATGAAGCTCTTGAGCCATCACTTCTCTATTTGTTGTTCACCCTCGGATCAGATTTTTTTCTTTTCCTATGCAAGAGTAGCAGTGATATGTAAATGTCACCGAAGCTGCTTGACTGCATCCCTTCTGCATGGATAACAGACAGCCTTAAACGTGGCCTTCTTTAATACGCTGTTGTCCTGAACTATGACAAAATCACATGCAGTATACTTGCTTATTTGCAATATCGCATTAGTCACACAATACGTATTTAGGTGATATCAATTATTCAGGGTTGCAATAGCAACCGTCGAGGTTCATAGGCATTCGGACTGATGACCTTCTGTGTTCCTGTTCAGCGAGGAAAGCATATGCCGCCTTATCAGCCTCGTCCATCTTAATGACTTGCATTGCACCTGCTTTGCCTTGGGATACAGGCGAGTATTGTTTGCTACCCTCTGATCTCGTTCTAAAATAAAATGTTGGCATTGGAGTCACAGGTCTCTGCCCTTCCATGACTTATGGTCCTCTTCCATTCCCGTATACTGATCTCATTTTAGATAATTGTTAATGTTTTCATTAAGTTACATATTGGCTTCCGCTTGTCTTATCCAATGAAAATAAAACCATCGGTTTAAAGAAAGTAACATTTCTCAGATTCCAGGTCTGTAAATTAGACTCCATACGAGAACATTTGTATGTGAAACAAGACGTAGAACTGTTGGTAGTATCGCAACAAAGTACAACATGTGCCAGATTTCAGAAACCTTGCAGCAAGCCTGAAACTTTGCATGCAACCATGCACGGTATTGCACCGGTGCAAGTGCAAAGTTTGCACGGTATTAGCACAAGGGAAAAGTTTGCCCTATTTTTAAAAACACTGGTACACATTAAAAACACATTGCACCTCGACAAGTGCAGTTTGGCATATTAAAAGCACCAGGGCTAACATTGCCCTAGTGCTAAAATGATATGATTTTGATGTATTTCTGCAACAGGGCAAAGTTTGCTCTAGTGCTAATACCATTCCATGTTAGCACTAGGGCAAACTTTGCCGTGGTGCAAAAATGTAGTGAAAATGCACCTTTTTCTGCACCAGGACAATTTTTGCCCTAGTGCTTTTAATGTGCCAAACTGCACTTGTCAAGGTACAATGGCTTTTGAATGTGACCTGGTGTGTTTTTTTTTTTAAATAGTGCAAACGTTGCCCTACCGCTAATACTGTGCAAACTTTGCACTTCCACTGCCACAAAATGTCTGTAATCTGGCCCCTGGACTTGTTCAAAAACCTTGGCACCAAGAGAGTGCAGTTTGGCATGGTATAAGCAGTAGGCCAAAAATTGCCTTGGTGCATATTGATACATTTAAATGCATGTTTGCACCAGGGCAACGTTTGCCCTGTTGCAAAAACGCATTGAACCTGTATCTTTTTTGTACAAGGGCAATTTTGCCCTTGTGCTTTTAACATGCCAACGAGCACGTGTCACGGTGCAAAGGTTTTCTAATAT
The DNA here is from genome assembly GCF_040938575.1 of Ambystoma mexicanum. Classification (NCBI taxonomy): domain Eukaryota; kingdom Metazoa; phylum Chordata; class Amphibia; order Caudata; family Ambystomatidae; genus Ambystoma; species Ambystoma mexicanum. The sequence continues at coordinate 464,597,898 of NC_090928.1, read as the reverse complement.
GTCCCAGTGTTTTAAAAAATAGGGCAATTTGCCCTAGTGCTAATACCATGCAATTTTGCACTTACACCAGTGCAAAGTTTCTGTAATCTGGCCCCAGGAATCCTTCACTTTTAAGCTCTATCACAAGAAGTTTGTATTACTAATGGGCATCTGAAATGTTGCTGTCTTTTCGTCCTTGTTTTCGAATTTGAATATAGGCTCCGTTTTGCAAACGTTTTTCCAATAAGACTTTGAGATAGCTCTTTGAAGTGCTTGGCCCCAGCTAAAGACATTGGGGTTCATTTTACACAGTATGCAGACATGAATCCTTCCAGGGCATTACTGACGAATATGTGACCACCTTTCGCCTCATTAATAAAAGTGTGCAAACAGTACACAATTGACTTTCTTCTAACGGGGCCGCAATTTGGTATTGCATGGTGGCCTTTTTGCATTAGGCACACATTCATTAGGCACATATTCATTAGGTGCATCCTCAATAGAAGAGGGCCTTACATTCAGTGTCTGTAACGTAAATGCACATCTTTTATGATGAGACAAAACAGTAGTTGATTGAAAACAAATCTAAGTTTAATTTGGAGGCAGAAGAGGGGAATCAGTATCTCTGATTGAATGTGTCACCATTTTGTAATCAGACTAAATCCTGTTGCTTGTGACGAAAACATCGTTTGTAAACAAAAATACTAGTTTCAAAGAAAACATCTTAGAGGTTTTATTGAAGCAGTGAGAGATTATATTTAGTGTTTCACAGAATGCTACCTATCAACAGGTCATGCGATAGTTCCCATGGCCATTTTTTCAGGTTCAGGCGAGAGATTCAAACATGAGCATTTGTTGGGTACACCAGTCCCTGCTGAACAGCACACATGATTTCTAGGTGGAACGTCTTCCCTGCTACCTCACACAACACATACAACACATATAATAGCAGGCAATATTAAGAGGTTTTATCATGAAATAATGCTATCGTGCATGTTCATTTTCGATTGTATTAACTGCTTTATTGTGCTTTTCAGAAATTTCAAAGAGATGCTTTTGAAAAGAGGCCATCAGCCACACGCCATCAATGATATTGACAAGATATCACATTTCTAGAACTAACAAAGTATGATATTAAATTAGTCTTACTGCACTTGGATGTGGTACACAACAGCTCGGGATAAGCCCAGACGGCATTGAGTCCAATGTCAGCAAAGCTATTCTTGATGTGCAAGAACCACGGGAGTGAGGTCCCCACCTGGTTGGGCTATAAGATCCCTTACTGCATAGATATAGTTGTGCAGCTTCAATGTGGTCCACAGTCTTGCCCAAAAAAAACAGGGGTCTTGATATACTCAGCACATCTATCCTCTGTAGATCGAGTTCCAGGTAAATTGGCAGGTTCAGAGCACTGGTCGGTAGACCAAGATTGTTTTTAAGAAAGTTGTTTTCAATAATGGACAGTGAGTTGTAATTCACAACTCTGCTCTGCATATGGCTGCCTGTCTCGCCTGAAGCGTGTAGGCCTCGAGGGATACTCTAACCAACCCATTCCCATGCTCATTGCTGAATCGTGTAATTGCTCCACTGCATCTTGATAGGGTCACACCAGACTTGGCCCCTGGGGCCGTCCATTTGCAGTCATCCTTTACCCATAGTATGAGGTAATCATAGGTTAGGACCTGCTCAATAGAATTCCCATCTATGTTCAGCTTTATTCTTGCTTTGTGCTTGGCCCTGTTGCCCCTAAATACCAGACCCTTTGTTTTCATTGTATTAAGTGATAAACCATTGGCCACACAGAATTCTACAAAGCTGGATAATTGCAATTTCAAACCCTTTGGTGAGAGTGACATTAACACTGTGTGATCAGGGAAAAGAGAATCCGGATTGTTTCTCCCATCAGAGATAGAGCATCTGTGGGGACCTCAAGCAGCCTTTTAATGATGCCATTGATGAATAAGCAAAAAATGTGGGGGCTAAACCACACTCTTAGCATTCTCCCATCTTAAGTCCAAATCTCTTTGTTGTGCTCATATCCAGTTTCCACCTGACAACAGCCTCATTGTCTGCATGTAATCCTTGGACAACCCTCAGCAGGAATGGGGGGATTTTCATGCCTCCAAGCACTACCCTCAACAGTTTTACCCTCGGGACTCTGTCAAAAGCGGTTTTTAAATTGATGAGAACAGCATAGAAAAAGATTTTTCGCTGCGTTACATACATGCTACATATAAACGGTAAACAAAGAATGTTGTCAAAGGTACTAGTACAGGGCTAAAACCCTGCATGTAGATGCTCTATTGCACTTTGCTCTTCAATCCATTTCTCAAAATGTCCCAATACTGCTTTGGAAAACATTTTGCCACTTGCATCGAGCAGGGAGATTGATCTATAATTCCCTGTATGCTCCCTGTTGACCTTCTAGTATATGGGCACTATCTCGGCCCTTGTCCAGGACGGTGGAACAACTTAGGAATTGATAAGTGCATTAAATAATCTTGTGAGATATGGTACCCAAACTGTGGGCTCCAAATGATACTAGTCCACAGGGTGCTTTACTTATGTTTTGACTCATAAGGGCCTGTCTTACATCCAAAACTGCTGAGAGATAGAGATACTTTTCCACTTCTGAGTCACTATGTTCACCTTCCAGCAGTATCTTTTGAACCCTGATCGGGAATCTATTCTCACTATATAAGCTTTTGAAGTGCTCGAACCAGGATTCCTCTGGGATGCAGGAATTTATTTCTGATTTGAATAGTTGCCCGCCTCCATCAATTTCCAGAACCTTGCATTGTTCCTCTTGGAAAATAACTACTAGAGTCAGGAGGATACTGCCATAGGCCTCAGGCATTATGTGTGCAACGTCCAGTTTAGCCCTGTTAATAGCTCTCCTGGTGGGCCCTTCGATTCGATTGTCTATACTGGCAGCTCTTACGAGGATAATTCCAAACATTAGGCTACTGGTGGTGAGTATTGGAGTATGCTGGTCGCTCTCCAACCTTAATCCCATGACTCGACATTTACAAACATGTAGTGGATTAGGCTACATCCTAATCCACTTTAAAAGGTTTTTGAGCCCTGGTTGTCCCCTGAAAATCTTCCATTACAAGACCTCATGCTGCAGGCCATCAGAAGACTAGCCACCTCGTCAGACTTCTGATATTTACTTTTAGCATACAGTGAGTGCTGTTAGAGGCTCCAGCCCCTAAGCCCTATACTCATCCTTGCAAATGTCTCCCATATTCTCCAAAGGTTTAAACAGCAAATTGAAGTGCCCTAGTTCAATTATTCTCAGATTCTGCAGCCAACTTTTTTTCCATACCTTCAACCTATCTTTGAGGAAGGAGAGGGACCCCATTCCTCTTGCCTAATTCTGTTGATTGTACACATGTATCAACAATTGGTCCCTACTTCCAAACTCAAGTGCACCTCCATAAAATCCCCAGAGCCATTGTCCATGTGGGCCGCTGAAATAAACATTGTGGTCTTAGCCTATATCTGGAGACCTCTAATGGGCCTCCCTCCTTTCCCCTGTTTCGCCAGGCAGGAGAATGCGGCATATCCTTAGATGTCCAAGGCTTCTATTGCCCACGTCTCCTGTAGACAAACTACGTTGTGCTAGTTGATTGGTTGCGTGGTAGCAGCTTGTTCCGCTGACAGAGATTTGAAATGGGAATGCTTTCCCCTCATTCCAAGAAAGGAACAGCCAGGAAGCTTATGAGGACCGCTCATTGTTGGACTGCAGATGATTTATAACAGCCTAGGGTATGATCTTGGATAAAAGGAAAGATGAAGCAATGCCTTGGAAGGAGCAAAACACTTGGTAGAAGGTTCTAAATAAACCACTTTGCTGAAACAGCAGGCTGTGAAGCTGAGTCAAAAGGGCAGCCAAGCTAGTGTGGGAAGGAGCATCCACAGCAAGAGGAGCAGTGGCATTTCAGATGATTTGGCGTCTTTCAGGAATAATCTCATGTGATTCAGGAAAGAGTCACTTGCCATAATCCAATCAAGAATACTAAAGGACAGATACTGCAGAATATCTATGCTGTGATGGGATTAATGCAAGAACTATACTTAGCATATTAATGGAAAAGAAACAACCTTGTGCCACTGTATTAGTTTGTGGAATCAAAGAATGCGTGTTGTCAAACACAAAACCGAAACTGCAAACAGAGGTAGAAGGGGTGGGGATTTGACCATTTTAGGGGTAACTACTGGGGGGACTGTGGGATATATTTGTGAGGATTCCTAGTTTGCCAAAAACACATAGCTAATTGATGTTACACTGAGATTATTTGCCAAAACAAATGCAGAACTTGGTACAACACTAAGTGCAAAATGTCTTCATCCTATTCATATTGGATGGCGATATAATAACCAAGGGTAGATTTACCAGGTCACCTGCAAGATGATGTATTTCATAAAATGGAGAATCAGCTTGCAATTATTTGTATTCTATTCGGGTCCCCTTGGCGAGAATCTCAGACTTTGATTCAGTACTGGACACATAACATTTTTTATCATGGAAGGATACTTACACAATGATAAGCCACACACATTTCTTTTTATAATAGTGCTCTTTTTTTTTATCAGTATTTGCTCAAAATATGCACAAGGCCCAAAATGCAGTTTAACAAAACACTGTTATGACTACGGTGGACATTATCAGGATGCAAAATTGATGCACATTTCACACATTGCCATTGTCTGCACTCCCAAACAGCTGAACACATGTGAAAGTAAGTATTTTTCTTACAAAGCCTCCCACAAGAAAATTTGTCAGGCAAGTTATCTGTGGAACTTTGACCTTTCAGTGCTTTCGCCAGCCTGCGACTGACTTGCCACATAAAGAAACTATCCCACTATATTTTGGTTCTTGAAAACACGATGGTAATATTCTCACTTGGTACTTGGATATTTACCAAAATGCCTGAAAGGATCCGTGACTGCAGCACCAACAAGAGACGGTCTCTGTGCCCTCAGCAGCATAGGCTTGGGTATCCCCTGGCACCCTCCTTTCTCTTTTGCAAAGCCTCTCAGCAACGGCCAGACTGGACTGTCTTTGGCACACCCAATGTACTTCCCTTCGCTGCAATCTTCCTTCTCTCTCTCCTTCAGCAGCCAAAAAGCTTCTCCTCCCTCTGTTTTACCTCTTTTCAAGTCCTCTTTTCTCCCAGCCCACTTCATGTATATCCCCTACATAATGTATATGAACTTCCTGGCCCTGGCTGTGATGTCATACATCAATCAGACAACTCCTCTTGGATGACCAAACCTCCTGGAAGCTTCCAGAAGTCCCTATCCTTTTTCACTGTCACCTTTGAACTGAGTTTGGATCAATGGGTGCCGGAATCGACATGTAACATTTTTAATCTTGCTTCCTGTGCTAGTAGCTCACAACAAAATGGACTGTTTTAAACATAAATCATTCTGTCCATTCCTTGTGCAGCCTTCATGTCCCCATTGCAAAAGCAGTTTTAATTCCTGCATTTATTTTCTAAGTCGCATTGCAGAGTCTGTGCCTGCAGTCCCCTTTCTACACCCCAGTTTGCACTCTAAGCTTGAACCAATGATGTTGCACCATGTGCTATGGACTCAGCTGTCCCATTCGAAACACTATTTATGTTACTTTGTTATGGGTTAAAAGTTAGTAAGTGAATTATGTTACACGTTAGGTATTAATCCCTACACTACCTGCAATGCCTTGCCAGGTCAGGGTAAATCCCACATCACCCCTCATTGGTGCACACCCGAATCCCACATCAGCATTTAAGCATGCCTATACTGCACAGCATTATAACCTTCTGTGTATACTGCTGCCATACACTACAGAAGTCTGAGTTGTGTCAACATTTTGTCATGGTTGAGATGTGGAGCCCTACCTACATATCCCCTTTGTTTCTGTTGAGACCTGGCCTAGTTGAAATGTTACACCACCTACATCTCTTACAGGACCAAGTGGTATGGGAGACTCCCCTTATCAGTACATCCATCATATCAGTGCTTACCTTCAACCAGTTAAAAGCCATCCAATGATTTGCAGCAGGCAATCTATTTGCAAAATGTGCGGATGTACCTAGATCCTGATATCAACAAAAGAGGATCTGAGTGTTAACCATATAGGTTGTTAAAAAAATGGAAGCCTAGATCAGAAATCAAGTGCAGGAGTGAGGTTATATATGAATTGAAATTGAGAGGGGAGAATAGAAGCCTGAGAAATTCAGCCAGCCGGATGATGATGAGAAGAGTAGACCAAGCTCAGAAAAACATTTTGCAAAAAAGAGTCAAACCAGGTGAGCCTTTAGCCTGAGATCTCAGACCTGGGCTACTTATTCAACAGGGCACATCGAAAAAGACACCTTGAGATTGAGAATGATCATGGTGGTGAGACTGTCGGTATCAGCAGCCAAGCAGGGATCATGAAGGACACCCCCCAGCAACAACTCTGCACCCCTGGCCCTGCAGAATCCAATCTTTCAGGATTCAAGACAGTCATTAGAATTCAAAGAGTGGCAGAGCAGGTGGTTGACTATGAATTGCAAGTGCTCAGCAATCTACAAAAGGAGAAAAGTAGGATAGAAATCAGACAGGACTGCAAGATCCAAGAAAGCTTTTATGAGGATTGGGATAAATGTAGTAGATTTAAGAGCTGTAGGAACAGAAAAGAAGTATACGTGGTTCTTGAAAAGAGGGCGGATAATGTGTCAGCGAATGATTACATCAATTTTGTTGGGATGGAGTCAGACAGGCCGCCTGATTGTAGATTGATTAGATGCCACATGACCTATCTTTTGATATGATATGTAGAAGTAGGCAAGACACAAGAGACAGTAATTTTACAGCATATGGTAATTGAATGCAGGGGACCAGCATCAGTTGCACATGTATGTTGCTGGTCTCCTGCTTGTAATTTCCAACATTCAGCAAGCAGATTGTAATTGTGAAGGGTAAATGAAGGCAACATCGCCTTTATTATTTGCTTTTACTCTCTTCTTTGTGAGAAATAAAATGCGACCTGAAAATTATGCTTTTGCAGACTGTGTTTTATAATGGATTCCAATGTAATCTTCCTTGTCTTTAGCAGTTGCTAAATTATGGTGTATCCCATAGGAATCCTTTGGTTTAATGCCGGATCAAATGGGGTGCTCTTCCAAGACGGAGGAGGGAAGCAAAGTGCAGATGCAAACTCCAATTTGCTGCCCTCCTCCACCTTGGAAAGGCTGTAAGGGGATTCAATTCAACACTACAGCTAAGTCAACGCCTAGTCTATAATACTGAATGAAAACCCTTATTGATATATCTTTAGGTCCAGTTCATGCGTTCTGGATGACTACCCCTATATAACACCCCTCTCTTGGAATCCCCCTGACCCCACTGAGCCAAGAAGTAGTTCTGTTTTGCAAGTTTAAAAGGTTTATTTGATAAATTAAAATATATATATATATCACACTTTATAATAAATTAATAATTGACTAGCACACTTAATCTGATATGATGAAGATTAACAACAGAGAATCTGGCACTAGCACACTTCTTATAATCACTAATGAGTTGACATGAAATGGATAAGGTAGCACACTGGTAAAATAGGAACAAAAGTATAATGTGGTAGAGGATGCTTTATGTAAGCTCAGGTGGATGCAATATTCAATGAATGCAGTACAGAAAATACTCAATATGATTTCAACCAAACAATGTAATCACTTTTCTCTGGCAATCCCCTCCCCCCCTTGATGCAATGCAAGGAAATGGAAGGAAGCACACAGTTCTCAGAAATGCAATCAAATGTGATTCAGTTCAATCCCAGCAAGCTTACAGAAAACAGATAGGAGTTTTGAAAACACAGGCCCAAATGCTTTGATATGTGCTAGCAATGGATGAGAAATATGCTGGAAATGCTTTTAATTCCCTTTCAGAGGTTCAGGGTGAGTGGTATCTAGTTAATATTAGTCCAGGCTCACACTAGCAATGATGCAGGGATAGTTGGCAGGTTAAACGAATTTCTGGCAATGGAAGGCAAGCAGCAGCAGCTTTTTACACGTGAAGAAATTTGCAAATCGCGGCAAAATTCGCGGATGCGCCGAGCGCTATTACAGAGGAACCACAAGGACTATCTCTATCGTTTTGGGGTCCTAGGAAAGCCTAGGATCTCATCTTCCAAATGAAAGTTACTGCAAGTCTCTAGCACAAACGGTCGCGGAGATATGAGCGATTAAATAAAGGTCGTTTTTCAGATTTGAAATTTTAAACGCACACTTTTTCAGCTTTAAAAATGATGGCAGGGTAACACAATTGCTAAGCTGCAGTTCTACTTAGGTTAAAAATGGATTGAATTATATTATTTTAACTAGGAGATTGGTTCTGCACAGTTTTCTAGGTACTCACACTATATTCTTGAGTGAAATGGGCCTCATCACGGATCTGGTCAGGGTTTTAAATTCGCCTCTGGTCTCTGCACTTCACAGTGATCTGGGTCAGCTCTCTCTGGTTCTCTGGTCTGGGTCTCTAGTTCTGGATAGATTGAAGTCTCTAGTTTGGCTCTCTGGAGGTTTGATGGAGGTAAAGCATGGATTTTTCCGGCAGAGCGTCCCGCTGCAGATGGAATTGAAAAAGTCCCTATCTATCCTGTCTGTCTGCTTTTATGTGTTTAGAATGTGGGTGTGTTCTAGCATCACTGACCCTACCTCTCTCTCAGCTTCTAATTGGTCAAACTTCCATTTATCATTTGATTGGGGAATGAACTGTGAGTCAGAGTGATGTCATTTTACAGCCTGCAGAAAGTCCACTCCTCCTGTCAACTTACACACAAATCTAGATTTGAAACAAATACATATGTGCAGAGGTACATATTGTTTTTAAATCATATGCACCCATCATGCATTACAGGAGGTATCCCCTGTTCAAACTCTGCTCTTCTTGGGAGCTTGCATTCAGAAATGGCACATATTTCACTTTTTAACTGATTTTGCAATTTCTGACATTGACCCAACTTTACATACATGTGCGCAGGGAGTACGGACATTAACTGATGAAGTTTCAGATTTTTAACATGCATACATTTAGAGTTATCCCCACTTTTCCGCTGACACCCCCCTGAACATACCACCGGTTCTAAAAACCTCTTAAACTGTGGGCAGAAAAATCACAAGAATTATGGTATCATTTATAAAATTTTCACATGTCCGCTCTATGAGTTATTCATCTTTTTAAAGTTATGTTCTGGCTCCAAAGGGGTGTGGTTTACCCTCAGCACAAGGTTGAATTTCTGGTTTTTCTAGTTCTGCCAAGCCAGCTTGCTCTCACAGGCAGTGCCCCTCCCCTTTCCTCAGGAGGAAGCCACTTTTTACGACCATTTACGACTCCTGCCAATAAAACCTTTGCCTGAGCCAGTACAGGGCTTTGTTCACTTTCCTGCAGAGCACAGGTAATTCAATTATCAGATAGATGGCATATCCTTAGTGTGAGCAGCAAAAGGGCAGCTAGGCCTGGGAACACAGCTGTGACTCAAGTTTCACTCCTGATGGGGGTAGTTGCCAGGCAAATTGGAATCTCTTTAAGCTGTCATTTCTGTTCCCCAGTTTCTGCATTCAAATAAAACTAAACATTTTTACATATGCAGCTAGAATGCTGATTCTAAGTGCAAAACTATGACATTTCAACAGTTACAAAGGCATGTGACACCAAACATAGGTCACTCATTTAATCTAACATTTTCGATTTTAGTATCTTTAAATCCAGTGCAACTTAAACTGCTGACTCCACAGCTCAGCCAGTCTTGTTATAAGCATTGTTCTGGGCTCTTCATTTCCCAGATTTTGTAGGCACACAAAACTCCATTCTACCAAATGTCTGCTGGTGTTCAGTGAATATTTTGCACATATTGCAATGTTTGAATAGGCACTTTGGCTTGCCTTCAGAGAAACACAGGGTGGTTTTAAACTGCCGGCTTTTGGATAGTGGTGAGTACTGGTACTGCACCCATTTTTGGGATTTAAGAAAATGAATTCCCCACAATTCTAGGTTGCATTTGGCAATCAGCATTGCCATTCCCAATGGTTTCAGACTACTGTGCGGGTAGTCCAATGGTGGTTTTAGGCAGTGTCCTTCTGTGCCCATAACATCGGCAAAAATGGGTGGCAGCCTATTCTTCCTGCATTTCCCTGTGCATTTTCTGGGAAGCTCTGGCCATCATGATGTTTTCATGTCAGTACTGCACAGTTTTGAGGTAGGGCTCGGATGCATGGGTAAATACATCCCACAAGCCCCCCTCTTGCGATGGCCATTCGGTTTCACTGATGGGACTCGCAAGATCTGGGATGTTTCCTCATCTTCTTCCAATAGATGGCACAGTTCAGCATCTTTTCCTCCATCCGGTCGGATCGATCGGTTCTCCTCGCCGGTCCTGATGGGAATATTGGGCGGTACCCCGAGCCCGTTGCGTCTCAGCTCCCGGTCTCCGGATCGTCCTCCTTGGCCCGTCTCAGGTTTTCTTTCTCCTAGGACGACAAAGGAAGAGCGGCAATACCTACTCATAGACGTTTTTCCACCACTGTTGAGATAGTGGGGCAGCATATGCATTTCATCATAATGAAACATTACATTCTTATTTTGAAAAAAGAAAAACAGTATAACTAAGAGACAGTTTCATGCAAATCACAATATTTTAGAGACTAGATGTGGTATGTTTTATGATTGGAACTGAATTAGTTTGAGACAGTACCCGCTAGGATTCCAGAGGATTCCTCCAGTTGTTGCAGAGTGTGCCTGGGATGGCAACATTTCAACTGGTTTATGTGGACCCACTTGTCTTCCCCCGCTGCCAAAGGACCTTTGGGGATGTGGATTTTGTAGGCCACAGGGGAGATCTTGTCGATGATCTCAAAGGGTCCCTTCCATGTAGGCAAAAATTTGCGCTGCTTGGCCTGGTTCCTTTGGAAGTTGTATAGATAGACCCGGTCTCCCACCTGATATTCCTTCCTGGAAGTTTTCAGGTCATAATGGGTCTTCATGCTATCAGCTGATCTTTCTAGATTCCGCTGAGCATAAGCAAAAGCATGTTGGAGGTGTTTCCTTAAATTCTCTACATACTCATGAGTAGTGGAGGCATTTATCAGTGTCTGCTCTTGGGTCCTGTAGAGCAAATGCTGAGGAAGCACCATCTTGCGCCCAGTCATCAACTCAAATGGTGACATCTTGGTTGCAGATGAAGGGGTAGATCTGATAGCCATTAGGACCAGAGGTAATCGGATATCCCAACTTGGCCCAGAATCTGCCACAAACTTCTTTAATATGCTCACAATGGTTCGGTTATATCTCTCTACTGCCCCAGAAGAAGCTGGCCGATAAGCAATATGCAACTTCCTTTTGACCCCCAGTATCTCCCACATCTTTGTCATTACTTCACTGGTGAAGTGGCTACCTCTGTCTGACTCAATCCTTTGAGGTAGACCAAAACGGGAAAAGATGTGGTTAATCATCAAGGCAGCTGCAGTTTCTGCCTTGCAATTTGGGGCTGGGAGACATTCCACCCACTTGGTAAACAAGCATGTGACGGTCAACATGTACTTATTCCCCCTAGCCGAGCGAATCACAGGGCCTACAAAGTCGATTTGTAAATCTGACCATGGCAGTGTCATCCCCCTCTTTTGGAGAGGTGCACGATGCGTGAGGGATGATGGCTGAAATTGTGCACACACAAGACAACCCTTCAAGTATTGGTCGAGGTCCTGCCCCATGTGTGGCCAGTATGCAACCTCTCTTAAGATTTCCAATGTTGTGTGAAACCCCCTATGACCGGCGGTGGCCGCATCATGGGCGTGACTTAACATCAGGCTTCGGAATGAGGTAGGAACCACCCACTGATCGTGGCCAGCTTTGGATTTCCTTACCAACAAACCGTCTTGGATTCGGAACATTTTTGGACATTTCATCAACACTCTTAGGTCCTCTTTCCCAATGTAATCGGTATCCGTCAGGGGAAAGTTCTCAGGGTCCTCAAGGTGCTGGTAAAATTTACCAATTATTGGATCCCCCTTCTAAGCAGTAATCAAATCAGCATCAGGGGTCTCCTTACTCCATTGTGCAATTGAAAGGTCGTTGTGAGCATTTGTCTGGGACCTAGTGATAGCAGTGACCTGGATTTCCCCCAACAGGGACTCAATCTCAATTAGATCCCCTTGGATGGCCCCGGTTTTGGCCAGCTGATCAGCTAAGTCATTTCCAGTTTTGTCTGGTCCCTCTACTTTGGAATGACCCTTGATCTTTTTCCAGTAGATGGTCATCCCATTCGATGTGACCAGATCATCAATGTTTTGGATCAACTTCCCATGTTTCAAGGGTTTGTTGTTAGCACATAACATGCCTCTGGTTTTCCAATTAACCAGGTGCTCCACGAACCCGTTCCGTACATAATCCGAATCTGTGATTATGACCAGTTTGCGGAGTTGATGCTGGACAGCAGTGAGGATGGCCTGATGCACAGCCATCAATTCTGCCACCTGACTACTTCGGGGACCAATTTTGTATCCAGCGGAGGGTTCTGGGGACTCATTCACCCATGCATTCCCTACGCCGGCCACCAGTTCTTTCTCCCCGTCGTTGTCAACATGGTAAGAGCATCCATCCACATAGACAGTGGGCATTCCCTCACACTTGTCTTCTTCAAAGACTTTGTGTGGGGAATTAAGGTATGCCTCCATGTTGTCCTTTATTTTTAGACTTTCGTCCTCGAGACAGTTTTCTCTGGCACAATCATGCAAGTCAGCCAGACCTTGCGCGAGGGGACTCTTCTTGTTTTGGCCATATCGGACCTCCACAGGAAAGCCTTGCATTGACAGAATCCAGGAAGTAATTCGGGAGTTACTCCCATTTCCGGCCCGGATTCTGTCACTTTGGAGATATTGCAGAGGCTGGTGTGGAGTCTCCACTATGATGTGCTCCCCCTGGATAAACGGGCGGTAATTCTTCAATGCCCACACCGTTGCCAGGGGTGCCTTCTCACAATCGTTGAATTTCTCTTCCACAGAGGATAAAGTTTTGCTCGCATAGGAGATTACTTTATTGACCTGGTCATGCTTTTGGTATAATACTGCCGTCAAGCACGTATTAGAGAACCCCGTCTCCAGGAAGAACTCCTTGTTTCTGACAGGGTAAGCTAGGCAAGGCGCTTGTGAGAGGCTTCTCTTGAGTTGTTTTACTGCCTCGGCTTGTTCTGGACCCCATTCCCACTTGACCCCCCCCTTCAGGAGATGAATCAGGGGTCTGGTGATCTCTGCGTAGCCCTCAATGAACTTTCTGCTGTAATTAGTCAGTCCAAGGAGGCTCCTTAGTTCCCGCAGAGTTGTGGGGTCTTTCAGTTTCTGAAGTGCTTCCACTTTCTTTTCCTGGGGACAGAGACCCTGAGGAGTAATCTCATGCCCCAAGAAATTAACACGGGTTCTACACCACTGTGCTTTCTGAAAGGAAAGTTTTGCTCCGGCGGCCCTCAACTGTGTTAGAACATAACGGATCTCCGCTATGTGTTCCTCAACAGTTGAGCTTTTGATGAGGACATCATCTACATAAGCCAGGTTACCCCTCGCACCCAGGTCGGGCATGGCCTTATGTAGGAAAATATTGAACTCATTACCGGAGTTGAGGTATCCGAAGGGAGTCCGGGTCCATGTGTACTGCTGGCCCCCAAAGGTAAAAGCCAGCTTGTATTGGTCCTCCCTACTGACAGGCACAGTCCAGTATCCATTGGTCAGGTCTATTGCTGTGAATACCTGTGACCCCTGAATCTGGGCCAGCCCTTGGTCAATGTAGGGCAGAGGCCATCGGGAAGTATGGACCCGTTTGTTGAGCTCCCTAAGGTCGGCGCAGAGTCTCCACTGGCCGTTTGGCTTTAATATTCCCAGCACCGGATTATTGAAGGTGCTGTGGACGGGACGGATTATTCCCCGGGTCTCAAGGTTCTTAATTATTTCGGTAAGGGACTCCATTGATGCGAGAGGCAAGCGATATTGCTTCACAAACACAGGAGTCATGCCAGGGTCCGTGGGGATTGTTGTTGTGTGGATGTCAGTGCGACCACAGTCATATGAGTCTACCGCAAAGAGATCTTGGAAATCCAAGAAAACTTGTTTCAACTTTTGCTTTTGTTCCAGAGTCACACAGGCATCAGCTAGGTTGACTCTCTCTTCCACCATCTGCCTGAAGCCTGGAAAGACTTCTGGTTTGGCTATTTCAGCGGCCTCCTCCAGCTGGGTGGAGAAGTCCCTGGTCAGAGTGCTGATTTGGACTGGAGGCTTCAGGTGGGAAAGGCAGCCCTCATGGACCTGGAAAATCACCTCATCCCTCCTGAATTCACAAGTCACATCTTCCTTACCATAGGGGCAGGAAGTGTACACCAGGAAGTTCCCCCCATGCCGGGTAAAAATCCTGTCTGGTGTTGTATTGTCCTCACTGTTACTGTCAAAACAGTCCTTGGGGATTGGTCCTAACAGTTCATTTCTAAGATCAATGGAGAAATGTCGGTCATCAACCGCCATTCCAATAATGGTGCCTGCGGCTAGAGTAATACTCTTTAAGTCGCTGTTATCCACCTCTATTAGAATGGTGTCATGTTCTATGTTGACTAATGGAGTTGGGTTTACCCCCAACCCTTGCTGTTGGAGAGAAGCGTTTAGATGTATGTAAGCATCAGGGTTTTTCAAATGTTGTCCTCTTTTAACTTTCACTTCCAGGGAGAATTGTCGAGTCCTTTCTGGGATGGTGACTTCCTCTTTGATCTGAATTTCAACTGCATAAGGTAGCAATTGAGCTGACCTAAATGCTTTTTCTGGATCATCAAAGCCCATGGGATTATCCGCTAATCGGGACCAAGCTTTGAAGTTTATTAGGTCCAAACTAATGGCAAAGCGATTGAGAATGTCACTGCCTAAGTAAAAGGCGGCAGTGACGTCTCGCACGACCCAACAATTATGGACTATGCTCTTGTTGCCAATGGAGATTTTGAGCATACACCTGCTTGGCAGGAGATGTTTGGAATTAGGTGCTTCCAGGTCCATTTCCCATTTGTCTATCAGTTTGAATGTGGGAATGGCTGGATCTTTTGGGAGTTGGCGAAACATGGCTTCGCTGATGAAGCTCTTACCGTTGTTCACACACACTCGAGCGAGAACAGAGTCCTTCCCATCATTTAACTGAACAGGGATGAACAACTGCTCTCCAATTTGCTGAATATCAGCCAGGCTCTGAGCTGATTTCACATCTTTCTGGACTATAGGAGTGGGAGTTTCTGATTGTGGATTGGTATAAAATTTCAGAGTGTTTCCTTCCAGCGTGGAATACCACTTTAAACTGGAAGGAAGGTTGATTTTCAGAAATAGAGAGGACCCCCCATCACCAGTCTGTTGTCCTACTGCTATTACTGTCACGTCTGGAATTTGGTTGTTCTGGAAGTGAAATTCTACTTGGTCAGATTTTTGTTCAACCATGTGGCAGGTGCCGTTTAAACTAACATGGTTGACACTCTGTTTTAATTTTATTGGTCGGCTAGTCTGGGTCCAGAGGACCCTGTTTACGCAATCTATTAGGGGTGACAACCTTCTCAGGAGGTCATTCCCTAGTAAACAAGGGGTGCCCTCTGGGGTCACAACTATGACCGGGTGTTTCAACTTATGTCGCCCAATTTTAATGTCCAAGTCTGCAGTCCCCTCAACGGGAATTTCCTTCCCATCAAAGTTCTGTAGTTGTCCCGGAAGAGAGGTGAGAGGAATTTGGTAATTCTCTCCCCTTCCTGCATTCAGTTCGTCAAAGGCCCTTCTGGACAGAAGGGTAGCTTGAGATCCAGTGTCCACCAGCGCCGAGATTGTACCCTGCCCCTGTACTTGTACCGGGGCATAATATCTTCCCTCCTTCTCCTCAAGGGGGCACAGATAATGTACATTTTTGGACAACTGGTGGGCTAATTTTCTGGTTTTGGACATCGCTAGCGAAGAGATTTGGGCAGAATTCTGTGGAGAGCCTTGGGAATCTGAAAGAAAAATTTGGCAACTGGAGATCAGAGCCATTGTGGGTTCCCCTGGTTCCGGTTCTGGGCCGCCCCCCCCTTTTTGGAGGCAGTCACCAGGATGGGTTTGAACCAGGGGATTTTCTTGCTGTTGGTTCTGGGATGAGATGGTGGGCGGCGGTAGCTCAGTCTCCACATCTCCCCAGTCTGGATTTGCATCCCTAGGGACCCATTTTTCTTTGGGAGGAGTTCCCCCCTCTCTGAAGGAGAAGATCCTTTTCCCAGGATCCTCTGAGGATCCCTCTACCTCAAATTGGAAGATCTGTACCTCCTCCTCAAACTGAGTCTGTTTGGGTCTTTTGTTTCTCCTACCCCCCCTCTGCTCCTTAGGAGGCAGACTTTCAGGGGCAAGAGATTTTGTTTCCGGTTCCTGGGTTTCCAGGGGCTGTTTACAAGTGAGGAAGGAAGCTTCCTCCAAGGCTTTACACCCCCCTTCCCTTCGTGCCTCCTCCCTGGGAACCGGTGAGTTATCGGGGTGCTGCCCCCGTCATTGTTCTGGAGCACCAGGTCCAGAGTTGGGTACGTTCTGCGCCGGCATGCCGATCTGAGGGTTCTGCTGAGCCCTCAGTATGTGACCCATATCCCGCGCCATGTTTTGAACCTGGCGCTCTAACTGGGAAACCCGCTCAGGCTGATACGGGACCCTGTTTTCTCCCCTGGGCTGATCCCGGGAAGGGTAGCTGTCCCTTCTTTGGTAGTACCCCTGGTTGGGAAGATTTGGGTACCCCTCCACCCTTGGCCTCCCCTCTCCCAGATTCAGTGGTCTGGGCTCAGGGAATTGGGGAAAGAAGGATGGATGATTTTGGGGTTGGAAGTCGGGTGGATATCTGGGGAAAAAGTTCTGCCCAGGGTTTGGTAAATTTCTGCCCTCCTGTGGGAAGTTTGGAGGGAAGTTCCCTGGGTTAGGTGCTTGGCTGGATCCCCCCCCTTGGGCTGGAGGAGTCCACACATAACCCAGGATGGGTCTGTTACCTTTGTAGCGAGGACTTACATAGTCAGGAGAGCGAGGGACCCCATTTGTGGGGCTGCCTCCCTGGCTCCCTGTCTGTGACTGACCCGAGGACCTCCTGGGCCTAGCATTATTAGGTGCAGGTGGGTTTTTAGGCCCCCCCATCTCCAAATCCAAAACGGGGGTGACCTTTACCTCTGCCACCTTGGCAGCAGCAGGGGTGCTGTTGGCTTTGGGGTTTTTCTGGGCATTACTTTTGCTATCTATCGGTTTCTGCACCTCATAGATCCGGGTAGCCTGTTCAATGACCCAATCTAAGGATCTTTTCTCGTGAAAATCCCTCACGAGCTGGGTCATGATGTATTTGGGCAAGGCATGGAAAAACGTATTTATGAACTCTCTACTAACTGTGCGCACCCTTCTTGTGGTCTGTGCAAAAGCACGCTTTAACTCCTGCACAAATTCTTGTGGGGCCTGATCCTCCCCACATTGCAAATTGTAGGCTGCCTTGCAAGCCTCTTGAGGATTTCTGTGAACAGAAAAATGTTTCAGGATGGCCGCCTTATATGTGGACCATCTTAAATGATTTTGGTCCTCCAGCCCCGCAAAGAAACTGGAGTATTCCGGGGAGAATGTCCACTTTACATATTGAATACAGCTTTGGCTGTCCTTCAAATGGAAAGTCTCCATCATTTGTTCAAACAACTCTAAGTGCTCCCAAACAGAATACTTAGCGTTCTTATGGTAAGGCGTGATGACGCTCCTGATCGCCTTAATCTGCTTTAAGGAGTCCTTAAGCAAGGCCCTTTTTGCCTTATTGGCCTTTTTGGTTCGGGTAACCCTTGTCCATTCATCCTCGGACTCAGAGGCACTGCTCCCAGAGGTTCCCGTCTGATCTTCCAGGTTTTCCCGGATTCTGCGAGCCTGGGAATGGCTGGCAGAATGTGGGGACCTGGTCTCCTGTGTCCTGCGCAGTTCAGAGGAGTCTTCAGATTCCTCCTTGCTGCCAGGATTTGATGGGTACCCCCTCCACTGACCTAACTGGGCAGAGGTTTTCAGGAGGCCCTTAATGGGCCTACTCTCCTGGGGTTCCCCACTGAACTGTACTGTACTTGGGTGCCCATACCCGGATGCCCACCCCTCCATTCCTGAGTGGTACTGGCCTATGAGCCCCATACTTTTAGCTGGATAGTAATCTGCCATCCCTGTGGCCCTGTGCTCATGTGCACCAGGGGACATGGGGGTGTCAGAGTCCAGGGACTGAGAGGTATGAGGGCCTCTGGTACTAGGGCTCCTGAGGTTATGCTCCGGAGTTTCCATTTCCCAGCGAACCTTATCTCTATCCGCCCCTGCTCCCTGTTGCAATGCAAGAGCCTGCATTTGTGCCTTCAGTTCCTCTGTTAAGGCCTTACTCGACTCTATCAGTTTCTCCTGCATCGCTACCTGTTGCTGGAGCCTATCATTGTGTTGACAGAGGGCCTCATTCTCCCTCTGTGCTTCCTGGTTGGTCCTGGAGAACTGGGCCAGTCTTTGCTGCAGGAGGTTTACCTCCTGGGCAATGTCCCTATTGGCCTGCTCCTTTCTTGCTAGAGCATCTTCCACCCTTCTGGTGTGCTCTACCAAGTTCTGGTTTTCTTTTTGGAGATCACCCAGCCCCTGGAGGGCCAGGTGATTTTCTTCAATTTCCTTTTTTAAGTGGCAGACTTCCTGACCTATGGCGTCTCTTTCCTGACTAAGAGCCTGCATTTGTGCCGCCAGGTCGTCCCTTTGCCGTTGAAGGGCACCAGCTTTTTGGCGCTCCTCATCAAACTCTGCCTGGGTATCCAGGTCTTTCAGAATCAGTTTATTGCTCTCCTCTTTCTCTCTGTCTAGTTGGATTTGCAGGGTGGCTACCTGCTCTGTGCATGCCCTGTTGAAATTGATCTGTTGCTCCAGCTTTTTCTGGTTCTGCAGTAAGGAGTCCAAACTGTCTTGGTGCTCCTTCTGCAGGGCCAGAAATCGGGTATCCTGGTCTGTCTTTTCCTGTTGTAGGATGCCCATATCCTCTTTTATTTTAATGATATATAGCCTACTATCATTTTCTGCCTCCTGGCTCCTCTGCAGCCTCTGCTCAGAAGAGTCCAGATCAGATTGGGCCTTCTGTAATGCCATCTGTTGCCTATTTGCCAGATTTTGGCTTTCAGCACATCTATCCTGCATGTCTCCCATATATAGGTACAGGTATGCTGCTATCCTGGCAATCTTATTGTGTTCCTCTTTGGCTTTAGGAGCCATATATAGTTCACTCAGGGCCACATGTAAGGGACCCTGATCTCTATATATATCTGACCCTGTTTCAGTGACCTGTTGTGTGATGGCCTGCAACCACACATCCTGGCCCTGTTCGGTCCATTCACCTCTCACAAATAGCTTATGCAAGAGGTGTTCTCTGGCTATTTTCATGTCTACTAAGGTCGTCATTCTAGAGATTGGTCTCTGTCCTGACTTACAGAAGTTTGTATTTTATTTTTGCAGAACAGAACTTTTCTTGGAGTGTCCCTTTTGAGGAATGCTTCACAGCGTAATGCAGCGTGGTGATCCGACCGGATGTATGTATCCCATCAGTTAGCACACTGTATTAAGCTGCACAAGTGGTAAATCTAACCCAACGTCTCGGCTCGAGCCCCCAATTTGTAAGGGGATTCAATTCAACACTACAGCTAAGTCAACGCCTAGTCTATAATACTGAATGAAAACCCTTATTGATATATCTTTAGGTCCAGTTCATGCGTTCTGGATGACTACCCCTATATAACACCCCTCTCTTGGAATCCCCCTGACCCCACTGAGCCAAGAAGTAGTTCTGTTTTGCAAGTTTAAAAGGTTTATTTGATAAATTAAAATATATATATATATCACACTTTATAATAAATTAATAATTGACTAGCACACTTAATCTGATATGATGAAGATTAACAACAGAGAATCTGGCACTAGCACACTTCTTATAATCACTAATGAGTTGACATGAAATGGATAAGGTAGCACACTGGTAAAATAGGAACAAAAGTATAATGTGGTAGAGGATGCTTTATGTAAGCTCAGGTGGATGCAATATTCAATGAATGCAGTACAGAAAATACTCAATATGATTTCAACCAAACAATGTAATCACTTTTCTCTGGCAATCCCCTCCCCCCCTTGATGCAATGCAAGGAAATGGAAGGAAGCACACAGTTCTCAGAAATGCAATCAAATGTGATTCAGTTCAATCCCAGCAAGCTTACAGAAAACAGATAGGAGTTTTGAAAACACAGGCCCAAATGCTTTGATATGTGCTAGCAATGGATGAGAAATATGCTGGAAATGCTTTTAATTCCCTTTCAGAGGTTCAGGGTGAGTGGTATCTAGTTAATATTAGTCCAGGCTCACACTAGCAATGATGCAGGGATAGTTGGCAGGTTAAACGAATTTCTGGCAATGGAAGGCAAGCAGCAGCAGCTTTTTACACGTGAAGAAATTTGCAAATCGCGGCAAAATTCGCGGATGCGCCGAGCGCTATTACAGAGGAACCACAAGGACTATCTCTATCGTTTTGGGGTCCTAGGAAAGCCTAGGATCTCATCTTCCAAATGAAAGTTACTGCAAGTCTCTAGCACAAACGGTCGCGGAGATATGAGCGATTAAATAAAGGTCATTTTTCAGATTTGAAATTTTAAACGCACACTTTTTCAGCTTTAAAAATGATGGCAGGGTAACACAATTGCTAAGCTGCAGTTCTACTTAGGTTAAAAATGGATTGAATTATATTATTTTAACTAGGAGATTGGTTCTGCACAGTTTTCTAGGTACTCACACTATATTCTTGAGTGAAATGGGCCTCATCACGGATCTGGTCAGGGTTTTAAATTCGCCTCTGGTCTCTGCACTTCACAGTGATCTGGGTCAGCTCTCTCTGGTTCTCTGGTCTGGGTCTCTAGTTCTGGATAGATTGAAGTCTCTAGTTTGGCTCTCTGGAGGTTTGATGGAGGTAAAGCATGGATTTTTCCGGCAGAGCGTCCCGCTGCAGATGGAATTGAAAAAGTCCCTATCTGTCCTGTCTGTCTGCTTTTATGTGTTTAGAATGTGGGTGTGTTCTAGCATCACTGACCCTACCTCTCTCTCAGCTTCTAATTGGTCAAACTTCCATTTATCATTTGATTGGGGAATGAACTGTGAGTCAGAGTGATGTCATTTTACAGCCTGCAGAAAGTCCACTCCTCCTGTCAACTTACACACAAATCTAGATTTGAAACAAATACATATTTGCAGAGGTACATATTGTTTTAAAATCATATGCACCCATCATGCATTACAGGAGGTATCCCCTGTTCAAACTCTGCTCTTCTTGGGAGCTTGCATTCAGAAATGGCACATATTTCACTTTTTAACTGATTTTGCAATTTCTGACATTGACCCAACTTTACATACATGTGCGCAGGGAGTACGGACATTAACTGATGAAGTTTCAGATTTTTAACATGCATACATTTAGAGTTATCCCCACTTTTCCGCTGACACCCCCCTGA
Organism: Ambystoma mexicanum; assembly: GCF_040938575.1. Classification (NCBI taxonomy): domain Eukaryota; kingdom Metazoa; phylum Chordata; class Amphibia; order Caudata; family Ambystomatidae; genus Ambystoma; species Ambystoma mexicanum. The sequence goes on along the minus strand of NC_090928.1, from coordinate 464,576,366 downwards.
ACATACCACCGGTTCTAAAAACCTCTTAAACTGTGGGCAGAAAAATCACAAGAATTATGGTATCATTTATAAAATTTTCACATGTCCGCTCTATGAGTTATTCATCTTTTTAAAGTTATGTTCTGGCTCCAAAGGGGTGTGGTTTACCCTCAGCACAAGGTTGAATTTCTGGTTTTTCCAGTTCTGCCAAGCCAGCTTGCTCTCACAGGCAGTGCCCCTCCCCTTTCCTCAGGAGGAAGCCACTTTTTACGACCATTTACGACTCCTGCCAATAAAACCTTTGCCTGAGCCAGTACAGGGCTTTGTTCACTTTCCTGCAGAGCACAGGTAATTCAATTATCAGATAGATGGCATATCCTTAGTGTGAGCAGCAAAAGGGCAGCTAGGCCTGGGAACACAGCTGTGACTCAAGTTTCACTCCTGATGGGGGTAGTTGCCAGGCAAATTGGAATCTCTTTAAGCTGTCATTTCTGTTCCCCAGTTTCTGCATTCAAATAAAACTAAACATTTTTACATATGCAGCTAGAATGCTGATTCTAAGTGCAAAACTATGACATTTCAACAGTTACAAAGGCATGTGACACCAAACATAGGTCACTCATTTAATCTAACATTTTCGATTTTAGTGTCTTTAAATCCAGTGCAACTTAAACTGCTGACTCCACAGCTCAGCCAGTCTTGTTATAAGCATTGTTCTGGGCTCTTCATTTCCCAGATTTTGTAGGCACACAAAACTCCATTCTACCAAATGTCTGCTGGTGTTCAGTGAATATTTTGCACATATTGCAATGTTTGAATAGGCACTTTGGCTTGCCTTCAGAGAAACACAGGGTGGTTTTAAACTGCCGGCTTTTGGATAGTGGTGAGTACTGGTACTGCACCCATTTTTGGGATTTAAGAAAATGAATTCCCCACAATTCTAGGTTGCATTTGGCAATCAGCATTGCCATTCCCAATGGTTTCAGACTACTGTGCGGGTAGTCCAATGGTGGTTTTAGGCAGTGTCCTTCTGTGCCCATAACATCGGCAAAAATGGGTGGCAGCCTATTCTTCCTGCATTTCCCTGTGCATTTTCTGGGAAGCTCTGGCCATCATGATGTTTTCATGTCAGTACTGCACAGTTTTGAGGTAGGGCTCGGATGCATGGGTAAATACATCCCACAAGGCAGAAACAGTAGCTGGGGCAGAACATGATGCCCAGATTGGCACTGATTCAGTGGCAGGCAATTGAGAGTATGGTAACACAGTAGATGCAGAAGAAGATAAATGAGTGGGATGTTTAGCAAGCCTATTACACAATTGAAATATTGCATTTTCAAAAAAACATATACTTTATCCACTAGTACGTGTAAAGGAATGAGGCTGCGAATCATGAACAAAATCATGATTACTTACATTGAGATGGGGTAGAATGCTCCCAGTGCTTTTATTATACATTTGCTAAGTGATCATTTCATTGCCTGTGTGCATGCTATCGTTTGGCCCATCTTGTTTAGGAAGTGTTTGATCAGCAGAGTTTTGTCATTGATGTGTTTGGCGGTAGAGTCCCAGAGTTGTATGGCCGTGGTCTAAGGGTTTTTGATTTCTTTAATCATTCTAAACATTGTCTTCTGACCACTTTGCACAGATTCCATGTAGTTCACAGAATGGGTGCTTGGTTTGTATTGTTTCTGCTCTGCATATCTGGAGTTGTCAGTGATTTGTCACTTTGGTGGTCATTTTCATCCTTAAATAGAGACAAAGGGGGTAATCATGGATTAATTGTGCCGAAAAAAACGGATTTGTGTGCCATTCTGCCCGCAAATCCGATTTGCTGTCAGAATGGCGGACAAATCACGTTTTTTTCTGCGCGAATAATCCATGCTTTACCCCCATATTTGTTTTACACCGCCATTTAATGACCTGCACCATTTTTCTTCTGTTTCATGGTATAGAAGGGCAGCAAAGCGAAGTTTGCATTTATGCTTTGCTTTCCTCCTCTGTCATTGAAGATGACATGCTGTTATGCCTGCATGAGATTTGAATAAAGGCATAAAACCAATGGATTCAAGTGGAATATGGCTTACATTTACCCTCAGAAAATAGCAGGCAGATTCTTTTGGAATCCCTTATAAAACGCAGCCTGCAAAGCATGATTTGTAGGCAGTACTTGATTTCTCACAACGCGGAGAGTAAAACTGTAGCGTCAATGCACTCTCCCCTTGATTTACTCTTCATGTTTACATTCCACTCCACCTTGTTAGTGTTGGCAATTCCATGGAGGCGGCCCAACAGCATGACAGTCCCCGGATAGTGAGCTCCTGCATGAAATTAGCATGCTCTTGAAAACGACCCTCTTGTCTTTTGACAATAATGTAGCATTGAGAGTTATTCTGATGTGGGAAACTTTCAAGACCATTACTTTTGTTGAATTTCCTTTATTGATTTGATCCATTGCCTGTGATCTCAATAAATATTGGAACACATGTTGTATGTTACACTCTATGGGCCAGACTAGAACAAACAATAGTCATGGACATCAGTAGTAAAGTAGTGCACACTTGCAAATCATCATTTGTGAACTTGCCTTGTAACAACTTTTCAAGTAGTAGCAGGACACAAGATTTTGGAAACGTGTTTGGCAAGTAACGAATGTGAAAAAAACATTGCGTCACTAACATTGGTCGAAGCTACGGGCATCAAAATGCATTAACTCATCAGTCATCCATATTGGTTGACAAAAGTGGCTCACATTGGCCTCTCAGTTGGCCAGTCAGGCATTTCCCCGTTGCCATGCATGCACCATTCTTCGGCATTAAACAACACGTTTTTAGCCTGTAAGGATGTGTCCATGATCACTATCATGGTCATAGTTGTCACAGTAGGAGGGGTGTCAACTAGAAGACACTTATCTTGGTTGTACCAATGTATAGCGGGCACATACCTTCTAATGTTATACATTTTGACACATATCAGCCTGCACAAACAGTTCGAAAGTTTTACTTCTCATGTTTTCCTGAACTGCTTTGAACCTTGACAGCACTTTACGCTGACACATACTATATTTATGTTTTCTCTTTCCCCTTCTCAGAGTCTTATTTTTAGGATTTTCCTCACCAACCTACTTTACCGGAGGTATTGCCAAAGAGTCTATTGCTTGGAGTGCTACTGGTGGAATGTTTTCCTTCTGTACATTGCACATATCAAAAATGCATTATGGAGATAAAAAAAATGATAAAGCGCAGTAGCTGATCTCGACACAAGCCTGGGATAAATGTTTCCTCCTCTCAGCTCTGAGAGGGATAATACAACACTCCCTGTTATCTCCTTTTCCTATTTTCGAAGTAGATTTAAGAGGACTTCTATTGCACCTTAAGGGACGGGTGTAGAGTAACTGCACACTCTCTTTCTGGCAATCTCTGCCCTGCCACATTACGCTTACTTTTATTAATGCCTGCGATGGAATGTGCATGGTCGCAGATGTACCTTTCTCCTTCTGTGTTTGTCTGTTTTTCTTTTGTCTTTCTGGTCCAGGGAAGCACTAAACGTGAATCTGATAAGTCGTGGCCAGGAGGTTATTTTCGCTTTTGCCCGCCTTTTCCCATTTTTGCGAGTGCGTAAAGAGTGAATGAATTTGAAAGTTCCCTCGGCGCTCGAAGACTCCATGAAGTGTGAGTTGTGTTCCATTTATTTTCTTTGCCTTTCAGGGAACACGTAATGTAAGGACGCGTTTTGCTATTTTCCAGCGAGATGAGATGAGCAGCACAAGCTGGCTTCCATCTTGTGCTGCTCTGATTGTGCCGCACGGTGGGGAGTCTTATTTATTTGGGACCAGGAAGTAATAGCTTTTAATTTACTTAACTGCTTTTTTTATCATGTCTCTTTAAAGCTGTGTGTTTATAAAAGCCATATGGCTGGCAAGCCTATTACATCAAGTGCCATAATGGATCTCACAGTTCTGGTTGCTGTGTACTTCATGGGGTCTTAGAAGAGGAAGCTTGCGTTTGTATGCATAGCTTCCATGGACCAGGGAAACCGGCCCACTTAGGGTCGATTCACAAAGGAGTTAGCCATGCAGAAAATGCCTTATAAGATTCTTACACGAATTTGTGAGAAACCAGCGTGATTTTAAGATCAATAAGAACTCTATAAGGGCTTATATGACGCCGAAATGCTTGTTGAATTCTTATAATAGCTTAAAATGCTGGACGATTGTGTACGATTCTCTTAAGATCCCAATAAGGAAGTCAATAGCAAATGGTGTGGCCTGGATAACGCCAGAGCACAGCTGCGCTCCTGGTTCTTTGTTTGCAATATTGTTGGAAGAGGTGTTAACCTAGCAAAACTGTCAGGTGTGTGTGCTCAATGAGTAACATATAATGTTGTTTATTTATTTGCATTCATAAAGCACGCACACCGCCCGGGGGCATCGAGGCGCTGTTACAAGAAGATGTCTTAGTTGCACAGGCTAGGTAGGCGGCATTGAGGTGCTGTTACAAGAAGATGTGTTAGTTGCACAGGCTAGGTAGGCAGCTAGGTTACATAGCCCACACAATAACATGGCTTTAGATACATTACTTAGATAAGTGGCTCGGCTACATTAGCCCTTACCTAAGTCTAGATATGCAGAATTGGTTAAATTGGATGCAGGATTGCACGTTGAGCTGCGTATCACGATTAAGGGTCAATAAGATACGTTGTTTGACTGGGAACACCCATAGTTCAAAGTGAATAAGATAACGTCGTGCAGTTTTAGGCAAATATATCATTGCAAAGAGAGAGAGAGAGAGAGAGAGAGAGAAAGAGAGAGAGAAAGACAGAGAGAGAGAGAGAGAGAGAGAGAGAGAGAGAGAGAGAGAGAGAGAGAGAGAGAGAGAGAGAGAGAGAGAGAGACTGAATGCACACACAGTGGGTGTCACTTTAGCCATAAAGAAATGTGTGGGATTTTCAATATTTTTGCAGGTGGATTGGAGCACGGAATAGGAGGACCATTTTTGCAGTTCATTCCCCCGCCCCACCTGCAAAATGTGAACGCATTTACGCAAGCAGGGCCTGTTCATGTCGACATAAATGCATTGGATTTTAATACAGGCATGGAGGTGTCACGTTATGCCTCCGTTAGCCTTGTTTTACACAACAGCAAGAGAAAGAAACGGGTGATTTGCAATCGAGCGATGCATGAAATGGAGGCTTACCTGCAAGATGAACTGCTATTATGCCTCCACTTCAGCTCAGTTTCTTTCTTTCTTTTTTAAACATTTTTTTTTATTTGTATTTAATCAATAAAAGATTTTTACAAAGTCTTTTGCCGAGAGTACTTAGGACAGCACTTTCTTGGCATAAGACTGATCAATATCCGTTAGCCATTTACGTTCACTGGGTTGGCTTGTTTCAATGCAATATCCAAGAGTTTAGCTGCGGCCCTCAACCATCTAGCTGAGTCACCAGCAATTAGCCGGCACCAACCCGTTTCTTCACTTAGTACTGATGGATGAGATAATAGTGGTGCCAAGTACGCCTCTCTTTCTTTAGACATTTCTGGACAAGACATCAGGAGGTGTCTCAATGTTTCAAGCTGATCTGGGTTTTTACATAAACGACAGGAGGATATTGTAGATTGCGATCTAATAGCCAAAATTTCTCTTGTGTGTAAGGTATTTAACCGAGCTCTCATAAATGTTCTCCTCAGTTCTTTCTCAGGAAATTTTTCACAGTATCTCAGTGGTGTTTTTGGTTTATTGTGGCCGGGCGAGAGATCTTTGAGTAGTTTGTAAGACAGGATTTTATCATTGGTCAAAATCCAATCTTGCTGCTCTATTTTTTCTTTCACTCTGCCTGGATTTGCAATTAAGTGTTCTTCCGTACAGGCTATCTCTCCCAGTTTGTCTTTTAATTTCTTTACCCAATCATTTAGAGTTTTGCACCCCCCTCTATGTATTTCTTCTGCTACCACCTGGAAGATGGGGAGGGAGTCCGGCAACAGAATTTTTCTAAATAGTTGCAGCACGCCTTGATCGACTATTGATGCAAGAGACATAAGACCTAAGTCCTGTCGAATAGCTGCCATAGGGGCTGACTTTGGCAAACCCAGCACCGCCTTCCAAACAAAACCTTCAAGCTTTAACCACAGATATCGAGGTAGGGTTAGGTTTGCACACATTCCATATAATAGTGCTGGAACTATTTTAGACTTGTAGAATTGTAGAGCTGGCGTCAGCGAAAACTTTCCAAATGTTTTATCCACTGCTTTTAGTTGTGCTGTCAGATTTCTTGTTTTTTCCCACAGGGTCTTCGTGATGGTGTTTTCTTTCAGGGAATTGTCGATCCACACCCCCTGATATTTATATTCTTTCACCACTTCCAGTTTGGTGTGTTCAAGGAACCAAGCCGGTGACGTTTTGTGGTCAACTGTCGATTTTGTGAAGAGAAGAATTTTTGTTTTCTGAATGTTAATTTCCAAGTTGTTATTTTTCATGTAGGCAGAGAGGTTCACTAGTTGACGTTGCAGACCTACCTTTGTCTGGTCCATCAGGATCAGGTCATCCGCATACCATAACCTGTAAACTTTTGACAGTCCCACGTTTGGGGGGAACGAACAAATTTTCTTTTCAGTGTACTGAAAATCTCTGATGAAGGCAATAAACAGCACCGGGGCCAGGGGGCAACCTTGCTTGACCCCACGTTTCATGTGGATTATGTTTGAAAGGTGGCCTTGCTGGCTCAAACGGAGACGCGTAGTAGTTTTTGTGGGAAGGGCCATAATTGGATCCAATATTGGAGTCAGGCATTTCCAGGTTCTTAATTTTGCCCAAAGTTTGTCGCGATCCACCATGTCAAAAGCCTACGAGAGGTCGACCAAAGCCAAATGGACTTTTGGGGCACCTGATTTCACTCTTGCTTTGATGATGTTAAGGATTAAGATGTTGATCGCCGTCTCTGTACCCTTTTGGAAACCTGTCTGGAAGATGTCTGCTGCGGGAGAACCTTTAGCCCACTTTTGGAAATGTGAGAGGAGCAGAGTCGCGAATATTTTTCCCAAAATGTCCAATAAGGCAATTGGCCTGTAATTGGACGGACTTTCTCCACACCTTTTTTTAAAAATAAAGCTTTGTTTGGCTTTGGGGCAGTGATTCAAAAGTTCACTTATAACTGCAGCCCAATCGTCCGGATGTTTTTTAATGTCTATGTTGGTCAGACCGTTCGGGCCAGGAGCTCTTGAAGATTTCAGTTTTGCTATTGTTCTTAAAATGTCTTCCACATCTGTCAAGGGGATCCAGTGTTCACTGGGCGGGTGTATTTTCCTGTCTACTGATATTGAGGGCGGCTGAAAAAGGATGCTGAAATACGACACCCAGTTTTGTTCTGAGACCGCGTTAGAAATAGGGGGAGTCCTTTGCCCATTTTTAGCTTTCAATAAGTTCCAGAAGTCTCTTGTATTTTTTGAAACCAGGGACTTCTGCATGGCTTCAGCGTCCTTTTGATATAGGCTTGGAGCATGATGTTTAATCCATGATTTGTAGTGGTATGCTCCCTTTTGGTAAGCGGACCAGGCCTCCGCTGTTTGGTGCCTGATTGCAAAAATGTTCAGGTTTCTTGTTTCACGTCTCTTGATCACCACCATCCGATCGTAAGTATGGTTGTATACAGGTTGTTTGCCCTTGGTGTCCGAAAAGCACACCCTACGTGGCAACAGTAGGGGAGTATAGTCCGGTCTCTTAATGACTGTGCTAGATGTTCTGAACTCAAGATCTGTGCTTAACCTGTCCTTTATTGATCTTATATTCTCTGAAGTGAGGCAAAGTCGGGTTTGTTGCTTGTGTGATTCCACTGTCGAGGCGTATAAAACCCTTTCCGGGGTCTGTACGCAGCAGGAGAGTTGTAGCATGTTATGATCACTTTCTAGCGCTTTCAGTACTTTGAAGGATGAAATAAGAGGGATCAGATCTTCAGTTATGAAAATGTAATCAAGAGTGGCAAAGGATTAACCTCTTTCCCACGTTGGAATCTGAGGTTCGGAGTCTTGCAAAGTTGCTGCATTATAAAAGTTTCTTGATTTCATAAGCTTTGATCACGCCAAGCCTCTTTCATCTGCCAGGGGGCGGGTCGGTAGTGCTCTTTCAGATGTTATGTCTGTTTTGCACCTTGCGTTTAAGTCTCTGCAGATTATGATATTGTCAATTTCAAGGTCCACATTGATGGTATCAATGGCTTCGGCCACGGATTTGCAAAATTCTTTCGATGATGTTCTCTCCGGATTCCAATAAAGGTTTATTATCGCCAGGTCTGAGGTGATCAATGAATCCTGGACTGGGTTGTGGCGTTGCCATGAAATTTAGAGTGCAAAGCATGCCATAGGCTTCTATGATTTTGGTTTTTGGTGTAATCCCTGAGCCTATGCGAATGGCGGTTAGGAGGCCTGAGGAAGGTCTTCCCATTAGTGACCTGCAAGCAGGAGAGAGTTCAATTGCGAATCCATCTAATGTCGGTAGCTCTATTAACAAAGTTTCCTGTAAACATAGGATATCGAAGCTCCCCAAATTTACATCACTCGGGCAGGTCAGGTGTTTGTAGCTTCTTGTATTCCATGATGCCTTTACCAGATCTTTTTTGGACGATTTTGAGGCCAAATCCACTTTTGACGTAAGAAGCTCTAGGGGGGCTTCGTGTTAACTGCTATTTATTTTGGGTTCGTCCAAACGTATCCGCCAGCCACTTCCATGGTCCCTCTGAGACTTTCGCCTTCTTCTGAAACATTTGGTTTTGATTATGTTCCTCCCATTTGTCTATCGTATAGTTTCTGTCCGTTAAACTCTGCTTAGTTTTATGATGATTACTCTGACGGGTGTTCCGGCCGGAGCTTTCAAGATGTGATGAGAACTCGGAGTTCACATCTTCTTTTATCCTATAAGAGTCTTCCGGTCCATTCTTCAAAGACTGATGCCAGGTAATTCTTCTTCTCGGGGTATCTTGCCATCGATTTTAGTTGTAAAGAGCTTCCGTTCTTGAAATGTAGTGGGACCTTGTCAGAGACGCCCTCCTCCGTGTTTCTTGATCTGGTTGCTTATGTGTGGATTTTGGTAATGGGAACAAGTTGAATCCTAATTTGTGTAGATCTTTTGACACTTCTATAGGGATTTCTGCTAGAGCTTTATTTCTTATGTGAATGAATGCTTTTGCTCTGTGGTCCCGATGGAATGGCTCTACCAACACAAAATCGGTGGTTGTCAGGTGTCGTAACTTGCTAATTTTTGCTAGGGTTTTGAGAATCGTTTTTCTATTCAGGACCATGTAACCTTCTTTGGATGAAATTTGTTCCAGTTTAAAGAATATGGTTTCTGTGAGTTTTTCTTCCAGTTTCTTGGGTCCTTTAGGCAATCGCAATTTGTCTGCATGCCTCGATGGCCTCTGGGCGTCCGATGGATGGTCACTTTTGTTTTCTGTAATGAAAGTCCGACTATGTCTTTGCCCTCTTCTTTTTTCTTTCCAATGGTTGGGAAGACTTTTCTTTTGTTTGGTTTGATGAGGTTGTCAACACAAGTTTTGTTTGTTGATTGAGTGTTTTTGCTGATTTGATCTGGTGCGATTCCCGCCCTGTTCGCTCTTTTAAGGCCTTGGTTCTGATGTAACGGACGGGTGGTGTGACAAATTTTTTGCGAAGATTGGGGCCTTCAATCGGGTAGAAGCCTGCTCCTGCCTGTCCCCCTCCCCATTTCCCACAATCGGGAGGTTTTGTGGTAGTTTATGGTGTAATAGGGCATCTTCTGTTGTGAGGGGCACATCATCCGGCCCATCCGTTCAGGCCCACGCCGATGCCGTCCTCCGACAGCCTCAGGCGCGGGTCCCCTCGTCGATATGGTGGAACAGGTGGGGGTTTGAAGTTTTGTTTGCGGGCTTCCTGCTTGGCTCTGTTGGCTCCGTAGGCGTGCTGGCTATTTGTTTGGGTTTTTTGCCATCGGGAATCCTGGCCTCACTATGGGCCAGCAGATTCTCCTGGACCAACAGGTCCCCTGCACAACCCGGCACTTGTCCTCTTTCGTGACCGTCTCCTGGTTTAGTACAAGATGTGAAAGCGGATGGTGGGCATTCTGCTAATGATTTAGCGCCGCCTTGTTCTTTGAGTAATCTCCCACTATTGGAATCAGTTCCGGTTGAAGAGCAGGGGGAGTCTGGGATGGAGACGGCAAGAAACCTTCTCCCCCGGATTCATTTAGAAGTATGTTGCTTCGCAAGCAATGTTTCTCGAGGATTGCCTCGGATGGATTGGGCGGCGCCATGTTGATATCGGTAGGTCCAGCGAACCCGAATGCCAGAATTTGGAGGCACTGAATCTGGGGTGAGAGGGAAAAGTCATTGGGATGCTTAATTGTACACCCTGGGTAGTTTATTTTAGGATGTGTGGATGAAATGTTTATACAGGACTGGTTCGTTTCCGTAGCAAGGGGGAAGCAGAAAAGAAAGGGGGGGCGACCCGCTTACCGCTTCTCCCGACTCCCGACTCCGGACACCAGACACACTGTTCGCACACCGCGCAGCACTCCGAGCATGCGGGGTGTTTATGTAGATGGAAACTAGTTCATGTAGATGGAAACTAGAATCCTTCAGTCGCAGTAGAAAGCGGACTGCGGAAAACGCTCAGGCAGCAGTCTTCAGGCAGCAAAAGGCACAGCGGTCTGTCCACCAGTTCTCCACCAGACACACTGCTTGCACACCGCAAGGTGGAGGAGGGGCACACAGCTGAATGAACCCCTCTGCTAAGCTTTCCTCCTCCAGGTTGTGTGAGCTCTTCATGGTACCCCTGCTTGAGATTATTATGCAGGACTCCTATGGAATCCACCTGAAATTAGCACTTGCTAAAGAGCAGGTGAATTCCATGGAAGTCCATTTGTAAATGCTGCCTCTAAACCATCATTTGCAAACAGAGGCATAGGACTGAACAATAAATGCAATTTTTACTTATTCGTCCTTTTCAGTGTTGCAGTCTGTTTCTGTGCTGCAAACAGCGGTCCCAGCAACACCTTTGTGCTAATGGTTTCCGCCCCCTGAGAGCATGCAACTTGAAATGTATCTAAAAATGACCACCAACATGTTTTAAATAACAATTAGGACTACACAACCCATCATTCCTTTCTCTTGTGCATTCACAAATAGATCCTGGATAGCTCTACCTCCAGCACTTTCCCTAATTCCTTGTCCCTGCCCTGGATCATACTATTTTCTTGCTGCTCGACTTATGACAAGTATTAACTTTTAAAAATGTTTATCTTCACTTGGGCATCTTAAATATATGTCTGATTTACTTGGAGCCCGGTGCATTAGTAGCACGGCTTCAGAGATGTGTTGTCCTTTCCACACCGTCGAGGGTCAGCATTTATTTAATGATTTACTTTAAAGTGCTTGCAACTGTGGCAGAATGCACTCTTTACCTTACCTGCAGTATCTGCTCAAACCCTGCTCCTTTTCGAGCAATTGTGCACACATTTGTTGTCTAAATACGGGTGGAGTGAAGCACATGCGGGGAGACAAGTGTTAAAAAATAATGCACCGGCTTTCTCTCACCATTGCTTAAGGGATTAAGCCCAGGAAAACGATGCCACCTAACCTATATACATTGATAGTAGGAGAATTCTTTGTTCAGGTCGGTAGCTGGCTGTACAGTAGCACTTAGTGGTAATAAACATGAAGGCAAAGCTGGGATTAAACCCTGGTGACTACTAAGAGGAGGTGGAATGTGTCCTTTAACACCATATCTGGACAGGGGATATTCTAGCATTTCTGGCTACATCCATCTCTGGCCCTATGTGCCGATCCGTGTCTAAAGCACTTTCCAGTTTGCGTGGGAGGTGGGACATGCTATTTAATCTGCAACTGTCCCGTGTTGCTCAGAAACATGATACCTAGGGCCTTCCAAAAGGTGCATGTGGCGTGGAACGCCCCATTCATCCAGTCTTAGTCAACAAGTATAATGATCAAGTGAGTCATACTTCAACACAACTAGAGAGCCACACTTATTATGATATGATATGATATGATATGTCATTTGTAACGCACCTATACACAAGTGTTTCAAGAAAGAAAACCCCTTCACAATGGAGATGAGTGTGGTATCATTGATTCTGTTCACCCTAATCCAACAAAAAAAGGAATAAAGTGCCTTCAGTACTGAGAGCCATCCATGCCAGCTAACGTCTCACCGCAAGGCTACCATGATAGCCAAGAGAGCGTGGATTGTTCTAAATACTAAAACATCACCTGCAGACCCTGGGGAGGGCTCTGCTCTCTACTTGTGATTTAAATACTTTGCCAATACCAACGGTTGTAAGGCAGAAACCCGATCATTTTGATCTTCTGTGTGTTAATGGGGTGAATAATCATAAAGTGATGATTTTGATCTTTGATCTTAAATTCATCCTCTATTATCAATTCCAACTCGAAGGAGTGCCTCCCTCCTCCAAACACTGTTGATCAAGTACAAGTCCATGTTGATATTAATGCCAGGATGGATCCCACAGCCAGTGGCAGGATAGGGTCAAAATACCCAGGGATAGCCCACCCTTATAAATAAGCAGCAACCATATCCTCCAATCTCAACATTGGGATTTGTTTGTATACAATTGGCGGTGAACACAGTAATGGGATGGATATGGCCTGGCCTGCCTGTCAGCACCAGCTAATCTATACATTTGGCTCCATGGTTAAGATATTAGAGTTGTCAGAATGTGCAAGTTTAGACAGTGCAGCAATTGATCCTTAGGTGCTGAGTGGGATTGACTAGAGTGCTATATGTTTTTGGGTACTGCCCAAGCTGTTTCAACTATGGAAAGAATAAAAGGAATATCGCTTAACATCAATCTTAGATTACGTAGCCAGGTGGCTACCCAGCACACTAATGTGGACAGGTTCCTTTTTTGAGACAAATACATAAAGATCACCGGTTATTGTATATCCACATGTTCTTCTCTTAAAAAGTCTCACTCATCCTTGCAGAGACTTTTTTTACCAATGCGTTTTTACCAGGGCTGTTTGATGCAGGGACGGTTATGCCAGCAAATACAAGTGTCATGCTGTACCTGCTGCTGGCAGAGTCATGGGTAGAATTCCAGATATTTAGGACATGCAGACTACCTTTCTTTTCCGAGAGGAGAGTTTTTCAGAGGTAGTTTTACTCAGAAGTGCTGAGGAGTATGCTTCAATGGAAATTGGGGGTATATTCTACCAGTCAAAAGATTGGAAAGCAAATAAGAAATGTTCTTCACAACTGGGAAGATATCTCAGGATAGATAGGCTCTTCAAATAGTACAAGGATGTTGTCCAGTTTACCCAGTTGCTAAGGCTGGTTTCCTCCAAGACACTTTCACTTTGTCACAAAAGGAGGATCTATAATTTTGCAGGAGGTACAGGTTTTGTTGAGGACAGGGACAATAGAGAGGATTGCTCCACGTTTGCAGTTTGCTTTGAAAAACCTGTCTTTGGCTCAGAAAAAGGACAGGTCTTTTGGCCAGCAAACAATCTTGCAGCACTCACTCAGTATTTAATCTTCCACCATTTCCAAATGGACACCATTTATCTATAAATCACTGAAGAAATTGAACATGTTTTCAAACGTGGATCTGAAAATTGTAGCTGTAAACATTATACACCTCTGCTTCTATATGTAAGCAGTGAAGCTGTTTCTGGTAAAACGTTCTAACTTAAAATAATCAGCACATTTCTACAAGACTTAATAAACAAACATTTGGCTGTTGTAACAGCCCCCACACGTTTAGCTGCCTACAACATAGAAGGTGTAACTTTACACCAACTACTGCTCCTCCCAGTAGAACACCAAACAAATTAGATTACTACACATTATCAGCAGAAGCTGCAACTGAAGTACACAGAATTCTGAAACAAATGGAAATGCCCAAGTAGATGAAGTAAGCATGGTTTCCAACTTCATGTTGACTTAATTCACCTCAGAATTCAAAAGTCCTAAAAACTGTCTATGAACAACTGTTTGGAGGAAAAGATGTATTGTTTTCGAAGACCTCCTACAGTTAACACCAGTATAAGGTCAACTTATTTTTAAAACATTAGGACACAAACAATGCGCCAACACACTCAGCTGCATTGGAAATATAAATATTTGGCAACATTTTCACTACAGAGAACTAACTCAAAAATGGTCAGTCTGCAGACCTCACCAATGCTAAAAAAAAATAAACGCATTAGTACAAATCTGCTTACTAAAGAAGAAAAATCTATCTTAGATAGTAGACTAATCCATGAGCTAAATGGGCAAAAAAGATCTGCTCCTGATGTCATGGAACAATAACTCAACAAAATATAAAATGCATGTCCTTAATGCCAACTCTTGCAAGCTGTAGTCAATTCAACTATACAATGTTGAAAAGGAAATGCAACGCATACTACATATCAGCTCCACAGACAAACTAGAAGTGCATAGCAGGACACTCCCTTTGTGTCAACATGCAGTAGCACAACTTAATAGCTTATAAAAATGTATCTTCAACACGGCTGGATTTGAAAAAGTATTAACTCTGTGTGTAACTGCAGTCATTCTAAAATGTAACCTTGATGTTGAACAAGGTTTAGACAATCAAACAATTGGTACAGTTGTTGGCTTCCAAATATATCCACATTACAACAACATTCAGTTTGTCAACATCCACTTTGACAAACTTACAGAAGTTAAATAAATAGGCTGCGCAATAGCATGTTTCCTTCTTTTCAAAGACATGTACGTGCGCAGAGAACACTTCTCTCTATCTCTTGCATATGCAGTCACAATTCCTCGCAAGGTCAAACCCTAGATCACGCATTGTTTGACATTTGCAGCACAGTCTTTAAGGAAGGTATGAGTTACGTAGCACGTTCATGATGCAAGTCAACACTGACATTGCTTGCATCCTAGAATACAACAGGTTACATGCACTGTACACCACCCATCCGCATATGTACCCTGTACCTCAAAAAAAGAAAATCTTTAAAAAGAAAAATTATACAAACATAACCTAAGCAGATCTCCCAATTATACAGCTAAAAAACAAAACACAACTGCTGCTCCATCAAATAATACAAACACTAAGCTGTCTAGTCCAAAATCAACTGCACTTCCATCAGAAAACTAAGAGACAAATGTGTCTTCTCAAATAACAACTGCAGGCCCATCAAATGATACAGAGGCACAACTCTCTGGTCCATTTAAATTCAGCAACACAACTGGAGTAAAATGCTATGCAAATGTAGCAATCAATCTTCTCTTCCAATTGCCACCAATTATTCAAAACATTTATTTAGACAGCTCAGACCAGTTGTGTTTGCAAATACTTGGCCTTCATAGAAATTCCACTAATAATACTGACAACACTTACAGTGTCTCAGGTATAAGGCAAGAATTCCACTATTTATTTTTTTATTGATTTTATTGTTTGCTTATTATGTGTGTATACAATAAGAAAATACTGTTCCAAAGCTCCCACAGGGCAATGGGGGGAGCAGGAGTGGGAAATACATTAAATTACATTTAAAAAACAATATATAAGAGCAGTGTGGGGAAGAGGAAAACAGGACAAACCTACTATGTCCAAGTGCAGCAAGGAAGAAGGCAGGAGGTCAGTGCTGTGGAGTCTGAGCTCATGGGTGAGCCTCAGATGAAGTGCTAGGAATGTTGAGTACTACATGGCCTGGAGCTGCGAGGGGTGTAAGTGTGAGCCACCAGGGCAGAGGGTGTGAATAGAAGTGCAGGTAGACATGAGCTGGCCCGATTGGGTGTGGGAGGTCAGGGCCCCGGGGATGCATAAGTGCCCACAACACCAATCACAGTAACTGTGGAATTAGCAGGGGAGAGATGAAGGGAAGGAGGAGGTAAAGAGGAGAGTCTTAAGGAGCTTCTGGAATTTAAGAAGATCCTGCTCAAGGTGCAGAGGGAGGGAGAGGCTGCTCCATAGGAGAGAGAGACCTGAGAAAAGTGAACAACCACCTGCCCTCGGTTTGGCACAATGCTTTACACATAGAGAGCAAGATTCAGAGGAGCATAGTGGTCTAGAGGGTGAGTATTTAGTATGATAAAGTTCAAGATAGTGTGTTCCCTGAGCCCAGACCACCTTGTGGATGTTGCTGAGGGATTTGAATTTAAGAATTTAATCTGTGCAACAACCAGGAGCCAGTGAAGACTTTTTAGTGCATGAGAGATGCATTCCCTGGGCTTTAGGCCAAGGATAAATCGTGCTGCCACAGTCTGGATTAGCTGGAATGGTCACAGAGTGGAAGATGGTAGATTCAGGAGGAGGCTATTGCAATAGTCAAGCCTATAGAGAACCAGGGCTAGGGACACATTGTGCCTCTATGGGAAAGTGAGAAAGGGAGAATTCCTTTGAGAAGGAAGAGCTGAAAAAGGGATTTCTTAGCAATGTCCTGAGTGTGAGGGAAGAAGGAGAGAGAGGAGTCGAAGATGACTCCAAGGTTTCTGGCTTCAGAGGAGGGCACAGGGGGACAGCCCAAAGAGGAAAGCCAGAGTGAAGGGAAGTAGGAGGAGCAGGGGTTCCAATGGGAAGGATCTCAGTTTTACAGGCATTGAGGCAGAGATCATTGGCAGTGTACCATGACTGGATGGCAGATAGGCAGTCAGGTATGATGGAGGGTGCAAGAGGGTCAGCAGGGAATTCGAAAAAGAGCTGTGTGTTGTCTACGTAACACTAAAAGTTGGAAGAGAAGGAGGAGGTGAGGCATGCAAGCAGAGCAAGGTAGATGTTAAGGAGCCAGGGTGAGAGGATAGAACCCTGTGGGATACTACAAGTGGAGAGGGAAGTAGGAGAAGAGAAAGTGCCCAGGATGACTTGGGTAAAGCAGTCAGTAAGGAAGGATGTCAGCAAGTCCAGTGCCCATTCCGAGATACCAAGGGTATAGTGGAGCCTTTATATGAGGAATGAATGGTTGACTGTGTCAAAAGGAGAGGAGAAATTATGAAAGATAAGGACAGCTGGGGAGTTGGACTACTGCACAGGAAAGGTAAAATGTACCATAAACACACAGGAAGATCCACAAGAATTCCTAATGTACTTACAACAAGTACTGGAAACCAAAAACATCCCTATAAATG
This sequence comes from Ambystoma mexicanum, assembly GCF_040938575.1. Lineage (NCBI taxonomy): Eukaryota > Metazoa > Chordata > Amphibia > Caudata > Ambystomatidae > Ambystoma > Ambystoma mexicanum. The sequence goes on along the minus strand of NC_090928.1, from coordinate 464,559,289 downwards.
AAATCTTCCAGATTTCATACACGTGGAATCATGCATGCACTCTCTGCAACTATGGTTTATAAGAGCACATCCCTAATGAATGATTTGTGTATGTACCCATACCAAATTCTGAATCCATCCCATTTCAACAGCTTCTGCAGAATGCAAATCATAGCATGTTATTCACTTTTTGTAATTCAGACAATTGTTCCAACATACACCTGAAGTCAAATGGCCAATATGTGATATTAATGCTTCTAGGGTATAATGCAGATGGTACCACAAACAACTGTAAGCTTACAGGCTTCAAAAACAGCCAAGTATCTTGTGACAAGAAAACCTTCACAACAGTGGGCATAATCTACCACACTGGTGATACAACCACTTCAGGCCACTATACTGCATATGCTCAAAAAATAAGTTGTTGCTTTGAATGTAACACCACCTCTGTTACTCCAAAACATAGGCTACCAGCACCAGCAAATCTAATAAAAGTCTACTTAATATTCCGTCAACCCAAATGTACACACTAAACTGTAGCACAATAAACACCAAAAGTTATTTACCTACATCCATAATACTACAATAGTAGTTTTAAAAGTCAAGATAGAAAACGCCAACAGGTATCTAACTACTTCTAAAGTACCTTTCATTGCAATACACTTCAAATATGCTATCGCAGTTCTTGTTCCTGTAAAACTTCTTCTGAAGTCTAACATAGTTAGAATACGCCAACAGGTATCTAAATACTTTAATAATTCTCTTAATTAAAACACACTTCAAACAAACATACTATCACAAAACACTCACTACTCTATGGATTTTTCCCCCAATGAACCAATGATTATTTCATGTCAATATAACAACAGTGTAGCACACACAAATGATGTACTAAACATAGTATAAATAATGCACTGTTTATGAAGGTCAAGAAAAGTAAATGAATATGTAAAAGTGCATGCAATTAAAGCTTTTAAACTATCCTACTTAACAAATTATACAGTTTTTTTCACAGAAAAAGAACTAGGGATCCAGCTTTATTACTGTATGCAACTAAGTAACCATACCAATTATAAACAAATACATATTCCATAAGCACTATCCTTAATTGTACTACAATAATAAATACCATATACACATTACACGGCCACGCTAGTGGCCGTGTAGTTATGGTTAAGTTGCTGTTTCCATTGCAAACAAAGTATATGTCCCACTCTAAACTTTTTTGCATAGTTTGGCGAGGTTTGGTCCAGGGGGGGCAAAGTTGTAGGGTGGGTCCCAAAACTTCTGTTTTTCCCATAGGCATAATGGGAAAAATTTTGCTCATGCCTACAGCCTAAACCGCTGGGCAGATTTTCACCAAATTTGCAGTAGGTGTAGCAGCTTGGTCCCAAAAGCGTGCTTTTGTTAATTTGGTGTAAATCCATCCAGTAGTTTTTTTTTTTTAAATGACCAAAACGTAAGGCAAAAAAATTAGTGATATCTATGTCCGCTCCGCGGACACACTTCCCTGTTCGCGCCGCGGACAAGACACGGATTGGCCAAACGGCATGCGTCATGTCCACAGACATGTGACGTGCTCTCCGATTGGCTGGGGTGAAGCGTGAAGTGCATCAGATTTTTGGAGACGCCCATCATCTTGGATTCTCGTCCGGTTCCGCGGACATCGCGGTAAAACATATTAAAAAACACAACATTGCACTCGTCAAACTTATTAAATAATGTTTGGGGAGGTGAGCGGTGGTGAGGATGGGATGGAATATGGCTGCAAGAAGCAAAAAAATGTGTTAACTAAAAGACATCCGAACACGAAGAAAGCACATACCGGTGTAGACCACGCTCACGCAGTAAAGCGCACGCGCAGAACTACTTCACCCGCTTTTGACATATACCGAACCAGTCAAAACACGCAGACACTTTCTTTTTCAAACTTGCACACGCGCCTCATCCGAACATGGGCACGCGTTGAAGAAAACACGCAGAAATGATGACCACGCACAGGAGTTAACGGAAAACACGTGCAGTGAAGACCGCGCACACCCATTGTAGAAAACACGTAGCTGCAAAGACTGCACACACGTGATGTAGATAAAACGCAACTGCAAAGCCCACGCACATGGTTTGTAGATAACACGTAGCTGAGAAGACCACGCACACGCATTGAATGAAGCATGCACATGCGTTGAAGGAAGCATGTAGCAGTGTATCTTTTTTAAACTCGCACGCGCGCTCTTAACAGATGAATCCGAGCTCACACATGCCTTATCTGAACACGCACATGCGTTGAAGAAAAACATGCAGAAATGAGATGAATCCGAGCTCACACGCACCTCATCCGAACACGCACATGTGGTAGAAAACACATAGCTGCAAAGATCGCTCACATGCTCTGTAGATAATATGTAGCTGCGAAGACCACGCACACAGGTTGTAGAAAACACATAGCTGCAAAGACTGCACACACGCGATGTAGGTAACACGTAGCTGCGAAAACCATCTTTTTCAAACTCACACGCGTGCTCTTAACAGATGAACCTGACCTTACACGTGTCTTATGCAAACACGCACATGCATTGAAGAAAAACATGCAGAAATGAGATGAAATCGAGCTCACACGCACCTCATCCGAACACACACACGCGCTGTAGAAAACACATAGCTGCGAAGACCGCTCACACACGCTGTAGATAACACGTAGCTGCAAAAAGAATGCACGCGTGTTGTAGAAAACACATAGTGTGAAGACCACGCGTTGTAGAAAACATGTTGCTGCGAAGACCGCACACGCGCACTGTATATAACACGTAGCTGTGAAGACCACGCACACACATTGTAGAAAACACGTAGCTGCGAAGACGGCACACATGCACTGTAGATAACACGTAGCTGCGAAGACCACGCACATGCGCTGTAGATAGCACGTAGCTGAGAAGACTGCACACACGCATTGAATGAAGCACGTATCAGTGTATCTTTTTCAAACTCATACACGCGCTCTAAACAGAAGAATCCGAGCTCACACGTGCCTCATCCGAACACGCACAGGCTTTGAAGATAAACACGCAGAAATGATGACCATGCACAGGCATTAATGGAAAACACGTATCAGTGACAACTGCGCACACGTGCTGTGGAAAACACATAGCTGTGAAGACCATGCACACGCGTTGTGGAAAACACGTAGCTACGAAGACTGCACACACGTGCTGTCAAGTGAAGAGGGGCCCTGTATGGAACCCTGCCTTCCCTTTCCATGGTGGCCATCTTGGTAAAGTATTGTCCTGCCTAAACCGGGACGCCGCAGGCATACCGGTGTGGGAAGAAAAATCTTTTTTTTAGCACCCTGGGTTCCCGCTTTGGGAACCGAGGGTGCTAATGGTGTTCATCCATTTAAAAGAACGTTATGGTTAAGTTACACTAATAGAAACCTATGAAATTTAGTAAAAAACCTTTGTTAAAGGGACATTATGGTTAAGTTGAGCTACTAAAAATCTATGAGATTCAGTAAAGAAAACTTTGTTAAAGGGACGTTATGGTTAAGTTGTGCTACTAAAAACCTATGAAATTCAGTAAAAAAACTTTGTTAAAGGGACTTTATGGGTCCAAGTAAAACCGAAAAACCCCTGAAATTCGCCAGTTATGGTAAGCTAAGCAACCATAACTCGCGCCACCGCTGTGCACTGATAAGACTAACACCCAGGACATCACTGATAACATCACATGTCTGACTCGCTGTTTTTTCCTTTAGTGATATATCTTAGATAGTAATAGGTATCAAAAACTACTATATTTGAGCTAGTGGGGTCATATATGTGGATCTTTTTTTGTGGATTGTTTTTGCAGTAGTAGACTGTCTGTATTTGTTTACAAGTGTGTGTGTGTGTTTGTGTGTGTGTGTGTGTGTGTGTGTGTGAGAGAGAGAGAGAGAGAGAGAGAGAGAGAGAGAGAGCGAGATAGAGAGAGAGATAGAGGTATGCCTTATATTTGACACATTATTAAAAAGTGTACAACACACTTACCTCTGGTGTGTCTTGAAGTATGAATTGAAAGGATTGTTTTTATGCTTTCTGTGATGTCATCATGTGTGAGATGTTGCAATCACTACAACTACCATTTTGGCGAATTGATGTCCCTGTTAGGCTATAATGGGCCTCATTACGACCCAGGCGGTAAGGGGTTTACGACGGCGTAAACAGCGCCGACCCTTACCGCCTGAGTACGAGGTCCCTTAGCGCCATGGCGGATTTAACACCTGCTTTTAGCAGGTGTTAAAATCCATGGCGCTAAGGGACCATGGAGTTAATTACGCCACCGTAATTTATGGTGGCGTTATTAACGCCTTCCCCACTCCCATTACGCCCTATGGGGCAAAAATGGGAATGGGGAAGGGTAAATGGGGATTGGGGACTTACCGCCCCGCCAGGGTCGGAATGGGGCGGTAAGTCTACGCCATGTAGTTTACGCCATGGTGGTAAAGTCACGGCCCAGGCGGTAAGTTACCGCCTGGGTCGTAATGAGGCCCAATGTCCCGTATCCTGCATGCATTGTGTGAATATTGCGGAATGCACGCAAGTACATTTCAGTTATGAGCTGTTGTGGTTTTATGCTGTGGCTTTTAAACAGTTTGCATGAATTGTATTTGTGTCGCCCATGGGGTCTGTCTATCTATCTATCTATCTATCTATCTATCTATCTATCTATCTATCTATCTATCTATGCGTCACTGTCTACCCATTCACGTGCTTGCCAGTCATTATATTTACCTCCATATAAATGTTTACAAAACAAACATTATATGCATATACACATGTACAGGTTCTTCCGGCACAGTATAGGTTGTACTATCGCAATAAAATGTAAATAAACATGAAATGTATTGTCTGTACAAAGCAGGAATATTATTGTTCTTTTAAAAACATTACAACACAAAAGAAAACGCTCTGCATCGCTTTTTAGAAAATGCACTTTGCTGCAGCCACAATAGACGGAGCAACAATAAATCGAGTTAGCTCTTCCTGACCATTCATTGTGGCTGACAACCAAATAAAATGAAGCCATTTTAATAAACACAGTATCAGAATATTCCATCTCATAATGTCGCAATATGAATTTTCTCGTTGAAAGGAAGCATTTAACATCCTGACTATTTAAGCACTTTTAATAAATATGCCCAATTCCTGTGATAAGACATCAGGGCACAAATGCATTTCCTTCAAAACTCGTGTGATGTCTGGTAGGATTTTTTCCAGGTCTTTTTTTTTCTCAATAAAATGCATTTGCTATAGCGTTTAAAGAAGCCTTACACTCTCTTTATTGCTGGGCAAAGATACATATGAATACTTCATATAAAGAAGGAATTCGCTATCTGTTTACAATAAAGTCAGTCCAACAGGATTCTTGGCTGCTGAGTCCATTTGTCACTGTATTAATTATAGTGAGGATGAAAATGCAGACACACTCACAAAAGGTCACTGTTGAGCTAGGGAAGGGGTTGAGCGGGCAATGTCCCCACCTGGGACTCCATTCGGGTCCTCTTGCACTCCTGCCTGTGTTGGCTGATTCCTAAGTGTAAATGATATGTCAATCATATGTAGATGTTTCGCTAGTAAAGTCATGTGAAAAACACATGCTGACAACTCAGACACCAACAATTCAAGCAGCAAGGGCATTGGAGATAACTTCAATTAGCAACAAAGTTAGTAAAACAAAAACAAATGCAATAATCTCAACTCTTCTACTCCACTCATCTCAATGGTATTAGTTACTGCTGACATATATAAAATATGCTTGTGAACTGAAACTGTGTAGATAGGTTACAAAAGGTGTCCAGTCAACTCGTCGAAAAAAAACTGGTCGACTGCAATTTGGTCGACGCAATTTGGTCGAAAACCAAATGGTCGAATTTTTTTTTTATTTATATATTTATTTTTCGGGTTTTCGTTTAGTTAAAAAAGGGGTGTTTAGAGAAAAAAAGGGGGTTGGGGGGGACCACCCCCCCAAAAAAAAGGGTTAAAATAAAAAAAAAAAAAATTCGACCATTTGGTTTTCGACCAAATTGGTTCGACCATTTGTCTGGTCGACCAATTTTTTTCGACCAAATGTCTGGCAACCGTTACAAAATAACACCATAATGCAATGTAACCAGGTCGTACACAGCATGACTTCTTTCATTTTGGGGCCTTTTTGACACCCAAAAGAAGGTGGACAGGGTTTTAGTGGTATCAGAGGGAATGGCAAATTCCAAATGCTGGTGCCTTGACGCATGCATTTTGAAAGTACCTCTGTCTGTAATACCTGTCGGCGGGTCAGATTCTTGATGCATTTTATTGGGACACGTGGGTTTGTGTTGCACGTTGGTCCCAAGTGGCATGCTGTTTTATGTACTAGTATCATTGCTTCTCAGACCCTGGGTAGGTGTAGGGGTGGGGTATAGTTTTATGATAAAAACAGAATGCTTATTGTGTTGCAAGATGATATATGATTGAGCGAGCCTCTGCTGGTAATGGCAGGAACATTGTTATGAAAATAAGGGGCAGGTATTCCCCGTGCAATTTGCAGAATTAGTGTGCAAGGCTAACTGCAATGGAGGTCAAAGCATACGAGTTTTGATTGTTATGACCTACTTAATGCTCCAAGGGGACGGTCAACAGCACTTTGACAATTCTTCTGGAAATTTGGATTTTATGTGAAAGGAACTGCATCTGCTTCACAAAAAGGACCCGATAGTCTGCTGCAGGAGCGTCAGTGCCAACCCTGGTCTTCCACAGTCGTATATATAAGGATTCACCTTGTTTTCCCTTATTGATGCAACTGGGATGGAGACTAAGCATACTTTTGGGCAGAGCCTACACTAGGTTCGAGTTCAGACCATGCTTGGTAACTGGTAACCACTAAAACCAGAGTCTAGTCTATAATTCTAAGGCGGGAATGTCCAGGGACAAGAGGCCATGCTCTCCCAAAAACCTGCACAAACATCAACACAGGACCCAATTCACGGAATACCGACATAAATACTGCAAAGTCCTGCCACTGCGCCCTCTGCGTATTCATGGATTCCAAAGTGCATTCCAACCCGATCTGCAAAGAAAACCAAGTTACGCGTGGAACGCCGACAACACGTCCACACGCAAACCAAAAACATAGCAAGAGACCAACCTTTGCGCAAACCTCTGCGTCCACCTCTGACCCACCATCCAGCTCCCCTGAAAAACCATGTCAGGCCCCGCATAAGTCAAGGCTGCACTCCTGTGAAACCATGCAAGCTCCCTTGTAAGTCAAGACTGCACCCCTGCGAAAACACGCAAGCTCCCTCATAAGTCAAGGCTGCACCCTTGTGAAAATGTGTGAGCAACCACGTAAGTCAAGATTTCACCCTGGAAAACCACGCTAGATCCTTCGTAACTCAAGGCTGCACTCCTGCAAAAACGTGCGAGCACCCTCGTAACTGAAAACTACACCCCAGCAAAACCATGCGAGCCGCCACTTGAATAATGGTGGCACTCCTGCAAAACTGCATACCCTCCGCTTACCCACAAGGCGCTCAAACTGTCGGCATACACCCCTACAGCACATCTGCCCTCTCAAGCCCAGACACCACCCACCAGCACCCCTTACCCCTGCCACCACCCCAGTCAGCCCCTTGAAGGTACATCCACACCCCACACTGCCCTCACCTATGTCACTACCTCCAGGCAACACCCTTAAATCCTCACACCACCCACCAACTTCCCTCACCTCAGCCACTACCCCAGGCAGCCCCCTCGAGTCCACACACCACCCACCAGCCCCCCTCACCTCCACCACTAGCCCAGGCACCCCCTCAAGTCCTCACACCATCCACCAGCCCCCCTCACCTCAATCACCACCCCAACCAGCCCCACAACAGTACACCCCCCTCCCCACACCACCCTCACCTCTGGAACCACCCCAGTCAACCCCCTGACATTACACCACCCCACATCATTCTCACCTCCCCCACCACCCCCAGACAGCCACCTCAAGTCCTCACTCCACCAACCAGCCCTCCTTACCTCCACCACTACCCCAGGCAGGCCCCTCAAGTCCTCACACCAACTACCAGACCCCCTCACCTCTGCCACTACCCCAGGCAGCAAACACCAGGCAGCCCTGTCAAGTCCTCCCACCACCTCCTGCCCTACTGACCTCTGACACTACCCCATGCAACCCCCTCAAGTCCTCACACCACCCACAAGTCCCCCTCACCTCCACCACCACCCCAGTCAGCCTCATGACCATATACTCCCTTCAACACACCACGCTCACCTCCCGCAACTACTCCCAGCCAGCACTGTGAAGTCCTCACACCACCTACCAATCCCCTCACCTCTTCCACTATCCCAGGCAGCCCCCTCAAGTCCTCACACCACCCACCTGCCCCCCTCACCTCTGCCACTACCCCAGGCAGCCCCCTCAAGTCCTCACACCACCCACGAGCCCCCCTCACCTCTGCCACCACCCCAATCATCCCCCTGACATTACACCCCCTCCCCACACCACCCTCACCTCCGGCACTACCCGCAGGCAGCCACCTCAAGTCCTCACACCACCCACTAGCCCCCTTCACCTCTGCCACCACCCACCCCAGTCAGCCTCCTGACAGTACACTCCCCTCAACACACCACACTCACCTCCCCCACTGCCCCCAGGCAGCCCTGTGAAGTCCTCACACCACCTACCAACACCCCTCACCTCTTCCACTATCCAAGGCAGCCACCTCAAGTCCTCACACCACCCACGAGACCCCTCACCTCCGACACCACCTCAATCACCCCCCTGACTTTGCACCAACTCCCCACACCGCCCTCACCTCCACCATTACCTCCCGGCAGCCACCTCAGGTTTTCACACCACCCACCAGCCCCCCTTAACTTCGCCGCTACCCCAGGGAGCCCCCTCAAGTCCTCACACCACCTACCAGCCCCCCTCACTGCTGCCACTACCCCAGGCAGCCACCCCCAGGCAGCCCTGTCAAATACTCCCACCACCTCCAACCCCCCTCACCTCTGCCACTATCCCAGGCAGCCCCCTCATGTCCTCACACCACCACCAGCTCACCCCTGACACTACCCCAGGCAGCCCCCTCATGTCATCACACCACCCACCAGACCTCTCACTCCGCCACTACCCTCAGGTGGCTCCCTCAAGTCCTCACATCACCCACCAGCCCCCCTCACCTCAGCCTCTACCTAACTCAGCCCCGTGACAGTAAACACCCCTGCCCACACTGCCCTCACCTCTGCCACTACCCACAGGCAGCCTCCTCAAGTCCTCACACCACCCACCAGCTCCCTCACCTCTGCCACATACCCATTCAGCCCCCTCAAGTCCTCATATTAGCCCTTATCACCTCTGCCACTACCCAGGCAGCCCCCTCAAGTCCTCACACTACCCACCAGCCCCCTCACCTCTGCCACAACCCCAGACAGACCCCACAAGTCTTCACACTACTCACCGACCTCCCTCACTTCCACTTCTACATGAGTCACCCCCCTGACAGTACACCCCCTCCCCACACTGCCCTCACCTCCACCACTATCCCCACGCTACCCCCTCAAGTCCTGAAAACACCCACCAGCCCCTGTCTCCTCCTTCACCAGCCCAGGCAGTGCCCTGACAGTACATCCCCTTCCCACACCACCCTCACCTCTGCCACTACCGCAGGCAGCCACCTGAAATCCTCACACCACCCTCCAGTCCCCTTCCCTCTGCCACATACTCAGTCAGCCCCTCAGGTCCTCACACCAGCCCCCCCTACGACAACCCCAGGCAGCCCCCTCAAGTACTCACACCACCCAGCAGCCCCCCTCACCTCCGCCACTACCCCAGGCAATCCACTCAAGTCCTCATACTACCCACCAGCCCCCTCACCTCTGCCACTACACCAGGAACACCCCTCAAGTTCTCACACCTCTCACCAGCCCCCCTCACCTCTGTCACTACCCCCAGCATCCCCCTCAAGTCCTCATACCACTCAACAGCCACCATCACCTCTGCCACCACCCCAGTCATCCCCCTGACAGTACACCCCTCCCCACACCACCCTCTCCTCCACCACCACCCCAGTCAGCACTCTGCCAGTCTCCCACCATACCAGTCCAATGTATGGTTGCAACTCAACTGAACCTCTGTGGTCTGCCTCCACCATGAAGCAAACCTCCAACATGTCCACCACCAACAATTAACTGGAAGCACTGAAGATCAATCCGGGACCGGAGCATCCTCTGTCACTCCCTGGCAGACCTGAAGCTGCAGCACCTCAACTGGACAGCACAATATTGCACCAACAACACTGTGACATGTGAATGCAATGCAAAGTGGCATGTGGGCATTGGCCATGGGACATCACAAAGGCATCAAAGCACAGCAACTGAATGTGTGTTGATGACAGAAGCAAACAGAAGCAAACATTGGGCAGACCAACAAAAATGACTAGATGTGTCAAAGCCTGAGGATAAGTTATTGGTGGGTAGGGTGCCTGTCAGTGATGACAATAAAACAGGCCTGTGCATGGGTGATTGGACGTGAGTCAGAGAGTGCATGACTCAGTGAGATAAGAAGTGTGTGCTGTCACACAGAAACAGCAAACATGGGACATAACTGTATTATAGTGGCAGATGTAGAGCAAGACATGAAAGCATGGTTCCATGTCTTAAAATCGCGGCAGAAAGGGCCGCGTATACAAAATATTGTGGCAGAAATGCTGTGGTTTTGCTGCAACGATCATATAAAGGATGCAGGGGACACCCCCGCAATCCCCGGACCCACCGCAACCCTTGTTCCCTTTGGTATAATGGGTACACCTTTACCGGGTCAAACCCATGATTTATTTCAACATTTGTGATTTATTTGAACATTTGTGATTGAATAAGGAAATGATTTAAATTATGAATTAAAACTATACATTTTTAGGAAACATCCTGCTTGTTATTGATTACATGGTACGCAGCCCATATTTGTTAAGTGGTGTACTAAAAATACTTGTTTGCTTAGGGTATATTATTTTGTGGCATTTATAGTATGTGTATCCATTTCTTTGGTTGATTGTACATATTATGTGAAGGCAATATGTTTTCGTGAACTGCCAATTTGGGAAATATATGTTACATGATGTTTACAAATTATTGAAGAATCATACATATATGTTACATGAATGGTTAACATATATGTTGAATTATTAAGGATGGTGGTGATCCTTTTTCTATTATATCATGAGAAGTGTAATGGTATACAATAACAATTGTTTTGTTGACATTTAGTTCTTCATATAAAATTACTAACAATATGTTACCTTTTAATGTCTGATGACTACAGAGATCAATGACTTCTCACCTTTCCAGAAGTTAAGTACTGAGACAATTTACAAAAAGCGCATAGCATAAAACCAGCTTCTTTTTCCGACACATGTTTTGAATGACATTGGGTTGAATGTTTAGCCTTTGTACCTATATCAGCCTTACAGGGCTGTAATATAATTATCATAATTCTCGTACACATTTTTATACATTTGGCACATGAGTTGTCAATTCATTTTCTCCTTTTTTCACTTTTAGGTGAACTAGAATCCAGCGGGGATTGGGAAACAATGACATTTAAGCAATGTGTGGGGGGAGTCAAATTTCCTGGAGCTGGTGATGAAATTAGCTGCAGTGTGGTGGGCCATGCCGATAGGGGGTGAACAGCTGAGAGTCCTACGATTGATACACAAGATCACTAAGGCCTGCACCTAAATTCAGAACCCCAGGGCGGGAGGAAGGGATTGTTCTTGCAGAGTAGAGAAATCTGCTACCAAGCAGTTTGAGCCTTGTTACTGTGTGTTGCTGGAAGGGCAAAAACAAAGAGGTGATGGCTGGAAGGTTTAGAATGAATCTTAACCACTGGCGTTGCTCTGGGCAACCCTCCAGACCACTGTTCTTCGCCTGCCAAGCCATTACAGAAGGGGAAAGACCATATGCAAATCAAGCTTGGCCCCACCACAAAAGGGGCAGTCCAGCCCAAACTACTAGGTCACATCCCTTCTGCATGAGACCACAAGCATCCCCAAACATGTTTCGCCCTTGTTGGGGCTCATCAGTGAGGAGTCGCTTGGGTCTGTAGGCCCAGCAGGCACGGGACCCACTTCTGGGAATACCTGTCCCACACGGGGTGACAAAGCAAAAACAAAGAGGTGATGGCTGGAAGGTTTAGAATGAATCTTAACCACTGGCGTTGCTCTGGGCAACCCTCCAGACCACCGTTCTTCGCCTGCCAAGCCATTATAGAAGGGGAAAGACCATATGCAAATCGGGCTTGGCCCCACCCCAAAAGGGGCAGTCCAGCCCGAACTGCTAGGTCACATCCCTTCTGCACGAGACCACAAGCATCCCCAAACATGTTTCGCCCTTGTTGGGGCTCATCAGTGAGGAGTAGCTTGGGTCTCTAGGCCCAGCAGGCACGGGATCCACATCTGAGTATACCCGTCCCACACGGGGTGACAAAGCAAAAACAAAGAGGTGATGGCTGGAAGGTTTAGAATGAGTCTTAACCACTGGTGTTGCTCTGGGCAACCCTCCAGACCACCGTTCTTCGCCTGCCAAGCCATTACAGAAGGGGAAAGACCATATGCAAATCAGGCTTGGCCCCACCCCAAAAGGGGCAGTCCAGCCCGAACTGCTAGGTCACATCCCTTCTGCACGAGACCACAAGCATCCCCAAACATGTTTCACCCTTGTTGGGGCTCATCAGTGAGGAGTAGCTTGGGTCTCTAGGCCCAGCAGGCACGGGACCTACGTCTGGGCATACCCGTCCCACACGGGGTGACAAAGCAAAAACAAAGAGGTGATGGGTGGAAGGTTTAGAATTAATCTTAACCACTGGTGTTGCTCTGGGCAACCCTCCAGACCACCGTTCTTCACCTGCCAAGCCTTTTGTTTTGCTATTGTAACCCCAAGTGGGAAGGGTATGCCCAGACGTGGGTCCCTTGCCTGCTGGGCATAGAGACCCAAGCTACTCCTCACTGATGACGCCCAACAAGGCTGAAACATGTCTGGGAATGCTTGTGGTCTTGTGCAAAAGGGATGTGACCTAGCAGATCGGGCTGGACTACCCCTTTGGGGGTGGGACCAAGCCTGATTTGCATATGGTCTTTCCCCTTTTGTAATGGCTTGGCAGGCGAAGAAAGATGGTCTGGAGGGTTGCCCAGAGCAATGCCAGAGGTCAAGATTTATTCTAATCCTTCCACCCATCAACTCTTTTGTTTCGCTATTGTCACCCTGAGTGAGAAGGGTATGCCCAGACGTGGGTCCCTTGCCTGCTGGGTCTAGAGACCCAAGCTACTCCTCACTGATGATGCCCAAAAAGGCTGAAACATGTTTGGGGATGCTTGTGGTCTCGTGCAAAAGGGATGTGACCTAGCAGTTCGGGCTGGACTACCCCTTTGGGGGTGGGACCAAGCCTGATTTGCATATGGTCTTTCCCCTTTTGAAATGGCTTGGCAGGCGAAGAAATATGGTCTGGAGGGTTGCCCAGAGCAATGCCAGAGGTCAAGATTTATTCTAATCCTTCCAGCCTTCAACTCTTTTGTTTCGCTATTGTCACCCTGAGTGGGAAGGGTATGCCCAGACGTGAGTCCCTTGCCTGCTGGGTCTAGAGACCCAAGCTACTCCTCACTGATGAGGCCCAACAAGGCTGAAACATGTCTGGGGATGCTTGTGGCCTCGTGCAAAAGGGATGTGACCTAGCAGTTCGGGCTGGACTACCCCTTTGAGGGTGGGACCAAGCCTGATTTGCATATGGTCTTTCCCCTTTTGTAATGGCTTGGCAGGCAAAGAAAGATGGTCTGGAGGGTTGACCAGAGCAATGCCAGAGGTCAAGATTTATTCTAAACCTTCCAGCCATCAACTCTTTTGTTTTGCTGTTGCTGGAAGGGTACATTTGTTTGTTTAGAATTTAGAATTTATTGTGCGCACCGGACCCTGGGGTATAAGGGCGCAGAAAGTAAGAATATGTACAGCTTAGAGCATAAGTTACAGGTTACAGTTACAAGTTACAGACATTACCAGTTACAGACATTACCAGTTACAGGTGCAAGTTTACAATACAAGTTTACAATGGTATGGTGCTGATACTGTGTAGCAAACAGGCGTGAGCATTATCATGGGTTCAATTAGCAGTTGCTGTCGTTAGCCAGTTGATTACAATTTGCCTGAATTTGGAAAAGGAGTGTTCTAGCCTCGCAGTAGTGGGTAATTCGTTCCACAATTGAGCAGCTTTGACTGGGAAGCTAGCTCCGCCTATGGTGGTCAGTTTAAAGCGTGGTACTTGTAAGCGATTGGTGTAAGCAAGTCTGGTTTGTCTTGTGGGGTGTGTTCTGGTGAATCTGTCCTTAAGATATTGGGGGGCTTTGTTGTGTAGGGATTTGTATGTGAGAGATGCAGTTTTGAGTCTGATTTTCTCATGGGTGGAGAGCCATTTGTGTTTCCTTCTTATTACTGTAATGTGTTCTCTCCTGGGGATGTTCAATGCCGCTCGGAGGGCCTTGTTTTGCTGTATCTGGATTTTGTTTATGATAGATTTAGTGGCTCCTATGTACAGTGCGTTACAATAATCTAGTTTAGAGATGATAAGGGCTCTGGCTAATGTTAGACAACTGTGCTGGGAAAGGAATTGTTTTCCTGCTCTAATGAGCTTACATGTGTAGGCTGTCGAGGAAGCTAGGGAGTTTACCTGTTTGGAGAATGATAGGGTAGAATCAAGGTAGATGCCTAATGTTTTAACTTCTTTGGCAACTTGTATGCAGTTCCCATCTATGATGAAGGAAGAGTAGTTTGAGCTTAGTTTTTTGATGAGGGGTGCAGTGCCTAGGATAAGAAGCTCAGTTTTATCATCGTTCAGGCATAGGCCATGGGTTGCCATCCATGCCTGAACGATGCTGTATATTTTGTTCACCATTGCTAGATCTTTTTCGTAAACCCCTGTGAGTGGGAGGAGGATCTGGGTATCGTCAGCGTAGTTGGTATGCCTGATACCCAGATGGTCCAGATCATCAAACAGGGGCTTAGTGAATATGTTATATAGCGTTGGTGAAACGCATGATCCCTGTGGCACACCGCAGGTAATAGGGATGGGGTCTGCAGCTGCTATAGGTGAGAAAACCCTCATGGTGCGGTCACTGAGGAAGGATTGTATCCATGCTATAGCCTCAGTGGAGAAGTGTGCTTCTGAATCTAGGTGGTTACATAGGACTTTATGGTCCACTAAATCAAAAGCGGCCGATAGGTCTAGTACCAGGAGGAGTGCTGGTTTTCCAGAATCTCTTACTTTGTCTATTTGGGCTTTCAGGTCAATCAATGCAGTTTCTGTACCGTGAAGAGGGCGGAAGCCAGATTGTCGGGAGCCTAGTAGTTGGTTTTGTTCCAGGAAGCTCTGGATTTGTATATATGCCACCTTGTCCAGTATCTTCAGAAGGAACGGTACCGTAGTAATAGGTCTATAGTTAGTGGGTATAGTGGGGTCTAGAGTAGCCTTTTTTAAGAGTGGGAGCACCCAGGACTCTTTTAAGTTACTGGGGATAATGCCTGTGGTAAAGGAGGCATTAATTAACTTGGTGATAAATGGTGCTAGATCTCGTGCGGCATCTTTGATGAGTTGTGCTGGACATAAGTCTCCTTTGCAGTTGGACGGTTTTAGACCGAGTATTACTTTCTCTACTTCTAGTATGGAGACTTTGGAGAAGTGGAATTGCGTAGTGGGTTTGGAGTTAGGAAGTGTCTTGATAGGCGGTAATATATTGGGTGCTAGGGTCTCACGTTTTAGTTCTATTTTCTTTTGGAGGTTTCAGACTTTGTTAGAGAGGGCTTGCTGGATTTCGGAGCACCACTTTTTATCTTTAAGACAGTTGTCTTGAGGTGTTATTGGGTTTTCCAGTTCTCTGAGTATGGTGAACAGTTCTTTAGTACTTGATTTGGCTTGTGTGATTCTGTTATTGTAGGTCTCTTGTTTAGCTAAGATGATTTCTTTTTTGTAATGAGAAGAGATTTTAGCTAATTTCAGTTTATTTTCTGGGCTGGGGTTAATTTTCATTGCTATACACAATGAAGTCTAGGGATTTGGTTGACTCAATGGGGTAAGGGATGAACCCATGCATGTGCATTTCATCCTTCCACCTTTGAGTGGGATCCTGATGGAGGGGTGGCCCAAGAGAACACATTCCATCTTAATGGTGTATATCTTTAGCTTAGCCCTTGTCATCCATGTTTTAAGGGTTTCAGGTCATGAGAGAAGGTTAGCAATATTGTGTGGTCCCTTGACCTTTGATTACATCTGTGTTTCATGTGTGCTCTGTATGAGTGAGCCCAGCAGTTCCATACATAGGTTAAAGAAAACTGGTGAGAAGATGGAACCCTGAGGGACTTCACAGGTGATAGAGCAGCATTTCAACAGGAGGGAGCCCATATGGATTACATTGTTTAATTTTATCAATAGAGAATATTTCCTCTCAGAGTGTTGTGCAAAGCAGAAATTGTACACATTTTCAAAAAAGGAGACCACTGTGACTCCACCAATTACACACCTATTTGCCTGATCGACTGCCTTGGGAACGTTTATGGTATGGTCTTGGTTGTGCCCTTGAATGGTTGGGTTGTTGAAAGAAACGTATTATCCAACATGCAAGATGGTTTCAGGAAGAACATGGAGACCATTGATCAAGCATTACATTAGTGATTCAGAAGTTTGTCTCTTTAAAATAGGATCTCTATATAAAATTGATCAGGCCCCATATGGCAGATAGACCTGGGTTGTAAAAAAATGTCAACCCGTAATTCAAAACAAAAGAAAAGTGCACCATTTTATTGAATATAATAAAGTTAAAGAACTATATAACAGCTTATAACAACACATATATTGCACATTATAAGAAAAACAAATACATGACATAAACCAAACCAAACCAGACATCAACTACTATGAACTGAACATAATATTATAAAGTGCATTAAAAAGGGATGCAAAGTGGTTATATCTAGTACAAAGCATTAAAAAAGGGTATTTAAAACAGAATATTTTAGGTCCACAGGAAACTCAACCAATTGTGATGATTTATTTTTCTCATAAGGAATACATGTTCCTACTCAAAGAAAGAGAACACCTCCTCATTCAGGGTTTTAAAAATGTTTTATTATTCCAAACCCCGGCACCTGTTTCACAATGTGCATATTTATTTTTGTATACATATAGGGTTTGGACTCCATATATGTATTTTGTTATACAGATATATTAGGAGCCTGGACCTCTACCAGGTACCGTTTGGTTTTTTGAGTTTCCTTAAAAGAGGAGGCCTAGTTTTTGATATTTGTTGAGCGGCCTTTGATGCATGAAACAATGATTACTATGGGAGTTTTTAGTATCATTGAAAGCTCCACCACAGCTCCTCCAGGAAATTATCTCTCTTTATTCAGGAAATATGGCAATAATAAGGTAGTGACTTACGGGTGAGCAGATTCAGTCTTTCCCGGTTAGTTTGTTGGCACCCTTGCAATTTTTATCAATCTTATTTACACTTTACTCCTTGCTCTACCAGCAGAAGCCTCACTCATTAATAGATCAAAATCAATATCTATTTTACTTTTTGCATACAATGCAATCTTTATATCAAAGACACCTATGGTACTGTGCAGACTCTTTTGTGTCGTCAAAGGTCTCACTATAAATGTATCCAAAGCCAAATCTATGGCTTGTCACAGGAGGGGACTCATCAATTTGTTCATTAATCCAAGGTTAACAGGATACACCATGTGGATCATTTTGATTATTTGGGGGCAGTTTTAGTACAAACGGGTTTTGGATTTCCCAACATTCTCACATTCTGAGTAGACATGTGGTAGTGAATTAGTTGTTTTCTAAACGTTATGGGGCCGAGCAGTTTCTTCAAGCTTAGATCTTTATAATGTACAAGAATGCACTGATGATTTGTTAGGGGCAGAGATTTAGGGCTACAGCAACATTGGAAGTTGGCGAAGGGTGAACATGCTTTCTACAAAAAGAAATCTAGAATTCTAAATTGGCCACTCCTAGACTTTTCTACCAGAGGAACCCTAGTCCAAAACTCACACATTTAAATGTACCCATAGTCCTGCCTAGCTTTCCTGTCTATAGCACATGGACATTTGAGGCCTAGTGAGAAAGCAGAAAGGAATGGGCCAGTAAATACCCTTGTGCATGGTTTCAACACTCAGGCTCACAGTCACAACCTAGTGTTGAGGAAGCCTAGAATACCTGCCTGTCCTTGAAGCAGATGAATAATTTCATCATAATTGAACACAAAAGGGTGACAGACTGTCACTACATAATGTAGGACAGACACCTGGCCCTTCTTCACCTACTTATCTGTTTTTGTCATACATCCACCCTCATCTTTCACAGAGTCTAATGAGCAACGCTTGTGCGGGAAGTTTAGGGTATGTTTTATTCTCTGTTTATGCATATGCATTTTTATACCTTTACACTTTACTCCCAAGTAAGGAAATACACTGTCTCACTGTAAACTAAAATATAGTCTAGCATGACCTGACACAGAGCAAATATTTGTTAATAACCGTTTTTGAAATCAAGATGCCAGGCCCTTCCAATTTCACAGTTTGGCAACATCAATCAATTAGCTTCAGTTAGCAACAATGTTCGCCTATATGCACAGTCTATTGTTGGCTAGGCCACTCTTGGCTGAGGGTCAGCTGTCCAAAAAAAAAAATTCTGTAGTCGACCTGGGAGACACTATACAGAGATGCCTGTGCGTATAAGCCAACAAACCCCCAGCATTGCAGAAACATGCTCCTGAGGCCCTCCTGCATCCAACATTGCATTGTATACATACTAACAATTCCTCAAATGTTATGTAGAAACACAATCTAATAATAATAACAGTTAATTAAACTTCCACTTTCTTGCTTTTGCAGAACTTTGACCACCTAACATAACTGACAGGAACCCATGGTATCTTAAAATAGTCATCCTCTGCGGCATACCTCTCTCCGTTTGTCATCCCTAGCTCCCACACCCTCAAATCCATCATATTGGAACAGCAGGAGAAGAACCCTATGTGGAACACCAGGTATGCTCCCAATACCACATTGAGTGTATGAGAGATGATACACACTCAGACAACTGTACCAAATGTACCCTCGCACTGAAAGGGTGGAAGGATGTTGGCACACACCATTGGACATAATAGAGCTATAAGTGAAATCTGATGAGGGCAGGGTGACGACATGAAGGAAAGATACTGAGACACACTGAAATTATATAATGCTGACTAAAAAATGTACATACGCAGAAACACAAGATAGATGAGATACATAGAAGCTTGTTGCAGAGGAAAACATAACATGGCTAGGGCCACCATGATCGAAAGATTGACGTTGACTTGAGACAGACCAGGGATGAAGAATCAGTAGACGCTGGAAAAACAGCTTTGTTTGAGGAATAAAGAGCAGTCTATTAGCCTGGCATCAAGGATGCTACTTCAAGATATAACTGCAGGGCACAAGGGGAGTCAAAAGAATAAGCCATGTGCGTAAGACATATTTCTCTTAGGTTAAGCCAAGAGGAAAACATCTGCAAGAGCCAAGTATTGGACAGTTAAAGATGTAAAAAGACTATGCAAGGTTCAGTGAGCAGGTCTCTAGAGGGCGAGAAGAGGGCGAGAAGAGTAATAACACCAAACACAATTGAATCAAATAACAGTAAATGGAAGGTCGAGATGGACACATTTGTTATCTCCTCACACGTGATTCAGAAGTCGAAAACAAAGGCTTTTCATTACACTCCAGACAAAGAAAATGGTGTGCAAACACTCCTTTAAAAGTGCCAGAATAATAAATAGGATGCAAGGTCATCTATAAAGGAGAAGCCTTGGCTTAGGGCCGAATCGATGAGAGAAGATGGACTAATTAGCAGAGCAGGGAGTAGTCTGACGTTACTCTCGGCACCTGGGGTCCATTTTGCATACATGCTGCTAATGAGCCGAAAGTCCACGGTTGGGAAAGCATGCCAACAAATCAAAGGGTCTATGTAGCAGCATGCTATACTATTTTGGAAAGGCCAATCAGTATTATGCATATTTGGAGGTAGTTTGAGGATTGCCTAACAGATAAGAGGCAGCCAATGAAGTCATTAACACGTATACATGTTCCCTTAACCAATCCCTCGCTTGAATAGTTTTTCACAGTTTGCCACGTAGGATGATGGGATAGCTGACATACGTTGCAGTATAAAAGCTTTGTATAATCGAGTTTGGATGTGAGTGTGTGGACTACAGTCCATTGTTTGCCAGATTGCCCTACTTTAGTTTATGCTAAAAATAAAGTAGTAATTTGTCATATTCTTTGAGTCTGTCCAGTTATTTGGATCAGAGATCTTCATTGGTAATTCGTTCTAGCACATTACAGACTTCAAGGTGCTAGGGCACACAGCTGTCATTGAAACCTTAGAAAAGTAATTGCATGTACAGGCTAGAGGATGCCCTGCAGCCTTAATGCTTTTGGATCTATCATAATATGTCATGCAGGTGTACAATGAGACTTCACTGGCAAGATGGAGGAGGGATGCACTGCGGTGGTCACGGGACTCCTTTTAATTCAGGTGGTGCATTAAAGGGAGTCATAATATAATTATTCATCTGTTTTACACTCAAATGTCATAGTGATGCAAAAGTAGCCTGAATGATTTGGAAATTGTTTCATGGGCCCTTTTCTGCTATCTAATTTTGTGGTTCTTCCAGCATCGACTAGAAACGTGAAAACTGGCACAGATCCATAACCAAATGCTTCTCGGTTCATCAAAGTGTACCTTAGTGACAAATCGCTGCAAGTTGACAACATTTCTTTGTGGAGCAGCATGCCAAGACTTTTAAGTGGTATCATCCAATCTGATCTTCTTGAAAGGAAAGTTAAGGACCTGTTTTTTTAATCTTATTGTATTTTATTGTTTGTATATGCTGGTTTGTATTTTATTAATTGTGGATAATATGTCAAAAGACATTTACATTTTTTGTTGTTTGGTTGTATATGTCAGCATCTTTAATATGTGCAGATGGTATTGTAGCAGTTTATAAATAATGAAAAATTAAATAAAAAACTAACAATAAAAATGCACTTGGGGCATTCCATTTGGCCATGCCCCAGACTCCAGCAAGCCATCCTGGCCTGCAGCCTGACCCATTGCATTGCTCACTGAGGTCCATGGGTCACTGGCCATGGCCTGTGTCAACTTAGACATCAATTTAGCTGGGAACATGGACTTTGACCATGTTAGGAAGAATTCTCAAAATGTGCTAATTTCCCTTACCTTTTGAGACCCCCAGCAACTTCGCTGGATTTCTAGGATTTTTTTTTGTTTTACCTGGGAAGAGTGTGAGTCTTTTTTCCCCACTCTTCCATGTATTTTGATGTGTGTTTTACTTTTGTATTCTTTGGTTATGGAGTTTTAAAACAACTCCAGTGGCATCATCTTTTTCTGTGTGTCACACAGCACCTTCAGTGCTGTGGCACAGGGATGTCTTTCAGACTTCCCAAGGTTTAAATACCTTCTCCGGCACTGACTACTGTCTCCAAGAGAATGTAAAGTTAAATTGACTTTGCTAGTCTCTTTTACAGACCCAGCACACACTATCTTCCTGTAGAGTGCTGGTGGGGTTGCCTAGCTTCCCCTGAGTCAAAACACTCATGTAACAGTCAAATGTTACCATTTCCTACTGTAAATGGCTGGTGGCAGTGGTTTAGATCAAACTACCATGATTTTTCCCGAACGCTATCAATGGTAGCTAAAAATCGGGTCAGCCATGTTTTTCAATATGGCGCCGAAGACCCATGATTTTTCCCGACCGCTAACAACGGTAGCTAAAAATCGGGTCAGCCATGTTTTTCAATATGGCGCCCAAGACCTATCTGTAAAAACAGACTTCAGTCATCTTTTTTTGCCATTTCTTGTAGGAAAGGTCCTTCTTGTGTTTGTCTCTTTGCACCAAACCATGTTTGGTCCCTTTGTTCGTTGGCCTTTGGAGGGCTTTATTGCTGGGGTGGACAGGATGTGAGGGAGGTGCCCGAAACTCCCTGTGCTTAGTCTCCTAGGATACCTGAAAGCACTCTGGGGTGATTGGCCGGCTGGCTGTCCGGCAAGGACAGCCACCCTGCTGTGTGAGTGACAGCCAGGCTGGAATTAATGGGGGAAAACTATTTAAAAGCAGGTCTCTGGGTCTTGGAAAGCAGAGTCGACTATTGGAATGAAAGAACCGAAGACTAGCTGAAGGAAGAGGACTGCTGCAACTCTTGGATGACCGCTGAAGCCCTGCTCCAGGTCCGAATTGCCTGAAACTCCATCGACAGAGAAGGTTAACTTCTTCCCTTGAGTTTGGTGGGAACAACCAACTCGCAAGCCATCTGGACACCATCCCCATCTGGTCAAATTTTCTTCAGAATGCTGTTGAAAATCCGATAGCCAGAGGGAAGGAAACCAGCTCATGGAATTTAAGGCACTGACACCTTAAAACAACATTTTGCCAAGCTTGTGGCCTCATCTCTGGGCAGTGCAGGAACCTCCCAACATCCTCCTTCTTGTCCCCATGACTGAAGCTCAGGAACAGCGAGATCTGCTCAAACTGCCAGGAACAACTGCCTCAGCTACAGCTCTTCTTCAATTTAAAGATACTGTGCAAACACGGCCTGGAAATCTTTTCAGCCATTGCTAAAGTTTGTGGAACTTTCCCAACTTTGAAGGCTCGTCCTTCCCTAAAAATTCGTCAAATTCTTCGCCTAGCCACATTCTTCTAAACTCTGTGGCAAAGACTTAACCGTTTACTATCAGAACTGTGCTATCCTTTACAAAGACTTTGAACCATTGACTCTGGCCCAGGCCTATGAACTGAATTGCTGGTTGTAGTTTACTGAACCCCGTCGCCCTGTCTATGAAAGTGTTTGTGCTGTCTATTCTTAAAACCCTTTTTTTAACCCCTTTCTTAAGTATCTGAAGTGCCATTTTGCTCTCACTTTAGGGGAGCTAAACTTGTTAATTTACTTAGCAGTTGTGTATTTGTGTTTTATTAGTGTGTGATATTGAGCTGCTCTTGCTAGTGTAATGTTTTCAAACTGACTGTGTAAATAAATGTATATTCTTTTACCAAGAAACCTTGAGTAAGTGTCTGTTTGAATCACTATATTTGTTGGTCCTATGTGTAACTTGTTCTGCTGCTCACTCAACTGTTGAGATAAGTCTGGCTGCTCAGCCATCGAAACCACTTTACTGTGTTGTACAGGCTTGTACCAAAGGTGGATTTGTACTGACACTTGTAGTCTTAATTGCATGTAGTGTTCCCAAAGGGTACTGCACGTGATTCTGCCTAGCAGACCATGACACAGATGTTGCCAAGCAAGCCAAACTGTCTAATTGGTTTTACCTGCAGCCAGGCCTAGTTCTATTTTGCCTCCATTCCAGATAAAATGATAATTTGTTATGTACCTGGTGGGGGTCATACATTACTAGCCCCTGGACTTAGTTTGATGTTTGATGTTATATCCTGTTCATGTCTTGCCCTTCTCTTGGACAGAGTCTTGGCCCATCGGTGGACACATGGCGCTATAGTAATGGGTCCAAATGGCAGCACCCAGGGCTGCTCGCCTCACAAAATAATTTGCTGTTTTATATTCATTCTATAATTTATTTTTGAGGTCTAATGCCCAAGATATTGTCATATTCGACTCCAAATTTACACCACATGTACTGATCTGCGTTAATATTTAAAAAACAACCTTCATAAAAAGTGGAACAAAAGAGGCCAACAAATATAGCTGTGAAGAGCTATCATCTATTGATTTAAACTGCTTCTAGCTTGTTCTCGTCTGTCTATCAGAAAAAGACAACAACACGGATATTTCTGCTGAAAACAACTCACTGCAAATGTTTATGTCCCTCATACCTAGCCCAATATGTGTGCTAACTTCTGGTATGCCTTAGAACTGCATCCCATATTTCTTTTAAAATATAATTCTTGGGTCAAGACAAAAAAACAACCCATTTGAGCATTTAAAGAATCTCATACTCTACAATAAGACAGAGGAGATGCTCCACTGCCTGTTCCTCTTTGTCTTTCTCTTCACATATCAACCTTTCCTTTGGGAAACATAAACAAACATCAGAAAACAATGCATATATGGACAATGACAATTTGCAGCAGTGAATCTGGTGAATCTTCAACAAATCAACACCTGGCACCAACATCGTCTTCCAAAACCTGTCTATGGGAATTCTTCCACACTCACAATAGCTTTGCTAACACAAATGATTGCTCTAATGCCCATGGATTACGTGATAACATAAATGAGTACCTTTACACCTCCACACAAAATACAAGAGAGCTGTTAAAATATGAAATCAGAAACAACTTGTCATGAAGAGACCAGAAATTACAATATTTTTTAAACTCTATCCTGCTTTGAATTAAAATAACTACACCTTACCCAACTGAACATAGGAAGCCCACACCCTGAAAACATTTTTCAATTTGCTAACACCTATTTTGTTTTATTTGTTTTTTACCTTTTTTTCTATAACACCAACTGTGGACAATGCCACTTCATATCACCACCAAGGATAAGGGAAATGGTACAGGTGATTGATCTTTCCCATTTGAAATACTCTGCAGCACTTGTAATCATTCAGTTCACTAAGGGCAAAGGGCCTCATTACAAGTTGTGCGGAATGCGTTTAATGGCGCCGGTAATGGTGCCGGCGCCGTTAAACGCATTCCGCACTATTACGAGGTCCCCTTTTCACCATCTGCTGCATTCCTGGACCGTCAGCGGTTTATCCAAGGTCCTTTGCAGTGTGTTTCCTTTGCTCATAGTTGCTACTTTTCAGCATTCTATTTTGGTAAGTTCAGCCGACTATTCCCGGCAGATATGCAATTCCCGCCTGAATGCCATTAAATGTTGAGAGTAGGTAGACATCCACTGTTTGATCAGTACATAGCAAGGTTTTCCAAAAGTGTTTCTATCTGGGAGTTGACTTTAGGGATATTGTATTGTTGGCAGTGGGGCTTTAGCCGAATTCTCCTATTTGGGATTTGGGTTAATGGTTACTGTTGGCATTGGCATTTTAGCTATTTTTCAGCAAGTCAAAGAACACCTTGATGGAGATGGCGATCCAACGTAATCCTACTCCTTCCATCCACTGTGAGACTCATTGGTTAACAGCCAGGCCAACCAAGTCCCTAGTGACCTTCCCTCCTCATATGAAAGGATGGGAGATTTGCCAACTCATCACAATGAACAATTATGAAATTAGTTCAAACCGCTATTAAATGTATTCACTTTCTCATTTAATGTACAAGAAAATACTTCTACATTTTACTTAATTTAAAACAATCCAATGTGTGCATGTCTCCCCAAATTAAACATGTCAAAATATGATATATACATTTTATTTTTGGTGTTTCAAATCACCAATCATGAATAAGAGATAATTAACTTTGCCATACGAAGAAGACGTATGTAGGGCAGGATAGAAATTTCATGTGGAGTTGGCACATTAGACATAGTAAACACAACATTCATAGATCTCACAGTGATACATCCCTTATACTTGGTGATACCAAAGGTGCAGCAATGAACAGCATGTATATCACCTTCACAAACACAAGATGACTGTTCAAAAATGTAAAAGCAAAATATCTCTACCTATATGTCACTGTCAACAAGGAAAACAAACAGAGCAGCACCTAGAACCTGCTTCATGTTTCCTAACTAGCAAAGTCAAACTTTAAATAAATGTGTTACTCCATTTTTGTTAATGTTTTATTAAGTACCAAACATGCATAACAATAATCTTCAACATGTTATCTGCAAGATGATGTACTACTCCAAGCTATAGATCGTAGGTGTGGTAAGCACATTAGACATACATAGCAGTTGTTTACTAAAACATACTAAAATGCCAAAACATATGGTAATTTACATGAAGGCCTCTAATGAATGTGATCATGCATCACAATGTATTTCTTTTATGAGAAACTGTTTACTGTGGTTCTGTTCAGAATATGGAGTATACATGGAGTCCATAGCCGAATTCCCAACTTGATACACATGGTACAGCAAAAAACAAGCATTAAAATATGTTTCCAAAAGACAGATGCTTCAGATCTCAACTGAGTGGCAGAGGGTAAGCATTCCATAGTGTTAACCAGTTCCCAGTAGTTAGCCTCTTTGCAAAACTGATATATACACTATTCTCCTTAAAATGCACCAAAGTCAATTGTAATCATTATTTTGCAAACATGTTTTTTTTTTGAAAATTCAAAAGAGAAAGAAATCAACATGAAGCACACAAACATCAAATAGAAAAAAAGAAATAACACCTTCAAACTTCTTATGAGGCTCCAAATGCAATTGTCCTGAAGGATGACACTGTCCTGTAGGAAGCACCTTGTACTTCATCCAATGCATCGGCATCTGCTGCAGAAAACCACTTTACTCTTATTACACTACTAAAAGTAACCTTTTTTAAACAAATGTTTTCATTTAATTAATTTAATTAATGTTTGGAAACTGCCAACTATGTTTAAAATACTCTTGAAAACGGTATGTAAATCAAGGTGTTGAACATCAGGAAAGAAAACTAAGCCGGGTGGAGTCAACATGTACACATGCAATTGTATATGTTACTCTGTTCCCAGTCAGCAGACCATTCCCCCCTTGAATTTATCTGTGATTTTTTCAGAGATGGAAAGATTGAACGTTGTCTTGCATGTTATTATTGATTAAGCCTTATTGTGTAGTTTTTGTGACGTGTTTTAACATTTGTCATTCCAATTACGGAAAATCTTTACCTCTTCATTAGAGGATTTTTAAAAGGCTTTTACTTTTTTTATTTTGCCATATCGGTTTATGGACTGGTGCGGTTTTGAGAACAAATATGATTGATTTAATGATTTTTGTAGGTGCACTGTACATGTGTAGATGGGCTGGCATATTCAAACATTGCCCCTAAAGCTTCATTGGATATCAGGTCTTCGTTCCAGACTGTGTTTGTGGAATTGAACCAACACTTGCAATGTATGCTGGCCCCTTTAGCCACTAACTTTGAGAAGCTTAGCTGATGTATAGAGCTGCAAATTATCACACATCTTGGCATGAACTAAAAGCAAAATATTGTCTGATGGAAGTGCTCCCTTTTTTTTTAAACTGCAGTCTTTGGCATACATTATGGACCCTTTTTATCTAGACGTTTAAGTGAGGAAAACCAACAGATAAACTGCCATAACAGTGTGCCATCTGGATTAAAAACACTACTGATAAGTAACATTGTCTATTGATCAGTGTAGTCAATTAATGTATTTGAACTGAATGGGTAATTGTTGAAGACTTATTTTTATTAAAGTTGTTTACTTTAGTTTTATATTTATTTGCCAGTCTTTAAACATCTTGTGGTGCTGATTTTTTTAAAGTGCTCTACCTTTGAAAGTGAAAGTCTTCTTTCTTAGATTACTGCACTGTGAGTTATTTACTATATGTCCTAAAGTTACGAGTACATAGAAATCTGCAAACACTAGTATTTAAATACCTAGACAAGAACAAAGACCATAAAGAGTCTATTTGTTGTGTCCTAACATTATTGGGAAGGTCATCTCCCACACCCTTATGAAATACTGCTTATATAGATGGACGCCGTTAGGGGTGTCTTTTGTTGTTGGATGTTGGAAATCCTAAATGCTCAGAGTTCATTTAACATGAGGTTTGTCTTACTGTGTTAAGATTTTCACTGTGGCATTGTGTCTTGCATTATTGCTATCATCTTTTAAAGCATGAATGTTCTTGCTAATACTTAGATGTATTGGATTGCTCAGCATATCTGAATCTTCCTATGAAAGGCAGCCTTCTCTCACTAGTTGATTGTACAATGGTCTGATTAGCACCGATGAATTGTATGTCCTCCATAATTGATATGCGTGATGTCCGTTTTGTATTTTCTTCCCAAAATCCACATAACATTGCAATCCAATTGTTTTGGGAATTTGTACCCCACTAAATATCTGAAATAATTCATTGTTTCATTTTCAATATGTTTTTAATGTTCTTTCTAAGAAAAAGAGGATAAGAAGGGCACTACATGTTGTAGTTCACAGTTTGTCCTTTAGAAATCATAGATATGATAATTAGTAGTTTGTATGGTTTATTTTCGCCTGGAGCTGCCAATCTCAAAAGAGGTCCTGTAGCACTAGGACCAAAATGATCAAAAAAACTTCCAAGAAACAAAGTGTATCCACTAAGTTAAGAAAGGCGCATCTCAGTTTGCCCCAATTTGGTTGCTAATATTCAGTCACTGATTTATGATATGGAAGTAATAGAGTTCCAATAAATTCTTTTGGCAGGAATTGTTTAATTCACATTCCTATATCGTTTGCCGCCAATGGAAGTTTAATTTTTATACATCACACAATGAGTTCTCATCACAAATTGCCCATAATACTTTGGTGCCAATGCATTTCGGATACAATCCTTCTTCAGGGCGGTATTATAGCAAAAAGCATAAAAATTAGTTTAACTAGTAACAGTATATGTATATGCAAATATAGTAATTATAACAAATATAACAATTATTGCAGACATTTGTAGAGAGTTATTTCGAAAATCACATACCCATCCACGAGTCATGTTCATTTGGAGACGAAATAAGCAAAAATAAAACAAAACGGTATGTCAATTAGTTGACTAAAGTAGAAAGACATTCTATCATTATCTTTTAGCTCTATATATTTGTCATACCTCGGTCAAGCCGATCTCTGGACTCGAGTCGTTGTACGTATGCACAATCAGATCTATAAGCAAATTAAACAACAATTTTGAGTCATCCTCAATCTCTTTCGTGGGTATGTTAATCCTAATCGGTACTGCTGTACTTACTCAGCTCCTGCCGTGCACAACGTGTAGCTGCAGACTGAGCCGCTTGGAACGCGCTCGTGTAAGTTTACCTTTCGTTTTAAAGGTCACCATGGAGACGGTACGAGGCGTCGTGGACCAACCTGGTGCACGTACGCCTCGCGCCCCACCCCCGAGTGTTAGCCCGGGGGCGGGGATGTCTCCATGGTGACCAGCACTCTGTGAGACAGTGCAAGTAGTTAACTGTCTACAGCGTCAATTGGCGCCGTAGCTGTAGTAATTGGAAAATTAGCAGCGTGTGTCAAATTTTTAAAATTTTTTTGTCGTAGTAGTGTTTATATGCAAGACATAAGGTCCGCATTAACAATTGAACATATGGAAGAGATAAACAGTCTAGAGCATTTTCGCTCCCGAACATATTTACTGTCGCTACTAAGTCATTAGAGCAATTTGGGGCAAAATAAACAGCGCAATAATACAACTAGGAAATAAATTGTGACAAAAGGATAGCAGATATATGACAGATATTTACATGGCAGGTGTAAATCTTCTTTAGATAAAAAATCGAAGAGTAAAGAAATAATTAAGTTGACCAAAATGCTTTTACAAAAAGCACATAAAGTTTATTTCTTCATTGAGCCCCTTTGGAGAAAGGGAGCTCAGCCGGTCTATCTAAAAGGATTCTCTTTGGTCCATCCTTTTTTGGAAATTCTCGTGGATGTCTCTTTTTGAAACCACCTCTAGGATGACAAAACGGATTTGGACCAAGTTGTGTTTCTTTTCATCTCAATGTCTTGACACTGCTGAGTTAGGATTATGGTTTCTTATGCACGATCTGTGTTCATTCCACCTAATTTTTGCTACTCGCAATGTCTGACCCACATAGTACAGTCCACACGGACATTTGATAGCATAAATCACGTTGGTTGAATCACATGTAGCAAAATTTCTCAGTCTGATTGTCTCTCTTGTGTGTGAATGTTTTATTGTCTCTCCTCTCATCACATAGCTGCAATTACTACAACTTAAACACGGAAACGTCCCAATTCTTTCTGTAAGCTTCTTTTTAGGTGCTGGTTTAGTTTGAACCAGTCTATCTTTTAAGTTTTGACTCCGTTGGTAAGCAAATGTGGGTACTTCCTTAAATAGATGTTCAACTCTCTGATCGCATAATAAAGTATTCCAATGTTTTTGAATAATGCACTTAATGCGATTACTTTGTCGTGAGTATCTAGACACAAACACTAATGGTGGAGCTGATTCCTGTCTGGTTTTTGTCTTCAATAGCTCTTCTCTGTTTTGTGTAGCTACTCGTGATTCTGCTGTGTTTATTTCCTCTTCTGTATATCCTCTTTCCAGGAACTTTTTCCCCATCTCACGGATAGCTAGCTTGTAGTCTTCTGGGTCACTTACCAATCTTTTCACCCTGAGCATCTGGCTGTATGGAAGATTTTTTATGAGGCTCGGTTGATGGAAGCTGAGACGTTGTAATAGATTATTACGATCCGTGGGTTTTCGAAAAATGGTAGTCTGATATCCTGTGTCAGTAATCTTAATGTCTACATCCAAGAAGTGTATGTTGGTTTGGGAGTGTTCTTGAGTGAATTGGATACGAGCATCTATGCTGTTCAGATGTACGAAGAACTTTAGGTATTCCTCTTCCGTATCTTTCCATATTCCGAATATATCGTCAATGTACCTGATCCAGAGACTTAATTTCGGGAACCAATGTTCATTCTGTAGTATATGTTCGGATTCGAATTTATGCATGAATGAATTAGCATAAGAGGGGGCCATGGTGGCTCCCATGGCTGTCCCAGCCACTTGGAGATAGTACTCATTTTTATATCGAAAGTATGAGTTGTTACTAATAAACTCCAGAAGAACCATTATAAATTCTTTCTGAGCCGGTATCTCTTCAGCATTGAGTAGCATCCATTCTACCGCTTCACCCCCTAAATCGTGCGGGATCGATGTGTAGAGACTTTTAACATCGATAGTAAAGCATATGTTGTTGCAATTGAATACAGTTTCGTTCAAGAGTTGTAAAAAATGTGTCGAGTCCTTGATATATGTACTGGTTTTTTGAATCAGTGGTTGTAAGAAGTAATCCACATATTTCCCTAAGGGTTCCAGTATGCTGTTAATCCCTGCTACGATTGGTCTTCCAGGGGGTTTGATGAGATCTTTGTGTATCTTAGGAAGGGTATAAAAGTGTGGTATCTTAGGGTGTGTATTAATCAAAAATTTCTTTGTGTGGTGATTAATCCACTCCAATTCCTCCGCCTTGTCCAACAAAGTCTTCAAATTCTCTTTAATCTCCGATGTGGGATCTTGTGTCAATCTGGCATAAGTATTACCATCGCTTAGTTGTCTTTCACATTCTTCTTCATATTCCCTTGTGTTAAGTAGTACTAAGCCTCCTCCTTTATCCGCAGCCCTTATTGTGATTGTGTGGTCTCCATATAGATCACGTATCAATTTAAGTTCGTGAGGTTTCATGTTTCGAGGTGATTGACTTTTGAACTTAAGTTTCTCAAAGTCTCTTGTGACTTGTTTTTCGAAGATTTCTATTGAAGGTATACTTATTGGAGGAATAAAGGTACTTTTACTTCTGAATTCCTTAAGTTCTGCTTCTTCTCTGGCTTCTTGATGTTCTAGTTCACTGAAAAACACCTTCAGTTTCATCTTCCTAATAAGTTTAAAGAGTTCTATTTTGGAATCAAATAGTGTGCTGTCAGAGGTAGGAACGAAACTTAGGCCTTTCTGTAAGGTTTCTATTTCTTTCCCAGTCAAGACTCTGGATGATCAGTTTATTACTATGTTTTCTTCTGTTGTAATCTCGTGTTGGGTTTTCCTTTTGGTCTTTCTCCTCCCCCGTCTCGTTCTCTTCTTCCTTTGTCTAAAAAAGAAGAAGTCGCTGTATCTTCTCTTGCTCGCGAAAGGCCTGAAGTACTTGGCGTGCCTGCTTCTTCTTGGTTCGGGGGTTCCCTTTCTGTCTCGGTTCCTGAACTTGATGTTTCACTCAAATTCGTAGGCTTTGGTTTCCTTTGTGGAGGAGCATATTTATCCATCCAGTTATAAACTTCATCTTTAAGGTAATCATAGGTGTCTCTTTTGAATTTGCGAATTTTCTTGGATTCTAATTCTGTTTTGTAGTCTTCCAATTTGTCATTTATCTCTTGGAGGATAGAATCAACTTCTTCTCTATTCAGTGTTGTTACCAGAGCTACTTCTATTTCCTTAATTTCTTTGCCTAAATCTGATATGTCCCTTGCCAATTCTTGTATGGTCAGTAATATAAGGTCCAGAGAACATTTGTTAAGTATAGCTTCCCATTTCTTCACAAAGATTTTGTTTTCTTTACACAATGTAGGACGCAACTGGATTCGTAATCCTCTCGGTATCCGTTGACTTTTATGGTATCTGCCTAGGGTTATCGCATGTAGCTTGCGATTTATTTCCTTTCGAATTAGATATTCTAGTTGTTTTATCTGTTGTTTAGTATCTTGTTGTTTGTTATTACTGTTTCCAAAGCCGCTGTCTTTTATCAAACCCAATATTGCTTCTGCTTCTTCAGATGAAAAACCCAGTGTGTCTGCCCTGTTAGTGGTCAGGGCTTCGATGTCAGTGTATGACATTCTTTATACGAAAAATGCTTCAATGATCTATATTATTCTTTTTGGCCTGTGTGCTCCTCCTCTAGTTGTGCTAAGTGAGAAATCTAAGAAAAAGAGGATAAGAAGGGCACTACATGTTGTAGTTCACAGTTTGTCCTTTAGAAATCATAGATATGATAATTAGTAGTTTGTATGGTTTATTTTCGCCTGGAGCTGCCAATCTCAAAAGAGGTCCTGTAGCACTAGGACCAAAATGATCAAAAAAACTTCCAAGAAACAAAGTGTATCCACTAAGTTAAGAAAGGCGCATCTCAGTTTGCCCCAATTTGGTTGCTAATATTCAGTCACTGATTTATGATATGGAAGTAATAGAGTTCCAATAAATTCTTTTGGCAGGAATTGTTTAATTCACATTCCTATATCGTTTGCCGCCAATGGAAGTTTAATTTTTATACATCACACAATGAGTTCTCATCTCAAATTGCCCATAATACTTTGGTGCCAATGCATTTCGGATACAACCCTTCTTCAGGGCGGTATTATAGCAAAAAGCATAAAAATTAGTTTAAATAGTAACAGTATATGTATATGCAAATATAGTAATTATAACAAATATAACAATTATTGCAGACATTTGTAGAGAGTTATTTCGAAAATCACATACCCATCCACGAGTCATGTTCATTTGGAGAGGAAATAAGCAAAAATAAAACAAAACGGTATGTCAATTAGTTGACTAAAGTAGAAAGACATTCTATCATTATCTTTTAGCTCTATATATTTGTCATACCTCGGTCAAGCCGATCTCTGGACTCGAGTCGTTGTACGTATGCACAATCAGATCTATAAGCAAATTAAACAACAATTTTGAGTCATCCTCAATCTCTTTCGTGGGTATGTTAATCCTAATCGGTACTGCTGTACTTACTCAGCTCCTGCCGTGCACAACGTGTAGCTGCAGACTGAGCCGCTTGGAACGCGCTCGTGTAAGTTTACCTTTCGTTTTAAAGGTCACCATGGAGACGGTACGAGGCGTCGTGGACCAACCTGGTGCACGTACGCCTCGCGCCCCACCCCCGAGTGTTAGCCCGGGGGCGGGGATGTCTCCATGGTGACCATTGGCGCCGTAGCTGTAGTAATTGGAAAATTAGCAGCCCAAATTATTGCCCCAAATTGCTCTAATGACTTAGTAGCGACAGTAAATATGTTCGGGAGCGAAAATGCTCTAGACTGTTTATCTCTTCCATATGTTCAATTGTTAATGCGGACCTTATGTCTTGCATATAAACACTACTACGACAAAAAAATTTTAAAAATTTGACACACGCTGCTAATTTTCCAATTACTACAGCTACGGCGCCAATTGATGCTGTAGACAGTTAACTACTTGCACTGTCTCACAGAGTGCTGGTCACCATGGAGACATCCCCGCCCCCGGGCTAACACTCGGGGGTGGGGCGCGAGGCGTACGTGCACCAGGTTGGTCCACGACGCCTCGTACCGTCTCCATGGTGACCTTTAAAACGAAAGGTAAACTTACACGAGCGCGTTCCAAGCGGCTCAGTCTGCAGCTACACGTTGTGCACGGCAGGAGCTGAGTAAGTACAGCAGTACCGATTAGGATTAACATACCCACGAAAGAGATTGAGGATGACTCAAAATTGTTGTTTAATTTGCTTATAGATCTGATTGTGCATACGTACAACGACTCGAGTCCAGAGATCGGCTTGACCGAGGTATGACAAATATATAGAGCTAAAAGATAATGATAGAATGTCTTTCTACTTTAGTCAACTAATTGACATACCGTTTTGTTTTATTTTTGCTTATTTCCTCTCCAAATGAACATGACTCGTGGATGGGTATGTGATTTTCGAAATAACTCTCTACAAATGTCTGCAATAATTGTTATATTTGTTATAATTACTATATTTGCATATACATATACTGTTACTAGTTAAACTAATTTTTATGCTTTTTGCTATAATACCGCCCTGAAGAAGGATTGTATCCGAAATGCATTGGCACCAAAGTATTATGGGCAATTTGAGATGAGAACTCATTGTGTGATGTATAAAAATTAAACTTCCATTGGCGGCAAACGATATAGGAATGTGAATTAAACAATTCCTGCCAAAAGAATTTATTGGAACTCTATTACTTCCATATCATAAATCAGTGACTGAATATTAGCAACCAAATTGGGGCAAACTGAGATGCGCCTTTCTTAACTTAGTGGATACACTTTGTTTCTTGGAAGTTTTTTTGATCATTTTGGTCCTAGTGCTACAGGACCTCTTTTGAGATTGGCAGCTCCAGGCGAAAATAAACCATACAAACTACTAATTATCATATCTATGATTTCTAAAGGACAAACTGTGAACTACAACATGTAGTGCCCTTCTTATCCTCTTTTTCTTAGATTTCTCACTTAGCACAACTAGAGGAGGAGCACACAGGCCAAAAAGAATAATATAGATCATTGAAGCATTTTTCGTATAAAGAATGTCATACACTGACATCGAAGCCCTGACCACTAACAGGGCAGACACACTGGGTTTTTCATCTGAAGAAGCCGAAGCAATATTGGGTTTGATAAAAGACAGCGGCTTTGGAAACAGTAATAACAAACAACAAGATCCTAAACAACAGATAAAACAACTAGAATATCTAATTCGAAAGGAAATAAATCGCAAGCTACATGCGATAACCCTAGGCAGATACCATAAAAGTCAACGGATACCGAGAGGATTACGAATCCAGTTGCGTCCTACATTGTGTAAAGAAAACAAAATCTTTGTGAAGAAATGGGAAGCTATACTTAACAAATGTTCTCTGGACCTTATATTACTGACCATACAAGAATTGGCAAGGGACATATCAGATTTAGGCAAAGAAATTAAGGAAATAGAAGTAGCTCTGGTAACAACACTGAATAGAGAAGAAGTTGATTCTATCCTCCAAGAGATAAATGACAAATTGGAAGACTACAAAACAGAATTAGAATCCAAGAAAATTTGCAAATTCAAAAGAGACACCTATGATTACCTTAAAGATGAAGTTTATAACTGGATGGATAAATATGCTCCTCCACAAAGGAAACCAAAGCCTACGAATTTGAGTGAAACATCAAGTTCAGGAACCGAGACAGAAAGGGAACCCCCGAACCAAGAAGAAGCAGGCACGCCAAGTACTTCAGGCCTTTCGCGAGCAAGAGAAGATACAGCGACTTCTTCTTTTTTAGACAAAGGAAGAAGAGAACGAGACGGGGGAGGAGAAAGACCAAAAGGAAAACCCAACACGAGATTACAACAGAAGAAAACATAGTAATAAACTTATCATCCAGAGTCTTGACTGGGAAAGAAATAGAAACCTTACAGAAAGGCCTAAGTTTCGTTCCTACCTATGACAGCACACTATTTGATTCCAAAATAGAACTCTTTAAACTTATTAGGAAGATGAAACTGAAGGTGTTTTTCAGTGAACTAGAACATCAAGAAGCCAGAGAAGAAGCAGAACTTAAGGAATTCAGAAGTAAAAGTACCTTTATTCCTCCAATAAGTATACCTTCAATAGAAATCTTCGAAAAACAAGTCACAAGAGACTTTGAGAAACTTAAGTTCAAAAGTCAATCACCTCGAAACATGAAACCTCACAAACTTAAATTGATACGTGATCTATATGGAGACCACACAATCACAATAAGGGCTGCGGATAAAGGAGGAGGCTTAGTACTACTTAACACAAGGGAATATGAAGAAGAATGTGAAAGACAACTAAGCGATGGTAATACTTATGCCAGATTGACACAAGATCCCACATCGGAGATTAAAGAGAATTTGAAGACTTTGTTGGACAAGGCGGAGGAATTGGAGTGGATTAATCACCACACAAAGACATTTTTGATTAATACACACCCTAAGATACCACACTTTTATACCCTTCCTAAGATACACAAAGATCTCATCAAACCCCCTGGAAGACCAATCGTAGCAGGGATTAACAGCATACTGGAACCCTTAGGGAAATATGTGGATTACTTCTTACAACCACTGATTCAAAAAACCAGTACATATATCAAGGACTCGACACATTTTTTACAACTCTTGAACGAAACTGTATTCAATTGCAACAACATATGCTTTACTATCGATGTTAAAAGTCTCTACACATCGATCCCGCACGATTTAGGGGGTGAAGCGGTAGAATGGATGCTACTCAATACTGAAGAGATACCGGCTCAGAAAGAATTTATAATGGTTCTTCTGGAGTTTATTAGTAACAACTCATACTTTCGATATAAAAATGAGTACTATCTCCAAGTGGCTGGGACAGCCATGGGAGCCACCATGGCCCCCTCTTATGCTAATTCATTCATGCATAAATTCGAATCCGAACATATACTACAGAATGAACATTGGTTCCCGAAATTAAGTCTCTGGATCAGGTACATTGACGATATATTCGGAATATGGAAAGATACGGAAGAGGAATACCTAAAGTTCTTCGTACATCTGAACAGCATAGATGCTCGTATCCAATTCACTCAAGACCACTCCCAAACCAACATACACTTCTTGGATGTAGACATTAAGATTACTGACACAGGATATCAGACTACCATTTTTCGAAAACCCACGGATCGTAATAATCTATTACAACGTCTCAGCTTCCATCAACCGAGCCTCATAAAAAATCTTCCATACAGCCAGATGCTCAGGGTGAAAAGATTGGTAAGTGACCCAGAAGACTACAAGCTAGCTATCCGTGAGATGGGGAAAAAGTTCCTGGAAAGAGGATATACAGAAGAGGAAATAAACACAGCAGAATCACGAGTAGCTACACAAAACAGAGAAGAGCTATTGAAGACAAAAACCAGACAGGAATCAGCTCCACCATTAGTGTTTGTGTCTAGATACTCACGACAAAGTAATCGCATTAAGTGCATTATTCAAAAACATTGGAATACTTTATTATGCGATCAGAGAGTTGAACATCTATTTAAGGAAGTACCCACATTTGCTTACCAACGGAGTCAAAACCTAAAAGATAGACTGGTTCAAACTAAACCAGCACCTAAAAAGAAGCTTACAGAAAGAATTGGGACGTTTCCGTGTTTAAGTTGTAGTAATTGCAGCTATGTGATGAGAGGAGAGACAATAAAACATTCACACACAGGAGAGACAATCAGACTGAGAAATTTTGCTACATGTGATTCAACCAACGTGATTTATGCTATCAAATATCCGTGTGGACTGTACTATGTGGGTCAGACATTGCGAGTAGCAAAAATTAGGTGGAATGAACACAGATCGTGCATAAGAAACCATAATCCTAACTCAGCAGTGTCAAGACATTGGGATGAAAAGAAACACAACTTGGTCCAAATCCGTTTTGTCATCCTAGAGGTGGTTTCAAAAAGAGACATCCACGAGAATTTCCAAAAAAGGATGGACCAAAGAGAATCCTTTTGGATAGACCGGCTGAGCTCCCTTTCTCCAAAGGGGCTCAGTGAAGAAATAAACTTTATGTGCTTTTTGTAAAAGCATTTTGGTCAACTTAATTATTTCTTTACTCTTCGATTTTTTATCTAAAGAAGATTTACACCTGCCATGTAAATATCTGTCATATATCTGCTATCCTTTTGTCACAATTTATTTCCTAGTTGTATTATTGCGCTGTTTATTTTGCCCCAAATTGCTCTAATGACTTAGTAGCGACAGTAAATATGTTCGGGAGCGAAAATGCTCTAGACTGTTTATCTCTTCCATATGTTCAATTGTTAATGCGGACCTTATGTCTTGCATATAAACACTACTACGACAAAAAAAATTTAAAAATTTGACACACGCTGCTAATTTTCCAATTACTACAGCTACGGCGCCAATTGACGCTGTAGACAGTTAACTACTTGCACTGTCTCACAGAGTGCTGGTCACCATGGAGACATCCCCGCCCCCGGGCTAACACTCGGGGGTGGGGCGCGAGGCGTACGTGCACCAGGTTGGTCCACGACGCCTCGTACCGTCTCCATGGTGACCTTTAAAACGAAAGGTAAACTTACACGAGCGCGTTCCAAGCGGCTCAGTCTGCAGCTACACGTTGTGCACGGCAGGAGCTGAGTAAGTACAGCAGTACCGATTAGGATTAACATACCCACGAAAGAGATTGAGGATGACTCAAAATTGTTGTTTAATTTGCTTATAGATCTGATTGTGCATACGTACAACGACTCGAGTCCAGAGATCGGCTTGACCGAGGTATGACAAATATATAGAGCTAAAAGATAATGATAGAATGTCTTTCTACTTTAGTCAACTAATTGACATACCGTTTTGTTTTATTTTTGCTTATTTCCTCTCCAAATGAACATGACTCGTGGATGGGTATGTGATTTTCGAAACAACTCTCTACAAATGTCTGCAATAATTGTTATATTTGTTATAATTACTATATTTGCATATACATATACTGTTACTAGTTAAACTAATTTTCATGCTTTTTGCTATAATACCGCCCTGAAGAAGGATTGTATCCGAAATGCATTGGCACCAAAGTATTATGGGCAATTTGAGATGAGAACTCATTGTGTGATGTATAAAAATTAAACTTCCATTGGCGGCAAACGATATAGGAATGTGAATTAAACAATTCCTGCCAAAAGAATTTATTGGAACTCTATTACTTCCATATCATAAATCAGTGACTGAATATTAGCAACCAAATTGGGGCAAACTGAGATGCGCCTTTCTTAACTTAGTGGATACACTTTGTTTCTTGGAAGTTTTTTTAATGTTCTTTCTGCCATTGAGGAGTCAGTGAATGTTCTTAATTGATTACACAATATCTAAGTATCGTGAATATAGCTTGGCTCATTTGATGAAAGTACGTTGCACACTCCAATAAGACATGATTTTGACGCATCCATTTTATTCCCCTTGCACCAAAGCTCTCACTGAATGTTTGTGGCATTGCAAATGCATTGGGGCTTATTTTGGAAAGCCCTATAAATGACTCTGAGGGGAACTCCCACATTTCTACTTTGTTGCAAATAGGTCAGCGCTTTGAAAGGTAAATGATTTGCACATTGGAATGCAAAATGAATGTGTAAAGCCGAGGAGTGATCGCCCTTACACCTCCCTTTTTCACAAATTGAGTAAACATCACCTGCTATTTATGCTTGGCACGCACTACTTACAATGGATTCCTATGGAAGCCACCTGCTTTTAGCTTTGTAAAAAGCAGGTGGATTCCATAAAATTCCATAGCATTTATGTCAGAATAAAAATGTCATGCAGGTGTAAATGCTGGAATATATGTTTGGCAGAGATTAGGGGGAGGAAGAATTGTAAATAATGACCTGTGCCCCCTCCCTGCCAAATAATTTAGTGAAAACATGTTGGGGAGTAAAATTCATGCGTAAAATGTTTATGGATACATTTTATACATTAATTTGTCTCTACGCTCCAGTGTGTTCATTAGTAAATGGCATCTGTTCATGTGCAATTACTATGACGTCAATGAGGATGCAATGCAAAGACATTTTCACCATTGCTAATATGTCATACATGCAAATATCATTTGCGCATATGCAAAATGCAACTGCGCTGCCATGCCTGTACTTAAATAAGGCCCGATTCATTAGTTTCCTTGTGCATGCTGAGATGGTAAAGGAGATGATGAGCCTTGCTCTCTGTAATAATATTTACTTGTTTGGTGATTAATTGTTCCTGTAAAATCCAGGTATGGCCACAGCGCTGGGGTTTCTCCTGCTAGGGCAACCTTTTTCAAGAGTGGGTTTGTGAGGGGGTAAACATAGCACCACAGGGACTTTTGTGGTAGCAAACCTGTCTTTCTTAGCACAGTAGATTGGTGGCATCATTTTAATCTTTGCAGAGCTGGAGTCACATCTCGGCTCATGTGTTGCCTTCTCTGTGTATGTATCACAATAGTTGAGTTACATTGTGTGAAGCTAACTTGAAAGCAATAGAGTGCTGTACATTAAAGGGAGTGTAACATAGTGTGGGGACTGTCTTGCTAGTCTATGTTCTTCATTTGTTGAAGTTTTCATTGAAGAGAAGGGTCTTCAGATATTTCCTAAAATGCAGGAGGGAAGGAGCCAGCCTGAAGTGAACTGATTTATTATTAGGAAAAGCAGGATCTATTCATTGTGTTTCTGGGAAGCAGCGGAAGCGACTGAGTAAGGAGCCAGCATGCAGCAGCAGCGTGAACACACATTCTGTGTGGCTTGCTGGACTGATGCCTACATCTGGTTGCCTTCACCTGCCAGAGACCTTCTTTTTCTCTTCTTTTCCCTCTCAGGGGTTCTGGATAGTAATGTGGGGTCCATGGCTCCCTCTGCGGCTGGGGGATTAGTTGTTCCTCTTCCTGGTACCAGTGTACCAGTGTCTCTCTCAGCAGCTGTCAAAGGAGGTCCAGTAAAGAGTGAAGACATATTTGAAATTACTCTGTGTATTAAGTAATAATGTGCCCAGAAAGGTCCAGCTCATCCCTCTAGAGGGCTATTTATGGCATTCCCAAGGCTTATTCCCTACATTGCTCCTACGTCTATCACACTGTCTGTCATTGAATCAACCAAGGGTTCCACTTCCCTACCATGATGCACACATTAAGGACCACGTAATGGCAAGGGGGAAGTGCCTGGACAGATAATAGTTGTATGCAAAATGAGTATCACATGCTTATGTGGATGAACCCTAGGATCCCGTAGAAAGCAGAGAGTGGTCTGTTCATGTTTTGAGGAGAAAGCCTCGGTTTCGATGCAGGTGTGCAGCTGAACGGTCTACCACTTGACTTATCAAACAAACACCTAAAAATCAACTGAAGCAATTAGGGAGGCACTGAAGTAATACTAGGCAAGTGAACTGCCTACAAGAGATGGCACCCTCACCAATCTGTAACCCACTAGAGGATGTCAAAAAAGAGTGAAATCCAATTGTTATCAGAAATTTTGATTGGCACCACACCCAAGTGTTTAAATGAAGGAATACAATTTCAAAGGTAATTTCTCAGATACAGATGAACGCGTTGATACATGTGTTTCATATCAAATTAAAGAAAACGAGAAAGGGGTAGCATAACATGTTTAAAAAACATATTCAGAAAGATATATCACAAGTTGCTTGAAAGGATTTATGATAAAATCAGCAATACTGTAAATTTGTCATGCATGCTGGACGCTACGCTCGTAGAACAGCTAGACCGTTCTACTCCAAATGGAGGTTATTCGATACGTTACCGGGAAAACGACGTTTGCACTTTTCACGTCGCTAACTTCACGTGACTTTTGCTTCGTCACGTGAACTACGGTATTACGTATTTAAGCAGCGTAGAAACTTCACTCGCTGCTTCTGATCGAATCTATTGGCGTTGTGTAGCTGAACCTCTGATCTGCATCCTGGCATATTTCTACAGCTACTTTTGGGCCTTCAATAGCGTGTGTTCCGCCACACGCTGATTCCTGGAGCTATTCCTTCGCGTGATAATTCACACGCGTTCTCTGTCTTCAAGCGTGGCTGGTCCGGACTGCGGGAATCCTGCCCGCGTGTACATCCACACGTACACTCTGTCTTCATACGCGGCTGGCCCGGACTGCGTAAATCCTGCCCGCGTGTAATCCCACACGCGCACGTTGTCTCTAAACGCGGCTGTTCCGGACTGCGGGAACACCGCCCGCATGTAATTCCACACGCGCTCTCTGTCTTCAAGCGCGCCTGGCCAAGGCTGCGTAAA
The DNA here is from genome assembly GCF_040938575.1 of Ambystoma mexicanum. NCBI lineage: Eukaryota > Metazoa > Chordata > Amphibia > Caudata > Ambystomatidae > Ambystoma > Ambystoma mexicanum. The sequence goes on along the minus strand of NC_090928.1, from coordinate 464,517,021 downwards.
TCCTGCCCGCGTGTAAAATCCACACGCGCTCTCTGTCTTCAAGTGCGGCTGGCCATGGCTGCGTAAGTCCTGCCCGCGTGTAATATCCACACGCGCACGTTGTCTTCACTCGCGGCTGGCCCAGACTGCGTGAATCCTGCCCGCGTGTAATATCCACACGCGCTCTCTGTCTTCAAGTGCGGCTGGCCAAGACTGCGTAAATCCTGCCCGCGTGTAAAATCCACACGCGCACGTTGTCTTCACACGCGGCTGGCCCAGACTGCGTAAATCCTGCCCGCATGTAAAATCCACACGCGCACGTTGTCTTCACACGCGGCTGGCCGAGACTGCGTGAATCCTGCCCGCGTGTAAAATCCACACGCGCACGTTGTCTTCAAACGTTATTTTCTTCGCGGCTGTTTATAACCGCGTGTACTTTGTTTTTCCTTAAAAAGTGCGCTATTTCTAACTCCTGCATCTGTGGAATTAACAGAAGGATTGACCCCTATAGTGGGAAGGAAGCTTTTCAAGGATTATTGGAAGGTGACATTGAACTGAACTTTTGGACGCTATCCTGTGGTGAATTCAACCCGTATCTAGCGTGAGCCTCGTTCTGTTCGGGATAAGTCTCCCTTACTAATTTCCCCTTCCTTGTCGTTTGTTCTTCATTCAAATCCATCAAGAGACTTCTGGATTATTCTACCCTAAACTAAAGGTCAGTGTGAACATTCCTGTCATTATCTAATTCATCATACTCAGGTTGGAGCAGTTATTCATGATACTTTAATTTGTCCTAGGCTGGCTTTCTATACCTTACCCACGCCCTTTCCAGTGATCCATCGCTCTGCCTGTTTTATCAGCCAGAGGGTTGTATCATTTGGAAGGTCTTCAATTGACTTCACAACTATCAAATTGTGTGAACAGGGATCCGGAAGACCCTACCTCCTGTATCCTTTTGAGTATTGTATCCTTTTCAGTTAATACTTTGGTACATTTTGACAGAATCAGAAGCCATGGAGGGTCCGGATCCTTTAGCTGTTTTGACACAGTTGATCAGCGATTTGAGAAATGAAATGGTTACAGCACAGGACATGTTACGGCACCGTATGGACGTTATGCAAGACGCCCTACATGGTAGTCCTCAGGGAGCACAGGTGCCGATGGCTACTGCATCTGGATCCGGGACTACGGCACCCCCACAGGAAACTATTAATGTGGTTATGCCCACTCAGTTTCCCTTGGCCCCTCCGGAACGGTTCACGGGTGATCCCAAAACCTATAGAACCTTTGTAAATCAGTGCCGACTCCATTTTCTTTGCCGTCCTACATCTTTTCCTGATCTAACCACAAAAGCAGCCTTCGTGCTTTCCCATTTAGGGGGCACAGCTGCTGCTTGGGCTAACCCTTTGTTGGAAACAAATAGCCCTTTGTTGTACGATTGTGACGATCTCTTGACTGCTATGAGTAAAGTCTTTGACATGCGTTACTCTACTCAAGCCACAGATTTAGAGTTGCTAAACCTACAACAAGGCAGCCAACCCCTTATGTCTTACGTTGCCCGGTTCAATCAACTGACGGCGGAAACCCAATGGCCTGACAGCAAGAAAACGGCTGTTTTTTACAAGGGTCTTTCTGAAGAACTGAAAGATGCCTTACCTACAGTTCCTGTGGTTCCTACGGGTTTTCCAGAGTTGCTCGATTTGGTTCTACAAATCGACGCCCGTAGGAATGCTCGAAAGGGAGAGAAAAAGCCCTTCATGCCAGTCTCGGGGCGGTCAGAGACACCAGCAGTCATCTCTAACGACCCTGAACCCATGCAGATTGGCGCCGTGAGAGGCCGATTGTCCAATGCAGAACGGGAGAACCGAAGAAAAAACCACTTATGTATGTACTGTGGTTCTTCCGAGCATTTATTGGCAACATGTCCTAAAAAACCCATCAAGCGTGCGGGAAACGCCAAAACTCGACAATAGCAGGAGTCCCTATGTCGAGTGTTTCATCGGACTCCAGTACCATTCCTAAACATGCACCTGTAATAGTTCAGGTGACGATACGTTGTGATGAGCGAGAAGTGGTTTCCAAGGCCATGGTTGATTCTGGAGCCACCAGCAATTACATAGACATCACTTATGCCAAGAACTGTTCCTTACCCCTTGTAAACAAAAAAAGACCTGAAACGGTGAACACCGTGGACGGATCTGTTTTGACTTCTGGTATGGTAACCCAGGAGACGGTACCTGTTCAGATGACCTTATCGAATAATCATTCAGAAGAAATCATCTTCGATGTTATTGCTGCTCCACAGTACGAGATCATACTTGGTCTTGCATGGTTAACCCTTCACAATCCTGCTGTTGACTGGGTTTCGGGATCGCTCCAATATCCTTCGATTCATTGCAATGAACATTGCTTTACCAGTCAGGAGGTGTCAAATAAACAACACATATTGGCCTCTATGGTGGAGGATTCAACTATCAGCGTTGTACATCAATGCGACAATATCATACCATGCGAATACGCTGATTATGCTGATGTCTTTGATAAAGGCCAGGCAGAACAATTACCTCCTCATCGACAGTACGACTGTCCTATCAAATTAATTCCTGGTGCCAAAATTCCTACAGGCCGTGTTTATTCACTAACACCTAAAGAAGATGTTGTGTTAAAAGAATACATTGATAAAGCGCTAGCAATGGGCTTTATACGGCCCTCACAATCACCTGCTGCATCTCCTCTATTCTTTGTTTCTAAGAAAGAGGGAGATCTCAGACCTTGCATTGATTACAGGGCACTTAATGATATCACCATCAAAAACCAATACCCCTTACCACTAACAAACGTTCTGTTGGATCAATTAGGCACTTCCAGTTATTTCACCAAATTGGACTTGCGAGGTGCATACAATTTGGTTCGCATTCGTGAAGGCGACGAATGGAAGACCGCTTTTAAGACACGGTATGGTCTTTACGAATATTTGGTGATGCCTTTTGGTCTGTGCAATGCTCCCGCCACATTTCAATTCTTCATGAATGATATATTCAGAGACATAATGGACCAATTTGTGGTTATCTATCTGGATGACATTCTGATCTACTCATCATCTTTATCGGAACACGTCAGACATGTTTCTACAGTCCTACAAAGACTCAGGGAGAACCATCTTTATGTGAAAGCCGAAAAATGTGTCTTTCATTCACAGGAAGTGGAATTCCTTGGTTACGACATTACCAATCTAGGTGCTCGAATGAGTCGTTCCAAGGTAAAGGCCGTCTTGAATTGGCCGATTCCGCATAATGTCAAGTCACTACAGTCTTTCTTAGGCTTTGCGAATTTCTATCGCAGATTTATCCATTCCTTTTCCAAAACAGTAGCTCCTTTGACGGCTTTAACTAGTTCTAAAGTTCCTTTCTGTTGGAACCAACATGCCCAAGCAGCATTCGAAAAGCTGAAGGAAGCATTTACCACTGCACCCGTGCTTCAACATCCGGATCCTGATCGCCAGTTTGTCGTTGAAGCGGATGCATCCAGTGTCGCTATAGGTGCAGTACTCTCACAAGTTTGCACAGAAACCAAGGAGGAACACCCAGTGGCTTTCTTCTCTCGCAAACTCACCTCATATGAACGGAACTACACCGTCACTGAGCGGGAACTACTGGCTATCAAAGATGCTTTCCGAGAATGGCGTCATCATCTTCTTGGGGCCAAACAACAGGTGTTGGTGTACTCTGACCATAGAAATCTCCAAGCATTCAAATCCATGAAATGCCTTACGGCCCGTCAGGCCAGATGGAATGTCTTTTTTGCCCAATACGATTTCCAGGTCACCTATCGTCCTGCCCGAGAACATGTTAAGTCGGACGCTTTGTCCCGTATGAGTGAAGAGGCGCAGGAAGAAAAACAAGTACAGATTCAGCTGTTGGCAGATCATGTAATATGTAGTTGTTCGGTTCAACCATCCCTAAAAACCGAAGTACAAGAGTGGGTAAAAATTCATCCACAAGTAGTCCAAGATATGAATCTGGACGTACATAACGGTTTACCATTCACACAAGGAGTACTTTATCTACCAACTCCTTCAATGCGGAATAAAGCCCTCAAATGGAATCATGATTCCTTGATTGCAGCCCATCCTGGACGGAAGAAAACACTGGAGCTGCTCAAAAGGTGGTGCTGGTGGCCATCCATGGCAACAAATGTTATAAACTATGTATCTTCTTGTTCTGTATGTATCCAATGTAAAAATACTCCTGGTAAACCAGTGGGCTTACTCCAGTCCCTACCTGTCCCTAACAAACCATGGGACATGATATCTATGGACTTTGTGGTAGAACTCCCCCCAAATCAGGGATATGATACCATATGGGTCGTAGTGGATTATTTCACTAAATTGGCTCTTTTTATTCCCTGTATTGGTTTACCAACTGCTGCTGTTCTGGCTGAACTATTCATCCAACATGTATTTCGTTTCTTTGGTCTACCATCAGTAATCATTACAGACAGGGGCTCACAGTTTGCGTCACGCTTTTGGAGAGCTTTAACATCTGCATTACTGATTGATGATAGAATGTCCAGTGCTTATCATCCTCAAACTGACGGACAGACTGAAAGGGTCAATTGTACTATGGAACAATATCTGCGGTGTCTGTGTTTGCAATACCAATCGGATTGGCTCACGGTACTGCCGGCGGCTGAATTCGCCTATAACAACTCTTATCACAGTGCCATAGGCACTTCACCGTTCTATGCTCTCTATGGACAACACCCCCGATCAATACCTCTGGATTCCGGTCTATCCTTGGACACGCCTGCCGCAGGCCGTACTTTTCGTGATCTGAAGAGATGAAAGGTGAAGCAGCAATTGGAGCAGGCTAAACAACGTGACAAGTTCTATGCTGATGCTCATAGAGTACCCGCACCTGTCTATAAGGCTGGTATGAAAGTCTGGCTGTCCACTAAGAACTTAAGAATTCCAGGCAAAAAGAAATTGTTGCCTAAATACATCGGTCCGTATGTAGTGCTCCAAGTTCTTAATCCTGCTGCTGTACGTCTGGCTTTACCACAACGATGGCGAGTGCATCCTGTATTCCACGTGTCACTCATTAAGCCATTTTCTGAAGCTACTAGACTGCCTGTACGGCCTGTTGCTATTTCTGTGCGGGGTTCAGATGAATACGAGGTACAAGACATACTGGATATGAAACTACGTTCTGGTAGACCACATTATCTGGTGGATTGGAAGGGCTATGGTCCCGAAGATAGGTCCTGGGAACCTCTTTCTAATATTCATGCTCCTGCTTTATTGAAGCGCTTTCACACAAGAAGGGGAGAGGTTGTCCCTTTGGGGGATGGCACTGTCATGCATGCTGGACGCTACGCTCGTAGAACAGCTAGACCGTTCTACTCCAAATGGAGGTTATTCGATACGTTACCGGGAAAACGACGTTTGCACTTTTCACGTCGCTAACTTCACGTGACTTTTGCTTCGTCACGTGAACTACGGTATTACGTATTTAAGCAGCGTAGAAACTTCACTCGCTGCTTCTGATCGAATCTATTGGCGTTGTGTAGCTGAACCTCTGATCTGCATCCTGGCATATTTCTACAGCTACTTTTGGGCCTTCAATAGCGTGTGTTCCGCCACACGCTGATTCCTGGAGCTATTCCTTCGCGTGATAATTCACACGCGTTCTCTGTCTTCAAGCGTGGCTGGTCCGGACTGCGGGAATCCTGCCCGCGTGTACATCCACACGTACACTCTGTCTTCATACGCGGCTGGCCCGGACTGCATAAATCCTGCCCGCGTGTAATCCCACACGCGCACGTTGTCTCTAAACGCGGCTGTTCCGGACTGCGGGAACACCGCCCGCGTGTAATTCCACACGCGCTCTCTGTCTTCAAGCGCGCCTGGCCAAGGCTGCGTAAATCCTGCCCGCGTGTAAAATCCACACGCGCTCTCTGTCTTCAAGTGCGGCTGGCCATGGCTGCGTAAGTCCTGCCCGCGTGTAACATCCACACGCGCACGTTGTCTTCACTCGCGGCTGGCCCAGACTGCGTGAATCCTGCCCGCGTGTAATATCCACACGCGCTCTCTGTCTTCAAGTGCGGCTGGCCAAGACTGCGTAAATCCTGCCCGCGTGTAAAATCCACACGCGCACGTTGTCTTCACACGCGGCTGGCCCAGACTGCGTAAATCCTGCCCGCGTGTAAAATCCACACGTGCACGTTGTCTTCACACGCGGCTGGCCCAGACTGCGTGAATCCTGCCCGCGTGTAAAATCCACACGCGCACGTTGTCTTCAAACGTTATTTTCTTCGCGGCTGTTTATAACCGCGTGTACTTTGTTTTTCCTTAAAAAGTGCGCTATTTCTAACTCCTGCATCTGTGGAATTAACAGAAGGATTGACCCCTATAGTGGGAAGGAAGCTTTTCAAGGATTATTGGAAGGTGACATTGAACTGAACTTTTGGACGCTATCCTGTGGTGAATTCAACCCGTATCTAGCGTGAGCCTCGTTCCGTTCGGGATAAGTCTCCCTTACTAATTTCCCCTTCCTTGTCGTTTGTTCTTCATTCAAATCCATCAAGAGACTTCTGGATTATTCTACCCTAAACTAAAGGTCAGTGTGAACATTCCTGTCATTATCTAATTCATCATACTCAGGTTGGAGCAGTTATTCATGATACTTTAATTTGTCCTAGGCTGGCTTTCTATACCTTACCCACGCCCTTTCCAGTGATCCATCGCTCTGCCTGTTTTATCAGCCAGAGGGTTGTATCATTTGGAAGGTCTTCAATTGACTTCACAACTATCAAATCGTGTGAACAGGGATCCGGAAGACCCTACCTCCTGTATCCTTTTGAGTATTGTATCCTTTTCAGTTAATGCTTTGGTACATTCTGACAAAATTCTTGTATATTCATTGTAAATACTGTAAATTCATTCTTTCACATGCACGTCATTGATAAGGAATAAAGACCAGGGTTATTGGTATAAGTGATGTTTCAAATATGACAAACAGTTACTATAAAATGACAATCGTGAGATTAGTTGGGACCAGAAAGGAGTCAACCCCTTACTTTGACCAAGACTTTTAGGGGGCAATCTGCCCCTGCCAAGGTGCTGTGGGCACACAAGATCGATGAGTGGGTTAGGGGCAGAATTGTGCATCTGTGGAGTGAAAATAGCAGTCAGAAATTTAAATTTGCAACTTTCTAAATGTACTCAAAAGAAGAGACTTAAGTGCTACATCATGAGCCTATATCTGCCACAGACATGTTTCACAAAGAAGCCTGCACCCGTCAAACAAAGTCATATAGACTTCTATGTTGACAACTGAGGGGCTTGTGAGGATCGACTATAGGCAGCGGGAATGAGAGAGTAACAAGTAGGCCACCTATTCATTGTTTCAGATTTCCCTTTGGGGTCACTCTATTTTGCAGACTAAAGTGGTAGACATAGTTGTGGATCCTTGTCTTATGTGTCTGGCTGGGGTCTAGGATTCAAATCCAGCAATGCTCACAGACATTGAACTGGGATGCTGGACCCTGAAGTCCAAAGCAAGAATCGGGGCATTTAAACTATATCAACAGAAAAGTAACTCCACAGTTTGAGGACTGAAGGTTTTTAATAATTTGACATAGAAATCTTAGTCTTTTAAGTGGTCTTTTAGCATTACAACTTTATTCTACTGGGCAGAGTGTAAGTCACTTAGCCTTTATAAACTACACACTTCTTACAATGATTGTTTTATCTAGGACCCGACAGAAGCTGAGACTGTGGCATTCAACAACACACAGATGCACAATCATTGTGATCCCCTGGGTGTGTCCCATATGTACGTTGTTCGACTCTTTGCAGCTTGGTTTGCACTGTATAAATCTCAAACACACATCTCTGCACGTGCACACACACACCCACACATACACAAGCAACACACACACGTAAATTAAGGAAGCCACATTCTTAACATTATGTTGAACTTTGAGACCTAAAATCCAGCGAGAAAGATGTTAAAAATATAAGTATGAGAAATTAAGCATATATTTACCAACAGTTCTTCCCGAGCATAATAATATATTCATTGCATGATCAGATGAGGGCACGTGTGATACAAACAACACCAATTGAAACAGCGTGTTCCCCGGAAAGCATATATTTAGTTTTCCCAATCCCATTTTGCTTTTGAAAATCTTAAATTACAACACATATATGGATTTTTGTTGCTGACATATGCAGATAGGTTATTCCAGCTGAAGGCAAGGGTGGTGCAATCATCATTTTGTAAAGGGTTCTGCACATCTTTGGGCCGTGCATCTTTGACTGTATTGTTTAAGGGATGCTGAGCATGTGTTACAAATGGTATTAGCATAATTGACCTAAAAACATTTGACCTAAAACATTTGATCAAATTTTTTGACCTTTTATTTGGTCAAATTTAATTAAATATATATACATATGGGGTGGATAAGGGTATAGATTAGGTTAAGGGAAGTGGGGAGGGTGATTGACGGGGGGGGGGTCTCTCCCCACATTTTAGACTGAAAAAAGGTCAAATAAATTCGATCAAATGTGATTAGGTCAAATGTGATTAGGTCAAATAGACCCAAACTGTTACTAATTGCCAAGATATATATATTTATTATGTATCACTTAGCAATATAAATTATTATTGTGATGGCTAAAGAGATGCGAGCCCCGCTCTCCGGCACACGTCCAATGGTCATCTGATCCCTCTGCCTTCTCTCGTGCGTACACTTCAGGCTCTGCATTCCACATCGCGTCACTGGGTTCGACGATGCAATGTGGATTTCACACTGCACATCCCAGTTCTTTCACCCAAGTACTTCTTGTGTCTCTCACTATCAGGTGTAGTCATCCAGGTACCCTGGTCTTCGGTAACTCCTACCACATCTTGATGTATGTGGAGACATATCTGTACTTGACAGGGAAAGTCTGCCACCAATTACCTTGTCACTCTTCACTCTAGGTTTCCTTTCTCTCATCCTTCCACCCTGTCTCGATCTCTCAACCATCACTCTCTTTAAATTCCATACTCTTCCATCCTTTGTCCTCACAGCATGTCTAAACACCTCAACCACCTCAATTGGCCTAGACCATTGGCACCAATCACCTCTCAACACAACGTGCAGCTTAATCCTGACCCAGCTTCCCACTCGTGGAAAGCTACTCCTCCTGAAACTCCAATTATCCTGCAGTTCGTTATTCTTCATCTGTCTCATTCTTATATTCTCTTTCACATCATCTAACCTCACTCCCATATCAGACACATCACCCATCCGACCAGGAAAAAGCTTTGTGGCACTCCTCCTTCCTCTGCTATGCTCAAAAGGTAAAACCCCAGTGGTGCTGTTTGGAATAAACCTATGAGCAGCTATGGTTCTCTTCACTGCCTCCTTCCAATCCCCTCCTTCCAATCCCTGCCATTAGACCACATGCATCTAATGGCTTCCTTGATCACCCTGTTATATCTTGCCACAGCCCTATTGGCTTGTGAATGATATAAGGCACTGGTCTTATGTACAATGGCCCTCTTTTCAAAATATACTTCCATTTCCTTTGGTTTAAATGCGGACCATTGTCAATGAGGACTACTCCCTGGTAGCCCTCCCATTCACACAACTTGTCCAAGAACTCAATCACATTTTTAGTAGTGGCATGTGGTGCCATCATCCCTTCTGCCCACCTCGTCAAAACATCCACATCTACAATGCAATATGTTTGACATCCACCTCTCCATATTGACACAATCACATCAATCGCTAACGGTATCCTGTAATTTTAAAGAACGTAAGTTTCGAATGGCAAATTTAAGAATTGTTTGTGTCGAAATGCCATTCTTTCGAATGACAATTTCTTTGAAAAAAATTCAAAGTGCCGTTGACATGGGTTAGGGTTGGGGCTTGGGTTAGGGTTGGTGGGTGGGAGGTGGCGTGGGGGTTGGGAGGTGGGCGGAACCCCCCCAATATACTCTAAATCCTTGAAACGTTACATGGAGCTGTCCATTGCTGAAATGACAGCACTGGACAGCTCCATCTAATGTTTCAAAGTTACCAAAAAAAGCATTGAAATTCTACTTTGAACATGTAAAAGTGCATTTCAGTTGAAACCAGTCCATGACTATTGTCGACGGATTGGTTTCGAAAAAAATGCACTTTGCATGTTAAATATAGCTTGTCACAGCTTTTTTTCGAAACTTTGTTTTCAAAACTTTTGTTTTTCAAAACTTATTTTTCGAAATGATCACTATAAATCATTGCTAACTTCTCCCATGGCCTTCCCAGTATATCCATAAGAGCATTAGGACATTTTTCACTTAAACACACTTTGTCACTATTGGCACAATGGGTGCCAATAGTGACATCATCGTTTAAAACATGGATGTCACATGCCAGCCACCAATAACTGTTCCTTTTTCTGCATTTTGTTTCCACTATTCCTTGATGACCTTCATGTCCAAGGTGTATCACCTTCTCCAGTAATCCCTCTGCTGGCACTAATCCATCTCCTCTCATGAGAACACCATCTCGCATACATAGTTCATCCTTCTACTGCTGCTTTCTGCACAGTTTCTTAATTTAATCTTCTTTCTGTCAAATCACTGATGATGATATTCATCTTGGAATCTTTTCCCATTTTATCATGCCACTTCTGTTTCAAGATTGAGGGTTCTAATACTTCACAAATCGCGTCCTGCTCATCATCACACTCAGTTTCTTCTCTCGTGGTAATACGTGACAAAGAATTTGCTGCATAGTTTTTCACTCCTGGGATGTATTCCACTATAAAATCAAACTCCTGTAATCTGGATACCCATCTCCTTATTCTTCCCGACACCTTATCCAGACCATTCGTAGAAAAAACTTCGACCAACGGTTTGTGGTCCATATGTAACTCAAACCTGGTACCACAGACAAAACTTCTGAATTCATAAGTAGCCCTTTTGATAGCCAGGGCCTCTTTTTCAATGATCGCATAAGTTTTTGCCAGCCCCTTCAGCAGGTGTGATGCAAATGCTATCACATGCTCCTTTCCACCTTCAACATGTGTAAGAACAGCACCCAAACCCACATTGCTTGCATCTGTCGTAATTACAGTGTTTTGTCCCCTCTTGTAATTATGTAATGCTGGTGCTGTTTCCAATGGTCATTTTATATATTGGAATTCGTTTTCACAACTTTCATCCCATGAAAATGTTATGTTTGTTTTTAAAATACCCCTCAAGGAACGTGTGTGGTCGGCGAATCCTCTGACAAACTTTGAATAATATTCTGCCATGCCTAAAAATGTTCTGACATGTTCTCTGCAATTTTGTGTCATCATGTGTTCTATCGTACTAATTAGATCATTCTTGGGAGAGATTCCTTGTTAGGAGATCAAATGTTCCAAATACTCAAACTCCTTCCTATTAATTTTCGATTTTTCACTGCTGAGAATCATTCCCAAAACACAGAGTTTTCTGAGAACCTTCTCCAACCTCTTATAATGTTCTTCTTTGTTCTCAGCATATACTAAAACATTGTCCTGAAAGAAAACTACACTGTCTTTCTTCCCCATCAAATGTTCTGTACATGATTTTTTTTAAATTCAGAGGCCGCACATACACGGCCAAATGGCATATTCCGGTATTGAAACAATCCTTGTGGTGTTATAAATGGAGTTTAATGTCGAGATTCCTTGTGCAGTTTAATCAGATGATACACTGAGGTGAGATTGAGTGTCAAAAATACTTTTGCCAGCCCATTGTCGAAATCAGTTCTTGTATATTAGGTAGTGGATGTCTTTCCGGAATAACACATGTGTTAAGTTGCCTTAGGTCAACACATGTCCTGGGGTGATATCCACTCAGATGCATCAATGCTCTTTATAATTCCCTGCTCTTTGAGCTTCCTCAATACTAATTTCACCTCATCTCCCATATACAATGGGACATTGTGAAGTTTCTGGGCCACTGGCTTGCAAACCTCTCTAAGTTGTATGAGATGTGTGAACCCTTTCAAGCATACTATCTCATCCTTGAATACCTAATTTCAGGCTTTATTGGTAGTTTGCTTTCAGCCCTCAACTATAAACACAGACTCTTTCGCATTCGGATCTATTCGTACCTTAAGCAACCTCTGGTGTGTCCAGCTCAGCAGGGGTAATGTTCCCTTCTTTGATACATTGCTCCCTTCTTTGATACATACACACATCTATCAGCATGCCTTTCTTTGAAATTCTAGGCTGCCTTAAATCACCCGATCAACTCAATCCTCACCCCTCCATAGGCACTCAGATTTATATCAAATTCATGTAAGTACTTGAGTCCAAACTTCTTCCATTCCACCTCTGGAATGAGGGGCATACTTAGCTCCTGTGTCAGTCATCATGACGACTGGCACCGCATTAACATGAACAATGGCTTTTTCTGGCTGTCTACTTCTCGTTCTTCATTTCCTACGGCAGAGATTTACACCTCACCCTCATCACTTTCTTCATTACCGATCCAATTGGAGGCAGCATTTTTGTTCATACTGCACTTGGCTAGGTGCCCCTTCCCATTGCAGATCCTGAAAATTATTCTGAGTGCAGGACACATCGGGCTGTTGGCCCAATGAGAGGGGCTATCACACTGATAACACGTCCTGAGCGTCGTTTGCCCCATTTGTTTCTGTCTGCCTCGTCCTCGCTGAAAGTCCATGGCATGCCCTCTTCTGGTATCTCGATTTATTGCCCCCTGTTTTCACTTTTGTGTCTGTTCTCTCTGTTGTCACAACTCCATCTTGTTTTCACACTTCGATTGCTTACCACCACAATTGATTCTCCACTGGGTTGCAGCACATTAACAGGGGCAGTTTTTACAGTGATTTCTTTTACTCTGCCTTCCAAGGTCTTCACACTTTTCTTAGTGTGTTCAACTTCTTTGGCCATCCGTAAAACTATCTCTAATGAAGGCTCATCGTCTGTCCATAATCTTTCTCTTACCTTGCTCCTGAATTCTAGCATAAACTGATCTCTGAGTTTTTTGTCCAGTTGTTGATTGAAACTGAATGTCCTTGCTTGCTTCCGGTGGGCTGTGATATATTGCTCTACACTTTCATCCTCTTCTTGTGTACGCTTTCCAAACTTGTATTGCTCTAAAATCGTGCTCAGTTTTCTTTTCTCCATAATGGTTGCTCATTTTCTTTATGGCCTTTTCATTCTCATTCATGTCATTGCTCTCATTCGCTGTGAAATTGGGCAGATTTTCACATTTCTCTTGCGCTGCTGGTCCTAGACAATGTAGAAATAAGGACTCCTTTCTGTCCACACTATAGTTCGTGCCACACACCACATTGGCATGGTGGGACTGATGTAGGGTGACTTTAATGAATGACATTCTTTATACAATAAATGTTCACTTTTCATGTATTGGTTCCAATTAATGTCCCAAAGTAAACTGGGAGTCTGAATAGGCAATGAAGGAAGGAAAGACACACAAAATAAAATGTTCCCCCTTTTAATAAGTACTGAGATGAGGAGGAGTGCTTCTGTGTAGTGTTGTTACACTTAGGAAGTGTGACGTCCTAAGATGGCTGCCCGTCACGTGATTAGACCTCACATCGACAGTCTCTTCCTCTAATATTGGCATTCTCTTCGGCTCGGCCTACAGGCATGAAATTGCTCTCCGTATGGCCTCCCCGTGCCTAGCCCCTACACTGTTTTCTCTCCTCACCTTCCAGAGGCAGCAGCTGACTGGTTGGGGTCCCTGCATGTGATCTGTTCATGGAGGCAGGGCTTGCTGATGCTGGGGTAAGCCTTTTCACCACTTGCACTGTTTAAGGGATAATGGGCACGCGTTAGTAATCACTAATATATATATACTTACTACATATTATGCAGCAAATTATTTTTTTTATTTATTTATCTGTATGTACTTTATTTAATTAAATTGTGCATAGTTCATAGCAGAACTTTTACAATCATAAGTAGTAAATCGGTAAAAATACTTATTAGGTATCAAATAGCAATAGAAATACAATACAATAATGTGTTTATCAATTTACAATAAAATATCAAATGTCCTATTCATATTCGCCGATACATACAAACATTGATCTAAAACAACATTCAGCAAGTACAAATTACTATTGTGCTGTGTAGGGAGATGCAAGCCCTCCTCTCTGGCAGACTTCCAATGGTAATCTCATCCCTGGGTTTCTGGATAGTAATGTGGGGTCCATGGCTCCCTCTGTGGCTGGGGGATTAGTTGTTCCTCTTCCTGGTACCAGTGTCCCAGTGTCTCCCTCAGCAGCTGTCAAAGGAGGTCCAGTAAAGAGTGAAGACATATTTGAAATTACTGTGTGTATTAAGTAATAATGTGCCCAGAAACATCCAGCTCAGCCCTCTAGAGGGCTATTTATGGCATTCCCAAGGCTTATTCCCTACATTGCTCCTACGTCTATCACACTGTCAGACATTGAATCAACCAAGGGTTCCACTTTCCTACCATGTTGCACACATCAAGGACCAAGTAATGGCAAGGGGGAAGTGCCTGGACAGATAATAGTTGTATGGGAAATGAGTATCACATGCTTATGTGGATGAACCCTAGGATCCCATAGAAAGCAGAGAGTGGCCTGTTCATGTTTTGAGGACAAAGCCTTGGTTTCGATGCAGGTGTGCAGCTGAACGGTCTACCCCTTGACTTATCATACAAACACCTACAATTCAACTGAAGCAACTAGGGAGGCACTGATGTAATTCTAGGCAAGTGAACTTCCTACAAGAGATGGCACCCCCACCAATATGTAACCCACTAGAGGATGCCAAAAAAGAGTGAAATCCAATTGTTATCAGAAATTTTGATTGGCACCACACCCAAGTGTGGAAATGATGGAATACAATTTCAAAGGTAATTTCTCAGATATAGATGATCGCATTGATACATTTGTTTCATGTCAAATTAAAGAAGACGAGAAAGGAGTAGCATAACATGTTTAAAAAACATATTCAGAAAGATATATCACAAGTTGCTTGAAAGGATTTATGATAAAATCAGCAATACTGTAAATGTATTCCCAGATCTGGTTCCACATTCTTTCACATGCACGTCATTGATAAGGAATAAAGACCAGGGTTATTGGTATAAGTGATGTTTCAAATATGACAAACAGTTACTATAAACTGACAATCGTGAGATTAGTTGGGACCAGAAAGGAGTCAACCCCTTACTTTGACCAAGACTTGTAGGAGGCAATCTGCCCCTGCCAAGGTGCTGTGGGCACACAAGATCGATGAGAGGGTTAGGGGCTGAATTGTGCATCTGTGGAGTGAAAATAGCAGTAAGAAATTTAAATTTGCAACTTTCTGAATGTACTCAAAAGAAGAGACTTAAGTGCTACATCATGTGCCGATATCTACCACAGACATGTTTCACAAAGAAGCTTGCACACGTCAAACAAAGTCATATAGACTTCTATGTTGACAACTGAGGGGCTGGTGAGGATCGACTATAGGCAGCGGGAATGAGAGAGTAACAAATAGGCCATCTATTCCTTGTGTCAGATTTCCCTTTGGGGTCACTCTATTTTGCAGACAAAAGTGTTAGTCATAGTTGTGGATCTTTGTCTCATGTGTCTGACTGGGGTCTAGGAATCAAATCCAACAATGCTCACAGACATTGAACTGGGATGCTGGACCCTGAAGTCCAAAGCAACAATCGGGGCATTTAAACTATTTCAACAGAAAAGTACCTCCATAGTTTGAGGATTGATGGTTTTTAAGAATTTGATATAGAAATCTTAGTCGAATTTCTTAAGTGGTCTTTTAGCGTTACAACTTTATTCTACTTGGCAGAGTGTAAGTCACTTTGCCTTGATAAACTACACACTCCTTACAATGATTGCTTTATCTAGGATCTGACAGAAGCTGAGACTGTAGCATTTCAGCAAGGCACAGATGCACAATCATTGTGATCCCCTGGGTGTGTCCCATATGTACATTGTTCGACTATTTGCAGCTTGATTTGCACTGTATAAATCATAAACACACATCTGTGCACATGCACACACACACACACACACACCCACACATACACAAGGAACACACACACGTAAATTATGGAAGCCACATTCTTAACATTATGTTGAACTTTGAGACCTATAATCCAGCAAGAAAGATGTTAAAAATGTTAAGTATGAGAAATTAAGCGTATATTACCAGCAGTTCTTCCCAAGCATAATAATACATTCATTGCATGATCAGATGAGGGTACGTGGGATACAAACAACACCAATTGAAACAGCGTGTTCCCGGAAAGCATTATATAGTTTTTCCAATCCCACTTTGCTTTTGAAAATCTTAAATTACAACACATATATGCATTTGTGTTGCTGACATATGCAGATAGGTTATTCCAGCTGAAGGCAAGGGTGGTGCAATCATCATTTTGTAAAGGGTTCTTTACATCTTTGGGCTGTGTATCTTTAACTGTAGTGTTTAACGGATGTTGAGCATGTGTTACAAATGGTATTAGCATAATTGACCTAAAAACATTTGATCTAAAACATTTGATCACATTTTTTGACCTTTCATTTGGTCATATTTAATTAAATATATATATGGGGTGGATAAGGGTATAGATTAGGTTGAGGGAAGTGGGGAGGGCAGTTGCGGGGGGTCTCTTCCCACATTTTAGACCACAAAAAAGGTCAAATAAATTAGATCAAATGTGATTAGATCAAATATTTTAGGTCAAATAGATCCAAACCGTTACTACTGCCAAGATATATATATTTATTATGTATCACTTAGCAAATATAAATAACTATTGTGATGGCTAAAGCGATTTGAGCCCCGCTCTCTGTCACACCTCCAATGGTCATCCGATCCCTCTGCCTTCTCTTGTGCATCCACTACAGGCTCTGCATTCCACATCGCGTCACTGGGTTCGACGATGCAATGTGGATTTCACACTACTCATCCTATTTCTTTCACCCAAGTAATTCTTGTGTTTTTCACTATCAGGTGTAGTCATCCGGGTACCCTGATCTTCGGTAACTCCTACCACATCTTGATGTATGCGGAGACATATCTTTACTTGACAAGGAAAGTCTGCCACCCATTACCTTGTCACTCTCCACTATAGGTTTCCTTTCTCTCATCCTTTCACCCTGTCTTGGTCACTCAACCATCACTCTCTTTATATTCCACACTCTTCCATCCATCCATACAGCATGTCTAAAAACCTCAACCATCTCAAATGGCCTAGACCATTGGCACCAATCACCTCTCAAAACAACATGCAGCTTGATCCTGACCCAGCTTCCCACTCGTGGAAAGCTACTCCTCCTGAAACTCCAATTATCCTGCAGTTCGTTATTCTTCATCTGTCTCATCCTTATATTCTCTTTCACATCATCCAACCTCACTCCCATAACAGACACATCACCTATCCAACCAGAAAAAAAGCTTTGTGGCACTCTTCCTTCCTCTGCTATGCTCAAAAGGTAAAACCTCAGTGGTGCTGTGTGGAGTAAACCTATTATCAACTATGGTTCTCTTCATTGCCTCCTTCCAATCCCTGCCATTAGACCACACCCATCTAATGGCTTCCTTGATCACCCTGTTATATCTTGCCACAGCCCTATTGGCTTGTGGATGATATAAGGCACTGGTCTTATGTACAATGGCCCTCTTTTCAAAATATACTTCAATTTCCTTTGGTTTAAATGCAGACCATTGTCAGTGAGGACTACTCCCTGGTAGCCCTCCCATTCACACAACTCCTCCAAAAACTCATTTACTTTTTTAGAAGTGGCATCTGGTGCCATCATACCTTCCGCCCACCTCGTCAAAACATCCACGTCTACAATGCAATATGTTTGACATCCACCTCTCCATATTGGCCCAATCACATCAATCGATAACGGTATCCTGTCATTTTAAAGAACGTAAAAGTTTTGAATGGCGAATGTTCACTTTTTTTTGTCAAAATGCCATTCTTTCGAATGACAATTTCTTTGAAAAAAATGTGATAGTGCCATTGACATGGGTTAGGGTTGGGGCTCGGGTTACGGTTGGGGGGTAGTATGGTGGCGTGGGGGACGGGGGTGGGGAAATCCCCCCCAGTATACACAAAAACTTTGAAATGTTACATGGAGCTGTCCAGTGCTGAAATTACAACACTGGACAGCTCCATCTAATGTTTCAAAGTTACAAAAAAAAACAGTGAAATGCTAATTTTAACATGTAAAAGTGCATTTCAATTGAAACCAGTCCATGACTATTGTCGACGGATTGGTTTCGAAAGAAATGCACTTTGCATGTTAAATATAGCTTGTCACAGCTTTTTTTTCGAAACTTTGTTTTCGAAACGTTTGTTTTTCGAAACTTTTTTTTCGAAATGATCACTATAAATCATCACTAACTTCTCCCATGTCCTTCCCAGTATATCCGTAAGAGCGATAGGACATTTTTTACTTACACACACTTTGTCACTATTGGCACAACGGGTAAAATCCCTAATCATCGTTTAAAACGTGGATGTCACACGCCAGCCACCAATAACTGTTCCTTTTTCTGCATTTTGTTTCCACTATTCCTTGATAACCTTCATGTCCAAGGTGTATCACCTTCTCCAGTAATCCCTCTGCTGGCACTAATCCATCTCCTCTCATGAGAACACCATCTAGCATAGATAGTTCATCCTTAATGTTCCAGAAACCTCCTACTGCTGCTTTCTGCACAGTTTCTTAATTTAATCTTCTTTCTGTCAAATCACTGATAATGATATTCATCTTGGAATCTTTTCCCATTTTATCATGCCACTTCTGTTTCAAGATCGAAGGTTCTAATACTTCACAAATCGCATCCTGCTCATCATCACACTCTGCATCTTCTCTCGTAGTTATATGTGACAAACAATCTGCTGCATAGTTTTTCATTCCTGGGATGTATTGCACTATAAAATCAAACTCCTGTAATCTGGATAGCCATCTCCATTCATCCCGAAACCTTATCCAGATTATTTGTAGAAAAAACTTCGACCAACGGTTTGTGGTCCATATGTAACTCAAACCTTGTACCACAGATAAAACTTCTGAATTTATCTGTAGCCCATTTGATAGCCAGGGCCTCTTTTTCAATGATCGCATAAGTTATTGCCGGCCCCTTCAGCAGGTGTGATGCAAATGCTATCACATGCTCCTTTCCGCTATCAACTTGTGTAAGAACAGCACCCAAGCCCACATTGCTTGCATCTGTCATAATTGCAGTGTGTCGTCCCCTCTTGTAATTATGTAATGCTGGTGCTGTTGCCAATGCTCATTTTATATACTGGAATTAGTTTTCACATCTTTCATCCCATGAAAATGTAATGTTTGTTTTTAAAATACCCCTCAAGGAACTCGTGTGGTCGGCAAATCCTCTGACAAACTTTGAATAATATTCTGCGTTGCCTAAAAATGTTCTGACATGTTCTCTGCAATTCTGTGTCATCATGTGTTCTATCATACTAATTAGATCATTCTTAGGAGAGATTCCTTCTTAGGAGATCAAATGTTCCAAATACTCAAACTCCTTCCTATTAATTTTTGATTTTTCACTGCTGAGTCCTTCCCATATCACATAGTTTTCTTAGAAACTTCTCCAACCTCTTATCATTTTCTTCTATGTTCTCAGCATATACTAACACATTGTCCTGAAAGAAAACTACACTGTCTATCTTCCCCATCAAATATTCTGTACATGATTTTTTTAAATGCAGAGGCCGCGCATACAAGGCCAAATGGCATATTCCGGTATTGAAACAATACTTCACGTGTTATAAATGCAGTTGAATGTCGAGATTCCTTGTGCAGTTTAATCTGATGATACACTGAGGTGAGATTGAGTGTCAAAAATACTTTTGCCAGCTCATTGTCGAAATCAGTTCTTGTATATTAGGTAGTGGATGTCTTTCGGGAATAACACATTCATTAAGTTGCCTTAGGTCAACACATATCCTGGGGTGATATCCACTAAGATGCATCAATGCTCTCTATAATTCCCTGCTCTTTGAGCTTCCCCAATACCAATTTCACCTCATCTCTCATATACAATGGGACATTGCGAAGTTTCTGGGCCTCTGGCTTGCAAACCTCTCTAAATTGTATGCGATGTGTGAACACTTTCAAGCATACTATCTCATCCTTGAATACCTCATTTTAGGCTTTATTGGTAGTTTGCTTTCAGCCTTCAACTGTAAACACAGACTCTTCTGCATTCAGATCTAGTCGTACCTTCAGCAACCTCTGGTGTGTCCAGCTCAGCAGGGATAATGCTCCCTTCTTTGATACATTGCTCCCATCTTTGATACATACACACATCCTTTAGCATGCCTTTCTTTGAAATTCAAGGCTGTCTTAAATCAACCAATCAAGTCAATCCTCACCCCTCCATAGGCACTCAGATTTATATCAAATTCATGTAAGTACTTGAGTACAAACTTCTTCCATTCCACCTCTGGAATGAGGGGCATACTTAGCTTCTGAGTCAGTCATCAGATGACTGGCACCTCATTAACATGAACAATGGCTTTCTGGCTTTCTACTTCTCCTTCTCAAATTTCTACGGCAGAGATGTACACCTCACCCTCATCACTTTCTTCATTACCGATCCAATTGGACTCACCATTTTTGTTCATACTGCACTTGGCTAGGTGCCCCTTCCCATTGCAGATCCTGCAAATTATTCTGAGTGCAGGACACATCGGGCTGTTGGCCCAATGAGAGGGGCTATCACACTGATAACACGTCCTGAGCGTCGTTTGCCCCATTTGTTTCTGTCTGCCTCGTCCTCGCTGAAAGTCCATGGCATGCCCTCTTCTGGTATCTCGATTTATTGCCCCCTGTTTTCACTTTTGTGTCTGTACTCTCTGTTGTCACAACTCCATCTTGTTTTCACACTTCGATTGCTTACCACCACAATTGATTCTCCACTGGGTTGCAGCACATTAACAGGGGCAGTTTTTACAGTGATTTCTTTTACTCTGCCTTCCAAGGTCTTCACACTTTTCTTAGTGTCTTCAACTTCTTTGGCCATCCGTAAAACTATCCCTAATGAAGGCTCATCTTCTGTCCATAATCTTTCTCTTATCTTGCTCCTGCATTCTAGCATTAACTTGTCTCTGAGTTTTTTGTCCAGTTGTTGATTGAACCTGCATGTCCTTGATTGATTCCGGAGGGCTGTGATATATTGCTCTACACTTTCATCCTCTTCTTGTGTACGCTTTCCAAACTTGTATTGCTCTAAAATCGTGTTCAGTTTTCTTTTTTCTCCATAATGGTTGCTCATTTTCTTTATGGCCTTTTCATACTCATTCCTGTCCTTGCTCTCATTCGCTGTTAAATTGGGCAGATCTTCATATTTCTCTTGCGCTGCTTGTCCTAGACAATGTAGAAATAAGGACTTCTTTCTGTCCACACTATCGTTTGTGCCACACACCACATTGGCATGGTGGGACTGATGTAGGGTGACTTTAATGAATGACATTCTTTATACAATAAATGTTCACTTTTCATGTATTGGTTCCAATTAATGTCCCAAAGTAATCTGGGAGTCTGAATAGGCAATGAAGGAAGGAAAGACACACAAAATAAAATGTTCCCCCTTTTAATAAGTACTGAGACGAGGAGGAGTGCTTCTGTGTAGTGTTGTTACACTTAGGATGTGTGACTTCCTAAAATGGCCGCCGTAACGTGATTAGACCTCACATCGACAGGTTCTTCCTCTAATATTGGCATTCTCTTCGGCTCAGCCTACAGGCATGAAATTGCTCTCCGTATGGCCTCCCCGTGCCAAGCCCCTACACTGTTTTCTCTCCTCACCTTCTAGAGGCAGCAGCTGACTGGTCGGGGTCCCTGCATGCGATCTGTTCATGGAGGCAGGGCTTGCTGATGCTGGGGTAAGCCTTGTCACCACTTGCACTGTTTGAGGGATAATGGGCACATGTTAGTAATCACTAATATATATATATATATATATATATATATATATATATATATATATATATATATATATATATATATATATATATATATATATATATATATATATATATTCAGTAAAAAAACTTTGTTAAAGGGACATTATGGTTAAGTTGCGCTACTAAAAACCTATGAAATTCAGTGAAAAAACTTTGTTGAAGGGACGTTATGGTTCAAAGTAAAACTGAAAAACCCCTTTAATTCGGCAGTTATGGTAAAATAAGCAACCATAACTCGCGCCACCGTGCACTGCTAACACTAACACCCAGGACATCAAAGATGACATTACAAATGTCATTGATGACATCACTGATGAAATCACATGTGCATTTACTTTTCATGAAAAGTCTGTAGGAGATTCTTATAATGTTGACCAAAAAGTGTGAAGGATCATTTGAATAAATATCATGAGCTAATTAGTGCATTAAGCAATGCATTGATATAAATAGCATTCTATTATGAAGATCTATCCAGTATACTAAGCAACTCATGCAGAAACTTAGGCAGTGTGTTCAGTATACATGATGAAGGTGCAATATTCATAATCTTGCCATGTAGAATGATGAAATGATAACTGCTTTCTTATTAGAGTTTTGCGTACTGTGAAACATGTAATAAGTAGCTAATAAAACCCACTTATTACATAATTACACTTGATACAGACAAACCACAAAGAGACAACAACACATACAAATATGAGTATATACAGAGACAGAGAATTAAGGAAAAAAGCAGAAGTAGTAGCAGAAAGAGTTCATAACCTGATTATCTTTATGCAGAGAAATGATTGCTCTGTTTCAAAGCTGCTACTTACTGTATGTGTGTATCAAATTATCAAATGATGTCAGTGAACCCTAAGGAAAGGAGTGTGAGTACAATGTATACAAATATGAGCATATACAGGGAAGGTATAGTAATAAAAATAAAACTAGGAGAAAGTGCTGACAACTCTAATGATTATCTTCATGCACAGAAAGGATTGCTCTCTTTCAAGCCTGTGTCTTCCACTATATATATATGTTTCATATGATATGACTTGACCCTAAGTCCACAAATATAGTACCTTTTCAAGTTTTACTTCCTGACTGTTACTGAAGAAAACTATGTGGCTTAGATATGTCAGTAAAGGAAAAAAAGGGAGAGCCAGCCATGTGATGTCATCAGTGATGTCATCAATGACATTTGTGATGTCATCTTTGATGTCCTGGGTGTTAGTGTTAGCAGTGCACAGTGGCGCGAGTTATGGTTGCTTATCTCACCATAACTGCCGAATTTCAGGGGTTTTTCGGTTTTACTTTGAACCATAACGTCCCTTTAACAAAGTTTTTTCACTGAATTTTATAGGTTTTTAGTAGCGCAACTTAACCATAAAGTCCCTTTAACAAAGTTTTTTTTACTGAATTTCATAGGTTTTTAGTAGCGCAAATTAACCACAACGTCCCTTTAACAAAGTTTTTTTACTGAATTTCATAGGTTTTTAGTAGCGCAACTTAACCATAACGTCCCTTTAACACATTTTGTTTTACTGAATTTCAAAGTTTTTTATTAGTGCAACGTAACCTTAACGTCCTTTTCAATGGAGGAAGACCACTAGCATCCTAGGTTCTCAAAGTGGGAACCCGGGGTGGTAAAAAAAAGATTTTTCTTCCCAAACCAGGACACCGCAGGCAGGTGTCCCGGGGTAGGAAGGAAAATCTTTTACCAAGATGGACACCAGGGAAAGGGAAGGCAGGGTGTATAAAGAGAGCACAACAGGGCATCGGCAGGGGGTCGGGAAGACCAGGAGAGAGACACGGGGCATGAGTGGGGGGTAACATGAGGGAGACACGGGCCATGAGCAGGGGGTGGAAAGAAGGGAGACACGTGGCATGAGCGGGAAAGAAGGGTGACACGGGGCGGGGGGTGGTGGTGAACAGGGGAGACACAGGCCATGAGGGGGGGGAAAAGGAGGGAGACAGACATGGAGCATGAGCGGGGGTGAACAGGAGAGACACGGGGCATGAGCGGGGGTAGGGCAAGTTGGGGCCCCCACCCCCGCTCATGCCCCGTGTCTGCCCTGTTCCAACAGTGCAGACACTGGGCATGAGCGGGGGATGGGGGGAAAGAAGGGAGACACGGGGCATGAGCGTGGAGTGGGGGGGAAGGAAGACACAGGGCATGAGCGGGGGGTGGGGGGAAGAAGGGAGACACGGGGCATGAGCAGGGGGTGGGGGGAACAAGAGGTCAACAAGGGGCATCATAGGAGGGGGTGACAAGAGGAAGACACGGGGCATGAGCAGAGGGTGGGAGGGAACAGGAGGAAGACTCGGGGCATGAGCGGGGGGTGGGAGATACAGGAGACAGACACGGGGCATGACCAAGGGGTGGGGGGCAACAGGAGAGAGACACGGGGCATGAGCGGGGGGTGGGGAGAACAGGAGACAGACACGGGGCATGAGCGGGGGGTGGGGAGAACAGGAGACAGACACGAGGCATGAGGGGGGTGGGGGGAACAGGAGACAGACACTGGGCATGAGCGGGGTGGGGGTGGGGGGCAACCGGAGAGAGACACGGGGCATGAGCGGGGGATGGGGGTACAGGAGACAGACACGGGGCATGAGCGGGAGGGTGGGGGGAACACGAGACAGACACGGGACATAAGTGGGGGTGGGGGGTACAGGAGACAGACACGGGGCATGAGCGGGGGTGGGGGGCAACAGGAGAGAGACACAGGGCACGGAGCAGGACATTTCAGGGCAGCCGGTTTGGCACGGGACGATTTGGCGCGGCCGGTTCGGCGCAGGAGCTGGTTTGGAGTGGCACGGCGTGGCAGCCCGCCCCGAACTGGCCGCACATAAATGTCCTGCGAGTTCTTCATGCTGGCACCACAGCCACGCAGTGTACACAGCCGGGCCCGCAAAGGTGGGGGCTGTGCTGCTCGGAGCAGGCTGCTCCGAGCAGCACAGCCCCCACCCTTGTGAGCCCAGCAGATCAATTCTGCTCTGTGCGCCGCACCCCAGTGCATATCGCCAGCTGTTTAGGGAAACGTTCAGTGCAGTGCACTGAAAGTGCGAGTTTCAACTTCATCCCACACTATTTTAAAATGAAACCGCTCTAGAACAGTTTCATTTTAAAATAGTGTGGGGTGAAGTTGAAACTCGCATTTTCAGTGCACGGCACTGAACGTTTCCCTAAACAGCAGACGATGTGCACTGGTGTGCAGCGCAGCAAAACATCCCGTTGCCGAACCGGCAACGCCGAAACGGGGTGTACCGACGGGGCATGAGCGGGTGGGGGGAGACAGGAGACAGAGACGGGTCATGAGCGGGTGGGGGGAAACAGGAGACAGACACGGGGCATGAGCAGGGGGTGGGTGGGAGGGAGGGATAGAGACACGGGGGGTGGGCGGCAGGAGGGATAGAGACACGGGGCATGAGTGGGGGGTGGGCGGCGGGAGGGATAGAGACACAGGGCATGAGCGGGGGGTGGGCGATGGGAGGGATAGAGACACGGGGCATGAGCGGGGGGTGGGCGGCTGGAGGGATAGAGACATGGTAGAGACATGGGGCATGAGTGGGTGGTGGGCGGCAGGAGGTATAGAGACACGGGGCATGAGCGGGGGGTGGGCAGCGGGAGGGATAGAGACACGGGGCATGAGAGGGGGGTGGGCGGCGAGAGGGATAGAGACACAGGGCGTGGGCGGCGGGAGGGATAGAGACATGGGCATGAGTGGGGGGAGGGCGGCGGGAGGGATAGTAGACACACGGGGCATGAGCGGGGGGTGGGCGGCGGTCGGGATAGACACACGGGGCATGAGCGGGGGGGAGGGCGGCGGTCGGGATAGACACACGGGGCATGAGCGGGGGGTGGGCGGTGGGAGGGATAGACACACGGGGCATGAGCGGGGGTGGGCGGCGGGAGGGATAGACACATGGGGCATGAGCAGGGGGTGGGCGGCGGGAGGGATAGAGACATGGGGCATGAGCGGGGGGTGGGTGGCGGGAGGGACAGAGACACAGGGCATGAGCGGGGGGTGGGAGGTGGGAGGGATAGACACACGGGGCATGAGCGGGGGTTTGGGCGGCGGGAGGGATAGACACACGGGGCATGAGCGGGGGGGTGGGCTGCGGGAGGGATAGACACACGGGGCATGAGCGGGGGGGTGGGCGGCAGTCAGGATAGACACACGGGGCATGAGCGGGGGGTGGGTGGCGGGAGGGATAGACACACGGGGCATGAGCAGGGGTGGGCGGCGGGAGGGATAGAAACACAGGGCATGAGCGGGGGGATGGATAGAGACACGGGGCATGAGCGGGGGGTGGCCGGCGGGAGGGATAGAGACATGGGGCATGAGCGGGGGGCGGGCGGCAGGAGGGATAGAGACACGGGGCATGAGCGGGGGGTTGGTGGCGGGAGGGACAGAGGCACGGGGCATGAGCGGGGGGTGTGCAGCAGGAGGGATAGAGACACGGGGCGTGGGCGGCGGGAGGGATAGAGACACGGGCATGAGCGGGGGAGGGATAGAGACACGGGGCATGAGCGGGAGGATGGATAGAGACATGGGGCATGAGCGGGGGGGGCGGCAGGAGGGATAGAGACACGGGGCATGAGCGGGGGGTGTGCGGCGGGAGGGATAGAGACACGGGCATGAGCGGGGGAGGGATAGAGACACGGGGCATGAGCGGGGGGTGTGCGGCGGGAGGGATAGAGACACACACAGGGCATGAGCGGGGGGTGGGCGGTGGGAGGGATAGAGACACGGGCATGAGCGGGGGAGGGATAGAGACACGGGGCATGAGCGGGGGGTGTGCGGCGGGAGGGATAGAGACACACACAGGGCATGAGCGGGGGGTGGGCGGTGGGAGGGATAGAGACATGGGGCATGAGTGGGGGGTGGGCGGCAGGAGGGATAGAGACACGGGGCATGAGCGGGGGGTGGGCAGTGGGAGGGATAGAGACACGGGGCATGAGAGGGGGGTGGGCAGCGGGAGGGATAGAGACACAGGGCGTGGGCGGCGGGAGGGATAGAGACACGGGCATGAGCGGGGGAAGGGATAGAGACACGGGGCATGAGCGGGGGGTGGGCGGTGGGAGGGATAGACACACGGGGCATGAGCGGGGGGTGGGCGGCGGTCGGTATAGACACACGGGGCATGAGCGGGGGGTGGGCGGCGGGAGGGATAGAGACACGGGGCATGAGCGGGGGGATGGATAGAGACACGGGGCATGAGCTGGGGGTGGGCGGCGGGAGGGATAGAGACATGGGGCATGAGCGGGGGGTGGGCAGCAGGAGGGATAAAGACACGGGGCATGAGCGGGGGGTGGGTGGCGGGAGGGACAGAGACACAGGGCGTGAGCGGGGGGTGGGCGGCAGGAGGGATAGACACACGGGGCATGAGCGGGGGGGTGGGCGGCGGGAGGGATAGACACACGGGGCATGAGCGGGGGGTGGGCGGCGGGAGGGATAGACACACGGGGCATGAGCGGGGGGTGGGCGGCGGGAGGGATAGACACACGGGGCATGAGCGGGGGGGTGGGCGGCGGGAGGGATAGACACACGGGGCATGAGCGGGGGGGTGGGTGGCGGGAGGGAGGGATAGACACACGGGGCACGAGCGGGGGTGGGCGGCGGAAGGGATAGAGACACGGGGCATGAGCGGGGGGATAGATAGAGACACAGGGCATGAGCGGGGGTTGGGCAGCGGGAGGGATAGAGACACGGGGCATGAGCGGGGGGTGGGCGGCAGGAGGGATAGAGACACGGGGCATGAGCAGGGGGTGGGTGGCGGGAGGGACAGAGACACGGGGCATGAGCAGGGAGTGGGTGGCTGGGGACATAGAGACACGGGGCATGAGCGGGGGTGGGCAGCGGGAGGGATAGACACACGGGGCGTGGGCGGCGGGAGGGATAGAAACACAGGCATGAGCGGGGGAGGGATAGAGGCACGGGTCATGAGCGGGGGGTGGGCGGCGGGAGGGATAGACACATGGGGCATGAGCGGGGGGGTGGGCGGCGGGAGGGATAGACACACGGGGCATGAGCAGGGGGGTTGGCGGCGCTAGGGATAGACACACGGGGCATGAGCGGGGGTGGGCGGCGGGAGGGGTAGACACACGGGGCATGAGCGGGGGTGTGCGGCGGAAGGGGTAGACACACGGGGCATGAGCGGGGGGTGTGCAGCGGGAGGGATAGACACACGGGGCATGAGCGGGGGTGGGCGGCGGGAGGGATAGACACACGGGGCATGAGCGGGGGGTGGGCGGCGAGAGGGATAGAAACGGGGCATGAGTGGGGGGTGGTTGGCGGGAGGGATAGAGACATGGGGCATGAGCGGGGGGTGGGCAGCGGGAGGGATAGAGACACGGGGCATGAACAGGTGGTGGGCGGCGGGAGGGATAGAGACACGGGGCATGAGCGGGGGGATAGAGACATTGGGGCATGAGCGGGGGTGGGCGGTGGGAGGATAGACACACGGGGCATGAGCGGGGGGTGGGTGGGAGGAATAGACACACAGGGCATGAGCGGGGGGTGGGCGGGAGGGATCGACACATGGGGCATGAGCGGGGGGTGGGCGGCGGGAGGGATAGACACACGGGGCATGAGCGGGGGTCGGGGGGTGGTGGGGAGGGGAGAGACACACGGGGCATAAGCAGAGGGTCAGGGGGTGGGGGGGAGACACACGGGGCATGAGCGGGGGTGGGGGAAGGGGAGAGACACAGAGGGCATGAGCAGGGGGTGGGTGGCGGGAGGGATAGAGACACGGGGCATGAGTGGGGGGTGGGCGGCGGGAGGGATAGAGACAGGGGGCGTGGGTGGCGGGAGGGATAGAGACACGGGGCATGAGTGGGGGGAGGGATAGAGACACGGGGCATAAGCGGGGGTGGGCGGCTTGAGGGATAGACACACGGGGAATGGGTAGCGGGAGAGATAGAGACACGGGCATGATCGGGGGGAGGGATAGAGACACGGGGCATGAGCGGGGGTGGGCGGCGGGAGGGATAGACACACAGGGCATGAGTGGGGCTGTGTGCGGCGGGAGGGATAGAGACACGGGGCATGAGCGGGGGGAGGGATAGAGATGCGGGGGATGGGCGGCGGGAGGGATAGAGACACGGGGCATGAGTGAGGGGTGGGCGGTGGTAGGGATAGAGACACGGGGCATGAGCAGGGGGTGGGCGGCGGGAGGGATAGACACATGGGGAATGAGCGGGGGGTGGGCGGCGGGAGGGATAGAGACACGGGGCATGAGCGGGCGGAGGGATAGAGATGCGGGGGATGGGCGGCGGGAGGGATAGAGACACGGGGCATGAGTGAGGGGTGGGCGGTGGTAGGGATAGAGACACAGGGCATGAGCAGGGGGTGGGCGGCGGGAGGGATAGAGGCTCGGGGCATGAGCGGGGGGTGGGCGGCAGGAGGGATAGAGACACGGGGCATGAGCAGGGGAGGGATAGAGACAAGGGGCATGAGTGGGGGGAGGGATAGAGACACGCGGCATGAGCGGGGGGTGGGCGGCGGGAGGGATAGACACATGGGGCATGAGCGGGGTGTGGGTGGCGGGAGGGATAGACACATGGGGCATGAGCGGGGGTGGGCGGGAGTTCCTAGACACACGGGGCATGAGCGGGGGTGGGCGGCGGGAGGGATAGACACACAGGGCATGAGCGGGGGGCGGGAGGGATAGACACACGGGGCATGAGCGGGGGTGGGGGGAGGGGAGAGACACACGGAGCATGAGCGGGGTTGGGGGTAAGGGTAGAGACACATGGGGAATGAGCGGGGGGTGGGCGGCGGGAGAGATAGAGACACGGGGCATGAGCGGGGGGTGGGCGGCGGGAGGGATAGACACACGGGGCATGAGCAGGGGTGGGCGGGAGTTCCTAGACGAGCGGGGGGTGGGCAGCGGGAGGGATAGACACACAGGGCATGAGCGGGGGGCGGGCGGCGGGAGGGATAGATACACGGGGCATGAGCGGGGGGTGGGCGGCGGGAGGGATAGAGACACGGGGCATGAGCGGGGGGTGGGCGGCAGGAGGGATAGAGACACGGGGCATGAACGGGGGGAGGGTGGCAGGAGGGACAGAGACACGGGGCATGAGCAGGGGGTGGGTGGCGGGGGACATAGAGACACGGGGCATGAGTGGGGGGTGGGCAGCGGGAGGGATAGAGACACGGGGCGTGGACAGCGGGAGGGATAGAGACACAGGCATGAGCGGGGGAGGGATAGAGACAAGGGTCGTGAGCGGGGGTGGGCGGCGGGAGGGATAGACACACGGGGCATGAGCTGGGGGGTGGGCGGCGGGAGGGATAGACACACGGGGCATGAGCGGGGGTGGTGGGCGGCGCTAGGGATAGACACACGGGGCATGAGCGGGGGTGGGCGGCGGGAGGGGTAGACACACGGGGCATGAGCGGGGGTGTGCGGTGGGAGGGGTAGACACACGGGGCATGAGCAGGGGGTGTGCGGCAGGAGGGATAGACACACGGGGCATGAGCGGGGGTGGGCGGCGGGAGGGATAGACACACGGGGCATGAGCGGGGGGGTGGGCGGCGAGAGGGATAGAGACAGGGCATGAGCGGGGGGTGGTTGGCAGGAGGGATAGAGACACGGGGCATGAGCGGGGGGTAGACAGCGGGAGGGATAGAGACACGGGGCATGACCGGGTGGTGGGCGGCGGGAGGGATAGAGACACGGGGCATGAGCGGGGGGGATAGAGACATTGGGGCATGAGCGGGGGGTGGACGGTGGGAGGATAGACACACGGGGCATGAGCGGGGGGTGGGTGGGAGGAATAGACACACGGGGCATGAGCGGGGGTGGGCGGGAGGGATCGACACATGGGGCATGAGCGGGGGGTGGGCGGCGGGAGGGATAGACACACGGGGCATGAGCAGGGGTCGGGGGGGGTGGGGAAGGAAGAGACACACGGGGCATAAGCGGAGGGTCAGGGGGTGGGGGGGAGACACACAGGGCATGAGCGGGGGTGGGGGAAGGGGAGAGACACACAGGGCATGAGCAGAGGGTGGGTGGCGGGAGGGATAGAGACACCGGGCATGAGTGGGGGGTGGGCGGCAGGAGGGATAGAGACATGGGGCGTGGGCGGCGGGAGGGATAGAGACACGGGGCATGAGTGGGGGGAGGGATAGAGACACGGGGCATAAGTTGGGGGTGGGCGGGAGGGATAGACACACAGGGCATGAGCGGGGCTGTGGGCGGCGGGAGGGATAGACACACGGGGCATGAGCAGGGGGTGGGCGGCGGGAGGGATAGAGACACGGGGCATGAGCGGGGGGAGGGATAGAGACGCGGGGGGTGGGCGGCGGGAGGGATAGAGACACGGGGCATGAGTGAGGGGTGGGCGGTGGGAGGGATAGAGACACAGGGAATGAGCAGGGGGTGGGTGGCGGGAGGGATAGAGGCACGTGGCATGAGCGGGGGGTGGGCGGCAGGAGGGAAAGAGACACGGGGCATGAGCGGGGGAGGGATAGAGACACGGGGCATGAGTGGGGGGAGGGATAGAGACACGCGGCATGAGCGGGGGGTGGGCGGCGGGAGGGATAGACACATTGGGCATGAGCGGGGTGTGGGTGGCGGGAGGGTTTAGACACACGGGGCATGAGCGGGGGTGGGCGGGAGTTCCTAGACACACGGGGCATGAGCGGGGGGTGGGCGGCGGGAGGGATAGACACACAGGGCATGAGCGGGGGGCGGGAGGGATAGACACACGAGGCATGAGCGAGGGGTGGGGGGAGGGGAGAGACACACGGGGCATGAGCGGGGGTGGGGGGAAGGGTAGAGACACATGGGGAATGAGCGGGGGGTGGGCGGCGGGAGAGATAGAGACACAGGGCATGAGCGGGGGGTGGGCGGCGGGAGGGATAGACACACGGGGCATGAGCAGGGGTGGGCGGGAGTTCCTAGACGAGCGGGGGTGGGCAGCAGGAGGGATAGACACACAGGGCATGAGCGGGGGGCGGGCGGCGGGAGGGATAGACACACGGGAATGAGCGGGGGGTCCAGGGGTAGGGAACAGGGGAGAGACACACGGGGCATGAGCGGGGGAGGGGAGAGACACACAGGGCATGAGTGGGGGTGGGGAGAAGGGTAGAAACACACGAGGAATGAGCGGGGGTGGGCGGCGGGAGGGATAGACACACGGGGCATGAGCGGGGGGGTGGGTGACGGTCGGGATAGAGACACGGGGCATGAGCGGGTGGGTGAGCGGCGGGAGGGATAGACACACGGGGCATGAGCGGGGGTGGGCCGCGGGAGGGATAGACACACGGGGCATGAGCGGGGGGTGGGCGGCGGGAGGGATAGAGACACAGGGCATGAGCAGGGGTGGGCGGCGGGAGGGATAGAGACACGGGGCATGAGCAGGGGGATGGATAGAGACACGGGGCATGAGCGGGGGTGGGCGGCGGGAGGGATAGAGACACGGGGCATGAACGGGGGGTGGGCGGCAGGAGGGACAGAGACACGGGGCATGAGCCGGGGGTTGGTGGCGGGAGGGATAGAGACACGGGGCATGAGCGGGGGGTGGGCAGCGGGAGGGATAGAGATACGAGGCGTGGGCGGCGGGAGGGATATAGACACGGGCATGAGCGGGGGGTGGGATAGAGACACGGGTCATGAGCGGGGGGTGGGCGGCGGGAGCGATAGACACACGGGGCATGAGCGGGGGGGTGGGCGGCGGGAGGGATAGACACACGGGGCATGAGCGGGGGGGTGGGTGGCGCTAGGGATAGACACACGGGGCATGAGCGGGGGTGGGCACCGGGAAGCGTAGACACACGGGGCATGAGCGGGGTTTGTGCGGTGGGAGGGGTAGACACATGGGGCATGAGCGGGGGTGTGCGGCGGGAGGGATAGACACACGGGGCATGAGCGGGGGATGGGCGGCGGGAGGGATAGACACACGGGGCATGAGCGGGGGGTGGGCGGCGAGAGGGATAAAGACACGGGGCATGAGCGGGGGTGGTTGGCGGGAGAGATAGAGACAAGGGGCATGAGCGGGGGGGTGGGCAGCAGGAGGGATAGAGACACGGGGCATGAGCGGGTGGTGGGCGGCGGGAGGGATAGAGACACGGGGCATGAGCGGGGGGGATAGAGACATTGGGGCATGAGCGGGGGGTGGGCGGCGGGAGGGATAGACACACGGGGTATGAGCGGGGGGTGGGTGGGAGGAATAGACACACGGGGCATGAGCGGGGGGTGGGCGGCGGGAGGGATAGACACACGGGGCATGAGCAGCGGTGGGCGGGAGGGATAGACACGCGGGGAATGAGCAGGGGTGGGCGGGGGGGATCGACACATGGGGCATGACCGAGGGGTGGGCGGCGGGAGGGATAGACACACGGGGCATGAACGGGGGGTTGGGGGGTGGTGGGGAGGGGGAGACACACGGGGCATGAGCGGGGGTGGGGGGAGGGGAGAGACACATGGGGCATGAGTGGGGGGTGGGCGGCGGGAGGGATAGAGACACGGGGCATGAGTGGGGGGTGGGCGGCGGGAGGGATAGAGACATGGGGCGTGGGCGGCGGGAGGGATAGAGACACGGGGCATGAGCGGGGGTGGGCGGGGGGAGGGATAGAGACACGGGGCATGAGCGGGGGGTGGGCGGCAGGAGGGATAGAGACACGGGGCATGAGCGGGGGGTGGGCAGCTTGAGGGATAGACACACGGGGCATGGGCAGCGGGAGAGATAGAGAAATGGGCATGATCGGGGGAGGGATAGAGACACGGGGCATGCACGGGGGGTGGGCGGCGGGAGGGATAGAGACACGGGGCATGAACGGGGGGAGGGTGGCAGGAGGGACAGAGACACGGGGCATGAGCAGGGGGTGGGTGGCGGGGGACATAGAGACACGGGGCATGAGTGGGGGGTGGGCAGCGGGAGGGATAGAGACACGGGGCGTGGACAGCGGGAGGGATAGAGACACAGGCATGAGCGGGGGAGGGATAGAGACAAGGGTCATGAGCGGGGGTGGGCGGCGGGAGGGATAGACACACGGGGCATGAGCGGGGGGGTGGGCGGCGGGAGGGATAGACACACGGGGCATGAGCGGGGGTGGTGGGCGGCGCTAGGGATAGACACACGGGGCATGAGCGGGGGTGGGCGGCGGGAGGGGTAGACACACGGGGCATGAGCGGGGGTGTGCGGTGGGAGGGGTAGACACACGGGGCATGAGCGGGGGGTGTGCGGCAGGAGGGATAGACACACGGGGCATGAGCGGGGGTGGGCGGCGGGAGGGATAGACACACGGGGCATGAGCGGGGGGGTGGGCGGCGAGAGGGATAGAGACAGGGCATGAGCGGAGGGTGGTTGGCAGGAGGGATAGAGACACGGGGCATGAGCGGGGGGTAGGCAGCGGGAGGGATAGAGACACGGGGCATGACCGGGTGGTGGGCGGCGGGAGGGATAGAGACACGGGGCATGAGCGGGGGGGATAGAGACATTGGGGCATGAGCGGGGGGTGGACGGTGGGAGGATAGACACACGGGGCATGAGCGGGGGGTGGGTGGGAGGAATAGACACACGGGGCATGAGCGGGGGTGGGCGGGAGGGATCGACACATGGGGCATGAGCGGGGGGTGGGCGGCGGGAGGGATAGACACACGGGGCATGAGCAGGGGTCGGGGGGGTGGGGAAGGAAGAGACACACGGGGCATAAGCGGAGGGTCAGGGGGTGGGGGGGAGACACACAGGGCATGAGCGGGGGTGGGGGAAGGGGAGAGACACACAGGGCATGAGCAGAGGGTGGGTGGCGGGAGGGATAGAGACACCGGGCATGAGTGGGGGGTGGGCGGCAGGAGGGATAGAGACATGGGGCGTGGGCGGCGGGAGGGATAGAGACACGGGGCATGAGTGGGGGGAGGGATAGAGACACGGGGCATAAGTTGGGGGTGGGCGGGAGGGATAGACACACAGGGCATGAGCGGGGCTGTGGGCGGCGGGAGGGATAGACACACGGGGCATGAGCAGGGGGTGGGCGGCGGGAGGGATAGAGACACGGGGCATGAGCGGGGGGAGGGATAGAGACGCGGGGGGTGGGCGGCGGGAGGGATAGAGACACGGGGCATGAGTGAGGGGTGGGCGTTGGGAGGGATAGAGACACAGGGCATGAGCAGGGGGTGGGTGGCGGGAGGGATAGAGGCACGTGGCATGAGCGGGGGGTGGGCGGCAGGAGGGAAAGAGACACGGGGCATGAGCGGGGGAGGGATAGAGACACGGGGCATGAGTGGGGGGAGGGATAGAGACACGCGGCATGAGCGGGGGGTGGGCGGCGGGAGGGATAGACACATTGGGCATGAGCGGGGTGTGGGTGGCGGGAGGGTTTAGACACACGGGGCATGAGCGGGGGTGGGCGGGAGTTCCTAGACACACGGGGCATGAGCGGGGGGTGGGCGGCGGGAGGGATAGACACACAGGGCATGAGCGGGGGGCGGGAGGGATAGACACACGAGGCATGAGCGAGGGGTGGGGGGAGGGGAGAGTCACACGGGGCATGAGCGGGGGTGGGGGGAAGGGTAGAGACACATGGGGAATGAGCGGGGGGTGGGCGGCGGGAGAGATAGAGACACAGGGCATGAACGGGGGGTGGGCGGCGGGAGGGATAGACACACGGGGCATGAGCAGGGGTGGGCGGGAGTTGCTAGACGAGCGGGGGGTGGGCAGCAGGAGGGATAGACACACAGGGCATGAGCGGGGGGCGGGCGGCGGGAGGGATAGACACACGGGAATGAGCGGGGGTCCAGGGGTAGGGAACAGGGGAGAGACACACGGGGCATGAGCGGGGGAGGGGAGAGACACACAGGGCATGAGTGGGGGTGGGGAGAAGGGTAGAAACACACGAGGAATGAGCGGGGGTGGGCGGCGGGAGGGATAGACACACGGGGCATGAGCGGGGGGGTGGGTGACGGTCGGGATAGAGACACGGGGCATGAGCGGGTGGGTGAGCGGCGGGAGGGATAGACACACGGGGCATGAGCGGGGGTGGGCCGCGGGAGGGATAGACACACGGGGCATGAGCGGGGGGTGGGCGGCGGGAGGGATAGAGACACAGGGCATGAGCAGGGGTGGGCGGCGGGAGGGATAGAGACACGGGGCATGAGCAGGGGGATGGATAGAGACACGGGGCATGAGCGGGGGTGGGCGGCGGGAGGGATAGAGACACGGGGCATGAACGGGGGGTGGGCGGCAGGAGGGACAGAGACACGGGGCATGAGCCGGGGGTTGGTGGCGGGAGGGATAGAGACACGGGGCATGAGCGGGGGGTGGGCAGCGGGAGGGATAGAGATACGAGGCGTGGGCGGCGGGAGGGATATAGACACGGGCATGAGCGGGGGGTGGGATAGAGACACGGGTCATGAGCGGGGGGTGGGCGGCGGGAGCGATAGACACACGGGGCATGAGCGGGGGGGTGGGCGGCGGGAGGGATAGACACACAGGGCATGAGCGGGGGGGTGGGTGGCGCTAGGGATAGACACACGGGGCATGAGCGGGGGTGGGCACCGGGAAGCGTAGACACACGGGGCATGAGCGGGGTTTGTGCGGTGGGAGGGGTAGACACATGGGGCATGAGCGGGGGTGTGCGGCGGGAGGGATAGACACACGGGGCATGAGCGGGGGATGGGCGGCGGGAGGGATAGACACACGGGGCATGAGCGGGGGGTGGGCGGCGAGAGGGATAAAGACACGGGGCATGAGCGGGGGTGGTTGGCGGGAGAGATAGAGACAAGGGGCATGAGCGGGGGGGTGGGCAGCAGGAGGGATAGAGACACGGGGCATGAGCGGGTGGTGGGCGGCGGGAGGGATAGAGACACGGGGCATGAGCGGGGGGGATAGAGACATTGGGGCATGAGCGGGGGGTGGGCGGCGGGAGGGATAGACACACGGGGTATGAGCGGGGGGTGGGTGGGAGGAATAGACACACGGGGCATGAGCGGGGGGTGGGCGGCGGGAGGGATAGACACACGGGGCATGAGCAGCGGTGGGCAGGAGGGATAGACACGCGGGGCATGAGCAGGGGTGGGCGGGGGGGATCGACACATGGGGCATGACCGAGGGGTGGGCGGCGGGAGGGATAGACACACGGGGCATGAACGGGGGGTCGGGGGGTGGTGGGGAGGGGGAGACACACGGGGCATGAGCGGGGGTGGGGGGAGGGGAGAGACACATGGGGCATGAGTGGGGGGTGGGCGGCGGGAGGGATAGAGACACGGGGCATGAGTGGGGGGTGGGCGGCGGGAGGGATAGAGACATGGGGCGTGGGCGGCGGGAGGGATAGAGACACGGGGCATGAGCGGGGGTGGGCGGGGGGAGGGATAGAGACACGGCGCATGAGCGGGGTGTGGGCGGCAGGAGGGATAGAGACACGGGGCATGAGCGGGGGGTGGGCAGCTTGAGGGATAGACACACGGGGCATGGGCAGCGGGAGAGATAGAGAAATGGGCATGATCGGGGGAGGGATAGAGACACGGGGCATGCACGGGGGGTGGGCGGCGGGAGGGATAGAGACACGGGGCATGAGCGGCGGGATGGATAGAGACACGGGGCATGAGCGGGGGTGGGCGGGGGGAGGGATAGAGACACGGGGCATGAGCGGGGGGTGGGCGGCAGGAGGGATAGAGACACGGGGCATGAGCGGGGGGGTGGGTGGCGGGAGGGACATAGACACGGGGCATGAGAAGGGCTGGGTGGCGGGAGGGATAGAGACACGGGGCATGAGCGGGGGGTGGGCAGCGGGAGGGATAGAGACACGGGGCGTGGGCAGCGGGAGGAATAGAGACACGGGCATGAGCGGGGGGAGGGATAGAGACACGGGTCATGAGCGGGGGTGGGCGGCGGGAGGGATAGACACACGGGGCATGAGCGGGGGGTGGGCGGCGGGAGGGATAGACACACGGGGCATGAGTGGGGGGGGTGGGCGGCGCTAGGGATAGACACACGGGGCATGAGCGGGGGTGGGCGCCGGGAGGGGTAGACACATGGGGCATGAGCGGGGTTTTTGCGGTGGGAGGGGTAGACACACGGGGCATGAGCGCGTGGTGTGCGGCGGCAGGGTTAGACACACGGGTAATGAGCGGGGGGTGGGCGGCAGGAGGGATAGACACACGGGGCATGAGCGGGGGGTGGGCGGCGAGAGGGATAGAGACACGGGGCATGAGCGGGGGGTGGTTGGCGGGAGGGATAGAGACACGGGGCATGAGTGGGGGGGTGGGCAGCGGGAGGGATAGAGACACGGGGCATGAGCGGGTGGTGGGCGGCGGGAGGGGTAGAGACACAGGGCATGAGCGGGGGGGATAGAGACATTGGGGCATGAGCGGGGGGTGGGCGGCGGGAGGGATAGACACACGGGGCATGAGCGGGGGGTGGGTGGGAGGAATAGACACACGGGGCATGAGCGGGGAGTGGGCGGCGGGAGGTATAGACACACGGGGCATGAGCAGGGGGTCGGGGGGTGGTGGGGAGGGGAAAGACACACGGGGCATGAGCGGGGGGTCAGGGGGTAGGGGGAGACACACGGGGCATGAGCGGGGGTGGGGGAGGGGAGAGACACACGGGGCATGAGCGGGGGGTGGGCGGCGGGAGGGATAGAGACACGGGGCTTGAGTGCGGGGTGGGCGGTGGGAGGGATAGAGACATGGGGCGTGGGCGGCGGGAGGGATAGAGACACGGGGCATGAGTGGGGGGAGGGATAGAGACATGGGGCATGAGTGGGGGGTGGGCAGCTTGAGGGATAGACACACGGGGCATGGGCAGCGGGAGAGATAGAGACACGGGCATGATCGGGGGAGGGATAGAGACACAGGGCATGCGCAGGGGGTGGGCGGCGGGAGGGATAGACACACAGGGCATGAGCGGGGGGTGGGCAGCGGGAGGGATATGCACACGTGGCATGAGCGGGGATTGGGCGGCGGGAGGGATAGACACATGGGGAATGAGCAGGGGGTGGGCGGCAGGAGGGATAGAGACACGGGGCATGAGCAGGGGAGGGATAGAGACACGGGGCATGAGCCGGGGGTGGGCGGCGGGAGGGATAGAGACACGGGGCATGAGTGAGGGGTGGGCGGCGGGTGGGATAGAGACACAGGGCATGAGCAGGGGGTGGGCGGCGGGAGGGATAGAGACACGGGGCATGAGCGGGGGTTGGGCGGCAGGAGGGATAGAGACACAGGGCATGAGCGGGGGAGGGATAGAGACACGGGGCATGAGTGGGGGAGGGATAGAGACACGCGGCATGAGCGGGGGGTGGGCGGCGGGAGGGAGAGACACACGGGGCATGAGCGGGGGGTGGGTGGCGGGAGGGATAGACACACGGGGCATGAGCGGGGGTGGGCGGGAGTTCCTAGACACACGGGGCATGAGCGGGGGGTGGGAAGCGGGAGGGATAGACACACAGGGCATGAGCGGGGGGCGGGAGGGATAGACATACAGGGCATGAGCGGGGGGTGGGGTGAGGGGAGAGACACACGGGTGTAAGAGGATTCAATTCAACACTACAGCTAAGTCAACGCCTAGTCTATAATACTGAATGAAAACCCTTATTGATATAACTTTATGTCCAGTTCATGCGTTCTGGATGACTACCCCTATATAACACCCCTCTCTTGGAAACCTCCTGACCCCACTGAGCCAAGAAGTAGTTCTGTTTTGCAAGTTAAAAGGTTTAATGGATAATTTAAACAATATATATATATATATATATCACGCTTTATAATAAATTAATAATTGAATATCACACTTAATCTGATATGATAAAGATTAACAACGGAGAATCTGGCACTAGCACACTTCTTTATAATCACTAAGGAGTTGACATGAAATGGATAAGATAGCAACAATACTTTTATGGTTTCCAATGGATGCAATGTGGAATGAAATGCAGTACAGAAAATAACTTGATAGGATTTCAGCAAAAGACAATGGGCCTCATTACGACCCTGGCGGTAATCCGCCGTCATTACCGCCATGGCGTAATGAACGTTAACGCCGTGGGACGATGGTGTAAAGTGCGCCACATTACGACCCATCGCGCACGAGCATTACGCCATGGCGGTAATGTAAACAGCGCCATGGCGGTAATGCCCCCAAAACGGCACCTACCGGCATCGTATGCGGCGCAAGGTGCACCACCGCCACCGCCGTACATAGCGGTGACCGTAGTTAGCGGTCACCGCAATTAGCGTTGACCGTAGATAAGCGGAACCGGAAGTAGCGTCACCGCGGCGGAACGGGAAAGAGCACGGCGGCCATCTTTAAAAACACAATCCATTGCCATCCTCCGAAACCACTGGACATCCGAGCCTGAGACCCCGCCAATACCGGCTTCAACCTTCTACCTGCAGGAAGATGCCTAAAGTTTTGAAAAAAGCCTGTGACCGCCAGCGGCAAGAC
Source organism: Ambystoma mexicanum (assembly GCF_040938575.1). Taxonomy (NCBI): domain Eukaryota; kingdom Metazoa; phylum Chordata; class Amphibia; order Caudata; family Ambystomatidae; genus Ambystoma; species Ambystoma mexicanum. The sequence goes on along the minus strand of NC_090928.1, from coordinate 464,476,659 downwards.
CGCTTCTCCAGAGAGGAGCTCACCATTCTAGCGGAGACCCTACAGGAGAACGCTGCAGTGGTATTCTCCAACCAACTGACAAGACCGGCCATAACCAAGAAGAAGGCCATATGGGCACTGGTAGCTCAGCGGGTCAGTGCCGTGGGAACGACACCCCGCAATGTCAAACAGTGCCGCAAGCGGTGGGACGATCTCCGGCTCAGAGTCAGGAGCATACTATCAGCCAACATGAACCTGGCAATGGCAACTGGGGGAGGATCGGAGTCCCCTATAAAATTGCAGCCATGGGAGGAAATCTGTGCCTCCACAATCGGAATGCAGAGCATTGAAGGAGTAGGAGGAATGGAGAGAGGAGCCCCGACATCGGGCGATGCAGGTAGGTGGCTCAAATCAAGGCATGCAAAGTCCATTCATGTGAAGTACAATGTTGGCCCATAGTGTGAATGCAACACATCAGCAGGAGACTGCCCACAGATACATCCGATCTGCACCCTGTACACATGCAGCATGCACACCCTAACTGCAGGCACCCACATACCTCCATGCTACTTCCACACAAAAGGGAGTCAACTTTTTTCCCCTGCATGAAATGTGCCACATGTACTAACTGATGAGATGCCAGTCGCCACAATGCCCGGCCAATGTCCGCAGACCCATCAATAACACTCTCCCTCCTCTGTCCCACCACAGGCTCAAATTCCGACCTTGAGGAAGAGGACACCACAGCCTCCACACCCACCAAGAGGGCCAGGCCAACTGTGCCAACGCCACAACCCTCCACCTCTGTCGTCCCGAGGAAAACACCACAGCAGGCAAAATCCATGCAAGGGAAACAGGACAGGGCACAGACAGCCACCCCAGCAGGCAGTACAGCAGCAGCAGCAGCAGCAGCAGACATCACACCAATCATGCCCACAGAAGCCACAGCCTCTGCTGCAAGCAGCACACTTGGGGAGACTGCTGCCATTGCTGCCTCCTCCGATAGTGAAGCAGGGACCTTTGAGGAGAGTGATGTCAGGAGCCCCACAGGCCACCCTCATTCCCCCTACCTGTCCCTAAGCAGCCCGCATGTGGATGCCACACAGGGTCAGCCAGAGGATGACGATTGGCCAGCCACTCCATCCCCGCTGCAGGGGCAGATCAGCCCAATGGGAATGCCACTGCCATTAGCCATGGCCCAGAATCCCAACCATTCTCTGGAGGCGATTGCCACCCGGCAGCAGCAACTTTCCTCGCTGCTCGAAGAACATGTTGCTGAATGTGGGGGGTCAAGTGCAGCAATGGATAAATGTGCTGAGACTGTGAAGGCAGCTATAGAGTCGTCCACAAAGGACATCTGCGCGGAACTAGCTGCTGTGCGGCACGCCATCACTGACCTTGTGCAGACAATACGGGCCATGCGTCCAAATGAGCAGGCAGGATCCTCCTCGGTTGCCAGCTCGACACCGAGCAGCCCCATCCGCCGATCGGGGAGGAACCTCCGCAGCACAGGCAGGGGTGCCCCGGGGGCCAGTGGAGGGGGCTGCCAATAGTGGCCGGACAGTGTAGGAATCCTACTACTGACACTGCTGCACAGACCAACTCACACCTTTGTTGGGATTCCAGGGGGGGGGGAGGGTGGAGGGGGGAGTGGGTGTGTTGGGGTGTGCAGGGGGGTGGCGGGGTGGTGTGTTGGGGAGTTAAGGGGGGAGTTTGGGGGGGGTGTGTGCAGGGGGGAGGTGGGAGGTGGGAGGGGGTGTGTTGGGGTGTGCAGGGGGGTGGCGGGGTGGTGTGTTGGGGAGTTAAGGGGGGAGTTTGGGGGGGGGTGTGCAGGGGGGAGGTGGGAGGTGGGAGGGGGTGTGACACGACAGTACATAGTTCAAATACAGTTTATTCGTTTCACAAAAGGAAACGTGTGGACATTTTCATTGCGTATGTGTGCTTTATTGGTGTCCAGTCCTCAGTGTGCATGCCCCAGAGTCACACAGTGCCCCAAGTGCTGTCTCCATGCGATGAACACCAGCCGTGTGTGCTAGAAGCAGTGGTTGATGATACTTTGGCGCATGGCACGCCCCTCCTGTGCATCGCCTCCTCCATGTGGTGGCGCCCCTTCTGCACCCTCCTCATCCTCATCCTCATCGTCAGGTGGTTGCAGTTCTGCGTCAGGGGGCAGGGGCACATTCCGTCTGACGCACATATTGTGCAGCATGACACATGCCATGACGATCTTTGCCACCTTCTCATGGCCATACAGGAGTGCCCCACCAGACCTGCTGAGGCTTCGGAACCGTGCCTTCAGGAGGCCGAATGTCTGCTCTATGACCACACGAGTACGTGTATGTGCACGGTTGTAGTCCTCCTCGTGCTGGTTCTGCGGGTTCCGGACTGGCGTGAGGAGCCACCTCTTCAGGGGGTAGGCTGCATCACCTGTATGTAGGCGAGAATGTATGTGTCAGTCATGTTGTCTGTCCAGGAACATGATGTCCCACCATGGCTGGCATGGAACTGTTACCTTGGCTCACTTCTACATGCACTAATTGATTCACACTATGCAACCAGTATATGCCCATTGCTGCCATGGCCTGTTTAGCATGCCATCACCCTATGTATGCAGAGGGGTTTAGTGCATTGTGAGTGGCCTTCCTCTGTATCCGTTCTCTGTGTTACTCACAGCCAGGTGGAGTATGCATCATCCCCCCCCCCTTTCAGCCAGGTGGAGTATGCATCATCCCCCCCCCCCTTTCAGCCAGGTGGAGTATGCATCATCCCCCCCCCCCTTTCTGCCAGGTGGAGTATGCACTGGTACGTCATTCCCATGCCCACTTCCATGACATAGCACTCACCGAGTAGCCAGGATCTTGGGCCTGCATGTCGCTCCATGTAGCGTGGTATTGTGGAGTTCCTCAGGATCATGGAATCATGGGTTGATCCGGGGAATCGGGCACAACAATGTGTGATGATCTTGTTGGAGTCACAGACCATTTGCACGTTGATAGAGTGGAACTGTTTCCGGTTGCGGTACGGTACCTCCATGGCACGTGGAACCACCAATTCCACATGGGTGCAGTCGATGGCACCAATGCAACCGGGTATGCTGGCTAGTGCATGGAAACCCACTTTGGTGTTTGCAATCTCCTGGGCAGTCCGTGGTAATGAGATGTGGTCGTCTGTGTGCTTGAGGAGGGCATCGAGCACTTGGATGAGTGTTCGTGAGAATAATGGTTGTGAAATGCCATGCAGGTGCCCCACTGTGTGCTGGTAGGTGCCTGTGGCCAGGAAGTGGAGTACAGCCACTACCTTCAGTAGGGGGGGGATGGCGGTTGGACTTTCTATCATGCTGACGATGTCGTTGTGTGTCATGTCTACGATGGCGGTGATGGTGTCCCTGTCCAAACGGTACAGGGTGTGGATCTGCTCAGCAGTGAGGTTGTTTGGATTGGCTCTGATGCGTGGGATTGGGGGCTGCCTGCGTGGTGGCACTGGCTGTGCTGGTGGGGCTTGCTGGGCCTGCCTTGCCCTCCTTCTCCTCCTGCGTCTCCTCTGTGCTGCCTGTTGTTGTTGTTGTTGCTGTTGCTGTTGTAGTAGCACATGCATTGCTATCAGGTCCTCCAGCCCCAACATTGCTAGTCGTATTGGCATCATTGTGGAGTGTGACTGGGTGTGGGTAGGGGTGGGGTGTGCTCTTTTTATACTCCCCTGAGTCTGTATTGCCTTCACCTGTGCTGTTTCTGTGCACCTGTGGCAGCTGCATTCACTTGAATTGGCCCTTTACGGTTGGTTCGCGATGGCGTTATTTGCACCATGGCGGTAAGGTACTTAGCGGCCTCAATGATGGCGTTAGGTGCATGTCCGCTTGGGTCGGCATTTGCGTGCCTTTCCGCCATGGCGCTAAGTACGGTGTGGGCGGTCGCGTGCGCGCACCCTTAGCGCAGTTTGCGGCAGCGTTAACTACGATGCCGCTATTGGCATCGTAGTTAACGGTCACGGGTCATGATCGGACCTGGCGGAAAACGATGGCGGTAAGCATTTACCGCCATCGTTTTTCGCTTAGCGCCAGGGTCGTAATGAGGCCCAATGTAATCACTTTCTTGGACAATTCACCCCCCCTTTTATGCAATGCAAGGAAATGGAAGGAGGGCACACAATTCTCAGAAATGCAATTCAAATGTAATTCAGTTCACCCAGCAACTTAGACTACAGAAGTTGAAAACACAGGCAAAATGCTTTGATATGTGCTGGCAATGGAGTGAAAATATGTTAAAATGCTTTTAATTCCCTCTAGAGGTTCAGGGTGAGTGAAATCAAGTTAATATTAGTCCAGGCTCACACTAGCAATGATTCAGGGATAATTAGCAGGTTAAACGAATTTCTGGCAAATGGAAGGCAAGCAGCAGCAGATTTTTACACGTGAAGAAATTTGCAAATCGCGGCAAAATTCGCAAATGCGTCTGGCACGATTACAGAGGAACTACAAGGGCTAGCAATATCGTTTTGGGGTCCTAGGAAAGCCTAGGATCTCAGCTTCCAGATGAAAGTTACTGCAAGTCTCTAGCACAAACGCGGAGATATGAGCGATTAAATAAAGGTCGTTTTTCAGATTGAAATTTTAAAGTTCACATAGAGAAGTGCAGCTTGCAACTAGCAAATCACAGGTGACAGCTTTACAAATGACAGGTGACAGTTAGGAGGCAGTTCTACTTAGATTAAAATAGCTTGAATTATATTATTTTAACTAAGAGATTGGTTCTGCACAGTTTGCTAGGTACTCACACTATATTCTTGAATTAGAATGGGCCTCGCCATGGATCTGGTCAGGTTTTAGACTGGACTCTGGTCTCTGCACTTCACAGTGATCTGGGTCAGCTCTCTCTGGTTCTGCTAACAGGTCAGCTCTACTCTGCTGGTCTGGTCTGGGTCTCTGAAGGTTGATGGAGGTAAAGTATGGATTTTCCCGGCAGAGCTTCCAGCTGCAAATGGATTTGAAGGTCCCTCTCTGTCCTGTCTCTCTGCTTTTATGTGTTTTTAAAATGGGTGTGTGTGAGCAGCATCACTAGCCAGCCCGTCTCCACTTATCATTGGCCAAGCTTTCATTTCTCCCCTGATTGGGGGAGCTAAGTTGTGTCAGAGTGATGTCATTTTACAGCCTGCAGAAAGTCCACTCCTCCTGTCAACTTGCAGACAAATCTAGATTTGAACCAAATACATATTTCATAGCTACACAGTGGTTTGAAATTACATGCACCCATCACATATCACAGGAGGTATCCCCTGTTCCAACTCTGCTCTTCCTGGGGGCTTGCATTCAGAAATGGCAATATTTTGCACTTTTTAACTGGTCTGCAATATCGGACATTAACCCAAATTTACACACATGTGCGCAAGGAGTATGGACATTAGTTGATGAAGTGTCAGATTTTTCACATGCACACATTTTGAGTAATATCCTCTTTTCCGCTAAAACTCCCCTGAACATACCACCGGTTCTAAAAACCTCTTAAAATGTGGGCAGAAAAATCACAAGAATTATGGTATCACTTATAAAATTTTCACATGTCCGCTCTATGAGTTATTCATCTTTTTAGAGTTATGTTCTGGCCCCAAAGGGGTGTGGTTTTCCTCAGCACAAGGTTGAATTTCTGGTTTTTCCAGTTCTGCCAAGCCAGCTTGCTCTCACAGGCAGTGCCCCTCCTTCGTCCTTCCAGGAGGAAGCTACATTTACGACATCTGCAATAAACCATCTGCCTGGGTCAGGACAGGGCTTTGTTCAGAGCTCCTGTATTCTGTGGGGGCTCCCCTTAATTCAATTATCAGAGAGATGGCATATCCTTAGTGTGGCCAGCAAAAGGCAGATAGGCCTGGGAACACAGCTGTGACTCAAGTTTCACTCCTGATGGGGGGTAGTTGCCAGGCAAAATTCAGTTCCTTAAGCCAGGTTTCAGATACATGTCCTTTCTGTTCCCCAGTTTAAGTCAAGACATTTTTTTACATATGCAGCTAGGATGCTGATTCTAAGTTTAAAACTATGACATTTAAACAATTGCAACCTATGTGACACTCAAAGTAGGTCACTCATTTCTTTTAAACATTTAGATTTGTAGTGTCTTTCAGTCCAAATTTACTTAAACTGCTGAAATCCACAGCTCAGCCAGTCTTGTTATAAACCTTCAAGTCACTTCAGAAAATAACTTTACATTGTATCCACCTCTTAAAATGTCTTTCTTTGGCATGTTTTGGGTTCATTTATTCAGTTTTCTACAAAAAGTAAAATCTGGTGTTGTTTTAAAACGCCGGCTTTTGGATAGTGGTGAGTACTGGTACTGCACCCCTTTTTGGGATTTAAGAAAATGAATTCCCAACAGTTATGGGTTTGCTTTTGGCAATCAGCATTGCCATTCCCAATGGTTTCAGACTACTGTGTGGGTAGTCCAATGGTGGTTTTAGGCAGTGTCCTTCTGTGCCCATAACATCAGCAAAAATGAGTGGCAGCCTATTCTTCATGCATTTCCCTGTGCATTTTCTGGGAAGCTCTGGCCATCATGATGTTTTCCATGTCAGTACTGAACAGTTTTGAGGTAGGGCTCGGATGCATGGGTAAATACATCCCACAAGCCCCTCTCTTGCGATGGCCATTCTATTTCACTAATGGGACTTGCAAGACCTGCAATGTTTCCTCATCTTCTTCCAATAGATGGCACAGTTCAGCATCTTTTCCTCCATCCGGTACTGATCGATCGGTTCTCCTCGCCGGTCCTGATGGGAAGATTGGGCGGTACCCCGGGCCCGTTGCGTCTCTGCTCCCGGTCTCCGGATCGACCTCCTTGGCCCGTCTCCAGGTTTTCTTTCTCCTAGGACGACAAAGGAAGAGCGGCAATACCTATTCATGGACATTTCTTCCATCACTGTTGAGATAGTGGGGCAGCACATGCATTTCATCATAACGAAACATTACATTCTTATTTTGAAAAAAAAAACAGTATAACTAAGAGACAGTTTCATGCAAATCACAATATTTTAGAGACTAGATGTGGTATGTTTTATGATTGGAACTGAATTAGTCTGAGACAGTACCCGCTAGGATTCCAGAGGATTCCTCCAGTTGTTGCAGAGTGTGCCTGGGATGGCAACATTTCAACTGGTTTATGTGAACCCACTTGTCTTCCCCCTCTGCCAAAGGACCTTTGGGGATGTGGATTTTGTAGGCCACAGGGGAGATCTTGTCGATGATCTCAAAGGGTCCCTTCCATGTAGGCAAAAATTTGCGCTGCTTGGCCTGGTTCCTTTGGAAGTTGTATAGATAGACCCGGTCCCCACCTGATATTCCTTCCTGGAAGTCTTCAGGTCATAGTGGGTCTTCATGCTATCAGCTGATCTTTCTAGATTCCGCTGAGCATAAGCAAAAGCATGTTGAAGGTGTTTCCTTAAATTCTCCACATACTCATGAGTGGTGGAGGCATTTATCAGTGTCTGCTCTTGGGTCCTGTAGAGCAAATGCTGAGGAAGCACCATCTTGCGTCCAGTCATCAACTCAAATGGTGACATTTTGGTTGCAGATGAAGGGGTAGATCTGATGGCCATTAGGACCAGAGGTAATCGGATGTCCCAACTTGGCCCAGAATCTGCCACAAACTTCTTTAATATGCTCACAATGGTTCGGTTATATCTCTCTACTGCCCCAGAAGAAGCTGGTCTATAAGCAATATGCAACTTCCTTTTGACCCCCAGTATCTCCCACATCTTTGTCATTACTTCACTGGTGAAGTGGCTACCTCTGTCTGACTCAATCCTTTGAGGTAGACCAAAACGGGAAAAGATGTGGTTAATCATCAGGGCAGCTGCCCTTTCTGCCTTGCAATTTGGGGATGGGAGACATTCCACCCACTTGGTAAACAAGCATGTCACAGTCAACATGTACTTATTCCCCCTAGCAGAGCGAATCACGGGGCCTACAAAGTCGATTTCTAAATCTGACCATGGCAGTGTCATCCCCCTCTTTTGGAGAGGCGCACGGTGCGTGAGGGATGATGGCTGAAATTGTGCACACACAAGACACCCCTTCAAGTATTGGTCGAGGTCCTGTCCCATGTGTGGCCAGTATACAACCTCTCTTAAGATTTCCAGTGTTGTGTGAAACCCCCTATGACCGGCGGTGGCCGCATCATGGGCGTGACTTAACATCAGGCTTCGGAATGAGGTAGGAACCACCCACTGATCGTGGCCAGCTTTGGATTTCCTTACCAACAAACCGGCTTGGATTCGGAACATTTTTGGACATTTCATCAACACTCTTAGGTCCTCTTTCCCAATGTAATCGGTATCCGTCAGGGGAAAGTTCTCAGGGTCCTCAATGTGCTGGTAAAATTTACCAATTATTGGATCCCCCTTCTGAGCGGTAATCAAATCAGCATCAGGGGTCTCCTTACTCCATTGTGCAATTGGAAGGTCGTTGTGAGCATTTGTCTGGGACCTAGTGATAGCAGTGACCTGGATTTCCCCCAACAGGGACTCAATCTCAATTAGATCCCCTTGGATGGCCCCGGTTTTGGCCAGCTGATCAGCTAAGTCATTTCCAGTTTTGTCTGGTCCCTCTACTTTGGAATGACCCTTGATCTTCTTCCAATAGATGGTCATCTCATTCGAGGTGACCAGATCATCAATGTTTTGGATCAACTTCCCATGTTTCAAGGGTTTGTTGTTAGCACATAACATGCCTCTGGTTTTCCAATTAACCAGGTGCTCCACGAACCCGTTCCGTACATAATCCGAATCTGTGATTATGACCAGTTCGTGGAGTTGATGCTGGACAGCAGTGAGGATGGCCTGATGCACAGCCATCAATTCTGCCACCTGACTACTTCGGGGACCAATTTTGTATCCAGCGGAGGGTTCTGGGGACTCATTCACCCATGCATTCCCTACGCCGGCCACCAGTTCTTTCTCCCCGTTGTTGTCAACATGGTACGAGCATCCATCCACATAGACAGTGGGCATTCCCTCACACTTGTCCTCTTCAAAGACTTTGTGTGGGTAATTAAGGTATGCCTCCATGTTGTCCTTGATTTTTAGACTTTCGTCCTCGAGACAGTTTTCTCTGGCACAATCATGCAAGTCAGCCAGACCTTGCGCGAGGGGACTCTTCTTGTTTTGGCCATATCTGACCTCCACAGGAAAGCCTTGCATTGACAGAATCCAGGAAGTAATTCGGGAATTACTCACATTTCCGGCCCGGATTCTGTCACTTTGGAGATATTGCAGAGGCTGGTGTGGAGTCTCCACTATGATGTGTTCCCCCTGGATAAACGGGCGGTAATTCTTCAATGCCCACACCGTTGCCAGGAGTGCCTTCTCACAATCGTTGAATTTTTCCTCCACAGAGGATAAAGTTTTGCTCGCATAGGAGATTACTTTATTGACCTTGTCATGCTTTTGGTATAATACTGCCGTCAAGCACGTATTAGAGAACCCCGTCTCCAGGAAGAACTCCTTGTTTCTGACAGGGTAAGCTAGGCAAGGCGCTTGCGAGAGGCTTCTCTTGAGTTGTCTTACTGCCTCGGCTTGTTCTGGACCCCATTCCCACTTGACCCCCCCCCCTTCAGGAGATGAATCAGGGGTCTGGTGATCTCTGCGTAGCCCTCAATGAACTTTCTGCTGTAATTAGTCAGTCCAAGGTGGCTCCTTATTTCCCACAGAGTTGTGGGGTCTTTAAATTTCTGAAGTGCTTCCACTTTCTTTTCCTGGGGACAGAGACCCTGAGGAGTAATCTCTTGCCCCAAGAAATTAACACGGGTTCTACACCACTGTGCTTTCTGAAAGGAAAGTTTTGCTCCGGCGGCCCTCAACTGTGTCAGAACATAACGGATCTCCGCTATGTGTTCCTCCACAGTTGAGCTTTTGATGAGGACATCATCTACATAAGCCAGGTTACCCCTCGCACCCAGGTCGGGCATGGCCTTATGTAGGAAAATGTTGAATTCATTGCCGGAGTTGAGGTATCCGAAGGGAGTCCGGGTCCATGTGTACTGCTGGCCCCCAAAGGTAAAAGCCAGTTTGTATTGGTCCTCCCTACTGACAGGCACGGTCCAGTACCCATTGGTCAGGTCTATTGCTGTGAATACCTGTGACCCCTGGATCTGGGCCAGCCCTTGGTCAATGTAGGGCAGAGGCCATCGGGAAGTATGGACCCGTTTGTTGAGCTCCCTGAGGTCAGCACAGAGTCTCCACTGGCCGTTTGGCTTCAATATTCCCAGCACCGGATTATTGAAGGTGCTGTGGACTGGACGGATTATTCCCCGGGACTCAAGGTTCTTAATTATTTCAGTAAGGGACTCCATTTATGCGAGAGGCAAGCGATATTGCTTCACAAACACAGGAGTCATGCCAGGGTCCGTGGGGATTGTTGTTGTGTGGATGTCGGTGCGACCACAGTCATATGAGTCTACCGCAAAGAGATCTTGGAAATCCAAGAAAACTTGTTTCAACTTTTGCTTTTGTTCCAGAGTCACACAGGCATCAGCTAGGTTGACTCTCTCTTCCACCATCTGCCTGAAGCCTGGAAAGACTTCTGGTTTGGCTATTTCAGCGGCCTCCTCCAGCTGGGTGGAGAAGTCCCTGGTCAGAGTGCTGATTTGGACTGGAGGCTTCAGGTGGGAAAGGCAGCCCTCATGGACCTGGAAAATCACCTCATCCCTACTGAAGTCACAAGTCACATCTTCCTTACCATAGGGGCAGGAAGTGTACACCAGGAAATTCCCCCCATGCCGGGTAAAAATCCTGTCTGGTGTTGTATTGTCCTCACTGTCACTGTCAAAACAGTCCTTGGGGATTGGTCCTAACAGTTCATTTACTAAGTCGATGGAAAAATGTCGGTCATCAACCGCCATTCCAATAATGGTGCCTGCGGCTAGAGTAATACTCTTTAAGTCGCTGTTATCCACCTCTATTAGAATGGTGTCATGTTCTATATTGACTAATGGAGTTGGGTTTACCTCCAACCCTTGCTGTTGGAGAGAAGCATTTAGATGTATGTAAGCATCAGGGTTTTGCAAATATTGTCCTCTTTTAACTTTCACTTCCAGGGAGAATTGTCGTGTCCTTTCGGGGATGGTGACTTCCTCTTTGATCTGAATTTCAACTGCATAAGGTAGCAATTGAGCTGACCTAAATGCTTTTTCTGGATCATCAAAGCCCATGGGATTATCCGCTAATCGGGACCAAGCTTTGAAGTTTATTAGGTCCAAACTAATGGCAAAGCGATTGGGAATGTCACTGCCTAAGTAAAAGGCGGCAGTGACGTATCGCACGACCCAACAATTATGGACTATGCTCTTGTTGCCAATGGAGATTTTGAGCATACACCTGCTTGGCACGAGATGTTTGGAATTAGGTGCTTCCAGGTCCATTTCCCATTTGTCTATCAGTTTTAATGTGGGAATGGCTGGATCTTTTGGGAGTTGGCGGAACATGGCTTCGCTGATGAAGCTCTTACCGTTGTTCACACACACTCGAGCGAGAACAGAGTCCTTCCCATCATTTAACTGGACAGGGATGAACAACTGCTCTCCAATTTGCTGAATCTCAGCCAGGCTCTGAGCTGATTTCACATCTTTCTGGACTATAGGAGTGGGAGTTTCTGATTGTGGATTAGTATAGAATTTCAGGGTGTTTCCTTCCAGCGTGGAGTACCACTTTAGACTGGAAGGGAGGTTGATTTTCAGAAATAGAGAGGACCCCCCATCACCAGTCTGTTGTCCTACTGCTATTACTGTCACGTCTGGAATTTGGCTATTCTGGAAGTGAAATTCTACTTGGTCAGATTTTTGTTCAACCATGTGGCAGGTGCCGTTTAAAATAACATGGTTGACACTCTGTTTTAATTTTATGGGTCGGCTAGTCTGGGTCCAGAGGACCTTGTTTACACAATCTATTAGGGGTGACAACCTTCTCAGGAGGTCATTCCCTAGTAAACAAGGGGTGCCCTCTGGAGTCACAATTATGACCGGGTGTTTCAACTTATGTCGCCCGATCTTAATGTTCAAGTCTGCAGTCCCCTCAACGGGAATTTCCTTCCCGTCAAAGTTCTGCAGTTGTCCAGGAAGAGAGGTGAGAGGAATTTGGTAATTCTCTCCCCTTCCTGCATTCAGTTCATCAAAGGCCCTTCTGGACAGAAGGGTAGCTTGAGATCCAGTGTCCACCAGTGCCAAAATTGTACCCTGCCCCTGTACTTGTACCGGGGCATAGTATCTTCCCTCCTTCTCCTCAAGGGGGCACAGATAATGCACATTTTTGGACAACTGGTGGGCTAACTTTCTGGTTTTGGACATCGCTAGCGAAGAGATTTGGGCGGAATTCTGTGGAGAGCCTTGGGAATCTGAAAGAAAAATTTGGCAACTGGAGATCAGAGCCATTGTGGGTTCCCCTGGCTCCGGTTCCGGGCAGCCCCCCCCCTTTTTGGAGGCAGTCACCAGGATGGGTCTGAACCAGGGGATTTTCTTGCTGTTGGTTCTGGGATGAGATGGTGGGCGGCGGTAGCTCAGTCTCCACATCTCCCCAGTCTGGATTTGCATCCCTAGGGACCCATTTTTCTTTGGGAGGAGTTCCCCCCTCTCTGAAAGAGAAGATCCTTTTCCCAGGATCCTCTGAGGATCCCTCTCCCTCAAATTGGAATATCTGTACCTCCTCCTCAAACTGAGTCTGTTTGGGTCTTTTGTTTCTCCTACCCCCCTCTGCTCCTTAGGAGGCAGACTTTCAGGGGCAAGAGATTTTGTTTCCGGTTCCTGGGTTTCCAGGGGCTGTTTACAAGTGAGGAAGGAAGCTTCCTCCAAGGCTTTACACCCCCCTTCCCCTTGTGCCTCCTCCCTGGGAACCGGTGAGGTATCGGGGTGCTGCCCCCGTCATTGTTCTGGAGCACCAGGTCCAGAATTGGGTGCATTCTGCGCCGGCATGCCGATCTGAGGGTTCTGCTGAGCCCTCAGTATGTGACCCAGATCCCGCGCCATGTTTTGAACCTGGCGCTCTAACTGGGAAACCCGCTCAGGCTGATACGGGGCCCTGTTTTCTCCCCTGGGCTGATCCCGGGAAGGGTAGCTATCCCTTCTTTGGTAGTACCCCTGGTTGGGAAGATTTGGGTACCCCTCCACCCTTGGCCTCCCCTCTCCCGGATTAGGTTGTCTGGGCTCAGGGAATTGGGGAAAGAAGGGTGGAGGATTTTGGGGTTGGACATTGGGTGGATACCTGGGGAAAAAGTTCTGCCCAGGATTTGGAGAATTTCTGCCCTCCTGTGGGAAGTTGGGAGGGAAGTTCCCTGGGTTAGGTGCTTGGCTGGATCCCCCCCCTTGGGCTGGAGGAGTCCACACATAACCCAGGATGGGTCGATTTCCCTTGTAACGGGGACTTACATAATCAGGAGAGCGAGGGACCCCATTTGTGGGGCTGCCTCCCTGGCTCCCTGTCTGTGACTGGCCCGAGGACCTTCTGGGCCTAGCATTATTAGGTGCAGGTAGGTTTTTAGGCCCCCTCATCTCCAACTCTAAAACGGGGGTGACCTTTACCTCTGCCACCTTGGCAGCAGCAGGGGTGCTGTTGGCTTTGGGGTTTTTCTGGGCATTACTTTTGCTATCTACCGGTTTCTGCACCTCATAGATCCGGGTAGCCTGTTCAATGACCCAGTCTAAAGATCTTTTCTAGTGAAAATCCCTCACGAGCTGGGTCATTATGTATTTGGGCAAGGCATGAAAAAATGTATTAATGAATTCTCTACTGTCTGTGCGCACCCTTCTGGTGGTCTGCGCAAAAGCACGCTTTAACTCCTGCACAAATTCTTGTGGGGCCTGATCCTCCCCACATTGTAAATTGTAGGCTGCCTTGCGAGCCTCTTGAGGATTTCTATGAATGGAAAAATGTTTCAAGATGGCCGCCTTATAGGTGGACCATCTTAAATGATTTTGGTCCTCCAGCCCCGCAAAGAAACTGGAGTATTCCGGGGAGAAGGTCCACTTTACATATTGAATACAGCTTTGGCTGTCCTTCAAATGGAAAGTCTCCATCATTTGCTCAAACAACTCTAAGTGCTCCCAAACAGAATACTAAGCGTTCTTATGGTAAGGCGTGATGACGCTCCTGATCGCCTTAATCTGCTTTAAGGGGTCCTTAAGCAAGGCCCTTTTTGCCTTATTGGCCTTTTTGGTTCGGGTAACCCTTGTCCATTCATCCTCTGACTCAGAGGCACTGCTCCCAGAGGTTCCTGTCTGCTCTTCCAGGTTTTCCCGGATTCTGCGAGCCTGGGAATGGCTGGCAGAATGTGGGGACCTGGTCTCCTGTGTCCTGCGCAGTTCAGAGGAGTCTTCAGATTCCTCCTTGTTGCCAGGATTTGATGGGTAGCCCCCCCACTGACCTAACTGGGCAGAGGTTTTCAGGATGCCCTTAATGGGCCTACTCTCCTGGGGTTCCCCATTAAGTTGCACTGTGCTTGGGTGCCCATACCCGTATGCCCGCCCCTCCATTCCTGGGTGGTACTGGCCTATGAGCCCCATGCTTCTGGCTGGATAGTAATCTGCCATCCCTGTGGCCCTGTGCTCCCGTGCGCCAGGGGACATGGGGGTGGCAGAGTCCAGGGACTGAGAGGTATGAGGGCCTCTGGTACTAGGGCTCCTGAGGTTATGCTCCGGAGTTTCCATTTCCCAGCGAACCTCATCTCTATCCGCCCCTGCTCCCTGTTGCAATGCAAGAGCCTGCATTTGTGCCTTCAGTTCCTCAGTTAAGGCCTTACTAGACTCTATCAGTCTCTCCTGCATCGCTACCTGTTGTTGGAGCCTATCATTGTGTTGACAGAGGGCCTCATTTTCCCTCTGTGCTTCCTGGTTGGTCCTGGAGAACTGGGCCAGTCTTTGCTGCAGGAGGTTTACCTCCTGAGCTGTGTCCCTATTGGCCTGCTCCTTTCTTGCTAGAGCATCCTCCACCCTCCTGGTGTGCTCTAACAAGTTCTGGTGTTCTTTTTGGAGGTCACCCAGTCCCTGGTGGGCCAGGTGATTTTCTTCCATTTTTCTTTTTAAATGGCAGACTTCCTGGCCTAAGGCGTCTCTTTCCTGACTAAGAGCCTCCATTTGTGCCGCCAGGTCGTCCCTCTGCCTTTGAAAGGCACCAGCTTTCTGGCGTTCTTCATCAAACTCTGCCTGGGTATCCAGGTCTTTCGAAATCAGCTTGTTGCTCTCTACCTTCACTCTATCTAGATGACTTTGCAGGGTGGCTACCTGCTCCGTGCATGCCCTGTTAAAGTCTAATTGTTGCTCCAGCTTTTTCTGACTCTGCAGTAAGGAGTCCAAACTGTCTCGGTGCTCCTTCTGCAGGGCCAGAAATCTGGTATCCTGGTCTGTCTTTTCCTGTTGTAGGATGCCCATATCCTCTTTTATTTTAATGATATATTGCCTACTATCATTTTCTGACTCCTGGCTCCTCTGCAGCCTCTGCTCAGAAGAGGCCAGATCAGATCGGGCCTTCTCTACTGCCATCTGTTGCCTATTTGCCAGATCTTGGCTTTCAGTGCATTTATCCTGCATGTCTCCCATATATAGGTACAGGTATGCTGCTATCCTGGCAATCTTATTGTGTTCATCTTTGGCTTTAGGAGCCATATATAGTTCACTCAGGGCCACATGTAATGGACCCTGATCTCTCCATAGGTCTGACCCTGTTTCATTGACCTGTCGCGTGATGGCCTGAAACCAGGCATCCTGGCCCTGTTCAGTCCATTCACCTCTCACAAATAGTTTATGTAAGAGGTGCTCTCTGGCTATTTTCATGTCTACTAAGGTCGTCATTCTAGAGATTGGTCTCTGTCCTGACTTACAGAAGTTTGTATTTTATTTTTTGCAAAACAGACCTTTTTCTTAGAGCGTTCCTTTGAGAAGTGCTTTACAGCGTAACACAGCGTGTGCTCTGACCGGATATGTGTATCTGGTCAGCTGGCACGCTGTATTAATCTGCACAAATGGTAGATCCAACCCAAACGTCCGGCACGAGACCCCAATTTGTAAGAGGATTCAATTCAACACTACAGCTAAGTCAACGCCTAGTCTATAATACTGAATGAAAACCCTTATTGATATAACTTTATGTCCAGTTCATGCGTTCTGGATGACTACCCCTATATAACACCCCTCTCTTGGAATCCTCCTGACCCCACTGAGCCAAGAAGTAGTTCTGTTTTGCAAGTTAAAAGGTTTAATTGATAATTTAAACAATATATATATATGTATATCACGCTTTATAATAAATTAATAATTGAATATCACACTTAATCTGATATGATAAAGATTAACAACGGAGAATCTGGCACTAGCACACTTCTTTATAATCACTAAGGAGTTGACATGAAATGGATAAGATAGCAACAATACTTTTATGGTTTCCAATGGATGCAATGTGGAATGAAATGCAGTACAGAAAATAACTTGATAGGATTTCAGCAAAAGACAATGTAATCACTTTCTTGGACAATTCACCCCCCCTTTTATGCAATGCAAGGAAATGGAAGGAGGGCACACAATTCTCAGAAATGCAATTCAAATGTAATTCAGTTCACCCAGCAACTTAGACTACAGAAGTTGAAAACACAGGCAAAATGCTTTGATATGTGCTGGCAATGGAGTGAAAATATGTTAAAATGCTTTTAATTCCCTCTAGAGGTTCAGGGTGAGTGAAATCAAGTTAATATTAGTCCAGGCTCACACTAGCAATGATTCAGGGATAATTAGCAGGTTAAACGAATTTCTGGCAAATGGAAGGCAAGCAGCAGCAGATTTTTACACGTGAAGAAATTTGCAAATCGCGGCAAAATTCGCGAATGCGTCTGGCACGATTACAGAGGAACTACAAGGGCTAGCAATATCGTTTTGGGGTCCTAGGAAAGCCTAGGATCTCAGCTTCCAGATGAAAGTTACTGCAAGTCTCTAGCACAAACGCGGAGATATGAGCGATTAAATAAAGGTCGTTTTTCAGATTGAAATTTTAAAGTTCACATAGAGAAGTGCAGCTTGCAAATAGCAAATCACAGGTGACAGCTTTACAAATGACAGGTGACAGTTAGGAGGCAGTTCTACTTAGATTAAAATAGCTTGAATTATATTATTTTAACTAAGAGATTGGTTCTGCACAGTTTGCTAGGTACTCACACTATATTCTTGAATTAGAATGGGCCTCGCCATGGATCTGGTCAGGTTTTAGACTGGACTCTGGTCTCTGCACTTCACAGTGATCTGGGTCAGCTCTCTCTGGTTCTGCTAACAGGTCAGCTCTACTCTGCTGGTCTGGTCTGGGTCTCTGAAGGTTGATGGAGGTAAAGTATGGATTTTCCCGGCAGAGCTTCCAGCTGCAAATGGATTTGAAGGTCCCTCTCTGTCCTGTCTCTCTGCTTTTATGTGTTTTTAAAATGGGTGTGTATGAGCAGCATCACTAGCCAGCCCCTCTCCACTTATCATTGGCCAAGCTTTCATTTCTCCCCTGATTGGGGGAGCTAAGTTGTGTCAGAGTGATGTCATTTTACAGCCTGCAGAAAGTCCACTCCTCCTGTCAACTTGCACACAAATCTAGATTTGAACCAAATACATATTTCATAGCTACACAGTGGTTTGAAATTACATGCACCCATCACATATCACAGGAGGTATCCCCTGTTCCAACTCTGCTCTTCCTGGGGGCTTGCATTCAGAAATGGCAATATTTTGCACTTTTTAACTGGTTTGCAATATCGGACATTAACCCAAATTTACACACATGTGCGCAAGGAGTATGGACATTAGTTGATGAAGTGTCAGATTTTTCACATGCACACATTTTGAGTAATATCCTCTTTTCCGCTAAAACTCCCCTGAACATACCACCGGTTCTAAAAACCTCTTGAAATGTGGGCAGAAAAATCACAAGAATTATGGTATCATTTATAAAATTTTCACATGTCCGCTCTATGAGTTATTCATCTTTTTAGAGTTATGTTCTGGCCCCAAAGGGGTGTGGTTTTCCTCAGCACAAGGTTGAATTTCTGGTTTTTCCAGTTCTGCCAAGCCAGCTTGCTCTCACAGGCAGTGCCCCTCCTTCGTCCTTCCAGGAGGAAGCTACATTTACGACATCTGCAATAAACCATCTGCCTGGGTCAGGACAGGGCTTTGTTCAGAGCTCCTGTATTCTGTGGGGGCTCCCCTTAATTCAATTATCAGAGAGATGGCATATCCTTAGTGTGGCCAGCAAAAGGCAGATAGGCCTGGGAACACAGCTGTGACTCAAGTTTCACTCCTGATGGGGGGTAGTTGCCAAGCAAAATTCAGTTCCTTAAGCCAGGTTTCAGATACATGTCATTTCTGTTCCCCAGTTTAAGTCAAGACATTTTTTTACATATGCAGCTAGGATGCTGATTCTAAGTTTAAAACTATGACATTTAAACAATTGCAACCTATGTGACACTCAAAGTAGGTCACTCATTTCTTTTAAACATTTAGATTTGTAGTGTCTTTCAGTCCAAATTTACTTAAACTGCTGAAATCCACAGCTCAGCCAGTCTTGTTATAAACCTTCAAGTCACTTCAGAAAATAACTTTACATTGTATCCACCTCTTAAAATGTCTTTCTTTGGCATGTTTTGGGTTCATTTATTCAGTTTTCTACAAAAAGTAAAATTTGGTGTTGTTTTAAAACGCCGGCTTTTGGATAGTGGTGAGTACTGGTACTGCACCCCTTTTTGGGATTTAAGAAAATGAATTCCCAACAGTTATGGGTTTGCTTTTGACAATCAGCATTGCCATTCCCAATGGTTTCAGACTACTGTGTGGGTAGTCCAATGGTGGTTTTAGGCAGTGTCCTTCTGTGCCCATAACATCAGCAAAAATGAGTGGCAGCCTATTCTTCATGCATTTCCCTGTGCATTTTCTGAGAAGCTCTGGCCATCATGATGTTTTCCATGTCAGTACTGCACAGTTTTGAGGTAGGGCTCGGATGCATGGGTAAATACATCCCACACGGGGCATGAGCAGGGGTGGGGGGAAGGGTAGAGACACATGGGGAATGAGCGGGGGGTGGGCGGCGGGAGCGATAGAGACACGGTGCATGAGCGGGGGGTGGCCAGTGGGAGGGATAGACACACGGGGCATGAGCGGGGTCGGGCAGGAGTTCCTAGACACACGGGGCATGAGCGGGGGGTGGGCAGTGGGAGGGATAGACACACAGGGCATGAGCGGGGCGCGGGCGGTGGGAGGGATAGACACACGGGGCATGAGCAGGGGGTCGGGGGTGGGGAACAGGGGAGAGACACACGGGGCATGAGCGGGGGTGGGGGGAGGGGAGAGACACACAGGGCATGAGTGGGAGTGGGGAGAAGGGTAGAAACACACAGTGAATGAGCGGGGGGTGGGCGGCGGGAGGGATAGAGACACGAGGCATGAGCGGGGGGTGGGCGGCAGGAGGGATAGAGACACGGGGCATGAGCGGGGGGTGAGCGGCGGGAGGGATAGAGACATGGGGCATGAGCGGGGGGTAGGCGGTGTGAGGGATAGACACATGGGGCATGAGCGGGGGGTCAGGGGGTGGGGGGAGGGGAGAGACACACGGGGCATGAGCGGGGTGGGGGGGAGGGGAGAGATACATGGGGCATGAGCAGGGGTGTGGGGAGGGGCGAGACACACAGGGCATGAGCGGGGGTGGGGGGGAGGGGAGAGACACACAGGACACAGGGCATGAGCGGGGGGAGGGGATAGAAACACAGGGCATGAGCGGGAGGGAGAGAGACACACGGGGCATGAGCGGGGGGTGGGCTGGAGGTGGAGAGACACACGGGGCATGAGCGGGGGGTGGGCGGCGGGAGGGATAGACACACGGGCCATGAGCGGGGGGTCGGCGGCGGGAGGGATAGAGACACGGGGCATGAGCGGGGGGTGGGCGGGAGGGTGACAGACACACGGGGCATGAGCGGGGGGTGGGCGGGAGGGGGAGAGACACACGGGGCATGAGCGGGGCTGGGGGGAGGGAGAGAGACACACGGGGCATGAGCAAGGAGTGGGGGGGAGGGAGAGAGACACACGGGGCATGAGCGGGAGTGGGCCATATACTTTTTTTCCAAAGATTGGTGAGGATTCGTCCAGGGGGAGCGAAGTTATAAGCCTCCCAAAAGGTGCTCTTCCTATGGAAACACCGACTTAACCATAACTACATGGCCACTACCATGGCCATGTAATATATATACATTTACTATATATTATGCAGAAAATTATTGTTTTTATTTATTTGTTTGTATGTATTTTATTTAATTAAATTGTGCATAGTTTATAGCAGAACTTTTACAATCATAAGTAGTAAATCGGTAAAAATACTTATTAGGTATCAAATAGCAATAGAAATACAATACAATAATGTGTTTATCTATTTACAATAAAATATCAATTTTCATATTCAGATTCATCAATACATACAAACATTAATCTAAAACAACATTCAGCAAATACAAATTACTATTGTGCTGTGTAGGGAGATGCGAGCCCTCCTCTCTGGCAGACTTCCAATGGTAATCTCATCCCTGGGTTTCTGGATAGTAATGTGGGGTCCATGGCTCCCTCTGCGGCTGGGGGATTAGTTGTTCCTCTTCCTGGTACCAGTGTCCCAGTGTCTCTCTCAGCAGCTGTCAAAGGAGGTCCAGTAAAGAGTGAAGACATATTTGAAATTACTGTGTGTATTAAGTAATAATGTGCCCAGAAACATCCAGCTCAGCCCTCTAGAGGGCTATTTATGGCATTCCCAAGGCTTATTCCCTACATTGCTCCTACGTCTATCACACTGTCAGACATTGAATCAACCAAGGGTTCCACTTTCCTACCATGATGCACACATCAAGGACCAGGTAATGGCAAGGGGGAAGTGCCTGGACAGATAATAGTTGTATGGGAAATGAGTATCACATGCTTATGTGGATGAACCCTAGGATCCCATAGAAAGCAGAGAGTGGCCTGTTCATGTTTTGAGGAGAAAGCCTTGGTTTCGATGCAGGTGTGCAGCTGAACGGTCTACCACTTGACTTATCATACAAACACCTACAATTCAGCTGAAGCAACTAGGGAGGCACTGATGTAATTCTAGGCAAGTGAACTTCCTACAAGAGATGGCATCCCCACCAATATGTAAACCACTAGAGGATGCCAAAAAAGAGTGAAATCCAATTTTTATCAGAAATTTTGATTGGCACCACACCCAAGTGTGGAAATGAAGGAATACAAATTCACAGGTAATTTCTCATTTATAGATGACCGCGTTGATACATGTGTTTCATATCAAATTAAAGAAGACGAGAAAGGGGTAGCATAACATGTTTAAAAGCAATATTCAGAAAGATATATCACAAGTTGCTTGAAAGGATTTATGGTAAAATCAGCAATACTGTAAATGTATTCCCAGATCTGGTTCCACATTCTTTCACATGCACGTCATTGCTAAGGAATAAAGACCAGGGATATTGGTACAAGTGATGTTTCAAATATGACAAACAGTTACTATAAACTGACAATCGTGAGATTAGTTGGGACCAGAAAGGAGTCAACCCCTTACTTTGACCAAGACTTTTAGGGGGCAATCTGCCCCTGCCAAGGTGCTGTGGGCACACAAGATCGATGAGTGGGTTAGGGGCTGAATTGTGCATCTGCCGAGTGAAAATAGCAGTGAGAAATTTAAATGTGCAAATTTCTAAATGTACACAAAAGAAGAGACTTAAGTGCTACATCATGTGCCGATATCTGCCACAGACATGTTTCACAAAGAAGCTTGCACACGTCAAACAAAGTCATATAGACTTCTATGTTGACAACTGAGGGGCTTGTGAAGATCGACTATAGGCAGCGGGAATGAGAGAGTAACAAATAGGCCATCTATTCCTTGTGTCAGATTTCCCTTTGGGGTCACTCTATTTTGCAGACTAAAGTGGTAGACATAGTTGTGGATCCTTGTCTCATCTGTCTGACTGGGGTCTAGGAATCAAATCCAACAATGCTTGCAGACATTGAACTGGGATGCTGAACCCTGAAGTCCAAAGCAAGAATCGGGGCGTTTCAACTATTTCAACAGAAAAGTACCTCCACAGTTTGAGGACTGAAGGGCTTTAAGAATTTGACATAGAAATCTTAGTAGAATTTCTTAAGTGGTCTTTTAGCTTTACAACTTTATTCTACTGGGCAGAGTGTAAGTCACTTTGCCTTGATAAACTACACACTCCTTACAATGATTGCTTTATCTAGGATCCGACAGAAGTTGAGACTGTGGCATTTCAGCAAGGCACAGATGCACAATCATTGTGATCCCCTGGGTGTGTCCCATATGTAGATTGTTTGACTCTGTGCAGCTTGGTTTGCACTGTATAAATCACACACACACATCTGTGCACGTGCACACACACACACACCCACACATACACAAGCAACACACACACGTAAATTAAGGAAGCCACATTCTTAACATTATGTTGAACTTTGAGACCTATAACCAGCAAGAAAGATGTTAAAAATGTAAGTATGAGAAATTAAGCATATATTTACCAACAGTTCTTCCCGAGCATAATAATGTATTCATTGCGTGATCAGATGAGGGCACGTGGGATACAAATAACACAAATTGAAACAGCGTGTTCCCCGGAAAGCATATATATAGTTTTTCCAATCCCATTTTGCTTTTGAAAATCTTAAATTACAACACATATATGCATGTTTGTTGCTGACATATGCAGATAGGTTATTCCAGCTGAAGGCAAGGGTGCTGCAATCATCATTTTTAAAGAGGTCTGCACATGTTTGGGCTGTGCCTCTTTAACTGTAGTGTTTAAGGGACACTGAGCATGTGTTACAAATGGTATTAGCATAATCGACCTAAAAACATTTGACCTAAAACATTTGATCACATTTTTTGACCTTTTATTTGGTCAAATTTAAATAAATATATACATGGGATGGATAAGGGTATAGATTAGGTTGAGGGAAGTGGGGAGGGCGGTTGTGGGCAGTCTCTCCCAACATTTTAGACCGAAAGAAAGGTCAAATAAATTCGATCAAATGTGATTAGGTCAAATGTTTTAGGTCAAATAGACCCGAACCATTACTAATCGCCAAGATATATATATTTATTATGTATCGATTAGCAAATATAAATAACTATTTTGAGGGCTGAAGAGATGCGAGCCCCGCTCTCCGGCACACCTGCAATGGTCATCCGATCCCTCTACCTTCTCTCGTGCATCCACTACAGGCTCTGCATTCCACATTGCGTCGCTGGGTTCGACGATGCAATGTGGATTTCACACTACACATCCCATTTCTTTCACTCAAGTACTTCCTGTGTTTCTCACTATCAGGTGTAGTCATCCAGGTACCCTGGTCTTCGGTAACTCATACCACATCTTGATGTATGCGTAGACATATCTGCACTTGACAAGGAAAGTCTGCCACCCATTACCTTGTCACTCTCCACTCTAGGTTTCCTTTCTCTCATCCTTCCACCCTGTCTTGATCGCTCAACCATCACTCACTTTAAATTCCATACTCTTCCATCCTTTGTCCTCACAGCATGTCTAAAAACCTCAACCACCTCAATTGGCCTAGACCATTGGCACCAATCACCTCTCAACACAACATGCTGCTTGATCCTGACCCAGCTTCCCACTCGTGGAAAGCTACTCCTCCTGAAACTCCAATTATCCTGCAGTTCGTTATTCTTCATCTGTCTCATTCTTATATTCTCTTTCACATCATCCAACCTCACTCCCTTACCAGACACATCACCCATCCAACCAGGAAAAAGGTTTGTGGCACCCTTCCTTCCTCTGCTATGCTGAAAAGGTAAAACCCCAGTGGTGCTGTGTGGAGTAAACCTATTAGCAACTATGGTTCTCTTCATTGCCTCCTTCCAATCCCTGCCATTACACCACACCCATCTAATGGATTCGTTGATCACCCTGTTATATCTTGCCACAGCCCTATTGGCTTGTGGATGATATAAGGCACTTGTCTTATGTACAATGGCCCTCTTTTCAAAATATACTTCCAAATGTGATTAGGTCAAATGTTTTAGGTCAAATAGACCCGAACCATTACTAATCACCAAGATATATATATTTATTATGTATCACTTAGCAAATATAAATAACTATTTTGAGGGCTAAAGAGATGCGAGCCCCGCTCTCCGGCACACCTGCAATGGTCATCCGATCCCTCTACCTTCTCTCGTGCATCCACACCAGGCTCTGCATTCCACATTGCGTCGCTGGCTTCGACGATGCAATGTGGATTTCACACTACACGTCCCATTTCTTTCACCCAAGTACTTCCTGTGTTTCTCACTATCAGGTGTAGTCATCCAGGTACCCTGGTCTTCAGTAACTCATACTACATCTTGATGTATGCGTAGACATATCTGCACTTGACAAGGAAAGTCTGCCACCCATTACCTTGTCACTCTCCACTCTAGGTTTCCTTTCTCTCATCCTTCCACCATGTCTTGATCGCTCAACCATCACTCGCTTTAAATTCCATACTCTTCCATCCTTTGTCCTCACAGCATGTCTAAACACCTCAACCACCTCAATTGGCCTAGACCATTGGCACCGATCACCTCTCAACACAACATGCAGCTTGATCCTGACCCAGCTTCCCACTCGTGGAAAGCTACTCCTCCTGAAACTCCAATTATCCTGCAGTTCGTTATTCTTCATCTGTCTCATTCTTATATTCTCTTTCACATCATCCAACTTCACTCCTTTACCAGACACATCACCCATCCAACCAGGAAAAAGGTTTGTGGCACCATTCCTTCCTCTGCTATGCTCAAAAGGTAAAACCCCAGTGGTGCTGTGTGGAGTAAACCTATTAGCAACTACGGTTCTCTTCATTGCCTCCTTCCAATCCCTGCCATTACACCACACCCATCTAATGGATTCGTTGATCACCCTGTTATATCTTGCCACAGCCCTATTGGCTTGTGGATGATATAAGGCACTTGTCTTATGTACAATGGCCCTCTTTTCAAAATATACTTCCATTTCCTTTGGTTTAAATGCAGACCATTGTCAGTGAGGACTACTCTCTGGTAGCCCTCCCATTCACACAACTCCTCCAAGAACTCAATTACTTTTTTAGTAGTAGCATGTGGTGCCATCATCACTTTTGCCCACATCGTCAAAACATCCACATCTACAATGCAATATGTTTGACATCCACCTCTCCATATTGGCCCAATCACATCAATCGCTAACGGTATCCTGTCATTTTAAACAACGTAAAGGTTTAGAATGGCAAACTTTCGATTTTTTTTTGTCGAAATACCATTCTTTTGATTGACAATTTCTTTGAAAAAAATTCGAAAGTGCCGTCGACATGGGTTAGGGTTGGGGCTTGGGTTAGAGTTGGGGGTGGGAGGGTTTCGTTCGTGATGGGGGGTGGGGGAAACCCCCCCCAATATACACTAAAACCTTGAATCGTTACATGGAGCTGTCCATTGCTGAAATTACAGCACTGGACAGCTCCATCTAAAGTTTCAAAGTTTCAAAAAAAGCATTGAAATGCTAATTTTAACATGTAAAAGTGCATTTCAATTGAAACCAGTCCATGACTATTGCCGACGGATTGGTTTCGAAAGAAATGCACTTTGCATGTTAAATATAGCTTGTCATAGCTTTTTTTTCGAAACTTTTTTTTTTTAAACTTTTTTTTTCCCAGATGTTTTCAAAATGATCACTATAAATCATCTCTAACTTCTCCCATAGCCTTTCCAGTATATCTGTAAGAGCGATAGGACATTTTTCACTTACACACACTTTGTCACTATTGGCACAACGGATACAACCCCTAATCATCGTTTAAAACATGGATGTCACACGCCAGCCACCAATAACTGTTCCTTTTTCTGCATTTTGTTTCCACTATTCCTTGATAACCTTCATGTCCAAGGTGTAGCACCTTCTCCAGTAATCCCTCTGCTGGCACTAATCCATCTCCTCTCATGAGAACACCATCTTGCATACATAGTTCATCCTTAATGTTCCAGAAACCTTCTACTGCTGCTTTCTGCACAGTTTCTTAATTTAATCTTCTTTCTGTCAAATCACTGATGATGATATTCATCTTGGAATGTTTTCCCATTTTATCATGCTACTTCTGTTTCAAGATCGAGGGTTCTAATACTTCACACTCAGCTTCTTCACTTGTAGTTATATGTGACAAATAATCTGCTGCATAGTTTTTCTCTCCTGGGATGTATTGCACTACAAAATCAAGCTCCTGTAATCTGGATACCCATCTCCTTATTCTTCCCGACACTTTATCCAGACCATTGGTAGAAAGAACT
The DNA here is from genome assembly GCF_040938575.1 of Ambystoma mexicanum. NCBI lineage: Eukaryota > Metazoa > Chordata > Amphibia > Caudata > Ambystomatidae > Ambystoma > Ambystoma mexicanum. Next base: position 464,450,334 of record NC_090928.1, on the reverse strand, counting down.
TCGACCAACGGTTTGTGGTCCATATGTAACTCAAACCTGGTACCACAGACAAAACTTCTGAATTTATCTGTAGCCCATTTGATAGCCAGGGCCTCTTTTTCAATGATCGCATAAGTTATTGCCGGCCCCTTCAGCAGGTGTGATGCAAATGCTATCACATGCTCCTTTCCGCTATCAACTTGTGTAAGAACAGCACCCAAACCCACATTGCTTGCATCTGTCATAATTACAGTGTGTCGTCCCCTCTTGTAATTATGTAATGCTGGTGCTGTTGCCAATGCTCATTTTATATACTGGAATTAGTTTTCATAACTTTCATCCCATGAAAATGTAATGTTTGTTTTTAAAATACCCCTCAAGGAACTCGTGTGGTCGGCAAATCCTCTGACAAACTTTGAATAATATTCTGCTTTGCCTAAAAATGTTCTGACATGTTCTCTGCAATTCTGTGTCATCATGTGTTCTATCATACTAATTAGATCATTCTTAGGAGAGATTCCTTCTTAGGAGATCAAATGTTCCAAATACTCAAACTCCTTCCTATTAATTTTCGATTTTTCACTGCTGAGTCCTTCCCATATCACATAGTTTTCTGAGAACCTTCTCCAACCTGTTATTATTTTCTTCTTTGTTCTCATCATATACTAACACATTGTCCTGAAAGAAAACTACACTGTCTTTCTTCCCCATCAAATGTTCTGTACATGATTTTTTTTTTTAATTCAGAGGCCGCACATACACAGCCAAATGGCATATTCCGGTATTGAAACAATCCTTGTGGTGTTATAAATGCAGTTTAATGTCGAGATTCCTTGTGCAGTTTAATCTGATGATACACTGAGGTGAGATTGAGTGTCAAAAATACTTTTGCCAGCCCATTGTCGAAATTAGTTCTTGTATATTAGGTAGTGGATGTCTTTCCGGAATAACAAAATTGTTAAGTTGCCTTAGGTCAACACATATCCTGGGGTGATATCCACTCAGATGCATAAATGCTCTCTATAATTCCCTGCTCTTTGAGCTTCCTCAATACCAATTTCACCTCATCTCTCATATACAATGGGACATTGTGAAGTTTCTGGGCCACTGGCTTGCAAACCTCTCTAAGCTGTATACGATGTGTGAACCTTTTCAAGCATCCTATCTCATCCTTGAGTACCTCATTTCAGGCTTTATTCGTAGTTTGCTTTCAGCCCTCAACTGTAAACACAGACTCTTCTGCATTCAGATATAGTCGTACCTTCAGCAGCCTCTGGTGTGTCCAGCTCAGCAGGGTTAATGCTCCCTTCTTTGATACATTGCTCCCTTCTTGGATACATACACACATCCTTCAGCATGCCTTTGTTTCTAATTCAAGGCTGCCTTAAATCAACCGATCAAGTCAATCCTCACCCCTCCATAGGCACTCAGATTTATATCAAATTCATGTAAGTACTTGAGTCCAAACTTCTTCCATTCCACCTCTGGAATGAGGGGCATACTTAGTTCCTGAGTCAGTCTTCATGATGACTGGCACCCCACTAACATGAATAGTGGCCTTCTGGCTGTCTATTTCTCCTTTTTCATTTCCTACAGCAGAGATGTACACCTCACCCTCATCACTTTCTTCATTACGTATCCAATTGGAGGCAGCATTTTTGTTCCTACTGCACTTGGCTAGGTGCCCCTTCGCATTGCAGATCCTGCAAATTATTCTGAGTGCAGGACACATTGGGCTGTTGGCCCAATGAGAGGGGCTATCACACCGATAACACGTCCTGATAGTAGTTTGCCCCATTTGTTTCTGTCTGCCTCGTCCTCGCTGAAAGCCCATAGCATGCCCCCTTCTGGTATCTCGATGTATTGCCTCCCTGTTTTCACTGTAGTATCTGTACTCTCTGTTGTCACTACTCCATCTTGTTTTCGCACTTTGATTGCTTACCACCGCAATTGATTCTCCACTGGGTTGCAGCACATTAACAGGGGCAGTTTTGACAGTGCCTCTGCCTTCCAAGGTCTTAACACTTTTCTTAGTGTGTTCAACTTCTTTGGCCATACGTAAGACTATCTCTAATGAAGGCTCATCTTCTGTCCATAATCTTTCTCTTACCTTGCTCCTGCATTCTAGCATAAACTGATCTCTGAGTTTTTTGTCCAGTTGTTGATTGAACCTGAATGTTCTTGCTTGCTTCCGGAGGGCTGTGATATATTGCTCTACACTTTCATCCTCTTCGTGTGTAGGCTTTCCAAACTTGTATTGCTCTAAAATCGTGTTCAGTTTTCTTTTTTCTCCATAATGGTTGCTCATTTTCTTTATGGACTTTTCATACTCATTCCTGTCCTTGCTCTCATTCGCTGTTAAATTGGGCAGATCTTCACATTTCTCTTGCGCTGCCGGTCCTAGACAATGTAAAAATAAGGACTCCTTTCTGTCCACACTATAGTTCGTGCCACACACCACATTGGCATGGTGAGACTGATGTAGGGTGACTTAAATGAATGACACACTTTACACAATAAATGTTCACTTTTCATTTATTGATTCCAATTAATGTCCCAAAGTAATCTGGGAGTCTGAATAGGCAATGAAGGAAGGAAAGACACACAAAATAAAATGTTCCCCCTTTTAATAAGTACTGGCACGAGGAGGAGAGCTTCTGTGTAGTATTGTTACACTTAGGATGTCTGACGTCCTAAAAAGGCCGCCCGTCACGTGATTAGACCTCACATCGACAGGTTCTTATTGGCATTCTCTCCGGCTCGGCCTACAGCAATGACATTGCTCTCCGTGTGGCCTCCCCGTGCCAAGCCCCTACACTAGTTTCTCTCCTCACCTTCCAGAGGCAGCAGCTGGCTGGTTGGGGTCCCTGCATGCGATCTGTTCATGGAGGCATGGCTTGCTGATGCTGGGGTAAGCCTTGTCACCACTTGCAGTGTTTATGGAATAATGGGCACACGTTAGTAATCACTAATAAATATATATATATTTACTATATATTATGTAGTAAATTATTGTTTTTATTTATTTGTTTGTATGTATTTTATTTAATTAAATTGTGCATAGTTCATAGCAGAACTTTTACAATCATAAGTAGTAAATCGGTAAAAATACTTATTAGGTATCAAATAGCAATAGAAATACAATAAAATAATGTGTTTATCTATTTACACTAAAATATCAAATTTCAGATTCATATTCATCGATACACACAAACATTAATCTAAAACAACATTAAGCAAATAGAAATTACTATTGTGCTGTGTAGGCAGATGCGAGCCCTCCTCTGCGGCAGACTTCCAACGGTCATCCCATCCCTGTGCCTTCTCTCATGCGTAGTGGTCGAAGTGTCCGAAAAGAAGTAGTGGCACTATGTTCCCTGCTGGTCTGAACCGGCTCTCTACAAACCCCATCACTGCTCCCCCTCCCAAACAAACACACCTGCTATTTAAGGTTCAGTGCAGTACATTGAATTCCAAGCTTCAACTTCTTCCTACACTTTTATTTTGAAAGTAAACCATTCCAGAACGGTTTCTTTTGAAAATAGAAGTATAGGAACAGTGAAACTTAAAAATAAAAAATATAGGATCACCACTCCTGACTGCTCCCGCCCACTTGGACCTCTGCTCATGCGTCCCCTCCAGGCTTTGTATTCCACGTCGTGTTGCTGGGTTCCACGAGGCAATGTGGATTCCACACTACATTAACTGACCCTGCTCAATGGCAATCTGACCTGTACATCTTCACCAGGTTTTCTGCCAATCACAGCAATCCTAATGTAATATTTACCATCCCAGTGGTTATCCCACCAAAGCATCTAATTGTGCTTAAAATAAAGGCAATTGGCTGAAGTGTATTGAAGACGGAAACAGAGGGTCATGTTTAAATAAGGTGTACAAAGAGCAGAAGCAGAATTTTAGATAATCAACGTTCTGCAAATGTGTGTTGTCTAGCAGCCGGCGATGCTCCCATTTGGCAGAATGCTGTCTTACATCTCTGCATAGATTTACTTTCCAACAATGAAAGGAGCGGCATGTTCATTCCAAGCCACAGTGCAGAATGTGAACGCGCCCACCAAAGCCAAACACATGGGTACGGTGTTCAAGGTGCTGGAGAAACAGCGTCTTGAAAATTAGCGCACAGCTCTGTCAGGTGTGAACCTGTCATGTGCATAAATACTTAACGCCCTCGGATAGAACCGAGAGGCTCTGACTGGCGCTCGCCTCCTGCTCGCTCTCCTCGCCCCTCTCCCCGTGGGGCTTTCTCAAGAGTGATTTAGAGAGAGAGGGGTGACATTAAACACGTCATTGAGCATGCAAAGATGGCGCACCACAAGCAGCATATTCCTGACTTTGTTACAAGATGAATGCGGCCCACTCCCCTAGGCCCGCAGAGATCTCTCTGCCTTCCCTTTGCTCCTCTGCAAACTTTGAGGCGGGCGCCATCACAGACACTGCGTTCGAAGGCAAGGGAAATAAATATATGCAACATGAATTCGCCAGCAACCGGAATTTCGCAACATCTTGTCTCCTTTGTTTCTGCTGTTTCTTTCCCTAATTTACTTGTTGGGAGGAGGAAAATAAATAAATAAAGTGTACTGTAGCCTTATTTATCCATCTTTGGACATTTCTTTGCCAGGCAGATGGCCAATTAGGAGCACTAAACAATGACACTATTTTCTGTGGAAACATGTTTTTTTTCTTTCTAATAGCTTTACAAATGAGAAGCTGTGCTGCCATACTGCTGAATACCGGCTTGACTGTCTAATTACAAAGAACTCTGTCTCGATAGTTACAATTACAGCTGGAACAATGATGCTGGTACTTGAACAATGCGCTTAGAGGCAAAGTGCTTGTCTGAATATTCAAAAGTAAATGCTCACTTCCACGCCTGAGCTAAAGGCAAGGGCTGCACAAAGGAGCAGGGAGGTTGAGCACGTACTGTTGTTAGTGCTGCAGATGTGCGTTCGCCTCTCCAGTCAGTTCAAATGGAACGTTTGAATGGAGCATTTGAAAATAGGTGTTCTGCTTAGGTTTCGGCAATCAAGGTTAGCGCAATAAACATTAGCAAGCTATTAGCACTAATTTGGCTATTTATCGACATTTCCACTTTTTATTGTCTTTCGCAGGCATTGTCTGATGCTTCAGAATTAAATGGGAGTGTTCCTTTGTTTAATGACCCTTTCTGCTCTTGAAACCTGCATCCCCGTGGTTTTCTTTGCTTTAAAAGGGCGTCTGTTTGTTTTGCACATTATAACAAAAGGGCATTTACTGCACAGTTATGTGGACAAGATGGATTTCTTGCAGCTAAACTGGCCGCTGGCTGTACTTGATTTGTATGGGCACATAATGAAAATGTAGGGAAACAGAGTACCGTATGACTAGTTTTGCATTGTATAATAATAACACGTGGTGAATTTAGCATGGACAGCGCAATATGCACCTGCTTGGCTAAGGAATTAACGAAGAGGTTGTCAGAGAAAATGGACTGAAGTGCTCCTTCCATGAAGAACCACTATGTGTACCTGAGGCTACACTTAAATCACACATCACTCAGCCACCACACTGCAACTTTTAGGAATCAGATCTATGTTATCGAATGTGTCATTCAATTGGTTTTAGCATTGAACATAAGTTTGATTACTATTGAACTATTACACATATGTGTTGGTAGTTGAGGATCTCAAAAGATGAAATTCGAATAAACATAACACAACGTCAACCTGCATGGTGGGCAGAACAGTTGGTAAATCCATTCTGGCATAACAACAAGGAACCATTCCCAAATCCTGGCAAAACATTGTAACACTCCCAGTGTATGAGAACTCATTGTACTAAATAGGGCTTTGTAAATGTAATGAAATGTAAATTGGTCTTGTGCAGTGCACCTCTGTCATTTTGGTAGCCTTGTTGGACGTGACCATGCATGAAAGCAGGGGTTTGTATGTTGGGGGGCTAGAGGGAAAAGCAGATGTGAACCCTTCGGGGTTGATGCATGCAGGTTGGAAGTACTTGGCACCTGAGTATCAGTATGAGGCTCTGTGGTTAGTGGCAGTGTCACTTTGGAGTCTGCTTGTAGGGGGTTCCCTTTTTTTTTAAGATCCTGAAGGACAGAAATGATTTACCTTCCTCATTTCAAGGGAATACTGTTTTTGATTTGCCAATGCATGTTATTGTAGACTTGTCCTACCTTATAATATCTGACACATTGTCAAGCTCTCAGAGGCAAAAGCCTGCCATTGCGAGATTGTCGTTTTGGGTGGGTGGGGGCTGGGCAGGAGTAGGGGGCAGGAAGAAGCCGGCTGGAACTGGGCCCCCAGTGGGTGGGGGCAAGGCGTTTCACAGGAGCAGGCTCTGTGGGGCGTCAGCCACGGTGGAGCCAATCTCTGGTGCTTATAAGCAGCCCCTGGGGATGGAGGGAGCACAGTTCTCTGCTTCGTCCCCTGGGAGGGTGTTTTGCTGCCGTGTTCGCACCGACCTGCCTGAGCCTTGCCTGCTGGAGAAGGTCGTTTTCCCATCTCACCCACCCTGATGTTTAGGGAAGGAGGAGAGAGCTACAGGTGGGGGAGGACCATGGGGACATGGAGATTCCTTTTGGAGGACACTGGAGCTGGAAGGGGGTGCGGCTACCGGGGGCCCCTGGCAGGGGATGGGGCTGGCAGGACTAGGGGACAGCTGGGCTCGGTGAAAATGAGGCTGCCTCCCAGTAACACCCCCCGAGTAGAGCATGGTGGGCAGGGGCAACGCCTCATCACCATGCACCGTCCCTCTGGGGTGGGAGAGCCATCATTGGTCCACCAGGACCACTTGCCAGTTGAAATGTTTTCTAATAATGCGTGATCTATGATTATGACTTATGTTTGGTTTTGGAATATGTCAAACTTTTAGTGTGTTTATGTTTTACTATATAATTAAAAAATGTGGCCGGTTTGGCATCCAAACTTTGAGTACCATGTGTTCACTCTTCCTCAGGGTATGCCCCCTGGTCAGCCTACAGTTTGCTCTGCTTCCTTAATTGTGTTCCAGTTTCTCTATCTTGCAGCTATCACCACCATAATTAAGCCAGGTCTCTTTTGCATAGTGAGGATGCCCTGCTGTTTGGTCTATACACTGTTGTGAAAAATGGCTGGATGTTAAGGTTTGAATCAACAGACAGTGACATGAGAATACACATGGTAACCTCAACTTTGATATTTCTTTCAGAAATAAGGCAATTGTTATGATTGCATTACATACTGTATCCCAAAGTTGTAACAGTTAGGAGAATCACACAGAGTTTTCTGATATTGTAATTGAGAGTTTACTTCTAACAAACATATTTTTTAATGGCACTGCAAAATGCTCACAGCTATAACAGTCCCCTCTCAACCGTACTCGTGCAAGACATGCCTCACTTCACCGATGTCACAATTAAGGAAAGCACATACTGAATTGAAACATTATCACAGAGATAACACCTCAAGTTGGTGGGAGTATCCGACCATTGCAAAGAGGCCCACTTGAAAGTACTGCTGTAATCGAGATGCAACAGGCCAATGATAATCTTCTGGCAGAAGTACGGTATATAGTAGCGCTCACAGGATACAACACACATTTTAAATTCCCCTTAAGGTGGCAGCGTTTCAATTAGAACAGCACTACAGTATTACAGTGTGCAAGAAACACAGCCTAACAATTTATTGTTAGGTTTTATTCATTATAACTAAGTTAACTTTATTTGCATTAATATTGCAGTAACAGACCCTTTGATTACCCGACGCTGTGAAATTCGATCCCAGCATGCCCGTGACATTAATGTATGCAAGGAGGCGTGCCATGACAATTTAGTGAATAAGGTCACCTACACATTTCGTAAAGAGATGAAAGTATATAAAGCAGACCCTCTGTGCTTTTTTGTACCTGCACCACTTTGTGAATTTTCCCCACTATATGTTCGCCCTAATCACTGCAACATCTATACGACGACTGTCTTTAAAAATTGTAGAGCATCCTTCTAAGAAATGCAAACCATTTTCTAGTGGATAAGGCACAATCTCTGAATGGGTACAGGCTTCCAGCCCACTTAATATGTAGCTACTCTGTAGTAGTGAGAATGAGTCCACAGCTGACACTTAGCTAATGCAAAATTAATTCCTGTTTAGGGCTGTTGTTGAAGGAAATCAACTTTGTGTACAGTAAATCCCATCATTACCCAGCAAAGGGGTGTGGCGGCCTCCCACCCAATGGGGAGGCTCAGAATGCGGGCATTACCACATCGTAATCTCGCTGCCCTGAGCCGCCTCACGGCCGGCGGCCGCCATCTCCCCTCACCGGGGATCAGGAAACCTTCTCCTACACGCCCCAACCTCTAAAGTCACTTCCCGCCCTCACGCCCCACTTACCTTCTTTTTTTTCCATTTCGAGAGCGGAAGCACTGGGAACACTTCAGTCCCCAGCGCATCCGCTCCTGATGTGTGACAAGCCATCATGGAAAGAGAGAAGGGACTAGGTGAAGTCCTTTCTCCCTTTTCCATGGTGACCATTTTCTTTGTTTAATATGGCCGCCATGGAAAGAGAAAACTGACTACGTTTTCTATCCACGGTGGCCATTTTTTAAAACTTGTTTTAACTTTTTTTTCCCAGCTGCAAAGCGCAATGTGTCTCGCAGCCGGGAGAACAAGAAAAAAATAAGTATCCCGGACTAACGGGCCGGGGTACGAATGGTAATAAGCCACTCGACTGTGGCCATTACCGCCTACAGTAATGCCCCTGGGGCCTTCGTTAAGGCCTGAGCGCGGGCACCAGTGTCATTACCTTAGGCGGTTATGGCCCGCAGTCTCAGGGCTTATTGCCACATTCAAACCTTCATCTCACACATTGTGAAGGGACCATCCATTGCATGGGGCAGGCAGATTACAGTCTCGATGCCCATTAAACCCTTGGCGTATTTGTGGAATGACGTCCTCCAATGAGAGGCACAGAAATATAACTCTTGGTCTTTCTGCAATAATTGCATGCCACTAACACCCAATACAGAATGTGTTGCCTCTCACAAATGATCACAAGTTGTTAAAATTGTTCATGCCCATTTACCCTTTGTATTTGCCAACTAGTATGAGGGGGCTGGTGAGGCATTGAGCTCATACGAGTGGACAAAGGATGGCTGCTAATTTGTCTTACTCTTTGAGGGAGAAGAATGGCTGACTTCACTCATGTTACGCATTTCAAAGATTAAGTATTACAAATATTCGTTATCGCATGAAAAAGCGTCAGTTTAGAACAAGCCTTAAGTGGAACATTGATAAGTAGCTAACTGCCTGTCAGTTCAAAATCTTCTTTTGACATATTTTAAAGTATAAATGTCACTGGCACATGCCAGTACTTTTGTTAATTTAGGAGTGGCGAAGTGGTGATCTCCTGAAGACATGGAAAATGCCGAAAACTGGCATTTTGTAACAGGCATTTTGCCAATGGGGTTAGATTTAAAGCAGGTGCTATAATGTGCACCACGTCTTTTGATCACCATCCGTTTTGGGCCCCTTGGGGGGGGGCAACTGTATATTTGTAGCACTGAAACTGAGTTGGGAGCATGAAGTGGTCAGACTAGACATGTGTTTGCATTTGTGTCCGTTTTAAGATATGACAACGCTGTTTGCAAAAAATGCATCTATTTTTTAAGATTTATTATATATTCCAAGCAATGCTGGGTAAACTGTCACCTTAACAATCTTGAAAGTTTAACCGAATCGCATAGTCAGACTTGCAAATTCCCAGTACACCTGGTGGCACTCCCAAATTGAGCCTTAACTTTCCCAAACTAACCCCAGCTCAATTAAACTTTTTAAAACTCTCTTTGCCAGCGATAAGACGCTAGTGCGTTGCGACCCGGTTACAACCATTAAAAGGAACAGCCTGCCATCTAACATACTCTCTGATTTTTTCCACCATCTTTAATCTTATTTTCTGGCTTAATAGCTATGATATCAGGATTTTGGGTGCTTTCTGAGGCGTTGATTCATTGGCGAGTAGGTGAGCTGGTTGTCTGGATCCATCAAGCTCTGCTGTTTGGCAGCAGCAACAGAGGATTGGAGAAGATGAGAAATGGCAGGTGAAGTTGAGACAGTGGAGCTCGAAGATCGACTGGTATTGGATGTGGAGAAAGCGGACATTTGACTTCAGGTTTGAGTTTACCTGACTGGGGTCAACGCAGAGACCATATCTGGCAGCAACACCAGCTCAGAGCTTGGTGAAGCTTGGAGAAAGGCAGCCAGTGCTGAGTCAGTGGGGTTGATGGTTGAAGTGGATCAAAGCCTTAGAGTGTCATCATTAGCTAGTTTGGGACTTTGCTTAAATCAGATTGCAAATGCAGGCAGAGCCAGAGGTAGCTTTTCTTTGATTCTGTGGTGCTGTGAGGGAAGATTACTATAGACACTTGCAGGTTTATGCCTTCAGCCGGACGAGCCATGCAGGCCCTGTCTAGTCAGCAGAACGGCCTTGTCTAGGAGCAGGTCACTTCCAATGTGTTTGCTTCAAATGGGTCAGACAGGGTCTTGATCCTTCCTTGGGAATCTTTATTTTCACCTAAAAGGTAAGGGCCATTGAGCATACTCTACCCCAACAGAGTTCCACTGAAATTCTTCATATTGTGTTCACAGTTGAAATATATTCTACGAAATGGTCAAAAATATAACAGATCATTTACCATTATGTTCTTTCTGCTTCACTGAGAAGATGATTGACACAATATTTGAATGACATACAGCTGTAAGAACCCTGGCAGAGCAGAGAGCTAAAACTCTCCCTGGCAACACCTGCAAAGTTCTTCCCTTTTATCTATCATTGTATCAGTTGATATTATTATTAGATACCGTTGGAAAATGAATTCAAGTTCGATCACACACAACTAGAAAATTACACAACTGAAACAAATCTCAAAAAGGGCAAACACCATAGGTTTAAACAGTGCATTTGCACACAAACTAACAAAATATACAAGACCAAAAGGTTTTAGAGTGTGTTTGGATGCAATTACAGCATCCCAGCCAGGCAAAATGGTTCAGGCTGAGAAAAACCTATTAGCACGTACCAGTGTGAGTAGGGTGAGTATAATAATAATAATAATAATAATAATAATAATAATATTGTTATTATTATTATTATTATTATTATTATTATTATTATTGGATTGTTTATTGAGCACAGACCTAGCTTCAGGAAGCAAAGGAGCACTTAACAAGTCATTATTATTATATTATTATTATTATTATTATTATTATTATTATTATTATTATTATTATTATTACTCAAATGCAATCACGACTTGGAGGTCTCATCGTTATACCCAATAATACCAAAAATTAATTATCCCTGAACCTCCCCGGTTGTCGATTGCTCAACTCACTCAGGTGTGACTGTACTTCCTAGAATGCTTACCTAATAATGTTTAGCTCTCCCCACCAGGCGGTGCTAGTTTGTCTATAATGGGCAGTAGGGCATTGACGTGGCACTCATTATGGCTGAGCCAAGTCAGTCCAGGAAAACACTGAATGCTCCTCAAGATGCAGCAAGCACCTGAGGGAGAGCTCCTGGGATGGCTTTAGCTATCAAAGGGAAACGTGATTTCCCATTAACAGTTTACAGTACCCCGCGGCATATGTCCACTGGTCCAGAAAAGTGCAGGGCGATTTTATTCTCCAGCCTTGCATGGCCCATTGTTGATGCAGGCTGCAGTATTGAAGAGTTTAATGTTTGTATGGTGTGCTCATTCACCTTCCTGCACATTTATTGCCCCAGTGGGAGCAGGAAGGATTCACTCAATATCCACATCACATAGCCTTGGTAACCAGGAAGCCGACTCTGCTTCCTGCTTCCTGTTATGTACTGTGCAGGAGCAAAAGGGCTATCATAGCATGTGGCTTCTGGACCTGGCCTAAAATGTATATTTGTTTGTGTGTTTTTATGTATAAATTAATGTATGTATGTGTTAATGTGTGCCTGTGTGGGTTAAATAAGAGCGCGTATATTGTTTGGGTGCTAGTTTGAATGAAGAGTGTGTATTGTTTGGCTGTGCATCTGAATGAGAGAATGTATGAATGCTATACTTAAGCAATATGACCCAAGCGGCGGGGGCATTACCGACTCAGGTAATGCCCCGGGGCCCATAGTTTTAGGCTCGAGCGAAGCGAGGACCGTAACGAAGGCCCCGGGGTATTACCTGAGTCGGTAATGTCCCAGCTGCTCGGGTCATATTGCTTTTAGTACTCCGGCCCGCAAGATCTGCGTGACCGGGGCACTAAAAGCATTTTTTCTGTCCCGAAACTCTGCAGTGTTTCGGGACAAAACAAAAAAAAACCAAGTAAATGGCTGACGGGAAAGGGAAAATGCAGTCCATTTCTATGGCAGCCATCGGGAGCGGACGCGCTGGAAACAGAAGTGTTTCCAGCACGTCCACTCCCGAAAAAAAAGGAGAGGAAGGTAAGTGGGGCTGGGAGAGTGAAAGGGAGGGAGGGGAAAAAAAGAAAAAAAACCTACCTGCATCCACGGCGGGGAACGATGGAAGTTTCCAGCTGTGTGGAGGTAAGAAGCGTGGATGGCCTCGCTCCGAGTTTCCACGCGGCTGCAGGCTGCCATCATCCCCCACCGGGGACAAAGGAGCAAGAAGGTAAGTGGGGTGGGAAGGGCAGGGAAGAGGGAGGAAAGGGGAGGGAAAGAAAAAAAAACCTTACCTGAGTCCCCTGCAGGAGGCGAAGGCAGCCTCTCAGCCGTGGGGAGGCTCGGAGCGGGGATGGCCCCGCTTCGAGTCTCCTCATTAGCTGAGGGACTGACACGCCCCCTGCCGTGGACAAGGAGGCTGGAAACCTGGCCGAGAATCGTGGGATTATTGGCCGGGTAACGACCTGGTGAGAGCCAATCAGAATGCGTGTTGCATTCTGCTTGACTCTCGCCGGGTACTAATATTGCATATGTCATTGAATATAAATGGAGTATGGGTGTACGGTTGAATGAGAAAGGTATTGTTCTTGAGTGAATGCTCTATTCATGTGTATGTACCTGGCTGGTGAGCCAACACCTGATTTGAGGGGGCACCCAAAAAATGTTTCTTAAATTTTGCTTTTTATATTATCCAAGGAATCACGGGTCAAATCTCCATGACAACTTTTATTATGTGGCTAAACTGGCCTACATTGGTGGACCCCGTCTGGATATGTATTATTACTCTGACATGGTTTTCTTTTTAATTGGGCATCAAAGATAAAGTAAATTATATACATGTGATCACCTGGCTAGACTGGCCTACATTGGTGTGGCCAGTCTAGATATATATATGTACTATTGCATGGCATGATTTAATGGGTTTCAAGGGCAATGCAAACATAAGTGTTATACCATGTCTACACTTGCCTACTTTGGTATCCGCACTTGATATATTTCAATACTATGACATGACATTGTTTGCTGGCAAAGATAACATGAGCATGTTCTTATTTTCTAATACAGACACATCCTGCATTAACATGTTTGGACACAGCCAGCATGATAATGTTTTGAGCATACATTTTGGGTAAAAGCATCATGATAGTGTATTAGAAAATGCTCATGTGCACTGTGTTTTGTGTTACCCTACAACATTGATTGCAGATGGAGTGGCTTACAATGCAATGTTCTCAGAAAATATGCTGCACAACGCACCATTTGAACCCATTATTATAAACTGTTCTCAGGGGAGAACCCCCACTAACAACCGTTGGTTGGTTTGTACTTCTTAACTCCACTTGGAAACACTCACATATTCATATTCGAGAAACATATTTACCCTTCCCAATTTAAACATTCAACAGCTGTCACCGCTACCATATAAGTCCCTCTCATTTCTGCCCAAGCGTGGCAATATAATGAGCAGAGGCACGGTTTTCATTCTATATAAGTAGGATTAAGATATGGCCAGGGCTGGGTGCTCGGAAATCATAAAGATGCTGGCCAGGCGATCCTTCCAAGAAGATTCAGGAAGGAAAGCTTCAGGACAAATGTCCTCCAGGCGGACTGGCAAGATCTGCCTTTATAAGAGAAGACAGAGCAGAACATAACTTCCACATAATAATTTGGGGTTTGTATGCCAAAGGGGATGGAACAGACACATTGTTCCTTCAAGCACATCAACAGTGATGTCATCAGGAGGAGCGGGACCTTGCTCGGAGCACTATGACGAGGATGGTAAACTCTAAAGAATGGCATCTTTACAGGTACGGCCGTGCGTTTAATACTTGCTTTTTGTTAATTGCACAATACTGTCTCAGAGTAGTAAAAAGATAGATAGTGTTTGGAGCACAATGGATTATTATGTGGATTACAGTGGCAGAATGTCTCACAGGTTATATCCCCTGCCAGGATAAGACAGAATCATTTGGAAAACAGAGAAGCCAGGGGCCCGCAAAATACAATGGCATGCATGGAAGGAGAAAATTACACTGCAAAATCCCAAGTAATGCAAGTAGAAGGCACAATTGAATGACTATATCAAGGAGCAGAACCCTGAGATCCATCCCAGGAAAGTCAGAGTGGGAGGATATGCATCCTCAACAGGCCCCTATAGACGGCAGTCAGCCCCAATGGAGACACCCACTCCTGGACTGCCCACATCCAAGGAGGAACTGCAGCTGTGCAGAACTGAGGATGTGGCACTCACACAGAAAGAGGAAAAGGAAAAAGGGTGCTCAGGATCAAAGCAATGATGACAAGGATAACTGCAACAAAAGTAGGATACATTTCCATTACAGAAAATACCCAGCAATGCTGGCAACTTTATGGAAAGATTTAGAATTTCCATAGGAGAAAGAACAAAATACCTCCTGGGCTGCTCTAACACTGTGAAGTCCAATGCATATAGGAGGTGGGAAAGGCTTACATGCTGGCAGAGGATATGGCACCAGAGATGAACTTCACATGAAAGTGAACACTGAAATCTAGACAGCGTATGCATATTTAAATCAAAATCCAGAATAGATTAACAGCAGGGTAAGAGTGTTTGATCATTTTGAAGAGCTGGTCATCAAAACCATATTTCCTCATCCAGTTGGGTAGGAGTACTCATTCCTGAATACATGGCATCAGAGGCAGTAATCAACAATCCAATGAGAGGATGTCCGCAAGCCTTACACTGACCTGAAAATTCAAGTGGACAGACTGGCGGGCTTGCAACATGCAAAAAAATGAGATAAAATGTGCAACTACAATGACCTCGACACCCTTTGGTTTGGACTCCATGCAGATGCCAAGGACCATTTTACAGTCCAATGCCTTGCTACAAATTATTAAAGAGCGCCCCATGAAGAATTCTATTATACCGGTTGCCATGGAGGAGCATGGGAAATAATGTTATTCCATCATCTTTCCGGTCCTGAAAGTCTTGGGAAGATTTTAGATGGTTTTGGATCTCAATAGACACAAGCATTGTGAATGGATATTTTCCCAATTGAACATGGCAACAATTAATTCCCAGCATATTTATGACTTTTTTTCATTCAACCAAGAAGGTTGCCCTGCCCAAAGAGGAGAAGATGATATAACTATCAGGATGGGACTGCTTCACATATCGATTCTTATCATGGCTGGTTTAGTAGTGGTGTGAGACTGCATACTCCCAGAGCCTTCACAACAGAGTCTGACACAATTGTGTTTAGGGCTCATCCATGTAATTTCTTCACAATAGTGTGGAAAAGGAACAATCTCCATAGGATTGCCTGTATTGTCTGTGACTCGATTGTCCTAAAAAGCATGGACTAATTAATAACAATAAGTTCTCATTCCAGTTTCCCAAAAGTATATAGGAATGATTTTACCTACTTCCAATTGTATTGCGCAAATCATCTTTATGCAATTGAATGTGTACGTTTCTAATGTGATTTAATTCATGAGATCTTTCTAATGTACTTTCTTTTCTTGACTGTAGGCAAACTGCAGTGTAATTATCTTGTTAATATTTCATGGTCTAATGTTATTTTTTCCATGACAACTACATTCTCACAATTCCAATAATACTATATCAATACAATATGTCTGCGCCCTCTATATGTCTAGATAACACTGCTGGCCTGTATGCAGGTTTGTAGGCACCCTTCCTATGACTTTATTATTTCTAATTTTAGTCACGTAGAATGGCATCTTGAGGACCATTCACAAAATAATGTCCCAACTTTTGTGTATAAAAGGGATCCTCAATTAGAAAATCGTGTCTATTTGCATCTGAGAGATAAACAAAGACCATTTTCCCATGTGTAATATCCAACTTGTGTGCAATGACATGCGTCTACATTGCAATCTATATGCAAAGTGTTTCTGAAAGTTCGTCACACTGAGGGTATCGGGGAATTTCTGAGGGCAGGCATCCCTGATTCACAGAAGGATGCCTTCAGAAATGTGCACCCATTTCACTGGTTCCTCCTCTGCATAGTCTGACCAGCTACATACAGGTTAGATGCAGAGGGGCTGCACAGGGCAGATAGAAGAGGTGTGTAAACATGCTTCAGCACTGCATAATAATATGTGTACATTTTTAAATGGTCTCCCCTAAATTAAAAGTGTTCATGTAACACTAGCATTCCAGGTTGAGGACTCAATAACTCCTCTTGCCTGGAACAGCCACTCAGCAAACGCTTGGCTGGAGGGTGTTAACCATGATAATGTCAGCACCCCACTACCCCACCATCCGCGTGACTGCTTGGAGTCAATGCATAAGTGCCCAACAGGTGCCGGGTGCTTGCATATGAAGGAAGTGCCAGGGTGTGTTGCACTTGTATTTCCAGAGCACAGATGTACCGCTTGAAAACCAGGGGACCTATGGGCTCAGTTGCAAGGAGCGGTGTGTACTGTGTGACAACCCTGAATGTAGTGACACAGAACACTCTATGGCTGGAAGTCTCTGTTGCTGTTCTGTTTCATGTAGACCAGTGTCCGTCTGCTTCCAAACTGCTCCATAAAAGAGCCAATAACGAAATGTACACTTCAATAAATGAAGCAAGTTTGGGGAATGTGGGCACTTCATATATTTAAATATACAAATATATAACATGGATGTTTGAAGCCCGACTACATCTGTAGTAGCAGCAGTATCTCACTTGCCACCTGCACTTTGTTCACGTAGTTTGTTACTCTTGATAGGCTCCGTCCTCACCTTATCAACTTTCTTTTTTCATCCTCCCTGGTTCCCTTGCCACCTACTTCTATGCTCTCCTCCTTCGACCACTGCTGCTGACTCCCACCCTGATACAGCCCTCTCTAATTTTCCCCATTCCATCTCCACCACTCTTGACATTCTTGCCCCTGTCATGAGGGTCCAACTGAAGCCTGCCAAAAAAAGTGCATTTTTGGTATGACTCTGAACTGGCTGCCCTTAAACTCAAGTGCAGGGCAGCGGAACGGAAATGGAGATCTTCCGGTAAACTGTCTGTCAAACTGGCCTGCTGCCTTCTTCAAAGGCAATATGGACTCTGCATCTGCTCCAAGAAAACAGTCTACATTCAAGCCTGCATCTCCGCTGCGCCAAAGAACACAGATGAACTCTTCAAAGTCTGCAAGAAACTGGCCAACCCTACTGCAGCAGCATCCTCTGCCATGCCTACTCAGGTCCTTTGCTCGGCCCTGACTGCACACTTCACCACCAAAACACAGGGCATCCTGTCTTCTCTCTCTTCTGTTCCCCCCGTGCACCATCATCTCTTGGCCCCCCCTTGGTGACCCCCACACTTACCCCTCTTCTCTCCTCCCTCTCCCCTATCACACCTGATGAGGTCTCTAGACAAGTTCTCCAAATATGTGGACCCCTATCCCACCGAAACCATCAAGGACAATATTGACACTCTTGCTCAGCCTTGGCTGACCTCTGCAACCTCTCTTTCACCACTGGAGTTTTCCCTTCTACTCTCAAGCACTCTCTTGTGCATCCTCTGCTCAAAAAACCCTCTGCCAACCCGTCCATTCCGGTAAACTATTGCCCGATCTCCCCTTTGCTCCATCACCCCTATCGTGGGAAAACTCCAGGAGAAGCTGGCTATCACTCAACTTACCCTCCATACTGAATCTGTTGGTTGTCTCCATGACCATCAGTCTGGCTTTTGAGCAGAGGTCTCAAAACTGTGGGCTGTGCCCCCCCAGGAGGCTGCAGCCGCATCCCAGGGTGGGCGCGAGAGCCCAGCATGAAATGTGAAAAAAAAGTTAAATGGGCTGGGGCAGATCACATGGTCGGAATGGACCATAAAACTGTCTCAGGAACCAATAAAAAAGTGGCCCAAAGGTTCAAATGGATATTCATTCCTTTAGTGACAGACTGTTTTAATAGTACCCACACAGGTGTTTTTGTTAAAATGTAGGAATATTGTGATATTTAAAGAATATCTATTCAGCAACAATGGTCAAAACTACTAGCTGCGTAGTGACGTAACTCATCAAACTGGCCCACATTGGCCCCAAAAAGTGACCCATTTTGACTGGGATGCTATTTTATTACGGGATATCTATAATAGATGTCCAGTCAAAAATACCATGCTTTCCCCCTTTAAAGTATGCTCCAAAATGCAACATTTTAAAACATTATTTTAAAAAGAATTATGGGGGAAAACCCTGAACCCCTTTGAATTGTTCGGGCTCCCTCGCTGCACTCGGTCAAAATGCAATTTTGTCGGAAATATTTATGCCCCTCCACTTAAAAAAATCACCAGCTCCCACTGGCCTCTAGACTGTGTTGGGAACGGGGTGGGGGGAGCCGAGGCACTGTGGTGGGAGCAGGGTGGGTGGGAGCACTGGGATAGTGGTGAGAGAAGGTTGGGGAGAGCCCAGGGTCTGTGATGGGATGGGGAGAGCCCATGGACTGGGTAGGAGTGGGATGAGGGAGCCCAGAGACTGTGATGGGAGCATGTGGGGGAGCACATGGACTATAGTGGGAGTAGGGTGCGGTGACGGCACGCAATAGTTCATAGCCATTTGTACATACTGTCAATTTGGCATTTTTAGGTTGGCCCGGCCTGCCCAAATTTTGCTCAGGGTGGCTGAGGCCAAAGAAGGTTTGAAGATATAATCTAGATATACTCTAATGCAATTGTGTTATTGTATATGTGGTGCATTAGTCCCACCTAATAACTACAACTAATACAAATATGTACCGTCAGCTGCAAGCCTTCTGCCTGATCTGATGTCTGCCCATTCCACATTACTCCACCCACAGGCCGGAATCAATGGCAATCGATTAAGGGGAAATAGCTAGAGCCCTTTCCTGATTTCTATGATGGTCAAATTATTTACCGTCCATTTTTGGTCCATGATGCAATTGGTCAACTGGCACTGTGGGCAACTGCACATAAAAGTCGTCATATTATTAACATGGCATGACTACTGATTTCTGAAACACTTGCCTTGTCATATCGCTCCATAGTGTTTCTCTGCAGAATTCTTCATATGTTATTGTGATGTCATCAGAATGCCAGTGTTTCCTCTGCATCAGGGCCCAACTGGAGAACTGATCCATAGTGCAAACGTTGGATGGAAGTACACAAATAATACCCCTGTCATCTGTCCAGAAGAGAAGCCTCTTCAGGATGATTTCCCAAAAGCTTGTTCAGTGGGCATTAAGGCGATAGATGGGCTAGGGACCCTATTTTGTAACATGTCCGTTGGCATAACCTCTTGCCAAGAGCTTGGTGGCGAGTATTTCCTTGCCACTGCATTAGACACTTGCATTGGCCGTGTGATCACCATAGGATGGCCTTTAGCCTCGCTGGTTTCAGGGGGTGGCGGGCTGTCTGTTCTATTCCTGGGACTTCATAGATCTTCTCACGCGGTAACGCCAGTACTACTTCACCAATCAGGATGCCCCGAGAGGTATGGCCTATTTTGCAGGAGCATGACTATAATGGGTTGCATGGCTATTTTATAAAATATTAGAAGTGTACTGGAGAAAGCATTGTACACTCAGAAATATTCGGGTTGGCAGTATCTCCCATTGTCATTAGGAGCTTCAACAATTTGACCCTGGGAAATACACTTTCTTGTTCATTGCAGGGTTTCAGAAGGCTTTCCTGTATAGGCAAGTTTGCCTACAAGGCTAAAGGTGCAGAATAGAGGCGTCTGCCTTTAGGTCCTATATGGAATGGCATCCATTAACATAGCATTATATCTTCAAACTATTAAAAGTGTGTAAGGCACCGGCATACACTTTCCAAACATATATATTTCTTTGCATATCATCTATCGCAGACGTTGGACAGACGGGTGGCAGATGGTTCTCCAGAGAGAGATACGTACGTTCTTGTCAGCTGTCAAATGTCCTTAAATGTTGGCATTAATATCATGTTAATGAGCAAAGTACTTCCTTAATTTCTTTGGTGACCGAACTTTCCTCTTCGCGTTGGAAGAGAAAGTATATCTGAAGTAGTAACGCATGACAGTCCTTGGAGAAATTCATAAATAAAAAAGCTGGGAATCAAGGTGTCGTGGGTGTCCAGTGGGAAGACCACTTTATAAATGCCAATGTGCTGGGAGTTAGATAGCACAAACCCACTTATGCAGCAGGGACACGCAGTTAATGGGTACCCTAATAGAAATACAGCTGGAAGGAAATACTATTAAGGTCAGACTGTCACTGGGTGCCATAAAATGAATGCAACTGGGAGGATAGACTATTGAGGGCACACAGTAACTGGGTGCCATAAAATGAATGCAGCTGGAAGGATAGACTATTGAGGGCAACCAGTAACTGGGTGCCATAAAATGAATACAGCTGGAAGGATAGACTATTGAGGGCACACAGTAACTGGGTGCCATAGTGTGAATGCAGCTGGTAGGATAGACTATTGAAGGTACGCAGTAACTGGGTGCCATGATGTGAATGAATACAGCTGGGATGATAGACTATTGAGGGCACACTTACTGGGTGCCATAATAGGAATACAGCAGGGGGATAGACTATTGAGGGCACAAAGTAACTGGGTGCCACAATGTAAATACAGCCGGGACGATATGAGGCCACACAGTAACTAGATGCCATAATATGAATGCAGCTGGGAGGATAACCCATGAAGGGCACACAGTAACTGGATGCCATATGTAAGAGGATTCAATTCAACACTACAGCTAAGTCAATGCCTAGTCTGGGATACTGAATGGAAACCCTTATTGATATATCTTTATGTCTAGTTCATGAGTCCCGGATGACTATCCCTATATAACACCCCTCTCTTAGAATCCCCTGACCCCACTGAGCCAAGAAGTAGTTCTGTTTTGCAAGTTTAAAAGGTTTATTTGAGAAATAAGACAAAATATAGATACCACGCTTTTATAATAAATTAATAATCGATATCGCCCTTATAAATTTAATGTTAATCAACAATGGGTAATCTGACACTAGCACACTTCTTTATAATCAATGAGGAGTTAGTATAGGATGGATCAAGTAGCAAAAATACTTTTATGATTTCAAGGGAAAAAAGCAATGAGGAGTAAAATGCAGTACAGAAATACTTGAGATGATTTTAGCAAAAGATAATATAATCACTTTTTCTCTGGCAATTCACCCCCCTCCCCTATGCAATGTAAGACATGGAAGTAGATGGAAAGAGGAGCACACAGTTCTCAGGAATGAAATCAAATACAATACGAAATTCAGTTCTCCCCCAGCAAGCTCAGAGAAAACCGGTATGAGTTTTAAAACACAGGCCCAAGTGCTTTGAATGTGGTGGCAATGAAGTGAGAAATATGCTGAAAATGCTTTTAATTCCCGTTAGGAGGTTCAGGGTGAGTGAGAGATACTTGGGATGAGTTCAGGCTCACTTTAGTAATGATTCAGAGATGGTGATTAAGAGGCAAACGAATTTTTAGCAAGGAAAGAAATGACTGTTGATGGTTACATGTGGCTGGATTTTTAACCAAATCGCAAATCGCGGTAAAATTTGCGAGTGCGTGAATCGTGATTACGGCAAAAGTATAAGGAGTAGCAAGTTGCTTCTAGGTTCGTTGGAAAACTGCAATTCTAAGCTTTCAGAGGAAAGTTACATTTTGTTCCTATTCCAAACGGTTATAGAAATACGGACGATTAAATAAAGGTAGTTTTTCGGATTTAAAGTAAACTCAAAATGACAGGTGACAGCTTGCAGCTGCAGAATTGACAAGTGACAGTGGTGCAGCTTTACAAAATGACAAGTGACAACTTCTAGGAAGCAGTTCTGGTTAGATTAAAATAGTTTGGATTAGATTATTTTAAACTAAGGGCTTATTTCTATCACAATCTGACCTAAGTACTCACAATATATTTTGGAAGGACTGGACCTCGTCACGGATCTGATCAATCAGGCTAGCGGCACTTCACAGCGATCTGGTCTCTGGGTCTGCGGTTCTGCACGGTCTGGTCTGGTCTGGTCTGGCACTGGTCTGGTCTGTCCGGATACAGCGGTCTCTGCACGGCTCCTGGATCTCTGCACTAGTCCTGGCAAAAGTTCTTGGCAAGGGATTCAAGCAGCTCGCCCGGCTGTGAGTAGCTTGCAATGATTTGAGGCCTTCTGCAGAGAACTCAGCTTGTGGTTTTAGGCCTCTGATTTAGGTTCTAAAGTATAAGTTATAGGTTCTGGAGAATGTAGCTGGAGTCAGTCTGGAACTGGTATCTTCTGGATGTTGTGTGGTCCGGCAAAACGCTCCGCAGCAACTGGATTTGGATGTCTCTACCTGTCCCAGCAGTCTCTGTTTATGTGTTTTGAAAATGGGTGTGTGCCTGGGCCTAGCTAAGCCTGCCCCTCTCTACTTGTCATTGGCCCAATTCTCCCCTCTCCCATGATTGGGGGAAGGAAATGTGAGTCAGAGTGATGCTGTAGGTTTTATGGGTCAGAGGATCCTCCCCTGGTCAGTTTGCCCACAAATCTATATTTGATTCAAATACATCCTTCCCAGATATATAATTTGTTGAAATTACATGTGAACATTATATATTCCTTATGGTCCATGCTTGTCCGCCTCTGATCTTCCTGGGGGCTTGCATTCAAAAATGACAACATTTTACGCTTTTTAACTGGTTTTGCAATATCGGACATTTACCCAAATTTACACACATGTGCGCACGGAGTATGGACATTAATTGATGAAGTGTCAGATTTTTAACATGCAGACATTTGGAGTGAGACCCTATTTTCCGCTAGCAACCCCCCAGAATACACCACAGGGTCCTAACGCATCTCAAAATGTTCACAGAAAAATCACAAAAATAATGATATTACTTATATAATTCTGACAAGTCCGCACTTTGAGTTATCTATCTTTTTAAAATTATGCCCTGGTCAAAAAGAGGTGTGGCTTCCCACATCACAGGGTGAAATAACTGGTTTATCCACTTCCCCCAAGCTCAGCTGCTAGCAGAGGCACTGCCCCTCCCAGTTTCCCCTAAGAGGAAGCCACTTTACAGCCCCCCAATATAACATTTGCCTGAGTCCAAGACAGGCCTTTGTTCAACTCCCTGTAGTCCCCAGCTGCTCCACCCCTAATCTAATCAACAGGGCCATGTGACCTCAGGATGCAGCCAGGCCTGGCAGCCAGGCCTGGGAACACAGCTGTTGATCCAGTATCAACTCCTGTCGGGGGTAGTTGTCAGGCAGAATTCAGTTTCATTAAGCCAGGTTTCAGCTAAATGTCACTTTTTGTTCCCAGTTTTCTACATTCAAATCAAACTGACAATTTTTACATATACATTAAATAATTACTTCCTTCAAGTCATTTCAGAATATAGTTTTACATTGTATCCACCTCTTAGCAAGTCTTTCCTTGGTCTGGTTTGTTTCATTTGTTCAGTTTTACACAAAAGTCTGGTGGTTTTAAAACGCCGGCTTTCTGATAGTGGTGAGTACTGGTAATGCAACCATTTTTGGGATTAAGAAAATGAATTCCCCACAAGAAGGTTGTATCTTTGGAGTGGTCTCGTGCCAACTGCGCAGTTCTCCTATTCTGGCGTGAATGTAGGCGGTGATAGCTCATCCCCACATCCACCCAGTCTATTGATTTAGTTTGTTCTGGGATAGAATAATGGGCGGCGACAGCTCATCCCCACATCTACCCAGTCTATTGATTCAACATGGGTCAAAACCCATGACAAATCCCCCCGCCCGACTGCGCTTTGATTCAAGTCGAGGGGAAGTCGGGTGCAAAGGATGTTTTGAGCCCTTGCGCTGGTATGTCCCCATTATCTTCTTCCAATCCTGTAGGTGGCACAGTTCAGCATCTTTTCCTCCCTCCAGTTGATCAATCAGTTCTCCTTGCTGGTCCTGATGGGAGGATTGGGCGGTACCCTGGGCCCCTCGGGTCTCGGCTCCTGGTCCCCGGTCGTCCTCCTTGGTCAGTCTCCAGGTTTTCTTTCTCCTAGTACGACAAAGGAAAAGCGGCAATACCTATTCGTAGACATTTTACCACCACTATTAATGGTGTGGCAGACGTATACATTTTATACATTAACAAACCTAACATTTTACTTTTGAGATACAAGTTATCATTCAAAGACAGTGGCTTACAAGAGTATAATATTTTAGAGACTATATGTGGGATATTTCAGGGTTGGAACTGAATTAATCTGGAGCGGTCCCCTCTGGTATTGAAGAGGACTCCTCCAGTTGCTGCAGAGTGTGCCTGGGATGGCAACACTTTAGCTGATTTATATGTACCCACTTGTCTTCCCCCTCTGCCAAACCGCCTTTGGGGATGCGGATCTTGTAGGCCACAGGGGAGATCTTGTCTATAATTTCAAACGGTCCCTTCCATGTAGGCAAAAATGTTCTCTGTTTGGCCTGGTTTCTTTGGAAATTGTATAGATAGACCCGATCACCCACCTTATATTCCTTTTGGGTAGTTTTTAAATCATAGTGGGTGTTCATGCTCTCGGCTGATCTTTCTAGATTCCGCTGAGCATAGGCAAAAGCATGCTGAAGGTGTTTCCTTAAATTCTCCACATACTCATGAGTTGTGGAGGCATTTATCAAAGTTTGCTCTTGGGTTCTGTAGAGTAAATGCTGGGGAAGCACCATCTTGCATCCAGTCATCAACTCAAATGGCGACATTTTGGTTGCAGATGAAGGGGTAGATCTGATGGCCATTAGGACCAGAGGTAATCGGATATCCCAACTTGGCCCAGAATCTTCCACAAACTTTTTTAAGATGCTCACAATGGTTCGGTTATATCTCTCTACTGCTCCAGAAGAAGCTGGCAGGTAAGCAATATGTAGCTTTCTTTTGACCCCCAGTATCTCCCACATCTTTGTCATTACTTCACTGGTGAAGTGGCTACCCCTGTCTGACTCAATCCTTTGAGGTAGACCAAAACGGGAAAAGATGTGGTTAATCATCAGGGCGGCTGCTGTTTCTGCCTTGCAGTTTGGGGCTGGGAGACATTCCACCCACTTGGTAAACAAGCATGTAACGGTCAACATGTACTTGTTTCCCCTAGACGAGCGAATCACAGGGCCTACAAAGTCGATTTGCAAATCTGACCATGGCAGTGTCATCCCCCTCTTTTGGAGAGGCGCACGGTGTGTGAGGGATGATGGCTGAAATTGTGCACACACAAGACACCCCTTCAAGTATTGGTCGAGGTCCTGCCCCATGTGTGGCCAGTATGCAAACTCTCTTAAGATTTCCAGTGTTGTGTGAAACCCCCTATGACCGGCGGTGGCCGCATCATGGGCGTGACTTAACATCAGGCTTCGGAATGAGGCAGGAACCACCCACTGATCATGGCCAGCTTGGGATTTCCTTACCAACAAACCGTCTTGGATTCGGAACATTTTTGGACATTTCATCAACACTCTTAGGTCCTCTTTCCCAAAGTAATCGGTATCCGTCAGGGGAAAGTTCTCAGGGTCCTCAATGTGTTGGTAAAACTTACCAATAATTGGATCCCCCTTCTGAGCTGTAATTAAATCAGCATCAGGGGTCTCCTTACTCGATTGTGCAGTTGAAAGATCATTGTGAGCACTTGTCTGGGACCTAGTGATAGAGGTGACCTGGATTTCCCCCAACAGGGACTCTATTTCAATTAGATCCCCTTGGATGGCCCCGGTTTTGGCCAGCTGATCAGCTAAGTCATTTCCAGTTTTGTCTGGTCCCTCTACTTTGGAATGACCCTTGATCTTCTTTCAGTAGATGGTCATCCCATTCGAGGTGACCAGATCATCAATGTTTTGGATTAACTTCCCATGTTTCAGGGGTTTGTTATTAGCGCATAACATGCCTCTGGTTTTCCAGTTGACTAGGTGCTCCACGAACCCGTTCCGTACATAATCCGAATCTGTGATTATGACCAGTTCGTGGAGTTGATGCTGGACAGCAGTGAGGATGGCCTGATGCACAGCCATCAATTCTGCCACCTGATTACTTCGGGGACCAATTTTGTATCCAGCAGAGGGTTCTGGGAACTCCTTCACCCATGAATTCCCTACGCCAGCCACCAGTTCTTTCTCCCCGTCGTTGTCAACATGGTAAGAGCATCCATCCACATAGACAGTGGGCATTACCTCACACTTGTCTTCTTCAAAGACTTTGTGTGGGGAATAAGGTATGCCTCCATGTTGTCCTTGATTTTTAGACTTTCGTCCTCGAGACAGCTTTCTCCGGCACAATCATGCAAGTCAGCCAGACCTTGCGCGAGGGGACTCTTCTTGTTTTGGCCATATCTGACCTCCACAGGAAAGCCTTGCATTGACAGAATCCAGGAAGTAATTTGGGAATTACTCACATTTCCGGCCCGGATTCTGTCACTTTGGAGATATTGCAGAGGCTGGTGTGGAGTCTCCACTATGATGTGTTCCCCCTGGATAAACGGGAGTAATTCTTCAATGCCCACACCGTTGCCAGGAGTGCCTTCTCACAATCGTTGAATTTTTCCTCCACAGAGGATAAAGTTTTGCTTGCATAGGAGATTACTTTATTGACCTTGTCATGCTTTTGGTATAATACTGCCGTCAAGCACGTATTAGAGAACCCAGTCTCCAGGAAGAACTCCTTGTTTCTGACAGGGTAAGCTAGGCAAGGCGCTTGTGAGAGGCTTCTTTTGAGTTGTCTTACCGCCTCGGATTGTTCTGGACCCCATTCCCACTTGACCCCCCCCCTTCAAGAGATGAATCAGGGGTCTAGTGTTCTCTGCGTAGCCTTCAATGAACTTTCTGCTGTAATTAGTCAGTCCAAGGAGGCTCCTTAGTTTCCGCAGAGTGGTGGGGTCTTTCAGTTTCTCGAGTGCTTCCACTTTCTTTTCTTAGGGACAGAGACCCTGAGGAGTAATCTCATGCCCCAAGAAATTAACACAGGTTCTACACCACTGTGCTTTCTGAAAGGAAAGTTTTGCTCTGGCAGCCCTCAACTGTGTCAGAACATAATGGATCTCCGCTATGTGTTCCTCCACAGATGAAATTTTGATGAGGACATCATCTACATAAGCCAGGTTACCCCTCGCACCCAGGTCGGGCATGGCCTTAAGTAGGAAAATGTTGAATTCATTGCCGGACTTGAGGTATCCGAAGGGAGTCCGGGTCCAGGTGTACTGCTGGCCCCCAAAGGTAAAAATCAGTTTGTATTGGTCCTCCCTACTGACTGGCACGGTCCAGTATCCATTGGTCAGGTCTATTGCAGTGAATACTTGTGACCCTTGAATCTGGGCCAGCCCTTGGTCAATGTAGGACAGAGGCCATCGGGAAGTATGGACCCTTTTGTTGAGCTCCCTAAGGTCGGCGCAGAGTCTCCACTGGCCGTTTGGCTTCAATATTCCCAGCACCGGATTATTGAAGGTGCTGTGTACTGGACGTATTATTCCCCGGGACTCAAGGTTCTTAATTATTTCAGTAAGTGACTCCATGGAGGCGAGAGGCAAACGATATTGCTTCACAAACACTGGAGTCATTCCAAGGTCCGTGGGAATTGTTGTTGTGTGGATGTCGGTGCGGCCACAGTCATATGAGTCTACCGCAAAGAGATCTTGGAAATCCAAGAAAACTTGTTTCAACTTTTGCTTTTGTTCCAGAGTCACACAGGCATCAGCTAGGTTGACTCTCTCTTCCACCATCTGCCTGAAGCCTGGGAAGACTTCTGGTTTGGGTATCTCAGCGGCCTCCTCCAGCTGGGTGGAGAAGTCCCTGGTCAGAGTGCTGATTTGGACTGGAGGCCTCATGTGGGAAAGGCAACCCTCATGGACCTGGAAAATCACCTCATCCCTCCTGAAGTCGCAAGTCACATCTTAAGGGCAGGAAGTGTACACCAGGAAGTTCCCCCCATGCCAGGTAAAAATCCTGTCTGGTGTTGTGTTGTCATCACTGTCACTGTCACTGTCAAAACAGTCCTTGGGGATTGGTCCTAACAGTTCATTTCCTAAATCAATGGAAAAATGTCGGTCATCAACCGCCATTCCAATAATGGTGCCTGCGGCTAGAGTAATACTCTTTAAGTCGCTGTTATCCACCTCTATTAGAATGGTGTCATGTTCTATGTTGACGAATGGAGTTGGGTTTACCCCCAACCCTTGCTGTTGGAGAGAAGCATTTAGATGTATGTAAGCATCAGGGTTTTTCAAATGTTGTCCTCTTTTAACTTTCACTTCCAGGGCGAATTGTCGGGTCCTTTCTGGGATGGTGACTTCCTCTTTAATCTGAATTTCAACTGCATAAGGTAGCCATTGAGCTGACCTAAATGCTTTTTCTGGATCATCAAAGCCCATGGGATTATCCGCTAATCGGGACCAAGCTTTGAAGTTTATTAGGTCCAAACTAATGGCAAAGCGATTGAGAATGTCACGGCCTACGTAAAAGGCGGCAATGACGTCTCGCATGACCCAACAATTATGGACTATGCTCTTGTTGCCAATGGAGATTTTGAGCATACACCTGCCATGTTCTCATGGCAGGAGATGTTTGGAATTAGGTGCTTCCAGGTCCATTTCCCATTTGTCTATCAGTTTGAATGTGGGAATGGCTGGATCTTTTGGGAGTTGGCGGAACATGGCTTCGCTGATGAAGCTCTTACCGTTGTTCATACACACTTGAGCGAGAACAGAGACCTTCCCATCATTTAACTGAACAGGGATGAACAACTGCTCGCCAATTTGCTGAATATCAGCCAGGCTCTGAGCTGATTTCACATCTTTCTGGACTATAGGAGTAGGAGTGTCTGATTGTGGATTAGTAAAGAATTTCAGGGTGTTTCCTTCCAGTGTGTAATACCACCTTAAACTGGAAGGAAGGTTGATTTTCAGAAATAGAGAGGACCCCCCATCACCAGTCTGTTGTCCTACTGCTATTACTGTCACGTCTGGAGTTTGTTTGTTCTGGAAGTGAAATTCTACTTGGTCAGATTTTTGTTCAACCATGTGGCAGGTGCCGTTTAAACTAACATGGTTGACACTCTGTTTTAATTTTATTGGTCGGCTAATCTGGGTCCAGAGGACCTTGTTTACTTAATCTATTAGGGGTGACAACCTTCTAAGGAGGTCATTCCCTAGTAAACAAGGGGTGCCCTCTGGAGTCACTACTATGACCGGGTGTTTCACCTTGTGTCGCCCAATTTTGATGTCCAAATCTACAGTCCCCTCGACAGGAATCTCCTTCCCGTCAAAGTTCTGCAGTTGTCCAGGAAGAGAGGTGAGAGGAATACGGTAATTCTCCCCCCTTCCTGCATTTAGTTCCTCAAAGGCCCTTTTGGACAGAAGGGTAGCTTGGGATCCAGTGTCCACCAGTGCCAAAATTGTACCCTGCCCCTGTACTTGTACCGGGGCATAGTATCTTCCCTCCTTCTCCTCAAGGGGGCACAGATAATGCACATTTTTGGACAACTGGTGGGCTAACTTTCTGGTTTTGGACATTGCTAGCGAAGAGATTTGGGCAGAATTCTGTGGAGAGCCTCGGGAATCTGAAAGAAAAAGTTGGCAACTGGAGATCAGAGCCATTGTGGGTTCCCCTGGTTCCGGGCCGCCCCCCCTTTTTGGAGGCAGTCACCAGGATGGGTTTGAACCAGGGGATTTTGGTATTGTCGGTTCTGGGATGAGATGATGGGCGGCGGTTGCTCAGTCTCCATATTTCCCCAGTCTGGATTGGAATCCCTTGAGACCCATTTTTCCTTGGGAGGAGTTCCCCCATCTCTAAAGGAGAAGATCCTTTCCCCAGGATCCTCTGAGGATCCCTCTCCCTCAAATTGGAAGACCTGTACCTCCTCCACAAAGTGGGTCTGTTTGGGTCCTTTGTTTCTCCTACCCCCCCTCTGCTCCTTGGGAGGCAGGCTTTCAGGGGCAGGAGATTTTGTTTCCGGTTCCTGGCTTTCCAGGGGCTGTTTACAAGTTGGGAAGGAAGCTTCCTCTAAGGCTTTACACCCTCCTTCCCCTTGTGCCTCCTCCCTAGGAGCCGGTGGGTTATCGGGGTGCTGCCCCCGTCATTGTTCTGGAGCACCAGGTCCAGAGTTTGGGGCATTCTGCTGTGGCATGCTCATCTGAGGGTTCTGTTGAGCCCTCAGTATGTGACCCAGATCCCGTGCAATATTTTGGACCTGGCGCTCAAGTTGTGAAACCCGCTCAGGCTGATAAGGGGCTCTATTTTCTCCCCTGGGCTGATCCCGGGAAGGGTAGCTATCCCTTCTCTGGTAGTACCCCTGGTTGGGAAGATTTTGGTACCCCTCCTCGCTTGGCCTCCCCTCTCCCGGATTAGGTTGTCTGGGCTCAGGGAATTGGGGAAAGAAGGATGGATGATTTTGGGGCTGGAAATTAGGCAGATACCTGGGGAAAAAGTTCTGCCCAGGATTTGGAGAATTTCTGCCCTCCTGGGGGAAGTTAGGAGGGAAGTTCCCTGGGTCAGGTGCTTGGCTGGATCCCCCCCTTGGGCTGGAGGAGACCACACATAACCCAGGATTGGTCGGTTTCCCTTGTAGCGGGGACTTACATAGTCAGGGGAGCGGGGGACCCCATTTGGGGGACTACCTCCTCGACTCCCTTTCTGTGACTGGCCCGAGGGCCTTCTGGGCTGTGAATTATTTGGTGCAGGCAGGTTTTTAGGCCCCCCATCTCCAAATCTAAAACGGGGGCAACCTTTACCTCTGCCACCTTAGCAGCAGCAGGGGTGCTGTTGGTTTTGGGGTTTTTCGGCGCATTATTTTTATTTTCGATGGGCTCCGGCACCTCATAGATCTGGGTAGCCTGTTCAATGACCCAGTATAAAGATCTTTTCTCATGAAAATCTCTCACGAGCTGGGTCATTATGTATTTGGGTAGAGCATGGAAAAACGTATTGATGAACTCTCTGCTGTCCGTGCGCACCCTTCTGGTGGTCTGCGCAAAAGCACGTTTTAATTCTTGCACAAACTCTTGTGGGGCCTGATCCTCCCCACATTGCAAATTGTAGGCTACCTTGCGAGCCTCTTGAGGATTTCTGTGAACAGAAAAATGTTTCAAGATGGCCGTCCTGTATGTGGACCACCTTGAATGATTTTGGTCCTCCAGCCCCGCGAAGAAACTGGAGTACTCTGATGAGAAGGTCCACTTTACATATTGAATACAGCTTTGGCTGTTCTTCAAATGAAAAGTCTCCATCATTTGCTCAAACAGCTCTAAGTGCTCCCAAATAGAATACTTGGAGTTCTTATGATAAGGCGTGATAACACTCCTTATTGCCTTTATTTGCTTCAATGGGTCCTTATGCAAGGCCCTTTTTGCCTTATTGGCCTTTTTGGTTCGGGTAACCCTGGTCCATTCATCCTCTGACTCAGAGGCACTGCTCCCAGAGGTTCCTGTCTGATCTTCCGGGTTTTCCCGGATTCTGCGAGCCTGGGAATGGCTGGCAGAATGTGGGGACCGGGTCTCCTGTGTCCTGCGCCGTTCAGAGGAGTCTTCAGATTCCTCCTTGCTGCCAGGATTTGATGGGTACCCCCCCCCACTGACCTAACTAGGCAGAAGTTTTCAGGATGCCCTTAATGGGCCTACTCTCCTGGGGTTCCCCACTAAATTGCACTGTGCTTGGGTGCCCATACCCAGATGCCTGCCCCTCCATTCCTGGGAGGTACTGGCCTATGAGCCCCATACTTCTGGTTGGATAGTAATCTGCCATCCCTGTGGCCCGGTGCTCATGTGCGCCAGGGGACATGGGGTTGGCAGAGTCCAGGGACTGAGAGTTATGAAGGCCTCTGGTACTAGGGCTCCTGAGGTTATGCTCAGGAGTCTCGCTCTCCCAGCGAACCTAGTCTCTATCCGCCCCTGCTCCCTGTTGCAATGCAAGAGCCTGCGCTTTCAGTTCCTCAGTTACGGCCTTACTAGACTCTATCAGTCTCTCCTGCATCGCTACCTGTTGCTGGAGCCTATCATTGTGCTGACAGAGAGCCTCATGTTCTCTCTGTGCCTCCTGATTGGTCCTGGAGTACTGGGCCAGTCTTTGCTGCAGGAGGGTTACCTCCTGAGCTGTGTCCCTATTGGCCTGCTCCTTTCTTGCCAGAGCATCCTCCACCCTCCTGGTGTGCTCTAACAAGTTCTGGTGTTCTTTTTGGGGTCACCCAGTCCCTGAAGGGCCAGGTGATTTTCTTCCATTTTACTTTTTAAGTGGCATACTTCCTGGCCTAAGGTATCCCTTTCCTGACTAAGAGTCTGCATCTGTGACGCCAGGTCATCCCTCTGCCTTTGAAAGGCACCAGCTTTCTGGCGTTCTTCATCAAACTCTGCCTGGGTATCCAGGTCTTTCAAACTCAATTTATTGCTTTCCTCTTTCTCTCTGTCTAGTTGGATTTTCAGGGTGGCTACCTGCTCTGTGCATGCCCTGTTGAAATTGATCTGTTGCTCCAGCTTTTTCTGGCTCTGCAGTAAGGAGTCCAGACTGTCTTGGTGCTTGTTCTGCAAAGCCAGAATTCTGGTATCCTGGTCCGTCTTTTCCTGTTGCAGGATATCCATATCCTTCTTTATTTTAATGATGTGCTGTCTACTCTCATTTTCGGACTCCTGGCTTCTGTGCAGCCTCTGCTCAGAAGAGTCTAGATCAGATTGGGCCTTCTGTAATGCCAGCAGTTGCCTACTCGCCAGATCTTGGCCTTCAGCACATTTGTCCTGCATGGCTCCCATATGTAAATATAAATATGCCGCTACCCTGGCAATCTTGTTGTGCTCATCCTTGGCCTTAGGGGCCATATATAGTTCACTCAGTGCCACATGTAAGGGACCCTGGTCTCTCCATGTATCTGACCCTGTTTCAGTGATCTGGGGTGCGATTGCCTGCAACCAGACCGTCTGGTCCTGATGAGTCCACTCACCTCTCACAAATAGCTTATGTAAGAAGTGCTCTCTGGCTATTTTCATATCTACCAAGGTCGTCATTCTGGAATTTGAGTTCCTTCCTGACTTACAGAAGTTTATATTTTATTTTTGCAAAACAGACCTTTCCCTTAGAGCGTCCTTTTGAGGAGTGCTTTACAGCGTAACACAGCGTGGTGATCTGACCGGATGTATGTATCTTGTCAGTTAGAACACTGTATTAATCTGCACAAGTGATAGATCTAATCCGGAATCCCCAGCTACGAGCACCCAATTTGTAAGAGGATTCAATTCAACACTACAGCTAAGTCAATGCCTAGTCTGGGATACTGAATGGAAACCCTTATTGATATATCTTTATGTCCAGTTCATGAGTTCTGGATGACTACCCCTATATAACACCCCTCTCTTAGAATCCCCCTGACCCCACTGAGCCAAGAAGTAGTTTTTTTTGCAAGTTTAAAAGGTTTATTTGAGAAATAAGACAAAATATAGATACCACGCTTTTATAATAAATTAATAATCGATATCGCCCTTATAAATTTAATGTTAATCAACAATGGGTAATCTGACACTAGCACACTTCTTTATAATCAATGAGGAGTTAGTATAGGATGGATCAAGTAGCAAAAATACTTTTATGATTTCAAGGGAAAAGCAATGAGGAATAAAATGCAGTACAGAAATACTTGAGATGATTTTAGCAAAAGATAATATAATCACTTTTTCTCTGGCAATTCACCCCCCTCCCCTATGCAATGTAAGACATGGAAATAGATGGAAAGAGGAGCACACAGTTCTCAGGAATGCAATCAAATACAATACGAAATTCAGTTCCCCCCCAGCAAGCTTAGAGAAAACCGGTATGAGTTTTAAAACACAGGCCCAAGTGCTTTGAATGTGGTGGCAATGAAGTGAGAAATATGCTGAAAATGCTTTTAATTCCCTTTAGGAGGTTCAGGGTGAGTGAGAGATACTTGGGATGAGTTCAGGCTCACTTTAGCAATGATTCAGAGATGGTGATTAAGAGGCAAACAAATGTTTAGCAAGGAAAGAAATGACTGCTGATGGTTACACGTGGCTGGATTTTTAACCAAATCGCAAATTGCGGTAAAATTCGCACACAATATATTTTGGAAGGACTGGACCTCGTCACGGATCTGATCAATCAGGCTAGCGGAACTTCACAGCGATCTGGTCTCTGGGTCTGCGGTTCTGCATGGTCTGGTCTGGTCTGGTCTGGCACTGGTCTGGTCTGTCTGGATACAGCGGTCTCTGCACGGCTCCTGGATCTCTGCACTAGACCTGGCAAAAGTTCTTGGCAAGGGATTCAAGCAGCTCGCCCGGCTGTGAGTAGCTTGCAATGATTTGAGGCCTGCTACAGAGAACTCAGCTTGTGGTTTTAGGCCTCTGATTTAGGTTGTAAAGTATAAGTTCTAGGTTCTGGAGTATGTAGCTGGAGTCAGTCTGGAACTGGTATCTTCTGGATGTTGTGTGGTCCGGCAAAACGCTCCGCAGCAACTGGATTTGAATGTCTCTACCTGTCCCAGCAGTCTCTTTTTATGTGTTTTGAAAATGGGTGTGTGCCTGGGCCTAGCTAAGCCTGCCCCTCTCTACTTGTCATTGGCCCAATTCTCCCCTCTCCCATGATTGGGGGAAGGAAATGTGAGTCAGAGTGATGCTGTAGCTTTTATGGGTCAGAGGATCCTCCCCTGGTCAGTTTGCCCACAAATCTATATTTGATTCAAATACATCCTTCCCAGATATACAATTTGTTGAAATTACATGTGCACATTATATCTTCCTTATGGTCCATGCTTGTCCGCCTCTGATCTTCCTGGGGGCTTGCATTCAAAAATTACAACATTTTGCGCTTTTTAACTGGTTTTGCAATATCTGACATTTACCCAAATTTACACACATGTGCGTAAGGAGAATGGACATTAATTGATGAAGTGTCAGATTTTTAACATGCAGACATTTCGAGTGAGACCCTATTTTCCGCTAGCAACCCCCCAGAATACACCACAGGGTCCTAACGCATCTCAAAATGTTCACAGAAAAATCACAAAAATAATGATATTACTTATATAATTCTGACAAGTCCGCACTTTGAGTTATCTATCTTTTTAAAATGATGCCCTGGTCAAAAAGGGGTGTGGCTTCCCACATCACAGGGTGAAATAACTGGTTTATCGACTTCCCCCAAGCTCAGCTGCTAGCAGAAGCACTGCCCCTTGCAGTTTCCCCTAAGAGGAAGCCACGTTACGGCCCCCCAATATAACATTTGCCTGAGTCCAGGACAGGCCTTTGTTCAACTCCCTGTAGTCCCCAGCTGCTCCACCCCTAATCTAATCAACAGGGCCATGTGACCTCAGGATGCAGCCAGGCCTGGCAGCCAGGCCTGAAAACACAGCTGTTGATCCAGTATCAACTCCTGTCGGGGGTAGTTGTCAGGCAGAATTCAGTTTCATTAAGCCTGGTTTCAGCTAAATGTCACTTTTTGTTCCCAGTTTTCTACATTCAAATCAAACTGACAATTTTTACATATACATTAAATAATTACTTCCTTCAAGTCATTTCAGAATATAGTTTTACATTGTATCCACTTCTTAGCAAGTCTTTCCTTGGTCTGGTTTTGTTTCATTTGTTCAGTTTTACACAAAAGTCTGGTGGTTTTAAAACACCAGCTTTCTGATAGTGGTGAGTACTGGTAATGCAACCATTTTTGGGATTAAGAAAATGAATTCCCCACAAGAAGGTTGTATCTTTGGAGTGGTCTCATGCCAACTGCGCAGTTCTCCTATTCTGGCGTGAATGTGGACGGCGATAGCTCATCCCCACATCCACCCAGTCTATTGATTTAG
The DNA here is from genome assembly GCF_040938575.1 of Ambystoma mexicanum. Lineage (NCBI taxonomy): Eukaryota > Metazoa > Chordata > Amphibia > Caudata > Ambystomatidae > Ambystoma > Ambystoma mexicanum. Next base: position 464,414,247 of record NC_090928.1, on the reverse strand, counting down.
TTTGTTCTGGGATAGAATAATGGGCGGCGACAGCTCATCCCCACATCTACCCAGTCTATTGATTCAACATGGGTCAAAACCCATGACACATAATATGAATGCAGCTGGGAGGATAGACTATTGAGGGCACACAGTAACTGGGTGCCATAATGTGAATACAGCCGGGAGGATAGACTATTTAGGGCACACAGTAACTGGGTGCCATAATGTGAATGAAGCTGGGAGGATAGACTATTGAGGGCACACAGTAACTGGGTGCCATAATGTGAATACAGCCGGGAGGATAGACTATTGAGGGCACACAGTAACTGGGTGCCATAATGTGAATGCAGCTGGGAGGATAGACTATTGAGGGAACACAGTAACTGGGTGCCATAATGTAAATGCAGCTGGTAGGATAGACTATTGATGGTACGCAGTAACTGGGTGCCATGATGTGAATGAATACAGCTGGGATGATACACTATTGAGGGCACGCAGTTACTGGGTGCCATGATAGGAACACAGCAGGAGGATAGACTATTGAGGGCACAAAGTAACTGGGTGCCATAATGTAAATACAGCCGGGACGATATGAGGCCACACAGTAACTGGATGCCATAATATGAATGCAGCTGGAAGGATAACCCATGAAGGGCACACAGTAACTGGATGCCATAATATGAATGCAGCTGTGAGGATAGACTATTGAGGGCACACAGTAACTGGGTGCCATAATGTGAATACAGCTGGGAGGATAGACTAATGAGGTCACACAGTAACTGGATGCCATAATATGAATACATCTGGGAGGTTAGACTATGGAGGGCACACAGTAACTGGATGCCATAATGTGAATACAGCCGGGAGGATAGACTATTGAGGTCACACAAGAACTGGGTGCCATAATGTGAATACAGCCCGGTCACACAGTAATTGGGTGCCATAATGTGAATACAGCCGGGAGGATAGACTATTGAGGCCACACAGGAATTGGGTGCCATAATGTGAATACAGCTGGGAGGGTAGACTATTGTGGGCACACAGTAACTGGATGCCATAATATGAATACAGCTGTGAGGATACACTATTTAGGGGATAATATAATTACAGCTTGCGAGATAGGATAGACTATTGAGGGCACACAGAAACCGGGTGCCATAATGTCAAAACAGCTGGGAGGATAGACTATTGAGGGCACACCGTAACTGGATGCCATAATTTGGATGCAGCTGGGAGGATAGAATATTGCGGCCACACAGTAACTGGTTACCATAATGTGAATACAGCCGGGAGGATAGACTATTGAGGGCACACAGTAACTGGGTGCCATAATGTGAATGCAGCTGGGATGATAGACTATTGAGGGAACACAGTAACTGGGTGCCATAATGTGAATACAGCCGGGAGGGTAGACTATTGAGGGCACACAGTAACTGAGTGCCATAATGTGAATACAGCTGGGAGGATAGACTATTGAGGGCACACAGTAACTGGGTGCCATAATGTGAATGCAGCCGGGAGGATAGACTATTGAGGGCACACAGTAGCTGGGTGCCATAATATGAATACAGCCGGGAGGATAGACTATTGAGGGCACACAGTAGCTGGGTGCCATAATGTGAATGCAGCCGGGAGGATAGACTATTGAGGGCACGCAGTAACTGGGTGCCATGATGTGGATGAATACAGCTGGGATGATAGGCTATTGAGGGCACGCAGTTACTGGGTGCCATAATAGGAATACAGCAGGAGGACAGACTATTGAGGGCACAAAGTAACTGGGTGCCATAATGTAAATACAGCCGGGACGATATGAGGCCACACAGTAACTGGATGCCATAATATGAATGCAGCTGGGAGGATAACCCATGAAGGGCACACAGTAACTGGATGCCATAATATGAATGCAGCTGGGAGGATAGACTATTGAGGGCACACAGTAACTGGGTGCCATAATGTGAATACAGCCGGGAGGATAGACTATTGAGGGCACACAGTAACTGGGTGCCATAATGTGAATGCAGCTGGGAGGATAGGATATTGAGGGCACACAGTAACCGGGTACCATAATGTGAATACAGCTGGGAGGATACACTATTTAGGGGATACTATAAATACAGCTTACGAGATAGGATAGACTATTGAGGGCACAAAGTAACCGGGTGCCATAATGTCAAAACAGCTGGGAGGATAGACTATTGAGGCCACACCGTAAATGGATGTCATAATATGGATGCAGCTGGGAGGATAGAATATTGAGGCCACACAGTAACTGGTTACCATAATGTTAATACAGCTGGGGGGATAGACTATTGAGGGAACGCAGTAACTGGGTGCCATGATATTAATGCAGCTGGGAGGATTAGGGGTGTACTTAACCGGGAACCAAAATTACTGATTACTGTTAGGAGAGTAGACTCTTAAGGGTACTCCTGGGAGGCCACAGAGTTATAGGGGAGAGTAGAAGTTGAGGTGTATCAAGGACATTTTAACGGCCTGTCTGGTGGTTTAATCAATATGCCACACATTGAGGGAAACACCATGTTAGGCAGATTAAGAGTAGTTTTTGGTTTTCTTCTCGAACATCATATCGTCTTGCAGCGGCTGTCCCGTTATTAGATAACTTATATTTTACTGTTTTGTCTTGAAAGCCAGCAAATAACAACACGAGTTTGCCAAATAAAAGTATCATCGGCTGAAGAGTACAGGCTGTTTTTGATGATGTTGTTTTAAAACTGCACTTCTCTCTTTAACGATGCACAGTTCGGTGCTCACATCCCATCACGTCTGTACGAAATCTCAGGATGTTATTAAAATGCAACCAATGAGAATCTCTGACAAAAAAGTGATTATTTTTAAATTATTGTTTACCATCCGGAGCCATATGAATAAATAGCAGCACCTTGTTCATTTTAAAACAATACGAAACTGGGTGCTGCTGTTGCTGGAAGGAAACGAGCACTACCTCTGCAAGGCCCGTAGAGGCGGTAAAACCTTTCTTATTTCCAGTGCGTAACAGCCACTTGCCTCGACACAATAAAGCAAGTTAATGTATTCATGACATTATTGCGCGTGCATTCTCATTTCACAGCACATTGTGCTGCTCGCCCCCGTTCCTTTGTAACACTGCATGTAGTAATTTGCCTTCCAGCAACACAAAACCCCTTGGTTTAAAAAGCTGTCCCGCTTCCCCTCCGCATCTCCGGGCACACACTAACATCTGAGCGGCTTGCCAGCGCAGCAGTTTTGCCTCTTGTACTTTACATATTTGCATCTCTGATGCGGAAACGGCGCACGCCACTTCTCCTCAGACACAATTGGAAAAACCTTCTGTCCTATATTATCTGGAGTATGTCATCACTGCTAATGCAAATTCCCGTCGACAATTACAGTGCAGATATATGTGACATGTAACCAGTAGCTGTAAAAATACAGAAAGGGTTAGTCATAAAAAACCGCATCACGTTTTTCGTATTATGTCAACAACAAAAAAAAATGGGCAGGTATGAACACAATGTGCATCCCAAATTCATGCTTACGTTTAATGAGGTGGATTGGTAACCAAAGAAAACCGTTTTAAACTGCCTGCGTGCACTATTGTGTATAAAAACTGTGGGCGTTAGATGCACCTTGTTATTGGTGTCTTGAGAGCTTCATTACAATTGGTGGCGGTCAATATGAATGGACTGTTGTGAACATAATTGTAAAATAGGGAGGCGGACATTCATTTGCAATTTGCCTGATTTCTATGCAAGCCAACACTGTTTGTGATGTTGCATATTAGTCAACCGTGAAAGGTAATGCATTGATTCACACAGAAAACACACATTGAGCATTTAAATTAAGTGCCAGTAAGGCGACCCCTCCGTGCCCACCCCACCTCGTATGCATTGTGTTGCTCTCCATGGGCTACACAGAAAACAAGTTGCAGATGTGGGCACACACGGGGCTCCTACAAAGTGCACATAGTGGGTGAACTAGTTCTGAACTTTTCTGGAGATTCGTGTGGGAAAGATGAATGCTCAACCAGGGATCAACTGAGGCCTGATAGGTGCCCATGTTCAATGAAGTTTGATGGACGCTTTTAGCTTTGTCTGAAAGCTGATCAAGCCAGCCTGGCCAAAACATTTCTACTATGTAGTGTGGGCGTGGTGGGCCGTTCACTGCTTGTAATAAATCTGTATGTCTCAGCGAAGTATCCATTTCTGAGCGAATGAGATCAGCCTGCACTACCTTTCCATGATTCTGTTGACTGGTTCCATTTGGAATGTCGGTGGGTGAAATGCCACCCTTTGAAGTGAGAGGCAGCTGAAGCAGAGCTCTGGAATGGCATAGGTGTGACCTCTCTGGGGTGTTTTCCTACGCTGGACTTAGAGACGTTAAAAGACAATCTTGCTTCTGGTCCTTTTTGGTGTGGATTTTGGCACAACAGTGGGCTTTTGGATTTGTGTTAGGATATGCAGTACTTTGTTTTGCTTGTTCTTTCCTATAGTTTTTGCATTCCTTGAGATTGTATGGCAGCTTTAGGCAATCCCTGATTGGATGAATACTCATGCAATTACATTGATACATTACCTCTGAACCATCCTCTCGCTGACATCCCCACATTTAAAGGAAAGGTGCATATTTAGAGAGACAGCATCATCGTCCCTATTTGGAAAAATGGTGATCGATCTTTACCTGGTAACTTCCGCCTTTAGGATATTGGGCACCGATGTGGGCCACTTTGAGAGCTCTGCACATGTCTCCCAATCTGATTGCAATATCAATACAATTGATCTACCTTTTTGACTTAAATAAATATAGAGTATATTAATTTTAGCTTTAGTGAAAACATTATTTCATGCAATTTCTATTAGGGACCTACTACAGTCTGTGTGGACACTGGGTGAAATAGATCAGGCGTCAATTGCATCCACTTCCTTTTTTCTAAAATAAATGGGCAGCATGTTTACTTTGGCTTCAGACAAAATAGTTCCTTTGTGCACGTTTCTTTTGGTGAATCATTACAGTTTGGGCAGACTTTTTAGAGGAAATAGAGCTGGCTGGGTTATAATTATAGCGTAGGTATTTAAACATATCTGTCCAAATGAAGAAATACCACCAGTGCAGTGGTAACTGTGGTGAAAGGTCCGGAAGATCGCTTGTAGTATTCCAGAACTACCAGTAGCAGTAATGTTTATCTTTTCATATTGTTCTGCCCATCCTTACTCTCATATTAATTCAGTAATGCATAGTAAATAGTAGTGGTGCACACTTCTACTGATCATTTTTTGTCAATGCACGAAAGAGTAATTGGTGAGAGGGTGGCCAGCAGGGATGCCCACTTTCTCACTCCCTTACAATGTCCTGAAGACAACATTTTTTACTGTGTAGAAGCGAAGCACTTGTGCTTCCCCTCTGTACATTAAAAAAGAAAAAAAAATCCTTTATTTTGGACATTTTGTAATGCTGGTATATTTTGTGAGTTGAGCTACAGAATCATGACAGTGTAACCGTGATAATGATTACACATACTGTGGGCACTGATGTGTTGAACATATTTTAAAGTGGAAATGTTGGAATATATTATGAGAACCGGCACCACAAATAAAATGCTTTACTGCGGGAATGCATTTATTTTATAATAATTCTAGCGTGTAGTGCCGGAAACACCATCTTGAACATGGGTTAAAGAGGCAGTTCTGGCATGTATTAAGAAGGGCTTGTGCAGACATGCTGGTGTGTGCTGTTAATGATCTATCGACTGTCGGACCTTTTCATGTGTTGCCGTGCTGCAGGAATGTACAATGTATAGCTTTGTTCCAAACATTGTCCCTGAAATGTTGATATACAATTCTAGACTCTTCCGACATCCCTTAGGGTCTCTCGCTAATCCCAGGAAAGTATTTGTTTCCTGCCACTCTAAATGTTCAGCATCCATTACCAACCTTGAATTATTTAGAATGCAGTGTCACATCCGGGCCTACCTGCCCCAGCGCCAAGTGCTGCTTCTTCCATTTTGTGGGTTGGCCGCAGCTGTGTCACTATGCATATCCTAGGTAAGGCGTGCTTTATAGGTCGAGAAGCTGCTGTGTACTGATAACTCTCCCCACAAATACGAAGTGCAGACACAGGGATGGCAGCCGTCTGCTGAGAGGCCTTCATTCATCCTGTCCACTTCCTGGGTTTCATTAACTTAGCGCATAGACCTTCACTGTCATAACCTGTCATGCAAGCTTGCAGATCTGGGCCGCCGAACAGTAGCGTGGCTTCACAAGTCACATGCTTGCTGTGGTTTTTGCACTTTTGCACTTCTGTTTTCACACTGAATCATTCACCCATCCTTACATTGGTATACCTTTCCTCACAATCATGTATCCATCCCGTCATGATTTGTTCATGATTGTTCAATAATCTGATATTTGTATTTGTATATAGATTTGTAAATCACAAATCAAGTTAAGAAGCAAAAGAGAGAAATACAATTATTTTGGGGTTAACAGACGTCCATACAAGAGGAGGTTACAGGTTACAGTGGCTTAGATATCCATTGTACAGGGGTAACATATATACCAAGGACTAGAAGGTTGGTAAGGATCGTGTTTCCCCTGTCGATGTGTGGGATCATGAAGGGTTGGACAACCATGCATATGTTAAGCCGAGTAAATTAAGGGATTGATTTTAAGGAGTGTTGTTGCCTGTAGCCACACAGTGGGCACGTTTTTTTTGCATTTGGAAGGGGAGACATTTTGAAGGAAAAGTTACTGTCAACAATGAAGCCCAGAGGTTTGGCTGGGGTTGACAACTGAGGGGTGAATCGTCCACGTGCATGTTGGACCAGCCATTGTTGCACTATTTCTTTGTTCTTAGTGGGGTTCAGTTTGAGCCATGTGCAAATGGATCAGTTGGTGTATATATAATGTGATTGAATGAGGCATATCAGAATGGCAATGAGTTGGAATTTGAGATTCTATATACATCTATCCAGTGTGGGTATGTTGCCATCTCAGTGGGGGTGCCCCAAGACTCATGCTTGCTTGGCGCTTGTACCTTTCAGTTGAGGAAATTGTGAGGCGATATCCTGTGGCATTCTAGTGGAACAGGTTTCAATGATGGCAGGCAGATTTCAGTGAGACTTCCGAAATAAGAGTTGCACAATACAAGCAGGAGATGTGGTTGGAAAGAAATGGTCTCAGGGGAGAGCTGGCAGTGGGGATGGACAGAAGTAGCTTGCTGTGGTGAAGTCCTGGTGAGGCCAGCAGAAGAGAATCAATAGTAATAAGTTCAAATGAGTGAAACAAACATATGAATCACAGGATGGTTTTGGAGCCAGGAGCGCTTGAACTGATTGGGAAATCTAGGCGCATTGTTACAATAGGTTAGAATTACTGCCGGATGTTTCCTTAAGTGGTTTTGGAAGGGCCTTTGACCTCTCAGGTATTAACAAGTCAGAAAAGGTCTGTGCCTTTACATGAATAATTATAGACCTTTAAATATTGTTAATGGTACCATTTTCTCAGAGCCATACTACACAGCCTTACAAGATTATCAAGATATAACACGTGTTTGATTGGGTGTGCACACAAATAACAATTTAAGGAGGGATCCAAGGAACCTATGTCTGAACTCCAGCAATTTCATGATTCTTATTATTAAACACATATTGACGTGTATACTGTGCCAAAGGATACTCTGTAGTTACAACTGTTGTTTGTCAAAGAAAAATAATGGGCCTCATTCCGAGTATGGCGGTAGGGGGTTAACGGCATCAGTAAGGATGCCGGTGCTGTTAACCCCCTGCTGCCATATTCCGAGGTCTCTTAGCGGGTCCCACCAGGAACGGCTGGTCTGACCAGCCGTTCTTAGCGGGTCCCGTTAAGGGACCATGGAGCTAATAACGGGGGCCGTTATTAGCTCCTTCCCCATTCCCATTGAGCCCTATGGGGGCTTAAATGGGAATGGGGAATGGTTTTCTGAATTGGGACTTACCGGGTCCTCCAAGGTTGGAAAGACCCGGTAAATCCCCATTCAGAGACACCGGACCCGGACCCGGGTTTGGAGGCAGCCATGGTGCTAGTAGCACCATGGCCACCTCCAAACTCATAATGACCCCAAATTCTTGTAAAGGGGCTAACATGTGATTCACATAATTGTGATAAAGTTATATGGCACAATATGTAAGCATTTTCAGGGCTCTAAAAGTGAAAAGAAAATATACATGCAAATGTATTTCATTAATAAGTACACTTAAAGAGCTTAGCATAGGCTTGATAACATCTTTTAGTTACTACTGAAGGTACATACATTTGATACCTTATAAGGTTCCCCATAGAATGCACAGGTTAAGATGTTGAGTTGCCTTTTCCTACCTTCCAATGAAATGTAGTTGGGTTTTCATTTATTTGCTGTGTAGACAGCATTTTTTCTCAAAATAACTTCTAGTCAAGTCTGTTTATTTGTATTCCCAGTTTTTGTACTGACCTGTATACAAATGTGTGAAAATCTTTGAATGCTGGAATGTCTGGACTGTATTCATATGTTTGTTGAAGGTAGTTTTCTAAATATACACTAATTGTCAATTTGGTGCCCATTTTTGAATATAGAAATAGACTAGTGTTTAATGTATATAAATGTTTATAATTCACTCTGTTTGTTGTTTTGATAAGTAGAAAAGATGCAAATAATATCCTAAATCTTACATTTCTTTTATGAGTTCTTAGAATTCCTAGATTTGTTGAACATGTTGAATTATGCCTTTTCTGCATAGGGGCAGAGCACGAGTGCAATAGTTCGATTAATGATCACTAGTTGATTTTCTTAAATTAATAACAACACATAATATACAAATACGGGTTAGAGTCCTCATATACTTTACTTACCAATTAATTTTTACTATCAGTCAAGGAATATGTCATGCTTTGCTTGGTCTCCTCCATTAGTAAATTAAGTTCCTCCTGCTCAACGATGTTCCAGGTTCTCCAGTGATGGCTGCATATCCCATGTTATATGGGATAGTGAGAGCAGATGAAACTATCACAACAATGTAGCATGAGGACGTCACTCAACAGTACATGGAAGAGTGGGGGTGTAATTGTTGGATATTTTTGCAGAAAATATCATCATATGGCTGTTTACTTGAGAGTACTGCCACTTTAACCACGTGCTTAATGTGAAGCCTGGAAATTTACAAGCTGAATCACCAAAATGAAATCTAATGATCTTCTTGGAGGCAAATGTTGAAATCTCCACACTTAGTGAGAGTGTGACATTGTGGTGAATATCTGCAGAGGATTTCACCAATGTGGGCTTGGGCCTTGAAACACCTGTGTATATTATATCATATCATATTGCAAATATGTGCTGCAGTGAAAAGCCGGCCAAGCTGGTGGCTAGTGCATTGTATGACCTGAAACAGATACATTTCATGCAATTGTGCTATGATGATAAATTTGGATCTGAAAAGGTTTGGGAATTGCAAGGTCATACCAGCACTGCGTGGCTTCTTTAAATGCTGGTCCATGGACTGTTTGGAGTCTTTTGGTGCTGTCAAAGCTACTAATCCTCACAAAACCTTTACTACTTCATTATAATTATCTTTCCTCTGAGAGCATGTCCATCCCAATCTTGTACAGGTGTCAATTTCAACTAAAAAGTATTTGTGTTTATTAACTTCGTTCACAATACCTGTGCAATCCACATACACACATTTAAATATAAGTGTTATCAAATATAAGTCTTATCCAAAGGAGCAGGGTCTCTTCTCAGTTTCTTGAGTGAGCCACTGTTTTCTGCAAACATGTTGAGCAATTACAAGAGGGTTGGGCAAAAAAGCCAAGTGGAACACTGCGCTTGCAATATTAATTTGGTGTTAGATGGAGGGCAGCAGGTGACTGGGTTGTGTGGGTATATTGCCCATATACACCACTTTGAGGTCAAGTTCAAGGAAGAGTGTTTCCAGTCTCACTGCGCCAACACATACAAAATTGAGACACTGCTTGGTTTGCAGTTTTATTAGGTGAGTATGGTACAGCCTTACACGTGTTTCGAGCAACACTGCTCTTCCTCTGAGGCTTGTACATAAAAATTAAAATTAAATTAAATATTAGCCAACCATATACGAGGTTGTAAAAGTAACAAAATTAATAACGACAAAAATTGAATAAAAAATAAAAAATAATAATGAAAGAAAAGAATAGTCATGTTTCAAAGCAACCATATAGTGATAATAAATAGATTCAAGAATTCAAGATGTACCACGGGGCAGTGGGGGTGATATGTCACCAGATTTTTGAAATAAGTCGGTCACATTTATGCCCCCATTTTGTATAGAGGCGTGAGTTAAATTATATAAGACAAACACATTTTAAGTCCAAAAGTTAGTGGGAAACATTGTCCATGCATAGCATAAAAATTAGTACATTTTAGGTAAACCCACAAATACATTTGTGTACATTTAGCATTGTTGACCAAATAGTAAGAAAACCCACCGTATTAATGTGGTAGGTTCAAGTGGCATAAACAATTTAGAGTTGAGAAGGAGCGGAGGATAAGAGAGAGACAAAACAATAGGAAAACCGTTAGTGCATGATTGCAGTGTGTTCCCAATGACCATAAAATGCAAAAGTTCGATTTGATTTAAAAGCTTGATATTAAGTACCTTGGGTTGATTGTTGAACATACGTGATTACGTGTTGTAGATGTACTGAAAAGTACGAACCTAAAGTGGATAATACTGATTATAGCATTGGTCGTAATTAATCAGTTTAGAGTTGCTAAATTATGCAATTAGAGATAATTAGGGCATACCTTTTTATATTCCTCGCAATTGCGGAAAGCTACCCAATTAGTATATCCGACTGTAGATGTAACATAACAGTTGATCGGCATGAGTGTTCCATTGGGGCAAAGCCGTAAAGGAAAGAGAGGTAGATCATTAGGTTAGAGCGCTAGCCGCTTATCTAATTACAGGCAAATAGGCATGCGAACACATATTGGAGGGTGTTCTAGGGACCGGCGAGAGTTACTTACCCTGGTGGTCCGAACTGAACGTGTCTATTCCCCACGCATGCGCTGTGCGAACTGTTGTTTTTATTGAACTGCTTAGAGCTGTACACTCCAAAATGGTCGAACCACACCTAAACCCATGTCGGCCATCTTGGAAGGGTTAAATTGCTGTATCTTTGAATTGTAAAAGTGATAAAATAACGCCTCGTGCGAAATAGTAAGTGATACTACCAAAGCCTGATATGTTATGTCTCATTTTGACAAATGTCCAACTCAAAATTATTATTGTAAGATAGCAGAATTCTACATGGTATTCCAATATGAATCTCAGGTTGCCATGAAGACCGAATGCATCTCACCCATATGGTGATGTAAAGTGTTATAGAGGGCCTAACTGAAAAATTATAATTAAAAAATGTGTATTCCTTGAAATATAAATGCATTAGGCAACTAAGAGGCCGACTACAACCTTTGACAAAGGTGATAAGGCAGACTCGCTCTCTACGAAATTGGTAGATTCCGTGTTAATGTATCAAGGGGTTGTTTGTCAAAAACCTATTGCCCGCTCCTGAACCTTATGTACAGCAAGTGCTGAAATTTCATATAATCATGAAATTCGACCGAATTAAATAATATTAAGTGCAAGACACAAACGCAATTGAATATAGAACCAGACCAGGATAGACAGTAAGAGGAGAAACTTGAACTTGAAATAAGCAATAGTAGAAGGGCTTTCTATATAGTCTGAACAAATTATATAAAACATTATGTTTATAGAAAAACAGCAAGTTCATGGTCCGTGTTCAGACCCTCAATTACTGTTCTGTATTGACAAATAAGACGTGCTTCCAATCGACGAAGAATCAGAGTAAGGTTACCGCCTCTCTGCGGTAATGTCACTTTTGCAAGCCCTACATATCTGATGTTTTGTTTAAGGTCAAGCTGATGGAATTTCTGCCAGTGTGATGCTAGCGGGAATTTGGCATCCTGGCTGGCAATGGTCGACAAATGTTCACGGATTCTGGTCTTGAGGGGCCTGATCGTACTCCCAATATATTTCTTGCCACAAACACAAATGATGCAGTAAACCGTGTACTTGGTGTTGCAATTGATAAAAGACTCAATCCGATGTGTTTGGCAAGGATGAAACAAAACATTATTAGTTTCTAATGCATATGGGCACATGGAACAGCTACCACATTTGTGAAAGCCTTTGAATTTGTCTTGGTTGAGCCATGTAGTTTGGCGATCTTCATTAGGCATGAATGATGGGCTGAGTAAATTTTTTAGAGTCCTTCCTTTACTGAATGTAAAATTAGGAAATGGGTCAATCCAGTTACTGATATCCGTATCCAAATGCAGTAAGTGCCAATGTCTCTTCATGATGGAATGTAGTATATGACTATCCGAATTGTATCGGGTAATCAGTCGAATCTTGTCTGGGCCTTGTCGACGATTCGTTTGTTTGGGACGAAGTAGGGTATCTCTCTCTAACGTACTGACTTGACGGGCTGTGGCAGCTATTTTTCGTTGGTTGTAACCCCTTTGAAGAAATCTATTTTGTATTGATTGACTTTCAAGGTAATATTCATCCAACGTTGTACAATTCCGACGTGCTCGAATCAGTTCTCCCTTGGGTATGTTTGAAATCACATGTTTTTTATGACAACTGTCAGCATGCAGGATTGAATTAACTGAAGTAATTTTCCTGAAGGTTTTGGTTGTAAAGCCACAGTCCGAAATGCAGATAGTAAGGTCCAGAAAGTCAATAGTAGTGGAGCTGGAAGAGTGAGTGAATTGTATGCCCCATTCGTTTGAATTAAGCAAGTTCACAAACGCATCTAGTTGTTCTAAGTTACCTGTCCAAAGCATAAACACGTCATCTATATAACGCTTCCAAAGATGAATATATGAGGTGTAGGCATGTGTGCAAAACACAAATTGCTGTTCAAAATTGTGCATAAAAATATTGGCTAATGCTAGGGCAAAGCTAGCGCCCATAGCAATCCCAATGAGTTGTTTAAAATACACATCATTAAAGAGGAACACATTGTTCTCCAAAGCAAACATAATAAATTGCTTGAGCATTTCAATATGCACATAGTAAGATGCTGAGGTATTACGGAAAATGTATTCCACACTTTGAATAGCCATATCGTGTTTAATCGATGTATATAGTGATTTGACATCTAATGTCACCATCAATAAATTTTGTCGAAAGGGTAAGTCTTTTAGGATTTGTAAGACATGCATTGTGTCTCTAATATATGCCGTGGTGGTAAGCATTGCAGGTAACAAACATTGATTGATGTATAGCGCAAGGGGTTCCAAAACACCTCCTCTTCCACTCACTATTGGTCTGAACTTGCTGTTTTTCTATAAACATAATGTTTTATATAATTCGTTCAGACTATATAGAAAGCCCTTCTACTATTGCTTATTTCAGGTTCAGGTTTCTCCTCTTACTGTCTATCCTGGTCTGGTTCTATATTCAATTGCGTTTGTGTCTTGCACTTAATATTATTTAATTCGGTCGAATTTCATGATTATACGAAATTTCAGCACTTGCTGTACATAAGGTTCAGGAGCGGGCAATAAGTTTTTGACAAACAACCCCTTGATACATTAACACGGAATCTACCAATTTCGTATAGAGCTAGTCTGCCTTATCACCTTTGTCAAAGGTTGTAGTCGGCCTCTTAGTTGCCTAATGCATTTATATTTCAAGGAATACACATTTTTTAATTATAATTTTTCAGTTAGGCCCTCTATAACACTTTACATCACCATATGGGTGAGATGCATTCGGTCTTCATGGCAACCTGAGATTCATATTGGAATACCATGTAGAATTCTGCTATCTTACAATAATAATTTTGAGTTGGACATTTGTCAAAATGAGATATAACATATCAGGCTTTGGTAGTATCACTTACTATTTCGCGCGAGGCGTTATTTTATCACTTTTACAATTCAAAGATACAGCAATTTAACCCTTCCAAGATGGCCGACATGGGTTTAGGTGTGGTTTGACCATTTTGGAGTGTACAGCTCTAAGCAGTTCAATAAAAACAACAGTTCGCACAGCGCATGCATGGGGAATAGACACGTTCAGTTCGGACCACCAGGGTAAGTAACTCTCGCCGGTCCCTAGAACACCCTCCAATATGTGTTCGCATGCCTATTTGCCTGTAATTAGATAAGCGGCTAGCGCTCTAACCTAATGATCTACCTCTCTTTCCTTTACGGCTTTGCCCCAATGGAACACTCATGCCGATCAACTGTTATGTTACATCTACAGTCGGATATACTAATTGGGTAGCTTTCCGCAATTGCGAGGAATATAAAAAGGTATGCCCTAATTATCTCTAATTGCACAATTTAGCAACTCTAAACTGATTAATTACGACCAATGCTATAATCAGTATTATCCACTTTAGGTTTGTACTTTTCAGTACATCTACAACACGTAATCACGTATGTTCAACAATCAACCCAAGGTACTTAATATCAAGCTTTTAAATCAAATCGAACTTTTGCATTTTATGGTCATTGGGAACACACTGCAATCATGCACTAACGGTTTTCCTATTGTTTTGTCTCTCTCTTATCCTCCGCTCCTTCTGAACTCTCCAACCCTGTTTCTAAATTGTTTATGCCACTTGAACCTACCACATTAATACGGTGGGTTTTCTTACTATTTGGTCAACAATGCTAACTGTACACAAATGTATTTGTGGGTTTACCTAAAATGTACTAATTTTTATGCTATGCATGGACAATGTTTCCCACTAACTTTTGGACTTAAAATGTGTTTGTCTTATATAATTTAACTCACGCCTCTATACAAAATGGGGGCATAAATGTGACCGACTTATTTCAAAAATCGGGTGACATATCACCCCCACTGCCCCCTGGTACATCTTGAATTCTTGAATCTATTTATTATCACTATATGGTTGCTTTGAAACATGACTATTCTTTTCTTTCATTATTATTTTTTATTTTTTATTCAATTTTTGTCGTTATTAATTTTGTTACTTTTACAACCTCGTATATGGTTGGCTAATATTTAATTTAATTTTAATTTTTATGTACAAGCCTCAGAGGAAGAGCAGTGTTGCTCGAAACACGTGTAAGGCTGTACCATACTCACCTAATAAAACTGCAAACTAAGCAGTGTCTCAATTTTGTATGTGTTGGTGCAGTGAGACTGGAAACACTCTTCCTTGATGTTGAGCAATTAGTTGTTAAAATTCTTAATGTTTTCTCAGCTCTTGTCGTCAATATATGTCTATCAATATCTGATTACTAGAATCTCAAAAGTGAGCAGTAGCCACTGTAGCTAACTTTGTACATGCAAAATATTTGATTTTTAATCTGTCCTGCATGCTTGGAAGCACCATTTGGATATTGTCGTCATTTTTTGCAGTGTGAATTGTGACTATTACTCTGTTGCCCTTTAAGCTGCAACTGTATGTGTCATGGAATCTTTGTTTGGGTTAGGACAGCTTCTTTGGAGCAGGCTTTTATATCCTCATCTATGTAGGTAGTGAACGTTGTCCAAGTTCCCACCACAGAACGTACAGTCTGTTTTTTTGGCAGAGAACATCTCAATGTATATCTATATTTCTTACACAACTTGCATATTCATATGACAAAGACATTTATTGTGTCATTGGACTTACTACAAAGGTGCATGGCTTTGAATGGCAAAACCTTGGCCATCAGACTTGTCTGTCTAAAGTGATTCTATAATGTACAGGCTAGAAACAAAGTGCTCTTCAGTTTCAATCTTGTTTGATACATTGTACCCCACTTGCTAATTCCAAAAGGTAATAAGTCAATCCGAATTCGTAATTTAATATATTGGGGGTCATTATGAGTTGGTCGGTAAGTGATTACCGGCACCGGTAAGGAGACCGGTGCTGGTAATCCCTTACCGCCCAATTCCAAGGTCCCTTAACGGGAACCGTAAGGAACGTGTGGTCTGATCACACGTCCCTTACGGGTCCCGCTAAGGGACCAGGGCACTAATAAATGGGCTTGCTAGTTGCAAGCCCATTATTAGCACCCTCCCCATTTCCATTAAGCCCTATTGGGGCTCAAATGGGAATGGGGAATGGTTTGTTCAATGGGGACTTACCGGTCCCTCCAGGGTTGGAATGCACCGGTAAGTCCCCATTGAACTAGACCGGTGCCGGACCCGGTATTGGAGGCAGCCATGGAGCAAATAGCGGCATGGCCACCTCCAATCTCGGAATGAGGCCCATAGAGTGTGTAAAAATCTTGGTTTCATAAAATCAAATCAACATATAATTCATAACCTATAGTGAGTTTATTCTCCCAGTATATACACAACAAGTAGGAGTTAATAGTCAAGTCAAATATGTAGGGCAACATTTTTGGTAGATGTCGACCTTAACTATGGGGGTCATTACGACCCTGGCGTTAAGGGTTTAACGGCACCGTAAAAGGTGTCGGCGCCATCAAACCCTTAACGCCGGATTACGAGGTCCCTTTGCGGGACCCAACCTTAGCAGCCGTTAAAGTAGGGTGCCGCAAAGGGACCTCGGTGCTAATTACGGTACCGCAATTTGCGGTACTGTACATAGCGCCTTCCCCAGTCCCATTGAGCCCTATGGGGCAAAAATGGGAATGGGGAAGGGCCATGTTGAAGTGGGGAAATACTGCCCCGCCAACCTTGGAATGGGGCGGCATTTCCCCATTCCACCATGGCGGAATGTGTTCCCTCTTTATGAGTTTGAAGTGTATTCTTGCTGCTGTGTTCAGAATTCTGTTTTTTTTTTTTTTGGTGTGTTGGTACAGCATTCCGAGAAAGATGCTGTTGGCATAGTCTATTCTTGACATGACATGGTAAATAACGATGAGGGTTCTATGTTGAAAGGTGAGTTAGAGTAGTATCCATTTCATTTTGTGAAGGTGGAAGAAGCATTTCTTCACTACTGCATTGACGTTTGGTTTTAGAGTTAAGAAGTTCATTAGTACTCTGCAGTTTTTAACTTTATTTGAGGCTTTTGGCTGCTTTCCCATTTCCGTAGGCCAAGGGATTTAGAGTGGATGTTAGGGGTTGTTGGGAGTGATCATAATTTCTGTTGTGTCTGGGATAAGTGTAAGGCTGTTGGTGGTCATCCATTTGTTTATATCTGAAAGGCAGTTTATGTGGGTTAGGTGTGGTTCTCCACTTGTGCCCACTTTATAAATGGTGTATGTGTCATCTACATAGTTGCATCAGGTGAGTCTGTGTTGTTTGACTGGACTGATGAGAAGGGTCAAGTAGATGTTAAATAGCAGTGTTTAGAGGGATGAGCTTTGTGGGACTCTGAAAATTGCAGTGTGTGGTGCTGAGTTGTATTTTACTATGATAGATGTTTTTCAAAAACGACATTACATTTCTAGAAAGTTCTGTTCTGAGTAATGGTCATAGAATGGGAAATATGAATAAATAGGACCATACTGAAAATGTTCCTTTAAAGATAGGACCCAAGAAATCAGATAAAAGAAAGAAAGGGCTGAGCTCTACAATACAAAATCATGTGGACAGAATATATTTGACCATTTAATGAAATACCAGAGTGGACCAGGTGATTGTGCACAAACAAGTGAATGTAATAAGAGAAAGAAATATTTAAAGTATTTCACGCTGAAGATTTAAGTAGTATTTAAACTGATTTACATTCATGCATTGACTTGAGAAAAATAAAGGCTGTCTGAATGCAAGCAGTAAAGAAAGAAATTACACATTTTAAAATATGTACTACAATCACATTCATGCTTAAGGATTACCAAACATAGGGTAAGTAAGTTGAATGAGTACAGTAAATGATAGTATGTGACATCAACTGACACTGAAGAGAAAACAAATCGTTTAAGAATATTTAGAAAAGTAATTACAGTTTTGTTCAAGGTTTAACTGACTACACAAACACACACATACACACACACACGCGCACACACACACACACACACACACACACACACACACACACACACACACACACACACACACACACACACACACACACACACAATCAATGGAGATAGTTGATTTATTCCAGATATAGTGGAGAACTTCCAATATATAACCTTCCTCACCAGCATTGGTAGATTTCTGAAATATAACAAGGTGGATAATGATTTGATTATCTTTGATGGAACACACTTATCAATAAGAGAAACGTCTACTAACTCATGTTGCTTATATATTACTATGCTGCATATATATGGTGAATCTGATGTGACCTATAAAAATGTAAGATAAAAATCATGAATAATGAATAACTTACTGAATATTGCTCCAAAATGATACAGATGAACAGGAATATGTTGTTTAAGAGAAGATATATCTTTATAATAACATCTGAAGATGTGAGGTAACTATGCATAGTATAACATTTCACTGATACAGCAATAGGTGAATAGGCTTGAAATATTGAAATATCAATTTAATTGGATCACTTTTGGAAAAGAATACCAATCAGCAATATCTATTAGATGTATCATATTTAGGAACTTCAGAAGAAACACTATCTTTGTAAAATATGGTTGTATGGTGTTTCTAAATATGTGTATTAAATATATAAAGCATGTGATAATGTTTTGATGAAAGGAAGATATATGGTATGTCTATAGTATGGTAGGTATTCAAGTGTGGTTGTGATAGTCATAGCCCTTAACCAGTTTCCTCTCGCAGATATATTTGCCTATTCTTTAGCAGGCAGGTCTGAGTAGTTA
The DNA here is from genome assembly GCF_040938575.1 of Ambystoma mexicanum. Classification (NCBI taxonomy): domain Eukaryota; kingdom Metazoa; phylum Chordata; class Amphibia; order Caudata; family Ambystomatidae; genus Ambystoma; species Ambystoma mexicanum. Next base: position 464,395,524 of record NC_090928.1, on the reverse strand, counting down.
CATCTTTGATGTTCCAATCCTGTTGACAAAGATTGTTGGGTGCTATTGATTTACATTTGGAGTCCTTAAATACATTCTGTAGCCACCTTTGCCAATCCAAAATATAGCCTATGACTACATAGTGTGAATCTGAAGCAATATGTGAGGGCCTATGTGAAATCATTTGTCAAAGTGCAAGCAGAAGACCCTGTAATAGTTTGCCCAGATGGGTCACCTAGAAGTTTAGTGTGTGATGTTCAAAGACATTACTCAGTTTCAATTGGCCTTTTATGGAACCACACATGGCTGCATATTTACAGTGTGTCCAAACCGCTGACATTTCTGATGAATCAGTATAAAATACCAGTGGAAAATGTCAAACACTGATACATCTGCTTATGATTATAATGTCCACTGAAAATCGCACACCCATTTGAACTCTGGCTTATAATAGTAATACATTAGGATCAGGATGAGTAGCTCCATAGCAATCCACCTGATACACAGCTTTTATCTTCATGACACGGGTGCATTTCACTGCTTCTAGATAAATCAGTTGAACGTTTTTGAGAGAGTAGACTTATTTTCTGCTATTGTACATAATGCCCATAATGCAATACACATACATACAATCCCAACTAGTGCACTATTTTACTTTGAAAACCACTACACACAATGAACTGAACATTCAAATTCCAATGGATGATAAACGATTACTATCAGTGTTATTTATATACCTGTTGTATAGGTGTGTCTTTCATCTCGACCGCTTCAGTAGTAGACTCTGTGTACATAACAACTCAGGCAATAAACATGGGATACTAATTAGACAATGTAATGTTCACTTCTTTAAAAATAAAGATTACATCTTGATAAGGAACCTTGTACGATTTTTTATTTTAAACAAGTTATTCAAGCACCAAAGAAAAGGTAAGTATACTTAAAAAGCAAAAAAAAATGTTATGAAGAGAGAGTCATACAGTTTTGTTCTGATCGTCATACTGACCAACACAAGCTATAAGTGCCCAAAGAGAGATCAGACTTATTTGTCTTCATCAATATACAATGTGGTTGTTTTATTAAACACTATTTTTATAGTTTTTAGAGATCCTAGGGAGATGTTCATTCTGCCTATAGGTAATTAAAATTGAAGTATACCGGAAATAGACAGTTGAACTATCCTACAATTTCCCTCTCTCCTATTTTAAAGTATGAATGACAGAGAGTGGTTGAAGAGGAGAAGAGAAGAATACCATCAAGAAGAGTGCCCTTTGAAGAACATAGTAAACAATACATCACATTTCTTCTTTTCTTATTCTATCCACTTTTAGATAAGTGGCACACCAGCGGAACCTAGAATTAGCATACAATAGCAGCCTTAGTGAGACAATCATGCTATTCTTATGTCTCTTTAAGTTTGTGGACCACTAGGTTACCTCCGCTTCAATGTTTTGATAAGTGTGAAGCATGTTGCAATGCATCGTTGCACAGATGTGTTAGCCTTTCCCTTGTGTTAACATTTGATTGTCAGGGCAAACTCTGTGCACTTGGACATTAGGCTCCCTATTGTGTCATCCTGATCTTCCGGGAGAAACCAATTGTGGCATAGGCAACACATTACTCTCATAACTGAAACATTGGGAGCAGTAAAATTTCAACAGGGGGAATTGACAATGTGGCAGAAGTGGAATGTTCATTCACTGTTGGTGGTGTTCCACTGAAACTGAATGTTTCCAATCTTTGAAATGGAACATTAGAAGGTCCACCTCTTAGTGCCTTTTTGCAAAAGGTGCATAGGATTTTCTCCTTTTGTTATAAAAAACAGTTTTCTTTTTTCTCAAAATATTTTGAACTATCCACGGTGGTCTTCTTGGAGGTTGCTTTTTTGTGGGGTGAAAAAGACTGCTAAAAACTATAGTACAAGTTTCTACCTGTGTGATTAATTTTCCCTTGTTCTCCAAGTTTACTTAATCCACCGTATTCTCTCTTGTTCTCCAAGTTTACCTACCTTCCCCATCCTTTGTCTTGCAACCACCCTGTATAATGCCCTTTGTTTATTCTCACCCAATTTATATATCCCTGTTTATTTATTCTAGTGGTAGTTTTTATATTTTCTATATTTTTGTATTTTTTTATCCAAGTTGCCCACTGACCTAATGATTATATGTGCAAAGAGAACAACATTGTTGTATGCACACATGTTGTATTTTATATAGTGCATGTGATGCACTGCATACAAGATATGAGGGTCATAACAAACATGTGTATTATATTGTGTTTCTTAAAGTGTGTGTGTGTGTTCTTTAACTAATTATGTTTTCTTTTTTTACAGATAGAAGGATATTTTTTTTATAACATAGATGAATAATCGGGGCTGTACCTGAAAGACTCTTTTCTATCAATTATCTATTATGTATGTATGCATGAAATCTATGTGACCTACCTCCACAAAGTTTCATATTGTAACCACGGCTGGGAAAAATTCAATGAACTCTGGCTATGAGTGATGAGTAATTGTATTAAAATAATTTCGATGTAAATGTATTGTATTTGGTATTTATATGTGATGGATGTTATTTCATTGTATTTGTATATTCATATGTGTTAAGTAGTCTTTAAAGGGAATCTTTTGTAGTACACTGAGTGTAGTATTTTAGCACATTTGACATGCTCTCTTGATTAGTATGTATCTTACATAATTAATTTTAACTACCATTGTATCTCTACTGTCTCTTTTGTCATTCATATTCCATACTCAGACACATATATTATTTTTAAATCTAATAACTTTGGCTACTCAAAAGCCACCCGTTGTGTGGTGTTGCTACCCATGGTTAAAAGTGGTACCACGTGCATCCGCGGCTATATACCAGCAAATGGCATGTCGAGTGTTCATGGATGTGTGATATCTGCAGCTACAATAGGGTTTTACTATGACAGAACTGTGGCTATACAAAAAAGGGAGTGATTGGTCTTTTGAGGATCATGCCTAGCCGCAGCAAGGGGTGGCATATTTAACTGTGACTAGCCTGCAACCACCCAGTGTGCAGCGCTGCTGCCCAGGTCTAAAAGTGGTACCCTGTGCAGCCACGGATATATACCAGCAAACGGCGTGTCAAATAGTTGTGGACGTGTCTTAGTCATGGGTAATAACAGTCAAGCCGGCGAGGCTTCTCCATATCCACGGCTATAACAAGCACTAGCATGGGACCATCTATGCTTTTTCACCATCTAGTTGGTTGTTCTGATAGACGCAGCTACTTTTTTAGCCACGTCTATTGGACCATACATTTTCTGTGCAATGATCATATTTTTATGTGGATGATACAGGTCAGAATGTTATCTGTGTGTGTTATTTGTAGGAGATCCCTTGTCTTATTTGAAGTTTTGAAGGGTTGCTTAGTTTGATTTTCAGATTGTAGATACTGTATGTGTAGACGCAGCTACAAGAAAGATTTGTAGCTATGTTGAATAGCCACATCTACTAGAGATGCTGCGCAGGGTTTTGTATGTGTTTTGGTGTTTCTAATTGGCTGGTGTTAATGCAGTAAATGTGAACTTATTTGTGATAAGTTGCAGTGACTATGTGGTGTCCATTTTATTAGTTGTATTACAGTTTAGTCCTCTTTTTCTGCTTTTGATTCTGGCAAGATTAACACCAACCATTTTGTCTACCTTTCTCATTTTGACTGCAGAACTCACCCTGTGCTCATGGTGCAATTCTTGTTACCTGTGACAAAATATTATTGCCATTTATCAGTTGTTTGTCACTGTTTTGATGAAGTTGTTATTTGTTAATATGTTGATAATGGGGCTTTGTGATTTTATTTGTACATCTTATCTTATTTGTTAACAATGAAGTGGTCTTGCTGTATATGTAGAAAATTGGTGGGGACAATTGTTGGAAGTTGTTTATTAGAAAAGAAAATGTATTTCAGTGAGGTGCATAATATACAATCAAAATGTATACTTCCTGCACTCAAAATAATATAATGATCACAGAGCAGTAGAAATGTGATTTCATTTACAATGTTTTTATACTGACTTATGGTTTTGATTTAAGTGCTGTTTGGGGGAATCTGAAAATGTGTATGCTTTAAAAAGATTGTTTTGCTCAAGCGTGTTACTATGTGGTTATCTATAAGAGAAAAACATTGGCCCTCATTCCGAGTATGGTGGTAGTCATGGTGTTATTTGCGCCATGACTGCCTCCCATACCGGTACCAACTCCGGTTTGGTTCAATGGGGACTTACCAGTTCATTCCGACCTTGGAGGTACCGGTAAGTCACCATTTACCAAACCATTCCCCATTCCCATTTCAGCCCGATAGGGCTCACTGGGAATGGGGAGGGCTCAAATAACGGGCCGGCTTATGCCAAGCCGTTATTTGCACCCAGGTCCCTTAATGGGTCCCGTCCTTAACACCTTCTCAGACCAGGCATTAAGGAAGGGACCCGCTAAGGGACCTCATAGTAGGGCGGTAAGGGATTACCAGCACCGGTCTCCTTACCGGTGCCGGGTATCCCTTACCACCCTACTCGAATTGAGGGCCATTGTCTTCATTTGGTGTTTTGTGAAACCTAGTGTTTAACTTCATGGAAAATATGCTTGATTGGTTTTATATTAAAATATACAGTCATAAAGAATATAGGAATGGTATTAGCTGTGCAAACTCCTATTATGTAAAAAAGAAATAGAATGTTTTTTTCGGTACACATTTCCCCAATAATTTCAGGCACACTATCGGTTCAGCAATTTCAGTCCATAAATAATATTTCATAAATAATATTTGAAGTATGGGTGTGTTGTTCTTACTTTCATGAGTTTTTTTCTGTTTTCATTTTAGTAAAATAAGGGGGATAAAAAAAGTCTACTGATTTAAAAATATATATTTTTTTAGTGGTAGCAATTGCTTTGGTGTTGTAAAATAGGCCATCTGTAACTATGTACGGTGCGATACCACACCATGATGAAATTGTCATGTTTCTAACACATTACTTTGCAGTTGTGCAGATTGGGTATAGATAGGATATGTAGAGATTGGGTGGCGGTGCTTGGAACAGAGGAAGCAATAAAAGTGGAAGAGAGTGATACCTGTGCACAGATTAACGGTCATGGGTTTGCACATTTTGTTGGAAATTAGCCATCCTATTGGGTTCCTCCACATTGTTGTAATGGAACAGGATGAGGTGCTGAATCAAATTAGAGGGTGCAAACATTTGGTATGCTTTATTTTAAGCTTCCATCTGCAACAGCGTACCATAGAAACACACTTAATTTATTTAATGTCCTTTTACTTGATTGCTACTAGTCTAATCTATGACAGTTTTCTCGGCACACTGATTCTTCCATGGTGTAAAGGTGAATATTTAGCATACCCACAGACATCTTCATAACACTCTTTCATTGTTTTTTCCTCTCTGTGCTGAGCAGGTTTCCTATAAGGTGTGAGCAAGTGATTCCCAAATTCCCCAAGAAAGTGACATGTCCAATGCAACCTAGACATATCCCTGGTGTTTATTTTATTTATATGTTGAAATATGTCAGCAGGATATGTCGTAAAAGATTTTTAAGCTAGTAATTTATATAAAAACCAAACAAAACAGAACAAGTAACACATGTTTTTTTTTTCATCAAACTGGTCTTTCTTAAATAGGGGACGGACAAAGTCTGAAAGAATTAATACAAATTCAAACGAATTTGTGAGGGTTTTCTTTGATGAACGGTTTTTGCCAAATAATTTGCCCTTGGCTGCTGCTGCCATCGATGCTGCTAGTTCGCTCAAAATAGGATCAAATTATACTATGATGGCCCTTTTCATTTCTGTTGTGATTGTACTGTTGGTATTATGTAGTAGGCATATGGCTTTTGGGGCCCATTTTGTCAGAACAGTAGGGTCTATGTTTCCCCGGTTCTATTTTACTTCATCAGCCAGGTGGAGTATCTTTGAAATTGGTCCCAACACATTAAGCAATTTATCTTGGTTTGATTTGCAAGATGCATGAAGTCATTTCTTAATCTGTTTAGTATACTTGCCCATGCAGCTGAGCAATTTTTTGTCTTTTTAGATGTTTCAGCAATTCCTTTTGGCAGATGTGTTCTGGAAAACTCATTCAGTAGTTTTTGTCTGCCTTTTTTGGCCAGTGGTGTTGTCAACCTCTGCATCAGGTGCGCTGCTATTTTTGTTTGAGGTTCCCATTCTGATAGTCAGGGAGCAATGATAGTGTCTTGGTCAAAGTTGTCTCCATTCTCTTTCTGATTGTATTCAGTCCTTCTTTTCTTGAGAGCTCTTTTGTCTTTATCTTCAATGGAAGATGACAGTGTTTCTGCCTCCTCTTCACTGGACTGCTCCTGCCAGCTGTCATTTTTCTTAACCGAACTGAGTGAGGATGTTTTCTAGCTTGTGCTTTCTTTTATCCTCCATTTCAGTGCTTTTTGTTTGCCACTTTTCTCCTTTGTGGTGTACTCGGAGGTAAGTTGTCATTATTTGCCCTCTGTGATTTTTTTCTTTCCCCCTGTTTCTCTTCCATGCTTGCTTGTACTTCTGATCTTGTCCATAGCTTGGGGGAACTGTAAGCAATAATGCATGAGGGATAGACTCTGTGGACTATGTCTCAAATTAGCACCTAATGCCTTCTGGATGGTGTGCCCCATACTGGCCTGCTGTCTTTTTTGACTTACATGTGGTCTTACCTGTTCACTGTAACTGTGAGCGGTGGTTGTGCAGAATCAAACTCCACCCATTAAAGGTACTGCCAGCAACAGCCAGAGTCTTGAATCACCTGTAGCACTGGAGCACTCCATTCAAAGAACCATCAGAAATGCCAGAGAGGTTCAGAGAGGAGGCTTCATTTTTTGTGGCATTGTCTTTTTAGAGTTGTCATATTTATTTTATATTTTCCTCACCAGTTGGACATTTCATTATTAGGACTGTGGTCCATTAGAGCAGGGTAGTAATAGTGTGTTTATTCGGTTGGAAGACACACCAGCATTTCACAACTGAAAATGTCTGCCATGGAATGGGATGCAAAGTCTGTTCTCCCTTTTGATGGCTGCCATTTAAAATGGGAGGAGTTTGTTTGCAACTTCTGTGGTAAGGGTTTGGGGAGGGGACCTTCAAACAAGCTATCACAATGTTTGGGAACTTCAATGTTTATTCAACATCTTGTCTGCATACATTGGGATGAAGAGGATGAATCGTATAGGAAGGCTCATCTGAAACATAAGGTGAAAGTGCATGGAGTAAAATCAGCACAGCAGTATTTATCATCTGCGCCATAGAGTTCCAATACAAATACTAGTTATTTCCCACCAACTACCACCCAACTCAGTCCATCCTGCCTGCACCCGATCTTTCAAACTTTGTGGTGATGTGCAAAACCTGTCAAAGCTTGATCGAAGTTGGACGTGCCATCCTAGGTGCTTTGCGCAAGGATTTTACAGAACATACATCCTATTGCGAATGCTAGGAATGTTTTTACGTGTGTATTTTCTTTATCCCTTTCTATAGAAAACAAATACAAACACATTTACAAAATATAAAATGCTCTTTTTTGTTTACCTTTTGTTATTATGTATGAATTCTAGTGTTTTTCTTTTCCCAGTTCCTACATCGTTTTTCCTTATCTGTGCGTAGATACCTGGGTGCCAGATTTTGATTTTCGCTATAGGGGCAAAAGTACCTGGGCATATGTTGTTCTTACTGTTCGTCATTCTTTTACCTTTTTAGTGCTGCTTAAATGTGATTAGTTGGGGTTGTACAGTGTAGCACAACAGTCACCAAGAGACAGCCATAAAACAAGGCGCTTGTCGCACAATGTTTAACCAAAGTGAGATATCCTCAGGAAATAATTTAATCTCACTGATCTTTGCCTAAAAACATTGTGAGTTCTCAAAGTCTGCAATATTTTATATATAACAATACCATTGTCAAAAAAGGTCAAAATGAGTTTGTGATTGATAAACATCTTTGAGTGATGGGTTGCAAGTGTTTAAAAACATTGAGTGGCCATGCCCACTGGACATGGACAAAGGCCATAGCGTGTGGTCTGGTAGAGTTCTAACATGGACTGGGCCATGCCCACCGGACATGGTTGAAGGTCATGGTTAGTGTTCTGGTAGTGTTCTAAAGTACACAGTGGGCATGCCCGTAGGCCTTGGCCACTGGCCATGTGCGGAAATAATCTATGTAATAACAAAATCCTTGAAATTCAAGGAAAAAAGCTTTAGTTACAGGGATGTTAAGGTGAAAAATACAATGTAACAAAATCGTTCAAATTAAAGGAAACAACTTTAGTTGCAGGGACGTTAATGTGAGAACTTGATGTAACAAAACTCCTGAAATTCAGCTAAAGCCACCTTAACTTTTTGCCCCCTGTTACACAGTCTATGACCACAATGATGACATAACAGATGACATCACTAATTACATGCTGTTTGAGAACACTGATGACATTACAAATCACATCATTGATGCCATCACTGGTGAAAACACCAATTACATTGTATATAACTTATTACATCAATATTGAAATTAGACATAACATCATTTATAAGTTAGCTCATGAAAAGTTTGATTATCTTAATAACAATTTAGGCCATGGACTTGGCCATGAAGCAGGCTGTGGTCATTTTTGATGTCCTGGGTGTTAGCCTTAGCAGTGCACGGTGGTGGCGTGAGTTATGGTTGCTTAGTTTACCATAACTGGCGAATTTCAAGGGTTTTTTGGTTTTACTCTGAACCATAACGTCCCGTTAACAAAGTTTTTTAGTGAATTTCATAGGATTTTAGTAGCACAACTTAACCATAACGTCCCTTTAACAAAGTTCTTATTACTGAATTTGATAGGGTTTTAGTAGTGCAACTTAACCATAACGTCCCTTTAACAAAGTTTTTTTTACTGAAGTTCATCTATTTCTAGTGGTGGCACGTAACCATAATGTTAACTAACATCTGACTTCATTGCACACCTTGCAGAGAATGCCACATGACCATATGCTGGCACACAGCACGGTGACGTGTCCGAAAATCCATACACACTTAACAGTAAGATCTATGCCTCGTGGATAGTGTGGAAATACATTTTTTACTGATGTAGGAACTTCCAACTTCAACATTTCCCTTGCACAGCTCCAACATCTACTCTTACTCAGCCATTAACAATGTAGTACACAGTACATACGTTTAGCAAAAGTACTATTTATCTGAAAACAACATGAGCTAAGGCTATGCCTCCTCCCCAAGAAACAACACCACTGCTGTAATGAAGGAGCATGGGAAACACTGCCCCTACCTTCCAAATAACACACCCACAACATTTTCCCCCGTCCACCTAACCCCCCATTTACTGTTTGGTGCCTCTTTGCTCATTTCCGTCCGCAACTTTCCTTCTTAGCTGTCCTTCCCAAAAAAAAGCCATCCGTAAACAAAGTAAATGTTCCTTTAAGAACCACCTTTCACAGTTTAAAAATATTAAAAAAAAGAATTGCATGCACTCCATCTACTTTATATTTCTCAGTAAACGACATAGACGCAATAAGATTTTTCAACATTTCCATTTGCAGTTTGTGTTATGCTAATGGGAATATTGTAGCGTTCGTCCTCCGTTCCAGGGACTGGAACGGTGAATAAAAAGCCAGCAGGCCAAGTTATCAGGCCAATCGAAGCAAGAGTGCATAAAGCAATCTCTGGATCATTACCCCCCCTTCCGCCCCTAAAATGGGGGATGGATGCCATTAACAATCTAGATTTGCAAAGCAGTAACGTGTGCTACTAAAAAAGAGGATTTGTCGTTCTAATCCGGGACGCCTGTGGCGTCCCGCATTAGAAAACAAAATCCTTTTCCAAGATGGCCACCATAGAAAGGGAAGGCGGTTGTTCCATACAGGGCCCCTCTTCGCTTTCCATGGCAGCCTGCAAAAAGCAAAAAGGAAACCATGTTAACATATTACCACAAGCACTTTTTTCTTCCCTTGCAAATGTATCCTAATATCGAACAACTTTACCACAAAGCCAGTCCCAGGTGGAAATGGCCACTGTAATCCTATCTTTTCTCCGTTCTGGTCATGGCCAGTAGCCACATTGTGCGGATCATGACCTTATACCATGACCCCGACATTCTGCCCACTCCCCATGGCTGCAGCCTACACCTCAGTCAATAAACGTATACCGCTACATTTGTTCACTACATTACGACACTTGCGTAATACGAAAACACTCCCACATCTCGTCACATAACCAACCCTAATGATATTGTACACTTTTTTTGGATGACGTTCCTCTCCAGCGTAGCCAAATGCGCCCATAAGCACCTACGTGCCGTGACGCAGAACCTGAAAATGAACACACAGCGACGTACAACGTAGCACGTTACATTTTGAAATAATAAACTGGTTTTTAAAAGAAAACATTAACATTTTAGAATTTGTAAAGTACTTTTATTTCACAATAAACTGTCCGAGACCATCGGACTATTCCCATTTTTAATCAAATAGTAACTTTGTTTCTTCGGTCGTCATCGAAAATGTTAATCGTGAGGCACACGTTGTTCTTTTCGCATACACAAAGTATTCGTTTTCGATAAAGCAACCGCTTCGGTCGCACAGTGATTTCCAAGACGTCAGCATGAACTTCGGCCTACACCATCATGAAAGATGTTATGTTACTCCTAATGGCAACTGCAGCGAACGGACAAATGGGGCCTGTGCAATCGTCCCACAAAACAGTGACGGTTAGGCAGCCGGTCACGAGTACGTGCATCTGGCGTGCAAAGAAGCCATCACTTGGCATCTGGAATCCATGGCAATCACAGTTAGGCAGGATGTAGCTGTTCGGAAAACGTAACAGAAAATACGTATCAATACCCAACCTTTACCAAGACAAAAAAAAGTGGAAACTGATACACAAATCAATGTGGTCATACATGACATTTTAAAGAAATATTAGCATTGAAAATGGGTGAATCTAGTGATAGCCTACAAACGCCGAGAATCTACACTCTCCATAACAAAACAAAAAAAGGACAACTACACAGAAAGATACTACTTCAGTTACATTGCCAAAATTAATGTTCAGGTAATAAAAAAAATTAAATGTCGTGATTTCAAAAAAGACAAAAAGAATGTGGAAACTGATACACACATCAATGTGGTCATACATGACATTTTAAGGAAATATTAGCGTTAAACATGGGTAAATCTACTGATAGCCTCCAAACGCCGAGACTCTGCACTCTGCACTAAAAAATTAAAACTCGTTCCGGTGTAGAGTCGTCAAAAGTGAATTTACATGTTATTTACTGTCTCCATTGTCTTCGTTAAACTCAGACAGCAATGAACTTGAACCAAAGAATCTTCTTGAACTGATATTACTTTTGTCTTACAAACATTTTGAATACATAACCTTATCAAAGGGTATTTTTTGCAAACTTTCACTCCCTGCATTCTTACTGAATTTTTCCTTTCGCTCAAGGTCAAAAAACAATTGACCCTTATTGGTTCATTCAGATGCATGGGCCTACTGAGCTTGCAACCAAAAAAGCAAAGCAAGTGACCATCACTCAGAATGCAAATACATTCTGACTTTGCAACAACATATCTGAATGCCTTCATGAGAACTGCTACTCCCATACACTTGCAGACCCGCTGTTTCCATCAAACAGTGCAGGTGGCTGCCTCAGATTTCAAACTCTAGGACGCCAGTCTGACTGCAATATTATTTTAAATACATTGTAACACAGATGCAGTAAATCTTCGCCTGTACTTAATGGACACTATATTGAGCAGCAACTTCCAATTTACCGTATGACTTTGGTGACAAGAAAACACCACTTTTTGACTTCCTGCTGCCGCATCCTATCCCAGCCTCATTAACCCTCACTTTCCAAAACAGTATTTCCTAAGATTAATAAGTGCAATGGTGTGTTGTTTTATATGTGTTAGCGTCGATGTCTGTGTACACCAAAACACGAATGAAAGATGTTGGGCGCAGCAAATGAATCTGATGCACTTATCGCTGTTCAATATCCAATCAGTGAATGCGTCACATGTCCGCGGACATGATGCTATGGATTAGCCAATCGGTATCTTGTCCGGGGAGCGAACAGGGAAGTGTGACTGCCGAGCGGACATAGATATCACTAATTTTTTGAGACATACTTTTTGGTCGTTTTAAAGAAAACTATTGGACGGATTGGCACCACATTTACAAAAGCACGCTTTCGGGACCAAGCTCCTGCCATAAATTTGTTGAAAATCCGTCCAGCGGTTTGGGCTGTAGGTGTGCGCAAAGTTATTCCCCATTCAGTCTATGGGGAAAAAAAGACGTTTTGGGACCCCCCCTATAACTTTTACCCCCCTGGACCAAACATCACCAAATTTTGCAAAAAAAATCACAGTGGCCCATATACTTTTATTTGCACATTTTGGTGTGGATTCGTCCAGGGGGAGCAGAGTTATAAGCCGCCCAAAAAGTGCTCTTCCTATGGAAACAGCAGCTTAACCATAACTACACAGCAACTAACGTGGCTGTGTAATTAGTTATGAGATGTCTTACCTAATACCGTTATGTATGTATCATCTTCTTTGTAGAACAAGACTAATTCTGAAACAGAATAAAATGTATTTCACAATAAAATAAAGTGAATGCTGAATGTATTCCTAGTACACATCCAATAACGGTTGTATTCATTGATCATGCTACAGGAGGATAGCTTAACGGCAACATGGGTTTATAGTGATAATTTCGAATTCCAAAATGTCGAAAGTCTTAATTTCGAAAAAATTATATCGAAAAAAAATATCAAATTTCTTTTTCACTACATTTTTTATTCGAAAAGGGGGGGTTACCCCAACCCCCCCTATTTTTTAACCTTTTTTTTTACTCGCGAACCCCCCAAAAAAATATATAAATAAAAAAATAAAGAATTTAATATTTTTTTTTCGACATTATTTTTTCAAAATTATTGTCTTTCGACATTTTTTTCTCGAAATTATGACTGAACACCGGCAACATGCGCTCCTTGGAAGCAAGACGACATGAAGCAACACAGGTTCGATCCCCGGGTCCGCGCTTAGAAACCTCTGGGTGTTTAAGCGCGTTATGAATACGCAACTAAGACCAAAAAATATATACAATTACGCAACAAAAAACCGAACAATTCCTGTAACAGCGCCTTGATGCCCGCGGGCTGTGTGAGTGCTTTAAAAAAATGCAAAATAAATAAATAAAAATAAATACAGAGGAATACAACTTCTCAGAGAAAAAAACTCTATTCACTTCTTTAAAATATTTAACAATATGACAGGGCCTGCGGTAGCGGCCCTGTAGTTGTGGTTAATTAGCTCAACTCATAGGAAGAACACTTTTTGTGTGGTTTATAACTTCGCTCCCCCTGGACGAATCCATACCAAACTTTGTAAAATATTTATATGCCCGGACTCACCGGCAAGTTTGGTGAGGTTTCGTTAAGGGGGGAAAAGTTATAGGGGGTCCCAACATTTTAGTTTTTTCCATAGACGCAACGGAAACATTATTTTTCTCATGCCTACTGCCTAAACCAATGGAAGGAATTTCTCCAAATTTGCGGCAGGAGCGGCGGCTTTCACCCAAAAGCTTCCTTTTTTAAATTTGGTGTAAATCTGTCCAGTAATTTTCTTTCAAACAGGCAAAATATAGTTTAAAAACAATTGTGATATATGTGTCCGGTCCATGGACCCACTTCCCTGTTCGCTACGCGGACAGGCTTACGATTGGTCCAGAGGGTGGCATGATGTCCGTGGCTGTCCACGGTCAGCAAGGTGGGGAGCAGGGCTGGGAAACATATTTTGGATCATTTGATGTTGGAAAGAGGGGCTGGAATGCATAGGGGAGTGAAATAAAGATGATATGGGGCTATTTGTGTAGGTGGAAGAAGAGCGTATGGGTCGCAGCATTCCACGGACACAACCGTAGTCTGTGGATAGAGTCTTGTGCATGCAACTTCTCTGGGGACTGCAGGCAGGCTTTATTAGGGTAGGGGAGTGGAATGTAGATGATATGAGGATGTTTGCATAGGTTGAAAATAGGCCATGCACACGAGAATCTAGGCACTGGCACAATCACCACAGTATAATATGGCTATACAACCAAGAATCTGGTGACAATTTCTGTAATAGTAAGTGTTCTGTGGGCAGTTGGAGAAACCTGTTTGGGGTTATTTGGTAACTACAAGAGGGCTTATTAGAGTAGGGGAGTGGAATCTAGATGATATGAAGATATTGACATTGGTGAAAAATAGGGTTGGCGGTCTATTTTGATGTCTACAGATGGCATTTGAATTAGGAAGTTAAGGGCAAGTTGTGGTGTGGTGGTTGTGGCTAGTGGCCAGATTCCTGGGTGCATTGAAGTGCAACTGGTACTTATTATTGGGGGTACAGGTTTACTTTTTTTTACATGGTAATGCAGGAGAAATGGGTGCTTCTTTCTCTGTGAAAAACATAGCATAATATGTTAGGTAGGATGGTTCACAATGTCGCATTGCATACACATCTCACATATTTATGTACTCTTTAAACCCTCATAAATAGTACATTCCAAGTACTATGCTTCAAACAACATTACTGTGTGTTTTGTTTGCATAATCATTGGCTCTTTGGGAAAGAAAATCCATATAGGGTAAACATAAACAGTACATTTATTTGACGTTAAGTGTCACACTATGTTTGTGTGAAGTGTACAGTACTTAAAGGAATGTTTAAGGTGCACAAATAAGTATATTTGTTGTCACAAGCAGTGTTGCAGTTGGAAGAATTGTAATGGTATATGTGTTTTGCTTTTCAACAGTGCTGGTGGTCTTTTTTTAAAGCAAGTTTTAAGTATTTAGATATCTGTTGGCGTATTGAAACTGTTTTTAATTGAAAGGAGCAATGCAGTACTACAGATGTAGTTAGATACTAGTTAGTGTATTCTAGCCTTAGATACTTTTAATTTTCCGAAGGACATTTTTTGAAGCAGTTTGCTACTTTTTTGTGTATTTCGAACTATTTTGCTACTGAAAAGTAGCATTGTAGTAGTATGGCTGCAGTTAGATATCAGTTGGCGTATTATAACTCTTTATAGTTTTGCAGTTTTGAAGGGTATGTTTTGAAGCACTTTGATTCTTGTTGGTGTATTCTAGCTATTTTTCTATTGAAAAGTAGTATTGGAGTAGTATGGCTTCAGTTAGATACCAGTTGATCTATTCTAACTGTATTCTAACTGTTGATAGTTTTACAGTTTTGAAGGGTATGTTTTGAAGCACTTTTATTCCTGTTGGTGTATTGGAGCTATTTTGCTATTTAAAAGTAGTATTGGAGAAGTATGGCTGCAGTTAGATACCAGGTGACAAATGCTAACTGTGGATAGTTTTACAGGTTAGTGACTAAACCTTGTAGACCCTCATAATCAGTACATTCTAAGAACTATGGGTGAAACAGCATTAGTGTGTGTTTTGCACAGTTGTTGTTTCTGTTTGCATAACCATTGGGTCATTAGGGAAAACATTTATAAAGCATTACCATAAATGTGCAAAATGTACATCTATTGGCATATTGAAACTGTTTTCCATTTCAAAAACAGCATTGCAGCACTATGGATGTAGTTAGATACCAGTTGGTGTATTCTAACTGTTTATAGTTTTACAGTTCTGAAGGGTATTTGTTTAAGCAGTTATATACCTGTTGGTGTCTAAAGGGCACTAACTTATGGCAGTTTTAAAGGTCAGTGACTACATTTAAGTTTAAGGAATATTAAGAAGGCATTTGTTAGATTTTCTGGTAATCTATGTTTTAGAGTAATGGAAGTGTCATTGCATTCAAACAAACCACATTTTTTTAAATGTATGCAGTATAGTGGCCTGCTGTGGTTGTGGCACCACTGTGATATATTATGGCTACTGTTTTGAAGGTTTTCTTGCCAAGAGATACTTGCCAGTATGTGAAGCTATTAACTCTGCAGTTGTTTTTGGTACAATCTATGTTGTACCTTAAAAGCATTAATATCACATATTGGCTATGTGAGTTTATGTGTAAGGTGGAACGATTGTCTGAATTGCAAACAGTGCATAATATGGCTTTATTTACATTTTGCACCAGCTGATGAAATGGAATCACAATTAGGTATAGATACATGCACACATCGTTCATTAGGGACCTGCTCTTGTGCAACATGGTTGCAGAGAGTGCATGTATGCTTCCATGTGTTTATAGATGTATATTTGCTTTCTGGTACTTGCAGTAAGCATATTCAAAATGTTTGTGGATCTTCCTCTGATGTTATGGTACATTTTACCATTCCTGCACAGTAGTCAAATTCTTGCCTTATTTCTGAGACACTGGAAGTGTTGTCAGGATTATTTGTTGCATTTCTATGAAGGACGAGCATTTGCAAACACAACTGGTATGAGTCATTCAACTAAATGCTTTGAACAATTGGTGGCAATTGGAACAGAAGATTGATTGCTACATTTGCATAGCAATTTACACCAGTTGTTTTGGAAAATTTAAATGGACCGGAAAGTTTTGTCTCTGTGTCATTTGGTGGACCTTCACTTGTATTTTTTAGAAGACCTATTTCTCTTTGTTTTTGCTGATGGATGTCCACTTGCATTTGCTCTAGATATTTATGTGGTTGTACTAAGTGATGGAATAGCAGTTGTTTTTAGTTTCTTTGGTGGTACTGTTGGGAGATCTCTTATATGTTCTGTTTGCATTACTTTTCTTTTAAAAAGTTTACCTTTTTCAGGAACATGGTACATATCGAGATGGGTGTGTAAAGGGCACATAGTCTGGTGTACTCTACGATGCAAGGAAAGTCAGCCTTGACTTTGTTTGCATCAACATCGACTAGAAAAAGTCCTTCAAGTGTACGCAGACGTGGCACTGCTAGATAATTCATACCTTCTTTAAAGACTGTGCTGCCAATGTCAACCAATGCCTCATCTAGGGTTAGACCTTGTGATTTGTAATCAGTGACTGCATTTGCAAGAGACAGAGAGAATGGCTCTCTTCATATATACATGTCTTTGAAAAGAAGGAATCTTGTTGCTGAGCATCCTATCCTTTTAAATTCTGAAAGTTTGTTGAAGTGGATGTTGACAAACTGAATGTTGTTGTCATATGGATACGTCTGGAAGCCAATAACTGTACCAATTGCGCCATTGACTAAACCTTGCTCCATGTCAAGTTAACATTTCAGAATTACCCTGGAGTTTAAACACATTTTTTACATTTTCTCCAAACAAGCTGTGTTCGAGATACATTGTTCTAACCTATTAGTCATGCTGTTGCTTGTTGACACATAGGGAGTATCATGTTGTGCACTTTAGTTTGTCTGTGGAGCTAATATGCACTATTGATTGCTTTACTTTTTTTTAACATTGTTTCATTGAATTACGTACAGCTTGCTATGGTTGGCATTAAGGACAAAGATTTTACATTTTTGTGTGCTTATTGTTCCATGACATCAGGTGCAGATGTGTCATGCCCATATAGTTCATGGATGAGTCTACTATTTAAGATAGATTGTGCATCTTTAGAAAGAAGACCAGTCCTAATGCTTTTAAAAATGTTAGCATAGGTGAGGTCTGCAGACTGACACATGTTTTGAGTTAGTTGTCTGTATTGGAAATGTTGCCGGAGATTTACATTTCCTATGCTACCAAGTGTGTTGCGGCATGTTTGTGTCCTAAGGTTTTAAAAGAAAGGGTCACCTTGGACTCTTGTTAATTGTAAGCAATCTCCAAGAACAGTAACGTGTTTTCCTTCAAATAGTTCATCATAGTCCATTTTCGGGACTTCTTTTAATCTGAGATGAATTAAAGCCAACATTAGGTTGAGACCATGCTCACCTCATCTATTAGTAGCATTTTCATTTGTTGCAGAATTCTGCATAGTTCAGTAGCAGCTTTTGATTATAGTTTGCAGTAATCTAATTTGTTTTAGTATTCTACTGGAAGGAGCAGTAGTCTGTGTAAAGTAACAACTCCTATGTTGTAGGCAGCTAAACCTGTGTGAGGCTGTTAGAACAGCTGAAAGGTTGTTGTTTGTTAACTTTTGTAGGAATTTGCTGATCATTTTTATTATGAATGTTTTGCCTGAACCAGCTTCACCACTTACATAGAGGAGTACAGGTTTATAATTTTTTCAGCAACACGTTTTACTTTCATGCTGCAAACCATGTTCAAGTTCTTTAGTCACTTCTAGGAAAATGCTAAGTTGCTCATCATTTAATTGCGATTTCAGCAGTGCTAATCTTCTTCTGATTGCTCATATTTTGGAAAGGTTGACAAGGCTCCCTTCACAAAGTCTGGTAGGAAGAAGTTCAAAAAGGATATCTTGGCCTCTAACCCTGGTCTTCCTATCGCCGACACCTAATCCAATGCTTCTGCCAGACAGACCCTTACCAACATCCTCTTTGTCGTTCCTTCGCCAGATCTATGGACTCCTCATATGGTCTCTGTACTCTGCCCTATCTCCTCCTCACCCATTAATGGTGGCACTTGCTGGGAAGTTCTCATGGCTTCCTTCGACTCCTCTAAAGTCATCATTAATGTCTACCCAAATGGCACTGTCATGGTCCAAGGCCCTCAGGCCAATCTCCTCCTCTTTGATAGGTGCTTCCCTCGCCTCATCAATTTCCTCTCAACTCCTGCTGTCCCATCCTCTTCCCCCTTGGCTACCTTGCCCTCACTCTCCTCCTCCTCCTCTGCCCCTCCTAGGGCTCTTTATCCTCCGCAGGGTGTACCTCTGATCTGTATCCCTCCCCGCCCTCCCTGGAAGGTCTATAAGGCTGGCAACCTTCTTCATATTGCCACTCCCAACTCTCGCTCTGCAGTCAAACACTCCTCTGACATCTGCCACCTCCTTGAAGAACTAGACCTTGATGTCCTTGGTCTTACTGAGACATGGTTCATGGCCAGCTCTGTCAGAAGCTTTGACACTCTCCTCCCTGATGGCTACAAGATCCTCTCAACACCCAGATCCTCCCGGGCCGGTGGGGGGGGGGGTAGCCCTGATCTTTCCTGAGTGGATTCCTGCCTCTATCATTCCCAATCAGAATTACTCCTCTTTTGAATGCCTTGTCTGTAGGCTTTCTCTCTCACCTACCCATTCTCTTACTGTGGTTACCATCTACCGGCCTCCTGGTCAAATCACCTAATTTCTCTCTGAGTGGGAAGACCTCTCCTCCTCCCTCCTGGCCTCTACCACTCAACTCCTCCTCCTCAGTGACCTAAATATACATTTAGACTCTCTTTGCTCCTCCTCTGTACTCTTCCATGACCTCTGCGACTCCCTCTCCCTGTCCATCCTCCCCTCTGGCCGACTCACTCTGCAGGGCACACACTTGAAGTCTTGATCTCCTCTGACCTTCTCCTCTCCATCCCTCTGACCACTCCTCTCGCCTGTAGAGATCACTCCCTCCTCTCATCTCATCTCTCCTTCTCTTCCCCCAAGCCAAGCCTACCCCAACACTGCCACCTACCTTCTCGGACATCCGGCCCATGAAGCGTGTGTCAGTTGAGGCTTTTGCCACCACTTTCTCTCCCCCCCTCCACCTTTGGCTGTCTCACATCCTGACACAGCCCTGTCCCTGCTCTACTCTTCAATTTCTGATACGATTGATGCTCTTGCCCCTGTCATGAGGCTCCGTTTGAAGTCCAAAGCCAAGTGCAATTCCTGGTATGACTCTGACCTAGCTACACTTAAACGTAAGTGTAGGGCAGCTGAGAGGAAATGAAGGACTTCCTGTTCATCCTCTGACAAACTGGCTTGTTGCCTGTTACAAAGGCAATACCGACTCTCTGTCCTCACCAAGAAGAGAGTCCACATTTAAGCTTGTGTCTCTGTGGCATCTAACAACTCAGGACATCCTGTCCACCCTCTCCATCTGTGCTTGCTGACCCTCCTTCAGCCACCCTCCCACCATCCTTCTTGTCCTTTCCTCTTTTAACCCCTGACGAGGTCGCTAGACAAGTCCGATCTATGAAAGCCTTGTCAAAACAGGTGCATCCCTTATTCCTCTAAAACCATCAAGGACCACATTGACACCCTCGCTCTGGCCCTTGCTGATTTTTGCAACCACTCCTTTGCCTCGGGATCCTTCCCCTCCCCTCTGAAGCACTGCTTTGTGCATCCACTTCTCAAGAAACCCATAGCTGATCCTTCTTGTCCAGCTAACTATCGCCCAATTTCCATTACTCCATTTCTTGGAAAACTCCTGGAAAAGTTGGCCATCTCTCAGCTTGACCTTCATTCCAATTCTGTGGGCTGTCTCCATGACCACCAGTCTGGCTTCACAGCTGCCAGAAGCATGGAAACTGCTCTCCTGAACATCCGTGAAGATCTGCTCTCCAACCTTGACTCTAACATTCCGTCTGCCCTCATCCTCCTCGATCTCTATTGTGCCTTCGACACGGTCAACCATACCATCCTGCTCAACCGTCTCCGTGAAAACCTGGGTATCACTGATCAGGCTCTGGCCTGGCTGACCTCTTTCCTCTCAGATCGACCCTCCCAGGTTCAACTTGGGTCCTTCTTTTCATCTATCTTCCTCTCTACCTGTGGTGTTCCCCAGGGGCCTAACCTCTCGCCCTGGCTTTTCCACCAATTCCTGGCAACTCTCGCCCACTGCATTGCTACTTTCTGCTCAAATTTCCAGTGCTACGCCGACGACACTCATCTCATTTTCAGGCTGCCCTCTGCCAGCTCCTCTCCCTCTCTCATCTCTGATTGCCTAACTGCCATTCAAGATTGGTGTTCTGCCAATGATCTTTGTCTGAATGCCAGCAAGACGGAGATCCTCCTCATCGGCACACCTTCACCATCTTTTCCCCTCACTCTCTGGCTGGCCTCCCTTGGCCCTCCTCCTACCCCCACCTGCGAGGCTAAGAACCTTGAGGTCATCTTTGACTCCACCCTTTCCTTCTTCGCCCAAATCTCTGAGGTCTCTAAAAA
This sequence comes from Ambystoma mexicanum, assembly GCF_040938575.1. Classification (NCBI taxonomy): domain Eukaryota; kingdom Metazoa; phylum Chordata; class Amphibia; order Caudata; family Ambystomatidae; genus Ambystoma; species Ambystoma mexicanum. The sequence goes on along the minus strand of NC_090928.1, from coordinate 464,374,574 downwards.
TCAAATTTCTGACTGCACCTCCTCAGAGGTACTCTGCCTTTCCTCTCCTCCCCCCAGAAGCTCATGGTATCCCAAGCTCTGGTTCTCTATAGCTTGGACTATTGTAACAGCCTCTTTCTAAATCTACCTGCCTCCACTCTCCGCCCTCTGTAACTAATCCAGAACAGGACTGCAAGACTTGTACTTCGCCTTCGTATCTCTCCAGCTCTGAAATCTCTCCACTGGCTCCCAGTGGATGAAAGGATTGCATTCAAAACCCTCTGCATTGTCCACAAGGCTTTCTGGGGCCTGGGTCCAAAATACCTTCAGCTATCCCTCCACAAATACCTCCCCTCTCGAGCTCTTCGTTCCTCTACCTCCAACTCCCTCAGTGTCAGTCGTTTTTCAAAGAAACGAGCTGGGGGTAGATCTCTGCCTTCGGCTGGGGCCTCCCTGTGGAATAGCCTCCCTGCCACTCTAAAACTTGAGGAGAACCATCTCTGGTTCCAGAAGCACCTCAAGACCTTCCTCTTTTCTTCTGCCTTCGCTCCCCCCTCCCCTACTGATCTGTTCTCTCTTGGCACTGTCCACCTGGCCACCCTCTGTCCTTCAGGCCCAGGTACCTGCTCACCCTGCCACCCTCCCGCACTGCCTCTGGGCCACTCCTTGCACTGGGGTCTGTATCTGTACCCATACAGCTGCCCATTTTTCTTCATGCACTTCTCAGACCTACCCTGTCTGCTGCCTTAAACCTAGCACTTGTAAATTGTTGGCTGCATTACCACTGTTTGTTGCCTTTATTATTTATTTATTGTTATTTATCTGTTTCTCCTCTGCTTCGCACTTTCCACTTCTCCCTCCTTCCATTCACTTTTCCTCTCCCCCTCTCCCATGCACTTGCGCGTTCTCAATGTCACTGGGCCTAGTAAGATTGCTGTTTTGTTCTCCCCTGTTCCCCTCCCTTGCCTTGTCGCGCTCTGAAACAATTGTGTACGAGTGCGATAGAAATAAAATATCAATCAATAGAATTAAAATATCAAAGAAGTTGAGAGAATGTTTCACTTTTTTCATCTGATATAACATTATTCTTGTAGGAGAAATGTTGGGCTATGTGGTATAGGCACACGTGTTCCAAAGCAGTACTTCTGTTTGGGTAGTATGTGTCTAATACATTGTTTTTCAAAATGTCCTGGCTATTGGGATCATTTTTTACTTTTGTTTCTATGTCTACGATTTGAGCACTCTTTTTCTAGATGCAGCAGGATGAAGGCTTAGCCAGACTATGGGCCTCATTATTATACCGGCAGTAGCCGTGCTGGTATAACGGGCACCGCTGCCGCTGGAATCATTTTTTCAGGAATGGGCAATTTCCGGGTCATTACGGCACCACCGGACCCGTAATTGCCCATTCCTGGACACAGAAAAAAAATGTTCTGCATTCCCATTAGTGGCCCATTCAGAATGGTGCCGGTACATCCGGCATGATCTGCTCGTAGGTGCCGGTCCGCCCGGCAGGCCAGTCCTGGTGGGCAGGAAGGCACCCGTGAGCAGAAATCATAGTTTGCCGGTACAGTAACAACAGTACCAGCAAGCTTACCGGTACTGTTGTTACAGTACTGGCAAACTTGAATGAGGCCCTAAGTGTTCAGATTTGCCATATAAACTCTACCTGTTAAACAGTCTGCAGCTTTGTATTATCCACATTATTTATGGGAGAGCATTTTTATGCCAAAGCTGTAACAATTTTGTGACAGTGTTTTGTCGGATGATATGTCATTCCAGATGTTTATTAGCTCTGTTTTCTGAGCTTTAGTTAGGTAGGTTGTGACATATCTTGCAACAGCAGAGGAATTGTCTGCAATATATTGTATATGTATGTTTGCATTTCACAAAAGGGAAATGATTGCATTGTAATCATTGATGTACTTTGAAGCTTTGTTTCTTTTAAAGCAGTATGTGTTTTTAGGCAATTTGCCATTCACACTCTGTCTAACAGAAGACATGAAGCTGTTTACTTGTCCTTTTGCTGAAACTGGCCTAGGGAAACCAATGCAGCATTTTGTATAGTATTTACCTTTGTTTTGATATCTGCATCTTGCATCTCTATGTTTGTAAGTAGCTCCCTGTGTGTGGTTTCTGAAGGGTTGATGCAGGTTATATATTTGTGAATACTGTCATGACCACATTTAGGAGCATCTTTTATCCACAAAAGCATGTGGATATGTGGTTCTTATCTGGATTTATATGATTTGCTCCAAAAAAAGTGTTCCACTTCTCTGCGGGGAGGAATATTTTTATTACAGATGAAGTGCAGCATAGCAATAAAGTGGTGGTGAACGTATCTTGATACATTTACAGAGTCAAGAGAGCAGAGTTCTCCCGGTGTGTCTATGCCTATCTCTTTTTTGTTTTGGTTTGCTAAGCATAGGAAGTCGTGCAAGTCCTCCCATGCACATTCTGCACAACTTAGAGTGATAAACCATGTGGGTGGGCCAGGGTTTCTTAGCATACATCGTACATTAGCGTGAAGTGAGAACCAGTATTCTTTTGTACCAAGCATTTTTGACAAGAGATTTGTGATACTTGACTGCAAAACTTCATGTTTGACTTTTATCGTTTGAAGTAGTTGGGTAGCAGACATGTTAAAAAAATTGGAACCTGTTTTCAATGTGTGTGCAACTCCGTAACATAGAGTTGCTAGTTCACTTTCGAACAGGAGAGGGAATATGTATTCAACATGTTTTTCTGAACTGGGGTCTTCAGAATACATTTGTAAAGAGTGGTATTCTGATGCTGTTGTTTGTGTGCATCTTTCATACATATCTTTGCCCTTTTCCTGTAGGAAAGAGTAGAGGAAAGGCTTGTGCTTCTACACTTTTTCCCATATGCTGATTGGAGATCCTTTGGCTTGACTCATGTGGTATGTTTCTAGTGCATCGTCTATGTTGGCTTTGGAGTATAGTGGGTAAATAGTATACTGGTCTAAAATATTGGATGCCATAATAGGATCTACAAGTTCCAATTGGTCATTTGGTGAGGAATCCTGAATTATTTTGGTGGTTTCCCTTGAGTTTTGTTCAATGTTTATATCTTTATAGTATTCATTGTTCTCTTTAAGATAGTGTTGGGCTTTTCTAACTTTGTTTACATCTACTAGTTAATGCCAAATTCTTTTGTCTTTCGATGGTACACCATTCACTAGTATAATCAAAGATTGATCTATTGACCATTGCACTGCTAGAGTTTCTACATTTTCTTTAAGATCTAATGGCAAATAAACTACTTTTCCAGAAATGCCTTTTTAGTAATTCAGAAGGAGGCAATTTGGCTGTTTTAGTTTGAATGTGTATTATATCTTGACATGGGTGTACTGTTTGGATTATAATGCTCTCATACAAATTAAGCTATTTTAGAGGTTTTGGAAGTTGGAATATTTCCAAGTTATTAGTGATAGCCCGTGAAGGCATTTGGTTATTATCAAGCTTTGCATTGCAGTATGTGCAAAGTATTGAGGGGTTAGTTATTTTGTATTTGTTTTCTGTTATAAGATATAGAGCTAATTGGAACCTTTGGGATTCCTCATTGTCTTCTATTTTTAAGATACATCTGCAGTTTTGTTGCTCTTTTTTTAAAATGTTCTGCTACAACACCCACGTACTTGGTTTGGTACTTCAGCAGATGTGCTTTTAAACTTTGCTACTTCTTTTTTGTACATGTTTATTGGAAGATTGGTGGTTGTATGGTATTCACTACTCTTCTCTAAAGTTACTGAATTATCGAATGTATCTTCAGTTACAATTACTTTGTATGTGGTCTAATTTTTGAAGGAGTTCTTTGGCTGTGCCATGTAGGAGAATGTTATTAAAATGTTGCAGTTCTAAAGCAGGACTGCATAGTACAGTCTCTGGAGAAGATTCTGTATAATGGAATGGTGTGTTGCTAATTTTGTCTTTTACTCTCACATAGTGATTGAGGAACTGGCATAAAGATTTGAAGGATTGTTTCCGTATGCTACACATTGAGGTGCAGGGCCATTTGTAGACTGGACTGAGTGGTTCAGTAGAATGAAGAGTTGATTGAAAGTTTGTTTGGGACATTTTTTCAATGAGGGTTTCTTGTGCCACACTGGCGTTGTCTGCCATTTCATATCCTCGGTCACTACTATGTATGACAATTGGGTTTTTCTGCTCTTGTTTATATGCCTCTTCATTGAAATATGGTTCTGTGCTGCTTGTGTGAATCCATTCACCTGCACAGAAGTTCGCAAAGGTACCTATGTTGACATTGCGCATGTTTAGAGGTACTTTTTGTAGTTAAATGAATGATTTGTTAGTGGTTTCATTCTGCTTAAAATTAATATAAACAAGTTTCGTTTAAGGAGCATTGCGCTGTCAATGAGAGCTTCCACGCGTAGTCTTCTGTTGTAAATTTTTAAGGGCTGAGATTGACCTTTCTGCTGTTTTTATAAGATTTTGAAGTACTCTAAGGTGGAACATTTTTTGTAAAATAAATGTTTTGGATTGCTTAACTGTAGCTACTTTAACATTGGTACATGTAGCACTATTAGCAGTTTTTTTTCTTCTTCATACATTTGTTTTTATTTTTACTTTTTGGCAGAGGGGCTCTAGCTTTTTTGCTGCTAGCTGGTTCAGTTTTGATGACTGACTGTATTAGCAGTTTTGTTTGAACATTTGCTGTACATTCTGCTAGAGGTGGAAGACATTATTTTGCAATGTAGGAGGAGTTGTTTGGAAGAAGAGTTAGTTACATGGACATGATTACAAGTATGGTTGTAACAATGCCATTGCCGCAGACAGGTTGCCCCCAGATTCCTAATAATTGTTTGGCAGCTAGCTTCCCAGTGTCACTAGGACATTACAGGTCATGTTGGCCTGGAAAGTCAGATGGCGGAAAATGTTAGTCTATTTCTGGGGAGCTGCATAGCATTGTATGGGAATGGGGACATGGGAGCACCGGCAGCGTTGGTAATGGGGCCGGTGGTCCCGTGATATATATGCCCTACGGGGCAGGAGTTTTGAAAGTGTGGGAGTGGTTGTTGCACTATGTGTATTAGAAATGGTGCAATGCAAATCCCAATATGCAGAGTAAAATCCAGAAGCCAAGAAGCATGTATGGTTAGACAGGAGAATGTTATGTAGGAAGTATGCATCTGTGGGAAAGTTAATGAAATTGCACACACTGAGTGTTATTGCTATATGTTGGAGAAATTGTTTCCATTTTGTTTTGTTTATTTATAAAAAATACACACAGCACTGGTGTAAATATGCACATGCATTTATTTATTTTGTACTTGAAATAGTGCTGAAACAAATAGTTTTAAACATATTGGATTTTGCCATTTTTCATTCCATGTACATGCCATGCTTTAGTAATATACATGCAGTTTCTCCTTTGAATGTTCATTGTGGGAGATTTAATGCAGCTTTGTTAGTGGGAGAAGTGGTTTTAAAAGTGACAGAATGAAAGAAGAAAATAACATTAGAATGGGTGATATGGGCAAGCATGCATGTCGTGGTAACATATTGAAGTTTCACAAAGGATGTGGCACTTAAACATGCTGCGGAAATGTTTCAAATGTGGTTTTCTTTTGTTTAATAAAAAAGACACACAGAGTTATGCTGAAATTGCAAATATGTGTTTTGAAAGTGTTAGGAAAATCTTAATTAAAAGAAAAGTTTACAACTACACAGTATTGTAAATGAGTGCCATTTGATGTCAGGATGTGGGACAAACAAGAGTATGATTATTGAGTACGTTAATACAGGGTAAGTGGTATGAACCCTGTTGATATGCATTTGTAAAAGAGTTTGAAATGTAATTTTTAAAATATTTGCATACCGGTTCTTCGTGTTGAAAGATGCAGATGTCGATGAATCTACAAGTAGAGATCTTGGAGAGTTGGACAATAGTTGTTTATGTAGGTGCTTGGGAATAACTGGAGACCTGTACTCCGAGTGTTGAACAGTACATGTGAAGTGTTGAACTGAGATGACAGAGGTAGATGTACTAAACTGCTTAACAGTAGCCAATGAGGAAGTACTGCAAAGATTGAAGTGGAAAGGGAAGACCTGTATTACGGGGTCAGCGGCCACTGCGGTAGTCTGCAGACAGGGTGTGCCACATCCGGGTATTTTACATCAGGGTCTTTTTAGGATGCCTGGCATGGAAAGAAGACGGTGGGGATTAGCCAAGCAGGTGTTCTGGTTGTGCTTTATAGGAAGAGAGGGTAATAGTTTGTTTCATTGTTGTGTGTAGTGAAGATGGCTGTGGTTGCAGAGATGGAGAGACTCAGTGTGTGGATGGTGTGTTTTATGATTAATTTGCAGAGGTACACAGAAATATGTGACAGAGTGGAGGCTTTATGGTGTGGTGTGCCTAGGTGAAGCTTATAAGGTGTATTTGCACTTTGCAAAAATAGGGCTGTTTTCAACACTCCAGATGTCATTGTGGTGCATTTTGGAGGACTGCATTTGGGGGTATATTAGGCCAAAAAGATTCCAGAGTGCAGTGAAGGGATTGCTGAAGGCACTAATAAAGCTCTTTCCATGTGCAAAGGGGATATTTTCCCATGTACCACCTAGGGTACTATGGACCTGCCCCAGTGTGTTTTGTTTTCAACAAAATGCAGGAAGGCATCTTGTCAACAAAGGGATATCTTCTTTTTTGGGCCATGTTGGGATGCCATTGTTCCCAAATGACAACGTTCTGGAGGATGTTGCAAGTCCTTTCATTAGTGATGGCATCACTTTTAACAGATGGTGGCAATTAAGGGGGTAATTCATAGAATTCAGCGCACAAGTGGCACATGCGGCTGGCACACAGTGTGCGCGTGCGAATCCCTGCGCCAGCCGCGTGCGCTAAAATCCATTTCCGCGCACAGCGTATTCATGGATTCCAGCCACCAAAACCAGCCGTGGCGCACAGTGGCGCAGCGACCCTGCAGCAGCGCCAGTTACGCCCCCAAGAACGCCTCTCGCGCAGGGAAAAGCCATCAATATACCCAATCCAGCGCAAAGGGCTGCGCTAACCCTGTACCAGCACGGCAAGCGGGCTACGTGCATCACTGGGGTGCGCGGGAAGTACCTCACGCGATTGGCCCCGTGCGAGCAGGGTACGCGTATTTCAGGGGTGCGCGAGAAGTTCCACACGCGATTTCTGCAGGGTACGCGTATCTCAGGGGTGCGCGGGAAGTGCCACACGCGATTTCAGCAGGGTACGTGTATTTCAGGGGTGCGCAGGAATTTCCACACACGATTGGGCCCGTGCGAGCAGGGTACGCGTATTTCAGGGGTGCGCGGGAAGTGCCACACGCGATTTCAGCAGGGTACGTGTAGTTCAGGGGTGCGCAGGAATTTCCACACGTGATTGGGGGTACGCGTATCTCAGGGGTGCGCGGGAAGTGCCACACGCGATTTCAGCAGGGTACGTGTATTTCAGGGGTGCGCGGGAAATTCCACACATGATTTCATCATGGTACGTGTATTTTGGGGTGCGGGGGAAGTTTCACACGCGACATCAGCAGGGCACGTGTATTTCAGGGGTGCGCGGGAAGTTCCACACGCAATCTCATCAGGGTACGTGTATTCTGTGGTGCGGGGGAAGTTTCACACGCGACATCAGCAGGGTACGTGTATTCCAGGGGTGCGTGGGAAGTTCCACACGCGATTCCATCAGGGTACATGTATTCCAGGGGTGCGCGGGAAGTTCCACACGCGATTGGGCCCGTGCGAGCAGGGTACGTGCATTGCAGGGGTGCGCGGGAAGTTCCACATGCGATTCCATCAGGGTACGTGTATTACAGGGGTGCGTGGGGAGCACCACACGTGAATTGCACGTGTGGGTCCTCCCAGGTGTTCCCTCTACACCCTCCACGGCCCCTGCAGGTGGCTCACACCACAGGGGCCTACCCTGCACATGCCCTGCAGGCACACCATCCACCATGGCCATGAACCCCAGCCAACCCACATGTCAACTTGCACTACTGCCCACCAACGCATGTCCCCCTGCACCCCCAGTCACCAGGGGCACCCTCCACCAGGCCACCACCCATGTCTCCCAGCACCCCCACCCCCCAGCAGTGCAGGGGCACCCACCACCAGGCCCCCACCCATGTCTCCCAGCACCCCCACCCCCCAGCAGTGCAGGGGCAGCCTCCACCAGGCCCCCACCCATGTCCAACTCATGTCTCCCACCACCCCCAACCCCCAGCACTGTGCGGCACCTGCAAGCAGGCCCCCACCCATGTCCAACTCATGTTCCCCACCACCCCCACCCCCCAACACTGTGGGGCACCTGCCAGCAGGCCCCCACCCATGTCCAACTCATGTTCCCCACCACCCCCACCCCCCAGCACTGTGGGGCACCTGCCAGCAGGCCCCCACCCATGTCCAACTCATGTTCCCCACCACCCCCACCCCCCAGCAATGTGGGGCACCTGCCAGCAGGCCCCCACCCATGTCCAACTCATGTTCCCCACCACCCCCACCCCCCAGCACTCTCGGGCACCTGCCAGCAGGCCCCCACCCATGTCTCCCACCCCCCACCCCCCAGCAGTGCAGGGGCAGCCTCCACCAAGCCCCCACCCATGTCTCCCAACACCCCCACACCCCAGCCACCAGGAGCAGCCTCCACCAGGCCCCCACCCATGTCTCCCACCACCCCCATCCCCCCAGTCACCAGGGGCAGCCTCCACCAGGCCCCCACCCATGTCTCCCAGCATCCCCACCCCCCAGCCACCAGGGGCAGCCTCCACCAGGCCCCCACCCATGTCTCCCACCACCCCCACCCCCCCAGCACTGTGGGGCACCAACCACCAGGCCCCCACCCATGTCTCCCAGCACCCCCACCCCCCAGCAGTGCAGGGGCAGCCTCCACCAGGCCCCCACCCATGTCCAACTCATGTCTCCCACCACCCCCAACCCCCAGCACTGTGGGGCACCTGCCAGCAGGCCCCCACCCATGTCCAACTCATGTTCCCCACCACCCCCACCCCCCAGCACTGTGGGGCACCTGCCAGCAGGCCCCCACACATGTCCAACCATGTTCCCCACCACCCCCGCCCCCCAGCAGTGCAGGGGCACCCACCACCAGGCCCCCACCCATGTCTCCCAGCATCCCCACCCCCCAGCCACCAGGGGCACCCACACCAGGCCCCCACCCATGTCTCCCACCACCCCCACCCCTCAGTCACCAGGGGCAGCCTCCACCAGGCCCCCACCCATGTCTCCTACCACCCCCACCCCCCGGCCACCAGGGGCAGCCTCCACCAGGCCCCCACCCATGTCTCCCAGCACCCACACCCCCCAGCACTGTGGGGCACCCTCCACCAGGCCCGCACCCATGTCTCCCACCACCCCCACCCCCCAGCAGTGCAGGGGCACCCACCACCAGGCCCCCACCCATGTCTCCCACCAACCCCCACCACCCAGCAGTGCAGGGGCAGCCTCCACCAGGCACCCACCCATGTCTCCCACCACCCCCACCCCCCAGCCACCAGGGGCAGCCTCCACCAGGCCCCCACCCATGTCTCCCACCACCCCCACCCCCCCAGTCACCAGGGGCAGCCTCCACCAGGCCCCCACCCATGTCTCCCACCACCCCTACCCCCAGCCACCAGGGGCAGCCTCCACCAGGCCCCCACCCATGTCGCCCACCACCCCCACCCCCCAGTCACCAGGGGCAGCCTCCACCAGGCCCCCACCCATGTCTCCAGCACCCCCACCCCCCAGCCACCAGGGGCAGCCTCCACCAGGCCCCCACCCATGTCTCCCACACCCCCACCCCCCCAGTCACCAGGGGCAGCCTCCACCAGGCCCCCACCCATGTCTCCCAGCACCCGCACCCCAAAGCACTGTGGGGCACCTTCCACCAGGCCCCCACCCATGTCTCCCACCACCCCCACCCCCCAGCAGTGCAGGGGCACCCACCACCAGGCCCCCACCCATGTCTCCCAGAACCCCCACCCCCCAGCCACCAGGGGCAGCCTCCACCAGGCCCCCACCCATGTCTCCCACCACCCCCACCCCCCAGCACTGTGGGGCACCCACCACCAGGCCCCCACCCATGTCTCCCAGCACCCCCACCCCCCAGCAGTGCAGGGGCAGCCTCCACCAGGCCCCCACCCATGTCCAACTCATGTCTCCCACCACCCCCACCCCCCAGCACTGTGGGGCACCTGCCAGCAGGCCCCCACCCATGTCCATCTCATGTTCCCCACCACCCCCAGCACTGTGGGGCACCTGCCAGCAGGCCCCCACCCATGTCCAACTCATGTTCCCCACCACCCCCACCCCCCAGCACTGTGGGGCACCTGCCAGCAGGCCCCCACCCATGTCCAACTCATGTTCCCCACCACCCCCACCCCCCAGCACTGTGGGGCACCCACCACCAAGCCCCATCCATGTCTCCCAGCACCCCCACCCCCCAGCAGTGCAGGGGCACCCACCACCAGGCCCCCACCCATGTCTCCCAGCACCCCCACCCCCCAGCAGTGCAGGGGCACCCAACACCAGGCCCCCACCCATGTCTCCCATCACCCCCACCCCCCCAGCACTGTGGGGAACCGACCACCAGGCCCCCACCCATGTCTCCCAGCACCGCCACCCCCCAGCAGTGCAGGGCAGCCTCCACCAGGCCCCCATCCATGTCCAACTCATGTCTCCCACCACCCCCACCCCCCAGCACTGTGGGGCACCTGCCAGCATGCCCCCACCCATGTCCAACTCATGTTCCCCACCACCCCCACCCCCCAGCACTGGCGGGCACCTGCCAGCAGGCCCCCACCCATGTCCAACTCATGTTCCTCACCACCCCCACCCACCAGCAGTGCATGGGCACCCACCACCAGGCCCCCACCCATGTCTTCCAGCACCCCCACCCCCCAGGGGCACCCACCACCAGGCCCCCACCCATGTCTCCCACCACCCCCACCCCCCCAGTCACCAGGGGCAGCCTCCACCAGGCCCCCACCCCCCCAGCAGTGCAGGGGCAGCCTCCACCAGGCCCCCACCCATGTCTCCCACCACCCCCAGCCCCCAGCCACCAGGGGGAGCCTCCACCAGGCCCCCACCCATGCCTCCCACCACCCCCACCCCCCAGTCACCAGGGGCAGCCTCCACCAGGCCCCCACCCATGTCTCCCAGCACCCCCACCCCCCAGCCACCAGGGGCAGCCTCCACCAGGCCCCCACCCATGTCTCCCAGCACCCACACCCCCCAGCCACCAGGGGCAGCCTCCACCAGGCCCCCACCCATGTCTCCCAGCACCCCCACCCCCCAGCACTGTGGGGCACCCTCCACCAGGCCCCCACCCATGTCTCCCACCACCCACACCCTCCAGCAGTGCAGGGGCACCCACCACCAGGCCCCCACCCATGTCTCCCACCACCCCCACCCCTGCAGTCACCAGGGGCAGCCTCCACCAGGCCCCCACCCATGTCTCCCACCACCCCTACCCCCCAGCCACCAGGGGCAGCCTCCACCAGGCCCCCACCCATGTCTCCCACCACCCCCACCCCCCAGTCACCAGGGGCAGCCTCCACCAGGCCCCCACCCATGTCTCCCAGCACCCATACCCCCAGTCACCAGGGGCAGCCTCCACCAGGCCCCCACCCATGTCTCCCACACCCCCATCCCCCCCAGTCACCAGGGGCAGCCTCCACCAGGCCCCCACCCATGTCTCCCAGCACCCCCACCCCCCAGCACTGTGGGGCACCCTCCACCAGGCCCCCACCCATGTCTCCCACCACCCCCACCCCCCAGCAGTGCAGGGGCACCCACCACCAGGCCCCCACCCATGTCTCCCAGCACCCCCACCCCCCAGCCACCAGGGGCAGCCTCCACCAGGCCCCCACCCATGTCTCCCACCACCCCCACCCCCCCAGCACTGTGGGGCACCCACCACCAGGCCCCCACCCATGTCTCCCAGCACCCCCACCCCCCAGCAGTGCAGGGGCAGCCTCCACCAGGCCCACACCCATGTCCAACTCATGTCTCCCACCACCCCCACCCCCCAGCACTGTGGGGCACCTGCCAGCAGGCCCCCACCCATGTCCATGTCATGTTCCCCACCACCCCCAGCACTGTGGGGCACCTGCCAGCAGGCCCCCACCCATGTCCAACTCATGTTCCCCACCACCCCCACCCCCCAGCACTGTGGGCCACCCACCACCAGGCCCCCACCCATGTCTCCCAGCACCCCCACCCCCCAGCAGTGCAGGGGCAGCCTCCACCAGGCCCCCACCCATGTCCAACTCATGTCTCCCACCACCCCCACCCCCCAGCACTGTGGGGCACCTGCCAGCAGGCCCCCACCCATGTCCATCTCATGTTCCCAACCACCCCCACCCCCAGCACTGTGGGGCACCTGCCAGCAGGCCCCCACCCATGTCCAACTCATGTTCCCCACCACCCCCACCCCCCAGCACTGTGGGGCACCCACCACCAGGCCCCCACCCATGTCTCCCACCACCCCCACACCCCCAGTCACCAGGGGCAGCCTCCACCAGGCCCCCACCCATGTCTCCCACCACCCCCACCCCCCAGCACTGTGGGGCACCTGCCAGCAGGCCCCCACCCATGTCCAACTCATGTTCAACACCACCCCCCCAGCACTGTGGGCTACCCACCACCAGGCCCCCACCCATGTCTCCCAGCACCCCCACCCCCCAGCAGTGCAGGGGCACCCACCACCAGGCCCCCACCCATGTCTCCCAGCACCCCCACCCCCCAGCAGTGCGGGGGCACCCAACACCAGGCCCCCACCCATGTCTCCCACCACCCCCACCCCCCCATCACTGTGGGGCACCCACGACCAGGCCCCCACCCATGTCTCCCAGCACCCCCACCCCCCAGGGGCAGCCTCCACCAGGCCCCCATCCATGTCCAACTCATGTCTCCCACCACCCCCACCCCCCAGCACTGTGGGGCACCTGCCAGAAGGCCCCCACCCATGTCCAACTCATGTTCCCCACCACCCCCACCCCCAGCACTGTGGGGCACCTGCCAGCAGGCCCCCACTCATGTCCATCTCATGTTCCCCACCACCCCCACCCCCCAGCACTGGCGGGCACCTGCCAGCAGGCCCCCACCCATGTCCAACTCATGTTCCTCACCACCCCCACCCACCAGCAGTGCTGGGGCACCCACCACCAGGCCCCCACCTATGTCTTCCAGCACCCCCACCCCCCAGGGGCACCCACCACCAGGCCCCCACCCATGTCTCCCACCACCCCCACCCCCGCCAGTCACCAGGGGCAGCCTCCACCAGGCCCCACCCCCCCAGCAGTGCAGGGGCAGCCTCCACCAGGCCCCCACCCATGTCTCCCACCACCACCACCCCCCAGCAACCAGGGGCAGCCTCCACCAGGCCCCCACCCATGTCTCCCACCACCCCCACCCCCCCAGTCACCAGGGGCAGCCTCCACCAGGCCCCCACCCATGTCTCCCAGCACCCCCACCCCCCAGCCACCAGGGGCAGCCTCCACCAGGCCCCCACCCATGTCTCCCACCACCCTCACCCCCTCAGCACTGTGGGGCACCTGCCAGCAGGCCCCCACCCATGTCCAACTCATGTTCTCCACCACCCCCAACCCCCTGCACTGTGGGGCACCTGCCAGCAGGCCTCCACCCATGTCCAACTCATGTTCCCCACCACCCCCACCCCCCAGCACTGTGGGGCACCTGCCAGCAGGCCCCCACCCATGTCCAACTCATGTTCCCCACCACCCCCACCCCCAGCACTGTGGGGCAACTGCCAGCAGTCCCCCACCCATGTCCAACTCATGTTCCCCACCACCCCCACCCCCCAGCACTGTGGGGCACCTGCCAGCAGGCTCCCACCCATGTCCAACTCATGTTCCCCACCACCCCCACCCCCAGCACTGTGGGGCAACTGCCAGCAGTCCCCCACCCATGTCCAACTCATGTCTCCCACCCCCCACCCCCAGCAGTGCAGGGGCAGCCTCCACCAGGCCCCCACCCATGTCTCCCACCACCCCCACCCCCCAGCCACCAGGGGCAGCCTCCACCAGGCCCCCACCCATGTCTCCCACCACCCCCACCCCCCCAGTCACCAGGGGCAGCCTCCACCAGGCCCCCACCCATGTCTCCCAGCACCCCCAACACCCAGCCACCAGGGGCAGCTTCCACCAGGACCCCACCCATGTCTCCCACCACCCCCACCCCCCCAGCACTGTGGGGCACCCACCACCAGGCCCCCACCCATGTCTCCCAGCACCCCCAACACCCAGCCACCAGGGGCAGCTTCCACCAGGACCCCACCCATGTCTCCCACCACCCCCACCCCCCCAGCACTGTGGGGCACCCACCACCAGGCCCCCACCCATGTCTCCCACCACCCCCACCCTCCCCAGTCACCAGGGGCAGCCACCACCAGGCCCCCACCCATGTCTCCCAGCACCCCCACCCCCCAGCACTGTGGGGCACCTGCCAGCAGGCCCCCACCCATGTCCAACTCATGTTCCCCACCACCCCCAACCCCCAGCAGTGCAGGGGCACCCACCACCAGGCACCCACCCATGTCTCCCAGCACCCCCACCACCCAGCCACCAGGGGCACCCACCACCAGGCCCCCACCCATGTCTCCCACCACCCCCACCCCTCAGTCACCAGGGGCAGCCTCCACCAGGCCCCCACCCATGTCTCCCAGCACCCCCACCCCCCAGCCACCAAGGGCAGCCTCCACCAGGCCCCCACCCATGTCTCCCAGCACCCACACCCCCCAGCCACCAGGGGCATCCTCCACCAGGCCCCCACCCATGTCTCCCAGCACCCCCACCCCCCAGCACTGTGGGGCACCCTCCACCAGGCCCCCACCCATGTCTCCCACCACCCCCAACCCCCAGCAGTGCAGGGGCACCCACCACCAGGCCCCCACCCATGTCTCCCACCACCCCCACCCCCAGCAGTGCAGGGGCAGCCTCCACCAGGCCCCCACCCATGTCTCCCACCACCCCCACCCCCCAGCCACCAGGGGCAGCCTCCACCAGGCCCCCACCCATTTCTCCCACCACCCCCACCCCCCCAGTCACCAGGGGCAGCCTCCACCAGGCCCCCACACATGTCTCCACCACCCCCACCCCCCAGCCACCAGGGGCACCCACCACCAGGCCCCCACCCATGTCTCCCACCACCCCCACCCCTCAGTCACCAGGGGCAGCCTCCACCAGGCCCCCACCCATGTCTCCCACCACCCCCACCCCCCCAGCACTGTGGGGCACCCTCCACCAGCCCCCCACCCATGTCTCCCACAACCCCCACCCCCCAGCAGTGCAGGGGCACCCACCACCAGGCCCCCACCCATGTCTCCCAGCACCCCCACCCCCCAGCCACCAGGGGCAGCCTCCACCAGGCCCCCACCCATGTCTCCCACCACCCCCACCCCCCCAGCACTGTGGGGCACCCACCACCAGGCCCCCACCCATGTCTCCCAGCACCCCCACCCCCCAGCAGTGCAGGGGCAGCCTCCACCAGGCCCCCACCCATGTCCAACTCATGTCTCCCACCACCCCCACCCCCTAGCACTGTGGGGCACCTGCCAGCAAGCCCCCACCCATGTCCATCTCATGTTCCCCACCACCCCCACCCCCAGCACTGTGGGGCACCTGCCAGCAGGCCCCCACCCATGTCCAACTCATGTTCCCCACCACCCCCACCCCCCAGCACTGTGGGCCACCCACCACCAGGCCCCCACCCATGTCTCCCAGTAACCCCCACCCCCCAGCAGTGCAGGGGCAGCCTCCACCAGGCCCCCACCCATGTCCAACTCATGTCTCCCACCACCCCCACCCCCCAGCACTGTGGGGCACCTGCCAGCAGGCCCCCACCCATGTCCATCTCATGTTCCCAACCACCCCCACCCCCAGCACTGTGGGGCACCTGCCAACAGGCCCCCACCCATGTCCAACTCATGTTCCCCACCACCCCCACCCCCCAGCACTGTGGGGCACCCACCACCAGGCCCCCACCCATGTCTCCCACCACCCCCACACCCCCAGTCACCAGGGGCAGCCTCCACCAGGCCCCCACCCATGTCTCCCACCACCCCCACCCCCCAGCACTGTGGGGCACCTGCCAGCAGGCCCCCACCCATGTCCAACTCATGTTCAACACCACCCCCCCCAGCACTGTGGGGCACCCACCACCAGGCCCCCACCCATGTCTCCCAGCACCCCCACCCCCCAGCAGTGCAGGGGCACCCAACACCAGGCCCCCACCCATGTCTCCCACCACCCCCACCCCCCCATCACTGTGGGGCACCCACGACCAGGCCCCCACCCATGTCTCCCAGCACCCCCACCCCCCAGCAGTGCAGGGCAGCCTCCACCAGGCCCCCATCCATGTCCAACTCATGTCTCCCACCACCCCCACCCCCCAGCACTGTGGGGCACCTGCCAGCAGGCCCCCACCCATGTCCAACTCATGTTCCCCACCACCCCCACCCCCCAGCACTGTGGGGCACCCACCACCAGGCCCCCACCCATGTCTCCCACCACCCCCACACCCCCAGTCACCAGGGGCAGCCTCCACCAGGCCCCACCCATGTCTCCCACCACCCCCACCCCCCAGCACTGTGGGGCACCTGCCAGCAGGCCCCCACCCATGTCCAACTCATGTTCAACACCACCCCCCCAGCACTGTGGGGTACCCACCACCAGGCCCCCACCCATGTCTCCCAGCACCCCCACCCCCCAGCAGTGCAGGGGCACCCACCACCAGGCCCCCACCCATGTCTCCCAGCACCCCCACCCCCCAGCATTGCGGGGGCACCCAACACCAGGCCCCCACCCATGTCTCCCACCACCCCCACCCCCCCATCACTGTGGGGCACCCACGACCAGGCCCCCACCCATGTCTCCCAGCACCCCCACCCCCCAGGGGCAGCCTCCACCAGGCCCCCATCCATGTCCAACTCATGTCTCCCACCACCCCCACCCCCCAGCACTGTGGGGCACCTGCCAGAAGGCCCCCACCCATGTCCAACTCATGTTCCCCACCACCCCCACCCCCAGCACTGTGGGGCACCTGCCAGCAGGCCCCCACTCATGTCCATCTCATGTTCCCCACCACCCCCACCCCCCAGCACTGGCGGGCACCTGCCAGCAGGCCCCCACCCATGTCCAACTCATGTTCCTCACCACCCCCACCCACCAGCAGTGCTGGGGCACCCACCACCAGGCCCCCACCTATGTCTTCCAGCACCCCCACCCCCCAGGGGCACCCACCACCAGGCCCCCACCCATGTCTCCCACCACCCCCACCCCCGCCAGTCACCAGGGGCAGCCTCCACCAGGCCCCAACCCCCCAGCAGTGCAGGGGCAGCCTCCACCAGGCCCCCACCCATGTCTCCCACCACCACCACCCCCCAGCAACCAGGGGCAGCCTCCACCAGGCCCCCACCCATGTCTCCCACCACCCCCACCCCCCCAGTCACCAGGGGCAGCCTCCACCAGGCCCCCACCCATGTCTCCCAGCACCCCCACCCCCCAGCCACCAGGGGCAGCCTCCACCAGGCCCCCACCCATGTCTCCCACCACCCTCACCCCCTCAGCACTGTGGGGCACCTGCCAGCAGGCCCCCACCCATGTCCAACTCATGTTCTCCACCACCCCCAACCCCCTGCACTGTGGGGCACCTGCCAGCAGGCCTCCACCCATGTCCAACTCATGTTCCCCACCACCCCCACCCCCCAGCACTGTGGGGCACCTGCCAGCAGGCCCCCACCCATGTCCAACTCATGTTCCCCACCACCCCCACCCCCAGCACTGTGGGGCAACTGCCAGCAGTCCCCCACCCATGTCCAACTCATGTTCCCCACCACCCCCACCCCCCAGCACTGTGGGGCACCTGCCAGCAGGCTCCCACCCATGTCCAACTCATGTTCCCCACCACCCCCACCCCCAGCACTGTGGGGCAACTGCCAGCAGTCCCCCACACATGTCCAACTCATGTCTCCCACCCCCCACCCCCAGCAGTGCAGGGGCAGCCTCCACCAGGCCCCCACCCATGTCTCCCACCACCCCCACCCCCCAGCCACCAGGGGCAGCCTCCACCAGGCCCCCACCCATGTCTCCCACCACCCCCACCCCCCCAGTCACCAGGGGCAGCCTCCACCAGGCCCCCACCCATGTCTCCCAGCACCCCCAACACCCAGCCACCAGGGGCAGCTTCCACCAGGACCCCACCCATGTCTCCCAGCACCCCCACCCCCCAGCCACCAGGCGCAGCCTCCACCAGGCCCCCACCCATGTCTCCCACCACCCCCACCCCCCCAGTCACCAGGGGCAGTCTCAACCAGGCCCTCACCCATGTCTCCCAGCGACCCCACCCCCCAGCCACCAGGGGCAGCCTCCACCAGGCCCCCACCCATGTCTCCCACCACCCCCACCCTCCCCAGTCACCAGGGGCAGCCACCACCAGGCCCCCACCCATGTCTCCCAGCACCCCCACCCCCCAGCACTGTGGGGCACCTGCCAGCAGGCCCCCACCCATGTCCAACTCATGTTCCCCACCACCCCAACCCCCAGCAGTGCAGGGGCACCCACCACCAGGCACCCACCCATGTCTCCCAGCACCCCCACCACCCAGCCACCAGGGGCACCCACCACCAGGCCCCCACCCATGTCTCCCACCACCCCCACCCCTCAGTCACCAGGGGCAGCCTCCACCAGGCCCCCACCCATGTCTCCCAGCACCCCCACCCCCCAGCCACCAAGGGCAGCCTCCACCAGGCCCCCACCCATGTCTCCCAGCACCCACACCCCCCAGCCACCAGGGGCATCCTCCACCAGGCCCCCACCCATGTCTCCCAGCACCCCCACCCCCCAGCACTGTGGGGCACCCTCCACCAGGCCCCCACCCATGTCTCCCACCACCCCCAACCCCCAGCAGTGCAGGGGCACCCACCACGAGGCCCCCACCCATGTCTCCCACCACCCCCACCCCCAGCAGTGCAGGGGCAGCCTCCACCAGGCCCCCACCCATGTCTCCCACCACCCCCACCCCCCAGCCACCAGGGGCAGCCTCCAACAGGCCCCCACCCATGTCTCCCACCACCCCCACCCCCCCAGTCACCAGGGGCAGCCTCCACCAGGCCCCCACACATGTCTCCACCACCCCCACCCCCCAGCCACCAGGGGCACCCACCACCAGGCCCCCACCCATGTCTCCCACCACCCCCACCCCTCAGTCACCAGGGGCAGCCTCCACCAGGCCCCCACCCATGTCTCCCACCACCCCCACCCCCCCAGCACTGTGGGGCACCCTCCACCAGCCCCCCACCCATGTCTCCCACAACCCCCACCCCCCAGCAGTGCAGGGGCACCCACCACCAGGCCCCCACCCATGTCTCCCAGCACCCCCACCCCCCAGCCACCAGGGGCAGCCTCCACCAGGCCCCCACCCATGTCTCCCACCACCCCCACCCCCCCAGCACTGTGGGGCACCCACCACCAGGCCCCCACCCATGTCTCCCAGCACCCCCACCCCCCAGCAGTGCAGGGGCAGCCTCCACCAGGCCCCCACCCATGTCCAGCTCATGTCTCCCACCACCCCCACCCCCTAGCACTGTGGGGCACCTGCCAGCAAGCCCCCACCCATGTCCATCTCATGTTCCCCACCACCCCCACCCCCAGCACTGTGGGGCACCTGCCAGCAGGCCCCCACCCATGTCCAACTCATGTTCCCCACCACCCCCACCCCCCAGCACTGTGGGCCACCCACCACCAGGCCCCCACCCATGTCTCCCAGTAACCCCCACCCCCCAGCAGTGCAGGGGCAGCCTCCACCAGGCCCCCACCCATGTCCAACTCATGTCTCCCACCACCCCCACCCCCCAGCACTGTGGGGCACCTGCCAGCAGGCCCCCACCCATGTCCATCTCATGTTCCCAACCACCCCCACCCCCAGCACTGTGGGGCACCTGCCAACAGGCCCCCACCCATGTCCAACTCATGTTCCCCACCACCCCCACCCCCCAGCACTGTGGGGCACCCACCACCAGGCCCCCACCCATGTCTCCCACCACCCCCACACCCCCAGTCACCAGGGGCAGCCTCCACCAGGCCCCCACCCATGTCTCCCACCACCCCCACCCCCCAGCACTGTGGGGCACCTGCCAGCAGGCCCCCACCCATGTCCAACTCATGTTCAACACCACCCCCCCCAGCACTGTGGGGCACCCACCACCAGGCCCCCACCCATGTCTCCCAGCACCCCCACCCCCCAGCAGTGCAGGGGCACCCAACACCAGGCCCCCACCCATGTCTCCCACCACCCCCACCCCCCCATCACTGTGGGGCACCCACGACCAGGCCCCCACCCATGTCTCCCAGCACCCCCACCCCCCAGCAGTGCAGGGCAGCCTCCACCAGGCCCCCATCCATGTCCAACTCATGTCTCCCACCACCCCCACCCCCCAGCACTGTGGGGCACCTGCCAGCAGGCCCCCACCCATGTCCAACTCATGTTCCCCACCACCCCCACCCCCCAGCACTGTGGGGCACCTGCCAGCAGGCCCCCACCCATGTCCAACTCATGTTCCCCACCACCCCCACCCCCCAGCACTGGCGGGCACCTGCCAGCAGGCCCCCACCCCTGTCCAACTCATGTTCCTCACCACCCCCACCCACCAGCAGTGCTGGGGCACCCACCACCAGGCCCCCACCTATGTCTTCCAGCACCCCCACCCCGCAGGGGCACCCACCACCAGGCCCCCACCCATGTCTCCCACCACCCCCACCCCCGCCAGTCACCAGGGGCAGCCTCCACCAGGCCCCCACACCCTCAGCAGTGCAGGGGCAGCCTCCACCAGGCCCCCACCCATGTCTCCCACCACCCCCACCCCCCAGCAACCAGGGGCAGCCTCCACCAGGCCCCCACCCATGTCTCCCACCACCCCCACCCCCCCAGTCACCAGGGGCAGCCTCCACCAGGCCCCCACCCATGTCTCCCAGCACCCCCACCCCCCAGCCACCAGGGGCAGCCTCCACCAGGCCCCCACCCATGTCTCCCACCACCCTCACCCCCTCAGCACTGTGGGGCACCTGCCAGCAGGCCCCCACCCATGTCCAACTCATGTTCTCCACCACCCCCAACCCCCTGCACTGTGGGGCACCTGCCAGCAGGCCTCCACCCATGTCCAACTCATGTTCCCCACCACCCCCACCCCCCAGCACTGTGGGGCACCTGCAGCAGGCCCCCACCCATGTCCAACTCATGTTCCCCACCACCCCCACCCCCAGCACTGTGGGGCAACTGCCAGCAGTCCCCCACCCATGTCCAACTCATGTTCCCCACCACCCCCACCCCTCAGCACTGTGGGGCACCTGCCAGCAGGCCCCCACCCATGTCCAACTCATGTTCCCCACCACCCCCACCCCCAGCACTGTGGGGCAACTGCCAGCAGTCCCCCACCCATGTCCAACTCATGTCTCCCACCCCCCACCCCCAGCAGTGCAGGGGCAGCCTCCACCAGGCCCCCACCCATGTCTCCCACCACCCCCACCCCCCAGCCACCAGGGGCAGCCTCCACCAGGCCCCCACCCATGTCTCCCACCACCCCCACCCCCCCAGTCACCAGGGGCAGCCTCCACCAGGCCCCCACCCATGTCTCCCAGCACCCCCAACCCCCAGCCACCAGGGGCAGCTTCCACCAGGACCCCACCCATGTCTCCCACCACCCCCACCCCCCCAGCACTGTGGGGCACCCACCACCAGGCCCCCATCCATGTCTCCCAGCACCCCCACCCGCCAGCAGTGCAGGGGCAGCCTCCACCAGGCCCCCACCCATGTCCAACACATGTCTCCCACCACCCCCACCCCCCAGCACTGTGGGGCACCTGCCAGCAGGCCCCCACCCATGTCCAACCCATGGTCCCCACCACCCCCACCACCCAGCACTGTGGGGCACCTGCCAGCAGGCACCCACCCATGTCCAACTCATGTTCCCCACCACCCCCACCCCCCAGCAGTGCAGGTGCACCCACCACCAGGCCCCCACCCATGTCTCCCAGCACCCCCACCCCCCAGCCACCAGGGGCACCCACCACCAGGCCCCCACCCATGTCTCCCACCACCCCCACCCCCCCAGTCACCAGGGGCAGCCTCCACCAGGCCCCCACCCATGTCTCCCAGCACCCCCACCCCCCAGCCACCAGGGGCAGCCTCCACCAGGCCCCCGCCCATGTCTCCCAGCACCCACACCCCCAAGCCACCAGGGGCAGCCTCCACCAGGCACCCACCCTTGTCTCCCAGCACCCCCACCCCCCAGCACTGTGGGGCACCCTCCACCTGGCACCGACCCATGTCTCCCACC
Source organism: Ambystoma mexicanum (assembly GCF_040938575.1). NCBI lineage: Eukaryota > Metazoa > Chordata > Amphibia > Caudata > Ambystomatidae > Ambystoma > Ambystoma mexicanum. Next base: position 464,352,242 of record NC_090928.1, on the reverse strand, counting down.
ACCCCCACCCCCCAGCAGTGCAGGGGCACCCGCCACCAGGCCCCCACCCATGTCTCCCACCACCTCCACCCCCCAGCAGTGCAGGGGCAGCCTCCACCAGGCCCCCACCCATGTCTCCCACCACCCCCACCCCCCAGCCACCAGGGGCAGCCTCCACCAGGCCCCCACCCATGTCTCCCACCACCCCAACCCCCCCAGTCACCAGGGGCAGCCTCCACCAGGCCCCCACCCATGTCTCCCAGCACCCCCACCCCCCAGCCACCAGGCGCAGCCTCCACCAGGCCCCCACCCATGTCTCCCACCACCCCCACCCCCCCAGTCACCAGGGGCAGTCTCAACCAGGCCCTCACCCATGTCTCCCAGCGACCCCACCCCCCAGCCACCAGGGGCAGCCTCCACCAGGCCCCCACCCATGTCTCCCACCACCCCCACCCTCCCCAGTCACCAGGGGCAGCCACCACCAGGCCCCCACCCATGTCTCCCAGCACCCCCACCCCCCAGCACTGTGGGGCACCTGCCAGCAGGCCCCCACCCATGTCCAACTCATGTTCCCCACCACCCCAACCCCCAGCAGTGCAGGGGCACCCACCACCAGGCACCCACCCATGTCTCCCAGCACCCCCACCACCCAGCCACCAGGGGCACCCACCACCAGGCCCCCACCCATGTCTCCCACCACCCCCACCCCTCAGTCACCAGGGGCAGCCTCCACCAGGCCCCCACCCATGTCTCCCAGCACCCCCACCCCCCAGCCACCAAGGGCAGCCTCCACCAGGCCCCCACCCATGTCTCCCAGCACCCACACCCCCCAGCCACCAGGGGCATCCTCCACCAGGCCCCCACCCATGTCTCCCAGCACCCCCACCCCCCAGCACTGTGGGGCACCCTCCACCAGGCCCCCACCCATGTCTCCCACCACCCCCAACCCCCAGCAGTGCAGGGGCACCCACCACGAGGCCCCCACCCATGTCTCCCACCACCCCCACCCCCAGCAGTGCAGGGGCAGCCTCCACCAGGCCCCCACCCATGTCTCCCACCACCCCCACCCCCCAGCCACCAGGGGCAGCCTCCAACAGGCCCCCACCCATGTCTCCCACCACCCCCACCCCCCCAGTCACCAGGGGCAGCCTCCACCAGGCCCCCACACATGTCTCCACCACCCCCACCCCCCAGCCACCAGGGGAAGCCTCCACCAGGCCCCCACCCATGTCTCCCACCACCCCCACCCCCCCAGTCACCAGGGGCAGCCTCCACCAGGCCCCCACCCATGTCTCCCAGCACCCCCACCCCCCAGCCACCAGGGGCAGCCTCCACCAGGCCCCCACCCATGTCTCCTACCACCCCTACCCCCAAGTCACCAGGGGCAGCCTCCACCAGGCCCCCACCCATGTCTCCCAGCACCCCCACCCCCCAGCCCTGTGGGGCACCCTCCACCAGGCCCCCACCCATGTCTCCCACCACCCCCACTCCCCAGCAGTGCAGGGGCACCCACCACCAGGCCCCCACCCATGTCTCCCAGCACCCCCACCCCCCAGCCACCAGGGGCAGCCTCCACCAGGCCCCCACCCATGTCAGTCACACCACCCCCACCCCCCACAGCACTGTGGGGCACCCACCTCCAGGCCCCCACCCATGTCTCCCAGCACCCCCACCCCCCAGCAGTGCAGGGGCAGCCTCCACCAGGCCCCCACCCATCTCCAACTCATGTCTCCCACCACCCCCACCTCCCAGCACTGTGGGGCACCTGCCAGCAGGCCCCCACCCATGTCCAACTCATGTTCCCCACCACCCCCACCCCCCAGCACTGTGGGGCACCTGCCAGCAGGCCCCCACCCATGTCCAACTCATGTTCCCGACCACCCCCACCCCCAGCACTGTGGGGCACCTGCCAGCAGGCCCCCACCCATGTCCAACTCATGTTCCCCACCACCCCCACCCCCCAGCACTGTGGGGCACCTGCCAGCAGGCCCCCACCCATGTCCAACTCCTGTCTCCCACCACCCCCACCCCCCAGCACTGTGGGGCACCTGCCAGCAGGCCCCCACCCATGTCCAACTCATGTTCCCCACCACCCCCACCCCCCAGCACTGTGGGGCACCTGCCAGCAGGCCCCCACCCATGTCCAACTCATGTTCCCCACCACCCCCACCCCCCAGCACTGTGGGGCAGATGCCAGCAGGCCCCCACCCATGTCCAACTCATGTTCCCCACCACCCCCACCCCCCAGCACTGTCGGGCACCTGCCAGCAGACCCCCACCCATGTCCAACTCATGTTCCCCACCACCCCCACCCCCCAGCACTGTGGGGCACCCTCCACCAGGCCCCCACCCATGTCTCCCACCCACCCCACCCCCCAGCAGTGCAGGGACACCCACCACCAGGCCCCCACCCATGTCTCCCACCACCCCCACCCCCCAGCAGTGCAGGGGCAGCCTCCACCAGGCCCCCACCCATGTCTACCACCACCCCCACCCCCCAGCACTGTGGGGCACCTGCCAGCAGGCCCCCACCCATGTCCAACTCATGTTGGCCACCACCCCCACCCCCCCGACCTTTAGGGCACCTGCCAGCAGGCCCCCACCCATGTGCAACTCATGTTCCCCAGCCAACATGTCATCACAATCTAGATCCCTGGTCCCTATGGTCAGCCTCCAAATGCAAAACACCCACCCGAGTATTGCATCCACCCACTCATAATTTGCAATTACATCACAGAACACCAATTGCAAGTTCCGAAACAAACACATTTCCCTCACATACACCCAATGGGTGTCAGTGAATCTCAAAACACATATCATGCAATGCATGAAATCAATGAGATACCACACATTGAAGTTCACCAAAAAAAATATGTATTAAAGGAAACATAAATAGAATAAAAAATGAATAAACAGAAATGTGAATGTACAAAAATTAAAAGAAGCATGTCCGTGAAAAAAAGCAAAACCAAAAATAAAATTCCAAAAAAATGGTCTCCAAAGTCAATGTCCACAAAACAAAATCCAATGGGAAATAAAAAATAAAGCCATTGCTCCATGGTTAAAAAGTGAAAAAAAAATACAATGCAACAGTGAACTATGTACATGGGAACAAGCCAGGGTCCATTATCCCAACAAAAGAAAGGAAACCTATCTAACTACACTAACTAATAAAATAAACTATATACAAAAATGTGGCCAATGTCCGAAAGGTCCAAATAAAATCAAAACAAAAATGAAACCTAACACTACCTACATAACTATGTACAAGGGCAGCCGGCTAGTTTCACGGCTCACTTGTGGATGTCCCGGGCCAGGGCATCATCGAACTCCTCCTCAATGTCCCGGAGGCGGTCCTCCTCCATGTCCCCGAGGGTCTGCAGGGCCGTCGACGTCTCCACCTCCAAACCCCTGCGGATTGCCTCGAGGCACTGGGCCCGCCTCAGGGCCCTCCGCATGGAGTTCTCCGCCCTGACCATTGTGAGCCGTGCCTCTTCCGCCCGCTGCCGCTCCGCATCTATGGCGTGGCCCAACCGCTGCCACACGGAAGACACTCTCTGTCCTGGGTCCTCCTGCCCTCCGGCCGATGCCTGCCCCTCCGATGTTGAAGGCCCCGAGCCTTCATGGCTCCCACCACGTTGCTGCTGCTGCTGTGCCTCTGCCCGTGCACTGCCTCGTGCTGCCTGCACATCCTCCGCCGGCTGGGGTGCAGTCGTAGATGTGGCCACCCCTGCTGACGTCCAACTCCCGACTGTGGCAGGGATGCCTCCTCCACCAGCCTGGCCGCACCGTCAGAGGCAGCTCCACAGGGCACCCAGGTGACTGATGGGTGGGAAGATGGCACGGAGGACGACTGGCGCGTAGGGGGTCCAGTTGAGGAGGGGGTCGTAGCAAGCCCCATCAGACGGAGGAATCCGGCCTGGGTGACCTGTCCCATCAGGCTGACGTGGTCAACGAGCCATTTGAGATGACGTGCAGTCTCTTCATGAAAAGACTGCAGGTCACCTCGCATGGCCCGTTGACGCAACGCCACACCAGCCAGGACAGGCTCAACCCGGACCTGGGTAGCCACGTCCGCAGGCAGAGGAAGGCCAGTTGACGTGAGCTCATCCCCTGCCTGAAAACGGGTCTGGACGTAGGCATCCCTGCTGGTGCAAGATGATGCAGGGACAGGATCAGGGACAGGATTGCACACAGGCACCTCCGGGGCGGCCTGTGCTGCCTCCTGTCCCTGGTCCTGCACTGCACCACTAGCACCAGTGGGATCCCCACCTCCAGACCCCGTCTCTGGTGCTTGCACGGCCTCCTCCTCCACCAAACCCCCCACCAACCTGGATGACTCCGTGCCATCTTCCCCTGTTGGGCCCTGTGAGGTCCCAGCTGCCCCTTCTGCTGCCGAGGAGTCCAACTCCAACCTCCGCCTCTTGGACCTCCCCCTGGCAGCTGCGGCCTGGGACGCGGCACCGGACTCCTCACTCCCCGATGAGATCACAACATGGGAGGGGAGCCGGGCCTTGCGTCTCCGGCTGGTGGTGGGATCCCTGCCGCTGTGCTCTGCAGCACCTTCTCCGCCCTCTTCATCAGTTGACGCTGCAGACAGGGAGAAACAAAACACAGGCATCAGGGCACTGTACAATGGACACATACACACATGACAGTTGTACATGAGTGGCATTGGCAAACCTCAGACATGTCATCACAATCCCCAACACACATGTCATTACAACTCGCACACATGAGCCATACCACAGCCATATCGCAACTGCCACCACCATCCATACACATACAACAGCATGAGCAGCCAAAGGTGAGCCAGACATCACATGCAACACAGGAAGTGCACCACACATGTACACACACCACCACACTTGCATGCATGTGTACACCTCTGCCAAGTGTCGCAATGTTCAGACGGGCATCCATGTCACATCTGCCAATCAGGCTTCCACATACCGCTGTCACATGCATCCATGTTGCATCACTGTTGCACCCTTGTCAAATACACACACATGCACATGTACACAGTGCTGACACATGCAGCCGAAAACAACATACATGCGTGACATCACGGACATGTCTACTTACATACACATTCATCCAAACATGTGTGCCCAAACAACTGCATTTGGCATGCAAGCCTACACACACAAGCACCATCCATGTCTCACACATTCCATCCCTCGCATGTGTCAGCCCCACGGCCCTGTACACCCCCACCCATACTCGACCCCATACAAACAGATGTGCAACCTGCACACTACTGAATAATCACCACACGCACTGCTCACAATCAGGATGCATGTACACTCACCGCTCGACTCCAGACGGGTCTGCCTCTCAAGGACCTGGACGTGGAGCGCTGGGGACATGCGTTCCAGGACCCTCATCTGTTCTTCCGACAAGTGGCCCCGGCGCCCCTTGGCATCCGCTGCCTTCAAGAGGCGCCGGGCCTTGTTCAGGGTCCTGGACCTGAAGTCCTCCCAGCGCTTCTTGACATGTTGTAAGTCGCGGACTGCCACCCCCTCCGCGTTGATGGCAGTCACGATGTCAGTCCAGATCCGAGTCCGTCCTTCCTTGTCGGCGCGGGAACTTCCGAAGAGGGCACCATACTGCCCCAGGACTTGCTCCACCAGGACACCAACTTCGGTGGCACTGAAGCTGGTGCCCCTCTGCCTCTCTGGCCGGGGGTTGTCAGTGGTCTCAGATGGTGTTTGCCCCTACATGACAACCCCAGAGGCAGGAGTGGGTGGGCAACTGGGTCCTGGGGCTGGGCTGTGGAGCGATGGAATCCCAGTCGGGAGTCTTTGGTTCCAGCAGGGGTGGTCACAGCAACAGCACCCCTGGCTGATGTGCAGGCAGCAAATGTCAGGGCACATGGGCAGCAGGCAGTCAGGCAGCAGCAGATGGCAGGTGGGAGCGTGCTCGGGGCTCTGGGGGGCAGTAGTTCGGCCTTCTGGGCAGGAGCGTGGTCTTCCGTGTGCTTACGCGTGGCCAGCTTGATACGGAGTGAGTTGGCACGTGAAAAATCGGCACGTCAGCGTGTAATTCGAGGAAAGGCCCTTAGCGCGTAAGCGCATCTGCACGCATACGCATTTTCATTGGACAGAAGGCCCCTCAAGCGCCCCTGTGACGTGACGCGTACAGACGTGCATGGGCATTTCACCGCGCGTGGAAAACTGCACGTCCGCGTGTAATACGAGGAAAGGGCCCATGCGCGTAAGTGCGCGTGGTAAACTGCACGTCCGCGTGTAATACGAAGAAAGGCCCTTAGCGCGTATGCACGGCAGCACGCATATGCGATTTCATTGGACCAAAGGCCCTTAGCGCGTGAGCGCGTCTGTGAGGTGACGCGCGCAGGTGTTTCCCTCATTGCACGTGATGACAGAACACACGTGGATTTCCACCAATCGCGTGTGAAAGTTCCCGGCACCCCGGAACACACGTACCCAGGCTAATCGCGTGTGGAACTTCCCACGCACCCTGAAACACACGTACCCAGGCCAATCACGTGTACGCTCACTCACCTCAGATCACACGCGATGACACTCGGACCTACAGTCTTACCACGTATCCGAATACGGGAAACCCGCGCACGGCAAAAGACGTGCACAGGCGTCAACGCGTCCGCCCACACGAAGGCAGGCGGAGGCGTCCCCGCGCACAGCATAAAAGTGCGCGCAAACAACAAACGCGTATATACAGCTACGATGAATGCCCCATTTGTCTCTGCACTGATTGTGGGACACCGCAGGAGGAGGAGAATAACCAGGGCACGCATTTTCGCACCACAGACAAGCCTTTTTGGGATGCCTGACGACCAGGTCTACGGCAGGTATAGGTTTCCACCCCATATCATCCTAGACCTGGTCAGGGAGTGGGAAGATGACCTCACATCCCCCACCCTTTGCTCCCAAGCATTGAGCCCCTTGGAGAAGCTGCTCAATGTCCTGCATTTTTTGGCCACTGGGTCATTTCAGCAGACCACTGCCATAGTGGGAGGGGTCTCACAGGCCACGCAGTCACGCTGCCTACACCAGGTACTGGCAATCATGACAGCGCGCCCCTCAGTCCGCAGGCACATATACATGCCCAGAACACCCGCAGAAAGGCAGGCCGTTGTCCTGGATTTTTTCAGGGTGGCACACTTCCCCAAAGTGCTCGGTGCCATAGATTGCACCCATGTGGCCCTACGTCCACCTAGGGCCATTGAGCACATCTACCGAAACCGCAAGCACTGGCATTCCATCAATGTACAGGTGGTATGTGATGCAAAGGGAATCATCACCTCTGTCTAAGCAAACTACCCTGGCTCCACCCATGACAGTTTCATATACAGAATGTCCGCCCTGAGCCGGGCCCTGGAAGCTGGGCAGCATGGCGACACATGGCTCCTAGGTCAGTACAAATGCCCTTGCACATGCATGCAAGTCACACACAGACAAATATCCAAACCCTAATAATGTCAACTATTATCACCTCCCCAGGGGACAGTGCCTACCCTCTGAGCAACCACATGATGACGCCAATCCGGAACCCCACCACACCACCCCAGGTTAGATACAACGCCGCCCATATTGCAACCAGGGGCATAGTGGAGCGCATATTCAGAGTGCTCAAGTCACGTTTCCGCTCCCTTGACCGCTCGGTTGGACAACTACTCTATGCACCACCAGTAGTGTGCAGGATCATTGTGGCAGCATGTGTCCTGCACAATGTTGCAACACGGCAGGGCGTCCCGGTGGACATGGTGGTGCCCCCACATCCCCAACCACAGGCACAGGCGCTGCCCATGGGAGGGGACTTGGCACGTGGCGAGGAAGCCCGGACCCAGCTTGTGGCCACATTTTTCACCTAAACTCCCACCCCTGCGGAGTGCACACAGGCCTGGCACATACCAGGTGACAATCGATGATGACAAAGAGACAGTCAACTGTCACAACCCTACCACCCTGAGATAGTTGCCATGGAAGTGCCACACCGTCTGCATCCCTAGCTACTTAAACACAAGCTATCCTGTGTGACCAAAAGGCACACATATGACATATGACATGATATGGGCCATACACAAGTATTCCAAGGCGCAATGAGGCAGGGAGGGGGGAACAAGGGAACACAGAGAATGGTACTACTAGGCCAGGTGTCATTGAGATCGTGCAAGTGCAGGGGTAGGGGGAATGGGAAAAGTGCAAGGGGAAGGGTGGGGGGAGTCCAGTACAGGGGAAGTAGCCCAAAAAAATAATACATAGGTCGCCTGGTGGCAACTACAAAGGTAAGTGCAGACAAGTGCTGGGAAGGGAGGGCTGTAGGGATAGAGAGACAGTACTGCAGTGCAGAGGTTGCCAGGGAGGCAGTGCAAGTGGATAGTGGCTGGGCCAGGGACCGAGGTCGGTGAGAGTGGCCCAGTTGCAGCTCCTGTGCAGTTCCAGTGAAGAATTCTGCAAGGGAGAGGCAGAGAGTAAGCAGAAGCAAAGAGGAAGGTCTTGAAGTGCTTCCAGAACTGGAGATGGTTCCCCTCAAGTTCAAGTCAGGCCGGAAGTCTGTTCCAGGGGGAGGGCCCTGCTGCGGAGAGAAATCTACCCCCAGCTAGTTGCTCTGAGAAGCGGATGACCCGGACATGCAAGGTGTGCATCACACACACCTGCAAAACAGGCCATGGCCATCACTGTCATGTCACTCAAACCCTCCCAAACATCAACATGACATGGCAAGCAATACCCATACACCAACGCAGTAACGATAAGGTACACATTGCCATGTCCTAAATGTACAGTGGCATCGGACAATGATGCCTGACCCGGAATCAGATGAAATGACAGACCAACAAAATCTCCCACCCAAAATAAGTCATTTCCAAATGCATTACAAAAGTCGTAGACGTAACATCACAATGAATGCCTGTCTACATGCACATTATGCATTGCAAAATCAACACTGCAGCTCATGTGTGCAGTGTCCTACTCCTGCATCACACTGCTCAGCGCACAGCACAGTGAACAGCCATTGTGTGTGATGCACACACTGAGCATCACATCTAAGTGACAGACCACATCAAACATCAAATTAGGCATGTACTGGATCCATAATCGGTCACAGAACATGTGCTGCCGGGACACAGTGGGCACCAGAAGGCAAACAGTGTACACGTGGATATGCAAGGGTGGGAGTACATGTAGTGCCTCCGAGTGCAAGTGTGTGGTTCTGCAAGGACATGCACTCCACATATGCATGTGCACTCAAGTGACCATCAGTGTTCCCTACACATCACATGTGAACATCCACTATGTGTACACCCCAGCATGTCAAACCACAACTATCCCCTCGCACCTGAAAGGAAAACACAACACATGAACAGGCATTGATCAGCAGAACACAACATGTACATAGGATACCACCATTACTATGTCAGAGTTCCCATCACACTGCAGGGCAAGGCAACTATCAACAACAACCCCCCCTCCCTCACAAATGACCATGACCTACTGAACAACTGCACCTGGGTCATGGAGCCTCCAAACCTCAATTCCACCTGGCCACAGGATGACCTTTACCCTTCGTCACCATCTCCCACCTTGTGTGTAAAAAGATGCCTGAACCCTCAGAATCCACACTCATTTCCAAAATCACAAAATCCAAGGCATAAAAATGAACCCGAACACCCTCCAGTAGAGGACTTGACGTAGCAGTACCTCACAAAGGCCAAGTACTACCACAATGATGCAACAACCAAGGTAGCACAGCAAAACAATGTCACGACAGGATGTGAGACATGTGTGGTACATGACATAGGATGATGCACCATGAATGGATGTGTACTGTCACAGGTCCCCTGTACAGGCGCGGGAGTGTCACGAAACAACCACCCCCACCATGCCCCGGGTGCCTGCAAGGTCAAACTCACACAGGCCCCTGAGACCCTGGTGGGGAATGAGGTTCAGGGATATGCAGTCGGGACAGGTGTTGACACACTGGATGACTGGAATGAGTGGCAGGAGAGGGGAGGAGGAATGACACATGAAACTAGGGAATGCACGAAAATGTACAACCTGCATGAACACATACACAATCCAAACAAACTTGGACATCATTGTCATGGCCTTCTGTAGTCCAGGCTCAGGAGTGGTACGAACCAACCACCCCCTCTAGGGTTTTGGCGCCTGCAAGTTCGGGGCTTACACAGGCATCCGCAACCCCAGTGGGGAAAGAGGGTCAGGGAACGTTGCTTGGATAGGTACGGGAAGCAGGAACACCGGGTAGAGGGTACAGGTTTCAAAATGGCATAGGATCACGGGTGATTAGGGAGAAAAAACATACCAAATTGAACCACACATACATCCATGCATCAGTACACTCCCCAGCAAGCCTATGCAGAGCAGTTCGAAAGAAAAACAACAAGACACTTAGCTCTGGTTTTGAGTGCTGCCCTCCTGCCTGCGCACTCTCAGGTCCGGTTACAGGAGCACTGCAATGCTGCAAAGAGAGCCACAGTCAACAACCTGTACGTGCCAATTACACAAAAACACAACACCAAACATGCCCCATAGCAACAAACTACTCTACAAACAGACAATCTGTGCTCGATGCTTCGTACCCATATATAACATCACCCCTGTGACGGGTCATACACAGTCAATGCAGTAAGTCAGCCGCTGGTGGGTGCGTGGCAAATGGAACACCAATGTGTCACAATTCACACAACATGCAATGTTCCCTGGGTAAGCAGACAGACCCATATAGCAAGCCATGACTACAGAGCAAGTTGCGTACCACCATGACCGAAACAAAGTCGGCAGTGCATTTATCATGAAGTATGTGGAAAAGACATGCACTGCACCCGAGTATGTCCCTTGCTGTATGTCCCTGTGAGCTGCCCCTTTCCATGTCTCGGAAGGCTACATGGTTGATACAAGTGCCTCAATGGACCTTGGTGTACCGGAGGGTATGTGCCACTGCCCCTGCATGTGTCCCAGACATTCTACTATCAACAGCCATCAGTCCACAAACACATCTGAGCTGCATTGTGTGCTTCAACACCAATATTTGTCTACGCTCACCCTCAGTGCTGTGACTAAGCCTGCATGTGCAACTCGCCTGGTGCAAGCTTTGCTGTGTCGTGGCCCCCCTGTGATGCTCACCTTGCCTGGAGTTCCTTGGAACATGTCAGCAGTTCTAGGATGTGGGTCGGCAATCACTGTGCCTCTGCTTGTGCACATATGTGCATGTGGGCACCAACAAACGGGTCCAGAATTCCGTCGTCCAATGGGCCATGTCTGCTGGCAAAGGTGCTCTGGAGGCTCATCCCCCTGCAGAAAGGGCATGAAACACATGATTAATGCTTCAAAGTCATCTGTGTGTGTCTCATCAGGCATCTCATTACTTGACCATGTCAGAGAGTCACATCACAAATCACACCATCAGTCCGTCTTTCACCTCCAAAGTGTGGAACACTATCTACAGCATGAATTGCAACAAGCACGTGTACAGGAAAGATATGAAACATACTACACAATGCATAGCAATCAATGTCCACATTAATCATGACACACCCCATCTAGCAAAAGCTGAACAGTGGACAATGACACTTAAATCATCCCCACTAGGGGTGTCAACACAAGTCACACAGCACCAGACATGCCACAGATATGACAGTCCAAAGCCCTTGTGTAATATTCTGTAACACCGAACCATCCTTGCGAGCCCATGGATAAGGGAGGCAGGAGTGGCATATGTGAGTCAAGGACCCCAAGCAGCAAACACATACACAAGACAACCATGAAGGGCCCAGCTGGAACAGACAGTGGATGCCTTCAAAAGCCACAACACACCGCACCGTCACATGAAAGCACAATAGACTAGCAATTTTAAACTAACTCAACTATTAACTAATTACACTAACTATGGAAAACCTACATTACCTATTTAAACTAACTATCAAACAGAAACTTAACTAACTAAACTAAAAGAAAAATCAAAAATGGCCACATACGACCCGGGGGGGAGGGGAGGCACCTAGGAGGGGGGAGGTACAGGGTGCTGCTCAACATCCACATGCGATGATGCTGAGCCCAAAAAAAAATACTCCATGGGCTCAACGCCTGCACAGCACGACCTATGTGGGAGATAGATGGTCGTCCGAGTCTGGCTCATCCTGTAAAGGAGGACGTGGCACAGTAGCCTGGCCACGCCTAGCCGCAGCTTGCCCCTCGTCGGCAGCAAGTCTGCCGGATGGGTGAGCCTGGTTCTGTGTGGCGATGTTACATAGGTCTGCATGCAGAACCTCACGTGATACACGTGCTTCCTCTTGCAAGGTAGCACGTGTAACACGGAGTTCCTCCTGCAAGGCCTGGCTGGACAACCGCTGCACCTCCCGGCAAGCCTGTAGCTCAGCCGAGATGGTACGCTCAAGCTGTGCAAACCTCTCCTCTGCCTGCTGCCTCTGGGACATCATAAGGACACCCAGAGTGGATCTGAGGGAAGCATACTCCTCCCTCAGGGCATCCATGTGCACCTCTGTGTGAGCAGCAATTGCTTGACGCAGAGACGACATTTCAGCCTGGCGTGCCCTGTCTGAGGCCACCATGCCCAGCCTGAGCGAGCGGGCCGTGGACCGTGCCGCCTGCTGCTGGAGAAGCACCTGCCTAGCAGGGGGGAGCACAGATCGGGCCACACGCTCCATGCTCTCAGCGATGTTCTCCATTGCTGCCCCCTGCCGTTCATAATTGGCAGTCATGTCTTGCTTCCACTCAGTATACAGCGGTTGCGCGCGGCGACTGCGTTGCCGGGCTTGACCCCTGCGGGACCCAAGGACCGGGGGTCCTCGCTGTGTTGGCACCGCCTGCGGCTGCACGACTACATGCCCCCATCGACGTGATGTCCCAGGCACATCAGTGACTGGTGTGGAGGGTGACCCTGCGACCCGATCCACCACGGGCGGAGGAACCAAGACTGTCTGATCCCTCAGTGCAGGTGTCGCAGACAGAGGAGTGTCCACATCAGAATCACTCACCCCTGACACATGGACTTGATGCTCATCCAACTCAACATGGACGTCAGAGTCGCCATCAAGGCTGGACTCATAGGCAGCCAGAGACAAGATGGACTGCAGCACTTGGGGGTTTTCGTGGCCTACCACCCCACGACCCCCACTAGTGCCGGGTTGATGTGGTGTTACCAACCCTGTGTCTGGCATGACAACACCATCCACCGCCTCCATTGCGTCATCACCTGAAAAATAGAGAGAAAAAGGTCACTACACATGTCAGAAGCACACGACACACACACACACCGACAGCAAAGGCATCCGGCAGACATGTGACACACAACATATGACCTGGCATGCATGCTGGGTCTACTTTGAATAGCTTCTGTGATCAGACCTGGTGAAAGGTGGCAGTTTCCATGGAAGTGGGTCTATGCAGTGCAGAAAATGTGTACGCCACTCACTACCTACATGTACAAGCACTCCATGGTGTGTGCCAGGAAATGTGAAGGCAGTGCAATGTCAAATTCAGACATCACGTGCATTGTGCATTCAATGTGTACCATGTCTAGAAGCCAAGCACCCCTCCACCCCAGTACCAAAGCAGGGATGCCTAGCATGGTATCAAAAGGCTGACCATACACCTGTGTATTGACAGGCAGTGTTGACTGGCATCAACAGCTTAATGTGATACAAATTACAACACTGCAAATGATGCTGGGACAGTGGGCAGGACACATGATGAAAACTCCGGAGGACGCCCACGTGTGAAGAAGACACAAGAGTTGGACAGAGTCATTGGCCATTGAACAGGCTGAGGCCTGTGAGCCACACAGATTGTCAGGGCCTAAACATGTGTGCAACGCAGGACTGAGCCACAGTTGACATGGGGAGGCCGATGAGATGGCAGGCAATGTATGTGACCAAGGACTCATATTACAGTGATCATCCAGTCAAGGACACATAGGGGCATGCGTGCAATGCACATGGAGCATGAATGGGCACTCATGTCCCTGCGGGACATCTGACCCATGCACAGTACAAGTGAGATACCCTGCATCGAGTACTAAGGCTGTACCACACGGCATATGTCTGGCAGTTTCTACGCTGGAAGTTAGCATCTACACAGGACACATGAACAAGAAACTACACATTGGCAAGATTGAAGCAGACCAGTGCAAAGGTGGAACTGGAGTGCAGAGTGGCGGAGGAGGGGCAAGGGAGCATGCCCACATGGAGTCCCGCATGCAGGCAGAGGAGACATGCATGACGGTAGCATTGCATTACTTACACATCAGAACCATGTACACGTCACATGTAGCAGCAATCATGCACAACACATCCCACAAGTGAAACACACACGTCCTCAACAAAACACGCATCAACACTCACTGGACTGGGCATCAAAGTCCAGCATCTCTCCCACTCCTTCGACCAATTCAGGTGGTATGAACTCCGCAACGAGAGCCTCATGCGGAGTGAGTTCTTCCTCCTCTGGTGCAGGCCCACCGCCAGTCACCAAAGTCAAGTTGTAATTTGAGGCACGCTTGGCCTTAGTGCTGCGCTTGATGTCATTCGCTTTTTGCACTCCTGCGCCGTGCGCACCTCATGGCCGAATGAACTGACATGTTCCGCAACATGCTTCCAGTGGGTGTCACGTTGGGCAGCCGTAGTCTGACTATTGGCACCCACTAGCATGTCACGGCTGTGGCCCCGCACGTAGTCCACGAGGAAGTCCAGTTCCTGCATACAGAAAGGCTTCTTCCTCGACGTGCAGGAGGTCGTGGCTGTGTGTGGGGTCCCAGCCTGTGCTGCAGGTGCAACCTTCCTCCTCTTGGACTGTGGCGCAGACCCTGGCTGGCTAATGCCGCCCTGACCAGTATGGCGAGTGGGTTCGGTGGATTGAGCCAAGGGAGTGGCAGGTGGAGGGATGACCAAAGGCCTGACTTGTGTCAGTGGCAGCTGGGTGCCCACTAATGGACCCTGCGCAGCAACATCAGCTGTGGCAGGGTCATTGACCGCAACGGTCCTGGTTGGCAGACTCACAACCGGGGTGCTGTTGGGTGCATCTGCCCCTGCACTTGCCAACACCTGGCTGTTCGGGGCAGCAGATGACATGACTGCCCCAGGGACACGTGTCTTGGTCTGAGCAGCCCGGCGTGCCCCTATGGTTTCCCCCCTGGCCTGTTGGAGATCTACCAAGGGCTCTTCAAGTGCCAACGCAGCCTGCGCTGGCATACCCTGAGCCTGGGTGGCGGGAACGGACTGCCGGGTCATACGGGTGCCAGTGCCAGATGCAGGAGCTACATCCCCTGGAACCACAGGGGGTGGTGGCATGGCTGCACCGACACATGGCACAACATTGTGCTCAAGTGGCGCACCCCTGCCTCTTCCCCCTCTGTGGCTGCCCTGGACACCCTGGAGTCCCCCTATTCCCTGGTCACCACGGCCACGTCCCCGACCACGCCCGCCACGAGGAGTACGCCCAGCTGAGGCGCCGCTCACCTTTGGTGGCCTCCCAACCATGGCACAGATGTAGTAGTGCTGGCACAGATGGAGTGGTGCCAATGGGAGGTGTACACCACAATTGACCTGGGCAATTGGGGTGAAGGGGGTGGGAAGCAAGATGTTAACAGCCCCCCTGCACCTGCAAGGCTGTATGTGACCCCGGTGATGTGGTGACGGGTCACGCAACGCTCAGGCACCCCAAAACTGCAGTAAAACCGTGCACGAAACCCTGCAGCCTACGTGCGTGGATTCAACCTCCCGCAGTACGCGGTGGCACCCAGTAACACGAAAAACGCGTACGCGTGGGACACGCAGGCTACTATGACATCGAAAATGGGTGTGATACACAGGGGCACCCGCAGTGGGAAAAAGAGCGTGTGCGACTCACCGTCTGACTAGCGCGATGCAGAAAAACATGCATAGCCAATACCCCCGCCAAAAGAAGAGATACGTTCTTGATAGCTGTGAAGTTGTGATGGCGCGCGAAACAACAGGAAGCAGCAACACACGTCGGTCTCCACGAAAGGCACATACAGCGAACTGCTGGCCCCGCTCACCTTTAACCCGTGCTGAGGGAAACGCACGCGCGTGTCACATCACTTACGCGCATGGGCCCTTTCCTCGTATTACATGCGGACGTGCAGTTTTCCACGTGCGGTGAAATGCCCAAGCACGTCTGTACGCGTCACGTCACAGGGGCGCTTGAGGGGCCTTCTGTCCAATGAAAATGGGTATGCGTGCAGACGCGCTTACGCGCTAAGGGCCTTTCCTCGAATTACACGCTGACGTGCAGATTTTTCACGTGCCAAATCACTCCGTATCAAGCTGGCCACGCCTAAGCACATGGAAGACCACGCTCCTGCCCAGAAGGCCGAACTACTGCCCCCCAGAGCCCCAAGCACGCTCCCACCTGCCATCTGCTGCTGCCTGACTGCCTGCTGCCCACGTGCCCTGCCATTTGCTGCCTGCACATCAGCCAGGGGTGCTGTTGCTGTGACCACCCCTGCTGGTGTTCTGTGATGTAATTGCAAATTATGAGTGGGTGGATGCAATACTCGGGTGGCTGTTTTGCATTTGGAGGCTGACCATAGGGACCAGGGATCTAGATTGTGATGACATGTTGGCTGGGGAACATGAGTTGGACATGGGTGGGGGCCTGCTGGCAGGTGCCCCACAGTGTTGGGGGGTGGGGGTGGTGGGGAACATGAGTTGGACATGGGTGGGGGCCTGCTGGCTGGTGCCCCACAGTGCTGGGGGGTGGGGGTGGTGGGAGACATGGGTGGGGGCCAGGTGGAGGCTGCCCCTGGTGGCTGGGGGGTGGGGGTGGTGGGGAACATGAGTTGGACATGGGTGGGGGCCTGCTGGCAGGTGGCCCACAGTGCTGGGGAGTGGGGTGGTGGGAGACATAGGTGGGGGCCTGGTGGAGGCTGCCCCTGGTGGCTGGAGGGTGGGGGTGCTGGGAGACATGGGTGGGGGCCTGGTGGAGGCTGCCCCTGGTGACTGGAGGGGTGGGGGTGGTGGGAGACATGGGTGGGGGCCTGGTGGTGGGTGCCCCTGCACTGCTGGGGGGTGGGGGTGGTGGGAGACATGGGTGGGGGCCTGGTGGTGGGTGCCCCTGCACTGTTGGGGGGTAGGGGTGGTGGGAGACATGGGTGGGGGCCTGGTAGAGGGTGCCCCACAGTGCTGAGGGGTGGGGGGGCTGGGAGACATGGGTGGGGGCCTGGTGGAGGCTGCCCCTGGTGGCTGGGGGGTGTGGGTGCTGGGAGACATGGGTGGGGGCCTGGTGGAGGCTGCCCCTGGTGGCTGGGGCGTGGGGGTGCTGGGAGACATGGGTGGGGGCCTGGTGGAGGCTGCCCCTGGTGGCTGGGGGTGGGGGCGCTGGGAGACATGGGTGGGGGCCTGGTGGAGGCTGCCCCTGCACTGCTGGGGGGTGGGGGTGGTGGGAGACATGGGTGGGGGGCTGGTGGTGGGTGCCCCTGCACTGCTGGGGGGTGGGGGTGGTGGGAGACATGGGTGGGGGCCTGGTGGAGGGTGCCCCACAGTGCTGGGGGGTGGGGGTGTTGGGGAACATGAGTTCGACAAGGGTGGGGGCCTGTTGGCAGGTGCCCCACAGTGCTGGGGGGTGGGGGTGGTGGGGAACATGAGTTGGACATGGGTGGGGGCCTGCTGGCAGGTGCCCCACAGTGCTGGAGGGTGGGGGTGGTGGGGAACATGAGTTGGACATGGGTGGGGGCCTGCTGGCAGGTGCCCCACAGTGCTGGTGGGTGTTGGTGCTGGGGAACATGAGTTGGACATGGGTGGGGGCCTGCTGGCAGGTGGCCCACAGTGCTGGGGTGTGGGGTGGTGGGAGACATAGGTGGGGGCCTGGTGGAGGCTGCCCCTGGTGGCTGGGGGGTGGGGGTGGTGGGGAACATGAGTTGGACATGGGTGGGGGCCTGCTGGCAGGTGGCCCACAGTGCTGGGGGGTGGCATGGTGGGAGACATAGGTGGGGGCCTGGTGGAGGCTGCCCCTGGTGGCTGGAGGGTGGGGGTGCTGGGAGATATGGTTGGGGGCCTGGTGGAGGCTGCCCATGGTGACTGGGGGGGTGGGGGTGGTGGGAGACATGGGTGGGGGCCTGGTGGAGGCTGCCCCTGGTGGCTGGGGGGTGGGGGTGGTGGGAGACATGGGTGGGGGCCTGGTGGAGACTGCCCCTGGTGGCTGGGCGGTGGGGGTGGTGGGAGACATGGGTGGGGGCCTGGTGGAGGCTGCCCCTGGTGACTGGGGGGGTGGGGGTGGTGGGAGACATGGGTGGGGGCCTGGTGGAGGCTGCCCCTGGTGGCTGGGGGGTGGGGGTGGTGGGAGACATGGGTGGGGGCCTGGTGGAGGCTGCCCCTGCACTGCTGGGGGGTGGGGGTGCTGGGAGACATGGGTGGGGGCCTGGTGGTGGGTGCCCCTGCACTGCTGGGGGGTGTGGGTGCTGGGAGACATGGGTGGGGGCCTGGTGGTGGGTGCCCCTGCACTGCTGGGGGGTGGGGGTGCTGGGAGACATGGGTGTGGGCCTGGTGGTGGGTGCCCCACAGTGCTGGGGGGGTGGGGGTGGTGGGAGACATGGGTGGGGGCCTGGTGGAGGCTGCCCCTGCACTGCTGGGGGGTGGGGTGGTGGGAGACATGGGTGGGGGCCTGGTGGTTGGTGCCCCTGCACTGCTGGGGGGTGGGGGTGGTGGGAGACATGGGTGGGGGCCGGGTGGAGGGTGCCCCACAGTGCTGGGGGGTGGGGGTGGTGGGGAACATGAGTTGGACATGGGTGGGGGCCTGCTGTGTGGGGGTGGTGGGGAACATGAGTTGGACATGGGTGGGGGCCTGCTGGCAGGTGCCCGACAGTGCTGGGGGGTGGGGGTGGTGGGGAACATGAGTTGGACATGGGTGGGGGCCTGCTGGCAGGTGCCCCACAGTGCTGGGGGGTGGGGGTGGTGGGGAACATGAGTTGGACATGGGTGGGGGACTGCTGGCAGTTGCCCCACAGTGCTGGGGGGTGGGGGTGGTGGGGAACATGAGTTGGACATGGGTGGGGGCCTGCTGGCAGGTGCCCCACAGTGCTGGGGGGTGGGGGTGGTGGGAGACATGAGTTGGACATGGGTGGGGGCCTGCTGGGAGGTTCCCCACAGTGCTGGGGGGTGGGGGTGGTGGGGAACATGAGTTGGACATGGGTGGGGGCCTGCTGGCAGGTGCCCCACAGTGCTGGGGGGGTGGGGGTGGAGGGGAACATGAGTTGGACATGGGTGGGGGCCTGCTGGCAGGTGCCCCACAGTGCTGGGGGGTGGGGGTGGTGGGAGACATGAGTTGGACATGGGTGGGGGCATGGTGGAGGCTGCCCCTGCACTGCTGAGGGGTGGGGGTGCTGGGAGACATGGGTGGGGGTCTGGTGGTGGGTGCCCCACAGTGCTGGGGGGTGGGGGTGGTGGGAGACATGGGTGGGGGCCTGGTGGAGGCTGCCCCTGGTGGCTGGGGGGTGGGGGTGCTGGGAGACATGGGTGGGGGCCTGGTGGTGGGTGCCCTTGCACTGCTGGGGGGTGGGGGTGGTGGGAGACATGGGTGGGGGCCTGGTGGAGGCTGCCCCTGCACTGCTGAGGGGTGGGGGTGCTGGGAGACATGGGTGGGGGTCTGGTGGTGGGTGCCCCACAGTGCTGGAGGGTGGGGGTGGTGGGAGACATGGGTGGGGGCCTGGTGGAGGCTGCCCCTGGTGGCTGGGGGGTGGGGGTGCTGGGAGACATGGGTGGGGGCCTGGTGGTGGGTGCCCTTGCACTGCTGGGGGGTGGGGGTGGTGGGAGACATGGGTGGGGGCCTGGTGGAGGGTGCCCCACAGTGCTGGGGGGTGGGGGTGCTGGGAGACATGGGTGGGGGCCTGGTGGAGGCTGCCCCTGGTGACTGGGGGGGTGGGGGTGGTGGGAGACATGGGTGGGGGCCTGGTGGAGGCTGCCCCTGGTGGCTGGGGGTGGGGGTGCTGGGAGACATGGGTGGGGGCCTGGTGGAGGCTGCCCCTGGTGACTGGGGGGTAGCGGTGGTGGGAGACATGGGTGGGGGCCTGGTGGAGGCTGCCCCTGGTGGCTGGGGGGTGGGGGTGGTGGGAGACATGGGTGGGGGCCTGGTGGAGGCTGCCCCTGGTGGCTGGGGGGTGGGGGTGGTGGGAGACATGGGTGGGGGCCTGGTGGAGGCTGCCCCTGCACTGCTGGGGGGTGGGGGTGCTGGGAGACATGGGTGGGGGCCTGGTGGTGGGTGCCCCTGCACTGCTGGGGGGTGTGGGTGCTGGGAGACATGGGTGGGGGCCTGGTGGTGGGTGCCCCTGCACTGCTGGGGGGTGGGGGTGCTGGGAGACATGGGTGTGGGCCTGGTGGTGGGTGCCCCACAGTGCTGGGGGGGTGGGGGTGGTGGGAGACATGGGTGGGGGCCTGGTGGAGGCTGCCCCTGCACTGCTGGGGGGTGGGGGTGGTGGGAGACATGGGTGGGGGCCTGGTGGTGGGTGCCCCTGCACTGCTGGGGGGTGGGGGTGGTGGGAGACATGGGTGGGGGCCGGGTGGAGGGTGCCCCACAGTGCTGGGGGGTGGGGGTGGTGGGGAACATGAGTTGGACATGGGTGGGGGCCTGCTGGCAGGTGCCCGACAGTGCTGGGGGGTGGGGGTGGTGGGGAACATGAGTTGGACATGGGTGGGGGCCTGCTGGCAGGTGCCCCACAGTGCTGGGGGGTGGGGGTGGTGGGGAACATGAGTTGGACATGGGTGGGGGACTGCTGGCAGTTGCCCCACAGTGCTGGGGGGTGGGGGTGGTGGGGAACATGAGTTGGACATGGGTGGGGGCCTGCTGGCAGGTGCCCCACAGTGCTGGGGGGTGGGGGTGGTGGGAGACATGAGTTGGACATGGGTGGGGGCCTGCTGGCAGGTGCCCCACAGTGCTGGGAGGTGGGGGTGGTGGGGAACATGAGTTGGACAAGGGTGGGGGCCTGCTGGCAGGTGCCCCACAGTGCTGGGGGGGTGGGGGTGGAGGGGAACATGAGTTGGACATGGGTGGGGGCCTGCTGGCAGGTGCCCCACAGTGCTGGGGGGTGGGGGTGGTGGGGAACATGAGTTGGACATGGGTGGGGGCCTGCTGGCAGGTGCCCCACAGTGCTGGGGGGTGGGGGTGGTGGGAGACATGAGTTGGACATGGGTGGGGGCATGGTGGAGGCTGCCCCTGCACTGCTGAGGGGTGGGGGTGCTGGGAGACATGGGTGGGGGTCTGGTGGTGGGTGCCCCACAGTGCTGGGGGGTGGGGGTGGTGGGAGACATGGGTGGGGGCCTGGTGGAGGCTGCCCCTGGTGGCTGGGGTGTGGGGGTGCTGGGAGACATGGGTGGGGGCCTGGTGGTGGGTGCCCTTGCACTGCTGGGGGGTGGGGGTGGTGGGAGACATGGGTGGGGGCCTGGTGGAGGGTGCCCCACAGTGCTGGGGGGTGGGGGTGCTGGGAGACATGGGTGGGGGCCTGGTGGAGGCTGCCCCTGGTGACTGGGGGGGTGGGGGTGGTGGGAGACATGGGTGGGGGCCTGGTGGAGGCTGCCCCTGGTGGCTGGGGGGTGGGGGTGCTGGGAGACATGGTTGGGGGCCTGGTGGAGGCTGCCCCTGGTGACTGGGGGGTAGGGGTGGTGGGAGACATGGGTGGGGGCCTGGTGGAGGCTGCCCCTGGTGGCTGGGGGGTGGGGGTGGTGGGAGACATGGGTGGGGGCCTGGTGGATGCTGCCGCTGGTGACTGGGGGGGTGGGGGTGGTGGGAGACATGGGTGGGGGCCTGGTGGAGGCTGCCCCTGGTGGCTGGGGGGTGGTGGGAGACATGGGTGGGGGCCTGGTGGAGGCTGCCCCTGCACTGCTGGGGGGTAGGGGTGGTGGGAGATATGAGTGGGGGCCTGGTGGTGGGTGCCCCTGCACTGCTGGGGGGTGGGGGTGGTGGGAGACATGGGTGGGGGCCTGGTGGAGGGTGCCACACAGTGCTGGGGGGTGGGGGTGTTGGGAGACATGGGTGGGGGCCTGGTGGAGGCTGCCCCTGGTGGGTGGGGGGTGTGGGTGCTGGGAGACATGGGTGGGGGACTGGTGGAGGCTGCCCCTGGTGGCTGGGGGGTGGGGGTGCTGGGAGACATGGGTGGGGGCCTGGTGGAGGCTGCCCCTGGTGACTGGGGGGGTGGGGGTGGTGGGAGACATGGGTGGGGGCCTGGTGGTGGGTGCCCCTGGTGGCTGGGGGGTGGGGGTGCTGGGAGACATGGGTGGGGGCCTGGTGGTGGGTGCCCCTGCACTGCTGGGGGGTGGGGGTGGTGGGGAACATGAGTTGGACATGGGTGGGGGGCTGCTGGCAGGTGCCCCACAGCGCTGGGGGGTGGGGGTGCTGGGAGACATGGGTGGGGGCCTGGTGGAGGCTGCCCCTGGTGACTGGGGGGGTGGGGGTGGTGGGAGACATGGGTGGGGGCCTGGTGGAGGCTGCCCCTGGTGGCTGGGGGGTGGGGGTGCTGGGAGACATGGGTGGGGGCCTGGTGGATTCTGCCCCTGGTGACTGGGGGGGTGGGGGTGGTGGAAGACATGGGTGGGGGCCTGGTGGAGGCTGCCCCTGGTGGCTCGGGGGTGGGGGTGGTGGGAGACATGGGTGGGGGCCTGGTGGAGGCTGCCCCTGGTGACTGGGAGGGTGGGGGTGGTGGGAGACATGGGTGGGGGCCTGGTGGAGGCTGCCCCTGGTGGCTGGGGGGTGCGGGTGGTGGGAGACATGGGTGGGGCCCTGGTGGAGGCTGCCCCTGCACTGCTGGGGGGTGGGGGTGGTGGGAGACATGGGTGAGGGCCTGGTGGTGGGTGCCCCTGCACTGCTGGGGGGTGGGGGTGGTGGGAGACATGGGTGGGGGCCTGGTGGAGGGTGCCCCACAGTGCTGGGGGGTGGGGGTGCTGGGAGACATGGGTGGGGGCCTGGTGGAGGCTGCCCCTGGTGGCTGGGGGGTGTGGGTGCTGGGAGACATGGGTGGGGGCCTGGTGGAGGCTGCCCCTGGTGGCTGGGGGGTGGGGGTGCTGGGAGACATGGGTGGGGGCCTGGTGGAGGCTGCCCCTGGTGACTGGGGGGTGGGGGTGGTGGGAGACATGGGTGGGGGCCTGGTGGAGGCTGCCCCTGCACTGCTGGGGGGTGGGGGTGCTGGGAGACATGGGTGGGGGCCTGGTGGAGGCTGCCCCTGCACTGCTGGGGGGTGGGAGTGGTGGGAGACATGGGTGGGGGCCTGGTGGTGGGTGCCCCTGCACTGCTGGGGGGTGGGGGTGGTGGGAGACATGGGTGGGGGCCTGGTGGAGGGTGCACCACAGTGCTGGGTGGTGGGGGTGGTGGGGAACATGAGTTGGACATGGGTGGGGGCCTGCTGGCAGGTGCCCCACAGTGCTGGGGGGAGGGGGTGGTGGGGAACATGAGTTGGACATGGGTGGGGGCCTGCTGGCAGGAGCCCCACAGTGCTGGTGGGTGGGGGTGCTGGGGAACATGAGTTGGACATGGGTGGGGGCCTGCTGGCTGGTGCCCCACAGTGCTGGGGGGTGGGGGTGGTGGGAGACATGGGTGGGGGCCAGGTGGAGGCTGCCCCTGGTGGCTGGGGGGTGGGGGTGGTGGGGAACATGAGTTGGACATGGGTGGGGGCCTGCTGGCAGGTGGCCCACAGTGCTGGGGAGTGGGGTGGTGGGAGACATAGGTGGGGGCCTGGTGGAGGCTGCCCCTGGTGGCTGGAGGGTGGGGGTGCTGGGAGACATGGGTGGGGGCCTGGTGGAGGCTGCCCCTGGTGACTGGAGGGGTGGGGGTGGTGGGAGACATGGGTGGGGGCCTGGTGGTGGGTGCCCCTGCACTGCTGGGGGGTGGGGGTGGTGGGAGACATGGGTGGGGGCCTGGTGGTGGGTGCCCCTGCACTGTTGGGGGGTAGGGGTGGTGGGAGACATGGGTGGGGGCCTGGTAGAGGGTGCCCCACAGTGCTGAGGGGTGGGGGGGCTGGGAGACATGGGTGGGGGCCTGGTGGAGGCTGCCCCTGGTGGCTGGGGGGTGTGGGTGCTGGGAGACATGGGTGGGGGCCTGGTGGAGGCTGCCCCTGGTGGCTGGGGCGTGGGGGTGCTGGGAGACATGGGTGGGGGCCTGGTGGAGGCTGCCCCTGGTGGCTGGGGGTGGGGGCGCTGGGAGACATGGGTGGGGGCCTGGTGGAGGCTGCCCCTGCACTGCTGGGGGGTGGGGGTGGTGGGAGACATGGGTGGGGGGCTGGTGGTGGGTGCCCCTGCACTGCTGGGGGGTGGGGGTGGTGGGAGACATGGGTGGGGGCCTGGTGGAGGGTGCCCCACAGTGCTGGGGGGTGGGGGTGTTGGGGAACATGAGTTCGACAAGGGTGGGGGCCTGTTGGCAGGTGCCCCACAGTGCTGGGGGGTGGGGGTGGTGGGGAACATGAGTTGGACATGGGTGGGGGCCTGCTGGCAGGTGCCCCACAGTGCTGGAGGGTGGGGGTGGTGGGGAACATGAGTTGGACATGGGTGGGGGCCTGCTGGCAGGTGCCCCACAGTGCTGGTGGGTGTTGGTGCTGGGGAACATGAGTTGGACATGGGTGGGGGCCTGCTGGCAGGTGGCCCACAGTGCTGGGGTGTGGGGTGGTGGGAGACATAGGTGGGGGCCTGGTGGAGGCTGCCCCTGGTGGCTGGGGGGTGGGGGTGGTGGGGAACATGAGTTGGACATGGGTGGGGGCCTGCTGGCAGGTGGCCCACAGTGCTGGGGGGTGGCATGGTGGGAGACATAGGTGGGGGCCTGGTGGATGCTGCCCCTGGTGGCTGGAGGGTGGGGGTGCTGGGAGATATGGGTGGGGGCCTGGTGGAGGCTGCCCATGGTGACTGGGGGGGTGGGGGTGGTGGGAGACATGGGTGGGGGCCTGGTGGAGGCTGCCCCTGGTGGCTGGGGGGTGGGGGTGGTGGGAGACATGGGTGGGGGCCTGGTGGAGACTGCCCCTGGTGGCTGGGCGGTGGGGGTGGTGGGAGACATGGGTGGGGGCCTGGTGGAGGCTGCCCCTGGTGACTGGGGGGGTGGGGGTGGTGGGAGACATGGGTGGGGGCCTGGTGGAGGCTGCCCCTGGTGGCTGGGGGGTGGGGGTGGTGGGAGACATGGGTGGGGGCCTGGTGGAGGCTGCCCCTGCACTGCTGGGGGGTGGGGGTGCTGGGAGACATGGGTGGGGGCCTGGTGGTGGGTGCCCCTGCACTGCTGGGGGGTGTGGGTGCTGGGAGACATGGGTGGGGGCCTGGTGGTGGGTGCCCCTGCACTGCTGAGGGGTGGGGGTGCTGGGAGACATGGGTGTGGGCCTGGTGGTGGGTGCCCCACAGTGCTGGGGGGGTGGGGGTGGTGGGAGACATGGGTGGGGGCCTGGTGGAGGCTGCCCCTGCACTGCTGGGGGGTGGGGGTGGTGGGAGACATGGGTGGGGGCCTGGTGGTGGGTGCCCCTGCACTGCTGGGGGGTGGGGGTGGTGGGAGACATGGGTGGGGGCCGGGTGGAGGGTGCCCCACAGTGCTGGGGGGTGGGGGTGGTGGGGAACATGAGTTGGACATGGGTGGGGGCCTGCTGTGTGGGGGTGGTGGGGAACATGAGTTGGACATGGGTGGGGGCCTGCTGGCAGGTGCCCGACAGTGCTGGGGGGTGGGGGTGGTGGGGAACATGAGTTGGACATGGGTGGGGGCCTGCTGGCAGGTGCCCCACAGTGCTGGGGGGTGGGGGTGGTGGGGAACATGAGTTGGACATGGGTGGGGGACTGCTGGCAGTTGCCCCACAGTGCTGGGGGGTGGGGGTGGTGGGGAACATGAGTTGGACATGGGTGGGGGCCTGCTGGCAGGTGCCCCACAGTGCTGGGGGGTGGGGGTGGTGGGAGACATGAGTTGGACATGGGTGGGGGCCTGCTGGCAGGTGCCCCACAGTGCTGGGGGGTGGGGGTGGTGGGGAACATGAGTTGGACATGGGTGGGGGCCTGCTGGCAGGTGCCCCACAGTGCTGGGGGGGTGGGGGTGGAGGGGAACATGAGTTGGACATGGGTGGGGGCCTGCTGGCAGGTGCCCCACAGTGCTGGGGGGTGGGGGTGGTGGGAGACATGAGTTGGACATGGGTGGGGGCATGGTGGAGGCTGCCCCTGCACTGCTGAGGGGTGGGGGTGCTGGGAGACATGGGTGGGGGTCTGGTGGTGGGTGCCCCACAGTGCTGGGGGGTGGGGGTGGTGGGAGACATGGGTGGGGGCCTGGTGGAGGCTGCCCCTGGTGGCTGGGGGGTGGGGGTGCTGGGAGACATGGGTGGGGGCCTGGTGGTGGGTGCCCTTGCACTGCTGGGGGGTGGGGGTGGTGGGAGACATGGGTGGGGGCCTGGTGGAGGCTGCCCCTGCACTGCTGAGGGGTGGGGGTGCTGGGAGACATGGGTGGGGGTCTGGTGCTGGGTGCCCCACAGTGCTGGGGGGTGGGGGTGGTGGGAGACATGGGTGGGGGCCTGGTGGAGGCTGCCCCTGGTGGCTGGGGGGTGGGGGTGCTGGGAGACATGGGTGGGGGCCTGGTGGTGGGTGCCCTTGCACTGCTGGGGGGTGGGGGTGGTGGGAGACATGGGTGGGGGCCTGGTGGAGGGTGCCCCACAGTGCTGGGGGGTGGGGGTGCTGGGAGACATGGGTGGGGGCCTGGTGGAGGCTGCCCCTGGTGACTGGGGGGGTGGGGGTGGTGGGAGACATGGGTGGGGGCCTGGTGGAGGCTGCCCCTGGTGGCTGGGGGTGGGGGTGCAGGGAGACATGGGTGGGGGCCTGGTGGAGGCTGCCCCTGGTGACTGGGGGGTAGCGGTGGTGGGAGACATGGGTGGGGGCCTGGTGGAGGCTGCCCCTGGTGGCTGGGGGGTGGGGGTGGTGGGAGACATGGGTGGGGGCCTGGTGGAGGCTGCCCCTGGTGGCTGGGGGGTGGGGGTGGTGGGAGACATGGGTGGGGGCCTGGTGGAGGCTGCCCCTGCACTGCTGGGGGGTGGGGGTGCTGGGAGACATGGGTGGGGGCCTGGTGGTGGGTGCCCCTGCACTGCTGGGGGGTGTGGGTGCTGGGAGACATGGGTGGGGGCCTGGTGGTGGGTGCCCCTGCACTGCTGGGGGGTGGGGGTGCTGGGAGACATGGGTGTGGGCCTGGTGGTGGGTGCCCCACAGTGCTGGGGGGGTGGGGGTGGTGGGAGACATGGGTGGGGGCCTGGTGGAGGCTGCCCCTGCACTGCTGGGGGGTGGGGGTGGTGGGAGACATGGGTGGGGGCCTGGTGGTGGGTGCCCCTGCACTGCTGGGGGGTGGGGGTGGTGGGAGACATGGGTGGGGGCCGGGTGGAGGGTGCCCCACAGTGCTGGGGGGTGGGGGTGGTGGGGAACATGAGTTGGACATGGGTGGGGGCCTGCTGGCAGGTGCCCGACAGTGCTGGGGGGTGGGGGTGGTGGGGAACATGAGTTGGACATGGGTGGGGGCCTGCTGGCAGGTGCCCCACAGTGCTGGGGGGTGGGGGTGGTGGGGAACATGAGTTGGACATGGGTGGGGGACTGCTGGCAGTTGCCCCACAGTGCTGGGGGGTGGGGGTGGTGGGGAACATGAGTTGGACATGGGTGGGGGCCTGCTGGCAGGTGCCCCACAGTGCTGGGGGGTGGGGGTGGTGGGAGACATGAGTTGGACATGGGTGGGGGCCTGCTGGCAGGTGCCCCACAGTGCTGGGAGGTGGGGGTGGTGGGGAACATGAGTTGGACAAGGGTGGGGGCCTGCTGGCAGGTGCCCCACAGTGCTGGGGGGGTGGGGGTGGAGGGGAACATGAGTTGGACATGGGTGGGGGCCTGCTGGCAGGTGCCCCACAGTGCTGGGGGGTGGGGGTGGTGGGGAACATGAGTTGGACATGGGTGGGGGCCTGCTGGCAGGTGCCCCACAGTGCTGGGGGTGGGGGTGGTGGGAGACATGAGTTGGACATGGGTGGGGGCATGGTGGAGGCTGCCCCTGCACTGCTGAGGGGTGGGGGTGCTGGGAGACATGGGTGGGGGTCTGGTGGTGGGTGCCCCACAGTGCTGGGGGGTGGGGGTGGTGGGAGACATGGGTGGGGGCCTGGTGGAGGCTGCCCCTGGTGGCTGGGGGGTGGGGGTGCTGGGAGACATGGGTGGGGGCCTGGTGGTGGGTGCCCTTGCACTGCTGGGGGGTGGGGGTGGTGGGAGACATGGGTGGGGGCCTGGTGGAGGGTGCCCCACAGTGCTGGGGGGTGGGGGTGCTGGGAGACATGGGTGGGGGCCTGGTGGAGGCTGCCCCTGGTGACTGGGGGGGTGGGGGTGGTGGGAGACATGGGTGGGGGCCTGGTGGAGGCTGCCCCTGGTGGCTGGGGGGTGGGGGTGCTGGGAGACATGGGTGGGGGCCTGGTGGAGGCTGCCCCTGGTGACTGGGGGGTAGGGGTGGTGGGAGACATGGGTGGGGGCCTGGTGGAGGCTGCCCCTGGTGGCTGGGGGGTGGGGGTGGTGGGAGACATGGGTGGGGGCCTGGTGGATGCTGCCGCTGGTGACTGGGGGGGTGGGGGTGGTGGGAGACATGGGTGGGGGCCTGGTGGAGGCTGCCCCTGGTGGCTGGGGGGTGGTGGGAGACATGGGTGGGGGCCTGGTGGAGGCTGCCCCTGCACTGCTGGGGGGTAGGGGTGGTGGGAGATATGAGTGGGGGCCTGGTGGTGGGTGCCCCTGCACTGCTGGGGGGTGGGGGTGGTGGGAGACATGGGTGGGGGCCTGGTGGAGGGTGCCACACAGTGCTGGGGGGTGGGGGTGTTGGGAGACATGGGTGGGGGCCTGGTGGAGGCTGCCCCTGGTGGGTGGGGGGTGTGGGTGCTGGGAGACATGGGTGGGGGCCTGGTGGAGGCTGCCCCTGGTGGCTGGGGGGTGGGGGTGCTGGGAGACATGGGTGGGGGCCTGGTGGAGGCTGCCCCTGGTGACTGGGGGGGTGGGGGTGGTGGGAGACATGGGTGGGGGCCTGGTAGTGGGTGCCCCTGGTGGCTGGGGGGTGGGGGTGCTGGGAGACATGGGTGGGGGCCTGGTGGTGGGTGCCCCTGCACTGCTGGGGGGTGGGGGTGGTGGGGAACATGAGTTGGACATGGGTGGGGGGCTGCTGGCAGGTGCCCCACAGCGCTGGGGGGTGGGGGTGCTGGGAGACATGGGTGGGGGCCTGGTGGAGGCTGCCCCTGGTGACTGGGGGGGTGGGGGTGGTGGGAGACATGGGTGGGGGCCTGGTGGAGGCTGCCCCTGGTGGCTGGGGGGTGGGGGTGCTGGGAGACATGGGTGGGGGCCTGGTGGATTCTGCCCCTGGTGACTGGGGGGGTGGGGGTGGTGGAAGACATGGGTGGGGGCCTGGTGGAGGCTGCCCCTGGTGGCTCGGGGGTGGGGGTGGTGGGAGACATGGGTGGGGGCCTGGTGGAGGCTGCCCCTGGTGACTGGGAGGGTGGGGGTGGTGGGAGACATGGGTGGGGGCCTGGTGGAGGCTGCCCCTGGTGGCTGGGGGGTGCGGGTGGTGTGAGACATGGGTGGGGCCCTGGTGGAGGCTGCCCCTGCACTGCTGGGGGGTAGGGGTGGTGGGAGACATGGGTGAGGGCCTGGTGGTGGGTGCCCCTGCACTGCTGGGGGGTGGGGGTGGTGGGAGACATGGGTGGGGGCCTGGTGGAGGGTGCCCCACAGTGCTGGGGGGTGGGGGTGCTGGGAGACATGGGTGGGGGCCTGGTGGAGGCTGCCCCTGGTGGCTGGGGGGTGTGGGTGCTGGGAGACATGGGTGGGGGCCTGGTGGAGGCTGCCCCTGGTGGCTGGGGGGTGGGGGTGCTGGGAGACATGGGTGGGGGCCTGGTGGAGGCTGCCCCTGATGACTGGGGGGTGGGGGTGGTGGGAGACATGGGTGGGGGCCTGGTGGAGGCTGCCCCTGCACTGCTGGGGGGTGGGGGTGCTGGGAGACATGGGTGGGGGCCTGGTGGAGGCTGCCCCTGCACTGCTGGGGGGTGAGGGCGCTGGGAGACATGGGTGGGGGCCTGGTGGAGGCTGCCCCTGCACTGCTGGGGGGTGGGGGTGGTGGGAGACATGGGTGGGGGCCTGGTGGTGGGTGCCCCTGCACTGCTGGGGGGTGTGGGTGGTGGGAGACATGGGTGGGGGCCTGGTGGAGGGTGCCCCACAGTGCTGGGTGGTGGGGGTTTTGGGGAACATGAGTTGGACATGGGTGGGGGCCTGCTGCCAGGTGCACCACAGTGCTGGGGGGTGTGGGTGGTGGGGAACATGAGTTGGACATGGGTGGGGGCCTGCTGGCAGGAGCCCCACAGTGCTGGTGGGTGGGGGTGCTGGGGAACATGAGTTGGACATGGGTGGGGGCCTGCTGGCTGGTGCCCCACAGTGCTGGGGGGTGGGGGTGGTGGGAGACATGGGTGGGGGCCAGGTGGAGGCTGCCCCTGGTGGCTGGGGGGTGGGGGTGGTGGGGAACATGAGTTGGACATGAGTGGGGGCCTGCTGGCAGGTGGCCCACAGTGCTGGGGGGTGGGGTGGTGGGAGACATAGGTGGGGGCCTGGTGGAGGCTGCCCCTGGTGGCTGGGGGGTGGGGGTGGTGGGGAACATGAGTTGGACATGGGTGGGGGCCTGCTGGCAGGTGCCCCACAGTGCTGGGTGGGTGGGGGCGGTGGGAGACATGGGTGGGGGCCTGGTGGAGGCTGCCCCTGGTGGCTGGAGGGTGGGGGTGCTGGGAGACATGGGTGGGGGCCTGGTGGAGGCTGCCCCTGGTGACTGGGGGGGTGGGGTGGTGGGAGATGTGGGTGGGGGCCTGGTGGAGGCTGCCCCTGGTGGCTGGGGCGTGGGGGTGGTGGGAGACATGGGTGGGGGCCTGGTGGAGGCTGCCCCTGGTGACTGGGGGGTAGGGGTGGTGGGAGACATGGGTGGGGGCCTGGTGGAGGCGACCCCTGGTGGCTGGGGGGTGGGGGTGGTGGGAGACATGGGTGGGGGCCTGGTGGAGGCTGCCCCTGCACTGCTGGGGGGTGGGGGTGGTGGGAGACATGGGTGGGGGCCTGGTGGTGGGTTTCCCTGCACTGCTGGGGGGTGGGGGTGGTGGGAGACATGGGTGGGGGCCTGGTAGAGGGTGCCCCACAGTGCTGGGGGGTGGGGGTGCTGGGAGACATGGGTGGGGGCCTGGTGGAGGCTGCCCCTGGTGGCTGGGGGGTGTGGGTGCTGGGAGACATGGGTGGGGGCCTGGTGGAGGCTGCCCCTGGTGGCTGGGGCGTGGGGGTGCTGGGAGACATGGGTGGGGGCCTGGTGGAGGCTGCCCCTGGTGGCTGGGGGTGGGGGCGTTGGGAGACATGGGTGGGGGCCTGGTGGAGGCTGCCCCTGCACTGCTGGGGGGTGGGGGTGGTGGGAGACATGGGTGGGGGCCTGGTGGTGGGTGCCTCTGCACTGCTGGGGGGTGGGGGTGGTGGGAGACATGGGTGGGGGCCTGGTGGAGGGTGCCCCACAGTGCTGGGGGGTGGGGGTGGTGGGGAACATGAGTTCGACAAGGGTGGGGGCCTGCTGGCAGGTGCCCCACAGTGCTGGAGGGTGGGGGTGGTGGGGAACATGAGTTGGACATGGGTGGGGGTCTGCTGGCAGGTGCCCCACAGTGCTGGTGGGTGGGGGTGCTGGGGAACATGAGTTGGACATGGGTGGGGGCCTGCTGGCAGGTGGCCCACAGTGCTGGGGTGTGGGGTGGTGGGAGACATAGGTGGGGGCCTGGTGGAGGCTGCCCCTGGTGGCTGGGGGGTGGGGGTGGTGGGGAACATGAGTTGGACATGGGTGGGGGCCTGCTGGCAGGTGGCCCACAGTGCTGGGGGGTGGGATGGTGGGAGACATAGGTGGGGGCCTGGTGGAGGCTGCCCCTGGTGGCTGGAGGGTGGGGGTGCTGGGAGATATGGGTGGGGGCCTGGTGGAGGCTGCCCCTGGTGACTGGGGGGGTGGGGGTGGTGGGAGACATGGGTGGGGGCCTGGTGGAGGCTGCCCCTGGTGGCTGGGGGGTGGGGGTGGTGGGAGACATGGGTGGGGGCCTGGTGGAGGCTGCCCCTGGTGGCT
Source organism: Ambystoma mexicanum (assembly GCF_040938575.1). NCBI lineage: Eukaryota > Metazoa > Chordata > Amphibia > Caudata > Ambystomatidae > Ambystoma > Ambystoma mexicanum. The sequence continues at coordinate 464,320,188 of NC_090928.1, read as the reverse complement.
GGGGGGTGGGGGTGGTGGGAGACATGGGTGGGGGCCTGGTGGAGGCTGCCCCTGGTGACTGGGAGGGTGGGGGTGGTGGGAGACATGGGTGGGGGCCTGGTGGAGGCTGCCCCTGGTGGCTGGGGGGTGGGGGTGGTGGGGAACATGAGTTGGACATGGGTGGGGGCCTGCTGGCAGGTGGCCCACAGTGCTGGGGTGTGGGGTGGTGGGAGACATAGGTGGGGGCCTGGTGGAGGCTGCCCCTGGTGGCTGGGGGGTGGGGGTGGTGGGGAACATGAGTTGGACATGGGTGGGGGCCTGCTGGCAGGTGGCCTACAGTGCTGGGGGGTGGGATGGTGGGAGACATAGATGGGGGCCTGGTGGAGGCTGCCCCTGGTGGCTGGGGGTGGGGGTGGTGGGAGTAATGGGTGGGGGCCTGGTGGAGGCTGCCCCTGCACTGCTGGGGGGTGGGGGTGGTGGGAGACATGGGTGGGGGCCTGGTGGTGGGTGCCCCTGCACTGCTGGGGGGTGGGGGTGGTGGGAGACATGGGTGGGGGCCTGGTAGAGGGTGCCCCACAGTGCTGGGGGGTGGGGGTGCTGGGAGACATGGGTGGGGGCCTGGTGGAGGCTGCCCCTGGTGGCTGGGGGGTGTGGGTGCTGGGAGACATGGTTGGCGGCCTGGTGGAGTCAGCCCCTGGTGGCTGGGCGGTGGGGGTTGGGAGACATGGGTCGGGGCCTGGTGGAGGCTGCCCCTGGTGACTGGGGGGGTGGGGGTGGTGGGAGACATGGGTGGGGGCCTGGTGGAGGCTTCCCCTGCACTGCTGGGGGGTGGGGGTGCTGGGAGACATGGGTGGGGGCCTGGTGGAGGCTGCCCCTGGTGGCTGGGGGGTGGGGGCGCTGGGAGACATGGGTGGGGGGCTGGTGGAGGCTGCCCCTGCACTGCTGGGGGGTGGGGGTCGTGGTAGACATGGGTGGGGGCCTGGTGGTGGGTACCCCTGCACTGCTGGGGGGTGTGGGTGGTGGGAGACATGGGTGGGGGCCTGGTGGAGGGTGCCCCACAGTGCTGGGGGGTGGGGGTGGTGGGGAACATGAGTTGGACAAGGGTGGGGGCCTGCTGACAGGTGCCCCACAGTGCTGAGGGGTGGGGGTGGTGGGGAACATGAGTTGGACATGGGTGGGGGCCTGCTGGCAGGTGCCCCACAGTGCTGGGGGGTGGGGGTGGTGGGGAACATGAGTTGGACATGGGTGGGGGCCTGCTGGCAGGTGCCCCACAGTGCTGGTGGGTGGTGGTGCTGGGGAACATGAGTTGGACATGGGTGGGGGCCTGCTGGCGGGTGCCCCACAGTGCTGGGGGGTGGGGGTGGTGGGAGACATGGGTGGGGGCCTGGTGGAGGGTTCCCCTGGTGGCTGGGGGGTGGGGGTGGTGGGGAACATGAGTTGGACATGGGTGGGGGCCTTCTGGCAGGTGGCCCACAGTGCTGGGGGGTGGGGTGGTGGGAGACATGGGTGGGGGCCTGGTGGAGGCTGCCCCTGGTGGCTGTGGGGTGGGGGTGGGGGGGAACATGAGTTGGACATGGGTGGGGGCCTGCTGGCAGGTGCCCCACAGTGCTGGGGGGTGGGGGTGGTGGGAGACATGGGTGGGGGCCTGGTGGAGGCTGCCCCTGGTGACTGGGGGGTGGGGGTGGTGGGAGACATGGGTGGGGGCCTGGTGGAGGCTGCCCCTGGTGGCTGGTGGGTGGGGGTGGTGGGGAACATGAGTTGGACATGGGTGGGGGCCTGCTGGCAGGTGGCCTACAGTGCTGGGGGGTGGGATGGTGGGAGACATAGATGGGGGCCTGGTGGAGGCTGCCCCTGGTGGCTGGGGGTGGGGGTGGTGGGAGTAATGGGTGGGGGCCTGGTGGAGGCTGCCCCTGCACTGCTGGGGGGTGGGGGTGGTGGGAGACATGGGTGGGGGCCTGGTGGTGGGTGCCCCTGCACTGCTGGGGGGTGGGGGTGGTGGGAGACATGGGTGGGGGCCTGGTAGAGGGTGCCCCACAGTGCTGGGGGGTGGGGGTGCTGGGAGACATGGGTGGGGGCCTGGTGGAGGCTGCCCCTGGTGGCTGGGGGGTGTGGGTGCTGGGAGACATGGTTGGCGGCCTGGTGGAGTCAGCCCCTGGTGGCTGGGCGGTGGGGGTTGGGAGACATGGGTCGGGGCCTGGTGGAGGCTGCCCCTGGTGACTGGGGGGGTGGGGGTGGTGGGAGACATGGGTGGGGGCCTGGTGGAGGCTTCCCCTGCACTGCTGGGGGGTGGGGGTGCTGGGAGACATGGGTGGGGGCCTGGTGGAGGCTGCCCCTGGTGGCTGGGGGGTGGGGGCGCTGGGAGACATGGGTGGGGGGCTGGTGGAGGCTGCCCCTGCACTGCTGGGGGGTGGGGTCGTGGTAGACATGGGTGGGGGCCTGGTGGTGGGTACCCCTGCACTGCTGGGGGGTGTGGGTGGTGGGAGACATGGGTGGGGGCCTGGTGGAGGGTGCCCCACAGTGCTGGGGGGTGGGGGTGGTGGGGAACATGAGTTGGACAAGGGTGGGGGCCTGCTGACAGGTGCCCCACAGTGCTGAGGGGTGGGGGTGGTGGGGAACATGAGTTGGACATGGGTGGGGGCCTGCTGGCAGGTGCCCCACAGTGCTGGGGGGTGGGGGTGGTGGGGAACATGAGTTGGACATGGGTGGGGGCCTGCTGGCAGGTGCCCCACAGTGCTGGTGGGTGGGGGTGCTGGGGAACATGAGTTGGACATGGGTGGGGGCCTGCTGGCGGGTGCCCCACAGTGCTGGGGGGTGGGGGTGGTGGGAGACATGGGTGGGGGCCTGGTGGAGGGTTCCCCTGGTGGCTGGGGGGTGGGGGTGGTGGGGAACATGAGTTGGACATGGGTGGGGGCCTTCTGGCAGGTGGCCCACAGTGCTGGGGGGTGGGGTGGTGGGAGACATGGGTGGGGGCCTGGTGGAGGCTGCCCCTGGTGGCTGTGGGGTGGGGGTGGGGGGGAACATGAGTTGGACATGGGTGGGGGCCTGCTGGCAGGTGCCCCACAGTGCTGGGGGGTGGGGGTGGTGGGAGACATGGGTGGGGGCCTGGTGGAGGCTGCCCCTGGTGACTGGGGGGTGGGGGTGGTGGGAGACATGGGTGGGGGCCTGGTGGAGGCTGCCCCTGGTGGCTGGTGGGTGGGGGTGGTGGGGAACATGAGTTGGACATGGGTGGGGGCCTGCCGGCAGGTGCCCCACAGTGCTGGGTGGTGGGGGTGGTGGGGGTGGTGGGAGACATGGGTGGGGGCCTAGTGGAGGCTGCCCCTGGTGGCTGGGGGGTGGGTGTGGTGGGAGACATGGGTGGGGGCCTGGTGGAGGCTCCCCCTGGTGGCTGGGGTGTGGGGGTGGTGGGAGACATGGGTGGGGGCCTGGTGGAGGCTGCCCCTGGTGGCTGGGGGTGCAGGGGGACATGCGTTGGTGGGCAGTAGTGCAAGTTGACATGTGTGTTGGCTGGTGGGCATGGCCATGGTGGATGGGGTGCCTGCAGGACATGTGCTGGGTAGGCCCCTGTGGTGTGAGCCACCTGCAGGGGCCGTGGAGGCTGTAGAGGGAACACCTGGGAGGACCCACACGTGCAATTCACGTGTGCTGCTCCCCGCGCACCCCTGTAATACACGTACCCTGATGAGATCGCGTGTGGAACTTCCCACCACCCCTGTAATACACATACCCTGATGGAATTGCGTGTGGAACTTCCCGCGCACCCCTGGAATACACGTACCCTGCTGATGTTGCGTGGGATACTTCCCCCGCACCCCGAAATACACGTACCCTGATGAGATCGCGTTTGTGACTTCCCGCGCACCCCCGAAATACACGTACCCCGCTCAATCGCGTGTGTAACTTCCCACGCACCCCTGAAATACACGTACCTCGCTCAATCGCGTGTGTAACTTCCCGCGCACCCCCGAAATACACGTACCCCGCTCAATCGCGTATCTAACTTCCCGCGCACCCCCGAAATACACGTACCCCGCTCAATCGCGTATCTAACTTCCCGCGCACCCCCGAAATACACGTACCCCGCTCAATCGCGTGTGTAACTTCCCGCGCACCCCCGAAATACACGTACCACGCTCAATCGCGTATTTAACTTCCCGCGCACCCCCGAAATACACGTATGTCACTCAATCGCGTGTGTAACTTCCCGCGCACCCCTGAAATACACGTACCCCGCTCAATCGCGTATTTAACTTCCCGCGCACCCCCGAAATACACGTACCCCGCTCAATCGCGTGTGTAACTTCCCGCGCACCCCCGAAATACACGTACCCCGCTCAATCGCGTGTGTAACTTCCCGCGCGCCCCCGAAATACACGTACCCCTCTCGATCGCGTGTGTAACTTCCCACGTGCCCCCGAAATACACGTACCCCACTCGACCGCGTGTGTTGCTTCCCGCGCACCCCCGCAATACACGTGCCCCGCTCGCACAGGCCCAATTGCTGTATGTTGCCACTTTTGTGATGTGCTGGGACTCTACCGCCTGCCTTCGTGTGGCGGACGTGTTTCAGCTTGTGCGTGTCTTTGGCTGTGCGTGGCTTTGCCCTATTCGATTCCATGAATACGTGTGGTTCGAGTGCGTGTGGGCATTCCGTCTGCTTCCCTGCAGTACATCCCCAGATACGCCCTTATTTTCGCGCGTTGTTCCCCATTCCGCGCGTTACGCCCCGTGTCCCGCCCACTTTCTGGTGTATGCGCCGAGGTTGTGCGCTTTCACTGTGCGCGTCGCGCACGCCTTTCGGGATGTTGCAGTGACTTGTGCGCCATGCACGGGTTTGGCGCACATCCCGAGGTGAACACGCGCAGGGACTTCCATGAATCGCACGCGTGCGCCTGCGCCTGTTTTTTTCCGCTTGCGCCTGCTTGCGCGAAGATTTTCGGCGCACGTTTGTTCCATGAATCGGCCCCTAAATCTTTATTGTTAATATGCAGAATACAGTTAGAAAATTCTTGGAAAATGATGTACAGTGCATGTGAGTAGGTGTAGAAAACAAATATCTGAAATCCACCACTAAAGAGTAAATACCTTACATTGTGTTGCATTGTGTTGAATTTCTCTCCCAACCCCCTTAATTTGGATGATCTGTCCACAAACACTGCGGTAGTCTGTGGTAGTCAGCAGATGGCACGTATCACATCTGGGTCTTTTGATGATGCCAGGCATGTAATGGGACTGTGTAGTCCAGGGGATTAGCCAATCAGGTTTCCTGGGTGTAGTAGGCAAGGAAAGAGTGTGGCAGAAGGTCAGTTTGCTGAGAGGAGTGCAGATGGCTATGGCTATGGCTGTGTCTTTCAGGAGGTAGTCTGTGTGGATTTTGGAGGACTTGTGGATCCATTGGTTGCAGGTGTATGCAGAGCAGGGTGGAGTGGCTGAACATCTTGGATTTCTTCATGTTGATGTGAAGTGGGTGGACTTGTTCCCATTTTGTGTCAATTTGGTCATGCTCCAACATCCGGACATTATCATTGTTCATTGTGGAGGGAACAGTTTAGGCCATGTAACTGGAATTTCACTGCAGTTTGAAATGAAGGAGACATTTGGCAAAATTATGGAATTGTTCCATAAATCATGACACATTTTTTCTCACATTGCCCAGAGACAGATGTGCCTGTGCTCCAATTCATTTGGTCTGCAAATGGAGAACGAGAGGTGCAATGTCTACAAGGCTGTCTGTGCATTTTTGGGAGATGTTAGCATGTTGTCTTTTGATAATGAAAATATTAAATTTGATATTACCAATATTTTTCGCAGAGATAGAGTACATCTTACTGATGCTGGCAATCAGCTTTTTCTGCAAAATATTAAACATACTTTAAAGCACTTTTTGCTGATATAGAAAGTCTTTTTCGGTAGGTGGAACAAAAAATGCATGGAAGGATGGTGAAAACAAAATGCCTATTGATGTGCAAGTTGCACAGACCAGTTTAGTTTAGTAGAATGTTCTTAAGTTTACCTTAAATCTTGAAAAAACAAAAAAATACAAAAAAGGTCATTTTCAGAGTCACCACTTTCCCACGCAAAAGAGTCCAGTGTTTTGATGGATCCACCAGCCACATCTTTTGGATGTCCCGGGACTACTGCACTGTCCGTGGACTTCACAGGCTGCATAGGGGCCTGCACCTTTTTTGGGTATTTCTATTTTTGAACTGTGAAAGGTGGTTCTGAACATAACTTTTATTTGTATTTTTTGTGTTTTATATATTTTTTGGCTTTTTTCACAGGAGACACAAGGGAGGGTAGGGAAGGGAAGAGAGGATAGGGAAGGGACACCATCCACAGGGACGAAGAGGCAGGTGGAGAGAGGAAGATGTTGGGTGGTTCTTAAATAGGAAGGGGACAGTGATTCTGGTGCTCCTGGACCACAGCCTGAAAAGCACTTCCTAACTGCTCCCTGCTACAGAACGGTGTGTCACTGTACATACAGAGCACTGTCACCCTCAAAAGGTAAGGGTTGATTGTGTCATGTATGGCCTGCTAGGCTTCCATAGGTATCCTCTGTCCCACATGAGTGTCTCTTCTGGTGGCAGGCATGGATGATGAGGATGTGATAGCGGATGTCAACCTACTCGTCTCTTCGAAAGGTAAGATCATTCGCACTGCTCCTTTTTGATTCAACCTTAGGTGGCACCACATGGAGTTGGTCCCGTAGCTATACAAACCTGGTTTTCCGAGTCTGAGTACACCGTTGCACTCAGTTCATCTAACCTTGTCCACACAAGCTTTGGGCACCCCCAATGGTGGTAAAAGGTTTTCCATACTTGTGTAGGTTGATGTGAGGGATTTCCACTACCTCATCCTCTTCCTCCTCTTGATCCACCCCTGTATCACCACACCTGTTCATCTCTCCAGGCCCTCCAGATGGGGGTGGTGGTGGGGAAGATGCAGTGGCTATGGATGCCATTCTCTCAAAGAAGCACAAAGTAGAGATAGGTAATCCCAAAAACAGCAGCAGGTGCTCACTCCTGGACAGCCAGTAACACAATGTGGAGCAGCAGTGTGTTGGTCCCCTTTGAGGGGCTGTCCATGGATGGCTCGACTGTCCATGGACACTTTGATCCACTGATAGGGTTCAAAAGAGGTGAGTCAAAGGCATCTTAATAGGCCATATATTGAGGGAGACGTGTCCGCGTGACCCCAGTCTCTTGAGGCGCACCGACTGTATCAATTTATGGGGGCTCGAGGCTGACCTGCTTCATCTGTATCTTTTATTAGCAGACCGCTAACATTCTCGGCCTGCATTATTCAAGTCCTTGTAGTAAATCCTTCCTGAGACTGTTGCCGAAAGTGTAAGGGTGTTGTATTTACACCATCAATCTCTGGACTATTAAGATGCCTTTGACTCACCTCTTTTGAGGTAATAACAGACAACGCATATGTGTAATGTATTTAAAGTTGACAACCTGTCCCTGTGTGGCTCACTAAATCAGAGTGTGAAATATGGGGTTGGAAGATTAACTTTCTAGAACAAATACCTTCTTTATGTTCTGACAAAGGTCTTGCTTTACCAATAAAGAAGACCACCGCATGGATGTGGACTATGTTTTTCAATAGGCCGAAACGCAGTGCTTTGACAACACGTATGTTTATCTATTGTTCCATTTAATTTGAAATTAAGGTGACAACCAACAAGCAGCTTTCAGAGGCAGTGCTGGGTATTTCAAGGAAAAGAGCAATATGGAACCTTAAAAAGGATATACCCAATCAATATACATGTGCGATATGTGTATCACTATGAATAACAGCAAAAAATTCCCTTAGTCATTTATCATTCTCTTGACCACACTAGTTTATCTTCATTGGTATACTGTTCTGTAAAACACTGCTCCGTACAGGAAGTCAAAATATTGAGCGGAACTTTCATCAAAAATTGGCAGAATATTGTAATCCAAATATGAACTAACCCAGATTGAATGAAATTATGTGTGGTGTATTTTCTTCTTTTTATATGTAGGAAATGTTTTATCTGTGTGAAATAATGTTTTGAAATTTTGTGTATAGGCAACAAAGGAAACGATGATATAATGATTAAAATATGTTACAGTAAAGTGGTCTACGGGAGCCTAAATAGTTGATGACTCTAATGGTGTTGTACATGGATTTGATAAGTATTAGTCATAAAAACAACAGGAGCAGGAGGAAGTTTGTGGTTCACTTTGCTTTTTTTAGTACAAGCAATACATACAAAGACCCATAATGCATACACATTCGAGGCTTATACTGGCATACTACAGTACAGAAAACAGAAACAATATCAATACAAAATGTCAATAACATTACAGTTCCTTATGAAGTACTTGTATAAATTGTGTGTGTATGGCCTTCTAATTGGCTTATATCTGTGCACCATGAGCTAGCTGACACCAAACCCTAACCCAAGCACTTCTACAATATACAAGAATGGTCACGTATTCTGCATATAGTGCAACTTTTTCATGTAAACATTTTTACAGTCAGCAACCAAAATCAAGTGGCCCAGATTTCTGAGGTGATCAGTGACGTCATCAATGAAAATTGTCATGTCGTCTTCGATGTTATGGGTGTTAGTCTTAGCAGTTCACAGCGGTGTTGCGAGTTATGGTTGCTTAACTTACCATAAGTGGTGAATTTCTGGGGGTTTTCGATTTTACTTGTAACCATAATATTCCTCTAAGAAAGATTTTCCATTTAATGTGTGAGGTTTTTATTAGTGGAACTTCTATCTCACTTTCTACAAGTACATCTATAAGCCAGGTTAAATAGTAACAATTGCATAAATGAAGATTATGTTGAGAAAAACCTTTAAAAAATAACACTTTCAAAGAGAAGGGGTATCTACAGTGTAGTATAGATAAAATATATGCTCTATAATTGCCTCAACTAGATTAACCATTTACATAACTACGAACTTGGTTTTGAATCAGCAAATCCTAAATAGAATTTCCCACAATGTCAATTATGTGTGCACCTATAAAGGCATTCCACTATAATGAAGATATCTTTCAATACTGTAAAAAAATGATTTAATATTAAATTATGACACATTTGCAGATTAATTTTTGCAACCTTAACCAAGAAGCCAAGACATATAACCTAACTATGTCTTCAGTTTTACAAATAAATGAATTAACATTATAACATTATTTTGAGTATAAATCTTTTTGAAATGTGGTCATACCAATTTTTGAAGTTATGGGTAGACAATAAAAGCATCTGTGTTTGTAAATGCATTCATAATTATCAAAAGCTACACTAACAACCTAATTAATGTCATTTCTATACTTCTTTTGAAATCTGTGTGCATCCTTTGTTTGGCCACGTGCACACAATGTATCTTGTAATTACTTGGAATGTGTAACTGTGTGTAACTGTAACCTGTAAGATTAAAGTATTCTTGAACACGCGCCCGGATACCTGCGGGTCTGGCGCATGCTATAAATAAATAAACAAACATAAACAAACACACACGAGAAGTTATTGATGACATGTCCAAATGTACACAACATATTTGAACATTTTTAAAACTGGAAATAGTTATTTAAACTTCTATCTGCACAAATAGTTGTGAGCAATGTGGAATAGTTTTTTTTTTAAACCAATTGAACTTCATTTTAAAATATTATTATTATTTCTAAATTGCCATTGGAATACTTCTTTTTTAACTTGGTGCGCATCCTTTTTTGGTCCGCGTACACACTTAACAAGCTAATTACACATTTGTCATAAACTACTAGAAAACAAAGTCCAGTGTAATAACACAAAACATTGTACAACTTTTCTAAAAACTTCCACAGTGCAAAAAGAAAATCTTTAAACATTGACCAAACTAGCACTTAAAGTAATCTATTTATATTTTTTTATTGAATTGGAATACTTTTTAAAACAATGTGTGTGTCCTTATTTTTACAATCTACATACATAACAAGTAAGAAACAATATATCAAATCCTTCCCTAAATCTCTTATTAGTAAGTAGATGTCATTTATTTTACAAACATTGCATTTCAATGTTTTTGCATCTACACTCTACTGTTTACTTGTTTTATATGTAAGCAGTCACGTCCTTCTACACTCCCTAACACTCAAATGAATGACATATTACCATTTATGCAACCTACAATTAGAGAGAACACTTGTAAATATTAAAATATATACTGTTGTACGCAATAAAACAGAAGTAGAAGATTGCAGAATGCTGTTTTCTCTTCTAAATTATGTAATCTTCAGAATAGTACCTCTACATTTATTTTGTACTGTTTTTTAAAAAACATCCTAATAACAATCCATCTAATAATTGACATAACACACTTATTACCCTTTTCTTCTATTACAAACTTTTATTGTGCATGTTTATATTCACAAAGAATATAAAACACATCTTTTGAAACCTTGGTTCAGAGAAAAGTAAGTAAGCATTATTTAAACCCTTTGGCAATCTAGCTTGGTGTGTGACTATAGAGTCATCATAAACAAGCCAATCTACTTCTGCACTCACTCATGTTGTGAAATGTTCACAGTGAATGGATGACCACTCATTAAACATTATTGCACACATCTTACAAGTTTCTTACTAATAGAAACTTGACTATTTACAAAATGTATTACTGACATGTTAATTTTCTGACCATCTACACTGTATCTTTGAAAAATAATCTATACAAACTTATTAACAACTAAATTTCGCATCGTAGATTGTAAATTACATCCACAGTCACTGCATTGCATGTCATGGAATGATTTAGGTAGAAGATCAGAATATTTTACACTTTTCTGATCCGGGATAGGAACATATACACATCTTTCACAAATATCCTGAGTAGTGTGATCTTTGTCACATTGTGGATACATATGATTCCACTCGTAACTAATTCCTATATATCTATCAACATTAACAGTTTCCTGCAGTAATAAATCGAAGATAGTCAATACAAATTGTTGACTATCTGCCTGTGTGCTTTGGAAATATTTTGAATTGGCATTGCCAAATATGTACTGTGTGTTTTTTATATACACAGATATTTTAGGGAGTTAAATGACCAAACATAGCTGAGTGTCTGCTTTGAAAGATATTTCTTGCAAAAATTGTGTAATTTGAGACAACATACACATGCTACATTAGAATAGCATTCAACTCCTATTTCATTACTAAATCTGCAATGCGAGTATGACATAGTTGAATGACTTTCCAACTCCAGTATATTCTGTATTTCTTTAGTCTTAAAAGGAATAATTTCATTTAAATGTACTTTCAATGACTCCTTGTGTTTCCTGGCTAAGTGTTTTATAGGTACAGGTAGAAGCTTCAGGTGAGGAGCATCCAATACACATAACCTATTATATTCTTCAATGCAAGAAATGTCAGCTGTCACTTTTATTTCACCAAAGTTTATTAAAAGTAAGCCTACAATATTTTTAACACGTCACAGAGCATTCCTTCTTTAAGCACTCTATGACCAATCTCAATAAGTGATGTTTCTAAAGTCAATCCTTGTGATTTATGAATAGTAATTGCATATTCGTCTTCACAAAGAAATCCTTAAAAATCTTGAAATATCCAAAGGTCTGAGAAATCAAATGAGTATCTTCTACATGATCAAACTTTACTTCAACATCTTAAATATTACTTGGAGGAAAAGAGTGAAATGCAATCACTCTTCACATTGCTGCATTACCTAGACAATTTCCTAGATTCAAGATAATCTTAATTGTGCATTGTTGCACAGTTTCAAACTGCTTCTAGACCTGCTGTTTTAAACATTGAATCTCTAGTCGAACTAATCAAGCTTTTGCTCTCTTATCCAACTCTAATGGCATAACATGACCATCTAAAACATCACACAATTCCATCTCCACAATATTTTGCTTATCTGACCGTAGTATTTTATAGTTACACTTGTTACACTCTGCAAGTGTGCACATCAAAGCAACATAAGACATTCTTCTTTCCTGAATAGTCAACATGGTGACAGAAAGATTACAGTCTGCATGAAACATGTTGGGAATCAGCCTTCCCTTCAAGACTGCTTTCACGTTCTCGTCAAGAAAACCTATATGAATCTTGTTAAGCATTTATGCATACTCTTACTCTGCAGATTGCCCCATATCACTGGTAAGTTCATGGAATTCAAAACAATTCCAAAGGTTAAAATTACCAATTCTTCCCATCGTTTCTGACTATCCTTAGGTTGCAGCATTTTGAAAACTGGTTGACCTTTCACAGGCATTAACTGTAACAAGCCTCCAAAAACAACTACACGTTTACCTCGAAACAAAATGTTGTAGTCAGTCTTCAAAATCTTTCATATTCACAAGTGAATGAAAGCTTGCATCAAGTTAGACACCATGCTTACTTCATCTTACTCTATTTAAATTTCTAAGAAATGTTCCTACATCTTGTGCTGCACTTGATACACATTTTCAATATGCTAGTTTGTTGTCATGCTCCACTGATAGCATCAACATTTGATGTAAATTAACTCCTCCTACATTGAATGCTGCTAAATCTGTTGGAGCAGTTACAATACATAACAAAAAGCAATCCATTACATTTTGCATGATGTCTCTTTCTGCATGAATTAAAAAAGATGTACCTGTTCCTGCTTGTCCACTAACATACAACAAAACAGGTCTGTATTAGACACAAGAGCATTCATGCTTGCCATGCTGTAAACCATGTAAGAACCTGTCTTTGATGTTATAATAAACTTTGTTTTGCCCTATATTAGGTGTACTATTTCATGATCATTTGCATCTGCAACTTTACTATGTTGAATTGCACTTTCTACTTCTTCCATGGCAAGCTAAACATGATTCTATAAATAGAAACTACTCCCTTCTGCAACAGATACACATTGGAACTGAGCATCACTGCTTTTGTATATATCAATGGGCACAGAAAAGTCACTCAACCTCATTTTTGAAGGATGTCTTATAGATGACATGAGTGTGCACACAACAACACTTCAATATTTTACAAGTGTAACCCTACAACAATCCATGACAAGTATGAATATTCCAAGCTTCCACACATCACAAACCTTGTGTGATCCTTCGCAAATCAACGTATCGCTTTTGTACACAGTCCACAGGTAGAAAAATAGGGAATGACCTTAAAAAAGAACTATGCTGTATAAAAACAAAAACAAAAGTTGAGGGAGTGCCTGAAAGTGCTTTGCTGCCAAATTGTAAATAGTTTAAAAGGGAAGCTGTGCTTAAATCTCGGGTTCCCCACTTGTCCAAATTATTCACCATCATATTTTCTCAGGATGTTAATATTAGTATCATCTAATAAAAGATTTCAGTGCTGAGATATGTTCAAATTTCCTGACTTGAAGACCATGGTTTTGCGGACCCGCCACCTTCTGTTGGTACTTAGTACACCATTCTACAACAATTTCTTTTGACCAGTTACTAGAAGCAACATTGACACAAAGACCGGAACCACTGTTGTAAAAGCTGCCAAATGCAACAGTGCACATTTTCTGATTTAATATGTGCCTGTATTGTTTGCATATACCCTCTTCCACTTGTCAGAAGTGCATAGAACAACAAGTGAATAGGCTGTTGTAGTTCCCCTCAAACCTTCACTCATCGTGTCATTTTCCCCCAGCACTTTCTATTTTTTGTGGTTGTCCATGTTAACCAACATATCAAGTCCCAGTCTGAAAAGTACAAGCATACAAACAAATTAAAATATACTCAATTTTGTTTCTTAATTTAATTTATCTAAGCCACTTTTGTACATTTGACACCATGTGAGTGTGATATTTTGAGTCACTGATATTGCTGGGCTGTGCACACTTTGTGCCTGCTGACATTATCTTTCAATTCAAAAATAGATTCTCAGTTATGTTTTTGAGGAAGAAGATCAGATGTTACATGCACAGAGCAGTGAACTCCTAGTTCAGTATTCATACACAGACTGAGAAAAGGATGGGAGACTTGGAGATCTAACAAGAGGAGATGGATTTTGGAGGCAGGGCAACTGCAAAGAAGGGAAAAAAGGAGGCAGAAGGGATGAGGAGAACGGAATTAATGAAGCCCTTAAGGATGAGGACAGAGAAATGTTTAACTTTGAATTAGGTTTCAAAACCCTGCCATTGCCAACACAACCCCACATCCATGTGAGATTGAAAAGAGTAACTACCATTAAATCAAGCAACAAACCAGAGGTAAATATGCTGCTTTTCCCCCATAAACAGATGGATTTACCACACAGTAAATACACCAGCAGCAAGTAAGTCAAAAATCTCCATGCACTACAGAAATTGAGAATTTCCAGCATGTGTAATCCTCTGGTAAACCCTGAAGGTCCAAGTGGAGGTAACAGTAATCTAGTTTGATGGTAACTCAGTGGATTTACTGCTGAATTACCACACAGCTCATAATTAGACACTTTGTCATGTTACAAAGTTGCAAATCTTATCAGGCATTATAAATTAATGGCCTAGCTAGAGACCATTCTTTGTGAATGCAGCATGGGTCGTTCTGTCATGTTTGACAACACAAGCTTACGTTGTTTTTTAACTTTGTCTAACTATCCGTTGCATTTTACTTGCATAATTAGCATTGCATTAGCAGTGCTCAGGCTTTAAGGCCCTCTTCACTTTAATTCCTATGTACTGTTGGAGGAAGTTAACAAAATATAAACTGGTTTACTATTGAAGCACCTGCACTGCTCACCTCACTTGCCATCTAGGTCTTTCCTCCATGGTTTGATGGCATATGGCTAATGTCGATATGAATAGCTGATTGGAGTAGGAGAAGGTCGGTGATTTTTAAATCTTTCATGTTTATTTGGAGCATTTGGAACCTTTCAACTTAAAACAAATCGATGTTAGTGGCACCAGAACAAATTATCGGCCCAGACATGATTTATTACCAACACCTCTAGCAAAAGCACAGTCAGTGGCCTATGGAAGTGCTGCGAATACAGCAGCAGTTCCTTCAGAACCTGAATAGATGTGAAATATCACAGCCTGATGCCACCACATAGGCATCTCTGCTCTCCTGCTTGCTCATTACACTTTAATGTTCAGCAGGCGCACATATGTACGTAATGGCTCAGACTTGACAATACATTCACCTGCAGGGCATTGCCTAGTAAGCAAGCATTCTGGTGCACTCTAGCAGCACCTGTACCTGGCAACACCCACAAAAGCGAGTATTGCCACGAGTTAATAAATGCAAACATCCAGATCAATTACAAGGTGAATGGCATCTAAGAAACTATGGACCAAAGTGAACGACTTGAAAGCACAGTTGCTAATGCCTCACACATTAGATCATATTAGATTACAGACCGAGTACTGCACTTTTACAAAATTCCCCATGAAGAACTCTGCTCTGAGTGCTGGAAAAATTGGGGATAGTATTGTTTCGTGAACTAATCTTACACACCACAGAAACCATGTATTTCACAACCTAACAATTCATGATAGAGCATGAACATATGAAGTGAAAAATATGTACAAACCATAGGATTGGCAAGGTCATACATATAAAAAGTGGCAATCACATTTGATGTATTAGTATGGAAAAGCTGAAATGCAAACTATGAGACGGTACCCAGTGTGAATTCACCTTCTTCACTTTGCAAGTGCTACAGTATAACACATGCCCCATGTAGAACTCTCCTCTTAGTACTTCTGTAATGTGGAATGCTATTGAGCATTCATATAGCATAAATACATTGAGCAAAGCAGTCTTTCAATGGCTGACAACTAAATTGATCAGGTTGTGATGCATTCTGTGGTTGGCAAAGTTCATTTTTGGAATGTTACATCACAATAAAACATGAACTAATCGTATAGACCACAGAGACCATTTCTTTCATAGGTTAAGAATTCATGATCAAGCATGCACATATCAGGTGAAAGAAATGTACAAACTGTGGAATGACCAAGGTCATACCTATACAAAAACAAGCAAAGACATTTGATGGATTACTACAAAAAAGCTGAAATGCACATTATGGGTTCTTGGCCCCTATGCTTTCACCCGATTCACATTTTTCACATTTGCTCAAAAACACTGGTGCATTCAGCCTAAACCCCCAAAAGACTCTTGTAGTACCTGGCATACTGTAGCCATTATCTCAATGTACAATTCTCAAACCATTTTGCAACAGAAGAAATGTTCACTACAAAGTTACCAAAGTTAACATTCCCAGTAATCCGGCAGTAATCTGGCAACATACATAAATCTTTCCAAATAAACAAAAGAACATTGACCAACATAATTACCAAGTTAGCACTGATCAGATACATTCCACCATAAAACTTCTCAAATTTAAAGCCACATTCAAGCACTTCCACAACTCTGACACTATAAGAAATCACTAATATAGGGTCACAGGAAACAACTTGATTTCCAACTACTAAGCACATACACATCTGAAATATTTGTCAAAAGTAGAGTTATGCTGCTTGATTGATGGTAGGGTTTGCTATGTACACAAATTCATTTAATGTCTTCCTATGTCTGTTTATTGTGTAACAGTATATGTCATCATTTGTATGATACCCAAGTGGGTCCCTGCCCTCGCAAAATCTGCTCTGCCGAAAGACTTGAGGTTACCAGTGATTTAGCCTTTTCCCTTTGCGCCCAGGTAGGTTCACCCACACATGTGAGGTACCATTTTTGTCAGGACACCTGTGGGAACGTGGGAAGGTAGGACATGTGTTGTTGGGGGTGTGTTTCATTGAGTTGGCAGGGGGAAATGTCTGAAAATTGAGTTTTTTTCACAAAATTTCGTACTTTGCCGGGGATTGTGGGTAATACATTCTGGGGAGATTCGGGCAAATCAGACCTCTGTGAATTCCAACGGATGTGTTCTTTAGGGAAAAGCATGGGGTTCCCTGTTTTCCTTGGTGGCTGCAACCCCGCAAGTCCAAATCTGAAGGTTGGTCACTACAGCAAAATCTCCTAGGCTGAAAGAATTGGGGTTACCAGTGGTTTAGGCATTTCCATTTGCACAAAGGTAGATGCACCCACCCGTGTGCAGTACCGTTTTCATTAGGACATCTGTGGGAACATGGGAAGGTAGGACATGTCTGGTTGGCGCCGTATTATGGTGGGTTGGCAGGGGGAAATGTCTGAAAAGTTGTTTTTTTTGGCCACATTTCAGATTTTCCAGGGATTGTGGGTAATACATTCTGGGTCAATTCGCAGAAGTCAGACCTCTGTGGATTCCCACAGGTGTCTGCTTTTTGTAAATGCATGGGGTTCCCTATTTTCCTTGGTGGCTTTGACACCATAAGCCCAAATCTGTAGGTTGTCCACAAGAGCAAATCCCGCAAAATAGGCTCTGCGGATAGACTAGGGTTTACCAGTAGTTTTGCCTTTTCCCTTTGTGCCCAGGCAGGTGCACCCACACATGTGAGGTACCGTTGTCATTGGAACACCTGTGGGAATACGGGAAGGTAGGACATTTTGTTTTGTTTGCTTTGTTTTCATAAAGTGTTCATACATTTGCTGCTGCATTTTGTCACACAACCCTTTCATTTCCCAAATGTGAACTACATTTAGTCGCTGCTTTAGGCACTATACGCTTTGCTAGCCTGCACACGTCACCTACCCTTCAAAAGGTCTGCCTTTGCTCTTTCAAAAAATGTATTCTTGCCATTCCTCACCACATTTGCGTTCCTTATTTACATTTGTTAAGTACCTCTCTTTAGGCCGTAAGCATAAACATCCTGTGTACCAAGGGTCAGCATTTGGCTTGTGGTATTGCTTGTTTTGTGGAACATTACAACAAATCTGTGATTTCCTAACTGGAAAAGTCGGGGGAATGTAGCAGAGCATTGCTTTTCTCAAAATTCACAGAAGCCATTGTCTTACCGGGCCAGCTATGTCCACTACATACCTTTTTTCAGTAATTTTTCAAATGTGTCCCCAAACTATGGACATTGTCCCTACATAGTTGTTGCCTGAACTGCACAAATCACTCCTTCCTAAACTTGGAATTGTGTCTACTTTTCAGAAATATATGCCTTTCTGTCTTCCCATTCATCCTTCCTGCCATCCTCTTCCATTCCATCCACCATGTACTATTGGAAAAAAAGAGCAAAATCACCTAACTCACAAAATGGTTGCTAACCATTTAAAAATATATTTTTGGGGTTTCCACTCAACCTGCTCTTGAAAGCCTGGAAAATGGCAAATTCACCACAGCAAACCATTTGTTGCTAGCTCTTACAAGGAGAAACCACAGGCTTCTTTGTACATCATTTTATTGGCATTTTCTAAAAAAACAAAAACAAATTTGCTCCTTTTTTGGTTATTTCCTCGAACCCACATACAGCAAACTAGGATTCCTTGGTGGCGTTATGACTGCCTACATGTGGGAATAAAAGGAGCCACATTTGACCGAGATATCTATCTCATGTAACAAAAAAGTTACAAGGGATTGAATGGCGACATATTGAAATCACCAAAAAAGGCATTGGTGATGTGGTGGAAAGCCCTTGGCAGTTAAGGGGTTAATTCATATATTGAAAATGTGATTGTATTCAGCTATATCAATAAAATATAAAAGTGATTGAAGAATCGTTGTAAAGATTTAAAGGATTGTTGGCGTACATTACAGGTTGAGAATGTCAATTTGTACACTGTACGGTTTGTTTGGATGAAAGGAGCATTTTGTTAAAAGTTTGTAGGGGACATTTTTTCTATAAGTATTTCTTTGGCCATAATGGTGTGTTCCACCATTTCATACCATCAACCATTATTGTGTATGACAATTGCTTTTTTGTTGTACTTGTTCATAAGCTTCTTCAGTAGGTCTGATTTTATATTGTACATATTTTTACTTTTAGTTTTTTCAAGAGGGGCCTTACCTTTTTAGTCTTGGTTGGTTTAGTTTTGTTGAGTGTGGTTATTAGCTCTTTTGTTTTAATGTTTTCTATACATTGTCTTAGAGGTGGATGACTATATGGTGTAGTTTTATTCTTATCTGCTCTATTTCTTCTTTCTTTTCTATGGAGATGCTTTTTGCAGGCTTTTTGTTGTACCTGTTGGGGAAAAAAACAAAGTTTGTGTTAAAAAGTTGTGCAATGTATATGCGTGTATGGTTCATGGGTTTGTGGGTGTGATTGTAGAGATGAATAGAGTAACGTTTGATTGTGAGGTGGTATATTAGGTGAAGGTTGTGAGATTAAGAATCTGCATAGGTGTGATGGTGGTGGGTTAGTGAGTTAGGCAGTGGTGGTGTGATAGAATCTGTAGGGTAATTGTGCTGTTTTGAGCAACAGAGTGGGTGTTGCAATGGTGGTGTGTAGATGGGAATAGTAAGAGTGTGAATGGTGGAATAGAATGGGCTAGAGTGAAATAAATGTTGGTTTGGAAATAGGAGGCTGGAGTAATATATAGTTGGACCGTGTTGCTTTAATTACATACATATACATGATACATTAATGTACTTACTTTGTCGGATGTGAAGGGTATTCGTTTTTCGGTTGTTATCTTCTTTCCTGTAGTAATTGTAAAAGAAAGTTAATGGGGATATGTGGTAATGTTAACGTAGTTTTAGTAAGGACATTTGATATATATGAAGGAAGGATAAGTGGAGGTTAATAAAAAATGGTGGGCCTTTAAAAATGGTTGCTTTTAGCAGCATTTCCATGAAAACTGAGAAATACATATGTGCATTTATAGTAGCTCTATAACGTTTTGAAAAAGAGAAGAAAAGTTGATGGAAAAGATATGCATTACACAGTTAAATGGCAGTTGGTGTGAAAGTGTAACATGTTAGGAGTAGATGCATACTTGACAACATGATGCATTTTTATATGTAGGTGTTTATGCAGTCCTAGATTATATGTTTCCATTCTGGGACTTGTAATTCTACTTTTCCCATTGTGAAAGTTGCAGTACAAGTCACAGAATGTAGCGAAAAATGTAGGACTGCATAAGTAGCTGAGGATTGGAATGGGTTATGTTAGGAAGTATACATGTACTGTCAATATTTAAACTGCCGCAGACTGAGTGCCAATTACAAATGGTGTACAAATCTATTTCATATGATTTTACTTTCTTTAATGAAGAAGTGACACAGTGATGCTGTAAATGCAGATATGCATTGTTTTACCTTCTTCAAAATGTTTCCAAAAGAATATCTTGAAATGCGCAGCATTTTATATGTTTATTTGATAAACATGTCACAGTTTTGAATCTTGAAGTTCAGTCGTGTTTTTTTCTTTGCATTCTGGGACCTGTAATTTGAGTTTTGTAATGGGTGAAGTTAATTGGAGGTGAGAGAATGCAAAGGGAAAACAAATACTTAATAAGCAGCTATAGATTGGAATGGGTGATTTTGGGATGAATGAATGTGCTGCCAACTTATTAAACTGGCAGACACTAAGTGCCACTTAAAAATTGTCTAAAGATCTAGTTTATTTGTGTTTTTGATTAAACAGTGACAAAGTGCTGCTATACATGCACATATGCATTTTTTCACTTTCATCACAATGATTCTAAATAGAAACATTTTGAAGTGCAGAGTATTGTAATTGTTTGCTGCTTCATGTGAGCAGGTGATGAATACTGCAATATATATATCTTTAGACTTAGCATACCTCTCTAAAACATTTACAAACAGATCTCCAACTACCAACACCCTCACTTTCTTCATCTCTCCCATCTTTACTACACACAGCCTCTCTTCGAACCTCTCTTCCTGCACAGAACAACTTCAACACCTGATTGGCTAATCCCCACAGTCCCCTTTCTATGCTACACATACTGAGAAGCCCCAGATGTGGCATGCCTTGTCTGCGAACTACCATGGTGTCCGCAAACCCCACAACACAGAGGCAGCCCTTTTTCCCCTTTCCACATCACTGTCTGCACCACTCTCTCTCATTGGCTACACATAAGCAGTCACACAACCCTTCACCAATCACATCCAAGAACTCTACATCTAACTCTGTCATCACAATTCATCACTTTAGATGAACTGTTCATCACTCTGAGTACAAGTTGTTATGGAGAATTCTCAAGAATGTGCTAATTTCCCTTACCTTTTGAGACCCCCCAGCAACTTTGCTAAATTTCTAGGATTTGATATGTTTTTTACCTGGGAAGAGTGTGAGCCTTTTTTCCCCACTCTTCCATGTATTTTGATGTGTGTTTTACTTTTGTGTTCTTTGGTTATGGAGTTTTAAAACAACTCCATAGGCATCACCTTTTTCTTTGTGTCATAAAGCACCCTCGGTGCAGTGGCACAGGGATGTCTTTCTGACCTCCCAAGGTTTAAATACCTTCTCTGGGACTGACTACTGTCTTCCCAGATGCATGTAAAGTTAAATTGACTTTACTAGTCTCTTTAAAATTACAGACCCAGCACACACTATCTTCCTATAGAGTGCTGGAGGGGTGGCCTAGCCTCACCTGAGCCAAAACACTCATGTGAAAGTAAAATGTTACCCTTTCCCACTTGAAATGGCTGCTGGCAGTGGTTTAGATCAAACTACCATGATTTTTCCCGACCGCGAACAACGTTAGCTAAAAATCGGGTCAGCCATGTTTTTAAATATGGTGCCCAAGACCTATCTGTAAAAACAGACTCCGGTCAACTTTTTTCGCCATTTCTTTTCGAAAGGTCCTTCTTGTGTTTGTCTCTGTGTGCCAAGCCAGGTTTGGTCCCTTTGTTCATTGGCCATTGGCGGGCTTCAGTGCTGAAACCCTCCGCTGGCGCCTGAGTGTGTGGGTTGGACAGGATGTGAGAGAGGTGCCCTAAACTCCCTGTGCTTAGTCTCCTAGGATACCTGAATGCATTTTGGCATGATTGGCCAGCTGGCTGTCCGGCAAGGACAGCCACCCTGCTGTGTGAGTGACAACCAGGCTGGAATGAATGGCAGAAAACTGTTTAAAAGCAGGTCTCTGGGACTTGGAAAGCAGAGTCGACCACTGGAACAAAAGAACTGAAGACGAGCTGAAGGAAGACGACTGCTGCAACTCCTGGATGACCGGTGAAGCCCTGCTGCAGGTCAAATTGCCTGAAACTCCATTGACACAGAAGCCCTTCAAGGTTAACTTCTTCCCTTAATTTTGGTGGGAACAAACAACTCGCAAGCCGCCTGGACACCGTCCCCTCCTGGTCGAATGTTCTACAGAGTGCTAATGTAAAACCAGATAGCCAGTGGGAAGGATACCCGTTTGTGGTCTTTAAAGCACTCAAACATTAAACCGACATTTTGCAAAGCTTGTGGCCTCTTCCCTGGGCAGTGCAGGAACCTCCCGACATCCTCCTTCTTGTCTCCAAGACTGAAGCTCAGGAACAGCAAGATCTTCTCAAACTGCCAGGAACAACTGCCTCAGCTACAGCTCTTTTTCACTTTAAAGGTACTGTGTGAACGCGGTCCGGAAATCTTTTCGGCCATGGTGAAAGTTTGAGAAACTTTCCCAACTTCGAAGGCTTGTCCGTCCCTAAACCAACATCTAACTTTTCGTCTGACCAAATTCTTCTAAGATCCGTGGCAAAGACTTAACCGTTTTCTACCAGAAATGTGCTACTCCATACAAAGACTCTGAACCATTGAGTTTGGCCCAGGCCTATGAATTGAATTGCTGGTTGTCGTTAACGGAAACCCTTTACCCTGCCTATGAAAGCATTTGTGCTTCATTTCTTATAACCTTGTCTTTTTACCCCTTTTTAAAGTAACTGAAGTGCCATTTTGCTCCCACTTCAGGGGAGCTGAACTTGTTCAGTAACTTATTGGTTGTGTATTTGTAGCATATTAGTATATGATATTAAGATGCTCTTGCTAGTGTAATGTTTTCCAACTGACTGTGTAAATAAATGTATATTCTATATTACCAAGAAACCTTGAGTAAGTGTTTGTTTGAATCACTGCATTTGTTGGTCCTTTGTGTAAATTGCTATGCTTACTCTTCAGATAAGTCTGGCTGCTCAGGCACTGCTACCACATTACTCTGTAGTACTGGCTTGTACCAAAGGTGAACTTGTACTGACACTTGTAGTCTTAATTGTGTGTAGTGTTTCCAAAGTGTACTGCACATGATTCTGCCTGACACAAGTCTTGTGTGATTGCAAAGCACCTACAGCTAAAACTACTGTGCAACCCTCAAAGATTTCTCCTTCCAGATTCATCCACATCTACATACATCAATACAAACTACATGTATGAATATTTTGTTTACAGTATATTTGCAACTCTTTTATAAATGCACATGCACAGGATACCTGCCATAGACCCTGCATAATCTGCAAACAAAGCATACTGTCATTTCTCCCATCTCCTACAATCAAGTTCACTTACAAATCTCTCTGCCTTCCAAGTTTTAATTTACTCATATTACTCATTGCCATGCCCAAACTGTTATTCTCTTACTTTCAAAAGTACACCTCATAGGACACACCTATAAATACTCCACTAACCCCCTTAGCAATGATGGTAATGTTCCAAAATCCACATTCATATACAAAGCTGTGCAATTTAACACATACAGTTCCTCTTCCTGTAAAGAAATCCTTCTGCAAATGTAACTAATCTATCCTTCAAGTGAAAGTACTGTGCCATTAACACACATATGTACTATCTTTCTTCTTTCACAATTGCAGTGAAGACCACACTCCTGAAAGCCAGTACCGTCTGAAGTACAAGACAGAACCCAGAAGAAACTTACTCTTTGCATCCATTAAAGTGCAATGCTGTCGTAGTGTTTTAACTGTTACTCAAACGCTGTAATATTCTTGTATTGTATAACAAACAATTGTATCAACCCTACAGCATTAGATTCAGTATTACTGATTTCACCTCAGCAGGTGCACACTGTGGGCCTCATCACGAGTTGGGCGGTATTGCGCCAGCGCTAATAGCCCTACTGCCAAACCTCCCGGCGCAAGGGTTATTGCCCATTCCCCATTGGGCCCATTCGGGAATTTCTCATTCCACATTGGGCCCAATGGTGAAAATTTGCGTTATTACCGCCGGCGGATTTCCCGCTCGTGGTAATTGTGCCAAAAATCAGCAATTTTGCCACAGATTTCCCCCAGCTCAGTGCTGGGGGAAAATCTGCCAAAGCCATGATCTGGTGGACCCTTAAATGCGGCGGTAATAGCGCTAACACCGCATTTAAGGGTTACCGCCAGACTCGTGATGAGGCCCTTTGTATTGTTATCTACAAATATGAGAATAGCCTTCCCAACCTAAAGTAATAGCCCATTCCACAATCACACACCTCTACATTCATGCCTACCATCGTACTCAGACACTCATGCACAATGCACACATACATTGCACAGCGTCCCAACCCATACTTTCTTTTTTCTACAACAGACACCAAAGAATGCCTACCAAAAAGCAATTCTGTAGAATTCTGTAGAAAGCAACACAGAAATTGAGCAAAAGAAAATAAAAGTGTACAAAATAGACATCCACCTCTAGCAGAATTTATACAAAAAGTTCAAACAAAACAGCTAATACAGTCACTAAGCGAAACTTAAGCAGCTTGCAGGAAAGAAACTTTGACTCCTCTTTCAAAATGTAAAACTAAATAGAAAAGTATTAAAAAGACTGCAGCTACCACTAGTGCTAACACTGCACCTATAAATCTTGATGTAGCCACAAGTAAGCATACCAAAACAATTATTTTACAAAAAATGTCCCGCCACAGAGTCCTACATAACCTTATAAAAACAGGGGACAAATCATGTTCAACCCTTAAAACCTACCACAGAAAACTAATCCTGGAAGCTCTCATAGACAGTACAATCCTTCTCAAAAGGACATTATTTATATTAGTTATAAACAGAATGAAACCATTAACAAAACCAATTACTAAACTACAACAAGGACTTCTCAACAAACCGATTATCAACGAAGATAGCTATGCAAAGATCTGTGCAGGTGAGTGGAGTCACACTACCAGCACAGAATCATATTTCAATGAAGAAGCATACAAACAAAAGCAAACAAACCCAATTGCTATACATAGCAGTGGACGAAGGTCTGAAAATGTTGATAATATCATCATGGAACAAGAAACGCTGCTCACAAAAATATCTGCATCCAACTTAGCATCAGCTCTCCATATCACTGAACCAAAATGTCCAATCTACAAATGGCCGTGCACATCATTGTGTTATGCACGCAAAAAATCTTTCACATCTTTACGCCAGTTCCTCAATCAGTATGAGAAAGGCAAAGACAAATTAAAAATAAAACTATTACAAACTATGGACTACGAGGACATTCATTAGCCTGAATTTCTGGACCTACTTGCAAAAGCACCTTTCATCATATCAAAATGTTAGGAACACACCATTCAACTGTAAGATATCTTGTTCACAGACTGTACTATGCCTGAAGTCCGGTTTTAGGACTGGCAATTTAAACATTCTTCTACATGGTATAGTCAGAGAACTACTCAAGGATATAGAGCACATCCAAAGAAAATATTTTGGAAGTGAAACCCACTTGCAAAATTCAATATCTTTAGAACAGAGTAGCAACAACTTTACTTCTACTACACACATACAAAAAAGAAATAGTAAAGTTTAAAAGAACATCAGCCTAAGTACCAAACCATCTGTGTGTGTGTTGCCGCAGGACTTTCTATAAAAATAGCACAAAATGTAGACATAGGGCCTCATTACAACCCAGGCGTTAAGGGTTTAACGGCGCCGTTGCGCCGTTAACCCTTAACGCCTGATTACCATTTTAACGCCTGCTTTTAGCAGCCGTTAAAATGCAAGGCGCTAACCCGCCTTGGTGCTAATTACGGCACCGTAATTTACGGTGCCGTAATTACCGCCTTCCCCACTCCCATTATGCCCTATGGGGCAAAAATGGGAATGGGGAAGGGTAAATGGGGAATGGGGATTTAACGCCCCACTCACCTTGGAATGGGGCGGTAAATCCGCCATCCACCATGGTGTAAACAGAGTTTACACCATGGTGGTAAAGTAGGGAACTTACCGCCTGGGTTGTAATGAGGCCCATAATGTACAAAATAGAAGACAATGAAAAATCCAAGTGGTTCCAATTAGCTCTCTATCTTATAGCAGAAAACAAATACGAAATTACTAACCCCTCAATACTTTGCAGATACTGCACAGCAAAACTTAACAACAATCAAATACCTTCACATGCTATAACGATAACTTAGAAATATTTCCGCTGCGAAAACCACTGCAAAAACGTATCCAGTATGAGAGCATTATAATTCAAACAGTGCACCCATTTCAAGCAATACTACACCTTCAACCAAACACAGCAAACTACCTCCCTCTGAATTACTGAAAGGCATTTGTGGCAAAGTAGTTTTTTGCCATTAGATCTCAAAGCGTGTAGACACGCTGGGAGTGCAACATCCAATAGATCAATCTTTTTTTATTATCGTGTAAATGGCGTACCTACAAAAGACAAAAAGAATTGGCAGCAACTAGTGGATCTACATAAAGTTAGTGAAGGCCTGCAATATCTAACAATGAATACTACAAAGAAATAAACATTGACAAAAACCTGAGGGAAACCACTGAAATAATTCAAAACTCATCAGGAACTGGCCAATTTCAACTTCTAGATCCTACTACAGAATCCAATATTTTAGACCATTATACAATTCACCCATTGCACTCTAAAGACACCATAGATGATGCACTGGAAACTTACCAAATGCGGCAAGCCAAAGGATTTCCAATCAGCATATTGGAAAAATGTGTAGAAGCACAAGCCTTTCCTCCTCTCTTTCCTACTGGAAAAGGAGGATGGTACGATGAAAGACCCACACAAATAAGAGCATCAGAATACTGCTCTTTACGAATGTATTCTGAAGACCCCAGATTCACACAAAACGTGGAATACATATTCCACCTTCTCTTTGAAAGTGAACTAGCAACTCTATGCTATGGAGTTGCATAAACATTAAAATCAGGTACCAATTTTCAAAATATGTCTGCCATATAATTTCAAAAACAGGTGCAAGAAAAAGATGAAGTTTTACAGTCAAGCATTACAATTCTTTTAGCAAACAAGCTTGGTACAAAAGAATACTCGTTCCGACGACATGCGCACACACCTAAAAAGCGAGTGGAACACGCGGTATGGGGAACAACATGTGAAAATGTGAGCGTAATGGGGGAAGTTCATCAGCCAAATCCCTGCAACGCCCACACACATGATTTGCGCACTCACGTACCCCTGAATACATGTACCCCGCTTGAACCAGCCAAATCGCATGATTAGCGCACTTGCGTACCCCTGAATACACGTACCCCGCTCCCGCCAGCCAAATCGCAAGATTTGCTCTCTTGCGTACCCCAGAATACACAAAACCCGCTTGTGCCAGTCAAATCACATAATAAATGCACTTGCGTACCCCCTGGAATCGCACACCCATGTGGGAAGGCCCTCGGATGCTGCAATCAGCTGTGTGCACCCCCTGCAGGCAGCCCACACCACAGGGGACACCCCTAAATCCCTGACCATGCCCTGCAGGCAGCCCACACCACAGGGGACACCCCTACACCCATGACCATTCCCCGCAGGCAGCCCATCACCCTGACTATGCCCTGCCGGCAGCCCACACCACAGGGAACCCACCTACACCCCTGACCATGCTGCGCAGGCAGCCCATCAACCGTGACCATGCCCTGCAGGCAGCCCACACCACAGGGGACCCCCTACACCCGTGACCATGCCCTGCAGGCAGCCCATCACCCCTTACCATGCCCCACAGCAGCCTACACCACAGGGGACCCCCTACATGCCTGACCATGCCACAGGGGACCACCCAACACCTGTGGCCATGCCCTGCAGGCAGCCCATCACCCCTGACCATGCCTCGCAGGCAGTCCATGCCACAGGGGACCCCCCTACACCCGTGACCATGCCCCGAAAGGCAGCCCACACCACAGGTGACACCCCTATACCCGTGACCATGCCCCACAGGCAGCACACACCACAGGGGACTACCCTACACCCATGACCATGCCCCACAGGCAGCCCATGCCACAGGGGACCATCCAACACCCGTGATCATGCCCCGCAGGCAGCCCACACCACATGGGCCCCCCCTACACCCTTGACCATGCCCCGCAGGCAGCCCAGGCCACAGGGGACCACCCAACACCCCTGGCCATGCCCTGCAAGCAGTCCATGCCACAGGCGACCCCCCCTACACCCGTGACCATGCCCACAGGCATCCCACACCACAGGGGACACCCCTATACACATGACCATGCCCCACAGGCAGCCCAACACCTGTGATCATGCCCCATAGGCAGCACACACCACAGGGGACCCCTTACACCTGTGACCATGCCCCACAGGCAGCCCACGCCACAGGGGACCACCCAACACCCGCAACCATGCCCTGCAGGCAGCCCATCACCCGTGACCATGCCTCGCAGGCAGTCCATGCCACAGGGGACCCCCCTACACCCGTGACCATGCCCCGAAGGCAGCCCACACCACAGGTGACACCCCTATACCCATGACCATGCCCCGCAGGCAGCACACACCACAGGGGACTCCCCTAAACCCATGACCATGCCCCACAGGCAGCCCATGCCACAGGGGACCACCCAACACCCGTGATCATGCCCCGCAGGCAGCCCACACCACAAGGGACCCCCCTACACCCTTGACCATGCCCCGCAGGCAGCCCACGCCACAGGGGACCACCCAACACCCGTGGCCATGCCCTGCAGGCAGTCCATGCCACAGGTGACCCCCCTACACCCGTGACCATGCCCACAGGCATCCCACACCACAGGGGACACCCCTATACACGTGACCATGCCCCACAGGCAGCCCAACACCTGTGATCATACCCCATAGGCAGCACACACCACAGGGGACCACCCAACACCCGTGACCATACCCTGCAGGCAGCCCATCACCCCTGACCATGCATCGCAGGCAGTCCATGCCACAGGGGACCCCCCTACACCCGTGACCATGCCCCGAAGGCAGCCCACACCACAGGTGATACCCCTATACCCATGACCATTCCCCGCAGGCAGCACACACCACCGGGGACTCCCCTACACCCATGACCATGCCCCACAGGCAGCCCATGCCACAGGGGACCACCCAACACCCGTGATCATGCCCCGCAGGCAGCCCACATCACATGGGACCCCCCTACACCCTTGACCATGCCCCGCAGGCAGCCCACGACACAGGGGACCACCCAACACCCCTGGCCATGCCCTGCAAGCAGTCCATACCACAGGCGACCCCCCCTACACCCGTGACCATGCCCACAGGCATCCCACACCACAGGGGACACCCCTATACACGTGACCATGCCCCACAGGCAGCTCAACACCTGTGATCATGCCCCATAGGCAGCACACACCACAGGGGACCCCCTACACCCATGACCATGCCCCACAGGCAGCCCACGCCACAGGGGACCACCCAACACCCGTGGCCATGCCCTGCAGGCAGCCCATCACCCCTGACCATGCCTCGCAGGCAGTCCATGCCACAGGGGACCCCCCTACACTCGTGACCATGCCCCGAAGGCAGCCCACACCACAGGTGACACCCCTATACCCGTGACCATGCCCCGCAGGCAGCACACACCACAGGGGACTACCCTACATCCATGACCATGCCCCACAGGCAGCCCATGCCACAGGGGACCACCCAACACCTGTGATCATGCCCCGCAGGCAGCCCACACCACATGGGCCCCCCTACACCCTTGACCATGCCCCGCAGGCAGCCCACGCCACAGGGGACCACCCAACACCTGTGGCCATGCCCTGCAGGCAGTCCATGCCACAGGCGACCCCCCCTATACCCGTGACCATGCCCACAGGCATCCCACACCACAGGGGACACCCCTATACACGTGACCATGCCCCACAGGCAGCCCAACACCTGTGATCATGCCCCATAGGCAGCACACACCACAGGGGACCCCTAACACCCGTGACCATGCCCCACAGGCAGCCCACGCCACAGGGGACTACCCAACACCCGCGACCATGCCCTGCAGGCAGCCCATCACCCGTGACCATGCCTCGCAGGCAGTCCATGCCACAGGGGACCCCCCTACACCCGTGACCATGCCCCGAAGGCAGCCCACACCACAGGTGACACCCCTATACCCATGACCATGCCCCGCAGGCAGCACACACCACAGGGGATTCCCCTACACCCATGACCATGCCCCACAGGCAGCCCATGCCACAGGGGACCACCCAACACCCGTGATCATGCCCCGCAGGCAGCCCACACCACATGGGACCCCCCTACACCCTTGACCATGCCCCGCAGGCAGCCCACGCCACAGGGGACCACCCAACACCCGTGGCCATGCCCTGCAGGCAGTCCATGCCACAGGTGACCCCCCTACACCCGTGACCATGCCCACAGGCATCCCACACCACAGGGGACACCCCTATACACGTGACCATGCCCCACAGGCAGCCCAACACCTGTGATCATACCCCATAGGCAGCACACACCACAGGGGACCCCCTACACCCATGACCATGCCCCACAGGCAGCCCACGCCACAGGGGACCACCCAACACCCGTGACCATACCCTGCAGGCAGCCCATCACCCCTGACCATGCATCGCAGGCAGTCCATGCCACAGGGGACCCCCCTACACCCGTGACCATGCCCCGAAGGCAGCCCACACCACAGGTGACACCCCTATACCCATGACCATTCCCCGCAGGCAGCACACACCACAGGGGACTCCCCTACACCCATGACCATGCCCCACAGGCAGCCCATGCCACAGGGGACCACCCAACACCCGTGATCATGCCCCGCAGGCAGCCCACATCACATGGGACCCCCCTACACCCTTGACCATGCCCCGCAGGCAGCCCACGACACAGGGGACCACCCAACACCCGTGGCCATGCCCTGCAGGCAGTCCATGCCACAGGCGAACCCCCTACACCCGTGACCATGCCCACAGGCATCCCACACTACAGGGGACACCCCTATACACGTGACCATGCCCCACAGGCAGCCCAACACCTGTGATCATACCCCATAGGCAGCACACACCACAGGGGACCCCCTACACCCATGACCATGCCCCACAGGCAGCCCACGCCACAGGGGACCACCCAACACCCGTGACCATACCCTGCAGGCAGCCCATCACCCGTGACCATGCCCCGCAGGCAGCCCATGCCACAGGGGACCCCCCTACTCCCGTGACCATGGCCCACAGGCAGCCCACACCACAGGGGATCCCCCTACACCCGTGACCATGACCCGCAGGCAGCCCATCTCCCATGACCATGCCCCGCAGGCAGCCCATGCCACAGGGGACCCTCCTACACCTCTGACCATGCCCCGCAGGCATCCCACACCATAGGTGACCCCGCTACATCTGTGACCATGCCGCACAGGCAGCCCATCACCCGTGAGCATGCCCCGCAGGCAGCACTGCCACAGGGGACCACCCAACACCCATGAGCATGCCCCGCAGGCAGCCCACACCACAAGGGACCACCCAACACCCATGACCATGCCCCGCAGGCAGCCCACACCACAGGGGACGCTCATACACCCGTGAGCATGCCCGCAGGCAGCCCACTCCACAGGGGATCCCTCTAAAGCCATGATCATGCCCCGTAGGCAGCCAATACACCGTGACCAAGCCCCGCAGGCAGCCCACACCACAGGGGACCCCCCCTACAGGGGACCCCCCTACACTCATGACCATTCCCTGCAGGCAGCCCATGACCCCAGACCATGCCCCACAGGCAGCACACACCACAGGGTACCCCCCTACACCTGTGACTATGCCCCACAGGCAACCCATCACCATTTACCATGCCCTGCAGAGGCCCACGCCACAGGGGACCACCTAACACCGTGAACATGCCCAGCAGGCAGCCTACGCCACAAGGGACCACCCAATACCTGTGACCATGCCCCGCAGGCAGCCCACACCACAGGGGACCTTCCTATACCCATGAGCATGCCCCACAGGCAACTCACGCCACAAGGAACCCCCCTACATCCGTGACCATGCCCCGCAGGCAGCCCATCAACCCTTGACCATGCACCACAGGCAGCCCATGCAACACCTGACTGTCACCACATGTGCAGCCCATTCCACGCGGGGAGATTTTCACACATTTTGGCTGGCACAAGCGGGATACACGTATTCAAGGGGGTGCGCATGGAGATTTTCACGTGTTTTGGCTGACGCAAATGGGGTACGCATATTCAAGAGCGTGCGCAGGGAGATTTTCACGAATTTTGGCTGGTGTGAGCAGGGTATGCATATTCAAGGGGGTGCACAAGTAGATTTGCATGCGTTTTAGATGCCACAAGCGGGGTATGAGCAGTTTTCATGCAATTATGGTGTAAGAGGGATGTATGCTAATCCAGGGTTGGCGCGCTCTTTGTGCCGTATTCGGGATTTCTATGGCTTTTTCTGGCGCAAGGGGCATTCGTGGGGCCGCTACTGCCACTGCTGGATTTTTGCTGCACCACGGCTGCAAATGGCTTGGGAAATCAATGAATATACGGTGCACCAAAATGCTGTTATGCGCTGGGCCTTGCGCACGCTTGTACACTCTCCCTCGCTGCGCCAGGTGCATGCCCTACTTCTGTACTGAATTATATGAATTGACCAGCAAATTGTGCAGAGTATTCATGGGAAGATTTACATGATTTCATATACATAGCAAACAAAAGCAAAACAAATATAGACAGAAAAACACCAGGAGAACTCTGCTCTCTTGATCCTGTAAATTTATCAAGATATTTCCATCATCGCTTTATTGCCATACTACACTTCATTTGTAATAAAACTGTTTCTCCCCTCGGAGAAGTACAACACTTCTTTTGGAGAAAAAAATACCAAGCCAGAGGAGCACTGCACATACACATGCTTTTGTGGATTAAAGATGCTCCTAAATTTGGTCAGGAAAGTGATGCCACTGTTTTCCAGATCATTCAGAAATATGTCACTTGTGAAATCCCTTCACAAACTACACATACTAACCTACATGCACACATTTTACAATTTCAAAGACACAAGTGTGGCGGGTATTGTCGGCGCAAATATAAAAACAAAGGGTAATACTACACCAAATGCTGCTTTGGTTTCCCTAGACTAGTTTCAACAACAGGACAAGTGAACAACTTCATGTCTTCAGTTAGACATTGGGCCTCTTACAGGTCGGGCAGTCCGTAATTAACAGTGGCGGTATACCCGCCACCACTGTCAATTCCGGACCACCCGATCCCGAGTCCTGCAGGCGGGAGGTGATCTTCCCACCAGGTCTGACCTCGCGGGTTGAACACCTCCCACCTGCAGGCGGACATGGAAACACCGGCACCATCACGAGATGGTGCCGGTGTTTCCACTTCCCCATTCCCATTGAGTCCTATGTCCTATGGGACTCAATGGGAATGGGGATTTACCGAATTCTGCCTCCGTAATTCCCGGGACACCAGGGCTGTAATGCCCTGGTAATTCCGGGAGTCACGGAGGTGGAATGGTAATACGAGTCCGGCGGTAACCAGGCGGTTTTACCGCTGCGGTTACTGCCGGACTTGAAATGAGGCCCATAGTGTCAAAGGCAAATCACCTAAGAACACATACTGCATAAAAAGAACAGACGGATCACAGTACATCAATGATTACAATGCAATCATTGCCCGCCTATGGAATGCAAATATAGCTGTGCAATACATTGCAGACAATTCCACTGCAGTTGCACGATATGTCACAGCCTACTTAACCAAAGCAGAGAAAACAGAGCTGAAAGACCTCTGGGACGACATATCATCTGACAAAACATTGTCACATAAATTGTACAGCTTTGGCATAGAAATGCTCTCCCATAGAGAATGTGGTACTACGAAGCTGCAGACCGTTCAACCGGAACTGCCTTGCATGAGAAATCTGAAAACATAGTATGGCTAAGCCTTGGTCCTTAACAAGGGGGGTCCTGGGAGCCCCTCTGCCAGACATTAGTCCTGGTTATTCTTAGAGAAGCACAGATCCACCCTACTGATGAGGTCCAACCAGACCGAAACACGTGTCTTGGGTTTCTGTTGGTACTCTTGTTCAGAGGAGAATTGCCTAGCATTTCGGTGCTGGACTGTCCCAGGGCAGGACAAAGACTGATATGTTTGGGATATTTCTTCTGTGTGAAAGATAGTGAGCCAAAGACTCTGGGTAAGTCCCTCGTAACCAGGACAAATGTCTGGCAGAGGGACTCCCAGGACCCCCCTTGTTAATTTGCATATTTAAGTAACTTTGGGTCTCACCCTAAGTTACTAGGGGAATCCAGACGTGGACCGCTTGCTCACTATTCTTAGAGAGGCACAGATCCACCCTACTGATGA
Source organism: Ambystoma mexicanum (assembly GCF_040938575.1). Lineage (NCBI taxonomy): Eukaryota > Metazoa > Chordata > Amphibia > Caudata > Ambystomatidae > Ambystoma > Ambystoma mexicanum. The sequence goes on along the minus strand of NC_090928.1, from coordinate 464,285,854 downwards.
GATCCAACCAGACCGAAACACGTGTCTGGGGTTTCTGTTGGTACTCTTGTTCAGAGAAGAATTGCCTAGCATTTTGGTGCTGGACTGCCCCAGGGCAGGACAAAGACTGATATGTTTGGGATATTTCTTCTCTGTGAAAGATAGTGAGCTAAAGACTCTTGGTAAGTCCCTCGTAACCAGGACTAATGTCTGGCAGTGGGACTCCCAGGACCCCCTTGATAATTTGCATATTTAAGTAACTTTGGGTCTCACCCTAAGTTACTAGGAGAATCCAGACGTGGACCCCCTTGCTCACTATTCTTAGAGAGGCACAGCTCCAACCTACTGATGAGGTCCAACCAGACCGAAACACGTGTCTGGGGTTTCTGTTGGTACTCTTGTTCAGAGGAGAATTGCCTAGCATTTCGGTTCTGGACTGCCCCAGGGCAGGACAAAGACTGATATGTTTGGGATATTTCTTCTCTGTGAAAGACAGTGAGCTAAAGACTCTGGGTAAGTCCATCGTAACCAGGACTAATGTCTGGAAGAGGGACACCCAGGACCCCCCTTGTTAATTTGCATAAGCCTTGGTCCTGCAAAATAGCCAAAAGTGATCCCAACAGCCAAGACATTTTGAAAAACAACTTACTAAACACATACTACCCAAACAGGTGTAATGCTTTGGAAACCATGTGTCTATACCACATAGACGAAAATCTCACGTACAAAAATAATATTAAACCAGATTTGAAGAAAGGTAGATACAGAGTTGAAAACTGTGAAGGCAGCATAGTGAAACTTACCAAACACAGCCTAATTCATCATATGAAATTGTCATTAAAGACTCCTCAACATAAAGAACTGTATTACATGGCCCTACTACAACTTTTTAAACCATGGAGGAAAGAAGAAGATTTATTAGATACCCATGTTTCCTATGAAGATGCTTTCAAAGCAAATGAAAGCACTAAAACAGATACAAATGTTACGCAGTACAAAACCATGTTAGACAATGAACAGCAACAAGGAGAAGAACTTCAGACACGACTAAATATAGACCTCTACTGACAGCAGTCAACCTTCTCTAACAGGAAGCCAAGAACCGCTTGGACAGCCACCCATAGCAATTCAGGCAGAATTAGCCATGACTGAAATAGAAAACACCATGTGCCAGTATGAAGGGTCTACAGAAGACTTTGCCATGCTCAAAGCACAATTAAACAATGAACAGCATAGCATTTTCTTGAAGTAACTAAACAAACTGAACATGGTATGCAGTACAAAACTAAAACTTGTACCTGTCAAGAGTACAAACCTATACTGCTATTTGTGAGTGGTCAAGCTGGTTCAGAGAAAACATTCTCAATAAAAATCATCAGCAAGTTCCGTCAACAATTGACAAACAAAAAACTGTCAGCTGTTGTAACTGCCCCTACAGGTTTAGCTGCCTACAACATAGGTGGTGTCACTTTACACCAACTGCTACCATTTCCAGTAGAACACCAAAACAAATGAGACTACTAAAAACTTTCACCAGAAGCTAAAATGGAACTACACAGAGTTTTGAAACAAATGAAAATGCTGCTAATAGATTAGGTAAGCATGGTCTCCAACCTAATGTTGGCTTTGATTCACCTCAGATTACAAGAGGTCCTCAAAACAGACTATGAAGAACTCTTTGGAGGAAAAGATATTATTGTTTTTGTAGATCTTCTTCAATTAATACCAGTGAAAGGTGAGCCTATTTTTAAAACCTTATGGCACAACCATGCCATAAAACTCTTGGCAGCATAGGGAATGGAAATCTCTGGCAACATTTCCAATACAAAGAATTAACTGAAAACATGCGTCAGTCTGCAGGCCTCACGTACGCCAACATTTTGAAAAGTATTACAGTTGGTGTACTATCTAAAGAAGCACAATCTATATTAAATACCAGACACATCCATGCACTCTACAGGCATAACTCATGTGCTACTGATGTCATGGAACAATTAGCACACAAAAATGTTAACTGTATGTCCGTGATGCCAACTCTTGTAAGCTGTGCACAATTCAAAGAAACAATGTTGAAAAAAGAAATGCAACCAATAGTTCAAATTTACTCCACAGTCAAACTGTATGTGCACGGTATGACACTACCCATGTGTGAACAAGCCACAGCACGACTAAATACCTAAGAAAACTCTATCTCTAGCACAGCTGGTTTACAGAAAATATTAACATTGTCTTTAAACTATAGAGTAATGCTCAAATGTAACCCTGATGTGGAACAAGGACTAGTTAATGGAGCACATGGTACATTTGTTGGCTTTCAAACATGCCCACGTAACAACAATATTCACTTTCACAAACTGTCAGAAGTTAAAAAGATAGGACGCTCAACAGCCCGATTCCTTCTTTTCAAAGACATTTATGTATGCAGAGAACAATTTTCTCTATCTCTAGTATACACAGTCACCATTCATAAATCACAAGGTCTTATCCTAGATCAAACATTGTTAGATATTGGCAGCACAGTTTTTAAAGAAGGCATGAGCTATGTCGCACTGTTATGCCTACCCACACTTGAAGGACTATTTCTAGTCAATTTTGATGCAAGTAAAGTAAATGCTGAAATTCCTTGCATTGTAGAATAAAATTGACTACATGCACTCTCTGCATCCCATCTCAAAACCTACCCTCTTCCTCAAAAAGCAAAACCTTGTAAAAGAAAACTAGTTCAGACTCAAATTATACAAGATCTCACAACAGTACCTCCAAAGAAATGAAAAGCAGCTGATACTTTATCAATTACCACAACCAAAGAAGGATCTACTGCACAAACAAAAGCAACTACCTATTAAAAAAAACAACGTGCACTTCCATCAAATGACTTAGACACAGAACTGTCTGGTATATTCAAATTTTCCTATTCAACGGGTGGAAATTGCTATGCAAATGTAGCAATCAATATTTTATTCCAATTGCCACCAATTGTTGAAAATATTTACTTAAACAGGACAGACAAATTGTGTTTGCAAATGTTAGTCCTTCACAAAAATGCAACCAACAACCCTGACAACACTTACAGTGTTTCTGGAATAAGGCAGGGATTGGACTAATGTGCGGGAATGGTGAGATTCACTATAAACACAAAAGAATATCCACATGAAAGTCAAATGTACTTACTACAAGTACTGGAAAACAAAAACATACCTATAAACTAAATCTTTCAGATTTCATACATCTGGAAACATACATGCACTCTCTGTAGCCATGTGGACAGGAGCAAGTCCTTAATGAATGCTTTGTGTATGTATCCATCCCTAACTGTGAATCCATTCCATTTCAGCAGCTTTTACATGATGCAAACCATGGCATATTGACACATTATTTGCAGTGTTTTACAAAACAAGCAATACCACAAGCCCAAAACTGAGCCATGGCACACAGGAGGTTAACGCTCACGGCCTGAACAGATGCACTTTGCATGTGTAAATTGGGAAAACCAATGTGGTGAGGAACGACAAGCATACACTTTTTGAAAGAGCACAGGAAGACCTTTTCAAGGGTAGGTAACTTGTGCACGTTACAAAAGTGTATGCAGCGACTAAATGTAGGTCACATTTGGGAAATGAAAGGGTTGTGGGACAAAGTGCACCAGCAAATAGGTCAAAATGTTATAAAAACAACACAAAAACAACAAATGTTAAACCTTCCCACATTCCCACAGGTGTGCCAATGAAAACGGTACCTCACATGTATCGGTGCACCAACCTGGGCGCCAAGGGGAAAGCCTAAAACACAAGTAACCCCAAGTCTGTTTTCACACCTGAATTTCACACTTCCTCCAGACAAGCGCAACATACAGATATGGGCCTTGGGTGTCAAAGCCACCAAGGAAAACAGGGAACCCCTATGCATTTCCGAAAAGAGGACACCCGTGGGAATCCTCAGAGGTATGAGTTGCGCACATCGGCCCAGAATTTATTACCCAGACACCCATGCAAAGTCCGAAATGTTGGAAAAAAATAATTCTGCATATTTCACTTGGCTCACCCATCAAAACACCTCGCCAACAAAACATGTACTACGCCCTGTGTTCCCACACGTGTCCCAATGAAAACAGTACCTCACATGTGTGGGTGCACCCACCTGGTGCCAAGGGGAAAGCCTAAAACACAGGTAACCCCAAGTCTGTTTCGATACCTGAATTTGACACTTTCTCCAGACAAGCGCAACATACAGATATGGGCCTCGGGTGTCCAAGCCACCAAGGAAAACAGGGAACTGCATGCATTTCCGAAAAGAGGACACCCGTGGGAATCCACAGAGGTCTGCCTTGCACAAATTGCCCCAGTTTTTATTAGCCACAATCCCCAGCAAAGTGTGATATTTGGTGGGGAAAAAACACAATATTCACTTTGTCTGGGGTTCTGGGTAATAAATTCTGGGCCGCTTCACGCATGTCAGACCTCTGTGCATTCCCACGGTTGTCCTCTTTTGGGAAATGCATGGGGTTCCCTGTTTTCATTGCTGGCTTTGACACCCTAGGCCCAAATCTGTAGGTTGCCCACATGAACAAATTGTGCCGTGGCGAAAGGCTTGGGGTTACCTGCGGGTTACCCTTTTCCTTTTGAGCCCCTGGTAGGTGCACCCACACATGTGTGGTACCTTTTTCGTCGGGACACCTGTGGGAACGCGAGAAGGTATGATATCTATTGTTGGCGACGTGTTTCGGTGAGTGGACACAGGGAAATGTCTCTGAAATTGGCTGGAAATTATGACAATTCTCAGACATTTCGCTCTGGCCACCCACCGAAACACACCGCCAACAACACATGGCCTAACTTTCCGCATTCCCACATGTGTCCCGATGAAAACGGTAGCTCACATGTGTAGGTGCACCTACTGGGGGCGCAAAAGGAAAAGGGTGGGCCTCGGGTGTCCAAGCCACCAAGGAAAACAGGGAACCCCATGCATTTCCGAAAAGAGGACAACCGTGGGAATCCTTAGAGGTATGAGTTGCGCACATCGGCCCAGAATTTATTACCCAGACACCCCTGCAAATTCTGAAGTGTTGTGGAAAAAAACACATTTTCTGCACATTTCACTCGGGTCACCCATCAAAACATGCCGCCAACAACACATGTCCTACCGTCCTGCGTTCCTACAGTTGTCCCGATGAAAACGGTACCTCACATGTGTGGGTTCACCTACTTGGCACCAAGGGGAAAGCCTAAAACACAGGTAACCCCAAGTCTGTTTCGACACCTGAATTTGACACTTTCTCCAGACAAGCGCAACATACATATATGGGCCTCGGGTGTCCAATCCACCAAGGAAAACAGGGAACCCCATGCATTTACGAAACGAGAACACCCGTGGGAATCCGCAGAGGTATGATTTGCGCATATCGGCCCAGAATTTATTACCCAGACACCCCTGCAAAGTTCGAAATGTGGGGAAAAAAAACATTTTCCGCACATTTCACTTGGCTCACCCATCGAAACACGCCGCCAACAACACATGGCCTACCGTCCCACGTTCCTACAGGTGTCCTGATGAAAACAGTACCTCACATGTGTGGGTGCACCTACCTGGGCGCCAAGGGGAAAGCCTAAAACACAGGTAACCCCAAGTCTGTTTCGACACCTGAATTTGATACTTTCTCCAGACAAGTGCAACATAAAGATATGGGCCTCGGGTGTCCAAGCCACCAAGGAAAACAAGGAACCCAATGCATTTCCGAAAAGAGGACACCCGTGGGAATCCTTAGAGGTATGAGTTGCGCACATCGGCTGAGAATTAATTACCCAGACACCACCGCAAAGTCCGAAATGTGGGAAAGAAACGCATTTTCCGCAGGTTTCACTTGGCTCACCCATAGAAACACACAACCAACAACACATGGCCTACCTTCCCGTGTTCCCACAGGTGTCCCGATGAAAACGGTACCTCACATGTGTGGGTGCACCTACCTGGGTGCCAAGGGGAAAGCATAAAACACAGGTAACCCCAATTCTGTTTCGACACCTGAATTTGACACTTTCTCCAGACAAGCGCAACATACAGATATGGGCCTAGGGTGTCCAAGCCACCAAGGAAAACAGGGAACCCCATGCATTTCCGAAAAGAGGACACCCGTGGGTATCCACAGAGGTATAATTTGCGCACATAGGCCCAGAATTTATTACCCAGACACCCCTGCAAAGTCCAAAATGTGGGGGAAAAAAAACATTTTCCGAAAATTTCACTCGGCTCACCCATCGAAACACGCCGCCAACAACACATGGCCTACCATCCCGTGTTCCCACAGGTGTCCTGATGAAAACAGTACCTCACATGTTTTGGTGCACCTACCTGGGCGCCAAGGGGAAAGCCTAAAACATAGGTAACCCCAAGTCTGTTTCGACACCTGAATTTGACACTTTCTCCAGACAAGCGCAACATACAGATATGGGCCTCGGGTGTACAAGCCACATGGAAAACAGGGAACCGCATGCATTTCCGAAAAGAGGACACCCGTGGGAATCCGCAGAGGTATTAGTTGCACACATCAGCCCAGAATTTATTACCCAGACACTCCCGCAAAGTCTGAAATGTGGGAATAAAACACATTTTCTGCACATTTCACTCAGCTCACCCATCAAAACATGCCGCCAACAACACATGGCCTACCTTCCCGCGTTTCCACAGGCGTCCCGATGAAAATGGTACCTCGCATGTGTGGGTGCACCTACCTGGGTGCCAAGGGGAAAGCATAAAACACAGGTAACCCCAAGTCTGTTTCGACACCCGAATTTGACACTTTCTCCAGAAAAGCACAACATACAGATATGGGCCTCGGGTGTCCAAGCCACCAAGGAAAACAGGCAACCCCATCCATTTCCGAAAAGAGGACACTCGTGGGAAACCACAGAGGTATGATTTGCGCACATAGGTCCAGAATTTATTACCCAGACACCCCTGAAAATCCGAAATGTGGGAAAAAAAAGCATTTTCCACATATTTCACTCGGCTCACCCATCGAAACACACCGCCAACAACACATGGCCTACCGTCCCATGTTCCCACAGGTGTCCCAATGAAAACGGTACCTCACATGTGTGGGTGCACCTACCTTGGCACCAAGGGGAAAGCATAAAACACAGGTAACCCCAAGTCCATTTCGACACCTGAATTTGACACTTTCTACAGACAAGCACAACATACAGATATGGGCCTCGGGAGTCCAAGCCTCCAAGGAAAACAGGGAACCGCATGCATTTCCAAAAAGAGGACACCCGTGGGAATCCACAGAGGTCTGCCTTGCACAAATTGCCCCAGTTTTTATTAGCCACAATCCCCAACAAAGTTTGATATTTGGTGGGGAAAAAACACAATGTTCACTTTGTCTGGGGTTCTGGGTAATAAATTCGGGGCCGTTTTGCGCAAGTCAGACCTATGTGCATTCCCACGGTTGTCCTCTTTTGGGAAATGCATGGCGTTCCCTGTTTTCCTTGCTGGCTTCGACACCCTAGGCCCAAATCTGTAGGTTGCCCATATGAACAAATTGTGCTGTGGCGAAAGGCTTGGAGTTACCTGCGGGTTACCCTTTTCCTTTTGCGCTCCTGGTAGGTGCACCCACACATGTGAGGTACCTTTTTCGTCGGGACACCTGTGGGAATGCGAGAAGGTATGATATCTGTTGTTGGCGACGTGTTTCGGTGAGTTGACACAGGGATATGTCTCTGAAATTGGCTGGAAATGAAGACAATTCTCAGACATTTCGCTCTGGCCACCCACCGAAACACACTGCCAACAACACATGGCCTACCTTTCCGCATCCCCACATGTGTCCCGATGAAAACGGTACCTCACATGTGTGGGTGCACCTACCGGGGGTGCAAAGGAAAAGGGTAACCCACTGGTAACCCCAAGCCTTTCGCCACTGACCATTTTGTTCATATGGGCAACCTACAGATTTGGGCCTAGGGTGTCGAAGCCAGCAAGGAAAACTGGGAACCCCATGCATTTCCCAAAAGAGGACACCTGTGGGAATCTACAGAGGTCTGCCTTGAGCAAATTGCCCCAGTTTTTATTAGCCACACGACTAAATATAGACCTCTACTGACAGCAGTCAACCTTCTCTAACAGGAAGCCAAGAACCGCTTGGACAGCCACCCATAGCAATTCAGGCAGAATTAGCCATGACTGAAATAGAAAACACCATGTGCCAGTATGAAGGGTCTACAGAAGACTTTGCCATGCTCAAAGCACAATTAAACAATGAACAGCATAGCATTTTCTTGAAGTAACTAAACAAACTGAACATGGTATGCAGTACAAAACTAAAACTTGTACCTGTCAAGAGTACAAACCTATACTGCTATTTGTGAGTGGTCAAGCTGGTTCAGAGAAAACATTCTCAATAAAAATCATCAGCAAGTTCCGTCAACAATTGACAAACAAAAAACTGTCAGCTGTTGTAACTGCCCCTACAGGTTTAGCTGCCTACAACATAGGTGGTGTCACTTTACACCAACTGCTACCATTTCCAGTAGAACACCAAAACAAATGAGACTACTAAAAACTTTCACCAGAAGCTAAAATGGAACTACACAGAGTTTTGAAACAAATGAAAATGCTGCTAATAGATTAGGTAAGCATGGTCTCCAACCTAATGTTGGCTTTGATTCACCTCAGATTACAAGAGGTCCTCAAAACAGACTATGAAGAACTCTTTGGAGGAAAAGATATTATTGTTTTTGTAGATCTTCTTCAATTAATACCAGTGAAAGGTGAGCCTATTTTTAAAACCTTATGGCACAACCATGCCATAAAACTCTTGGCAGCATAGGGAATGGAAATCTCTGGCAACATTTCCAATACAAAGAATTAACTGAAAACATGCGTCAGTCTGCAGGCCTCACGTACGCCAACATTTTGAAAAGTATTACAGTTGGTGTACTATCTAAAGAAGCACAATCTATATTAAATACCAGACACATCCATGCACTCTACAGGCATAACTCATGTGCTACTGATGTCATGGAACAATTAGCACACAAAAATGTTAACTGTATGTCCGTGATGCCAACTCTTGTAAGCTGTGCACAATTCAAAGAAACAATGTTGAAAAAAGAAATGCAACCAATAGTTCAAATTTACTCCACAGTCAAACTGTATGTGCACGGTATGACACTACCCATGTGTGAACAAGCCACAGCACGACTAAATACCTAAGAAAACTCTATCTCTAGCACAGCTGGTTTACAGAAAATATTAACATTGTCTTTAAACTATAGAGTAATGCTCAAATGTAACCCTGATGTGGAACAAGGACTAGTTAATGGAGCACATGGTACATTTGTTGGCTTTCAAACATGCCCACGTAACAACAATATTCACTTTCACAAACTGTCAGAAGTTAAAAAGATAGGACGCTCAACAGCCCGATTCCTTCTTTTCAAAGACATTTATGTATGCAGAGAACAATTTTCTCTATCTCTAGTATACACAGTCACCATTCATAAATCACAAGGTCTTATCCTAGATCAAACATTGTTAGATATTGGCAGCACAGTTTTTAAAGAAGGCATGAGCTATGTCGCACTGTTATGCCTACCCACACTTGAAGGACTATTTCTAGTCAATTTTGATGCAAGTAAAGTAAATGCTGAAATTCCTTGCATTGTAGAATAAAATTGACTACATGCACTCTCTGCATCCCATCTCAAAACCTACCCTCTTCCTCAAAAAGCAAAACCTTGTAAAAGAAAACTAGTTCAGACTCAAATTATACAAGATCTCACAACAGTACCTCCAAAGAAATGAAAAGCAGCTGATACTTTATCAATTACCACAACCAAAGAAGGATCTACTGCACAAACAAAAGCAACTACCTATTAAAAAAAACAACGTGCACTTCCATCAAATGACTTAGACACAGAACTGTCTGGTATATTCAAATTTTCCTATTCAACGGGTGGAAATTGCTATGCAAATGTAGCAATCAATATTTTATTCCAATTGCCACCAATTGTTGAAAATATTTACTTAAACAGGACAGACAAATTGTGTTTGCAAATGTTAGTCCTTCACAAAAATGCAACCAACAACCCTGACAACACTTACAGTGTTTCTGGAATAAGGCAGGGATTGGACTAATGTGCTGGAATGGTGAGATTCACTATAAACACAAAAGAATATCCACATGAAAGTCAAATGTACTTACTACAAGTACTGGAAAACAAAAACATACCTATAAACTAAATCTTTCAGATTTCATACATCTGGAAACATACATGCACTCTCTGTAGCCATGTGGACAGGAGCAAGTCCTTAATGAATGCTTTGTGTATGTATCCATCCCTAACTGTGAATCCATTCCATTTCAGCAGCTTTTACATGATGCAAACCATGGCATATTGACACATTATTTGCAGTGTTTTACAAAACAAGCAATACCACAAGCCCAAAACTGAGCCATGGCACACAGGAGGTTAACGCTCACGGCCTGAACAGATGCACTTTGCATGTGTAAATTGGGAAAACCAATGTGGTGAGGAACGACAAGCATACACTTTTTGAAAGAGCACAGGAAGACCTTTTCAAGGGTAGGTAACTTGTGCACGTTACAAAAGTGTATGCAGCGACTAAATGTAGGTCACATTTGGGAAATGAAAGGGTTGTGGGACAAAGTGCACCAGCAAATAGGTCAAAATGTTATAAAAACAACACAAAAACAACAAATGTTAAACCTTCCCACATTCCCACAGGTGTGCCAATGAAAACGGTACCTCACATGTATGGGTGCACCAACCTGGGCGCCAAGGGGAAAGCCTAAAACACAAGTAACCCCAAGTCTGTTTTCACACCTGAATTTCACACTTCCTCCAGACAAGCGCAACATACAGATATGGGCCTTGGGTGTCAAAGCCACCAAGGAAAACAGGGAACCCCTATGCATTTCCGAAAAGAGGACACCCGTGGGAATCCTCAGAGGTATGAGTTGCGCACATCGGCCCAGAATTTATTACCCAGACACCCATGCAAAGTCCGAAATGTTGGAAAAAAATAATTCTGCATATTTCACTTGGCTCACCCATCAAAACACCTCGCCAACAAAACATGTACTACCGCCCTGTGTTCCCACACGTGTCCCAATGAAAACAGTACCTCACATGTGTGGGTGCACCCACCTGGTGCCAAGGGGAAAGCCTAAAACACAGGTAACCCCAAGTCTGTTTCGATACCTGAATTTGACACTTTCTCCAGACAAGCGCAACATACAGATATGGGCCTCGGGTGTCCAAGCCACCAAGGAAAACAGGGAACTGCATGCATTTCCGAAAAGAGGACACCCGTGGGAATCCACAGAGGTCTGCCTTGCACAAATTGCCCCAGTTTTTATTAGCCACAATCCCCAGCAAAGTGTGATATTTGGTGGGGAAAAAACACAATGTTCACTTTGTCTGGGGTTCTGGGTAATAAATTCTGGGCCGCTTCACGCATGTCAGACCTCTGTGCATTCCCACGGTTGTCCTCTTTTGGGAAATGCATGGGGTTCCCTGTTTTCCTTGCTGGCTTTGACACCCTAGGCCCAAATCTGTAGGTTGCCCACATGAACAAATTGTGCCGTGGCGAAAGGCTTGGGGTTACCTGCGGGTTACCCTTTTCCTTTTGAGCCCCTGGTAGGTGCACCCACACATGTGTGGTACCTTTTTCGTCGGGACACCTGTGGGAACGCGAGAAGGTATGATATCTATTGTTGGCGACGTGTTTCGGTGAGTGGACACAGGGAAATGTCTCTGAAATTGGCTGGAAATTATGACAATTCTCAGACATTTCGCTCTGGCCACCCACCGAAACACACCGCCAACAACACATGGCCTAACTTTCCGCATTCCCACATGTGTCCCGATGAAAACGGTAGCTCACATGTGTAGGTGCACCTACCGGGGGCGCAAAAGGAAAAGGGTGGGCCTCGGGTGTCCAAGCCACCAAGGAAAACAGGGAACCCCATGCATTTCCGAAAAGAGGACAACCGTGGGAATCCTTAGAGGTATGAGTTGCGCACATCGGCCCAGAATTTATTACCCAGACACCCCTGCAAATTCTGAAGTGTTGTGGAAAAAAACACATTTTCTGCACATTTCACTCGGGTCACCCATCAAAACATGCCGCCAACAACACATGTCCTACCGTCCTGCGTTCCTACAGTTGTCCCGATGAAAACGGTACCTCACATGTGTGGGTTCACCTACTTGGCACCAAGGGGAAAGCCTAAAACACAGGTAACCCCAAGTCTGTTTCGACACCTGAATTTGACACTTTCTCCAGACAAGCGCAACATACATATATGGGCCTCGGGTGTCCAATCCACCAAGGAAAACAGGGAACCCCATGCATTTACGAAACGAGAACACCCGTGGGAATCCGCAGAGGTATGATTTGCGCATATCGGCCCAGAATTTATTACCCAGACACCCCTGCAAAGTTCGAAATGTGGGGAAAAAAAACATTTTCCGCACATTTCACTTGGCTCACCCATCGAAACACGCCGCCAACAACACATGGCCTACCGTCCCACGTTCCTACAGGTGTCCTGATGAAAACGGTACCTCACATGTGTGGGTGCACCTACCTGGGCGCCAAGGGGAAAGCCTAAAACACAGGTAACCCCAAGTCTGTTTCGACACCTGAATTTGATACTTTCTCCAGACAAGTGCAACATAAAGATATGGGCCTCGGGTGTCCAAGCCACCAAGGAAAACAGGGAACCCAATGCATTTCCGAAAAGAGGACACCCGTGGGAATCCTTAGAGGTATGAGTTGCGCACATCGGCTGAGAATTAATTACCCAGACACCACCGCAAAGTCCGAAATGTGGGAAAGAAACGCATTTTCCGCAGGTTTCACTTGGCTCACCCATAGAAACACACAACCAACAACACATGGCCTACCTTCCCGTGTTCCCACAGGTGTCCCGATGAAAACGGTACCTCACATGTGTGGGTGCACCTACCTGGGTGCCAAGGGGAAAGCATAAAACACAGGTAACCCCAATTCTGTTTCGACACCTGAATTTGACACTTTCTCCAGACAAGCGCAACATACAGATATGGGCCTAGGGTGTCCAAGCCACCAAGGAAAACAGGGAACCCCATGCATTTCCGAAAAGAGGACACCCGTGGGTATCCACAGAGGTATAATTTGCGCACATAGGCCCAGAATTTATTACCCAGACACCCCTGCAAAGTCCAAAATGTGGGGGAAAAAAAACATTTTCCGAAAATTTCACTCGGCTCACCCATCGAAACACGCCGCCAACAACACATGGCCTACCGTCCCGTGTTCCCACAGGTGTCCTGATGAAAACAGTACCTCACATGTTTTGGTGCACCTACCTGGGCGCCAAGGGGAAAGCCTAAAACATAGGTAACCCCAAGTCTGTTTCGACACCTGAATTTGACACTTTCTCCAGACAAGCGCAACATACAGATATGGGCCTCGGGTGTACAAGCCACATGGAAAACAGGGAACCGCATGCATTTCCGAAAAGAGGACACCCGTGGGAATCCGCAGAGGTATTAGTTGCACATATCAGCCCAGAATTTATTACCCAGACACTCCCGCAAAGTCTGAAATGTGGGAATAAAACACATTTTCTGCACATTTCACTCAGCTCACCCATCAAAACATGCCGCCAACAACACATGGCCTACCTTCCCGCGTTTCCACAGGCGTCCCGATGAAAATGGTACCTCGCATGTGTGGGTGCACCTACCTGGGTGCCAAGGGGAAAGCATAAAACACAGGTAACCCCAAGTCTGTTTCGACACCCGAATTTGACACTTTCTCCAGAAAAGCACAACATACAGATATGGGCCTCGGGTGTCCAAGCCACCAAGGAAAACAGGCAACCCCATCCATTTCCGAAAAGAGGACACTCGTGGGAAACCACAGAGGTATGATTTGCGCACATAGGTCCAGAATTTATTACCCAGACACCCCTGAAAATCCGAAATGTGGGAAAAAAAAGCATTTTCCACATATTTCACTCGGCTCACCCATCGAAACACACCGCCAACAACACATGGCCTACCGTCCCATGTTCCCACAGGTGTCCCAATGAAAACGGTACCTCACATGTGTGGGTGCACCTACCTTGGCACCAAGGGGAAAGCATAAAACACAGGTAACCCCAAGTCCATTTCGACACCTGAATTTGACACTTTCTACAGACAAGCACAACATACAGATATGGGCCTCGGGAGTCCAAGCCTCCAAGGAAAACAGGGAACCGCATGCATTTCCAAAAAGAGGACACCCGTGGGAATCCACAGAGGTCTGCCTTGCACAAATTGCCCCAGTTTTTATTAGCCACAATCCCCAACAAAGTTTGATATTTGGTGGGGAAAAAACACAATGTTCACTTTGTCTGGGGTTCTGGGTAATAAATTCTGGGCCGTTTTGCGCAAGTCAGACCTATGTGCATTCCCACGGTTGTCCTCTTTTGGGAAATGCATGGCGTTCCCTGTTTTCCTTGCTGGCTTCGACACCCTAGGCCCAAATCTGTAGGTTGCCCATATGAACAAATTGTGCTGTGGCGAAAGGCTTGGAGTTACCTGCGGGTTACCCTTTTCCTTTTGCGCTCCTGGTAGGTGCACCCACACATGTGAGGTACCTTTTTCGTCGGGACACCTGTGGGAATGCGAGAAGGTATGATATCTGTTGTTGGCGACGTGTTTCGGTGAGTTGACACAGGGATATGTCTCTGAAATTGGCTGGAAATGAAGACAATTCTCAGACATTTCGCTCTGGCCACCCACCGAAACACACTGCCAACAACACATGGCCTACCTTTCCGCATCCCCACATGTGTCCCGATGAAAACGGTACCTCACATGTGTGGGTGCACCTACCGGGGGTGCAAAGGAAAAGGGTAACCCACTGGTAACCCCAAGCCTTTCGCCACTGACCATTTTGTTCATATGGGCAACCTACAGATTTGGGCCTAGGGTGTCGAAGCCAGCAAGGAAAACTGTGAACCCCATGCATTTCCCAAAAGAGGACACCTGTGGGAATCTACAGAGGTCTGCCTTGAGCAAATTGCCCCAGTTTTTATTAGCCACAATCCCCGACAAGGTGTGATATTTGGTGGGGAAAAAACACAATGTTCACTTTGTCTGGGGTTCTGGGTCATAAATTCTGGGCCACTTCACGCATGTCAGACCTCTGTGCATTCCCACAGGTGTCCTCTCTTGGGAAATGCATGGGGTTCCCTGTTTTCCTTGCTGGCTTCGACACCCTAGACCCAAATCTGTAGGTTGCCCATATGAACAAATTGTGCTGTGGCGACAGGCCTGCGGTTACCAGCGGGTTACCCGTTTCCATTTGCGCCCCCGGTAGGTGCACCCACACATGTGAGGTACCTTTTTCGTCGGGACACCAGTGGGAACGCGAGAAGGTATGATATCTTTTGTTGGCGATGTGTTTCGGTGAGTGGACACAGAGAAAGGTCTCTGAAATTGGCTGGAAATGAAGACAATTCTCAGACATTTTGCTCTGGCCACCCACCGAAACACACCGCCAACAACACATGGCCTACCTTCCTGCGTCCCAACACAAACCCCAATGAGAGGCAGACCTCTTGTGTGCAGGTGTCGTACCTGAGTGACAATGGGTACATCATTTGTATAGTAACTTCTCTGTAGTGCGTTCAGGTAACAGTAAAGTACTGGTAGTTAGCCGTTTCACATGCACCTTTCCTCGCACTTCACATACATACCAGTCACAATGCAGTTGGACACACAAGGTGGGATTGAGCACAAGGAGAAACCTCCTTGTTTAGCACAAGAAGGATCGTCCTTGTGAGCAGTGATGCCACGACAAGGCACCCACCGGATCACTGGCCATTCGTATCCCTTTCGTGTCTGCAGTCAGTTGGCATCCATTTCAGCAGTTGCACTTCTACCAAATCACTAGCACCAGAGCAAGCGCATCTGCACATGAGCATATCTACACACTTGGAAATGTGCTTACAATGCAACCGTGTCTCTAGCAATATCTTAACTATCATTTGGCAGCAATTGTATAGCAACTGTGTCTGCATTCACACTTTATGTGCCTGCAATCGTATGTGGACACTGATAGCAAGTGCATATTGGCTCACTTGGCTACCCTGCCCTACAGGTGCTATCTTCCACACCAACTTCGAGTATGCCCATAGCAACTCTGGGCAAACATTCATATGTTCAACCGTACCCACACAAAACACACACCCTGCAACATGGCAATCATTTCTGCAGTGCTGGAAAAGTGCATTCACAGAAATTACATCTGCATGTTCTTTGTATCTTTACCTCATGCACACACCAATCATATCCAATTCATTCCTACAGAAGATGTGCCACTTACACCACACATAACATTACTCCCAGTAAAACAATAAACAAGGCAGGATGTTACGAGGTACGCAAGACACCACAACCATGCAGTTGGTGTCCAAGTACCACTTTCATGACACTTAGACCTCAAGGGAGGGAGCCAAAGTGGCGTGTATTATTTTGAAAAGACACCCCATGAGTGGAGGGAACCTGAATGGTGTTCTGGTCTTCCACAACACATCCCTTGAGTAGAGGGAGTGGGACTGGCGTTTCTTCGCATGCCAAACCTTAGGTGGAAGGAGCCAGATTCAGGTTCCTTTCCAATGTACGCTGTAAGCGGATGGGGCTTTCCAGACATTTTCTTCTACGGCAATCCCGAACTGGAGCAAGCTGCACTAGCGTGCCTTGCCAAGACACCCCAAAAGGGAGTTACCCCGAGTGCTCTACCCTTCTTCTCCATGGCCCGCCTCAACTAGAGGTGGTAGAGTGGCATTCTTTTCCATGGTGCTCCTGAAGTGGAAGGAGCCTAAATTGCCTTACTTTGCAAGGCACACCTCATGCAGAGGGAGCTAGTCTGCCTTTTCCTTATGAGGCAGACCTGAAGTGAAAGGTACCGGGGGTGATGTCTCTTTCCCAGGCAGGCCTCAAGTGGAGGGAGCAGGACTAGCATTGCTTGCCAAAGCACGCCAAAGGAGAGTAAACCAGAGTGCTGTCCCCATTTTCTCCAAGTGGAGGGCTCTGGAGTGGCATTCCTTTCCAAGATGCGCATGCTTTGAAAGGAACATGCATTGCGTTACTTTGCAAGGCACACCACGCGCAGAGGGAGCTAGACTGCCTTTTCCTTATGAGGCAGACCTGAAGTGAAAGGTACCGGGGGTGATGTCTCTTTCCCAGGCAGGCCTCAAGTGGAGGGAGCAGGAATAGCATTGCTTGCCAAAGCACACCAAAGGGGAGTGACCCGCAATGGAGTTCCTTTCTTGTGCATGGCACGACTCGAGTAAAGGGATCTGTAATGATTACTATTTCACAGGCACGCCTCCAATGGAAGGAGCCTGATTAGCGTTCCTTTGCAAGTCACGCCTTGAGCTGAGGGATCTAGACTGATGTATATTTCGTAGGCAGGCCTCAAGGGAAAGCTACGACTGTGGTTGCCTTTCCAAGGCAGGCCTCAGTGGAGGAAGCAGGACTAGCAATGCTCGTGAAGGCACGCTAAATCAAGTGAAGTGAGTTGACATCCTGTTGCATTTTCATTGAAGGTACACCTCCAGGGCAGGGTGCAAGAGTGCCATTCCTTTATAAGACATGCACAAATGCAGCGGCTAAGGGTCCCTTTTTAGGAATGATGGGCATTTGCAGAAATCAGTCGATCTCCCAATATTTTTCCTTTGTATGATACAAAAGGAAACAGGGCTGAAAGCAGAGGGCAGGCTGGGGAGGGCATTCGGGACAGTACACCCGAGTATCCTTCCTCTTTCCTTGTTTAGTACACACCTTACATTTTCTGTAAGGTTTTGCTTTCGTGGCAGTGGAAGGAATATAATCACCAAAGTGTCGCTCTTGCAATCTGGCCACATCTTCTACCTCTGGAAAGGAGGGAATTGGTACATGAACCATAGCCAGAGATTGAACAATGGCTAATTCAAAGTCCAAAAAGTAGAGGTTGTTTTGTGGAGTAGCTGCATGGTACACCACATAAGCATTGTACGTTGCCATATGCACAATGTGTGTGGCTAACTTTTTGTACCAGAAACGCGACTTGCATTCAGCACGGTACGACTCAAGCAATTGGTCATTTTTGTCTACTCCACCCATGTACTTGTTGTAGTCCAGAATGCAGTTGGGCTTCCAGACTTGCTGAGACTGCCCACGCCGAGGGACTGCTGAAGTACTTTCATCATGAATAGTACTTAGCATGTACATGTCCCTTTTGTCGCAGAATTTCACTGCCAACAATTCATCCCGCCGCAATGCCATACATTGTCCCATGGCCAACCTCTTACACACAAGTTGTCTGGGGAAGCCTTTGCGGTTACTGCGGATTGTACCGCATGCCAATGTGCCCGAATTGAACAATTCCTTGAACAGTGGGATTCCTGTGTAGAAATTGTCTACATACAAATGGTGTCCCTTATTGAGCCATGGTGTGAGAAGATCCCATACTATCTTCTCACTTGTCCCTAAATGGGCTGGGCAGCCCGGAGGATTTAGGGTAGAGTCTTTACCAGTGTAGACTCTCATGCTGCAGACATACCCATTGGTACTTTCACACAACATGTACATTTTAATCCCATATCGTGATCTCTTGCTTGGAATGTATTGCCTGAACAGTAGCCGACCTTTATACAACACCAACGATTCATCGATGGATATGTTCTGGCTAGGAACATACACCTCTGCAAATCAGTGAGTGAAGTGGTCCAGAAATGGCTGGAGCTTGAAGAGCCTATCAAAGTTTGGGTCCGTTCTGGGTAATGCTGCCGAGTTGTCATTGAAGTGCAACATACGGCGCAGTGCTTGAAAGCGATTTCTGCTCATTGTAGCTGAAAAAAACGGGCAATAAACTGGTGCTACAGTAGACCAGTATATCGCGACAGATGGCTTGTGATCAATTCCCACGAGCAGAGTGAGACCCCAAAACTTTCTCATTTCAACATTGGTTGTGGGAACCCATGCTTGTGCTCTGGACTGGGGTTTCAGAGTGGGACCCCTTGACCTCATGAACTGTGCAGCATATAAATTGGTTTGCTGAACCACATCTGCAATAAACCCATCATCAACAAAAAGGTTGAAAAAATCAATAGGCTGAAACCTGTCTGTATTCACTGTGCACCCTGATATACCAGTGAAAGGGGGCACAACAGGCCAAGCCATTGCTGGAGGCACCCAGTGCGACTCTTCAGTCATGTCAGGAACTGCCACATTGCGTGGCCGTCTTGCACGTCCCCTCCCCCTTACAGGTCCCCTGCGTGTTGGAAGTGTGCTTAAAGGTAGATGCACTCTTCCTTGCTCTTCGTCATCAGATGATGACGATGATGAGCTTGAGGAGGGACTTTCATCAATGGACAACTCAATTCCCCAATCACTTCCCTCCTGACTCTCATAAGCACTGTCTGTTTCAGATTGCATGTCCACCTCTGTGCCTTTCTATGAACCAGACTCCATCATTGCAGCTAATGACTCCGCACCAGACATTGATCGCCGAGAAGCCATGAGTACCTTCGCTGTGGAACCCTTCCCTGCCCAAAGACCAGATGAAGACTGAAACAATAAGTATGTGTGCTTCTCAAAGTATGGAAAGTAGCAGACTAAGTGGTATTCAGTGCCACAAACCTACTCCACACAAGTACAACAAAAGGTCCAGACTTTGCTCACAAACTGTAGCAACCCTCTGCAATATGAGGTACTCCCTGCACGCTACAATAAACGGAGTACTACTTTGCAAACACTCACGTGAAATGCTAAGGACCAGCTGATTGCTTTCCTACAAGTGGATAGACAGCTACAACACACCTGCACTTAAAAGAAAGACAACAATAAAGCTAAGGACGATGTCCTCTTCCACTACATTTTACACAAATACAAGTGTGGGGATGAGGATTGCAGCCACACTACCTATTCAGAAACAGCCAACATGCTTTGCACCATGCCCTCCTCCATGGGATGCTAGTGGATGGGAAATGGAGGTGAGAAGCAACCATGCAACATATGAGTGGTTTGGTGAGTTGAAAAGACATAGGCAATGAAGACGCAGACAGGGAAGATAACAAAAGTACACGACAGGCCCTTCCAGGCAACTGCTGACACACTTTTGACAAAAACACCTGCTCATTCACATAGGGGTGTCTGTTGTAAGGGGAAAGGTCACAAGGACAAAATTAATGCAAGGCCAAGCAAATTGATTTAGGCTGATGCAAGTGGTGATGGGCAGCTAAGAAATAAGCCACACAGACATACTGAATGCTTTGACATGCCATGAATGCAAACAATTGCTAGGAAGTGGGAGTCTCACTGCCAGCATACTTACTAACATTTTTATTCACATTTCACATATTCCAGTGCATCCATCAATTACTGGGCAACCCCCCCCCTCTAAAATAGCGTCTGGGCAAAATCCATTATGTCTCCAATTAACAGCTCCATGCCTGTTTTGGAAAGGTGCACCCCATCTCTGTGAAACATCACAGCACCTTTGATGATGCCATGGTGAATGGTCCGTATTCTCTTGTTGCCCTCTGTCAGTCTAGTGAACTCGCCATTCAGTTTCCACACTGAGCGGTTGATGGCCCTTGTATTCCCTTGAGTTCTCCAATACATACTGGGAATCATCTGGGACCAGGCCACCACAGTGTTTGGAAACCTCTGTGCAGTCCATTCAAGGTCTGCCATGAGCTGCTCCTGTACCCCCTTCCGTCCCACAGATGCAAAATAATTTCCTCCCAGGTGCACCACTATAAGGTCCGGGGGGGGGCCCTCCTTTTGCTTCGGCATCGATGATGGCTCCTCTGAGCTGGTGAATGCGCACCCCCTGACCCCAAATCAATGCACTGCAAAGCCATCCCTTCCAGACCCAGAAGTAGGTGGCCCTCGGAAAAGTCGAGCAGCCCTTTGGATATAAGAGTGGCCGAAAATCCACACAACCCTCATCCTCACTAGGAAATGGAAACAGGAAAACCCCCATGATTATGGCCACACATACAGTTTACCAAAGTACACAATGATTGCGTCAATACATGACTCTTGTAACAATCCCAGACACACTTCACCCATTTGGAACGCACCTCTCATTTGAGGTAACAGTAGGTCGACACATAATTGCCACATTATTTTCAGGGGAAAGAGGTGAAGAAGATAGTATGTCACCTTGTGCCAATAACACAGTTGTGCTGGCGCAATTGTAAGCAGTGAGGGTTTCGACTCCTGTGGGCCACCAACTGCAATGAACGGTGGTAAGGAGACTTGCACATGCTACACCACTATACTTTGGCAGGGTGACTAGTCTGCCAGAGGATATGAAGTCCACAGGAAGTGTGCTTTGTACGCTCACTGAATATAGGCACCCTGACAGAATGTGCCACATTTACCACAAATGGATGCACCTTCAGACACTTTCATTGTGAGTGTTTCGGCCATAGCTCCAGGACCACTGGTGAACTTGGGGGCACTCGACTACCAAGGCAGAGAGGTGGCCAAGTCACACCCATCAACCACCACCACCCTACATCACTTCCTAGTCAGCAGTACAGCTTTCCCCTCCAGGAAGGGATGGGATCCTGCCAGGGCACCCTGCACCCACTGCTGAATTTGGGGGACAAAATATCCACCTGGGGGACGGACGCCTAAGGCCATTGACACCCCCCCCCTCTAGCTACCCTGCATTACAGCTTTTCCCCCTGCAAAAGGACGGGGACCCTGACTGGGCACACTGGGACCACTGCTGGAATTGGACCACAGAAATGGTGAACTTTGCAGCAAAAGGAATGAGCTCTGTAACAAGTGTGCATTGCATGCTCAGAAAAAAATGACCATCTGCATAACTACTGGAAAAAAAAATTGAAAATGTTCTGCTACTTATGTCGGCCAAACCTTTCCTTCTGCAAAGCAGCAGCCTTCCTCAATTCAAGGCACACCCATCACTGGCCCCCGAACCTCCCCACTACCCTTTCCCACCCATATCACTGACAATGCAGCCACAATTCCTTCCTCCACAGTAACCCTCCACCCCCACATTACCAAGTAATATATGTTGTACTTACATAAGTCAACAATAGCTTTTCAGTAGCCGCAACTGCAAAGCAAACATACAAGAATTACATTCAATGCCTTGCCTACCAATAAATAACACATCCAAACTGTCTGGCAACTATCTGTACATTTTTCATTTCCTTCCACCAGATACATGACACTTCTCAGTCATCTACCACTACGGAAGGCTAGACTGCACACGGATTGGAAATGGAAATAAGACCAGTGGGCATATGGCATCCTGCAGAACAAAAAAAAAAAAACTCCCGGAAATCTGGCACCAAACCGTCAGTGTTTGGAAACCTCTGTGTTATCCATTCCAGTTCCTCCATGAGCAGCTCATGTATCCCTTCCCCTCCCACAGACGCTAAATCATTTCCTCCCAGGTGCACCACTGTGGGGTGGGGGGTTGCATCTCCTTATGCACGGACATCGCTGATGGCTCTTCTGAGCTGGTGAAAGCGCTTCCCTCTGACCCCAAACCAATGCACTGGGAGGGCATCCCTTTGAGAGCCAGATGTGGTTGGCCCTCGGAAAATGGTGCAGCCCTTTGGGTGAAAGAGTAGCCAATTATCTACACAACCCTCATCGTCACTAGGAAATGGAAACAAGTAAACCCCCCATGAATATGGCTACACATACAGTTTACCAAATAGCTGAATGATTGCATGAACACATGGCTCTTGTAACAATCCCAGACACAAACTTCACCCATTCGGACATGCACCTCTCATGTGAATTTTAGGTAGGTCATTGCGTAATTGGCACTTGTGTTTCAGGGGAAAGAGGTGGGAAACAGGTGAAGAAGACAGTATGTCACCTTGTACCAATAACACAGTTATGCTGGGGCAATTGTAATCAGTAAAGGTTGTCTGCTCATGTGGCCCACCGCCTGCACTGCACGGTGGTAAGGTGACTTGCACATGCTACACCGTTACACTTTGGCAGGGTGACTAGTCTGACAGAGGATATGAACTGTGCAGCAAGGGTGCTTTGTACCCTCTATGAATATAGGTACTCTGACAGAATGTGCACCATTCATCACACATGGATGCAGTTTTGGACACTTTGATTGTGAGAAATTGGGGCGCAGCTCCTGAACCACTGGTGAACTTGAGGCCACTCGACTACCAAGGCAGAGAGGCAGCCAAGGTCATACACATCAACCACTACCACCAGTGGTCGAAGTGTATGAAAAGAAGTAGCAGAGCTATGTTCCCTACTGGTCTGCACCACACCCCGCAAACCCCATCGCCACACCCCCTCCCATGCACAATATAAACCCCCAAATGCATGCACCTGCAGTTTAAGGGACTGCTCAGTGCACTGCACTGAAAGTGCAAGCTGCAACGGCTTCCTGCAGTTTTATCTTAAAACGAAACAATTCCGGAACGGTTTCTTTTTAAAATAAATGTATAGGAACGGTAAAACTTCATTAAAAGAAGTAGAGGAGCACCGCTCCCGACCGCTCCCGCCCACTTCGACCACTGACCACCACCCTACATCTCTGCCTGGCCAGCACTGCAGCTTTCCCCTCCAGGATGGGGGGGCCTTGCCGGGGCACCCTGCACCCACTGCTGATTTTGAGGAACAAAATATCCATCTGGGAGATGGACATCCAAGGCCAATGACATCACCCCCCACCCCTCCTGCCCCTCTAGCTACCCCGCGTTACAGCTTTTCCTCCTGCAAAAGGATGGGGACTCTGGCGGGGCTCACTGGGACCACTGCTGGAAAAGGACCACAGAAATGGGGATCGTTGCAGTAAAAGTAGTGTTCTCTGTATCAAGTGTGCATAGCATGCTCAGAAAAAAATTACCATCTGCATTACTACCGGCAACATTTTTGAAAAGTTGCTGCTACTTATGTCGGCTAATTTTTCCTTCTGCAAAGCAGCCACCTTCCTCAATGCAAGGCACTCCCATCACTGCGCCCCCAAACCTCCCCACGACCTTTTCTCACCCATACCACTGACACTGCAGCCACATTTTCTCCCACCACAGTAACCCTCCACCCGTACATTACCAAGTAATATATGTAGTACTTACATAAGTCAGCGAAAGCTTTTCAGTAGCCGCAACTGCAAAGGAACCATAAAAGAATTACATTCAGTGCTTTGCCTACCAATAACACATCCAAACTGTCTGGCATATATCTGTACATTTTTCAGCTCCTTCCACCACATACATGAAACTTCTCAGTCATCTACCACCACGGAAGGCTGGACTGCACAGTGATAGAAAACTGGAATAAGACCAATGGGTGTATGGCAACCCCCAACACACAAAATAAAAACATTGCACAGATGGCTAAGTGGCAAACTTCCCTCCCAGGGAAACAGCACTGTTCAGCTGGACTGGGGGGCATTTTGCGCACTACCCCGGCAAGTGTGTTCCTGGCCACCCCAATACCTCCTCAGAGCACCCACTTCCTTTCACAACACCAACACTACAGGCCCAGTTCCCCCCATCCCAATAGCAATGTGCCCTCCACCCACTATACATTGTTGAAATAACCAAAATTTCATACGTACATAACAAGGGAGAAGCTTGAACTGCTCAAGCCTTGTAAAGGGAAAAACAAAACATAAATTAGCTGTGTCAGCCCACCCAAATACCAAACCACCCATACTGGCCCCCACTGTTGTATTGGCCCGTACGTTTTGGGCACCCCGGCGCCAGACTGGCACACCAATGTGCCCCTCTGCTCCAAGGCAGGTATAGTAAACAAAGACAATAATTCAAAATGGCAGGCTGCCTTTTAGCGGGGGCGGAGGGGCCCCCTACACCACTGTGGAATTTTCTAATGTGAAGGGGGGTGCACCTCTCCATCCCCCACCCCAATTGGAGGGGCGACCCATCTCATGTATCCCTCCCCAGGGGCAGATAAGGGGGGGTCTGACCTGTACTCCTCCCTGGGCTCAGGCGTTCGTTCCTAGGAGCAGATATCTGGTGCCAGGGAGGCCTGCATGACATGGCACCCACTCCATTGTGGGTGGTGGGTGTGAGGGGCAACGCCCCATCCCGTTAGAAAATTCCCTGACCCTTTGAGGTGTCCCACTGCCCCCCCTAAAAAGCGTTCCACCATTTTCACTTTTTTCCTTTGGTAACCCAACTCCCCTTGGTGCATAGAGGCACATTGATGTGCCAATCTGGCCCCGGGGTGCCTAAACCTTACTGCCCCACCCACTGGGGGGCCTGTCCCACCATTTTTGGGGGCCCTATCCCCCCTCATCCCAAATGGGTGGCAGGGACACCTCACGCAGGCCTCCCCGGGCCTCCTACAAATGGTTGCATGAGGTACCCCCCACCTCCATTTGGGATGGGAAGGGAGAGGAGCATCAAAATTTGTGGGACAGGCCCCCTAGTGGGTGGGGCAGTAGTGTTTGGGCACCCCAGCGTCAGACTGGCACACCAATGTGCCCCTCTGCGCCAAGGCAGGTATAGTAAACAAAGAACACAATTCAAAATGGCAGGCTGTCCTTTAGCGGGGGCGGAGGGGCCCCCTACACCGCTGTGGATTTTTCTAATGTGAAGGGGGGTGCACCTCTCCACCCCCACCCCAATTGGAGGGGTGGTGCATCTCATGTAGCCCTCCCCGGGGGCAGATAAGTGGGGGGGCTGCCCTGCACTCCTCCCTGGGCTCAGGTGTCCCTTCCTAGGAGCAGATATCTAGTCCCAGAGAGGGCTGCATGACATGGCACCCATTTCATTGCAGGTAGTGGAGATGGGGTCACCACCCCGTCCCATTAGAAAATTCCCTGTCCCTTTGGGGTGCCCCACAGCCCCCCCTAAAATGCGTTCCACCATTTTCCATTTTTTTCTTTGTTTACAAAACTTGCCTTTGGCGCAGAGGGGCACATTGGTGTGCCAATCTGGCCCCAGGGTGCCCAAACCTTACTGCCCCACCCACTGTGGGGCCTGTCCCACCATTTTTGGGGGCCCTCTCCCCCCTCACCCCAAATGGGTGGCGGGGGCATCTCATGCAGCCCTCCCTGGGCCTCCTACAAACGGCTGTGTGAGGTACAACACCCCTCCATTTGGGGTGCAGGGGACAGGGCCCCCAAAATGGGGGGACAGGCCCCCCAGTGGGTGGGACAGTAAGATTTGGGCACCCCGGCACCAGATTGGCACACCAATGTGCCCCTCTGCGCCAAGGCAAGTTTCGTAAACAAAGAAAGAAATTAAAATTGCTACACTACAATTTAGGGCAGGCTGAGGGGCACCCTAAACTGCCAGGTAATTTTCTAATGTAATGGGGGGGTGACCCTCTACCCCTCCACACCAAATGCAGGGGGGCATCTCATTCAGCCCTCCCTGGGGGCAGATACGAGGGGGCCATCTCATGCAGCCCTCCCTGGGGTCAGATGCCCCTTCCTAGGAGCAGATATCTGCCCCCAGGGCGGGCTACAAGAGGTG
This sequence comes from Ambystoma mexicanum, assembly GCF_040938575.1. NCBI lineage: Eukaryota > Metazoa > Chordata > Amphibia > Caudata > Ambystomatidae > Ambystoma > Ambystoma mexicanum. The sequence goes on along the minus strand of NC_090928.1, from coordinate 464,259,357 downwards.
CCCCCATTTCCCCTTTGGGTGAGGGGGAGAGGGCCACCCCCCTTTTCTGTAAAATATATCCCTGGTGGCTAGTGGCCCCCCACTCCCACCCAAAATTCGTTTTTCTTTGTGCTTTTCGTTTTTTATTTTGCCCCGTTCCCTGGAGGCAGATGATCAGCCATCTGCCCCCAGGGTTGTACACATATGTGCCCCCATGCTTTGAGGGCTGGGGGGGCGAGGGCTGCTTACTGTAAGCAGCCCCCACCTCCCCCCGCATTCAAAGACATCCCTGGTGTCTAGTGTGCATTGCTGCCTGCGCATCGAGCGACCCTGCGCCCAATACGCGGGCAGCAATGCTGTCACACAGGGTGTCCTTGGAAAGGGGAGAATCTCCCCTTTCCAAGGACATCATTTCCGAAAATATCCCTGGTGGCTAGGGCCCCCAACCCCCTCCCCCCTTCCCATCATGTTTATTTTCCGTTTTTAGTTATAATTATTTTGCCCCCTTACCTGGGGGCAGATGATCAGCCATCTGCCCCCAGGGTTGTACACATATGTGCCCCCATGCTTTGGGCAGCCGTGGGGGTGCGAGGGCTGCTTACTGTAAGAAGCCCCCACCTCCCCCTCGCATTCAAAGACATCCCTGGTGTCTAGTGTGCATTGCTACCCGTGCATCGAGTGCCCTGTGCCCCATCCGCATGCAGTAATGCTGTCACACAGGGTGTCCTTGGAAAGGGGAGAATCTCCCCTTTCCAAGGACACTATTTCTGGAAAAATCCCTGGTGGCTAGGGCTCCCAAACCCCCTCCCCCCTTCCCATCATGTTCTTTTTCCGTTTTTTATTATTATTTTTTTGCCCCATTCCCTGGGGGCAGATGATAAGCCATCTGCCCCCAGGGTTGTACACATATGTGCCCCCATGCTTTGGGGGACAGGGGGCGGGGGCTGCTTACTGTAAGCAGCCCTCACCTCCCCCCCATTCAAAGACATCCCTGTGTCTAGTGTGCATTGCTGCCCGCGCATCGAGCACCCTGCAGGCAGCAATGCTGTCACACAGGGTGTCCTTGGAAAGGGGAGAATCTCCCCTTTCCAAGGACACCATTTCCCAAAAAATCCCTTATGTCTAGGGCCCCCAAACCACCTCCCCCCTTCCCATCACGTTTTTTTTAAATTCTATTTTTTTTTGTCCCCTTCCCTGGGGGCAGATGATCAGCCATCTGCCCCTAGGGTTTTACACATATGTGCCCCCATGCTTTGGGGGCCAGGGAGGGCGAGAGCTGCTTACTGTAAGCAGTCCCCCATTCAAAGACATCCCTGTGTCTAGTGTGCATTGCTGCCCGCGCATCGAGTACCCTGCGCCCGATCCGCGGGCAGCAATGCTGTCACACAGGGTGTCCTTGGAAAGGGGAGAATCTTCCCTTTCCAAGGACACCATTTCCAAAAAAATCCCTGGTGGCTAGGGCCCCCAAGCCCCCTCCCCCTTCCCATCATGTTTTTTTTTCTCCATTTTTTATTATTATTTTTTTGCCCCCTTCCCTGGGGGCAGGTGATCAGCCATCTGCCCCCTGGGTTGTACACATATGTGCCCCCATGCTTTGGGGGCCAGGGAGGGCGAGAGCTGCTTACTGTAAGCAGCCCCCCATTCAAAGACATCCCTGTGTCTAGTGTGCATTGCTGCCCGCGCATCGAGTACCCTGGGCCCGATCTGCGGGCAGCAATACTGTCACAGAGGGTGTCCTTGGAAAGGGGAGAATCTTCCCTTTCCAAGGACACCATTTCCAAAAAAATCCCTGGTGGCTAGGGCCCCCAAGCCCCCTCCCCCTTCCCATCATGTTTTTTTTTCTCCATTTTTTATTATTATTTTTTTGCCCTCTTCCCTGGGGGCAGATGATCAGCCATCTGCCCCCTGGGTTGTACACATATGTGCCCCCATGCTTTGGGGCCAGGGGGGCGAGGGCTGCTTACTGTAAGCAGCCCCCACCTCGCCCCCATTCAAAGACATCCCTGTGTCTAGTGTGCATTGCTGCCCGCGCATCGAGCGCCCTGCGTCCAATCTGCAGCTGCAATGCTGTCACACAGGGTGTGCTTGGAAAGGGGAGAATCTCCCCTTTCCAAGGACACAATTTCCAAAAAAATCCCTTATGGCTAGGGCCCCAAACCCCCTCCCCCCTTCCCATCACGTGTTTTTTTTAATTCTTTTTTTTTTGTCCCCTTCCCTGGGGGCAGATGATCAGCCATCTGCCCTCAGGTTTGTGCACATATGTGCCCCCATGCTTTGGGGGCAGGAGGGGAGAGGGCTGCTTACTTGAAGCAGCCCCCCTCCCCTCCAAGTCACAAACGGATCCATGGTGATCCAGTGGGTTGCTGGTCACGGATCAAACGCTCTGCGCTGATCTGTGACCAGCAATGCCTCATATGTGTGGTGTCCTTGGAAAGGGGGGAACCTCCCCTTTCCAGGAACACCACTTTTTCCTCTATCCCTGGTGGCCTAGTGGACCCCAGGGCCCCAAACCCCCTCCCACCTCCCCTCGATTTTTCTTTTCATTTTCACCCCTGGGAACAGTGATCATCTGCCCCCAGGGGTCTCTGACGCTGTGGCCCCATGCTTTGGGGACACGGGGGGAAGCGGGCCGCTTACCTAGTAAGCAGCCCACCCTTCCCCATGCGTCACAAACGGATCTGAATTGATCCAGTGACATTGCTGCCCACGGATCGCGTGCCATGCGCCCGATCCGCGGGCAGCAATGCCACACAATGTGTATCGTTGGAAAGGGGAGGATCTCCCCTTTCCAACGATACCTGCCTCAATCTCCGGCTTGAAATACAGCCGGAGATCGAGGCGGAGCAAGAAGGGCTCTTACCTTCTCTCTTCACCGCAGCAGCCGAAAAGGTTGCTGCAGTAAATTTACTTTCAGTTTCATGCTGACGTGCTTTACGCACCCCGACATGAAACTGAAGGTAATCCAGACCCCTGGCAGTGAGGGGGGACACCCCGCTCACATAGCCCGGGGGATGGATTACAGTTTTGAGCGATCCGTGCTTTGCAGGGATCGCTCAAAACAAGGTGCCGAAAAGGACAAGCTATCTCGTCCTTGGTACTGCGTGTGCAATTCCAAGGATGAGATATCTCGCCCATGGCACTGTAGGGGTTAATGCCTTTAAAAATAAAATTGAAACACTTTCAATGTGATTCAGTGTTATGGTTTTCGTTAATATCACATAGATCTGGTTCAAATACACATCACAAATCAACAGCTTTTCAGACATATATTTATTTATTTATTTGGATTTTTATAGCGTACATCTGCCCAGGGGCATCGTGGTGCTGAAAGCAATCTTACTTGTTTGCTTGTTTGTTTGTTTGTTTTATTCACTTTTTGTGCACGCCAGACCCAGGGGTAGCAGGGCGCAGTGGCAAGAAAATGCGAAACTTACAAGGTTACATCATAGCAAAATGTACATAAGAAAATACAATAAGGTCACACAAATAATTACAAAATATACAGGTTCAAGTAGGTCAATCAGAATTACAGCTGTATAGAGTGAAGGTCTAGTGATTAATACCAGTAGGAGGTAGGTAACACCGGTCAACTGAGGTCAGTCGAGGTAAGGAATTGAATGACTTTTTTCTTGAAACAAAGGTAGGGCAGGTCCGCTCTAAGGTCTTGTGGTAGTGAGTTCCAAGTTTTAGCAGCCTTTACCGGGAAGCTATTTCCTCCAATAGTAGTGAGTCTAAAGTCCGGTATTGTCAAGCAATTAGAATTGACAACTCTGGTTGGTCTAAGAGATGTTCTCCTGTGGAATTTGTCAGTCAGGTAACTAGGCCCAGGGTTATTAAGGGCTTTGTGGGTCAGGGATAGCATCTTGAGTTTTATTTTCTTCTCCGTGGTCAGCCAGTTGTGATGGCGTCTGGCGGAAGAGATATGGGATCTTTTATTAATGCCTAGTGCTGCTCTCAGGGCATTATTTTGTAATGTTTGTAGTCTTTGGGTTATTTTTTATTAGCTCCAGAGTATAGAGCATTACAATGATCAATTCTGGAGAGAATTAAGGCTCTGGCCAGGATTAGGCAACTCTTATTGGAAAGGAAGGGTTTACTGGCTCTTATCAGTTTTCACATGTAGGCCGTGGAGGAGGCAAGGGATTTTAGCTGACTATCAAGTGATAGAGTAGAATCAAGATAGAATCCCAGGGTTTTTACATCCTTGGATACTTGGATGATGTTCCCATCTATGTTGAATGAGGAGAATTCCTGTCCTAGTTTTTTGATATTGGCTTGGGTACCCAGGATAATCAACTCTGTCTTATCATCATTTAGACAAAGGCCGTGAGTGGTCATCCATGCCTGCATGATAAGGTATACCTTGTTCACCAATTCCGTGTCTTTAGCATGATCCCCAGAAAGCGGGAGGAGGATCTGTGTATCATCTGCATAATTAGTGTAGGTGATACCAAGATGGTCCAGATCATCAAACAGGGGCTTGGTGAAGATATTGTATAGAGTCGGGATACACAGGAGCCCTGGGGAACACCACATGAGATAGGGGTGTGATCTGCCACTGCTGAGGAGGAGAAGACTCTCATCGTTCTCTCGCTCAAGAATGACTTGATCCATCCAATGGCTTCCGAGGAGAAATGGGCGGCGGAATCCAGGTGACTGCAGAGGACTTTGTGATCCACCAGATCAAAGGCAGGTAAGAGGTCCAGGAGTAGTAGGAGTTCTGTTCTCCCTTTGTCTCTCAGCTCATCAATCTGAGATTTCAAGTCAATGAGGGCAGTTTCTGTTCCGTGTAGGGGACGGAAGCCCGATTGTCTTTCTCCTAATAGGTTATGTAATTCTAGGTGCTTTTGAATTTGGTTGTATGCGGCTTTGTCCAGAATCTTAAGAAGAAATGGCCCGTAGTAATAGGGCGGTAATTAGTAGGGATGAGGGGATCTAATGTCTGTTTTTTAAGGAGGGGGAGTACCGAGGACTGTTTAAGGTTGGCAGGGATGGTGCCTGAGGCGAAGGAGGCGTTAATCAATTTAGTGATAAAGGGAGATAATTCTCTGGCAGCGTCTTTTATTAACTATTAACTGTGCCGGGCAAATGTCACCTTTACAATTTGATGGTTTAAGCGACAGGATAACGTTTTCTACTTCCAAGGTGGTCATTTCGGAGAAGTGGAAGGTATTGCTGTGCGCCAGTGCGTTATTGGTGTGAGGCATTTTAGGCAAATCCTGAATTTTGAGGACTTCTTTTTTTTGCTGGATTTTATTTTGGAGTGTGATAATTTTATTTGCTAAGGTTTGTTGGATATCCGTGCACCAAGGTTTGTCCTTGGTACAGGTGTCCTGAATGGCGATGGGAGACTCGAGTTCCCTTAGAATGGAAAAAAGCTCTTTCATGCTGGAGTTAGATTTAGCTATACGGTCATCATATGAGTTACGTTTTGCCTGGCACACTTCTTTTTTGTAAAGTGAGGAGAGAGTGGATAGTTTAGCTTTGTTATCGACTGATGGCCAGAGCCTCCAGGTGGTTTCGCACTTTCTTTTCAGAATGCGTAAATCTCTTAGCTGTGGAGTAAACCGTTTGTTTAGATGAGCTTTCGGTTTGCTTGCCCTAAGTTTGAGAGGAGCCACTTTATCTAGGGTAGTGAGCATGATAGTATTAAATTCTTGCACTAGGATGCTAGGGTTTAGATTAGCTGATAGAGCGTTAAGGGTCGGTAATATAGCTGGGATCACTTTCTCTACAGTGATCCATTTTTTATTTCTGGTTAAGCAAGCTGGCGCTAGTGGGAGGGCCGTAGGGTTAGGTCTGGCAGTAGCTAGGTTTAAGGACACCAGGGAATGGTCTGTCCAAGGTAAGGGCATTATAGATGAGATAGGGGCTGTGCAGTTGCAGTCAGCTATCCACTCAAGTGTTCTTCCCTTCAGGTGCGTAGGCTTGTCAACTTTTTGAGTTAGGCCAAGTGCGTGAATAGTGTTGGCTACCAATGTAGCGTTGGTGTCTGTGGTGTCATGGAGACCTAAATTAACGTCCCCAAGAAGGATTGATTGAGAACGAGGTTTGAGGTTATTTGTGAGTAAGTTATGGAGATCCTCTTCAAAGGTGCCTAGAGGGCCAGGGGGTCTATATAAAAGGTGAATGATAAGTGTTTGATTATTATTTAGTTGAAGTTTGGCAGATAGGGTCTCACAAGATTGAATCGATTGGGTGGGTCCTAATCTGAGTGAAAGTCTCATTTTAGAGATTATAGCGATGCCGCCACCTCTAGCACCTTCTCGGTCGTGTCTAACTATCGTGTAGCCATCAGGGATAGCTAGCATGAGCGAGGGTCCTGCTGCATTGTGTAGCCAGGTCTCTGTGATAGCGAGAAAGTCAAGGTTGCCTTCTGTAATTATGTCGGCAATGACCAGGGCAAGGGCGACAAGCGATCTCACGTTAAGGAGTGCTCCAACAATAGTTGGGGTCTTAGTGACCTCTGTAGCTTGAGGGGGTAAATTGTGGACATATTGGGTGTTTTTGACTTATTGTTCTGAGTTAGGCAAATATAGGAATTAGGTTGTGAAGGTCGTCTAGTATGGCGAGGTTTACAGACCTGCTTGAGGTTTGTTTTAATGTTGGTAGAGGGCAGAGATCTGCGGAGGGGTTCATGCAGTTTAGATAGTCTTGCACGGAGTCTAAGGTTTCTGCTAGGTGTAGCACATGGGTGAGATATCGCGGTGGCTGTCTCTAGGGGTTCATAGATAGGACGTAAATATTGGTCAGGAGAGTTATCGTTCAAGTGTACTGCAGACGTCAAAGGTGGCAAGGAGTTAGGTACGTTAACATCTGGCATGATGAGTAAGTGTAGGATGGTCCTCAGTTGGGTTGTGTAAATGGCTGGTAGATACATAGTTGTATAGTGGTGGCCTATCTGGAATACCACATTAGTAGCCGGTGCGTGTGCAGGCAATCAATGACTTAGAGGCAGTTACTAAAATGTGGCCGACTAGGTAAGTACATGTGCAGGCAATCAGTGACTCAAAGGCAATTATTCAAATATGGCCAGCTAGGAAAGTACATGTGCAGGCAATCAATGACTCAAAGGCAATTACTCAGATATGGCCAACTAGGAAAGTACATGTGCAGGCAATCAATGACACAAAGGCAATTACTCAGATATGGCCGACTAGGAAAGTACATGTGCAGGCAATCAATGACTCAAAGGCAATTATTCAAATATGGCCGACTAGGAAAGTACATGTGCAGGCAATCAGTGGCTCAAAGGCAATTATTCAAATATGGCCGACTAGGTAAGTACATGTGCAGGCAATCAATGACTCAAAGGCAATTACTCAGATATGGCCGACTAGGTAAGTACATGTGCAGGCAATCAATGACTCAAAGGCAATTATTAACATATAGCCGACTAGGTAAGTACATGTGCAGCATACGAGTAATGACTCAGGGCAGTAGTTCAGATAAGGACGACTATGTAAGTACATGACATGATGTCACCTAGATTCGAAATCTGTAATGGGAGCAGGAAAGGCACTAATGCAGAGTGCATAGCATTGCATCGCAAATGAGCAGCCAGTGACTGTACTCACGTAATTTGCGGTCCGGTATAATGTCGATCATCCACGTCCAGAGCATAGAGATGTTCCTCTAGTAAGGAGAGTGTCCAACGTAGCCTTTATGATGAGATTCAGGGGCTGATCAGCGTGCACCCGGTGCGAACAGGGGCAAACAGGGCAAGCAGCCTTATGTTGGCCTTAGGTGGCTGTCGGCTTCCGCCTGCCGGCATACATGGTATATATATAGATACAATGCAGAACATATTTGCATATACACATACAGTATTGCTTATTTACATACAGTTGTGAAAATACAGTAGGATAGGTAAGGTGGTTTTGAGTAGTCTGCGGAAGACATGGTATGAGTTTTCGTTCCTAAGCGCGGTGGGGAGTGCGTTCCAGTTTTTGGGTGCTAGGTGTTGAAAGCTAGACCCCCCGGCTTTGCTTCTTTTGAATGTGGGTACGTAGGTCTGGTTGGTCATGTGTGACCTTGTGGGTATAGTGGATGTGTTAAGTGTGATTCTTTTAGAAAGATAGGGCGGAGCCTTGGCGGAAAGGCATCTGTGGGTGATGGCCATGGATTTGAATAGTATCCATTCTTTTATTGGTAACCAGTGGGCTTCTTTAATGGGTTGGGAGACATGCTCCCTTTTAGGGATGATTAGGGCTGATCTTAGAGCATTCTTTTGTGTGACTTGCATTTTTTTTAGGTTTTGTGCAGACGTGCCCAAGAAGAGAGCATTGCAATAGTCCAATTTGGTACCTACTGTGGCTCTAGCTACGGCCAGGCAGTTTTTAGTGGATAGGAAGGGTTTAACGGCGTTGATTTTCTTAGTGGTGAGTGTGGCAGAGGAGGCTATGGCATTGACTTGCCGTGTCATGGAGAGAGTGGAGTCAAGGTATACTCCTAGCGTTTTTAATGCAGTGGAGACTGTGATGGTGGAGTTATCTATGTTAAAGGATTTGTACTGTGGTGGGACTTTGTTTAGTGTTTCTTTGGTGCCAACTAGTAGGATCTCTGTTTTGTCCCCGTTTAGGCAGAGGCCGTTGGCTGCCATCCAGATTTGGATGGCTGTATAGATCTTGGTTAATGCCACTGCGTCTTGTACATAGACCCCTGTGAGAGGGAGCAGGACTTGCGTGTCGTCAGCATAATTGGTATATGCTATGTGACGATGGTCCAAGTCATTGAACAGTGGGAGGGTGAAGAGGTTGTATAGGGTGGGTGCAGTGCAGGACCCTTGTGGGACGCCACAGTGGATAGTGGTGGGGGTAGCGCTTGCAGAGTCTGAAAAGACTTTCATAAGTCGACCATCGAGGAATGATTTGACCCAGGAGAAGGCTTCTGGCGAGAAGTGGGCTTCATTTTTGAGTTGCGTGCCTAAAATATCGTGATTGACCAGGTCAAAGGCGGCAGATAGGTCTAGCAGGAGCACGAGTGCAAGTTTGCCTTTGTCCATGATGTCATTTAGTTGGATTTTGAGATCTAGTAGGGCAGATTGGGTTCCATGTCCCGGGGGGAAACCCGATTGCCTTTTTCCTAAAATGCGGTTTTCTTCCAGGTATTGCTGTATTTGTGTGTAGGCAACTTTGTCGAGGATCCTGAGCAGGAAGGGAATGGTTGTGATGGGTCTATAGTTGTTGGCGTTTTCAGGATCTAGAGTGGGTTTTTGGAGAAGAGGGAGCACCCAAGCTTCTTTTAGGCTGGTTGGGGCTGAGTTTGTGTTGAAGGATGCATTGATGAAAGTTTTAAGAAATGGTGCTAGTGTTTCTACGCAGTCTTTAACTAGTTTAGCGGGGCAGGCGTCACCTTTACAATTAGAAGGTTTGATTCTGTTAACGATATCGACTACCTCGTTTTCTGAGACTTCTCTAAATTTGAATGGAGTAAAGAGATCTGTCTTTATGTTCTCAGTCACAGTTTCCGTATGGGATGCTAATAGGATGTGCTGAGTGAGATTTTTGTGATGGTCTATGATTTTTGCTTGGAGGAGTTCAATTTTGTTTATGAGGGTGAACTGTATGGTGTTACACCAAGCTTGGTCCTTAACAACCTCTTGAGACTTAGTAGCCGGTGTAGATAGTTCCTGGAAGATGGTGAAAAGCTCTTTGGATTCTGAGGTGGCATTGGAGATTCTTTCATTGTAGGATGAGGATTTGGCTGCTATGAAACTTTTTTTGTATTGGGTGGCCAGTGATTTGTAGGAGGATAGCGAGGATGCGTTGGGCGCACTTTGCCATATGTTTAGGGCTTTGCGTTTTTTGGTTCGTAATTCTTTTAGTTCTGCTGAGAACCAAGTATTGGAGTGTTTGGTATTTTTTTCTTTTTTCTTTTGTAGAGGGGCGATGATATCTATGGCAGTGCTAATGGTGGATTTGTAGATATCCAGCAGTGCAGCTGGGTCTGATGTGGCAGGGAGGTTAGTAGTGAGGGTGTCTAGGTAGGGTGAGATATTTTCTTTGGTGATGTTCTTGGTGCTTCTGGCTAGGGCTGGAGGTGCTGGATTGAGTTTTTTTACTGAGTTGTTAGGTGTAGGGATGAGGAAATGAATGTGAAAGTGGTCGGACCATGGGGTAGGTGTGATGGAGCTGATGTCGATGCCACATTTGTGGTCAGCTATCTAGTCAAGAGTATATCCTTTGTTGTGGGTAGGATGGAGTACTTTTTGTTCAAAGCCCATTTCTTGGAGAGCTTGTGCTAGTGTAGTGGAGGGTCTATCTTTCTGGTCGTGGAGTCCCAGGTTAAGGTCTCCTAAAAGAAGTACAGTTGTGAACATGTATAGAATCGTATAAAAATCTGCAATAAACATGTGATTAGGTTGAAATAATTAAAGGATGAATTTAGCACTAAGAAATGGATAAAAACTCTTCAGCACAATCATCAATTCAGAATCATCAATATCAGAATGTAATATATAAATCTTATGCATAGGTTGGTCCAATGACATCAAGATATTTTTCATGCCCAAACATTTGTTTGAAGTACAAATATGCTGAGCACATGGACACCATGTTGCTCCACATAGAGGCAGGTTAAGCAAAACAACTTCTCTTGCTTTGTTTGGATAAGTCAGCACACACAGAATTACTCTTATTGCTTCTCTTGGGATGTCTTCAGGAGGGGTCGATATTTCTTCTTTGTAAGGTTTGACATTGTGTAATTGCACAATCCTAGAAACGGTTGCATTTCCCTCACTGTTTTAGGTGCTATGGTTTTCAGGATTGCTTCTGTTCTTTCAGGTGTCACTTTTCTCACTTTGTGAGAGATCAACTGTCCTATGTACAAGACTTCTTCCTGACAGTATTATAATTTCTCCTTGTCAATCTTATATCCTTTCTCTGAGAGTATGGTCATGAGTTTAACTGAGTCTTCTCTGCATCTTTCTTCTGTCTGACTACGCACTAAAATGTCATCCACTTACTGAAGTATTGCACTTTCGAGGTGCACATTACCCAAGTCCATCTGGAGGACTCTATTGATGATGGAACCCCACTCACAGTACCCCTGAGGCAATTGGGTATGGGCATTTCTATATGAAAATGAGGTCAAGAGTTCATGAAGGGAATCAAAAAGAATGTATTCTTTAAATAGACAACTGTTTAATATTTGGCTGCGGATGGGATGTTACAAAATATCGTCGCAGGATTTGGAACTAAAGGAAACTCAGCTTCAACTGTATTGCATAAAGGGCTGAGGTCCTTTGTAAATCTCCACAACCCCCCTTTGATTATTTGAATCTGATGGCACCAATATGCCTTGTTTCATTAAAGTGGAAATGGTCTCTAATATACCTTCATCTGCCTCTCTGGACATGGGGTATTGCTTTGCTCGTGGTACAAGAGCTCATGGTTTTAATTTAATTTTAACTGCACCTATCCCTTTTAATAGTTCTACATCATGTGGGCTTGTAGTCCTTAACATTTCTGGCACTTTCACTAAATCTTCCTGAAAGAAGGGTGGTCTTCTTTTTACCAATGCCATTCTCTGCTGTATTTCTAAATTTTTCTCTTTAATCCAATAAGTGATACTTATAAAAACACTAGTTCATCGTCAGAGAAGTTATCTCTAACCAGCTTTTCGTCTGTCAAATCTGTCATCCTGTATCCTTTACTGAGGGCTATCACTGTTCTCCATCCCTTTCCTTCATCGTCTGTCCTATGCAGCATCACCCTTTCTTCTCTGACCACTGCTTCTTCTAATTCTAAGGGAATGGTCTCCCCTTCTTCATTGTCCATGGGGATTTCTGGTATGAACAGAAATTCATAAGGTATTCTCAATATTTTACTTTCTAACCTGGGCACCACAATAATAGAATACTCACTCCATACAAAAATACTTCTGGATCTAAAGGTAAACCTTGTAATGCCTTATAGCCTGTAAAGGCTAATATAAACTCCCCCATATTCATATAGTGTATCCCTGGAGTATAGCACACCATCACTTCATCAGTAAAAGATATCGTCAAGCTAGGTTTTGTCATTAAGTCATGTCCCAATTTGCTGACTGGCGTCTGACTACAGCATAATAATGGCATTGACGTGTCATGTTCTCCTATAGAAATTGGTAATTCGTCTGTAAAAGGAACTAAACCTGTTGCCCCAGGGAATCTTTGAACATTCATGTGATTACCTGACATTGAATATTGTCCCCCACAGACACAAGAACGAGTAGCTCCACCGTCTACTAGAAATGAAAATTGCCTCCTATCGTCACCTTGACCCTTGGTTCCTCTTGAGGTCTGGTTTCACTAATAATACTGAACACATCAAGTCACTCTGTGGGCTGTCCTACTGTGGATTTAAATTCTGCGCTTTAACTGTGAAAGGATTTCCTCCTATCACAGTCTTACTCCCCAATGTGGGTGCGGGTGCCTGTTGTGTTCCTGGGGTCACGTTCCATCATGGTACCATAGCCTGCTGTGTCTGTGTTCGCGTGGTTGTGCCTGTCATCTTTGCGTGGGTACCTGGTGTTGTTGCGCTTGCAGGGATTGCATTTGCAGCAGTGCTGGCTGCATTTGGTGGGATTGTGATGCATATGTCTGAGCATACTTGTGATCTTGGGCATAATATTCCTGTAGTTCGGCTTCATATTGTGGAGCATAACTCATCCCCCCTCTTGTAGCTTGCCAATTCTGCTGCATGCCTCCTCTGCTTCTGCATTTCCTGGCTATGTGCCTCATTCTTCCAAAATGTTGACTTTGCTGTGGCTATCCACCATTAAATCCTCCTCTTCACTGAGCATTTTAAAATCAACCTCGCCATACTCCTCTAAGCCCTTTCCCGCTTTCTTTTGGCCAAAAATGAGACCCTGGTATATACTGCTCTGTGGGATATCCTGTATTATTCTGCTGCCCGGACTGTACCTCCTGTGTCACCCCTCCTTCATTACTTGTCAATGCCGCTCCCTTGATGGCTATTTTTGACATCTTTTTCTGAACTATATTCGCTTCCTGCTGCTTTCTGTTCTCAACCTTCTACTAATTCTGCTGCATTAATCGGCATTGATGCATGATAGTCAATTGTATTTCTGTCATGGATTTGCTTCCATTCCTGCTTGTTTGTTCAATTGCTGTTGTCCTGGCTCAGGCAGTACAACAGCACACAATGTGGTAAAATAATGCTACCATTTTATCCCACAGTTCAAAAGTCTCCTGTCACCATTTGTCCTGAATATCTTGAATATAAACAACAGGATTTTCATCCTCTCCCATTTTCGTAGTCATAATGCGATCAGGTAATATTATCCCCACCAGAAATATTGCAGTATATATTGTCGTTGGGAACGGCCATAGGCAGTATTTTTGGTGTCTATATTATTAGGAGCAGGGGTTGTGGGGTTGTCCCCCACTCCTTTTAAAATAATACAAGGGGTTACGGGGGTGTCCCCCGCAGGTTGCATGCATGAATATCACCGCAAAAATATGGTGATATTTTTGTATGGTGATATTTTTGCAGGGATATTAACACATGGAACCGTCATAATTGCACCCGTAGCTGATGTATCCGGGTATTGCACTCTGAGCGCTCGCCATATGTCTGCACTGCAATTATTAAATGGTGACCCATCATGTGCCGTATTCTGATTTTGCGTAGTCACACTGGCGTATCCTGCTCGCTTCTAAATGTCATCAGATCTCTCTCCTAGGATAGCTGCTAGCAGCCCTTTTAAGCCACCTATAGCTAACGTGATTCCCAGTCATACTTTCTAACTCATAAATCAATTTTCCTGCACCAGAAGGCGAACTGTCTTTGTGCCCTCTCATTCTCCTCCCTCTCTTCATCTGACATCATTATGCCCCAATTCGTGTGACTGTTGTCTTCATCCATGTCGTCAAAGTCTAACCTATTTAAAGACAATGTACCATACTCTCTGTTATGACATCATCTAATCTACCTTCAGTTCCCTTTTATAGGGATCACTCTGTCCTCTCTTGGGTTTTATACCAATCTGGTCAGAGAGGTGGATTGCAATCTCAGTAGTGGAGAGCAATGGTGCTGGAGTCTTTCCACACTGTTTATTTGAATATATGTGTAAATACTCATTTGCTTGCAGAGTGATCACGGAGCTGGTCACAGAGGTGTAGTGCAGTCTCAGCAATCTCCAGCAAGCGAGTGGCAGGTGGGAGGCCCGGCCCACAGATATGAGTTGCCTGTGTATCATTGCTCACGTTTTCATTCTTCTGACTAAAGTAGGGTGATTGGTGGCTTCGAATTCATGTTTTGGAACCACACAGACTTGTGGCAAAGCATGCAAGAATCATTTATGCCGTTACTATTGTGTCATCCATGCATTAAACATCTAACCAGCCTGCAAATTGCACATTTCAAATTGCACGGTACTGCACTGTGTTGTTGTATCATGCTGACTAACAGTTGGCCAGAAAGCTGACAAGCATCAGAGAAAAGAAATGGCGCAATTTGTGACTCTTGCCATCACTTTTAAAAGTGCGTGGAGTGTGGAGCAGAGTGTGGTCTGTGTGCAGATGTACGGGGACGAGTCAGTATAAACTGTAAATAGGAACTTGGTTGCTGACGCCCACATGAAATTCGAACAATGCCAGGAAAAGCGACCACAAAGTCCCGAACACAGAACTCTGGAAAGGTTAAGCCATATGGAAAGGTGCCTCCAAGACACAGTGAAACAGACATTATTTGTCTAGAAATGGCCCGAGTGCTAAACTGCTCTGTGGCCACAGTTAATATAAATTAACAAATTAATAAGCCGGCAGTAAGTCAAATCACTATTGTCAGACGGCGTGTGCATTTTACAAATCCGTGAAAAGAAGGAGGCCGTTGGAAATACTACGGCACTACTAAAGGGCTCTATGTAGACAATGATAATAATTCTTTATTGGCATTATGTAACTCGCTGAAAGAGGCTGCTGCAGCGTGTGTCCTGACCATACCACTTGCAGATGAACATAAAGTATTGGCTCTAACTAATGGAGTCATAAACATAGTGGTGCTTCCAAGTCCTACAGTCTCCTTAGCTAATTTGCTAAGCTTTGACTCATCGAGTGGAATACTGAAGCTGTTGCTGTTGGTATACATAAAATCCCACAGACTGGTCAAGCAACCGACCCACGACAGTCAACCGCACCCAATCTTTTTCCAAGCACTATGCTTGAGTCAGTGGACGAAGCTGATGATCATTCAAACAGGAGCATGACGGATTCCAATAACATTAATAATACCACAGAGGGATATTGGATGAGGTAAAAAAACAGGGTGCTCATATTGTGGCACTGGACAATCGATTAAAATGTGTGGGGCTAACCAGCAAAGGTATAGGTAGTGCAGTGTCACCTGCAACATCTGCTGTGGCTGATGAAAGTTCCCCAAAAGGGGTAATTGTTGTGCCAATGGCTACAAGCACTCAGGAAGAAGACATTTCGGATCTAACCAAGTACAAATCACTAACGGAAAGACGACTGGCCAAATGGGCCAGATTGCGTAGGCAAGCTGCTAATAAGAAACATCTCCAGAGATTACAAATTCAATGACTGATCTATTAAACTCTACATCAATAGCTCCTGAACAGGTACATTTGAAGAATATGAATATCCATGTTACAAGGCGTGCAGTGGGCCAGAAGGCTGTGGTCACCCTGACTAGTTGGCTCCTGGTGATGACCCACAAACTATTCAGAATGAAGGGGGAAAATGATTGCCTGTCTTAGTACTGGCACGGAAGATATGACCTCTTCCCTAGTTTAACAGGAGAAGATGAAGTGGTATATTCCTATACCAGCCCAGCGGGCAGTAACTCTGCCTCCACGGACTTAGCCTACCATAACGGCTCCGATAGAGAATCAGCTAAAAACGTTTATGATGAGTCGGGGAACACTAACATTCACAGGGAAACGCACAAATAGTTTGGATTTACTCAATGTTTGCAAGAACATACCAGCCCTAAGAGTATTATTATCTCCTGATTTTTTTTTTTGAGCCTGTTAACTTGAATGGAGGTAATTTTGTATGAGTGCACTGCTCCACTGTGAAGGTTCCTTCTCTCATTCACAGTAATCAAAGGTCCATCCAGAATGTGGGTTATGTAGTGGACTGCCCATCACATGTCTGTTCTTCATCCACGGTAGCACCAGGTCAGGCTTTGAACCCAACCCAAAGGTTAATGTCTTGGTGAAAGAGGCAGGACTTGAAGACGCCATGGGCTGGGAATGGTTCAAGAAATTCTTAATAAGACAATTAGTGGAAGCAAAATGAACTCTAAAAATAGTAAGCTGGAATACTAGAGGGTATACTCATTTTCAGGATCCAAGTGTCTTGCTCCCCCTTTTTGATGAATTTGATGTAGTGTTTTTACAAGAAACCTGGTTTAGTGTAATGGTTAACATGGAGAGTGTCATCCTGTTCCAACAACTGGCATCCAGGAGTCCTTGTGGCTGACCCTTTGGTTGCTTAATAGTTGGAATTAAGCAGAATGCCCCCTTGTCTAGTGTGAAACTGATTGTGGGTACCGAGAATATCTTGGCAATCGAGGCAGTGTTGAATGGGCCAATAGCTCAAATGGCTGTGCTGTTAATTAACATCTATGTGCTGCCAGATATTGATTACTTGGATGAGATACATGAGACCATAGACCAAGTATGTTCCTCCTGGGTTTTAGTAGCTGAGCATGAGTTTATCCTGTTAGGTGCGGATTTGAACGCAGGGTCTCAAGATTATGATACGTGCCCTCCCTATAAATGTATCAAGCCGGTCAGTATGATGCAAAAGCAGAGTGGGAATCACAAAGGGAAGCAATGGGTCGACTTGCTCAGGGAGTGGGATCTACGGAAGTATAATGACCGAACCCATGGATATTGCCCATGACAAAGTACATGGTCCATGGGATAGAAAGCATCTACAATATAGTATTCTTTTGGAAGCAATTCCTGCTCTGAGAGAGTTACGTGCCTGGAGTCTCAAGGCAATGTTTTTAGTGATCACCATATGCGTATACTTACTCTAACTATATAGGTCAAATCTAGAGGCCCACTTGATGGGGGAGGTCTTGATGTTAACCATAGCGGTAACAGGTTTTGTTGGACCTCGAGAAACCTAACTAAGGCTACATGTTCAATTAACCAATTGATTAGGTACAAGGTGGAATTGGTGGATGAGTATAGTGTTAGGGATATCAGTGTCTGTCTAAAAAGTTTGCATATGAAGCAAGCCCCTTTACCCATCGCAATTTGAGCATTGAAATGGAAAACATGCAAATGGCTTTGAAATTAAAATATGTGATGCCAAGCGGTTTATGAGTAGACAGGCGAGAAAAGCTAGAAGTGAGGAGTGTCCGGTCTGGATAACTGTAGTCAAAATAAGAAGAAAAAAACAAAAGTATAAGTGCTAGTTGAGGAGAAGGATGTTTTGTGCCCTTAATGTACAGTGGCAGCAGATGTTCTCCACGCTCTATAGTGGCCAAGTTAGGACAATCTGGCATTTACTGACCAAGGCTAAAGGGGACACACAGCGCAGTATGGTAAATCCAATACCTGAGTGTAAGTAGAATGACTATATAAAGTCTAAATATGTGGCTACTGTAGTTGACCCTATGGATAAAAAACAAGAAGTCTAATGGCATTTGTCACCAAGCATGTATGATGTGTATTCTGCAATCGTGAGTTTGAAGGGATCTCACTACCCAGGACCTAACGGTTTGTCGAGTGCAGTACTTAAAGCTGACTCAGGGACATGGGCCAGTATGTTAAACATTTTATTTGATCAAGTTTGTAAACAAATAATGGTCCCAATAACATGGCAACAGGCTATTCTGTTGCCTGTATACAAAAAATGGTGACAGAGAAAGCCCAGAGAACTACAGATTGCTATCTCTACTTGACGGCCCTGGGAAGCTGTTCTCTACTTTTGTTTTACATGCCCTTCATCTTTGGCTGATGAAAATAACATACTACACTTTACACAAACTGGCTTTCGGCCAGGTTCGGAAATCACACATAATATCAGGTTTATCGATACATTGATATGTGAGGCTGCAGAAAAAGATAACCCTGTACTATACTTGCGGCTTTGGACACAGTGAACCATGCTCGCTTATGGCAGAAATTGCATGTGTGGTGCTGCACAGAATGGCTACTGTGTATTGTAATACATCTTCATACCAACAACAGTGTCCACATAAGGTTGGATAACTCTGGATCCCTGGTGGCCTCCGTGGAGATAACCATGGGGGTCAGGCAGGGCTGTGTACCAGCACCCCTGCTATTTAATCTCTATCTGGCTGATTTACTCTGACATCTCTTGGCAGTAGAGGGTTGCCCAATTAAAATGGGGATTCGCCTCATTGCAAGTCTGCTGTATGCAGAAGGTATTGTTTTGCTTGACCAGACTATAAGGGGGGCCAACAATAAATGTAAGGACCTTATTCAATATGCAAAGCAAAACAACATAGCAATCAAGTCAAGCAAGACAAATATGATGGTAGCGGCTGGCGGAAAGATCAACAGGGTCTGTTTACAAGTAGATTTACATAACATAGAGTATGTGAATGGTTATCCATACTTGGTACTTGAACTAAAAACTGATGGAGACTATGTGGCTATTATAAACAGTAAGAAAAGAAAGGCCAGACAGCTTACTTTTGCTATAAATACATTTTCCAAGCAGATGGCTGGCTATTTAGTCAAAGAGATCATTAAATTATATAAACAGAGTTTTTCTCCAGCTACATTATAGGGGCTAGGAGCCATAGTCATGCGTGATCTCTCATGGCTAAATGTTGTTGAAGGGCTGTTTTGGAGGAAACACGTGAGCTTGTAATCTGCTACGCCAATGGCTTACCATTGCCTAGAATTGGAACTGGTGTCATTAAAGTGCCAATCCCTTATTAGTAGAGGTACCCTCTACATCAAATCCAGATCTTTGCCAAAATGCCTGTGAAATTCATGGGCTTCACCTATGACATGGGAGTCACTGGCAACTTTCTGTTTTTCTGCCATTGAGTGGTTTCCAGACATTACACGTGGCACAAAATGTTTGATTCTAAAGGCCATATTGTAAAATAAGCTTGAGCAATGGGATTGGATAAATAATTATTCTCACCTCCAGACATTGTATATTTATAAATATATAACCAATATTAGCCATCAGTAGCTCAAAACACAGCAATATCGTTTGAAGTGCCCAGTGTGGCAGTGCGTACCTTTGTGTTGAAACTTTGGACTAATGAACTGTCTGTATTAGCATTGCAAAGTGCCCTTTTAAGATCCGAAGGAACTAAGAACATGCAATATTTGCAGGTCCCAGGTGAACATTGAATCCCCTAGGCATGTGTTAACACTATGCCCAAAGATGGGACCCACCTGTATGACAATATTGGGACAAATTATGGGTAGCTATGATGCCATTAAAACCGATGATTTTTGGAGTTTGAATTCGGAATCAGAATGAGTGCTTTAAACCGAAATTGGACAACAATGTCTGTACATCTAACGATATAAAGACAGTAAAGAAAGTAATGTAATGTATACTGGTAATCTATTTTATGATGTGAATGATAAGTTGGACCTTAACAGAAATGTCATTAAGCTGTCTTATATGAAATTTGTATGATATGTATGTATTTATTATATGTGTTTTAGGTTATTTAAGTGGTATGTCACAATGTTTGATGTGATTAATTGTTGTGTTGTAAAGGATCTTTTATGAATCCATTCAAATAAATTTAATAAGATCTATCTGTGTCTCTCATTCGCCTATATCATTTCCCAAGTCTCTGCTCTATGTCTTCTGAATCTTGCCACTAGCCCATGCTGATCACGGTATTCCTTACAGCTCCCTAAGAGGCTTTTGTGACCCTCACTCTTCCTCCAGTTGTTCTTGTGTGTCAATCGGCACTATGCTCCTATGACATAAATATTGTATTTCATTGTCTTTTAATCCCCTACTCTTGTTCATTTCTTCTTCTCTTCTCCTCACCTCCCTCAATTTATTTTCCTCTCGCCTTCGTTGCAACCTATGTACATTCATTCATTGGGCTTCTACCTCTTCTCGTTTCTTCTCTTACAATCTCTCCTTTTCTTTTCTTGCCTCATTTCTTCTTCATTCTTGCCCTTGTTTGCATTCTTTGTACCTTTCTTCCTTGTTTACTCTTTCTTCTCCAGCTCTTCTCTCTCCTTTCTTTCTCAAACCCTATCAATGCCCTTATTGTCTAGCTTAAGCAATATTTGTCCCCCCAGCCATTCATTCTGTTCTATGGATATTCCCTTAGCTTTAGCCTTTATTTCCTTTGGTTACCCTACTTCTTCCGCTATCTCCATTTGTCTGTCTTGCCTGTCCTTTTTCTCATCACGCTATTTCCTTTCATTGTGTGCTAATATATCCTTGTGTTCTCTGCTCTTTCTCTCTTTTGCATTATCCTCGTTGCTATAAGTGGGAGGTGCATATGTTGGATTAACATACCCCATCGCTGCTTTTAATTCCTTTAAAGGATAACATCCCTTCTCCTCTGTGTCTGCACTCTTCTCGTCAGGAGGGGAAAGGGGAGCCAAAAGTGTTTTATCCTCCCCTTTATGCTGATTGAGCATCCTCTCCATATGGGCTGGATCTTCTTTCTCACTCTGGTACATTTTGCAAAGTTCTAAAATGGCCAATCTTTTTTGTCACTTCTTTCCCTTATACGTGGCATGCAAATATGTATTCATATGCCATAATACATCTTTTGACAGTTAACCTTGCAGAGGCCAAGGAATGAGTGTCTTATTAGTCATGCCTCAATCCCTTTCCGAATGATATTTCCTTATCTTCACTGTGTATCTTGGCAATGTCCTACACTGATGTAAAAGAGGTGTGTCTCCCATGATAACAGATATGTTTTGATCGTCAATACTTATCTGATTTTTATTCGATTCTTTATTTTATCAAATATACCACACTGGTCAATTGGTGAAGGCACCATCAATCACTGTTTATAATCCCAATCAGAATATATTTTATCTGCTCACTTTTTTAATTTTAAAAAGCTATGCAATAGTATTCGGTGTCCTCTTTTGTTTACACTGTCTATCAATTCTTATTATATTGTTCTTTTATTTTTAGTATCTTAAGAGTCTCCCCTTTATGTATATATTACTTTCTGATTTTTCCCTTCCTGATTGACATGAATCTTTTGGTTCAAATATTCACCAATCTTTTTCATTTTTTACTATTGTTCTATATTTATTAGTCTAGACACAACAAAGGATGTATATAAACAGGGAGCAGACAGGGGCCTTGGAAGTGGGACTTTGCTGAGAAGGCTGAAGCCTGCCGGTCCCTGATTGGATGGAAGAAAACACTCAGCAACCAATGGGAGTGCAGCACAGGGAGAGGTGATTCAGCACAGCCTGACTACACAACAAAGAAAACCACGGCGGCCATCTTGGAATTGCCCAAAACAGTCAAATAAGCAGCAATAGTAGGAAAAAACTAGTGCTTTCAAAATAGCAACGCAGCTCCAGGTATTAAAAAGCTCAAAAATTGGTTGCACGATGAAAATGCCAAATAAAACAGTCCTTTCCAACAATATTATGCAAATTTCCTCTATTTTTCTTTTTCTTCTTTTTTTTCAAATTTCGATTTTTCAGGTTCAATAATTCCCCAGGAGGTGCAGTAATGCAGAGAAAGTGCACCTACCTAATGGAATGGTCAGCAGCCAGGCATAAACTCCACATGTGCAGGAGAACAACAGATGGCCAGGAGGGTGGAAACAGGACCTCACTCCCAGTGAGAAGCAGATGAAAGAAACCTGTTCCAGCCAGTCAGCCTTGCTGAGAGGGCCCGATGAAGCCTGCTGGTCCCTGATTGGATGGAAGAAAACACTCAGCAACCAATGGGAGTGCAGCACAGGGAGAGGTGATTCAGAACAGCCTGCCTACACAACAAAGAAAACCACGGCGGCCATCTTGGAAGGGCCAAAAACAGTCAAATAAGCAGCAATAGTAGGAAAAAACGAGTGCTTTCAAAATAGCAATGCAGCTCCAGGTATTAGAAAGCTCAAAAAATGGCTACACGATGAAAATGCCAAATAAAACAGTCCTTTCCAACAATATTATGCACATTTCCTCTATTTGTATGTAAGTAAAATCTTGCTGTTTTTGCTTTGTGCTAAAAAGTCAAATCTTGCTGTTTTTGCTTTGTGCTAAAAAGTCATATCTTGCTGCCCATTGCGAAATTCTCTGTATTTTGCTTGTATACTGTTTCTTCTCTGTAACTTGCCAGCCCATTGACCTCACCACTCTCTTTTGTCTTACACCTACCTGCCTTAGCCCCCCCAGTATCTCCATCCTCTCATTACTTCCACCCCAATGGCGCTTTCTGTTTCTCCTATCTTCTCCAACTGCTTCTCAATTGACTATCCTTCCCTTCTCACTAAGTCTGGAAGGAAGAAGTTCAAAAAGGATATCTTAGCCTCTAATCCTGGTCTTCCTATCGCCGACACCCACTCCAATGCTTCCGCCAGACAGACCCTTACCGACATCCTCTTTGTCGTTCCTTCGCCCGATCTATGGACTCCTCATATGGTCTCTGTGCTCTGCCCTATCTCCTCCTCTCCCTTTAATGGGGGCTGGGAAGTTCTCATGGCTTCCTTCAACTCCTCTAAAGTCATCATTAATGTCATTAATGTCTACCTAAATGGCACTGTCATGGTCCAAGGCCCTCAGGCCAATCTCCTCCTCTTTGATAGGTGCTTCCCTCGCCTCATCAATTTCCTTTCATCTCCTGCTGTCCCCTCCTCTCCCTCCTTGGCTACCTTGCCCTCGCTCTCCTCCTCCTCCTCTGCCCCTCCGAGGGCTCTTTCTCCTCCACAGGGCATACCTCTGACCTGTACCCCTCCCTGGAAGGTCTTTAAGGCTAGCAACCTTCTTCATATTGCCACTCTCAACTCTCGCTCTGCCCTCAAACACTCCTCTGACATCTGCCACTTCCTCGAAGAACTAGACCTTGATGTCCTTGGTCTTACTGAGACATGGTTCACGGCCAGCTCAGTCACAAGCTTTGACACTCTCCTCCCTGATGGCTACAAGATACTCTCAGCACCCAGATCCTCCCGGTCAGGTGGGGGAGTAGCCCTGATCTTTCCTGAGTGGATTCCTGCCTCTATCATTCCCACTCAGACCTACTTCTCTTTTGAATGCCTTGTCTGTAGGCTTTCTCTCTCGCCTACCCATTCTCTTACTGTGGTTACCATCTACCGGCCTTCTGGTCAAATTACCTAATTTCTCTCTGAGTGGGCAGACCTCTCCTCCTCCCTCCTGGCCTCTACCACTCAACTCCTCCTCCTCGGTGACCTAAATATACATTTAGACTCTCCTTGCTCCTCCTCTGTACTCTTCTGTGACCTCTGCGACTCCCTATCCCTGTCTATCCTCCCCTCTGGCCGACTCACTCTGCAGGGCACACACTCGATGTCTTGATCTCCGCTGACCTCCCCCTCTCCATCCCTCTGACCACTCCTCTCTCCTGGAGGGATCACTCCCTCCTCTCATCTCATCTCTTCCTCTCTTCCCCCCAAGCCAAGCCTACCTCAACACTGCCACCTACCTTCTCGGACATCTGGCCCATGAAGCCTGTGTCAGTTGAGGCTTTTGCTGCCACTTTCTCTCCCCCCCCTCCAGCTTTGGCTGTCTCTCATCCTGATACAGCCCTGTCTCTGCTCTACTCTTCAATTTCTGATACGCTTGATGCTCTTGCCCCTGTCATGAGGATCCGTTTGAAGTCCAAAGCCAAGTGCAATTCCTGGTATAACTCTGACCTAGCTACACTTAAACATAAGTGTAGGGCAGCTGAGAGGAAATGGAGGACTTCCTGTTCATCCTCTGACAAACTGACTTGTCGCCTGCTACAAAGGCAATACCGACTCTCTGTCCTCACCAAGAAGAGAGTCCACATTCAAGCTCTTGTCTCTGCGGCATCTAACAACTCGGCCAAACTTTTTAAAATCTGCAAGGAGCTGGCCAACCCTGCTGCAGTCTCTACCCCTCCTGTTGCCTCCCAGGCTCTTTGCAATGCCCTTGCCTCTCACTTCGTTTCAAAAACCCAGGACATCCTGTCCACCCTCTCCACCCACACTCCTCCTCTTCCCTCTCCATCTGTGCTTGCTGACCCTCCTTTAGCCACCCTCCCACCATCCTTCTCATCCTTTCCTCTTTTCACCCCTGATGGGGTTGCTAGACAAGTCCGATCTATGAAAGCCTCTTCAAAACAGGTTCATCCCTGTTCCTCTAAAACCATCAAGGACCACATTGACACCCTCGCTCTGGCCCTTGCTGATTTTTGCAACCACTCCTTTGCCTCTAGATCCTTCCCCTCCTCTCTGAAGCACTCATTTGTGCATCCTCTTCTCAAGAAACCCACAGCTGATCCTTCTTGTCCAGCTAACTATCGCCCAATTTCCATTACTCACTTTCTTGGCAAACTCCTGGAAAAGTTGGCCATCTCTCAGCTTACCCTTCATTCCAATTCTGTTGGCTGTCTCCATGACCACCAGTCTGGCTTCAGAGCTGCCAGAAGCACGGAAACTGCTCTCCTAAACATCCGTGAAGATCTGCTCACCAACCTTGACTCTAACATTCCATCTGTCCTCATCCTCCTCGATCTCTCTTCTGCCTTCGACATGGTCAACCATACCATCCTGTTCAACCGTCTCCGTGAAAACCTGGGTATCACTGATCAGGCTCTGGCCTGGCTAACCTCTTTCCTCTCAGATCGACCCTCCCAGGTCCAACTTGGTTCCTTCCTTTCATCTATCTTCCTCTCTACCTGTGGTGTTCCCTAGGGGTCTAACCTCTCGCCCTGGTTTTTCAACCAATACCTGGCAACTCTCGCCCACTGCATTGCCATTTTCTGCTCAAATTTCCAGTGTTACGCTGTCGACACTCAACTCATTTTCAAGCTGCCCTCTGCCACCTCCTCTTCCTCTCTCATCTCTGATTGCCTAACTGCCATTCAAGATTGGTGTTCTGCCAATGATCTTTGTCTGAATGCCAGCAAGACGGAGATCCTCCTCATCGGCACACCTTCACCATCCTTTCCCCTCACTCTCTGGCCAGCCTCCCTTGGCCCTCCTCCTACCCCCACCTGCGAGGCTAAGAACCTCGGGGTCATCTTTGACTCCACCCTTTCCTTCTCTGCCCACATCTCTGAGGTCTCTAAAAAGTCAAATTTCCGACTGCACCTCCTCAGAGGTACTCTGCCTTTCCTCTCCTTCCCCCAGAAGCTCATGGTATCTCAAGCTCTGGTTCTCTCTAGCTTGGACTATTGTAACAGCCTCTTTCTAAATCTACCTGCCTCTACTCTCCGCCCTCTGCAACTAATCCAGAACAGGACTGCGAGACTTGTCCTTGGCCTCAAACCCTGGGATCGTATTTCTCCAGCTCTGAAATCTCTCCACTGGCTCCCAGTGGACGCAAGGATTAAATTCAAAACCCTCTGCATTGTCCACAAGGCTTTCTGGGCCTGGGTCCAAAATACCTTCAGCTATCCCTCGACAAATACCTCCCCTCTCGAGCTCATCGCTCCTCTACCTCCAACTCACTCAGGGTCAGTCGTTTTTCTAAGAAACGAGCTGGGGTAGATCTCTGTCTTCAGATGGGGCCTCCCTCTGGAACATCCTCCCTGTCACTCTAAAACTTGAGGAGAACCATCTCCGGTTCCGGAAGCACCTCAAGACCTTTCTCTTTTCTTCTGCATTCGCTCCCCCTCTACCTTGCTGATCTGTTCTCTCTTGGCACCGTGCACCTGGCCACCCTCTGTCTTTTGGGCCAGGTACCTGCTCATCCTGCCACCCTCCCGCACTGACTCCAGGCCACCCCTTGCACTGGGGTCTGTATCTGTACCCATAAAAGCCCACCGTTTTTCTTCCTGCACTTATCAGACCTACCCTGTCTGCTGCCTTAAACCTAGCACTTGCAAATTGCTGGCTGCATTACCACTGTTTGTTGCCTTTATTATTTATTTATTGTTATTTATCTGTTTCTCCTCTGCTTGGCACTTTCCATCTCTCCCCCTTCCATGCACTTTTCCCCTCCGCCCTCTCCCAGGCACTTGCGCGTTCTCAATGTCACTGGGCCTAGTAAGATCGCTGTTTTGTTCTCCCCTGTTCCCCTCCCTTGCCTTGTCGCGCTCTGAAACACTTGTGTACGAGCGCGATAGAAATAAAATATCAATCAATCAATCAATCAATCAACAGGCTTATAACCCTACACATGTGCACTTTGAAAGTTTTACTGCGTATGACTTCATTTACCATATTAGTAAATGTATCCCTTCTCTGTTTTAATCCATTCTGGCATTTGATACACACTCATCCGTGGGCCTTGCCTTAGGAATCCTTAACAACCTTTACTTTAGTGGGCACCCTCCTGTCCCGTTGGAACCAGAAATTGAGGTATCAATTTTTCTTTATAATCTTCCCAAAAAATCCACACCACAATTCCTCCCCCTATGTTTGCCACTTTCATTGTTCTACTTACATCTATGGGCCTCATTACGAGATGGATGGTAGCCATGGAGCTATTAGCTCCATGGCTGCCTCCCATACCGTGCCCGTGTCCGGTCTCGTTCAATGGGGACTTACCGGTGCAGTCCAACCCTGGCGGGACCAGTAAGTCCCTATTGAACAGACCACTCCCCATTCCCCATTCCCATTTGAGCCCCCAGAGGGCGACTTGCAAGCCCGTTTTTAGTGCCCTGGTCCCTTAGCGGGACCCGTAAGGGACGTGTGGTCAGACCACGCGTTCCTTACGGTCCCTGCCAAGGGACCTTGGAATAGGGTGGTAAGGGATTACCGGCACCAGTCTCCTTACCGGTGCCCGGTATCCCTTACCGCCCACCTTGTAATAACCCCCTATGACTTAGTTTGAATCCTCTGGCATCAACTCTCCCTCAACTGACCAGTTTGCCTTCCGTACCACTGGGAACCTGCGGGGACCAAACAGGAATTTCATGAAAGGGGACCTGCTCACCGTATATTCTTGCACATCACCACGGGCGCTACTCTCCTCAGGAAACTCTGTGGTCTTCTGGCTAATGGCAGGAGTAGCCAAGCATCCGGGGGTCTGGATCTGGCCTAGGTTCAACTAGACCGTAACCATCCACACTGATATCAAAATGTGCTCTAGCACCTTGAAGCGTATTTTGTGCTAGATGGAATTACAATAATGATCTCAGACCAAATAATTTGACAGCCTCAAAGAATATGGCAAAATACAACTTTATTATCAATTAAATAAAGCAGGTTCAACTGGCAGACATCAGACTGATGCATGCACACCCACAAACAAACTTGATTGCATGGCAGTCTTATACCCCAATATGCATCATCTATGACGTCATTCTATGTGGCAAGATACAAAATATATCAAGGGAAGGGATTGGTGATGGGAACATATCTACTTATAGAACATATAACTATTAGTGCATCATTGGCTACCTCTTTTCAGTAGGGCACACCTTGAACAACCTCTAAATACGTACAGTACTTATTACAGCAGACTAAACAACAGTGGATTGGCTTCTGCAACATTGTGTGTTAGGTTGTCACCCAACCCCACTGATTGCTTGGCATACTATCCCAATCTTGAACATGAAATAAAATGAAACCTAGGTGTTTGAATCCCGTCAGACTACTCCCAATTTTCCCAATTAGTCCATCACCTATCATCGGTAGGCCACAGGCGAAGGTATTCCATTTGTAGTTGACCTTGTGCCTGCTCACTGTTCTGGAACATTCAAGGGGGTGTGAGCACACCACTATCTTAGCTGGAGACTCTAATGAATAGCCTTTGTTTTCGACTTCTGAGTCACGTGTGAAGAGACCAGGAATTTGTCCATTCATCCTTCCATTTACTGTTATTTGATTTAATTATGCACGGTGATGTTGCTCCTTTTGATGTCTAGAGACTTGCTCACTCTATCTCACATTAACTTTGTTTGCTTCTAATTGACTAGCAGTTTGGCGCTCACAGATGTTTTTGTCTTCCTGCATCTATGAAGAATGTCCCATATTCAGAGCTTATCCATGTACTCCATTTGTGCTCTGTGCTTATCCTTTGAATTAGCATCTTCACTCTGGGCCAACATTGACTCAACGTCAGCTCTGCACATGGAGCTGTTTTCCTGCATTTCCTGTTTCTTACACCCTCGGCCTGTCTCTGAGGTAACTTGGTTAAGTTCATCTTGAGCCAGCGTCCATTTTCCTAATATGGCCGTCCTTGCCACGTTATATATTCCTTTACAGCAAGCTTCTATACATGTTCTTTCTGCTTTGTGTTACTGCGTATTTACAATTATTGGTCAGTAAGTTATTTCATCTTCTTTTAGATTGATGATTACTTTCACTTTAGGCACATGTTACTCTTAGTGCTTCTGCTACATTGTTACTTATTATTTTCATTTCACTTTAACATCTGTCCATGGTATTCATTTCAGTGCAAGGGTACATTTTGTATGGTTGTCTGAGTTTGTAACGTCTCTCATACACGTGATGCGGCATAAGAACGATACAGGGGGTCTCATTTAGGGATTTTCTCTGACTGTTCCAATATGATGGCAGCGAGGGGGCGAGAACTGGCACAATGGCGTCTGCCTGCACTTCTACAGCTTGAAGGAAATATTCCACTGTGGAAGACACAGACGCTGTTTCTATAAGAGCATCGCGATAACATAAGCAGTCAATAAAAACTGACCCTGTCTATACTTAAGTACCATCTACGAGCCAAACCTGCAAAGGGGTTAAAAAATGTCTACAATTCCTTCCACAGAGAATCTGCCAAATTCTAGTCAACATCTGGCCGTTTTTCCAATTTCCCCAACGCAGAATTGTCCAACACAATGATACTCATTTTATGAATCTCAGAACGAATTTAGATTACATTGGCATTTAAAAAAATACATTACTATTGGCGGCAGTTCAAAGGAATGCATACTTTGATCACATATCTATCCTACCATCTTAAAAGCAGTTATTCAGAAAGGAATTTAAGTTGAAGTGAAGATGAAATGGAAGGTTGTTTATCCCTCAGAAAACATACGTAGATGTTTACTGCACCTGGCATGTATTAGAATTAATGATGTGTTTGCAGCTATGCAGAAATACAAATAGAAAAAAAACACAACGTAGAGGGCAAGCAGGAATCTAGTACCTACTTGCATGAGACCATGTTTTAATGATTTAGGCATTTTCCTTCTTTTGTGACACGCTTTACCAATGAATTGCTTTTGTATTTACTTAAAAGCCCATTTTCATCCTGCTTGAATACATCTAAAATGCTTTCTTTGAGATTAGCAAAATAAATGTAATTGTTAAGATTTTGTAACGATAAAAAGACTCTTTAGTAGCTGCTAATCGAGACGGTCAGACTCTAATGCAGACAGTGTGCGCAGAGATGCTGACTCCAGTAATATAACTTGTCTGCATGACATACTTCCAGACACAACAGAATTAAATGTGGTTTTCAATCAATGCGTGTTATATTACGAATGACCTACTGTCCACTTTCACCAGGTATTAAGTGCCACCAATGTCAAGCGCAAGGACGCATGTCCCCAGGACAGTAAGAGAGGCGTCAACAAATGACTGTGAGCAGAGCCAAATGCTCTGCCGACAATACACCACGGGACTGGTAACACAACAGAAGTCCTGGCCAAATGCTTCATTATTTACAATATAGAAAGTCATGGGATACAGGACATACATTTATTGAAGACGAAGTAAAAACAAAGTCTGTGCAAGTAGCTATTCTGTGTCAGACAAAGAGCAATTGTGTTGCTCTTGCTGCGTCACCATAAATCATGGTAAAGCACCCATCGGCCTAATAATAGCATGACTCCGCCACAGCTGGAACTTAAAGTGCATACCATTTAGACATCTATTCAATAATATGGAATCTTTTGTTTTCTTTTTTTTTGAATATCAAATTGCATACATCTTTTGTGGAGTGGCGTGAAAAACATAATGGCGGGAGAGGCGTTGCACCAGTCTGAAAAATGAACATAAAATAACAGGAGTCGTCAAATAACAGCACAGAGCCCTTAAAGGTGCTGCAGAGCAATGTGTGATAAGTCCTGAGCTCCACTTATTGGGGGATGACATCTACACAGCAAAAGGACCTTCAAAACCGCATGCCCATAACAGTCGATACCCCCATTCCTGCCCCACCCCAGAAATACTTAGGGAAGGCAATCTTGGGCCACTGTCTCTTTTTAGCAGACTCCTTGTGCCATGCTGACCATCGCACTCCACGATTACATCAGCCGCCTTGACCACACCTTCCACATTCTGTCCACTGTCCAACGTAGCAAGGTTCAAAGAGATGGCGCCCATTGAAAAGAAGAAGCTTGAGGAAATGGGGTGCTTTGTATAGTTTTCTAACCACATCAATTGACATACAATTCCGAATTAAATGTTAGGGCACTAACGTTGGGCAGAAAGTAACTGAAAATGCATGTGTTAAAAAAACACAGTGCCTGTGGAAGCAATAATCTGCAGATCACTTTTACAGAACAAGAAACCGTTGCTACTCTGTGCTTTTGCTAAGTGTTCTTCCTCTGAACCATCCGTTGTTCCAGTGGACACTACTTTACAAAAACAGTATTATGGAAATAACGTTCCTGTAAAACCAAATAGCAAAAAGTAAATTTTTGCAAAAACAGTATCTTTTTTTTCAAATGCAGTTGCTGCTAATGTTAAATGTTTACATATTCCCGTACAATTACTTGCAGCTCAAAGTTCAGAGGGATGAGAGAGCAGGCGACTACAGAACGTATTATTGCACATCAAGTTATGACTCTTGCTGTCCCATTCTGAGAGAAATCATAGATAGATAGACATTCAGCCGGGCAGGTAGAAAGACACACAGATAGATAGATAGATAGATAGATAGATAGATAGATAGATAGATAGATAGATAGATAGATAGATAGATGATATGGCATTTATAAAGTGTCTTTAAACAAGTGTTTCAAGGCGCAACGAGGCAAGGGAGGGCAAACAGAGGGAAGAGAGACTGATCCTACTAGGCCAGGTGACATTGAGATTGTGCAAGTGCAGGGAGGAGGGGAAGGGTAAAGGTACAGGGGGAGCGGGGAGAGGGCAGTGCAGTACATAGGATAACAGTCAAATAAATAAAGACAATAATTAAAGTGCGGCCAGCTGGTGGCAAGTGCAAGGGTAAGAGCAGACAAGTGCCAGTAGGGGCTCAGTGATATGGATACAGTCCCTAAGTGTAAGTGTTGACATGGGGCAGTGCAGGTGTGCATCTGGCGGGGAGGGGACCTGGGCCTGAGATCAAAGGGTAGCCAGGTAACCAGTGCAGATTCAGATTCAGCCAGGATATCAGCAGGGGAGAGGAGGGGAGAAAGCATAGGCAAAGAGGAAGGTTTTCAGGTGCTTCCGGAAATTGAGATGGTTCTCCTCAAGTTTCAGAGAGGCAGGGAGGCTGTTCCAGAGGGAGGCCCCAGCAGAAGAAAGAGATTTACCAGCAACTCACTGCTAGGAGAAGCGACTGACCCTGAGTGAGTTGGAGGCGGATGAGCAAAGAGTTTGAGAGGGCAAATATTTAGGAAGAGAGAGTTAAAGGTATTGAGGTCCGAGGCCGCACAATGCCCTGTGGACAATGCAGAGGGTTTTGAACTTAATCCTCGCCACCACTGGGAGCCAGTGAAGAGATTTCAGTCCTGGAGAGATACGATCCCTGGGATTGAGGCCAACGACAAGTCTTGCCGCCCTGTTTTGGATGAGTTTCAGAGAGTGGAGAGTAGAGGCAAGCAGATTTAGAAAAAAGCTATTGCAGTAGTCCAGCCTAAAGAGAACCAGAACTCTGGAGACAGTGAGCTTCTGGGGGGAGGAGAAGAAAGGAAGAATACCTCTGAGGAGGTGCAGCTGGTAGTGTGACTTCTTAGAGACATCAGATATGTGAGGAGAGAAGGAAAGTGTGGAGTCGAAGATGACCCTGAGGTTTTTAGCCTCACAGGGGGGAGCAGGAAGACGGCCAAGAGAGGCCAGCCAGAGAGTGAAAGGGAAAGGAGGGAGCAGGAGTGATGATGAGGAGAACCTCAGTCTTACTGGCATTAAGACAGAGATCATTGGCGGCACACCACTCCTGGATGGCGGACAGACAGTCAGAGATGAGAGAAGGAGAAGAGGAGGAGGAAGGGAGTCTGAAATTGAGTTGAGTGTCATCCACATAGCACTGAAAGTTGGTGCAGAGAGCGGCAATGCGGTGGGCAAGAAGTACCAGGTATTGGTTGAACAGCCAGGGAGAGAGGTTAGACCCATGGGGAACACCACAGGTAGAGATAGAGATAAAGGAGAGGAAGGGCCGAAGATGGACCTGGGAGAGTCGATCAGAGAGGAAGGAGGTCAGCCAAGCCAGGGCCTGATCGGTGATACTCAGGTTATCACAGAGATGGTTGAGCAGGATGGCATGGTTGACCATGTCAAAGGCAGAAGAGATATCAAGTAAGATGAGGCCAGAAGGGGTGTTGGAGTCAAGGTTGGAGAGCAGGTCTTCATGGATATCCAGGAAACCAGTTTCCGTGCTTCTGGCAGCTCTGAAGCCAGACTGATGGTCACGGGAGATGGACAGCTTTTCTAGAAGTTTGCTTAGGAAAGGAGGAATGGAGATTGGACGATAGTTAGCCGGGCAGGAAGGGTCAGCAGAGGGTTTCTTAAGACAAGGGTGCACAAGGAGTGCTTCAAGGGAGAGGGGAAGGCTCCTGCGTTGGCTGATTTCTGCAACCACTCCTTCGCCACTGGAGTCAACGTGGTCCTTAATGGTTTTGGACGAACAGGAGCAAACCTGTTTTGACAAGACTTTCATAGGTCGGACTTGTCTAGAAACCTCATCAGAGGAGGACAGGGTAAAGGCAGAGAAGGAGCGGGGAGAGGTGGCAAAAGAAGGGCCATAGGAAGAACAGGGAGTAGAGGGAGGAGGGGGAGAGGTAGAGAGAGAAGACAGGATGTTGTGAGTTTTAGAGATGAAATGAGAAGCCAGGGCCGTGCAGAGGGCCTGGGAGGGGACAGGAGAGGTAGAGACTGCAGCAGGGCTTGCCAGCTCCTTGCAGATGTTAAAGAGTTCGGCCGAGTTGTTATATGCTGTGGAGACGCGGGCTTGGATGTGGGCTCTCTTCTTGGTGCTGACAGAGAGCCGGTATTGCCTTTGGAGCAGGCGGCAGGCCAGTCTGTCAGAGGATGTACTGGAAGCACGCCATTTCCTCTCGACCACCCTGCACTTGCGTTGAAGGGTGATGAGGTCTGAGTCATATCAAGAGTTGCACTTGGCTTTGGGTTTCAAGCGGATCCTCATGACAGGTGCAAGAACATCGAGAGTATCAGATATAGCAGAGTGGAGCATGGAAAGGACTATGTCAGGATGTGAGTCAGTCAGAGGAGGAGGAGGGGGTGAGAAGGTGGCAGAGAAAGCCTCAACTGACATACACTTCATGGATAGGATAACCGAGAAGGTAGGTGGCAGTGCTGGAGTTGGCTTGGCCTGAGGGGTAGAGAGGGTGAGATGGGAGGAAAGGAGAAAGGGATCACTCCAGGAGAGATGAGTGGTGAGGGGGATCGAAAAGGGAAGGTCTGAAGAGATCAGAACATCCAGGGTGTGCCCTGCAGAGTGAGTCAGGCCAGAGGGGAGAATAGAGAGAGAGAGAGAGAGTCAGGGAGGTCATGAAAGAGTCCAGTGGAAGGACAGTAAGCATCCAGGTGGATGTTGAAGTCTCCAAGAAGGAGGAGTTGAGAGGTTGAGATCGGGAGGGAAGAGGAGTGGTCTGCCCACTGAGAGAGGAAGGAGGAGATCTGACCAGGTGGTCGATAGATGGTAGCCACAGTAATGGAATGGCCAGGGGAGAGAGAGAGCCTGCAGACGAGGCATTCAAAAGAGAAGTAGGCCTGCGTAGGATTGACAGAGGCAGGAATCGACTCAGGGAAGATCAAGGCTACACCCACTCCGGAACGACGGTTGGATCTGGGTGCAGAGAGGATCTTGTAGCCATCAGGGAGGAGAGTGTCAAAGCTTGTGACAGAGCTGGCCATGAACCATGTCTCTGTGAGACCGAGGACATCGAGGTCAAGTTCCTCCAGGAGGCAGCAGATGTCAGAGGAGTGTTTGACAGCTAAGCAAGAGTTTATAGTTGCAATATGGAGAAGGTGGCCGTCCTTGAAAGACCTCCGGGGAGGGGTAAAAATCAGAGGTACACCCTGCTGAGGTGTAGAAGAGACATGAGGGGGGCAGAGGAGGATGGAGGAGAGGGCAAGGTAGCCAAGGAGGAGACAGCAGGGGGAGGCAAGGAAGCCGTGGAGGGAAAAGAGGGGACAGCATGAGAAGAAAGGAAATTGATGAGGCGTGGGAAGCGTCAATCAAAGAGGAGAAGATTGGCTTGAGGGCCTTGGACCAAAATGGTACCATTGAAGTAAACATTAATGATGACCTTAGAGGAGTGGAAGGAGGCCAGGAGAACATCCTGTGGGATGTATTGACCCACTCTGCTATACTATGTGGCATCACCCTGCTATTTATGGTGCAAGAAAGAGCAAAAACGGTGGCAAAGCTCTTGTGTGTGCCAAAAACCTCCAAAAACTGCATTCTCTAACACAGAAAAAGATGGATGCACAACCTGCCACCCATGGTGCATGTGTGGTGGAATAGAGCACACACTGCAGAAAATGTGCCAGTGGGCTCCATGACAAGCAAACATAGAGTGCAGAGGGAGAAGCAGCGCTTTGCAAATGAAACTAAAAAATGTGCCGGTAAATGACATTTATTTTGCTGCCAAAACTCCAGAAGCCCTGTTCATAACACTTCTCAACACTCAAAATCTTGCTTGACGCTACAATTCATTTAATCTAATGAAGCATTGTGAATGTACGAAGTCCTAAAATGTGAAGAGCAACACATTTTCTCAGAAAAACTGATTGCCTGTGAATGACAGCCCTGTCAAAATCTGTGTGCAGCACTCTGGGCTACCTGTGAATGACAGCCCTGTCAGATGAGCTCTCCTGATGAAACTTCAAAGTATCTAAACAAAAAGTCTGCCGGATTAGCAAACACAACAGGATTGCTGCTAAACGGAATACAGATCTCAGTTGTGTTTTTTATCCCACAGGTTTAAATCTAAGAAAGTCATTTATTTATGTCATTTGATGCAACAAGTTTGGTTTCTGCTGGATTTTAAGCCAAGAACTTAAGAATAAATTAGCCTGGCTGGGCCTGCAAGGAGTGGAAAAACAGGTTTCTCCCAAGGGGAGGGAAATCCTCTCAGCAGAAACTCACTGATATATGATAATTGTGGGTTAGGCCAAACTTTTGTCTACAGCCATGGAATGAACAATGGCAGATCCCCAGGCTAGGAAATGGATGTGTGAAGGGGTCGTAAACTGCTCCTTGATGGAATTTCCCAAAGGAGGGGGCTACTCCTTGAGCTCCAGGAAGAGACAAAGGTCGGACCAGGACCATTTGCTGCTAAGAATAAATAATGAACATTTTTAGAGACTCATAACGTGTTATTCAAAGTGGTGAAGAATATAAAAAGGACAGATTTGTTAGTCTTATTTTTGGCTTTACGTTTCAAGAGGCGGTGGAACTCTGTAACATATTCTGGACAGAAATGTCAATATATGTGGTTTTATGTGAACTGTTTTAATGCTAGAATTGTTAAACTTTACACACACATCCCTATGGTAACCACACACATTTGTGGAAATTTGCAGAAAGTTTGGAAAATGTGTTTATGGCGAAATGGACAAAATTCTGCAGAAAGTTGAAACAAGATCCCACAGCTGCAGGATTTTGATGAACAGATACTACATAACATATGGAATCTTTGTGTGTGATTTTTGTAGACGCTACAAATGTATAAATATGTACTTAGGACAAAATTCGATTTTGATACTAGTGGCTAGGGGAGGTTTCTAAGGACTGTAACAGCAAACCATAAATGTGACATCATCTGTCCTTGATCCGATCACTCAGATGCAAGGCGGAGATGAGGTCCTGATTCAATTCCAGTGCACAGGTGCAAGCTTAGTTAAGCGGGCCCATACACCCATTTTTGTGATGTCATTTGAGAGGATAAATAGAGACAGTTGACAACACAAAAAAAACACACTCACTGACTGACTCTTCTGATTCGAGCAAAGCACTTTGTTCTAGCATTCAACATCCAGCCTTTAACATCCTTTCAGACCCAGAAGCCAACAACCTTCTCACAACCCAGTGTAGCGCTGTGGTGTCAGAAAGTATCCTGGAACTAGCATCCTGAAACTATCTGGCTTGCTACCATAAGGCTTGCCTGATGAACTACCTATCCCGCTGATTTGAACTACCCAGAAACAAGAAGGGCAGATCCTGTGCCATTCCAGTGACCGGCCTAGCTGATCCAGTCCCGTGCCTGATGTGCTGTCCTTCCTTGATAGACCCAATCCATTGACTAGAACCGTGACTGTCCAAAAATCTAAATCCCAGTGGATTGTGAGCATTAATAGGATGCTAGAGAACTATTGTATACTTTGCTTATCTTGTTCCACTATAATCTCTGAACTACCCTATTTCATAACCTGTAACAGTGTCAAAATCTGTAGTGCTATCTTATTCTGTCTAGTTGCTAAAACGCCATTTTCATAGTCATCTTTATTGTGTAATTCTGATCCATAAGTCCCACTTTGAGTCTTTTGACTGGTACCGCCAGGGAAGGTGATGGGGATCTGTTACCGAAGTCATAAATCAGTCTCAACGCTCTAGTCTTGAGTAAAAGCATAAACCATATTTTCCGAATCTAAACTGAAGTCCTTGTCCAAATGTGTGTCTTTATTTTCGAAAAAACACCTCCCACTAAAACCTCTATTACAGCCTCAATTTGTAAGGTAGAAGCGAAATTTCAACTCCCACTTGTACCTACCACCGCAGTGTGAAACAGTGTGATTGACCCGTTATATCATAACTCACATAAGGAAAAGTTTGCCGCAACTTGACATTTTGAAAGTTTTACACGTGTGAATTAGCTTTCAATTATTTCCCACTTTGACTTAGGGATTCCAATTGTTTCCTTTTGATTACATCATTTCTTGTGTTTGCTTACATCTGTTCAAAGTGGCTCCCGTAGACATTTATAATAATTGAAGCATTTTTTACCACATTTGGTGTTTTGCTCAGCCAATTTCAAAGCCATCTGACAGTTAAAAAGTCAATTCCGTTTTTCTCTTGTGTTTAAAGGGGGAAGCTGGGAGTGATGTTCTGTTTGATCTGTGTTATTCCTGAGTACCTGCTCTCTCCTCACATCTATTTAAATTGTCTGTTGGTGGATTGAGGGGTGTCGCAAGGGGAACACTTAACCATAAGTGCTATCTGTTCCAAACCAACCTAAAAGTATTCTTTTCTGTGCTGCATTTGTTTTTGTGCTCATTACATGATCCCTAGTACATTAAATATATTATTCAGTGTTCTGTCATCTCATTGGTGATTGTTGTTACCTATTAAAATATATTCAGTGTGACCGGGGGGTCTCAGGAGAAGGGTGTGATATGGTTGGTATATAATTCGGAATATTGAACATACAAATAAATAAGGGTTTCATTTGTGCACTACATGCTGGGTGGGACTTGGGTGTGTGCCAGATTGAAATCACTTACACTCCCACCGGGTGCCACCATTAATGGGAGAGGAAGAGAATGAAGAGAGCACAGAGACCATATGTAGAGTTCATAGGTCTAGCGAGGGAACGACAAAGAGGATGTTGGTGAATGTTTGCCTGGAGGAGGCACTGGTATAGGTGTCGGCGATAGGGAGGCCTGGGTTGGAGACCAGGATGTCTTTTTTAAACTTCTTCCTACGAGATTTATTGAGGAGAGCAGGATAGTCGATAGAGAAGCAGTTCGAAAAGATAGGAGAGACAGAGAGCACCATAGAGTAGGTGGGGAGAGGAGAGAAGGGGGTGTAGGGGAGTGGGAAGTGGTAGGGGACAACCCTAGGGAAGTACACAGGGCAAGGTGCAAACAGACGAGAAAGAGGGAGAAGAGGCAAGTAGACAATTGGACAAAACACTTAGGTAGTGGTAGAGAGGTTCACTAGATGAGTGCTTTGCTAGGAGGCAAAGCCACAGAACGGCACTACTTCCACAATGCAATTTTAAAAACTGGCGAAAAAACACACCTAAGTTTGAGAGTCCGGAATAGTGGGGAAAAAGGCCTAGGTTTCACAATGCAGTTTTAAATACTTTCACAATGCAATTTTAAAAAACAGAAGAAAAAACACACCTACGTTTCAGATCCCTGAATAGTGAGGAAAATGGCCTAGGTTTCACAATGCAGTTTTAAGTACTTTCACAGTGCAATTTAAAAAAAACAGGAGAAAAAAAAACTAAGTTTGAGAATACTGAGTAGTGGGGAAAAAGATGGATAGATATCTATAGATAGATCGAT
Organism: Ambystoma mexicanum; assembly: GCF_040938575.1. NCBI lineage: Eukaryota > Metazoa > Chordata > Amphibia > Caudata > Ambystomatidae > Ambystoma > Ambystoma mexicanum. Next base: position 464,220,916 of record NC_090928.1, on the reverse strand, counting down.
AGATAGATAGATAGATAGATAGATAGATAGATAGCGACATGCAAGAAAAGACATTGGGGCAGATTCACAAACTATGTGCAATAAAGATACATGATTGTGCAAATATCTGTGTATGCAATCAGGCATCTCCTTGCGAAATGTATTCAGAAAGAAATGAATCAAACATGCACTGGTGCAACAAACTGCAAAAGGTTGCACAAAAATCATACAAAGAAATGGAACTAACAACCAACAAATTGCAAGCTGGTAAACAAACAAACCCAGACAATTGGCACAGGGGGTGGGTGCCAGAGCATCAAAGCACTTTAGCACCCTCAGCAGACTGTATCAGAGATGCTTAATACTGCAGCGGTTGGTGGCATTGGGGGAAAAATTACTGTTGAGCAAGGAGACGGCGAGCCACCCCAAAACAGCTTTGTACATTCTGTATATTGCCAACATGTGCTATTTGGAGGAAAGGGCACTGTAAAGCTGGTAGCAACACACCCCCCCAAAAACAAATGAAGACAACAATTAATGCCGGGTGGATTTATTTGTTTGAACTTCGAACCACCTGAATTTCGATTACTTAGAAAGATCAAACCCAAGTCAAATTCATGAAAGGTCAATACCCAGTGGCTAGAAAAGGAGTGATGTGATTTAGTTTTGGACAGCTTTCAGAGAAGAAGCAGATTATTTTGGAGGTAGTCTTTGGACATTTTTGAAAGTGATGGAGTAGTCCACTAGGAGGAAGTGTTGGGAGATGTGGTGATGGTGTGAGGGCTTGGAGAGGCAGATTTAAAAAGGTTATTAGGATTTGTATTGGATATTTGATGATAGAGCGGTGTGAAAGAATGCAGTTGTTTACCAGTTGATATGCTCACACGACGCTCACAGTGTGAGGAAGTTACATACATTAAGGGAGGCATGAGATAGCAGGTTTTCAGTGTCTGTCTTGAACTGAATGAAAAGCCCACATGCCCTTGAGTGACATCCAGGTGCAGGGAGGAGCAGAGGATCCTTGAGTGCAGTTTGTGCTATTGTGTTAACAGTGATATGACACTAATGGTGGGAGAAAGTTACAGACATTCAGGGAGGCAGGAGATAACAAAGAGTGTCCATCTCTTTAATTGAGTACACTGTGAATGTGCCCTTGGGTGACTCTTGAGTGCACATTCAATTAGTCCTTTGGTGGGAGGATATTGCAGACATGAAAGTAGGCAGAAGATAGCTATCAATATCCATCTCTAGAATTGAGTGAAACAGATAAACGGTGCAAATACAGACAATATTCCTGGAGTAGCAAAAATATCAAGAGGCAAGGGGAGTAGTGCTGCTCATGCTCTCTACGCACTAGCTGCAGCACCTTCTGTGTGTACTGGTGATGGCAGAACATCATGAGGCAAGCTGATTGTATGGTCAACCTTACATTCCACCCTACCCTCTGAAGTCATTCTGAGGCGCATGTAGTACAAATGCATGCAAAGGTATTTCACCACAATGATGTTTCACCTAGACTTTCAGAGGAGGTTGCAGTTTCCATTCCATGCCCTATTGCAGGGGGCGAGAAGCAGATATCATGTAACGAAGATTTGATCAGACCACCAGACTCTGCACTTGAACTGGCTAAAATGGAAGATTACAGGCCTCTGTCTCCTCAAATCTCATCCACTGTATAGTAGTCTGACAAAAACTATGTTTGGGATGACATGAACAATTATCATGATTAAGATAAAGAATATGATACATCAGAGTATGCACAGGAATGTTCGCTGATTCTGGAAAGCAGTGACACTAGTACTGAAGAGCAAGAGTAGATTTTGACCACAGACACAGAGGCAGAAGTAGTGTAAGCTCGCTCCCACCTGTGTACACACTCTGTGAAAATAGGCTGCCCATCGGACATCAGATAATGCAATACATCATCAGATGCCACCTTAAAGAAAACCACCACCACTCCCACCATTATTACAACCAGCACCAAGTTCTGAAGAAAACAGCATGCATGTGTTAGCCAACAATGAAAATTCAAAGTATGGCAGCACTTCAAACAGAATAAAATCCAAATGAATCTGGCCACTTGCACAATATGCCCAAAATCGGCGTGCCGAGGAAAGAGTAAGGCCAACTTGGGAACACCATCTTTGTGAACATATTTAATGCAGCACCATGCACATACGTGGGAAGAAACCAAAATACCAGACGTGCATCCTTCTCCATACCAAATCACAAGCAGCATTCCCTCACGAGTCTGCATAATCACCCCACAAATATTACTGCTCTTGCTTTTCTTCGGACACCAAGCATATCTTCAGGTATCCCAGGAATGCATACCAGTAGCACTTTACTGCATCAGGACAGAACTGTGGAAGGACAAAAATATCACAGGTCATATGATTGATAGCACCTGATCACTACAAATCTTGCCATGATGTCGGAAAAGTGATTCTTAGTCCACACTTTTGTTGAGAAACCTGGATTCCGGTGACTTTTGGGAATAGCGGATCAGCACCGCAAAATTCCCAACTGCCTTTTTTCTCACTAAAGGTGACTTGCATAATGACGGCATGGCTGCAGTGGGATTGGCTTTATAGCAGTCTGAGTGTCAAAAATATATCTAATTATGAACATGTGGACCAGTGATTAGAGGATTGACTACATGGCCATCACTGCACAATGGGTAGCCTTTCTATTTCCATTTCAGCTCATGTGTTGCAGGCGAGCAAAGCCCTTTAGTGCTGCCCCATCCACTTTTTTGTGGCCCTTTTAACCTTTAGTACTTTCTCTCTGAATCCAGCACACAACCCTCCACACCTGCTTCCTTGTTCAGCTGCTCGTCTTTGTCCCCAGCCCCCTCCCACATTACACCCGGACCTGATTGGCTGCTAGTAACTTGCTACAGCGAGGAAAAACCAGGATCACTTGCGACTGCACACAATTTTCGCTCGTGTGTTGCAGGTGAGCATTTATTTAAGCCCTTTTGTGCTGCCCTGACCACTTTTTTGAGGCCCTTTTAATCTTTTGTAGTGCCTCTCTGAAATCCAGAGCTCCAAATGCTTAATATAACTTCCTTGTTCAGCCATTTGTCCCTGTCCCCAGCCCCCCTACCCACCCCACCCCATCCTGATTGGCTGCTCCTAACACACTACAATGAGGCAAAACCAGGAACACCTGCCCCTGCAAACCATTTTGGCTCATGTGTTTCAGGTGAACATTTTCTAAGCCCTTTTGTGCTGACTCAAGCCCTTTTTTGAGGTCCTTTTAACCTTTTGTAGTTCCTCTCTGAATCCAGCACGCCAAGCGCTTAACCCGGCCATCCATGCCTGCTTCCTTGTTCAGCCACTTATCTCTGACCTCAGCCACCTCACCCAGCTCACCCTTATTGGCTGCTCCTAACTCGTTACAGTGTGGAAAAACCAGGAACACCTGCACACCATTTCCGCTTGTGTGTTGCAGGTGAGCATGCTGTAAGCCCTTCTGTGCTGCCCAACCCATTTTTTTTAGGCCTTTTAAACTTTTGGCTGCTCCTAACTCACTACAGTGAGGAAAACCCAGGAACACCTGGCCCTGCACACCATGTTCGCTCGTGTGTTGCAGGTGCGCATTATTTTTATCCCTTTTGTGCTGCCGGGACCCCTTTTTTGAGGCCTTTTTACTTTTTGTAGTGTCTCTATGAAATCCAGCACTGCAAGCACTAAACCTGACGCTCCCTGTTCGCTTCCTTGTTCAGCAGCTTGTCCCTATTCCCATCCCCTTCACCCACCACGCTCCCAAAGTAGCAGCTCTAGTGTGTGTTTGCCCATGTTCGCCTGCGAAGCCTGCAGAAATCAACCAACAGCGACTGAAAAGCAGCCACAGTTTGCATTTTGGGCAGTTCAAATGTGATAGCATTGTGAAGTTTAGCATGTGTCACAATAGAATTGTGGAGATTAGCATGTGTCACATCTAGATAGAATTGTCAAGTTTGACATGTGTCACATCTAGACAGAATTGTGGAGATTAGCATTTGTCACATCTAGATAGAATTGTGGAAATTAGCATGTGTCACACCTAGATACAATTGTGGAGATTAGCATGTGTCACACCTAGATACAATTGTGGAGATTAGCATGTGTCACATTTAGAAAGAATTGTCGAGATTGGCATGTTTCACATCTAGACAGTATTGTGTGATTAGCATGCGACACACCTAGATAGAATTGTGTAGATTAGCATGCATCACATCTAGATAGAATTGTGGGGATTAGCATGTGTCACACCTAGATACAAATGTGGAGATTAGCATGCGTCACACATAGATATAATTGTGGAGATTAGCATGCGTCACACATAGATATAATTGTTGGGATTAGCATACGTCACATCTAGTTAGAATTGCGTAGATTAGCATGCGTCACATTGAGATAGAATTGTGGAGATTAGAATGCATCAAACCTAGATAGAATTGTGAAGATTAGCATGCATCACATCTAGATACAATTGTAAGAAATGTGCATGCATTACATCTAGCTGCAATGCCACTTGCCAAACCTACTAAAAAACTCACCCCTCTGCAAACACTTCTCAAACTCTGAACCAAACACAACCATATCTCTACAGCGATAAAAAAACACACGCACTTCACTACACAACAACAAAACAAACCACACATAGCCTTGCACAACAGTGAACAGCGGCTACCAACCGAAAAAAAACACACCTGAACTGAGCAAACGGTGTAGACCGAATTAAAGCTGACAACAGAACATCAGAGTTTTCTTTCTATTTTCTCCCGCTCAGTGCCACTAACCTCCACCCCCTCACCCTCTTGCCTTACAGATCCACCAAAGCACCAGTGGACCAGACAGGTGGTGATAGTGTGCGGTATAAAAACATTTCACATTACATAACATAACATATTCTCTACCAGGTAAGATGGTTTCTGTTAAAGTGCAAGGCAGTAGCACATGCTTGTCCATCACCACGCAATAATTTTATTGAAGGACTTGAGGTCAGAACCCTTTGAATGTCATTGTTGACTTAATAATTGTCAATACTATGCAGATAACCTGCTTTTCACATGTACTTGAACAGGTCATCATACTCTTTGTTTACAACTGTCAGTAAGTAAAGACAATGGGCCTCATTACGACCCTGGCGGTAAGGGGTTAACGCCAGCGTTAGCTGCGCCGACCCCTTACCGCCAATTACGAGGTCCCTTAGCGCCATGTTGAGGAGGCTACAAAGAGTGTTAGCCACCACAGTGCATCACTCAGTGCAATTCTCCCTCTGGTATACCTGCTCCAAATAAATCTCTCCAACATGGGAAAGGCGCACGACTTCACAGGTGATAATGAGGTGGCTCAACTGGCAATGGACCTACTTACAACCTAACGTGATGATACACGGGTGGTCTAAATGAAAGTTAACATCTGGTATCTGCTAGCTTCCTTTTTTCATCCATATTTCAAGGTGAATATGTCAACTTTTAGTCAGCCTGTGTCAAGGTAGGAGGATTTTGAAAAAGTATCACAGAAGGGACACTTTGAAAGCATGCAAGCGCTGCATTGTTGCAGCATTTTCAACATCAATTGGAGAAAGAAGACAGGCAGCAAGTAGACATGCAAGTTCCACAATGTATCCCAAAAACACCAGGAATGTCCAGATTGAAGGCACCAATGGCCACAGGATCACTGTTAGCAGATAACAACCTCATGACCAGTGCAGGTGTAGCTCATGGAGAGAAAATGCTGCATGGTGTCTTTCTCATGGGCTTTGGCATCCTGAAGCATGATAACAATTCGACAACACCAGACTGTGCACCATCAACTTCACTGGGTTGAATCTGCCGTTCCCTAATGTCTCGGCTACATACTTGAGTGGTCTCTCAGAAATAATTATACATACATGTTTCCACCTTTACTTCCATGGGCTGAATGTGCAGTTCCCTGTCTGACAATAACATTTATGTGTTCCATGCTGAATTTCTAGTGTGGTCTTTAAGAAAAAGTATACATGCCTCCTTCCTCCTTTTACTTCACTTAGCTGAATATGGGATTCCCTGCAAATGACATTCAGGTATTGTGGGCTCATTTTCTTGTGCGGTCTCTCAGGTAAAAATGTGGAGTTCCCTGCAAAAAACTACTTGTGGCAGTTCTGGGCTGAGTTTATTATGTCGTCTGTCAGGAAAAAGTAAGTTACCATTAAAATGGGTATCACTAATAGTAAGACCATTTATAGAGTGTTTTGAGATGGGAGGAATCTAGCATAAAGTGCTGTATAACTGAGATCAATATTTTTCTTTTCTTTCTTTTTTTCAATTTGTAGTTGTTTTGGTGGTGTTTTAAATGTTTTAAATCGGAAAGATACATACCGGGGAAGTAAATTCAGACAAACAACAAAAGGAAATTATTGATACTGGCCCCGATGGGTCTGCCACATGTGGCAACATGGCATTTCTTAAGGAATGCCACAATGGCATCACTACTCTCTCTCACAAATGAGCCTGACCCTACTGCATGTTAAATGCATCAGACCTAGGAAAACAAATCCCATGACAGCTGGCAGTTTCTACGGAGGGAGGGAGATGCTAGTGGTGTTGAACTGAGACCCCTTTATCCTGCCCACAAAGATTGTACACGACCTTCACAGCGTTTATGTTTGGGGGGGCTCCATTATAGCGGTGGTGAAATACTGCCAGGAGCCTGACCTTGAGCCCTCTTTTGAACCCACCAACGTTGGTGTTTGTGGTCTCCCATGGCTCCCCTGCTGCAGCACAGGTGTGGCTTGTGTAAGCTGCTGCACTTTGCAAACATGAGGCAATGCTTGCTACTGTTGCTCCCATGTCTCACAATGTGTTTTACGGAGGGGGCACTGGAGGAAATCAGCACCTGTGCCGAATTGTAATCCTATTCTTCCCATTTCCCCCTTCTCTCCCGGTCCCCTCACCTGTCTTCATTTGTTCAAAACATACACACACACCAAAGACACACAGCCAGCCTCTTCTCTCTGTGTTTGCCTTCTCTGCCCCATCTCAGTTACAAATCAAATGCAACAACAGGAAACAGGAAGGTTTGTATTTATTTATTTATTTATTTATTTATTTATTTATTTATAATTTATATAGCAGGGCCACTGACCTGGAGGCTTAAGGGCGCTAAACAAAGAGAATAAATACAATAAATAGCCACACAAATTGACATAGCAGTAAGTCAAAGAGATCGAAGAACTGGGTCAAATTGTACAGAAGGGTTTTCAGTCCCTTTCTAAATACTCTAATGGAGGTTTCTTCTCTTAAATTGAAGGGAAGTCCATTCCGTGATGTAGGTGGCACAGGGAAGAAGGCTTCTTTTTTCACCTGTATCAACCTGCAGGCAGGGATTTTAGTAGAGAACAATTGTTAGATCTCAGACTGTAATTACTGGTGTTTGGGATCAAAACATCCTTAAAATAAGACAGGCCAGAATTTTTCAGACAGTTGAACGTGATCACCATTAGCCGGAAGCAGATTCTGTCCTTGATTGGATGCCAATGTAAGTCCCTTCTTGCATCTGATACATGGTCTCTTCTCTTTCGGTCAACAACAACTCCGACTGCATTATTTTGCATCACTTGCAGTCTATTGATCCCACAGTTAGATAGACTGGCTAAAAGGCTGCTGCAGTAGTCTATTCTTGAGCTTATTAGTGCATGTGCTAGAGTTTCCCAACTTGTTTTTTAGAGAAAGGGTCAGGCATGAGACAGAAGTTTAATGTAATAGGCTGAGGAGGCAACAAGACTGCTAACCTGTGCTTTCATATTCATGTTGCAGTCCAATAAAACCCCTTGTATTGTAACCTTCATTTTGACCTCTATATTAGAAACCCCCAATCAGGAATTGTGTGTACTGGCCTTCCATTTTACGAGTTTTCAATTCAGTCCCTACACGCATCAGCTCTGTCTTGCTCTTGTTCAGTGCCTGGCTGTTGGCACACATCCACTTTTGGATGAGATTGTAAATCCTGTTAATATTGGTTTTGTCTCCAGAGAAGACACCAATAAAGGGGATGATACACTGAGTGTCATTAGCATAATTTGTGAATTCAATGCCATTGAAATCTAGAAAATCCAGGAACGGCACAGTAAAAATATTATAGAATATGGGGGAGAGACACGCTCCCTGTGGCATTCCCTGGGCCAGCTCTATGGGATTGGTATCAGCTATGACACTACTCACTCTCCAGAGACATCCCTCGAGAAATGATTTTACCCATCAGGCTGCTGATATTGTGAAGCCCACCATCTCCTCCAACCTGGTTACCAAAGCTATATGGTCCACCAAGTCAAAAAAAGACAGAGAGGTGCAACAGCATCTGCATGCTCGTCTTTCCCTGGTCCATATACAGGAGGAGTCTGGATTTTAAGTCCAGATAGCTGTTTCTGTTCCGTGATTTTCTCTGAAGCCGGATTGCCTCTGGTTCAGGATATTAGACAATCTCAGGTGGGCAAGCACTTGTGTGTATGCCACTCTATCTAAGGTCTTCAACAAAAATGAGGAGTTTGAAAAAGGTCAATAGTTAAGAGGATCACTAGTTGAAAGGCTGGGTTGCTTCGGCAGAGGTGTTACCCATGATTTCTTAATGCAAGCTGGCACAGAGAAATCTATAAATGACACATTTATGAACTTACAGAGAGTGGTAATCATGGAAGCGGAGCATGATTTGATGGCTTGTGCAGGACATTCATCACCCTTGCAATATGAGGGTTTAAGTTTCTCCATGATCACCATGTGATCGGTTTCAAACGTAGGTTTAGTTTCACTTTCTCTTACTAGGTCAAGCAGATTCAACGTGGCTAAAATGAATAGATTCCTATAATGAGAAAAGGATAAAGTTCATTCAAATCAAAAAGTTGTAATACATTTACAGAAATAGAGACCTATTAGATTGACAGGGACAGAGTTGATTGAAACTGCTATGTGTGGAATCACAAATGTTCCAACTTCCCTCGATCCACTCTCAAACCAATGCTGAGACAATTACAAGAGCAATAATTGGGTCCAAAATAGATTATTGTTGTAGCTTAGGTGCTGGGTTGAGTAAAACAGGTTGTAACAGGCTGCAGGTGGTTCAAAACGGGGCAGTGTTTGTGGTCATGGGATTATCCCGCAGAGACCATGTTTCGGCCGCAAGACATGTATTGCATTGGCTCCCTGTAGAGGCCCGGCTGCTTTTCTGCCTATTAGTCAATACTTTTAAATGTAGACAGTGATTAATGCCCCATTACTTGCAAGATCTTGTCACTGAAATATTCCACAGGAGATCTCTCAGATCTAGCAAACAGGAACAGCTGATGCTTCCCAGGTGTAGGACCGTGAAGGTTGAAAAGGGAGTTTTTTTACATCACAGCACCTAAAGCCTGGAACAATTTACCTTAGGATCTCAGATGTCAGAGATCTATAGATCCATTTAAGAAGAAGCTGAAAACGCTGATGTTTGTTTGACTCTGCACCTGGGCATCTCCTGGCCGAGTAAGATCATTTTTAGTCCTGTTTTAATTTACTTGTATCTATGTCGGTCTGCACCCTGATGATTACGGGTCCATGGCTTGTGTATTAAAAATGCATTAAAGTAAAGTAATCACTATTTTATTACAGGTCCAAATCGTTTTTAGTCTGCTCGAGATTCAAGCCCTGGCTCGACCGCATTACAAATAGGTGTGGTTTGAGTCACATGAAACTTCATCAAGCTGTAATGTGATTATACAATTGTGCAAGTCTGTTTAGCAAAAATGTGTCGAATGCCAGGAGTAGGCAGTACTGTGCATCCTCAGTGCTTTCTTGGACACTCAAAATTTACATACTGATCACACTTTAGACAATAGAGATGCTGTGATGATGTACACTTACAGGCCGATTCATAGAATTAATGTGCGTGGAAAATGGCAGCGCAAGCGTGAAAATCGCAGCACAAGCGTGCCAAAGCAACGCACATCGATTCATGGAAGTCAGTGCGCATGTAAATCCTGGGATGTGCGCTAAAATCATGGGTGGCGCACGCGGGCGCAAACGTCATCAAACGGCATGCGCTACGTGCACAGCGAAAGCGCACGTAGCGCAGCACACACAACAAAAGTGGGCAGAACATGAGGCGTAACACGCGGAATGGGGAACAACGCATGAAAATGTGGGCGTTACAGGGGAAGTAGAGGAGGTAAATGCTCGCAACGCCCACACGCGCGCCTACAACACATATTCATGGAATCAAACAGGGGAAACGCGTGCGACAAAAGAGACACGCTAATCCGGAAACATGTACGCCAGCAGGAAGCTGGCATACGCGGCCCCGCACAGCATAAAAGTGCGCACAAACAACAAACAAGCTCAGACGGTATGATGAATATACCGTTCCTCGCAACAGTGGTCGTGGGACACCGCAGGAGGAGGAGGATAGCCAGGCCCCGAATTTTTACACCCAGGGCCAGCTTTTTTGGGATGCCTGATGGCCAGGTGTATGGGAGGTACAGGTTTCCACCTCACATAATACACGACCTAGTGAGTGAGTGGGAGGATGATCTCACATCACCCACCCTGTGCTCCCAAGCACTGAGCCCCTTGGAAAAGTTGCTCAATGTACTGCATTTCTTGGCCACTGGTTCATTTCAGCGGACAAGTGCCATAGTGCGGGGTGTGTCACAGGCCACGCAGTCACGCTGCCTACACCAGGTGTTGGCCATCATGACTTCATGCTCCTCAGTCCATAGGCACATATACATGCCCAGAACACCTGCAGAAAGGCAGGCTGCCGTCCAGGACTATTATGGGGTGGCACACTTCCCCAAAGTGCTAGGTGCCATTGATTGCACCTATGTGGCTCTACGTCCACCCAGGGCAACTGAGCACATCTATAGAAACCACAAGCACTGGCATTCCATCAATGTGCAGGTAGTATGTGATGCCAAGGGAATCATCACCTCAGTATATGCCAACTATCCAGGGTCCAACTATGATAGTTTCATTTTCAGAATGTCACACCTAAACCGGGACCTAGAAGCTGGGCGGCATGGCGATACATGGCTGCTTGGTGAGTATAAATGCCTCTGCACATGCAGGCATGTCAGATACTGAGTAATGTCACAACCCCACTAATGATAACCATCACCACCTCCCCAGAGGACGGTGCCTACCCTCTGAGCACCCACATGATGACGCCAATTCGGGACCCCACCACACCACCTGAGGTAAGACACAACACAGCCCATATTGCAACCCGGGGCATAGTGGAGCGCACATTCGGAGTGCTCAAGTCACGCTTTCACTCCCTTGACCGCTCTGGTGGGCGGTGCTATATGCGCCCCCAGTATTGGGCAGGATCATAGTGGCAGCATGTGTCCTGCACAATGTTGCAACCCGCCGGGGCCTGCGGTTGGACATGGTTGTGCCCCCACATCCCCAACCACATGCACGGCCACTGTGCATGGGAGGTGAAAGGGCACATGGTGAGGCAGCCCGTACACAGCTGGTGGCTAATTACTTCACCTAAAATCCTACCCCTGTGGAGTGCACACAGCCCTGGCACATACCAGCTGACAATCAATGATGATAACATAAGGGACAATCATCTGTCACAACCATACCAGCCTGAGATTGGTCGCCTGGAAGTGTTACATTTTGTGCATCCCTACCTAATGAAATACAACCAATGCTGTGTGACAAAAAGACACACATTCATGCTACATGAATGACTACCCCCTTGAAAATACAACATGAAAATAGTGCCATGTCACCCAACCCCTCCCCATCTCAGTTACCTAACACCCCATGGCATGTCATGCATTGTGAAAGCAACAAAATGAATGCACAACACATGACAAAAGTGTCACAAAGTGCACTGTTCCAAATATAAACAGGCACAGACAATATGCTCCCAGTAATCAATAAGAAACAGCACACATGAACAAATACTTACCACCAACACAGAACAGCAACACAGGATGAAACAGTGTCAAAATACGACAGTACAAAATCAAAGTAGTGCAAGTCTCACAACCTGACTAAGCCAGCACATCGACCCCTTCCAACTGCAGAGTGTTGCTGTCAGGCAAATGTGTCAGTGTACTGCATACAACATGAACTTCATCTGCAAAGGAGACGGCCTTGTGAAGACATGAAGAAGGTACATGTGAATAAGGAGGAAGACATGGATGTACAAGCGCATAGCAATACACCATGCAGTGTTCAATCCAACAACAATCCCCACTAGTGATGTACACACAGTTTTGACTACAGACTACCACACAGCTCATGGGAGCCCAATGTCACTGTGTAAGTTACTGTCACTTGGTCACACCCTTTGCAAGCCCATGGAAAGGGGAAGCAGAAGGGGTGTGTGTGTCAGGAACCCGAGCATCTAACCCAAAGACAGGACAAGCCTGTATGTGCCCAGCTGGAATACACAGTGGATGCCCACGGGAGCCACACAAGGCAACACAAAAAAAAAAAGAAAAACAAAAATCAAAAATGCCCAGGTGTGGACCGGAAGGGGTGTGGGGGTAGTCCACCCCGGAGGTTCGAGGACACGGTGCATCCCAACACCCACATGCGTGGATGTTGAGAAAAAAAAATACCTCCATGGGCTCATGGCCTGCACGGCTATGCTATTGTGGGAGAACTGCTGTCGCTCTCTTCACCTTCTGCTGCTACATCAGGAGGTGGCCGTGCTATGGGAGGCAGCCCACGCAATGTCCTGGTATGGTCCTGCATAGCAACAAGCATGCGGGCGTGGAAGTTTTCGTTCTGGGGGATGATGTTGCGGAGATCCCCATGCAGCAACTCACGGGTAGCCCGCATTTCTACCTGCATGACCTCTCGTGATGCCCGGATCTCCGCACAGGTTGCTTGGAGCTCTGCTGAGAGTGAACATGTGAGCTGCTTCAGCTGCTGTTCTGACCTAAAATTTCGGGAAGCCTCAAGTTCACCCAGAGTCTCCCTGAGGAAATTGAGTTCTAACCTTAGGGCTTCCCTGTGGCCCTGTGGCTCTACAGATATGGCTTTGCACAGAGTCTCCAGTCCCACCCATCGGCCCCTCTTGGATGCCAACATGTCTTCTCAGTGTGATTGGCAAATGGATTCTGTTGCCTGCTGTTGGAGCTCCATCTGCCTTTCAGGGGGGAGAATGGAAGTGGCCACCCTATCCATTGCCTGAGCCATGATTTCAACAGATGCGCCCTGTTGTGCTGCTATACTGTACATGGAATTTTCCCATACAGTATTTTCTGGTGGCGCACAGCCACCGTGTCGGCGGGCACCACACCTGTTTGGGGCAAGTTAATCTGCACCTTGCTGTGCTGGCACTGCCTGAGGCTGCAGGACTGCATTCCCCCTCTGATCTGCTGGCCTAGGAACAGGATCAGATGTTGTGGAGTGTGACCCTGCATCCGTAACCGCCAAAGGCGGAGTTACCAACACTGACATCCCCATAGAGGGGTCTACCCCCAGAGCAGGTGGGTTGGACAGAACAGCATCCCTTCCAGTATTTGTATTTGTATTTATTTATAATGCGCACCAAACCCAGGGGTAGCCAGGCGCAAAGGCAGCAAAAGGGTTGCAAAACTTAGTTACATACAGTAGGGTGAGGTCCAGCTGCGGTTACAGTGCCGGACGTATCACACCAAATAGGAAGGGTAGGACATAAACATTGTAGGCTGTACTATATACATATTTACATTCAATGAGGTAAGGAGCCACATGGTAGTGGCGCATCTGGGCATCGGAAGTCATTATGAGTCGAGAGATTTGAGCCAGTGGACAGTCCTGGCTCTGAACTGGTGGTAGGGTAGGTCCTCCCTGCAGGTAGGAGGAAGGGAGTTCCAGAATTGCGCTGCTTTTACTGGGAAGCTATTACCTCCAGACATACGTTTGAACCTGGGCACCAGAAGAAGGTTGGAATTGGCTGTTCTCGAGGGGCGAAAGAGGGTGGGTCTAGTAAATCTGGCGATGAGGTATTGAGGGGCTGCTTGGTGGAGGCATTTATGAATCAGAGATACCGATTTAAGGAATATCTTGTCCTTGGTGGATAGCCAGTTGACAGATCTTCTGGAAACTGAGATATGGGCTTTCTTCGGGATACTGAGGGCCTCTCTAAGGGCATTATTTTGGAGGATTTGGATTTTATTTGAGATATATTTGTTACAACCTACATATAGAGCGTTACAGTAGTCCAACTTTGACAGGATCAGCGCCCTGGCCAGGGTGGTACAGTTGGTGGGGGAGAGAAAGGGTTTGGCTGCCCTAATGAGTTTGCAAGTGTAGGAGGTGGCGGAGGCCATTGCATTCACTTGTTTGTTGAAGGTGAGGGTGGAGTCTAGATAGAAGCCGAGAGTTTTAACCTCCTTAGCTACTTTGATCTTGTTGTCGTCAATTATGAACGATGAGTATTTGTGGCCCAGTTTGTTGAGGTAGTGTGTAGATCCTAGAATAAGGAGTTCTGTCTTGTCATCATTCAGGCATAGACTGTGTGAGGCCATCCATGCCTGGATGATGAGGTACACTTTATTAACGAAGGCCAAATCCTTGTCGTAATCCCCCGACAACGGGATGAGGATCTGGGTATCATCGGTGTAATTAGTGTAGGTGATACCCAGATCGTCTAGATCATCGAAAAGGGGCTTTGTGAAAATGTTATAAAGTGTAGGGGAGACGCAAGATCCTTGAGGCACGCCGCAAGTGATAGGTGTAGGGTCGGCTGCTGCTGACAATGAGAAGACTCTCATCGTGCGGTTATTGAGGAAGGATTGGATCCAGTTGGTTGCTTCTTGAGAGAAGTGGGCAGCTTTTTGTAGGTGGTTGCACAAGATCTCATGGTCGACCAGATCGAAGGCCGCAGAGAGATCGAGGAGTAACAATAGTGCTGTCTTGCCCTGGTCTCTCAGCTCGTCTATCTGTGCCTGTGCTCACCTGCGACGGCACATATGTCTCACTGTCCGATTCAGCACCTGAATCATAGAGGTCTGCGGAGGTGCACCCAGAGACACCCGTGGACAGTATGGTCTGAAGGAGGATTGGGTTTTCACCCACCACCACCCCACGTCCTCCACTGGTGCCCGGTTGTGGCTAGGATTCCTCCTGGGTCTGCACCATCTCCTCCACCTCAACAGCATCAAGTGCGTTAAGTGCGTTATCACCTGCATAAACATGAAAGAAAACAAATGGAAACAGGCATGAGCACCATAGCACACACATAGGCCTGACAGGACAGAGATCCAGTACATGAATTACACATGTCCCACATGACTATAACCTTGCCATGCATGCACTGTCAATGAGTTGGAAGGGGAGGCAAAAAGCACACACTGAGGACTCCAAGATGGAAAAGCAACACATTTGCTGCATGCTGGATAGCACTGGCATCACACATTAGCCTGTGAGTGGCTTGTCCAATACACATACATGACACATGCCAGCACACAGATGGCATGTTGCATAGCCATGGTACATTTGACAAGTACAGCCATATGTTAGTGAATGAGTACTGTCACCCATCCATGTGAGATGGACATGATGAGATGAAAAATGCAAAATAGTGTGACGAAATACGCATGCGACACACACAGCAACACATCCAGTGTACAATTATACAGTGATGGCAGGCAGATGGACACATCAATGGTTGGTCACTTCGACATGACAGGAAACAACAGTCATGTTCCACATTAAAACAGGCCCCAAAAATTAATGTGAGCAGGCCCTTACTCAATTAGCCTGAATGGACAAATCATTCCCATAACAAGGTAATAAATGTGGGCCATTGTGGGGTGTAATCTATGACACATGTGGCATTAGGGCAGACAAATGCGTTGCAAAAATGGGAGGATTGGAACAATCAAGCTAAATGAATACTAAAAATTCTGAACAATGTTGTTGCAAGATGACAGTTCAAGGGCAACTGGAGTAATGTGGTGCTAATTGGCTAATGTGGTCAGAAGGGATACTGTCATACCCAAATCCAAGGCCGGTGAATGGTTTGGAGGAAGCACATGGGTGACCCATACTACTCAGGAGTACACACCCTCACCTGGCACTCAATCAGAACACATCACCCAAGCAACATACACATGGATTACACACACATGCATGGGCATTCACCGGACAATGCTTCGTAATCTGCTAGGTCTCGCACGCCTTGGATCTGTTCCTCTGTGACGAAGGTTCAAGCAACAGACTCATGTTCAGTGAGTTGGTCGTCCTCTGGTGGAGACCCACCGCCAGTCACCAGAGAAGAGGCATGATTGGAAGCCAGCTTGCTCTTTGCTCTGCATTTCAGGTCATTCCACCGCTTGTAGCAATCATCAGCTGTGCGCCTCACAAATCCAAGGGCACTAATGTGGTCCGCGATGGTCTGCCAGTGGGCCCTACGTTGAGCAGGTGTAGTCTTGCAGCCTGCAGTCACCACCATTTCGCGGCTATGTGCCAGCACATAGGCCACAAGTGCATCAAGTTCAGCGTCATTGAAGCTAGGCTTCCTTGACGTGCCGGAGTGTGTAGCCATGTCTGGGGTCTCAGCCTGTAGTGCAAGAGCACCCTTCTTCTTCTTCTTGGAAGGTGGTGCGGATCCTGAGTGGCTTATGCCACTCTTGTCAGTAGGGGCAGAAGTGCAGGTGGACTGGGTACTTGAAGTTTGCGAATGCACAATGACCAAAGGTCTTGGTGCAGGCATTGGCTGCTTGGTGATGTTGGCACGGCCAACATCAGTGTGATGGACCTGGACCGACACTGTACGCTGGGAGACTCAGAGCTGGGGTGAATTGAGCTGCAGCTGCCCCTGCAGACTCCTCACCCTGGCTACTTGGGGCAGCAGATGACCTTGCTGCCCCAGATCCACGTGGCCTGGTGACAGCAACTTTCACGGCCACACGTGGCTTAGACTTGGTGACCTGGAAGTCAGCCTGGGAGTCATCCTGTGCCGGTTCAGTTGACAAAATGGGGCGGTCCAACAAGGGCTGAGCTGAGATGGTGTCAGCTACAATTCCCACAACCATGGGGGGGTATAGGTGGCACCGATTGGTCCTCCACACACTGGGTTCTAGGGGCACCCTGCAAATCCTGGCCACGTCCCTTACCGCACCCACCACGCCCACTTCTTTGAGCTCGGCTACCTTTGCCTCCCTTACTGCTTGGTCGCCTCCCAACCATGGCACTGATGTTGTTCTGTGTATGGGAGTTGCAGTAAATCATTGTCCTGGGCAATTGGGGTGAAAGGGGTAGATGGAATTCGTACCCTAGTGCTCTAGCAAGGCTGTCTGTGACCCCTGGGGGAAGATGATGGGTCACGCAACGCACAGGCACCCCAAATACAAAAGTACACGTGCACGCAAACCCCTGGTAGAATACGTGCGTGGAAAAATGAACCCGCACTATGCTGTGGCACCCAGAAACACAGAAATAAGCGTACGCGTGTTACACGCAGCCTACAATGACCTCTGAAGGGGTACGTGACACACGGGAGCAACCACAGTTGGAAAATACGTGCGCGACTCACCGTCTGCCTTGAAAAAGAACGTGAAAAAGACGCGCATGTGCGCCTTGGCAACACCCCCGCCAAAAGAAGAAAAAAAGGCAGTCTGAGGAAACAGGGAGTACGAACTTGAAACGTTGTGAATTAATCGCGTGTGAACCGACAAGAAGTACAAGAATCACCTGCTTGCTCTCCACAAAAAAGCACGTACAAGGAAATGGCGTCTTACACGTATCTTTTAAGCCTGCCCACACGTGCAATGTCACAGACGTATGTACGCGCTAAGGCCCTTTCCTCCAATAGCATGCTGACGTGCATTATTCTCACATGCTTATTCACAATGCACCCGTGTTGTGGGAAACGCCCATGCGCGTAACGTCACAGACGCGCTTACGCGCTAAGGGCCTTTCCTCGGATTTCACGCTGATGTGCAATTTGTTCACGTGCCAAATCACTCCGTATCAAGCTGGCCACGCGAAAACACATGGAAGACCATGCTCGTGCCTGTTTCTGCATGTGTGTTGCGTCCTTGACCCATGTGTTCTGGAGGGACAGGATGGAAGTGACGTTTGACAGTGCCACTCATGTGTTATTGCTTCCTGTCTAGGGGACTATTGTACAGTGCCCTGATGCTTGTGTTCTATGTCTCCCTCTACGCAGCGTCGAGTGTAGAAGAGGGCGGAGACTACGCTGTGGAGCCAAGCGGCGTGGATGCCTCCACCAGATGGCGACGCAAGGTCCAGCCACCCTCCCAGGAATTGCCATCATCTGGGAGCGAGGGGACTGGTGCCGCGTCTGCCACTAAGGCTGTAGCGGAAGGGCCGGGTGAGCCCCCACAGGGGCATGCAATGGCGGAAGATGGTGCAGAGACATCCAGGATGGTGGTCTCCACAGAGGAGGAGGAGGAGCCCGCTACTGAGCCGCACATGGGGCCTGGTGGGGGTAGTACCACTGGTGCAAGTGGTGCAGTCCAGGGCCAGGGTCAGGAGGCAGCACAGGTCACCGCGGTCGCTCACTCTGGCGGACCTCTCCTCCTCTGTGGAGACTATGCACCAGTCGTTCTCCCTGCCGTTTTCCGGCCCACATTCTACCAGGGCCCCCTGTGGACCTGGCCTGACCAACACAGCCAGCTTGGTGGAGATCCCATCCCTGCCATAGTCGGGGGTCGGCGGTCCAGCAGGGGTGGACACGCCAACAACTGGAGACCAGCAGATGGAGGATGTGCAGGCATCATCGGACAGGGCACATGGACAGCAGCAGCAGCAGGCTCTAGGTGGGAGCAATGATGGCTCGGGGCCATCAACATCATAGGGGCAGGCATCAGCCAGAGGGCAGGAGAACCCTGGAATGGGAGTGTCTTCCGTGTGGCTGCGGTTGGGCCAGTGTATAGATGCAGAGCGGCGGTGGGCGGAAGAGGCACGGTTCACAATGATCAGGGCGGAGAACTCCATGCGGAGGGCACTCAAGGCTATTCTCAGGGAGTTGGAGTCCAACATGGCATTGTTTCTGCGAACCCTCAGGGCCATGGAAGAGGACCGCCTCCAGGACATTGAGCAGGCGTTCGATGATGCCCTGGCCCGGGAAATCTGAAAGTGAGCCGTTGGACTGGCCTGCCGCCATTGTAAATAGTTTTTAGTGTTAGGTTTAATTTTCGTTTTCCTTTCTTTTGGGGTGATTGGACTATGCCCCACACTTTCGTATATCGTTATTTTTTAGGTAGTTTTTTTGATAGGTTTCAGTTCTTTTGTTGGGCTCATGGACCCTTTGAAAATTGCTTGTACATAGTTGGACATTGGATTTATGTGTACATTTTATTTGGATTTCACCATGGAGCAATGGAATTTGATTTTTATGTTTCCTTTGGATTTGTTTTGGTGGACAGAGAGTTTGGACCATTTTTCTTTAGGATTTATTTGGATTGGATCTACATTTCATTTTTCATATTTTTGGACCTGCATTTCATTTAATGCTTGTATTAGTTTTGTTGGCTTTCATTTCATTACATTGATTTTGGTCATAATACATTTTGATATTTTAATTCCATGTGTGGGATTCGCTCATTGGGTTCATGCATGTCAAAATGTGGTTTTAGACGATCTATACAAACAGTATGTGTATGTGACGGACATGTGTTGATGTACAGGGTTGACTTTTGATTTGTGTCCTGACATAGGCATGTTGGTTTGGGGTGGATTGGTGAAATCATTGCATGTCAAGACTGGGGTGGCATGCTGTGGTATTTTGGTGAACATGAGGCCCATGATTGTGCAGCTTCCTTTTGTGTTGCAGGGGGACATGAGTCGGGGCCTGACCCTCACTGCTGGGTGGATGGGGGTGCTGGGGGACATGAGTCGGGGCCTACTGGCAGGTGCCCCTCACTGCTGGGTGGATGGGGGTACTGGGGGACATGGCCAGGGGTGCTGTGTGTACTCCTTTGTTGGGGTCTGCCTGCAGGCCCTGGGGAGAGGGGAGAGGGCACACCTGGGAGGACACACACTGCCAATTTGTTGGGACACCCCAGAAATACACGTCCCTGCTCGGACAGGGCCAATCGCGTGTGTAACTTCCTGCGCACTCCCGTAATACACGTACCCCGCTCGCACAGGGCCAATCGCGTGTGTAACTTCCTGCGCACCCCAGAAATACAGTACTCCGCTCGCACAGGGCCAATCGTGTGTGTAACTTCCCGCGCACCCCCGTAATACACGTACCTGCTCGCACAGGGCCAATCACATGTGAAACTTCCCGCGCACCCCCGAAATACACGTACCCCGCTCGCACAGGGCCAATCGCCTGTAAAACTTCCTGCGCACCCCCGAAATACACATACCCCGCTCGCACAGTGCCAAACGCGTGTGAAACTTCCTGCGCACCCCCAAAATACACGTACCCCGCTCATGCAGGGCCAATCGCGTGTGAAACTTCCCACGCACCCCCAAAATACACGTACCCCGCTCGCACAAGGCCAATCGTGTGTAAAACTTCCGCGCACCCGAGAAATACACGTACCCCTCTCGCACAGGGCCAATCGCGTGTGTAACTTCCTGCGCACTCCCGTAATACACGTACCCCGCTTGCACAGGGCCAATCGCATGTGTAACTTCCTGCGCACCCCCGTAATACAGGTACACCGCTCGCACAGGGCCAAGCGCGTGTGAAACTTCCCGCGCACCCCCGAAATACACGTACTCCGCTCGCACAGCGCCAATCATGTGTGTAACTTCCTGTGCACCCCCGTAATACACGTACCTGCTCTCACAGGGCCAATCGCATGTGAAACTTCCCGCGCACCCCCGAAATACACGTACCCCGCTCGCACAGGGCCAATCGCATGTAAAACTTCCTGCGCACCCCCGAAATACACATACCCCGCTCGCACAGTGCCAAACGCATGTGAAACTTCCTGCGCACCCCCAAAATACACGTACCACGCTCGCGCAGGGCCAATCGAGTGTGAAACTTCCCACGCACCCCCGAAATACACGTACCCCGCTCGCAGAAGGCCAATCGTGTGTAAAACTTCTGCGCACCTGAGAAATACACATACCCCGCTCGCACAGGGCCAATCGCGTGTGTAACTTCCTGCGCACCCCCGTAAGACATGTACCCTGCTCGCACAGGGCCAATCGCGTATGAAACTTCCCACGCACCCCCGAAATACATGTACCCCGCTCACACAGGCCAATCGCGTGTAAAACTTCCCGCGCACTGCAGAAATACACATACCCCGCTCGCAGAGGGCCAATCGTGTGTGTAAATTCAAGCGAACCCCCGAAATACACATACCCCGCTCGCAGAGGGCCAATCGCATGTGTAAATTCACCCGAACCCCAGAAATACACGTACCCCACTCGCACAGGGCCAATCACGTATATAACTTCCTGCGCACCCCCGTAATACCTGTACACCGCTCGCACAGGGCCAATCGTGTGTGAAACTTCCTGCGCACCCCCGAAATACATGTAACCCGCTCGCACAAGGCCAATCACTTGTAAAACTTCCTGTACATCCCCGAAATACACGTACCCCGCTCACACAGGGCCAATCGCGTGTGAAAGTTCCCACGCACCCCCGGAATACACGTACCCCGCTCGCACAGGGCCAATCGCGTGTAACACTTCCCGCGCAGCAGGGTACGTGTATTTGGAGCGGTGCACATGGATTTTTACAGACGTTTTCGTGGTTGGGGGGGCTGTATATTGGTCCACTGGCCTGTGCGCCATGTATGTGATTTGTGCGCTGTTCATGGTGCACGGGGAGGGGTTGGCGGCGTAGCTGGTGCTGCTGCAGGGTCGCTGCGCTACTCTGCGCACGGCTGGTTATGGATGTTGAAATCCATGAATACGCTGTGCGCGGAAATGGATTTTGGCACACGTGGCTGGCGCAGACTGCCTCACGCGCACACTGTGCGCCAGTCGTGAGCGCCACTTGTGCGCTGAATTCTAAAAATTATCCCCTTTATGTTTCGTCATGACTGCTGCCTGTGGGTAGATCCCACTTAGTCAATGGTTACAGCCTTACAGTACTCCCATGCCAGAACGATGTCTGTGTGCCTGTTTTCAAGAATGCTGTGCTAAAGTATCCAAGAGCAAATATGAGCCAATAACAATGAGGTAAAGACTGGTGGATGTTGGATCTGATGGTCATATATCCCTCTGTGAATGGTGCTGTGACAATGTGACCATACATTGCATAAACGGACAAAGAGCAGCTCACCTACCCAAAGCTTTGATGTGAGTAGAAATATGGGCATTCTTAGCTGATCTCGAGCTACACATACTTAAAAATACACATACCAATATCTGTTCACTCTCACATAGATGCTGTACTACATGATTCCTACACAGAAGACATGTATGGGTACATGTCTCCTCTAGAGCAGTGGGGACATGGGAATAAGGAACCTGTGAAAGTGGTGTCCACTTACACTAATAAAAGACAAGGCACATTGGCTGGTAATATCAAAGTGGAGAACATTGAAGGGCCATTGAAGGCAATGAAAGTGAAGAGCAGGGGCCCACCACCTTCCATTTGACATGGAGACACCATGATATATGCCTAGATGGAAATGCAAAATCGACCTACACGTATCTTTTAAGCCTGCCCACACGTGCAATGTCACAGACACAGACGTGTAGGATGCCACTCCGGTGATGTGTGTACATGGGGTCAGTATGAGCCATGATGCATGTGAGTTTGAAGGCAACATTTATGTCCATGCAGGGCCTTGTACATGGATGCTGATGTTGATTGCATGCATCGTGCCTGTTTCTGCATGTGTGTTGCGTCCTTGACCCATGTTTTCTGGAGGGACAGGATGGAAGTGACGTTTGACAGTGCCACTCATGTGTTATTGCTTCCTGTCTAGGGGACTATTGTACAGTGCCCTGATGCTTGTGTTCTATGTCTCCCTCTACGCAGCGTTGAGTGTAGAAGAGGGCGGAGACGGCGCTGTGGAGCCAAGCGGCATGGATGCCTCCACCAGATGGCGACGCAAGGTCCAGCCACCCTCCCAGGAATTGCCATCATCTGGGAGCGAGGGGACTGGTGCCGCGTCTGCCACTACGGCTGTAGCGGAAGGGCCGGGTGAGCCCCCACAGGGGCATGCAATGGCGGAAGACGGTGCAGAGACATCCAGGTTGGTGGTCTCTACAGAGGAGAAGGAGCCCGCTACTGAGCCGCACATGGGGGCTGGTGGGGGTAGTACCACTGGTGCAAGTGGTGCAGTCCAGGGCCAGGGTCAGGAGGCAGCACAGGTCACCGCGGAGGGGCCTGTGCATGTCTCTGTCTTTGACCCTGTGACTGCACCACCATGCACCAGCAGGGATGCTCCGTCCCAGGCCCGTCCGCAGGTAGGGGGGAGGCCCACGTCATCTGCCTCTCCACTACCTGCAGACAAGGTGTCCCATGACCGTATGGGCTCCGTGTTGATTGGTGTCGCGTTGCGCACGCGTCACATTCGTGATGACGTGCGTGCTTCCTGGGGGGAGCACGCATGCCATCACGAAGAGCTGCGTGGCAACGTGGCACTGTTGGGAGGGGCCCTGGTCGGTGGGTTCCTACATGTGTCGCGCACTCTGGCAGACCTCTCCTCCTCTGTGGAGACTATGCGCCAGTCGTTCTCCCTGCCGTCTTCCGGCCCACATTCTACCAGGGCCCCCTGTGGACCTGGCCTGACCAACACAGCCAGCTTGGTGGAGATCTCATCCCTGCCACAGTCGGGAGTCGGCGGTCCAGCAGGGGTGGACACGCCAACAACTGGAGACCAGCAGATGGAGGATGTGCAGGCATCATCGGACAGGGCACATGGACTGCACAATCATGGGCCTCATGTGCACCAATATACCCCCATAATACACGTACCCCGCTCGCACAGGGCCAATTGCGTGTGTAACTTCCTGCGCACTCCCGTAATACACGTACCCCGCTCGCACAGGGCCAATCGTGTGTGTAACTTCCTGCGCACCCCCTTAATACACGTACACCGCTCGCATAGGGCCAATCGCATGTGAAACTTCCCGCGCACCCCAGAAATACACGTACTCTGCTCGCACAGGGCCAATCGTGTGTGTAACTTCCCGCGCACCCCCGTAATACACGTACCTGCTTGCACAGGGCCAATCGCATGTGAAACTTCCCGCGCACCCCCAAAATACACGTACCCCACTGGCACAGGGCCAATCGCGTGTAAAACTTCCCGCGCACCCCCAAAATACACATACCCCACTCGCACAGTGCCAATTGCGTGTGAAACTTCCTGCGCACCCCCAAAATACAAGTACCCCGCTCGCGCAGGGCCAATTGCGTGTGAAACTTCCCGCGTACCCCCGAAATACGCGTACCCCGCTCGTACAAGGCCAATCGCGTGTAAAACTTCTGCACACCCGAGAAATACACATACCCCGCTCGCCCAGGGCCAATCGCGTGTGTAACTTCCCGCGCACCCCCGTAAAACACGTACCCTGCTCGCACAGTGCCAATCGCGTGTGTAACTTCCTGCACACGCCCGAAATACACGTACCCTGCTCGCACAGGGCCATTCGCGTGTAAAACTTCCTGCGCACCCCAGAAATACACGTACCCCGCTCGCACAGGGCCATTCGCGTGTAAAACTTCCTGCGCACCCCAGAAATACACGTACCCCGCTCGCACAGGGCCAATCGTGTGTGAAACTTCCTGCGCACCACCGAAATACACCTAACCCACTCGCACAAGGCCAATCACATGTAAAACTTCCCGCGCACCCCCGAAATACACGTACCCCGCTCACACAGGGCCAATCGCATGTGAAAGTTCCCGTGCACCCCCGAAATACACGTACCCCGCTCGCACAAGGCCAAACGCATGTGAAAGTTCCCACGCACCCCCGGAATACACGTACCCCGCTCGCACAGGGCCAATCGCGTGTAACACTTACCGCGCAGCAGGGTACGTGTATTTGGAGGGGTGCGCAGGGATTTTTACAGACGTTTTCGTGGTTGGGGGCTGTATATTGGTCCACTGGCCTGTGCGCCATGTATGGGATTTGTGCGCTGTTCATGGCGCACGGGGAGGGGTTGGGGGCGTAACTGGTGCTGCTGCAGGGTCGCTGCGCTACTCTGCGCCACGGCTGGTTATGGATGTTGAAATCCATGAATACGCTGTGCGCGGAAATGGATTTTGGCACACGTGGCTGGCGCAGACTGCCTCACGCGCACACTGTGCGCCAGCCGTGTGCGCCACTTGTGCGCTGAATTCTATGAATTAACCCCTTTATTTTTCGGCATGACTGCTGCCTGTGGGTTGATCCCACTTAGTCAATGGTTACAGCCTTACAGTACTCCCATGCCAGAACGATGTCTGTGTGCCTGTTTTTCAAGAATGCTGTGCTAAAGTATCCAAGAGCAAATATGAGCCAATAAGAATGAGGTAAAGACTGGTGGATTTTGGATCTGATGGTCATATATCCCTCTGTGAATGGTGCTGTGACAATGTGACCATACATTGCATAAACGGACAAAGAGCAGCTCACCTACCCAAAGCTTTGATGTGAGTAGAAATATGGACATTCTTAGCTGATCTCGAGCTACACATACTTAAAAATACACATACCAATATCTGTTCACTCTCACATAGATGCCGTACAACATGATTCCTACACAGAAGACATGTATGGGTACATGTTTCCTCTAGAGCAGTGGGGACATGGGAATAAGGAACCTGTGAAAGTGGTGTCCACTTACACTAATAAAAGACAAGGCACATTGGCTGGTAATATCAAAGTGGAGAACATTGAAGGGCCATTGAAGGCAATGAAAGTGAAGAGCAGGGGCCCACCACCTTCCATTTGACATGGAGACACCATGATATATGCCTAGATGGAAATGCAAAATTGACCTACACCACCGCCATACATTGAAAGGGAGTTGGCAGTGCAGCAAAATTAGCTATCCATGTGGACCTAGTGCATCACCATTTGGGTAACATTAGGTGATGGTCTGAAGGATATCTCCAACTAGGTGGCTGCTACCGGCAGCCCCTGGTAGCTGAGTCAAGGGAGAACAGGTAGGCCCTTATGGAGGGGCTTGGCAAACTGAGGAGTGCTCAGCATTCTACAGCCCATAGCCCTGGAGAGCTATATGGAAGTCACGGTCATATCATCCAGAAGCAGCTCAACACTGAGCATTAATACAACCCTAGCCAGAACAACAGTGAAGGATTCTGAAGGAGGAGAAGATGACTAGTGGGTTAGGGGTCTTCGGGGAGTGCGACAGCGGATGGTGAGACACAGTATCCCCTTCCCTGTAACACCTTTACCCCATCCTACCAGGTAGGATATTTAGGAAATCAGCACCCCCCCTTTACAACACAAACACTTTTTCACAGACAACCCGCAACAAGGAAAAACGGACTAACACCTGAGCCGTATACCTGCCATGTCCCAATAAAACAGTCAGGCAAGGTCAGGATATTACTGACCATCAAATACATCTTACTTCCATTATATTTCCCCACACTCTGAGTGAGGCAAAGCACACAAGGAAACAGCAGTTCCAAGATGGCAGTTTAATATGAGTAGAAATACGACAAGGAACCATTACTTTCACAAATCCTCGAGAATAGAAAGCGTAAGACCAATAAACCAGGCTGAGGAATCCTGCATTGTGTGCCGGAGGTGCTCAGGGCCCTCCCGCATCAATAATCAAGGCGGGGAGAATCGCCAGCTGCTGTGGTACTGCCTTAAGCTCCAACAACAAAGCAGCATTGTTAAATCAACACAACCAGTGAGTTGGAAAGACCAATACAAGACCCGTCTGTGTTGAAGCCAGGGTTGCAAGCAGAAACATTGTATGGCGAGCACTGAAGCGAACATTGTATGAAACACATGTAATAACCAACGCAACTACAGTTGAACTGCAGATGACTGATTGAACTTTGAAACCAAGATACAATATCTTTGATAAAGTGGTCAAGCACAGCGTGGTTGATCAATCGAAGGTCTCTATAAGGTATCCGCTGAGAGTAAGGGAAAGAGTGGCAGAAGATTGTGAATCAAAGTGGTCCTGCAACAGGTCAAGCAAAATCCTGTGTGCAATCGAAAGGCTTCAATGTTGATACAGTAAAGAAAGTTGATAGCAAAGTAGATAAAGTTGGTCCGAGCCTAGCAGAGGGAGACCAATTGAAAGCTTTGTGTTAAAGTAGATATATTGGTCCGAGTTCGGCGGAGGAAGACTGATTCAAAACTTTTCGTCAAAGTGGACCTGAGCCTGGCAGAGGGTGATCAGGGGTGAATCGTGAGTCACCCGAGAAATTGGATACGTGGAAATTCCATTTGAAATACATTGCGCGGACAAAATTGGACAGGGAATTCTTGAAAGGTCTCTATTTCCTCATTTTGTAGATTCAGAGAGAGGTACCTTAGGCTTTGGGGAAGCTGATGAACCATCTATCACTGAAGCAAAAAGGGAAGTAGGACCTAACATCATTCCTGACCTAGCCTTCGCCTAGCAAAATGATCCAGCTCTCGCAGAGGCTTTCTTACAGGTGATTCCTGAAGGGGAAGGATTATAAAAGGGAATGATCCTAAGAAAGATGTTATATAAGGACGGGAAGGACTGGAATCGCATGATCCCCTGGGCCCTATTTGGTGAAAGAAAGACCCCCCTAAAGGCGTCCACTGTATTCTCTTCCTTTGAACTACTTAATGGTATGGAACCTAGAGATGTCCTGGACATGCTATGGGAGATTTGGAAGAAAGAGAAGAGGCACCTACTCCCCTTTTACAAACAGCTACAAGATTCCGAGAGCATATGAAACTTATTTTGAAAACTAGTCTACACTCATATGGAAAAAGCCCAAGCATAACAAAAGTCCTCCTACGACAAAAGGTAAACTTAAGATAATTTTCAATAGGACAAAAGGTATTAGTCCTTTTACCTACCTCTGAAAATAAACTTGTCTCAAAGTGGCCTGGGCCGTATGCAATATTAAAACAAACAGGGACCTGTACCTATAAGTTAGCCCAACCTGACAAGAAACAAAAGACCCATCTCTACCGCATAAATCTCTTAAAATAGTGGGAGGATAATCCTTCCGCCGCTACTGCCACAATACTATTGTGTTTGGTATCAGAAGAAATTGATAATTTCGAATTAATTCCCCAAGAGCTTTCTAGTCAACAACAAGACTTAAACGATGTAGTCACAACATTCCCTGATGTATTCTTAGTCTGTGAGGAACCAGGGAGGGTGCAAGACACTTATCATTATATTAAAACTTCAAAGGGAAAAGTGGTCCATTTGACACCACATAGACTCCCGGAATCCTGTAGACAGAGAGTGGTTGAGGAAGTGAACAAAATGCTGATGGCAAACATTAGCGAAACTTCTTCAAGCCATTGGTCCTCCCCTATAGTATTTGTCACAAAACCTGACCAGTCCTGGAGGTTTTGCATAGACTTCTGACAGGTCAACGCCATCCCCGACTTCGATGCCTATCCCATGCCACGCATCAACAAATTGATTGATAAAGTCAGCAATGGGTCCTTCCTATCAACCTTAGAATTAACCAAGGGTTATTGGCTGTTCCCAGTGCATGGACCTGATAAGGAAAAGACAGCTTTCTCAACGCCCCTGGGACTATTCCAGTTGAAAGTCTTCCCTTTTGCCTTACATGGTACCCCCACAACTTTCCAATGGCTTATGGACAGGATATTACAGCCCTAATCTGATTTCTGTGGGGCTTATATTGATGGTAGTACCAAAATTGATCATTTACAAATGATTGTATGGGAAATCTGGCTGAATTCGGCCAGTACCATTCAATTGGTTGCAAGCGATCAGTTTGGGTAATCACTACCGAACAGGGGGTGAGGGGGTTGCAGGGGTGTCTACCGCTCTGGATGTTTGGTAGTGATGTCGTTTGGGGGTAGCAGGATGACCCCCGCTTCCAGAGGTTTGGAAGCGGAGGACAAAAAAAAAGAAAAACGAAAATCAGACCCTGCAGTATTGGATCCAACCCACATAGGAGGGATGGATCTCACACAGCAAGGTCAGAAACAAACCAGACATGAAAAAGGTAAGTATGGAGTGGATGGGGAGTGTTTTGGGTGGTGGGGGGTTTAAATTTTGCCCGATTTGCCCATGGCACAATTGTATACATCCATATTGACGACCTAGTCATTTATAGTAAAATGTGGGAAGACCATCTTTTTAATCTCCTTACTATTTTGAGAACCCTCAGAGAAGCTGGCTTAATTGCCAATCCATCCAAATGTAAACTGGCCCAATAAGCCATGAAATACCTCATGTTCTTTTTAAGGAATGGCAGTGTCCAGCCTCAATGAGAAAAAGTGAAAGCCGTCCTAGATACCCCCACACTAAAAATTAAGAGAGACCTCAGGGCATTCTTAGGGTTAATAGGTTATTACCATGGGTTTATCCCTAATTTTTCTGACAGAACTGCTAGGTTGGCAGATAAATTAAAGAGCACTGAACTCCAGAAGATTCATTGGACTGTCAAGGTCGAGGTGTGTTACAACAACCTGTGCGAGATCCAAATCCCAAAGGTAGTAGATTTTTCAAAAGAGATTGTTTTGCACAGACACCTTACTTACATGGCTAGGAGCTGTTTTGACAGAAGTTTGTGATGGACTCGAATACCCTATCCTATTCACTAGTTGAACACTCTTCCCACGTGAACAAATCTAATCCGTGTTAGAATTAGAGGCCTTTGCCATCAAATAGGCCATCACCCATCTAAGATACCATTTACTAATAAGAAAGATCACTCTCGTCACCGATCACTCTCCATTAGAATCGATAAGCCAACGAAAGGACTCTAACCCTCGAGTTATGCAATGGTTCCTAGACCTGCAACCCTACCGGTACTGTAGTCGAAAGAAAATTAGAACAAGGAGAATGTATTTCCTTTCCTTAATCTATCCACTATTAGATAAGCGTCACACCAGTGCTGTCTAGGGATAGTCACATAGGCAGGCAGGGCTAGATAGATTATCCCTATCTCTGTTGCCTTCCTGTCCTTTACATAGTTGTCAACAACATCATCCAGTACCTAGCCCTAGATCCTAACATTAATGTGGCTTCTCAGATCTAAGTTCAACTTAACCATAACATCCCAAAACCCATGAAATTCAGTGAAAAGGCTTTGTTAAAGGGACGTTGTGTTAGAAGTAAAAATTTGCCAGGTATGGTACGCTAATCAACCATAACTCATGCCACCTCCGTGCATTGCTAAGACTAACACCCAGGACATCAAAGATGACATCACAAATACTAAATATTTTTTGTATAACAGACATTAAAATGGAATGCACCAATCACAAACCATAACTGTGCACTTCATATAATCTCCTCACTATAACTGCATACAGATTAAGAAACACCAGCTGCTTATTGGCCAACACATTCTCACTAAATGTAGTAAGTAAATTGTATTTATTTTTCTTTTATTAGCTTTCATTACATAAATATGTGTTATAAGATATAAGCTCTTTTTCCTCACAGAAATGGCAAGCACACTTGAGTGGTTAAAGGAGAACTTCCCAAAAGAATAAATGAGCGACAATAACATCTCCAATGGTATACAATAAAAATTTAAATGTAAACAAATAATGTATTTTGTACACATCTTACTAAAATAATTTCTATTTCTCTTACAGTACATAGTTTTCATGAAGAAACCACGCCCTGGTTGAATTATAACCATCCCCAGAATCACAAACCGAAGCCCTATGCCCAATTGTAAACAATCAAATCATGACAGTGTCCAACAAATTAAATGAACTTATTAATGATTTGAAAGAATTTGTACAGTATGTCAAAAATCATGTAATTCAAAATGTTCCCTATCACTGTCCTTCTTGCACCTTGAAAAGACTGCAGGGGGTATCTATACTTCTGCTCTCTATATGGCAGGGTAGAGGCACAGAGCACCCCAGCCAAGGTTCTCTATATGGTAGCTATGGACAGGCAACAAAGGCATAAGCTCTCACAAGGTGATGCAGGCTGGTTCTTAAGTACAGTGAGTCCCAAGCCCCCACAAAGGAATGTCCACACACTATGTTGTGTGCTACCACAGTTCCTTGTATACAAATAAGGTTCAGAGATATGTACACAATTCAACAACACAGGTTTTACTTTGGTAATTCTAAAATGACAAATAAAGACAGTGTCTATATGGTACCACACTTAAGCTTTAGATTCATTTAAAATGAATCAACTGCTGGCAGTTATAACGGAGCATAAATTATACAGCAAGGTGTATCAACATAGATATTAAGAAATGAATGCAAGTTAAGGTTAGGCAATCGCAGAATGATTTCTTTAGATATAGAGACAGAATTCTGAGTGAGGATCCCACCACTTGGGCAACCTGTGATAAAAATATTAGCAAGCCAAGTCCATAAATGCTTAATAAGTCTGGCTTCCTAGCCAAGAATTTCAACTCCCCAAAATAACTGAGATGGAAGAGTTTCTTCGACTGTTCATCGACGGATCCCTCGAAGGTGGACTCCCTTTAAAGGAGGAGCCAAAGGGGCGTCGAGATCCTTGAGGAAAAGTGGAACACTGGCTTCGATACAGCAACTTCGACCTTTGCGTTGCTCTTCAACGATTGATAGTGGAAGCCCTGGGAAGATGAGGCATACAGTAAACCTTGATGCAAAGTGGTTGGTGCCGCAAATGAAACTCAGTGATGGATGTAGGCCCGGCAGAGGGTGTCGGTGCCTGGAGTTGCTTTGGCAGATCTCGGGCCTGTCGGTGCTGCAGCCGCAGCATGTTCCTCGGGATAGCTTTGGCGATCGGGACTCGACCATGGGTTGGACCTTGGATTTTCACTCTGTCAGTGTCTTTGGGACAACTTTTTCCGCTTCAGTGAAAGAAAGCGCACAGGCAGACTTTCCTCTGTAACCGGTGACCTCGATTTTCTCAGGTGGGACAAAGTGGGCGATGATGATAGCGAGGGAGCCCTCGTTCACATGTTCTTTAGGCATGGTGGAGCTTTGCGGCTGCGGTCGTCGAGCAGCACAGCATCAAAGTGTCTCTGCTTCTGGGCAATACGATTAGACTAGCTTCCAGCAGTCATCGAAATATTCGGAACCCCAGTCGACGGCAATGGACTTCGATGGCATCAATGCCCTAGCGCTTCTCTACAGGATTCTCAGCTGACCCCTTCTCCGGTCGACAGCATTTTGGGACTCGCTTCCAGGCTACCTCGATGAAGAGCAGCAGGTTTTGCACGATGGTATGTTATAGCTTGGCGAGATGTCTCCAAACCAGGTCCTCTCTCAGATCAGTCCTAAACAGACTCAACAGCTTTTGGATTTTGTTTTAGGAAATGCAACAGCAATACTTCTTCGTCCAGCTGGGCTTCAAGGATGATTCAAGGGCTTCAATGATGAATTTCAAGTTTCAACTTCAGTTTCTGAACAAATTAGTAAGTGAGAGGTCCCCAGATATAGGCATCTGTCCCTCATTCACTCTGGCTGCCCAGAGACCCATAACAAGGAATGTGGATTGGGGGAAGTACCCAGTCTTTCCGCACACCATACTGCATTAATGTCAGTTTCAGGCAGGGCTGTCTCATTTATTGTATCACACACACAGTCTGGCCTGCATTCCCCACAATACCATATATGGTTCTTCCACCTAACAGCCAGTCGGGGGAAGGGACAGAGTCAGGGCTTCCTATGACTTTGGGAAAACAAGGTAACAGGCAATAGAAAACAAGAGGACCCATGGTCCATCTTGCCTTCTATCAGGAATCTACTGATTCCTATGGCAGGGCCTGGGTACCAAAATGGAGAATACACAGAGCTCTTGTCATATCAGCATGAAGTTGCCACCAGCCCATACCCTGCTTTGTGGGCAACACACAGGGGCCCAAAAACATATTTTAGGGGTGCAGGGTTGTACCCCCACCCATGGGTGTCACATGGCTATCCCAAGGGTCTCTGTTCACCACATCCCAAAAGAGGAAGAGCTGCACTACCAGGGGTGTCAGGCTGTCTTCCTCTGTTCCATCTCCTTCTCCCGCTCCTGCCAGCACACAGGGTATTCCTGTGGAGCAGAGGATCCCACCTGCTACCTCACAGGCCATACGGTATGCTGTAGATCCTTACCTTTTGAGGGTCACAGTGTGCTGCATGTACTGCGACACACCATTCTACAGAGGGGAACAGTTTCACTGTGCTTTTGAGGCATGAGAAACAATGCCCCTACCTTAAATGTAAGGCACTACCAACATCTTCCCCTGTCCAACTGCCCCTCCATCTCTGTGCTTGGTGCCCCTCCCTCCCTTCCCTTCCCCACCTTAACGTCCCTCTCCTGCAAAAATAACTAATATATATATATATATATATATACAAAACCAAACGAAATACACAAAATTGATTTCCTTTAGGAGCCACCTTTCACAGTTAAATATAGACGTGAAAAAAAATCACAGGCCCCTGTGTAGCCCGCATAGTCCACTGACAGCGCAGTAGTCTGCAGTCAGCGCTGTAGTTCACGGACATCTAAAAATTCAGGGTGTGGGACCGTTGAAATAATTTAATTTGTTTTGCGATCAATAAGGGTGGCTCATAAAAGAACTTTTTTGTGTTTTTGCCTTCTATTTTTTTTTGATGTTGGGTTGTACAACCTGAACTAAGAAAACCTTTCACTGAATTTCATTATTTCTTCTCAGTTTCACAAAAACTGCTTCAAGCAGTTAGAATGTTTTCCACAAAAATCTGATTACCCACAATAGTGAGATGAAATTTCATCTCATTGAAAAATGTTGGCCGTAACAAATTTTATGTCTGATGTTTCAATTGAACAAAAAATGTGGTTGTTCCTAAAGAGTCCTTTAGGAACTCCCATCCCCTGCACACTTTCTATTGTCTGAAGGTCAGACCAAACATTCAAAAAGGTAATCAATAGTTCATATCAACCATTTGGTATAGTTATCAATTAAATATAAGAAACTCTGTTTTTCAATTTTTCAGCAAAACATAATATTTGATTATACAAATAAAGAAGCCCAACGCGTTTCGAGTCACAAACTCTTCTTCAGGGGCAATACCAAAATTCATCAGTTTTCTAAAAAGTAGAAAGAAACATATCTTAGAGCAATATTTCACACTGTAATTCAACAATAAAGTAGGTATTTTATAACAAATCAACACATATTTAAGATGAGATCCATCAAGGTCCTCTTCAGACTAGAGGGGGTCACCCCTACTGCAGTAAGTCAAAAAATTGAGTAGATCAGTTAGTATAACCATTATTAAAAATACCTTAGTGGTCTTCTTTTAACAAAGTGAAGAAAAGAGCTTAACTTGGCTCAAAACAACCAGAGTTTTATCAGATCAATCAACACATACAGCCAAGAGAAATATCGAAAGAGAGATTGCTGTCAAATGGTCTCTAGTCAGTACAGTCGGTGGAAAAGCGGACAACACTTACCCCAGCGGGTGGGTATCAAGATAGGGAAACAATCCTAGAGGTGCCCATATTCATGAAGTAAATGATTGATAGGACCAAGCGTCCAACAGTAGATCAAAATCTAATCTGCAACACAAATAATAGCTCTAATTAGGAAAAGATGTAGAGCCTCGGTAGAATTTAGTAAGAAAATAAAAACACGTACATCAATAATAGTGTCCTACTCGAAAGTAGCTCCGTAGTACCCAGAAGCAATCCTAACAGCAAAAAGGCTGAAAGTCAAAGTAGAAAAGAAAGGGATGAGTGCTAGCTCGAATCACGAGTCAGCCAATGGTCCAGGGAAATGACCCTAAAATACTTACAGAATTCGCCAAAGATTAGGAAACGTAGGAGCCGAGGAGCCACACATCTCACCAAAGTAGGATGTGTTGCTCCTATTGGTGCCTTTTATTTATACTCGAAGGAGTGTGGAGGAGTGCATGCGCAGTAGAATGCGCGTGCGCCTAAGGAATAGGTAAAGGGCGTCATCAGGCTGGCGTCATATGCGAACATGCGCAATAACGTTAGGAAGGAAAGTAAACACAGCGCCGAGACGTAGCAAGAAGGCGCATGCGCGTGCGCTTGTTGGAAAGATGTAGGACGTCATGAAGATGATGTCATTTAATGAGCATGCACGAAAGCGTCAAAAGTAAAAGTACTGACATG
The DNA here is from genome assembly GCF_040938575.1 of Ambystoma mexicanum. Lineage (NCBI taxonomy): Eukaryota > Metazoa > Chordata > Amphibia > Caudata > Ambystomatidae > Ambystoma > Ambystoma mexicanum. Next base: position 464,185,839 of record NC_090928.1, on the reverse strand, counting down.
GCGCCAGACCAAACACCCAATCGTAAAGGGTGAAAGGGTGCCAGACCTGTCAGCCAATCGTCTAGGAGTAAGCAGAGTGTAGAATGCTCATAGCACCGTCATCATTGTGACACAACCTGCGTCAAAACGTGATGGTGGCTGTCAATTCAAAAACTAAGGAAAAGGCATCCTCTTGGGTGGAAGAAGTAAACGTAAGGCAGTGAAATACTCATCATGTAAAAGATGAAAAAAATAGAGATGGTAAAATAAGTAAAGATCAGTGAGATCGTCAGTCTCCCTACAGGGACTAAGGGCCTCATTACGACCCAGGCGATAAGTTACCGCCTGGGTCGTACCTTTACCACCATGGCGTAAACTACATTTACGCCATGGTGGTTGGCGGACTTACTGCCCCATTCCGAGGTTGGCGGGGCGGTAAGTCCCCAATCCCCATTTACCCTTCCCCATTCCCATTTTTGCCCCATAGGGCATAATGGGAGTGGGGAAGGCGTTAATTACGCCACCGTAAATTACGGTGGCGTAATTAACATCAAAGTCCCTTAGCGCCATGGATTTTAACACCTAAAACCTCCATGGCGCTAAGGGACCTCGGAATCAGGCGGTAAGGGTCGGCGCTGTTTACGCCGCCGTAAACCCCTTACCGCCTGAGTCGTAATGAGGCCCTAAGTCATAGATATTCAGAACTGAAGAGTCTTTAGAAAATACATGCAATACCTGCCCATCTAGGGACGTACAATCTTGCACAGTCACATGATCTAATCTAAAACAGACCAAATACAAAAAATAAAAATAAAATAGAATTACATTTTTTGTCAATGAATGAGAAAGGCAATACATTTATATACAAGATTTATAAAAAAGGGTCCAGATAATAGTCTTCGTTCATCCCCAAGGGGGAGAGGGAGTCGAGATAATGAATCCAAAAAAGTTCTCTCTTGGCTAGTAACTTCTGTAAGTTACCTCCTCGAGGAAGTGGATGTATAGTTTCTAATATTACAAAGCGCATTTGTGCTACTGTATGTTGATGGTCTCTGAAGTGTCTGTATACTGGTGATTTAATGTTTTTTGTGCGAATATTGGACTTATGTTCTGTCCATCTCTCTTTTGCTTTCCTGATGTTTTGGATGAAAACTTTGGAAATGTGGACTACTATTCACATCTGTCGGTTTCCTGTAAATCTGTGTTTTAAGACCCTCTTTCGTAATTTCAATGGTGACATGTGACTGTGCAAGATTGTACGTCCCTAGATGGGCAGGTATTGCATGTATTTTCTAAAGACTCTTCTGGATATCTATGACTTAGTCCCTGTAGGGAGACTGACAATCTCACTGATCTTTACTTATTTTACCATCTCTATTTTTTTCATCTTTTACATGATGAGTATTTCACTGTCTTACCTTTACTTCTTCCACCCAAGAGGGTGCCTTTTCCTTAGTTTTTGAATTGACAGCCACCATCACGTTTTGACGCAGGTTGTGTCACAATGATGAAGGTGCTATGAGCATTCTACACTGTGCTTACTCCTAGACGATTGGCTGACAGGTCTGGCACCCTTTCACCCTTTACGATTGGGTGTTTGGTCTGGCGCCACATCACTACTTTTACTTTTGACGCTTTCGCGCATGCTCATTAAATGACATCATCTTCATGACGCCCTACATCTTTCCATCAAGCGCACGCGCATGCGCCTTCTTACTACGTCTCGGCGATGTGTTTACTTTCCTTCCTAACGTTATTGCGCATGTTCGCATATGACGCCAGCCTGATGACGCCCTTTACCTATTCCTTAGGCGCACGCACATTCTACTGCGCATGCACTCCTCCACACTCCTTCGAGTATAAATAAAAGGCACCAATAGGAGCAACACATCCTACTTTGGTGAGATGTGTGGCTCCTCGGCTCCTACGTTTCCTAATCTTTGGCGAATTCTGTAAGTATCTTAGGGTCATTTCCCTGGACCATTGGCTGACTCGTGATTTGAGCTAGCACTCATCCCTTTCTTTTCTACTTTGACTTTCAGCCTTTTTGCTGTTAGGATTGCTTCTGGGTACCACAGAGCTACTTTCGAGTAGGACACTATTATTGATGTAAGTGTTTTTATTTTCTTACTAAATTCTACCGAGGCTCTACATCTTTTCCTAATTAGAGCTATTATTTGTGTTGCAGATTAGATATTGATCTACTGTTGGACACTTGGTCTTATCAATCATTTTCTTCATGAATATGGGCACCTCTAGGATTGTTTCCCTATCTTGATACCCACCCGCTGGGGTAAGTGTTGTCCGCTTTTCCACCGACTGTACTGACTAGAGACCATTTGACAGCAATCTCTCTTTCGATATTTCTCTTGGCTGTATGTGTCGATTGATTTGATAAAACTCTGGTTGTTTTGAGCCAATTTAAGCTTTTTTCTTCACTTTGTTAAAAGATCACCACTAAGGTATTTTTAATAATGGTTATACTAACTGATCTACTCAATTTTTTGACTTACTGCAGTAGGGGTGACCCCCTCTAGTCTGAAGAGGACCTTGATGGATCTCCTCTTAAATATGTGTTGATTTGTTATAAAATACCTACTTTATTGTTGAATTACAGTGTGAAATATTGCTCTAAGATATGTTTCTTTCTACATTCTAGAAAACTGATGAATTATGATATTGCCCCTGAAGAAGAGTTTTTGACTCGAAACGCGTTGGGCTTCTTTATTTGTATAATAAAATATTATGTTTTGCTGAAAAATTGAAAAACAGAGTTTCTTATATTTAATTGCTAACTATACCAAATGGTTGATATGAACTATTGATTACCTTTTTGAAAGTTTGGTCTGACCTTCAGACAATAGAAAGTGTTCAGGGGACGGGAGTTCCTAAAGGACTCTTTAGGAACAACCACATTTTTTGTTCTTACATATCCAACCTAGATGTCAAGGTTGAGCCTTTGCCCCCAGCACCTCAAAATTCCATATAAACATTGCAGAATGTCTTTAACAATACCTCTCTGGGTATTTAACTAAAAGAACCTTTAATATAGGTGTGCCTCGGTGTTATCTGCTCTTGTTATTGATGTTTCAATTGAACCATATTTGCACAAAATGGGAGCAGAATTACCAATTTCATGGATCGCACGCCATACCAGAACAATTCCAATTCAGGGAATCCAAGATTTCTGACTTTTTACAATGCTCAGCATACACCTTCACCCAGTGTACCCAAGAGTCCCCCTAAATCCAAACATTCTGCATGCTGAAAGACATTGCCAAGGCCATTTTCAAGCCTCTCACAACTCCTACCAATACACAACTCCTGATACCCTCTCATCCTGTACACCATACCCAGGAAACCTTATTGGCTGTTCCTCTGATGTCTGTGGAAACCTTGACTGCCTGCAGCCCCGCAGTCCCCTTTCCATTCAAAGCAACCTCAAAATATCTGGATGTGGCACGTGCCGCGGTGTCCATGGATGTTACGGCCACTGAAAGGTTTGGAGTGGAGAAATGAAACACAATTTTAGATATTTAATCTTTTGTGGTGGCTCTGAAAAGTACCTTTTTTAATTAGTTTTTTGGGTTTATTAACAAACACCTTTTTCCCATTTTTTTTGCTTTTATTTACAGTTTATTGTACACTCTACATCTTCGTTTACAATTTCCTTACAGGAATTTCTTCATGGCATTCCTAAGATTGTAAAGGAAAATTGCATTTTTCTGACATCTGTGGAGTGAACTCTGATGTAGATATAAAAACAAAGGGAAACACTGAACCACTTGTCACTTTGGCTTCCCTAGACCAGTTTGCAAGAAAGGGCAAATAGCTTGACGTCTTCTATTAGACACAGTGAAAAAGGCAAATCCCCTAAAAATCCATACAACATTAACATTAAAAGGGATGAAGCATCCAAGCACATCAATGAGTACAATCCAATCATTGTCCTCTAGTGGAATGCAAACATAGACATATAATACATTGCAGACAATTCCACTGATGTCGCAAGATATGTCATCAAATCTGACAAAACAGAGCTAATGGACCGCTGTGATGACATATCATATGACAAAACACTATCACAGAAATTGTACAGCTTTGGTATAAAAATGCTCTCCGATTGAGAATGCAGGTGCTACGAAGCTGCAGACCATTTAACAGGTAGTGCCTTATATGGCAAATCTGAGCCCATTGTCTGGCTGAACCTGGATCAGCCTCATCCTGAAAAAGAGTACTAAAATCCTACAAAAGTGATAGAAAACATAGCCACAGATGGTCCCAACAGCCAGGACATTTAAAAAAAAACAATGTAATTGACACATGCTACTCAAACAGAAGTGCTGATTTGGAAAACATGTATCTGTACGAGATTGACCAAAACTACACCTACAAAAACAATGTGCCAACCAAAACTACACCTACAAAAACAATGTCACAACTAGTGAGACAACTGGCAAACATTCAGTCTCAACTTGTGAAGGAGGCCTAATGAAACTCACCAAACCCAGTCTAATTAATCATATAAAGTTATCATTTAAATCTCCACAACATAGAGAACTGTATCACATAGCCCTATTCCAATTTTTTAAATTTTGGAGAAAATAAAAATAATTATTAGGTGACTATGGGCCTTATTACACAGAATGCGGTAAGGGTTTACCGGTACCGGTAAGGGCACTGGTACCGGTAAACCCTTACCGCCTTACTACGAGGTCCCTTTGCGGGACCCGACCTTAACGGCTGGTCTACACCAGCCGTTAAAGTAGGGACCCACAAAGGGACCTTGGTGCTAATTACGGTACCACAATTTGCAGTACCGTAATTAGCTCCTTCCCCATTCCCATTGAGCCCTATGGGGGCAAAAATGGGAATGGGGAAGTGCCTTGCTGAATGGGGAATTACCGCCCCCACTCACATTGGAGTAGGGTGGTAATTCTGCCATCCACCAAGGCGAACACAGTGAAATACCGGCGGCATACCATGTAATGAGGCCCTATGACTCATTTGAAGCTGCATTCAAAGCAAATGAAAGCAGTATAATAAATTACAGTTTCAAACAATACAAATAAATGTTGGACAATGAATGGCAACAAGAGGAAGGCATTGAAGATCAACTAGACAGAGAAACTCCTGAGGTCATTTAACCTTCCCTTACAGGAAGCCAAGATACACTTGGAAAACCACTCATTGTAAATGAAGCAGAAATAGCCATGATTGAGGTCGAAAATACCATGTATCAATATAAACAATCTGAGGAAGACTTGTCAATTCTGGAATCACAGCTAAATGATGTTCAACTCACCATTTATCTAGAAGTCAAATTCAACATGGTTTTAAACATGAAACTAAAACCTGTAGCCGTAAAAACAATAAACATCTGCTCCAGTACGTAAGTGATGATGTTTGTTCTGGTAAAACATTCTTAATTAACACAATCACCACATTTCTACAAATCTTATCAAACAACAATGTTTTTGGCTGTAGTAACAGCCCCAACAGGTTTAGCTGCCTACAACATAGGAGGTGTAACGTTACACTGACTACTACTCCTTCCTGTGGAACACCAAAACAAATTACAATACTACAAATTATCAGCAGAAGCAGCTACGCATAATTGTAAAACAAATGAAAGTGCTCCTGATAGATGAAGTAACTGTGGTTTCCAACCTCATGCTGGCTTTCATTCATCTCAGAATGCAAGAATTCCTAAAAAACAACTGTTTGGAGGAAAACATGTTATTGTTTTTGGAGACCTCCTACAGTTAACACCAGTGAAAGGGCAACTTATTTTCAAAACTTTAGGACACAAAGAATGCTGCAATTCCCCCTGGCAGCATTGGAAATGTAAATCCATGGCAACATTCACTACAGAGAACTAACTCAAAACATGTGCCAGTCTGCAGACCTCATCTATTCTAACATTTTAAAAAGCATTAGAATGGGTCTGCTTACTAAAGATGCAAAATCCATCTTAAATCGTAGACTAATCCATGAGCTATATGCATGAAATACATCTGTTCCTGATGTCATGGAACAATTAACTCAACAAAATCTAAAATGCATGCCCTTAATGCCAACCCTTGCAAGCTGAGGTCAATTCAATGAGACAATGTTGACAAAAGAAAAGCAACCCATACTGTATATTAGATCCACAGACAAACTAGAAGTGCACAGCATGACATTTCCTATGTGTTAACAAGCAGCAGCATGACTAAATAGCTTAGAAAAATGTATGTCCAACACAGCCGGATTGGAGAAAATATTGACTTTGTGTCTAAACAGCAGAGTAATTCTAAAATGTAATTTTGACATAGAACAAGGTTTAGTCAATGGAGCAATTGGTACAGTTGGCTTCCAAACATATCTGCATGACAAAAACATTCAGTTTGTTAACATACACTTTGACAAACTTGTGGAACTTAAAGAAATTGACCGGACAATCGGACCTTTCCTTCTTTCATGATGATGATTGTTCATGTTACCATCCACCCATCACCCAGATACCTTCTCAAACCAATTTGTCCATACTGTGAGAAGACGTAGTAGATTCAGAGCACGATCCCCCAGAGTATTCTACCTTTTGCCTCTATATAATTTTTGGCCCAGACATATCCACAGCTTGAACACAGCAATCCCCCTATCCTCACCACACTGAGCGACCCATCAGTAGGAAAAGTGTGGGAATAAGTGTTTGCTTTGGCTGTAAATGATTATTTGGTCCGCTGTTACTTACAATACTAAAACACTAACGCATTTCTTCGTGCATTTAAGTTGGGCAACTGTATCCCTAGGCTGCATGAAGATCGGCAGCAAAGGTACACATTTGAGGTGTATTAAAAAATGTAATGGTTCGGTTGGTCTTACTTATTCATAGCAGTGTTATTGTATTTGTATTTTGGAAAATTATCTGCATTGCTAGTGCTACCGCTGTACCCTCCACTAACATTCCCCCAATCCAAGCAGGTGAAACGCCCATGTCAGGTGGACAGGAGAGCACTGCCGTAACAGTAAGGAGAGGAAAGCGCAGTGTTGACACAGGGATGAAAGCAGTAGACATGTATCTCCCCAACACTGGCTCGAGTGTCTAATAACATGTGGTACAAGCACATCACCAAAATAAGTAAGGAAACCACCGTGGAGAGCTTTTATATCTGCTTATTAATCCCCTATGCCTTGAGTGCCTCCAGAACATTCATAGCAACTGAAATACCAGCAGCAGGAGCACAATGCTTAATGTATCTATCAATGGTGACCACTCGAGGAAGGTTTCAGGGGAAGACAACAACATTGAGATGGATATCCAGAGCAACGTTCCCGTATGAAGATAACTACATAACAACATTAGACATGATGAACAATTATTAGAAGCTAGATGAAGCTATACAGTACATAACTGATAGGCCTGACAAAGGAAAAACAAAGATGATCACCCTGAAGGAATTGCCATGTCCCTGGACGAGCGTGAAGGAAACAGGAGGAGAACCTGACTGCTGGGAGAGACCGCAGATACTTGTGTATGGCCAAGTATACACTGATGATGGATGGAAGGATGGATTGTTGGGGATCAAGGCACTGGCACTAGCACAATCAGCAGTGAACAAGGTACAAGAAGAAAATGACAAGTGCCTGAAAGAATGGGAGGTGAGTGAAAGGTTTCTGACATGGGGAGAGAATTAAGTTGGACCATTGCCGATCATACCTCTGAAGACACCAGCACTGTGTTATCAGAACAACGGCAAAGTTGAAGTTGACAAGAATGTTGGCTGCAGAAGCACTGAAAAACACAGGGCTATGCTGGCAGGAACAGCAGTACTGGTGCACCACTACTGGGTGTGCGGATCGCAGGCCTACAAGAAGCTGACGCTCAACTGGGGAGGAGTTTGCTCATTGGTACACATCAACATACCTTGGTTGGTCGTGCCAAAGAAAAATGTGAAGCTCGATGAGTTCCCAAAGATGGACAATAACAAAAGGAAGAAGAGATTGATCAAAGAGGTACCAACAGCCAAGGCAGAAAAGCCAGCTGGATTGAGCAGAGTAAAGAGAGGAGGAAATTACTTCTCAGAAGCATTGAAAATGGCACTAGATGATGTGCCAGCAGACCACAGATTTGTTCAGCAGGATGCAGATGTTCTTTGCATCATTAATACCATCCATACAGATGTACACACATGTGAAAATGGTTACAAATTACCAGTTGGGAGCTGATGGTGACGATCAGCTCCACGGTGAATGTGTTCAATGCAATAAAATAATACCTCTGAGCAGTAAGGTTGGTGGTACTCCAGAATAGATACACTCTGCATCTGCTCATAGCTATGCAAGAAGGAGTTTGTGCAAAAACTGTGAGTTCCTGTTGCACGTTCAAACCTGCCAACTATGAAGACAATAGTACTCTGTCTGAAGCAGTACTCCAGCTATCACAGATGCATGCCAAAATGGAGGAAGAAGCAAAGGGGACAGTAAAGGACCAGAGCTGGTTAGCATACATTTGGCCATGGATGCCGTCATGGCTGTCTAACAGACTAAGGGTAATATTGGGTGCCTCAATACTAGCAGGAATTTCAATGTGTGGGATCAAAATATGTATGGCAATGTAAATGACAGAGGAGGCTATCGGGATGCAGGTCCTGATGGATATAAATATATGAGAAGCAAAGGACGAGATTGTGGTAGAAAGGAACAAGATTAAAGAGAGCATTACGCAATTCAAACTGTTCCCACTAGAAGCAATGGAGCTGGGTAACCAATTGATGCAAATTACTATGAAGGAAGGTGGGTATGGTGTAACCAAGAAGGAGTGTGCTGTTACATGAACTGGTTATTCGATGATCATACAAACTACTATGGGCACCCCGGAGGAATAACGAAGATATGGCAGCCAATTGCAGAAGGACTGTCTTATAAGGATGTGGTCAACAGGTCAACCAGAGTGGGGACTGAAGAGGGAGTCAGTATCCTGCCAGACTAAAATCATGACAAGACAAAAAGCAAGGAACCACTGCAATCACCCATTCTATTTCAGACGAATTCCAGGTGCACCAATAGTTGACAAAGTTGTTGAGAGGTATCCCCTCAGCCATCCATACAGACCGGGTGCAGTACAGATCTATTCACGTGTGGATGAAAAGCCGCAAGCCACGGTCAGAGATACCTATATGGCAAGCCTGGACTAAGAGTACAAAGAATCCATATTACTAATGCCATTAGAGACACCACGACATATCAGCGTTAGACATGAAGCACACGTGCCATCCGCACTTCGTGACACAATCACACACCCGAATACATGAAGAATATGAGCATACAGATCTATATTAAGGGGACAGGTACATAATGTCATTGGTTTTTATTATGTTTGCCAATAGCCAAATGCAGCAATGCAGAAACCACAATGCACAAGAGATCAGGCTTGCAGATGCTTAAACACAGATAACCCTATGGAACTGCAGGAGCAGCTGTGGGGCCTGACAGAGCCAAGTACAAATAACCTACGGAGAATATAGTATAGCGTGGACAAGGTAGAAATGCATTATAAGGTTTAGGAAAATTACAACAGGCCTCAGACCTCTGACCAATGTACGAGCTGAGCCAATTCAGATTGGACGGGGAGCAAGATGTGTGAGACAGGACCCGCAGGCAAGGTCAAGAGATACAAATGACATTCCAATCCCCAGATGACAAAGGCACCATCTTCAGGAAAAGAGAATACATCCTCATAATTCAGAGCTGCAGAGCTCAATGTCGTCATCTACAAACACGTCATACAGCTGAGGCTGACAATGGACAGTGATCAGTGGTGAGAAAGGAGAGCTGATCCCAGGCTGCCAGACACGGACTGCAATGAGTATGCAACAGTATGCAACAGTATGCAACAAGTGTTGTACCATTCGAGAGAATATTCTCATAAGGCAAAGGTGATGCAAACAAGTTACAATACAGACACACATTCTCATCACCATGAAAAACGACACAATGATGGGGACGTCAGCTCTAGCCAATCACAGTTTATTAACCTTGTGTGGGTAGCAACGGATAAGAAACAATGGCAAGTCCACAACACTGCAACAATGGTATAGTTAATGAAATGGGGATGAACAGGCAAGCCACCAGATATGGAAGAGCCAGTAGAATAACATATAAATGTACCCATATAGGCTATGCTCCTGACGGCCAATCCCATTCCGTGATAGTTTTTTGGAGCGAGCCCAAGAAATGACGGAGTAGTGGCGTGTTTATTAGACAAAAGTGGCCTGCACGCCATTTACTGTGTGACATGCTGGAATTTTCTGAGTTCTTGGATCGATCCCTGTTGGTTTTGGCTGTAATAAACGCAGTTTGAACTTGCCATTGACTGAGTCCTCCGTGTATTCTGGGGGAGGGTGTTGGGCCCTCCAAGTTCGCAGACTTCCATTATTGCTCTGACATACCTGGGGGTCCTTCCCAACAGTACATAGGTCACTATCTGTGGTTTCTGAAGAGATGTCGCAGGTAAGGTATTTTTTAAATAAACTGTAAAACAGTGGCATAACTGTCATGGCCAAATATGGGAGCAATCCTTTTTCCACAAAAGCATGTGGATGTGTGATGCTCCTCTGGATTGATATTCATTTCTAAAAAAGAAGTGATGCACTTCTCCAAGCGAAGGGGTATTTGTATTGCAGATAAAGTGCAGCATTGTAAAGAAGCAATGGTGAAAGTACCTTGATACATTGACAGGGTCAAGAGAACAGTTTTTGTGAAGTTGTTATATCTATTCCTTCTTTCTTTTTGGTTTGCAGTGCATAAGAAGTCATGCAAATCATCCCATGTGTACTCTGCACAATTTAAAGTAACAAACCATGTGGGTGGGCCTAGATTCATTAGAATTTAACGTACATTAGCGTGGAGTTGAAACCAGTTTTCCTTGCATGTTTGCCAAGAGATGTGTGATACTTAACTGCAAAACTTCATCTTTGTCTTTTATCTTTGAAGCAGTTGGGTAGCGGAATAGTTAAATTAGAGCCTGTTATTGATATGTGAGCAACTCCATAACAAAGAGTTGCAAGTACACTTTTGAAGACGAGGTGAAAAATGTATTCTACATTTTCTGCCTCATCACGTGTTTGGTGGTAACCCTTAAATGTGGCGGTAACGCTATTACTTGGTCTGGTATTTCAGCAGATGTGTTTTAAAATGTAGCTATTTCTTTTTTGTATGTGTTTCTTAAGAGGTTAGTGTTTGTGAGTTTTTCGGTAATGTTTTCTGAAGTTACTGAATTTTCAAGTCAACATCAGTTCCAAAGTATTTATTTTGGATGTGCTCTATTACTCTTTGGCTGTTCCATGTAGAAGAATGTTATTTAAATGTTGTAGTTCTAGAACAGGACATTTTGCATAGCATAGTATATGCACAAGATTCTGTTTAGCCGAATGGTGTGTTGCTAACATTTTGATGTGGTGGAAAGTGCTTTTGCATATAGTTCCTAAAATGCAGGCTAATGAATGTCATTGAAGTCCAATGTGGATGCACACTGGACAAGAGTGCATGGTTTGTAAAGTTTTAATTTTACTTTTGTCTGTTAGTTTCACATAGTGATTAAGGAATTGTCGTAAAGATTTAGAGTATTGTTTTGGCACACGGTCCAAATTGAGCTGCATGTTCTTGTTTATAAGCCTCTTCATTGAAATATGGTGCTGTGCTGCTTGTGTGAATCCATTCACCTTCACAGAAGTTTGAAAAGGTATCTATATTGACATTGTGCATGATTAATAGTAATTTCTGTAATTTATTGATTAATTTAGTTAGCTGTTTCATTCTGTTTATCATTAATATGAACAATGTTCTCTTTGGTAGAAATGCGCTTTTCATTTAGAGCTTTGAGGATTAGTCCCTTGCAGCAGTTTTTAAGGGTAAATCATGACTTTTGAGCTCTTTGCAGAAGGTTGTGAAGAACTCTACAGTGGAACATTTATGTAACATTAATTTCTTGGATTGCTTTACTGTGACTACGTTAACCCTGGTAAATACCGTTTTTGGTTGATTATTAAGTCTGCTTGTCTTTGCACATATTCTTTTAATTTTAGTTTTTGCAGGAGTGGCCTTAACTTTTTTAGTCTTGTTGAGTGAGGTTACTAGCTCTTTTGTTTTAATGTTTTCTATTAATCGTTTTAGAGGTAGAAGACTATATGGTTTTCTGTTATTCTTGTTTGCTCTATTTTTCCTTTCTTTTCAATGGAGTTGCTTTATAGTCAGCATATCATTGTGTCTGTTTGGAAAAGAGAAAGTTTGGGTTTGGGTTTGAAAGTTTTGTAATGTATATGTATGTCTTGTGAATGGGTCTGTGGGTGTAATTGGAGAGGTTAATAGAGTGTAGTTTGATTGTGAGGTGGCATACTAAGTGTGGTTAGGAAGGTTGTGCGTGTAAGAGTCTGTAGAGCTGTGATGGCATTGGGCTACTGAGTAAGGGAGTGGTGGTGTGATTGAATCAGTAGGGACATTGTGATGTTTTCAGGAAAGCAGTGGATGTTGCAATGGTGGTGTTTAGGTGTGCAATATAATGAGTTAGAGTGAAAGAAATGTTTGTTCGAAAAGAATAGTCTTGGTAATATACAGTGAAACTGTACTGTTGCAATTATATACATAAACATGGTACATTAATATACTTACTTTGTAAGACGTGAAGGGCATTCATTTTTTTGGTACTTGTCTTCAGCAATGTGCTTCTTTCCTGTCATTGTAAAAGAAAGTTAGTGGGGATGTGTGGTAGTGCTAAAGTACTTTTAGTAATCAAGGTTGTTATTTATGAAGGTAGGAGGAGTTGTTGGCAAAAAGAGTAAATGAAATTGATGGTCGTTTGACATTTTTTGTTTTTAGGAGCATTTTCATGAAAGTTAAGAAATGCATATATGCATTTACATAAGCTCTGTGTGTAATTGTTTGTAAAAGAGAAGAAAAGGTGATGGAACATATGTGTAGTATACTTTTAAATGGCACTTGGTGTGTGGAAGTTTAATATGTTAGGAGTATATGCACACTTGCCAACATGATCCATTCTAACCTGTAGGTGTTTGTGTTCTGAGACATGTAGTTCCACTTTACCGATTGTAAAAGTTGGAGTAAAAGTCCCAGATTGTACAGAAAACATCAGGACAGGATAAGCACCTATAGATTGGAATGGATGATGGGATGTATGCATGTACTACCGATATATTAAACTGGCACGCACTAACTGCCAAATAAAAGACACCGGATGACAAAAACCTGCTAAAAAAAAGATGGGAAAAGGACCTTGGTGGCCCAATCCACGACAACCTATGGACAAAACTCTCCAGAAATGCCCATTAAACCTCCATTGCATGCCAACATAATCTACACAGGTTGAAACTGTTTCAAAGATGGCAATATGACCCCAAGTGTGTCTCCCCAAAATGTTCACAGGGATGAGGCCCCTATGATGGAGGGGATGCAGAGAAGAGGCTGACTTCTGGAATATGTGGTGGGCATGCACAAAAGCACAAGCGTACTGGAGGGAGGTACTGGGGTGGATCAAGGAAATAGAAGGAGAGACACGTAATCTGGACCCCTGGCCGTTTCTATTTGGCTTGGAAAGGATAGAGGATAGATGGGTGAGGCTCCCACACATTTTGCACAATATGTTCTTAGCAGCAAGAACATGTCTCACAATAAAATGGAAAGCAGAGGTGCTCCCACAAGGAAGAAGGTGGTCGCAAAAGGCCAAGGATATTTATGAAATGAGAACATTACAGGATTACACCATGACCTAACCCTTTCCAGAGAAATGAAATGGCGGCCCTTCCTCAAAGTTTATAGCGAAACCACTTCAAATGAAAGCCACAACCCACCTGAATGAAATGACTTTCTCTTGAGTTCACAGAGCGCCATCAAGACCCATCTAATCCCTGGGAAGGTGTGTGGGGGAGGGAAAGGATTTCAAGATGTATTTGGATACAAAAGGACAAGCCCCTACCCTGAAGACGCCAAAGGTTGAGAAAGACTAAAAAGTATATGTATAATGTCGGGTATGGGACATCAAATAATGGTGTATATTTTAAATTCAGTAAAAAAACTTTGTTAAAGGGACATTATGGTTCGTAAAGCTCGAAAACAGCTGTGAGGGTGGAGATCACGACGCGGACGCCTCAGTGTCACTTCACTACAAAACGTGATCATGAGACTGAGTGCAGGAATACGTTGAAGACAGCTGATTCTTCGGTGCAGGTCAGAAGTGACAATTAATGTAAAAGGAGGTACGTGGATGTCGAAGTACGTTTAATTGAAAGGTGAATGTGACATTTGAAAGCAGGAATATAAAAAAAAGGCAAAGTGTATATTTGAAAAGAAGGCAAGAGAGAGTGCAACACTGCTTGGAACATTTGATATGAGCTAACTTAAAGAAACAGTTTCAGCAGAATGCTATACGATGCAGAAAACCAACAAACTATATGAAAGTTAAATGAGAGCAAGTTAACTAAAATGCATAAAACACAGATAAGAGAGAAAAACGTTGAGAGAATAACCAGAAAAGACATGTAACTACAGAGAATAAAAAAAGAATACTGCATAGACATAGAGGAAGGACACCCCAACGAGGTGAAGAAAGGGAATATAGATGAATGAAAGAGAGATAACATAAATAAACTTTAGAGAGACTTGTCAGAGACTTACCTGAGGGTGATTCAAAAAAGTTCAGAGAGGATTCCATGTCACAGAAAGTTAGAGAAGAAGAAATCGCATCCTTTTTTCTATAAATTTATTTATTTATTTTATTTATTTATTTATTTATTTATTTACATTTATAAAGCGCTCACACAGCCCGCAGGCATCGAGGCGCTGTTACAGGAATTGTTTGTTTTTCTTAGTTGCGTAATTGTGTTTTTTTTGTCTTAGTTACGTATTTATAACGCGCTTAAACACCCGGAGGTTTCTAAGCGCGGACCCGGGGATCGAACCTGTTGCTGCTTCGTGTCGTCTTGCTTCCAAGACGCGCATGCTGCCGCTGGAAAACAGAGAAAAGTTATATTTAATAAAAGTTGTTTCTGAAACAAATAACCACTTACTATTTGGCTCAATGTTATTATTCGAAAGCATAAAGTGACTTTATTACAGGACCACCCTACATCTTCCTCTCTCCACTGCCCTTCCTATCCCCATGGTTGGTGTCCCTTCCTTACCCTCCTTTCCCCTCCTTTCCTTGTCGTGTTTAAAAAACAAAGAAAAATATAAAACAACAAAAGCCAAAAAAAGGCTATTTTCAGAGCCGCCTTTCACAGTTTAAAAATAGAAGTAACAAATAAATAGTGCAGGGTCCTGTGCATTTTTAGAAGTCCGCGGACATTTATTTTTGGGGGTGCTGCCCTATGAGCACCATTGCACTTTTCTATGGGAAGAAGTGGTGGCTCTGAAAAGAGCCTTTTTGTGGTGTTTTTTGTGTTTCAAAAACTTCAAATGATTAACACCTACTGCAAAATGTATTATTGTAATTACAAAAAAGGTTGCAATGCATTTTGTATATTTTGCAGAAAAATCTGATTGCCAGCATAAGTAAGATGTTCTCCATCTCTGTGGAAAATGTATGTGCTACAAAACATAATATTTTCATTGTGAAAAGAGGACATGCCAACATCTCTTAAAAAGCCACAAACAGCCTTATTGACATTGCGCTCGCTTTCTCCATTTGTGGACCATGTCCATGACCTTCCCAAGTCCTTATTTCATTGCAAATTGCAAAGAAATTCCAGACACATGTCCTAAACTGTTCCCTCCATAATGAATTATAATTATGTCTGGGTGAAGCTGTGTCACCAAAGTAGCATAGTAAAATAGTAAAATAAACAGCATTACCAGAATCAATGTTCTCATTATTACAAAAGAACATACCAGCTCTAAGCATGAAAGCAAACATGCCTCGGTTGATTGCACACCTAGCAATGTTTGCTGAGGACAAAAACAGAACTATTGTCCCATATTGCCCTAGGTAGTAAACCAGAAAAAATAACTTTGGCATTTGGAAGGACTTTCATTACTGCTTGAACCAAGTGTTCCAAATCTGCCAACAAAGTAGGGGCACTGACATAGCCCAAATGCAAAGCACCACAGTGAAAAACTACCACATGGGGACTGTTCATCCCACCTGTACAATTCCCCGCACATTGAAATCATGCACAGTGCTCCACACCACCTCCACTCCTTTAACATCAAAATTGTTTGCCACATTCCTGCATTTAGCATACTGCTCCGAACCATGCACAAACATATCTCCAACCACCAACACCCTGACTTTCTCCACCTCTGCCATCTTCACTACACACAGCCTCTTTCAACACAAATCCACAACCTCAACAGCTGATTGGCTAATCCCTACAGTCCCCCTTCCATGCTGGATTTGCTGAAAACCCCCGGATGTGGCACGCCCTGTACACAGATAGCCACGGTGTCTGCGGAGCACGTAGCTCTTAGACAGCCCTTCTACCCTTTCCACTTCACTCTCTGTGCCATTCCCTCATTGGATACAGCTAAGCAGTCACACAACCATCCACCAATCACATCCAAGAACTCTACATCTAACTCCATCATCATAGTTCAGCACTTCAAATGTACTGTTGATCACGCTGAGTACAAGTATCATGTCATTGGAAAGCACCTACTACACAAACTACTGTACAAGTCTCCAAGTTTCTACTTGCAGCGTCATGCATATCCACATGCACGAATACAAACTACAGGTATGCATATTTTCTACAAAGTACATGTACAACTCTTACAAATGCATATAAACAGGGTAACTGCCACTTAACCTGTATAACCTATAAAATGAACTTACTGTCATTTTTCCCATCTGCTATAATCAACTGTCACTTCCAAACCTGTATGCTATCTAAATTATTTTTTTACACACACAGCTATCTAAAAAAGTGCAATTTCATATTAAAAGATCAGGGAAATAACAGTATAATTGTATAAAACAACACTTAATAGTGCATTATAAAATTACACACAACCAGGATGAGTTCATGCATCTTTATACACTCACACATATTGACACTATCAATAGAAAAGCTCCCAGCCGAAATAACACCACTGCCTCAACATCACATTCTCCTGCTTTATTACGCACACCTTCACAAATGCATACATTCCATGCTTTTTTATACAGTTTCCGCCATTTACCCTATAAAAAAACTAAATAAGTATATCATTATTTCTTCTCCTAACATCCAATAACACAGCCTTAAGAAACCAAGTGAGTTTCATATGCTTAGTATTTTACTCATTTGCAAAGCATGTTCAACTAACAGATTCTAAGTAAAATATACAGGCTGCACATAGGCAAAGGAAACTGCATGCACACACTATGTTCAGTTATCAAAAAACACTAATACTACAAAAACATAAAAATCAACGTCTAAATTAACAACAGTGCTATAAACACACATATTCACTAACTTCTTTCTTTTACAATTGCAGTGAAGACCACTCTCCTGAAAAGCAGCAGGAACCTACCTACGGAACCTACCTGTTCCGTACAAAAAGTAATTACAATACTACCATAATGTTCGAATTATTAATCAAACACACTGTCAGGCTCATTCATGGAATTTGTGCGCCGAAAAATGGGGATTTGTGCACCATTCTGCCCACAAATCCCTATTTGTTAAACAGGGACTTGCGGGCAGAATGGCACACAAATCCCAATTTTTGGCACACAACTTCCATGAATCAGCCACTAGAATGTTAGTATTGCAGAAAAAAAGAACTTTTTTAATACTATACCATTAGATTTAGTATTAGTGCTTCTCCTCAACACTAGCTTACTTTGTATTGTCATCTGAACCCCAGTATAGGAACACACAAATACAAGAAAAGACTTCCCAACTTGTTGTAGCTGACCATTGCACAATCACACACCTCCACATACATCCTTACCATCATACTAAAACACTCATGCACACAGCACTCATACATTGCACAGCAACCCAACAGATACCTTTTTTTTCCAACAGACCCCAAAGAATGCTTACCAAAAAGCAACTCTGTAGAAAGCAACGCAGAAGTAGAGCAAATCAAAATAAAAGTGTCCAAAATAAGCATCCTTCTCTAGCAGAATTTGTACACAAAGTTCAAACAAAACAGCTAACACAGTCATTAAGCGAAACAAAACAATCTTCCAGTACAGAAAATGTGCCTCTTCTTTCAAAATGTAAAAAGAAACAGAAAGTGATTAACAAGAATTCAGCTACCACTACTACTAACACTGCTCCTATAAATATTGATGAAGTGGCAAGTAACCATAAGAAAAAAAGTAATTTACAAAAAAAGTTCTGCCACAGAGTCCTTCAGAATCTTATAAAAACAGGAAAGAAATCAAGTACAACACTTAAAACCTACCGTAGAATATAAATCCTAGAAGCTTTCATAGACGGTGCAATCCTTCTCAAAAGGAAGTTATTTATTTTAGTTTTAAACAGAATGAAATCACTAACAAAACTACCTACTAAACTACAAAAAAGACTTCTCAATAAACGGAATGTCAACAAAAATAACTTCTTAAATATCTATGGAGGCGAATGGAGTCACACCACGAGCACAGAGCCATATTTAAGCGAAGAAGCACACAAACAAAAGCAAACAAACACAATTGCCATACATAGCAGTGGACGTCAGTATGAAAAATGTAATAATACCATAATGGAACAAGAAATGCTGCTTACAAAAATATCACCAGAAAACTCAGTATCACCTCTCCATTCAACTGAACAAAAATGTCCAGTGTACAAATGGCCGTGCATGTCAATGTGCAACATTGCCCAAAAATCTTTCAAATCTTTACGATCATTATGTGAAAGGCAAAGACAAATTCAAAATGAAACTACTACAAAATATGGATACCTGTCCAGTGCGCAAATAACCAGGACTACAAGTACATTCATTGCACCTGCATTTCAGGACCTATTTGCAAAAGCATCTTCCATCATATCAGACTAGCAAAAATTGCACAGATGACAACCTTCTACTACACACATACCAAAAAGAAATACTAACATGTAAAAGTACATCCACTGAAGTACTAAACCGTGTGTGTGTGTTGCCGCAGAACTTTTTATAAAAGTAGGACAAAAACTGTAGACATAACATTCAAAATAGAAGACAATGAAGATTCCAAATGGTTTGAATTAGCTCTCTACATTATAGCAGAAACAAATACGAAATAACTGACCCCTTAATACTTTGCAGTTACTGAACTGCAAAACTTGACAGCAACCAAACTCCTTCACGTGCTATCACAAATAACTTGGAATTATTCCCACTACCAAAACCATTGCAACAACTCAATTTAAATGAGAGCATCATAATTCAAACAGTGCACCCATTTCAAGCAATAATATGTAGTTTATTTACCATTAGATCTGAAAGAAAATGTACACACTCTGGGAGTGTAACGTCCAATAAATCAATCTTTAATTGTCTTAGTAAATGGTGCACCTACAAAAGACCAAAAATAATTGGCAACAACTCGTGGACTTACAAAAATTTAGACCAGCCTTGCAATATCTAAAAGACAATAATGAATACTACAAAGAAATTAGTATTGAAGAAAACCTGAGGGAAACCACTGAAATAATTCAAGAGTCACCAGAAACTGGTCATTTGCAACTTCTAGATCCTGCTATAGTATCCAATATTTTATACCATTATACAATTCATCCATTACACTCTATAGACTCCATAGATTATGCACTGGAAACGTACCAAATGCGACAAACCAAAGGATCACCAGTCAGCATATGGGAAAAAAGTATAGACGCATGTGCCTTTACTCTACTCTTTCGTACTGGGGAAGGAGGAAAGTACGATGATAGACCCACTCATATAACAGCATCAGAATACTGCTCTTTACAAATGTATTCTGAAGATCCCAGATTTAGACAAAATGTGGAATACATATTCCACCTACTCTTTGAAAGTGAACAAGCAACTCTATGCTATGGAGTTGCACACACGTTGAAATCAGGTACACATTTCCAAAATATGTCAGCTACACAATTACAACAAAAAGTACAAGAAAAAGTTGAGGTTTTACAATCAAGCATTACAAATCTGTTAGCAAACATGTGTGGTACAAAATAATACTGGTTCCGACATCACAGAGATGTACGTTGTATGATAAGAATCCTTGACCCACCCACTTGGTTTGTTACATTAAGTTGTGCAGATGTACATGATTTCCTATACATAGCAAACAAAAACAAAACAAACATAGATATACTATCACCTGGAGAACTCTGCTCTCTAGATCCTGTTAATGTTTCAAGATATTTCCATCATCGCTTCATTGTTATGCTACACTTTATTTGTAATAAAAATGTTCCTCCATTCGGAGAAGTGGAACACTTCTTTTGGAGAAAAGAATATCAAAGCAGAGGAGCACCACATATCTACATGCTTTTATGGATTAAAGATGCTCCTAAATTTGGTCAAGACAATGATGCCACTGTTTTACAGTTTATCGAAAAATATGTCACTTGTGAGATTCCTTCAAAAACAACTTATAGTGACCTTCATGCACAAAATTTACAATTTCAAAGACACAAATGTGGGGAATATTGTCGTCACAAATATAAAAACAAAGAGAAATACTACACCAAATGCTGCTATGGTTTCCCTAGACCAGTTACAGCAACAGGTCAAGTAAAAAACTTCATATCTTCAGTTAGACGTAGTGTCGAAGGTAAATCACCTAAGAACATTTATTACATAAAAAGAACAGAAGAAGCAAAATATATCAATGATTACAATGCAATCATTGCCCTCTTATGGAATGCAAACATAGGTGTGCAGTACATTGCAGACAATTCCACTGCAGTTGCACAATATTGTACAGCCTACTTAACCAAAGCAGAAAAAACCGAGCTTCCAGACCTCTGGGATGACCTATCATCCGACAAAACACTGTCACAGAAATTGTACACTTTAGGCACAAAATGCTCTCTCATAGAGAATGCGGCTGCTATGAAGCTGCAGACCGTTTAACCGGTACTGCTTTGCATGGAAAATCTGAAAATATAGTATGGCTAAATTCTGGTCCTGCTAAATCTAGAAAAAAAAGTTCTCAAATCATATGAGGACATAGAAAAAATAGCCAAAAATGATCCCAACAGCCATGACATTTTGAAAAACAATTCACTAGACACATACTACCCGAACAGGAGTACCACTTTGGAAACCTGTCTATACCACATAGCCCAAAACTACACATACAACAATAATATAAAACCAGATGAAAACAAAGGTAGATACAGAGTGACACATTGTGAAAGCAGCTTAGTGAAACTTACCAAACGAAGCTTAATTAATCATATCAAAATATCAAATTGTGATTAAAACCTCCTCAACATAAAGAACTAAATAACATGTCCCTGCTACAACTTTTTAAACCATGGATAAAAGAAGAAGAGTTACTAGATATCTATGACTCCTATGAAGACACGTTCATAGCAAATGAAAGCACTATAACAGATGTAAACTTTACACAGTACAAAACAATGTTGCACAATGAATAGCAACACGAAGAAGAGCTCCAGGCCCAACTAGATGAGGAAACTCCCAACAGTAGTCAACCTTCTGTAACAGGAAGCCAAGAACCACTAATAGCAAATGAGGCAGAATTAGCTATGACAAAAGTAGAAAACACCATGTGTCACTATGAAGAAGATACAGAAGACTTCACTCTACTGAAATCAAAACTGAACAATGAGCAGCGTAGCGTTTTCCAAGAATTAACAAAACAAATTGAACATGGTGTACAACATGAAAATAAAAACTATACCTGGCAAAACTACAAACCGATACTTCTATACGTCAGTGGTCAAGCTGGTTCAGGAAAAACATTCTTAATCAAAATCATCAGCAAGTTCCTTCACCAAATTGACAAACAACAAACTGTTAGCTGTTGTAACTGCCCCCACAGGTTAAGCTGCCTACAACATAGGCAGTGTCACATTACACCGATTACTACTCCTTCCAGTAAAACACCAAAACAAATTAGATTATTACAAACTTTCTACAGAAGCTGCAATGGAACTATGCAGAGTTTTGAAACAAATGAAAATGCTACCAATAGATGAAGTGATCATGGTCTCCAACCTAATGTTGACTTTGATTCACCTCAGATTACAAGAGGTACTCAAAACAGACTACGAAGAGGTCTTTGGAGGAAAACCCATTATTGTTTTCGGAGATCTTCTTCAATTGACACCAGTGAAAGGTGAACCTATTTTTAAAATCTTAGGGCACAAACTCTGCCGTAAAACTCTTGGCAGCATAGGAAATGTCAACCTTTGGCAACATTTCCAATACAGAGAATTAACAGAAAACATGTGCCAGTCTGCAGACGTCACATACGCCAACATTTTAAAAACTATTACAGTTGCTGTACTATCTCAAGAAGCACAATCAATATTAAAAACCTGGCACATCCATGAAGTCTATGGCCATAACTCATGTGCTACTGAGGTCATGGAAAAATTAGCACAAAAAATGTCAATTTTAGGTCCTTGATGCCAACTCTAGCAAGCTGTTCAAAATTCAATAAAACAATGTTGAAAAATGAAATGCAACCAATAATTGAAATTTACTCCACAGACAAACTGGACATACATGTTATGACACTACCCATGTGTCAACAAGCCAAAACAAGACTAATTACCTTAGAAAACTCTCCAACACAGCTGGTTTAGATAAAATATTAAAATTATCTTTAAACTGTAGAGTAATGCTTAAACGTAACCTTGACGTGGAGCACGGACTAGTTAATGGAGCACTTGGTACAGTTGTTGGCTTTCAAACATACCCACGTGACAACAACATTCAGTTTGTCAATATTCTCTTTGACAAACTATCAGAAGTTAAAAGGATAGGACGCTCAACAGCCCGATTCCTTCTTTTGAAAGACATGTATGTACGCAGAGAAACATTTTCTCTAACTCTAGCATACTCAGTCACCATTCACAAATCACAAGGTCTTACCTTGGAAAAAGCACTGAAAGTTATTGGGAACACAGTCTTTAAAGAAGGCATGAGCTATGTAGCACTATCAAGCTTGCGTACACATGACAGACTATTTCTAATCAACTTTGATGCAAGTAAAGTAAATGCTGATATTTCTTGTATTATCGAATACAATAGACTAAGTTCACTGTACAACCCCATCTAAAAATCTTTCTTGTTCCACAAAAAGCAAAATGTTGTAAAAGAAAACTACTTCAAACAGAAATGAAACAGGATTTCACTGCAAATCCTTCAAAGAGAGTAAAAGAAGCTAATACTTCATCAATTACTACAACCAACAAAGAATCTACTACTCAAAGTAGCTCAAGTACTTCTTCAAAGAAGCAACACACACTCCTAACAAATGACTTGGGCACAGAACTATCAGGTCCATTCAAATTTTCAAATATAACTGGTGTAAATTGCTACGCAAATGTAGCAATAAATATACTATTCCAATTGCCACCAATTATTGACAACATTTACTTACACAATACAGACCAGTTGTGTTTGCAAATGTTAGTCTTTCATAGAAATGCAACCAACAATCCTGACAATACCTACAGTGTTCATGGAATAAGACAAGAATTGGACTGCTGTGCTGGAATGGTCAAATTCACTATAAACTCACAAGAACATCCACAAGAATTTCTAATGTACTTACTACAAGTACTGGAAAACAAAAGCATACCTATAAATGAAATCTTTCAGATTTCATACATGTGGAAACATACATGCACTCTCTGCAACCATGTGGCACAGGAACAAATCCCGAATTAACGTTTTGTGTATATATCAATACCTAACTGTGAATCCATTCCATTTCAGCAACTTGTACAAAATGCAAACCATGGCAGATTATATACTACCTGCAATTCAGATAATTGATCCACCTTACAAATAAAGACACATAGGTAATATTTAATACTAATGCTTTTATGTTACAATGCAAATGGTACCAAAAACAACTGCAAGCTGACTGGATTCACACATGGACAAGTATCACTTGGTAAGAAAACCTTCACAACAATAGGTGTAATCTACCACGCAGGAGCCACAACCAATGCAGGTCACTACACTGCATATATAAAAAAGAATTGTGGATGGTTTTAATGTAATGATAGTACCATTACTTTAAAGCAGAGATAACCAGCATGTCTTATAAACGATTATTTAATATTCTTAAAACCAAAATTCAATAACTAATCTGTGCATAAACATTAAAAAAAACTTCAATTAGAACACTATAAACAGTTATAATACACCAACAGGTATCTAACTACCCCAAAATTCTGCAACAACCAAACAGATAAATCAATACCACTAAAATATAACAAAAAATAAACAGTTAGAATATGCCAACAGGTATCTAACTGCCCCAAAAATCTGCAACAACCCAACAGATAGATGCATAAATTGAAAGTATACATAAAAAACTATAACCAGTTAAAATACACCAACAGGTATCTAATTGCCCCCAAAAAATCTGCAACAAGCCAACAGATAGAAGATTAGCATAAAAGTATAAGTTTACAATTAGAATACACCAACAAGTATCAAACTGCCCCAAAAATCGGCAACACGCCAACAGATAGAAGACTAGCCATAAACAACAAATAAGCACTGAAAACAAAGAAATACATATATAGTACCATAACAAAAAAAGGTTTTTTTTTAAACCCAGCATGGACTTTTTTCCCACAGACCCAATGATTTAATAAACAAACACAGAAACTGAGCAAATTGCACAGTACACTGGTTTGAAATATAGTACTTCTAAAGTACTAAATATGAAGGTTGAAATAATGCAGAAATGTCTATTATGCAATGCAATAACTTATTATGAACTACCTACACTAACATGTGATCTTTTCTGTTATCACGGAAATTGAAAAAGAATATCTGCTCCAGTTACCCTGACATGGAATAAATATATCCAATCACAAAAAGTCAAACAGAAAGTATATAATAATTCAACTCACAAATACTGCTGCATAACACAATCATTCAGGCAAACATCTAACTATACACCACAATCCAAAATGTTTACTTCCATGGATATGTTATACTGCAGTGCTTGTTACCAAACTGTACAATCTTATTTGAATTACTTAGCCAAAACCTCACATACAAACTCTACAAATCAAACAGTACACAAACTTTTGATTTGTGGATATTTGATGGATGTTTGATTCTATGGGTGTGTTATGCTGTGGTGGTTGTGGCCAGGGCCTAGAGTCTTGGGTGCATGGCTGAAGGCTATGGCCTTTGGCCATGCACCCAAGACTCTAGGCCCTGGCCACAACCACTGCTGCATAACACACCCATAGAATCAAAAATTTAAACTGTGGTATATCGGCTACTTATATCGGGATATTAATTGCAATCAACGCTCGACTATCAACCCAAAACAAATATCATACTAAAGTAAAATAGCCAGTAGTGCATTTTTATGTCCGCGGACAGCCGTGAAGACCACGGACATGACGAACACATCAGGGGCACCTGCCACCTGAACAAGTATAGCATTTGACCCATCTCTTACTTCTCCACCCTCCCCATGCACTCTTACACACCAACACACTCCCTGAAATTGTATTTTTTCCAGTTTCTCGCTGCGCTGTCCGTGGATCCAAGATGGCAGACGCATCCAAACAATGTGACGCACCTCACGTTTCACCCCAGCCAATCAGCAAACACGTAACATGTCCACGGACATGACGCAAGCCGATTAGCCAATCAGTTTCCTGTTTGCGGAGTGAACAGGGAAATGTGTCCGCGGAGCGTACATAAATATCAGTCATTTTTTTTAGAACTACATTTTGGTCGTTTTATAAAAAACTACTAGACGGTTTTCTACCAAATTTACAAAAGCACGCTTTCAGAACCAAGCCGCTGCTCCTGCCGCAAATTTGGTACACATCCGTCCAGCGGATTGAGCTGTAGGCATGAGCAAAGTTTTTTCCCCATTCACTCTATGGGAAAAAATAAATTTTAGAACCCCCTCTTATAACTTTGCCCCCCGCACCAAACCTCACTAAACTTTGCAAATAAATTCAGAGTGGGCCTTATACTTTTTCTGCATTGGTGAGGATTTGTCAAGGGGGAGCGAACTCATAAGCCTCCCAAAAAGTGCTCTTCCTATGAGATTAGTAACTTAACCATAACTACATGTCCACTACCATGGGCCGTGTAATGATCCATGTTTATCTCAAAAATGTTTAATAAAGATTTTTTTTAAATAGTCCACAAATCTATTCTATTTACTTTGCCTTTCTTTTATGAAAAAGCGACACAGTGCATTTATCAAAATATTTTTAACAAGAAACATTTTCAAATGCACAGCATTTTATATGTTTGATTCGAAAGAAATGACACAGCTTAAAGTCCGGTACGGTTTTTTCTTATGCATTCTGTGAATTGTAGTTTGAGATTTATAATTGGAGAAGTGGAATTGGAAGTCACAGAATGCAAAGAAAAAAATCAAGACTTGCTAAGCACCTACAGATTGGAATGGGTGATTTTGAGATGTATGCATGTGCTGCCAACATATTAAACTGGCATACACTAATTGCCACTTAAAAATGATCTACACATCTATTCTATCTGTTTTTCCATTCTTTTATGAAAAAGTGGCACACAGGGCTGCTGTAAATGTACACATGCCTTTTTAATTTTCATGAAATTGCTCTTAAAAATATTTATTTTTTAAACGCAGGGCATTGTAATCATTTGCTGCTTCATGTGAACAGTTGTTGAATGCTGCAATGCATGGCTTTTGCTAGAGCAGTTAAAAAATAAAATATGGTTATTGAGAAGCTTATTACAGGGTAAGTAGCACCAATTCTCTCTCTCTCTCTCTCTCTCTCTCTCTCTCTCTCTATATATATATATATATATATATATATATGGGAAAGAGTTGAAGAACATATTCTTTTCAATATAAGCATGCCTGTACTATTCCCTGTTAGATGCAGTTGTTGTTGAATCTGGAAATAGAAATCTTGGATAGTTTCAGAGTAGTTTTTGATACCAATGCCTTTAATTAGCAGGAGAAATGTACTCTCAGAGTTTAAGTGTACATCTGTAGTATTGAACAGAGATGACAGGCTTAGGTGTATAGTTTTTGGATATGATTGGTGGATGGATGTGTGACTCTTTGAAAGCAGCTAATGGAGTGTTGAGAACATGAAAGTGGAAAGGGTAGAAGGGCTGCTCTTATGCTACAAGGTACATGGACACCGCAGTAGTCTGCAGATGACACATGCCACATCTGGGTCTTTTGAGGATGCCTGGCACGGAAAGGGGACTATAGGGATTAGCCAATGAGGTGTTCTGGTTGTGGTTTACAGGAAGACAGGGTAGCATGTGGTTTGTTTGTTCTGTGCAGTTGAGGATAGATGTGTCTATGTCTATTAAGAAGCAGAGTGGAAGATTATTCAATTCAGTCATTCTAGGTTTATGCTGAAAATCATGGCATTTCTGGAACTATTGGATAGGCAGAAGTGGAGGCTTTGTGGCATGCAGTTTGTGGCTTAAACTGGGCAAGCATGTTCTCATTCGGTCAGAGTATGGCTCCATTGAAATGTCCAGACATTGTAATTGTTCACTGTGAAGGGGACAGTTTGGGATATATGACTCCAATGCATTTGCAGGTTGCCCTGAAGGATTTCTTGAAAGGCCTAATGGAACGGATCCCTGCTGCAAAGATTTTTTTTTTCTGAAATGAATCAGAGGCAAACATGGAGATGTTCAAACGTTTTCAGTCCACAAATTGAAGAATCAAGGAAGCTTGTCAATAAAGCTGCATCTGCCTTTATATACGCTGCAGGAATTAAATCTTTTGATAATGACAATATCAGGTTTGATGGTGTGAATTTCTTTTGTGAAGATGGAGTTAAATTTTACAGATGTCAGAAATGCAATTTTTATTTAATATATTGAGAATGCATTCAAAAAGTTCCTGTAGGAAAATTGTAAGGGATGATGTAGAGTGTATAGTACGATGGTGCATTAAATCAAAAAAAAAAACATAAAAAAAGGTGTTTATAACAAACCCAAGAAACCACAAAAAAACAAAAGGTTCTTTTGAGAACATCACCAAAGAATAAATAACTGAAATTGAGTTCAAACTCCCCCCACCCCTTTGAGTGGCTGCAACGTCTGAAGACACTGCGGTAGTCCGCCGATGGCATGTGCACATCCAAGTCTTTTAAGGATGCCTGGCATGGAAAGGGGGCTGTGGGGATGACCAACTCAGGTTTACTGGGTGTGGTGTACAGGAAGAGAGGGTAGCAGGATTTTTGTCTGCAAGAGTTACTGGAGCACTGAAATTTGCTCTGCTTATGTATTTGAGGAGGCAGAGTGTGTGGATGTTGGGGGACTCTAGGATCCATTGGCGGAAGATCTATTTTGAGCATTGAGGATTGGCTGAAAATCATGGATTCCATGAATTTGAAGTCTCATGGTATGAAGTGGGATTGATGCAGTGTGTAGATTGGCTCACGTTTTGTGTGAATATGGTACACTTAAATATCAAGACATCATTTTTTCTTCATTGTGGAGGGAACAGTTTGGAATACATAACAGGAATTTCATTGCAGTTTGCAATGAAAGAGACATTGGAAAGTTGATGGAAATGTTTCCAAATTCCAAAATTATGGTTTCTCGGACTGCTCAGAAACAAATGTGGATGTGTTCACATTTTTTTGTCCACAAATGGAAAAAGCAAGGCGCAACATGAATACATTTGATATTGCCAACGTTTTTCGGAGCGATGGAGTGCAGCTAACTGATGCGGTCAATCAGGTTTTTCTGACAAACGTTTTAAATGCATTAAAGCAGTTTTTGTGAACATATAATAATTACATTGTGTCGAATCGATTGTTAGTTTAGTATATAAAACAACATTTTTTAAAAAATATTTACAAGTAAAAAAGTAAAAAAAGGATCTTTTAAGAGCCACCATTTTTGCATGAAAAACAAATAAAGTGAGTTCCATTTCCCCACCCATGCTTGGAATTTTCCATATGTCCGTGGACTAATGCACTGTCGGCAGACTATGCAAGCTGCCAAGGGGCCTGTGACTTTTAAACTGGGAAAGGAACCGTTTCATTTGTGTTTATTTGGTTTTGTATTGTATTGGCTTTTTGTGGTTTTTTCCAGGGGAGGGAAGGTAAGGTGGGGGAGGGAACTAAGGGAAGTGTGGGAAGGGGAACCTCCCACAGAAACAAAGGGGCTGGTCGACAGAGGAAGATGTTTGGTAGGTCTTAATCAAGATAGGTGGCCGTTTTTCATTCTCCTTGACCGCAGCCTCAAAAGCACTATGAAACTGCTCCCCCTACAGATCACTGCTTCACAGTACAAACATAGCATTGTGACCCTCGAAAGGTGAGGGTCAACAGTGTTCTGTATGGCCTGTGAGGCAATCGCTGGAATCCTCTGCCCCAAGGGAGTATCATTTGTGGTAACAGCAGCAGTTGAAGAAGATGGGGTAGAGGACATCAACCTACTTTTTCCTGAGAAAGGTACTGCCTTCCTCAGAGCATCCGGGTGGTTGAACTTGGTGTGGTGCTGCATGGAGATGGTTGTGTAGGAATACAGCTACTGTTTTCCGTGACTAAGTACAACTTTACACTCAGTGCATCGAACCTTGGCTGTACCCAGGACTCACTGCATGTGCTGGAGATATGGACTTTCTCCACCTAATTTTCATCTTCCTCCTGATTGTCATCATCCGTATCTCCATTCCAGTGCCCCTGTTAAGGCTCTCCAGGTTGTTGAGGTGGTGGTGGGGGTTGCTGGGAAGGAGGGATGGCCATAAAAGATGCCATGATGGTCTCCAAAAAGTTCTGAAAAAACAGATCTACAAATCAGCAAATCAGGTTCTCTCTCCTGGATAGCCAGATTGAGAATGAGGAAAAGTAATAGGTGGGTCCTTTTAGAGGAACTGTCTGCAGACAGTCATGCTGTCCCCGGACTACCGAGTTACAAATAGGCCTTGGAAAGTTGTAAAATGTTGCCAGATCAACCAAGAATGGGTCTGGGAGCTGTGGAAGGGTAAAGTTTCAGCTTGAAACACCCTAGATTGGCCTAAAATGCAGTTAGAAACTGTCCACAGGCATGGACAGCATTTGCAGACAGGCCATCACGCTGCATGGGTGCAGTCACATAATGATGTCCGGGTATGTCTGCAGCCATGACGGCTGTCCACAGACACCAATCGGGTGGGAATCGCAGGGTGCATATGCAAGGGTGTCCCTAGGCTGTCCACGGACTAATCAAAAGTGATTCTTCAGATTGTGCATTATTAAATTCAGGTGTTGCTTCTTCATGAAAACTATGTACTGTAAGAAAATAAGAAATCATTTTAGTGTGGTTTCAACAAACTTTATTACTTATTTATATTACAGGATGCAGTGTATACATGTTATCATCACTCATTTCATCTTTTGGGAAGTTTTCTTCCAACCATTCACTTGTGTTTGCCATTTCAGTGGAAAACTAGCATAGTGTTTTTTTTATATTAATAAATGTTCATATAATGAATGGTAATAATAGAGAAATAAATACAATGCACTTACTTTAATTTAATGAGAACTTTCTTTCCAATAAGCACCTGATGTTTGTGAATCTTTATGCAGAGTACTACTGAGGAGATAATATGAGGTGTACAGTTATGGTTTCTGATTGGTGCATTCCATCATGTTTGTGTTAAATAAAAACAATTATTTGTACCTTTTGAAGTAATCATTTGTACAAAAAGGTATATTTGTGTATCGTAAATATAATTAATGATGTTATATATATGTGTTTGTTGGTTGATGGTTTGAACTTTTTTTGTTCTCCCCCGTGATTCTGGGCTTTGTGAATGCTGCCTGATGTCCGCGAACTACCGCACCATCCACGGACTCCATATCTGCCACATTGGGGGTGAGTATGATATGAGAAACCTGTAGCGGATTAAGGGTACACTGGTAAAAACCTAGGGAATTCACTGAAAATACCTTGTTAAAGGGATGTTATGGTGTAGTTGCACTGATAAAAATCCTATGAAATTCTGTGAGAAAACTTTGGTAAAGGGACATTATGGTTACAAATAAAACCGAAAAATCGGGGGACCTCTCATAAACTATTTAATGTATTAAAAAATGTACTCATTTAAAGAAAATGTTATAATGGAGTGCTCTTGTTCATAAAGCAACCTAATAATAAATACACATAGGAAATGGGTGCCGCATGCACCACAGAAGTACAGTATTTTTAATCTGTATCATATCGGTCAGTAAAAAATCAATGCAAGGCTATCGGAATTTTGTCTAATGTTAAACTTGAAATTATTGAATAACAATACAAGACTTAGTAAACACTTGTGCTAGTACAAAGAATACATATAAAGAGACACAATGCATTGGAATCTGAGGCACATACAGTGACCCTCCAGTAAGAAGGAGAGAAAATTGGAATAAGATTAGTGTTTATTATCATGTATACAAATGAATTGTGTGTTTGAGGCGTGCTTATTTCCCCATGTGCACCATGAGCTGAGGCCAAACCCTAAGGAAAGTACCTTAACAAAATAGGACAAGGTTAATGTCTAGATATAAAACGTCTTTTCAATTTTAAAATGTTTACTGTCAGTAAAGAAAACCACCATAACTTCCCTTTAACAAAGTTTTTTCTTTAGCGGCCATGTAGTTATGGTTAAGTTGCTAAACCCATAGGAAGAGCACTTATTGGGCGGCTTATAACTGCTTGCTATGGACGAATCTTCACCAACCTTTGCAAAAAAGTATATGGCCCACTCTGATTTCTTTTGCAAAGTTTGGTGAGGTTTGGTCCGGGGGGGCAAAGTTATAGGGTGTCCCAAAATGTATTTTTTTCCCATAGACTGAATGGAGAAATAATTTCTCTTGTGCCTACAGCCCAAACCGCTGGACAGATTTTCACCAAATTTGTGGCAGGAGTGGTGGCTTGGTCTCGTAAGCGTGCTTTTGTAAATTTGGTGAAAATCCATCCAGTAGTTTTTTTTAAAACAACCAAAAAGTAGGTCTAAACAAATTAGTGATATCTATGTCCACTCCACGGACACACTTCCCTGTTCGCTCCACTGACAGGACACCGAGTAGTTGATCGGCTTGCGTCATGTCCGCAGAACCGTGACATGTTCTCTATTTGGCTGGAATGAGGCGTGAAGTGCGTCACATTGTTTGGATGCACCCGTCATATTGGATCCGCAGACAACGTGGCGTGGAAGTGAGCATAAATCCAATTTATTTTGTGGAGCGTTTTGATGTGTATG
The DNA here is from genome assembly GCF_040938575.1 of Ambystoma mexicanum. Classification (NCBI taxonomy): domain Eukaryota; kingdom Metazoa; phylum Chordata; class Amphibia; order Caudata; family Ambystomatidae; genus Ambystoma; species Ambystoma mexicanum. The sequence goes on along the minus strand of NC_090928.1, from coordinate 464,153,510 downwards.
AGTGCTTGGAGAGGGTGGAGAGTAAGAGATCGGTCAAATGCTGTATTTGTTTAGGTGGGAGAAGGCCTTGATGGGTTCACGGTGTCCGTGGTTACCATGGTTGTCCGTGGACATACTAAAACTGGGCGCACTACTGGCTATTTTAGTTTAGTATGATGTTGGTTTTGGGTCGTTAGAAGAGCATTGGGTGAAGGGGGTATGTATTGAAGAGTTTTGTACGCTGGTTGTAATGATTTTTTAGCATGTTAATTGAAATGGATATGTTTTGAGGTGGATGTATTATGTTTTTGGGTTGTTGTCATTTGGTAGGTGTTTCTTTCTATGGGTGTGTTCGGCCATGCACCCAAGACTCTACGCCCTGGCTAGAACCACCGCAGCATGACACACCCATGTTACCAAAGTTTTTGACTGTGAAATGTGGGCTGCTTAGAGGATGTGTTTTCAAAAATGTGTGTACTTATTGGTAGTGGTGCAATAGCGTTTATAGGATAGTGAGATGATGTGTGTTAGTTTGTTGGATTCTGTTCAGAATGTTGGTATTGAAGACTAGGCATTTTGCATTGTATTTATTGGTGAGGTGTTTGTTTGCATGGCTGTGTTATGTTGCGGTGTTTGTGAATTTAATTATTATATACTTACTGTTTCCTTTGTTGAGGCTGTATTAAGAGTTTTGGCCAGGCCATGCAGTCAAGATTGTAGTGTTTGGCAACAAGTGCTGCAGCATCAGATACCCATGGAAGCAAACATTTTGGATTGTGGTTTATGATCAGGTGTTTGCTTGAATGGGAGTGTTATGCTGTGGTTTTTGTGAGTCCAATCATTATATACTTACTGTTTGACATTTTGTGGTTGTATGCATTTTTTTCATGACATGGGTATTTGGAGCAGACATTGTTTTTTCAATCACTGTGATAAAAGAAAAAATCACATGTTAGTGTAGGTAGTTTATAATGAGTATTGCATTGCATAGATGACATTTCTGTATTTTGTCGACTCTCATAGTTAGTACTTTATAAGTACTATAGTTAAAACCAGTGTACTGTGCAATTTGCTCTGTTCCTGTGTTTTTTGATTAAACCATTGGGTCTGTGGTGTATTCTATTTGTTTATTTATTTTTCCATTTTAGTGGTATTCATCTATCTGTTGGCTTGTTGCAGATTTTTGGGGCAGTTAGATACCCGTTGACGTATTCTTACGGTTTATTCTTGTTTCATGTTAATGGTATTCATGTATCTGTTTGCTTGTTGCAGAATATTGGGGCAGTTAGATACCTGTTGGCATATTCTAACTGGTCATAGTTTTGAAGTTCAAGATTTATTAATGTTCATACTCAGATTAGTTTTTAAATTTTGGTTTTAAGAATATTAAGTAAGCGCTTACAAGATGTGTTGGTAATCCCTGTTTTAGAGTATTGTTAGTATCATTACATTCGGACCATCCACAATTCTTTTTTATATATGCAGTGTAGTGACCTGCATTGGTTGTGGCTCCTGCGTGGTAGATTATAACTATTGTTGTGAAGGTTTTCTTACCAAGTGATACTTGACCATGTGTGAATCCAGTTAGCTTGCCGTTGTTTTTGGTACCATCTGCATTATAACATAAAAGCTTTACTATTACGTATTTACTATGTGTCTGTATTTTTAAGGTAGAGCGATTATCTGCATTGAAGGTAGTACATTATCTGCCATAGTTTGCATTTTGTACAAGTTGCTGAAATGGAATGGATTAACAGTTAGGTATGAATACATACACAAAGCGTTCATTAGGAACTTCTTCTTGTACTACATGCCTGCAAAGAGTGCATACATGTTTCCACATGTATGAAATCGGCAAGATTTCATTTAGAGGTTTTTATTTGTTTTCTAGTAGTTGTAGTAAATACATTACAAATTCTTGTGGATCTTCTTGTGCGTTTATAGGAAATGTGACCATTCCAGCACAGTAGTCCAATTCCTGCCTTATTTCAGAAACACTGTAAGTGTTGTCAGGATTGTTGGCTAAATTTCTATGAAAGACTAACATTTGCAAACACGATTGCTCTGTACCGTGTAAGTAAATGTTGTCAATAATTGGTGGCAATTGGAATAGAATACTTATTGCTACATTTACATAGCAATTTACAGCAGTTGTATTTGAAAATTTGAATGGACCTTACAGTTCTGTCTCCAAGTCATTTGTTCGGAGTGTGTGCTGCTACTTTGAAGAGGTATTTGAGTTACTTTGAGCAGTAGATTCTTCTTTGGTTTTGGTCCTTGATGAAGTATTAGCTTCTTTTACTTTCCTTGGAGGAATTGCTGTGAGATCTTACATAGTTTGAGTCTGAAGTAGTTTTCTTTTACAACGTTTTGCTTTTTGCGGAAAAGGATAGGTTTTTAGATGGGGGTGTAGAGTGAACACAGTCTATTGTATTCTAGAATGCAAGAAATATCAGCATTTACTTTACTTCATCAAAGTTGATTAGAAATAGTCTGTCAAGTGTACGTAAGCGTGATAGTGCTACATAGCTCATGCCTTCTTTAAAGACTGTGCTACCAATATCTATGAATGTTTTAACTAGTGTAAGACCTTGTGATTTGTGAATGGTGACTGCATATGCTAGAGTTAGAGAACATTGTTCTCTGTGTACATACATGTCTTTGATGTCTTCGGATAGTTTGTCAAAGAGAATATTGACAAATTGAATGTTGTTGTCACGTGGGTATGTTTGAAAGCCAACAACTCTACCAAGTGCTCCATTAACTAGCCCTTGGTCCATGTCAAGGTTACGTTTAAGCATTACTCTTCAGTTTAAAGATAATTTTTATATTGTCTCCAAACGAGCTTTGTTAGAGATAGAGTGTTCCAAGTTGTTAAGCCTTGTTGTGGCTTGTTGACACATGGGTAGTGTCATACCATGTACGTCCAGTTTGTCTGTAGAGCCAATTTGAACTATAGGTTGCAATTCTTTTTTTAACATTGTTTCATTAAATTTTGAACAGCTTGCAAGAATTGGCATCAAGGGCATACAACTGACATTTTTGTATACTCATTTTTCCATGAGATTAGTAGCACATGCGTTATAGCCATATAATGCATGGATGTATCTGGTTTTTAATATTGATCGTGCTTCTTGAGATAGTACACCAACTCTAATACTTTTTAAAATGTTGGCGTATGTGAGGTGTGCAGACTGATGCATATTTTGAGTTAATTCTCTTTATTGGAAATGTTGCCAAAGGTTGACATTTCCTATGCTGCCAAGAGTTTTACAGCACAGTTTGTGCCCTAAGTTTTTAAAAATAGGTTCACCTTTCACTGGTGTTAATTGAAGAAGATCTCTGAAAACAATAAAGTGTTTTCCTCCACAGAGCTCTTCGTAGTCTGATTTGAGGACCTCTTGTAATCTGATGTAAATCAAAGCCAATATTAGGTTGGAGACCATGCTCACCTCACCTATTAGCAGCATTTTCATTTGTTTGAAAACTCTGCGTAGTTCCATTGCAGCTTCTGTAGAAAGTTTGTAATAGTCTAATTTGTTTTGGTGTTCTACTGGAAGGAGTAGTAATCAGTGTAAAGTGACACTGCCTATGCTGTAGGCAGCTAAACCTGTGGGGGCAGTTACAACAGCTGACAGTTTCTTGTTTGTCAATTGTTGGATGAACTTGCTGATGATTTTGATTATTAATGTTTTGCCTGAACCAGCTTGACCACTCACCTATAGCAGTATAGGTTTGTAGTCTTGGCAGGTACAGTTTTTATTTTCATGTTGCACACCATGTTCAATTTGTTTTGTTACTTCTTGGAAAATGCTACGCTGTTCATTGTTTAGTTGTGTTTTCAGTACAGCAACATCTTCTGTAGATTGCTCATATTGACACACAGTGTTTTCCACTTCTGTCATGGCTAATCCTGCCTCATTTGCTATTAGCGGCTGTCCAAGTGGTTTTTGGCTTCCTGTTACAGAAGGTTGACTACTGTCAGGAATTTCCACACCTAGTTGGGCTTGGAGTTCATCTTCGTGTTGCTGTTCGTTGTGCAACATTGTTTGGTACTGTGTAAAGTTTAAGGGCCTCATTACACGGATGGCGGTGAACCATGGCGCTATTAGTGCCATGGTTCATGCCGGTAAAATACTGGCACCGCCTTGCTGGAAAGGGGAATTACCACCCTATTCCAAGGTTGGCGGGGCGGTAATTCCCCCTTCCACCATTGTCCTTCCCGATTCCCATTTTTGCCCCATAGGGCTCTATGGGAATGGGGAAGGCGCTAATTACGGTACCGCAAATTGCGGTACCGTAATTAGCTCCCTGGTCCCTTTGCAGGTTGGTTTTTTAACGCCTGCAAAAAGCAGGCGTTAAATTCCCCAACCTGCAAAGGGACCTCGTAGTAAGGCGGTAAGGATTTACCGGTACCGGTAAAATACCAGTACCGCTAAACCCTTACCGCCATCCGTGTAATGAGGCTATAAATCTGTTATAGTGCTTTTATTTGCTTTGGAAGCGTTTTCATAGGAGTCATAGGTATCTAGTAACTCTTCTTCTTTTCTTCATGGTTTAAAAGTTGTAGCAGGGACATGTAATACAGTTCTTTATGTTGAGGAGTTTTAAATGACAATTTGATATGATTAATTAAGCTGTGTTTGGTAAGTTTCACTAAGCTGCCTTTACAATTTGCTACTCTGTATCTACCTTTCTTTTAATTTGGTTTAATATTATTTTTGTATGTGAAGTTTTGGGCTACGTGGTATAGACACATGGTTTCCAAAGTGGTCCTCCTGTTTGGGTAGTATGTGTCTAATACATTGTTTTCGAAATATCTTGGCTGTTGGGATCATTTTTGGCTATTGTTTCTATGTCCTCATATCATTTGAGAACTCTTTTTCTGGATTTAGCAGAACAAGACTTAACCATACTACATTTGCAGATTTTCCATACAAGGCAGTACTGGCTAAACCGTCTTTAGCTTCATAGCACCCACATTTTTTATGAGAGAACATTTTTATACCTAAGATGTACAATTTCTGTGATAGTGTTTTGTCAGATGATATGTCATCCCAGAGGTCCTGAAGCTCTGTTTTCTCTGCTTTGCTTAAGTAGGCTGTGACATATCATGCAACTGCAGTGGAATTCTCTGCAATGTACTGCACATCTATGTTTGCACTCCATAGGAGGGCAATGATTGCATTGTAATGATTGATGTATTTTGATTCTTCTGTTCTTTTTTATGTAATATGTGTTCTTAGGTGATTTACCTTTGACACTTTCTGGGTCATTCTGACCCTGGCGGTAAGGAGTTAATGGCAAGGGGAAAAGGTGCCAGAGCCATCAACCCCTTACCGCCTCATTATGAGTTCTGCTTGCGGGACCTACTATGGATGCCTGGTTTTACCAGGTGGCCTTAGTGGGTCCTGCGAGCAGCCCAGCATGCTAACAACGGGCCCGATATTAACGGGCCCATTGTTAGCATGCTCCCCATTCCCATTGACCCCTATGGTGCTTGAATGGGAATGGGGATGTACGGGTCCGGGTTCCTTGAATAAGGAATTACCGGGCCCTCAAAGGTCGGAATGGCCCGGTAATTCCTCATTCAAGGAACCTGGACCCGGTACCCAGAAAGGGGGTAGCCATGCCTCTAATAGCGGTATGGTTACCTCCTACCTCATAATGACCCACATAGGCCTCATTAGGGCCCTGGTGGTAGCCGTGCCCTTATTAAGGCCGCCAGTAATTATTTTTTACCGGGTCCATGGAATTATGCTAACAACGGGCTCGTTAATAATGGGCCCGTTAATAATGGGCCCGTTGTTAGCATGCTTGTCCCCTCGCAGGACCCGCAAAGGATGTCTGGTAAAACAGACGTCCAGAGCGGGTCCCGCTAGGGGACCTTGTAATAGGGCGGTATGGGGTTAACGGCACTGGCACCTTTACCTGCGCCATTAACCCCTTACCGCCCTCCTCTTAATGAGGCCCTTTGTGTTGTTTGTGAAGGGATTTCACAAGTGGCATATTTTTGGATGAACTGCAAAACAGTGGCATCACTGTCCTGACCAAATTTAGGAGCATCTTTAATCCACAAAAGCATGTGGATGTGGTGCTCATCTGGCTCGGTATTCTTTTCTTCAAAAGATGTGTTGCACTTCTCCGAGGGGAGGAACAGTTTTATTACAAATGAAGTGTAGCATAGCAACGAAGCGATGATGGAAATATCTTGATACATTTACAGGATCTAGAGAGCAGAGTTCTCCTTGTGCTTTTGTATCTATGTTTGTTTTGTTTTTGTTTTCTATGCGTAGGAAATCGTGTAAATCTTCCCATGCATATTCTGCACAACTTAATGTCACAAACCAAGTGGGTGGGCCAAGGTTTCTTATCATACAGCATACATCTCTGTGACGTCGGAACCAGTATTCATTTGTGCCACACATGTTTGCTAAAAGATTTGTAATTCTTTTTCTGGCACTTTTTGTAGTAATTCCGTAGCTGCAATATTTTGAAAATGGGTACCTGATTTCAATGTGTGTGCAACTCTGTAGCATAGAGTTGCTAGTTCACTTTCAAAGAGAAGGTGGAATATGTATTCCACGTTTTATCTGAATCTGGCATCTTCAAAATACATTCATAAAGAGAGGTATTCTAATGCTGTTATTTGTGTGGGTCTATCATCGTACCTTCATCCTTTTCCAGTAGGAAAGAGTAGAGGAAAGGCACACACTTCTATATTTTTTTCCCATATGCTGATTGGAGATCCTTTGGCTTGTCGCATTTGGTACGTTTCCAGTGCATCTTCTATGCTGTCCTTAGAGTGTAATGGATAAATTGTATAATGGTCTAAAATATTGGATTCTATATCAGGCTCTAGAAGCTGAAATTGGCCAGTTTCCGATGACTCTTGAATTAATTCAGTGGTTTCCCTCAGGTTTTCTTCATTATTAATTTCTCTGTAGTATTCATTGTTGTCTTTTAGATATTGTAGGGCTTGTCTAACTTTATATAAGTCCACAAGTTGTTGCCAAATGTATTTGTCTTTTGCAGGTACACCCTTTACTAAGATATTTAAAGATAGATCTATTGGATGTTGCACTCCCAGAGTGTGTACATTTTCTTTGAGATCTAATGGCAAATAAACTACTTTGCCACACATGCCTTTCACTAATTCAGAGGGAGGTAGTTTTGCATTTTTTGGTTGAAGGCATAATATTGCTTGAAATGGGTGCACTGTTTGAATTATGATGCTCTCATATAAATTGAGTTTATTCAGGGGTTTTGGTAATGGGAATAATTCCAAGTTATTTGTGATAGCACGTGAAGGCGTTTGGTTTTTCTCAAGTTTTGCAGTGCAGTAATTGCAAAGTATTAGGGGGTCAGTAATTTCGTATTTGTTTTCACCTATAAGATAGAGAGCTAATTGGAACCATTTGGAATCTTCATTGTCTTCTATTTTGTATGTTATGTCTACAGTTTTTGTGTTATTTTCATAAAAAGTCCTGCAGCAACACACAAATGGTTTTGTACTTCAGCAGATGTACTTTTACACTTTGGTATTTCTTTTTTGTATGTGTGTAATAGAAGGTTGCCATCTGTATAGTTGTTACTAGTCTGTTGTAAACCTATTGCATTTTGTAAGTGGCTTTCAGTTCCAAAATATTTTCTCTGGATATGCTCTATTTCTTTGAGTAGTTGTTAGGCTCTACCATGTAGAAGATTGTTACTTAAATTGGCTAGTGCTAAAGCAGTACTTTTGGCATAGTACACTTTATGGACCAGATTTTTTATAGTTGAATGATGTGTTGATATCATTTTGATATGATGGAAGGTGCTTTTGCAAATAGGTCCAGAAATGCAGGCTAATGAATGTCCTTGTAGTCCTGTGTATTTGCGCACTGTACAGGAGTACATATTTTGTAGTAGTTTCATTTTGAATTTGTTTTTGCCTTTCACATACTGATTGAGGAACTGGCGTAAAGATTTGAAAGATTTTGTGGCAATGTTACACATTGATGTGCACGGCCATTTGTAGACTGGGCGTATTGGGTCAGTGGAATGGACAGTTGAGACTGAGTTTTCTGGAGAAATTTTTGTGAGCAGCGTTTCTTGTTCCATAATGGTATTTGCAAGTTTTTCATACCCTCGTCCACTGCTATGTATGGCAATTGGGTATATTTGCTTTTGTTTGTATGCTTCTTCATTGAAATATGGTTCTGTGCTCGTGGTGTGACTCCATTCACCTCCACAGATGTTTTTGAAGCTATCTTTGTTGATATTCTGTTTATTGAGAAGTCTTTTTTTGGAGTGTAGTACTTAGTTTTGTTAGTGGTTTCATTCTGTTTAAAACTAAAATAAATAATTTTCTTTTCAGAAGGATTGCACTGTCTATGAGAGCTTGAAGGATTCATTTTCTACGATAGGTTTTATTGTTGTGCGTGATTTCTCTCCTGTTTTTAAAAGGTTCTGAAGGACCCTGTGGTGGAAACATTTTTGTAAAATATTTTTTTTGGTATGCTTACTTGCCGCTACTTCAAGATTTATAGGAGCAGTTAGCACTAATGCCAGCTGCAGTTTTGTTAATCACTTTCTGTTTTGTTTTACATTTTGAAAGAGGAGGCAAAGTTTCTGTACTGGAAGCTTGTTTTGTTTCGCTTCATGACTGTATTAGCTGTTTTGTTTGAACTTTTTTTTACAAATTCTGCTAGAGGTGGATGCTTATTTTGGAGAGTTTTAGTTTGATTTTGTTTACTTTTGCGTTGCTTTCTACGGAGTTGGTTTTTGGTAGGCATTCTTTGCGATCTGTTGGAGAAAAAAGAAAGTGTGGGTTGGGATCTTGTGCAGTGTATGTGTGCTTTGTGCATGAGTGTCTGTGTGTGATGGTAAAGATGTATGTAGAGGTGTGTGATTGTGCAATGGGCTGCTACATCAGGTTGGGAAGGCTATTCTTGTATTTGTGTATTACTATACTGGTGTTCAGATTACAATACAAAGTTTGGAGCTGGTGAGGAGAAGCACTAACACTCAATCTAATGTTGCAGGGTTAATACAATTGTTTGTTCTAGAATACTAGAATTCTACAGTGTTTGACTAACAGTTAGAACATTGTGGCAGTATTGCACTTACTTTTTTGGATGGAAAGAGTAGGTTTCTTCTGAGTTCTCGTTCGTACTTCAGGCACTGCTGCTTTTCAGGGGAGTGGTCTTCACTGCAATTGTGAAAGAAAGAATTTTGTAAATGTGAGTTAATAGCACTGTTGTTAATGTAGACATGGATTTCCTTGTTCTTGCAGTAGTACTGCTTTCTGATAACTGTGCATAGTATGTACACGCACTTTCCTTTGCCTATGTTCATTCTGTATATTTTATTTAGAATCTGTTAGTTGAATGTGCTTTTGAAATGAGTACAATAGTAAGGGCATAGAGCACACTTGTCTTCTTAAGGCAGTGTTATTGGATGTTAGGAGATATAAGAAATAATTATATGCTTTGTTTGCTATTTTTACAGGGTAAATGTCAGGAACTGTATGAAAAGTATGCAATGTATGCATTTGTGAAGGTGTGGGAAATAAAGCAGAATGATTTGATGGGGTCAGCAGTTTATTGCTCAGTAGGTAATTACCAAAGTACTGGGTGATTCTGTGGTGCTTGGAGATGGGAGAGTCTGAAATAAAGTAAAGTTTGCAAGGAAGGATCTGGTGCTTGTGTTGCAGACTGAAGGGAAGGGGGCAGATGTTGTATGTCTTTATTTACAACACTGTACATAGTTGTAGATGATGTGATAGAAATGACTGCACCTGTGCATAGTTGAATGCTGTTGTAAATTCTAGAACGGAATGGGCAACCAGCTGGAATGAGACAGCTGTCTAGATTGGAAGAACAGTTGTAGAGGCAGTGGTGTTGTTTCAGCTGGGAGCCTTTCAAATGATATTGGCTATCTCTGTGTATAAATAAAGATGCATATACTCATCCTGGCTGTGTGTCATTTTATAACACGCTAAAAAGCCTCTTTCCATAATTATGTTGTTATTTCTCCCATCTTTTAACATGAAATGACACTTTGTTAGATAGCTGTGTGTGTTGTGTCTGATTACTATTATAAACATTTGTAAAAGAAGCTGAAATTATAGAATGTATGTTAAATATGTAGAATGTATAGAAAGGAAATTGTATGAACATCTTATGCACTATAATGCATTAAATGCTATTATGGTTGAAATGTTGATAAATAGGTGGTAGTGGTTACATAAATGATAGAACAAATGAAGAAAATAACAGTTTGCACATTGCAGTTAATAATATGGGTAAATAACAATTTGGAGAGCAGGCAACTTTGCAAGTGACACATGATCATAGCAGATGGGAGAAATGACAGTAAGCGTGTTTTACAGGTTTTACAGGGTAAGTGGCAGTTACTCTGTTTGTATGCATTTATACAACAGATGTACATGTACTGTGCAGAAAATATTCATACCTGTAGTTTGTGTTTATGTATTTGGATGTGCATGAATCTGCAAGTAGAAATTTTGGAGAGTTTACTAGTAGTTGCTGTAGGTTGTTGGCAGTCACAGCCGAATTGTACTCAGAGTGATCAACAGTACATCTAAAGTGCTGAAATGTGATGATGGAGTTAGATGTAGAGTTCTTGATTGTGATTGGTGGGTGGTTGTGTGATTGCTTAACAGTAGCCAATGAGGGAATGGTGCAGAGAGTGAAGTGGAAAGGGTAGATGGGCTGCCCCAGTGTTACGCGCTCCGCCGACACCGTGGCTGTCCGCGAACAGGGCGTGCCACATCCGGGGTTTCTCAGCAAATCCAGCATGGAAAGGGGACTGTACGGATTAGCCAATGAGGTGTTGAGGTACTGCTTTGTATTGAGAGAGGCTGTGTGTAGTTAAGATGGCAGAGGTGGAGATAGTCAGGTTGTTGGTGCTTGGAGATGTGTTTGTGAATGGATTGGAGCAGTATGCAAAATGTAGGAATTTGGGAAACAATTTTGATGTAAATGGAGTGGAGGTGGTGTGGAGCACTGTGCCTGGTTTCAATTTGCAGGCAATATTAGTAGTTTGTCAAGATATGGCTAGGGTAACAGTCCACATATGGTTGTCCTGCACTGTGGTGCTTTGCATGTGGGTTATGTCAGTGCCCCTACTTTGTTGGAAGCTCTGCAAAACGTGGTTCAGGCAGTAATGAAACTACTTCCAAATGCCAAGATAATTTTTTCAGGTTTGATACCTAGGGCAATATGGGGCAATAGTTCTGTTTTTTCTCCTCAGCAAAATGTTGCTAGGTGGTTAACCAACCGAGGCATGTTTGCTTTTATGACTAGAGCTGGTATGTTCTTTTGCAACAATGACAACATTGACTCCAGTAATGTTGATTACTTTAAAGAAGATGTGATGTCTTTATCTTTTATGGGAAATATCATGGTGTTTTGGAACATAAGGGTTGCTTTGGAGAAGCTAATGTGAAGATTTTTGGATGAAAATTAAAAAACAATACAAAATAAAAGGTGTTTCGTAGCATCTGCAAAAAACCCACAAAAAGGGCTCTTTTCAGAGCCAACCTCAAAGGGCAAATGGGGCACACTATTTAAATTTTAATTCCCCATGCTCAGATTTTATAATTTGTCCGCGGACACCATGGTTGTCTGCAGACAGCGCGTATTACATACGGTATTTAGAGGTTGAGAGGCATGCAAATGAGACTTAGCAGAGCAGGAGATTGTTCAGTAGGGTTTACTGGGTGTGATGTGTGAGAAGAGACTTTGTCAGAAAGTCTTTTTCCTGAGAGGAGAGCAGATAGTTATGGCTGTGTGTTTCAGAAAGCAGATTGTCTGGATTTTGGGAGATTTGTGGATACATTGGTTGGAGGTGCATGCAGATCGCTGTGGAGTGGTAGTACATCTTGGATTCCCTCATGTGGAATTTACTGGTATGGAGTACATTGAATGAAGTGGCTGGATTTTGTACCTCTTTGTGCTACTTTGGTGACACAGTGTCATCTAGATATTATTATTATTCATTGTGGAGGGAACAGTTTAGGACATGTGTCTGGAATCTCTTTGCAATTTGCAATGAAAGAAGGACTCAGGAAAGTCATGGACATGTATCCAAACTCCAGAGTAATTTTTTCACGTATTACGCAGAGATAAATGTGGCTGCGTTCTTCTTCATTTGGTCCACAAATGGAGAAAGCAAGGAGCAATGTTAACAAGGTTGTCTGTGCCTTTTTGAGAGATGTTGGTATGTCCTTTTCACAATGAAAACATTATGTTTCGTAGGACACACATTTTTTGCAGATATGGAGTAGATCTTACTTATGCTGGCAATTAGATTTTTCTGCGAAATATACAAAATGCATTGCAACCTTTTTTGGAATTACTGCAATCCATTTTGAAGTAGGTGTTGACCATTTGAAGTTTTCAAAACAAAAATAAACCCACAAAAAGGCTCTTTTCAGAGCCAACACTTCCTTCCAGAGAAAAGTTCAATGGTTCTGACAGGGCAGCACCGCAAACATTTTAGAGGTCCACGGACAGACCGCAGACTTCTAAAAATGCACAGGGCCCTGCAGCATTTCATTGACATTTCTATTTTTGAACTATGAAAGGCAGCTCTGAAAAGAGCCTTTTTTCATTTTTGGTTTTTGTTGTTTTATTATTTTTTTGGTTTTTTAAACATGACACACAAGGAAAGGGAGGGAAAGGAGGGTAAGGAAGGGACACCAACCACAGGGATAAGAAAGGGCAGGTGGAGAGAGTAAGATGCAGGGTGGGCCTTATTCAGGTATGTAGCAGTTCTTCTCATGCACCTTGACCACAGTCTCGAAAGCACGTCAAAGGTTCTCCCCCCTGCGGAGTACTGCATTGCAGTACGTGCACAATACTGAGACCCTTGAAAGGTAAGGATCAACAGCATCATGTATGGCCTGCGAGACAGCTGGAGGGATGCGTTGCCCCACATGAGTGTCTCTTGAGGTGGCAGGAGTGGAAACGGAGGATGCTGCAGGGGAACTCAACCTACTACGTTTATCGCAAGGTAGAATCTTACGAATATCCCCACCATGTAACGACCTTAGGTGTAGCTTCATTGAGATAATACCATAGTTGTACAAACCCGGTTTCCCACGACTCAGCACCACCTTGCACTGATTGCAGGTCACCTTGTTTAGATGTGCTTTTGATACTCCATGAAGAGTGGTAAATAACCTCCACAACCAAGATTCACAGTCAGAACTAGTAGTAGGGACTTCCGCTACCTCATCCTCTTCATCCTCTTCATCACTCTCCTCTGTAGCCTCACGCCTGTTCCCCTCTGCAGACCCCTGGGGAGGTGTTGGTGGTGCAGGGGGTGGTGCTGAGACAGCAGTAGCACCAGCAATAGCCGTGGATGCAATCAGGACAACTGTTTCAAAGAGCAAGAGCAATTCAATGCAACAAGGAGCTGTCTCTGTAATGGAAGCACAAAAATAGACTAAGGAGCAGCTCTGAGGTGTGGCCTTTTATATGAGTGCTGGGGCACGCTTTGCGGACACCTGCGCTGTTCAAGGACACTTCAAACACCGAGAAAGGGCTCAAAAAGTTCCAAAAAGTATGCCAATCGCCAGGATCATGGTCTGGGACATGTGCAAGGGTGAACTTTCCCAGGAAAATACCTTGGATTTTTAAAAAAAAAAACACTTTTTAGGTGTCCGGGGGCCCGGACAGTCTTTGTTACGCCTATCGCGGGTGTGGTCACATGATGACATCGCGGACACGTTCGCGAATGGGACGTTTGTCCGTATGACACCAAAAGCACGGGGTCGGGTCTACGCATGCGTGCAGGTGTTCTACGGACAGAGTTCCAGTCCCCGAACTAAATAAAAATGCAACACACGTGCGGCGGACAGTTGCAGACAGGCACGATGTTCGTAGGGGCCAAGGGTGTGAAACGCATGCATGCGGGTGTTCTACGGACAGTGTTCAGGTCCTTGAACAAAATAAATGTGCGTCGCAACTTTGCGGACAGGTGGACAGGCTTTGTTTTCTAGGGACATATTCCTTCTGGTTGCGGACAATGCAAACAGGGGGAATGTTCTTAGGACACTTTAACTTGCATAGTTATGAACATGCAGACATCTTTAGTGTTCTGCGGACACCCCCATCAATGATGTCATCTTTGATGTCCTGGATGTTAGTCTTAGCAGTGCACGGTGGTGGCGCGAGTTATGGTTGCTTAGGTTACCATAACTGCTGAAATTTAAGGGGTTTTCGGTTTTACTTGGAACCATAACGTCCCTTTAACAAAGTTTTTTTCACTGAATATTTATGTATATACACACACACATATATATATATATATATATATATATATATATATATATATATATATATATATATATATATATATATGTTGAAAAAAGAGGAGAGGGGCGCACTCCAGTTCCCTGCACAGTAAACCTTCTCAGCCACAGGTGTTCTCCTCCGACCGGTTTCTGTGCCAATACACGTCATCAGGGAGGATGTCTTAACTTGCAGCTCACAGCAAGTGCAGGTGTTAACACTTAGTGAGGATTTTGCTGCAAGGACTTCTGGTAGCTGTAGTCATCAGGTTTGCAAGGAACAGACTCATACCCAATCCCACAGTGGGGAAAGGGGGGGAGTAGCCTACAGTGAGGCACTCCAAAGTTGGGCATAAATTACCCCGGTGCAGCACCCTATTAGATTTCTGAAGATTCCACCCTTCAGAAAACTTGCAAATGTGTTGAAAAAAGAGGAGAGGGGCGCACTCCAGTTCCCTGCACAGTAAACCTTCTCAGCCACAGGTGTTCTCCTCCGACCGGTTTCTGTGCCAATACACGTCATCAGGGAGGCTGTCTTAACTTGCAGCTCACAGCAAGTGCAGGTGTTAACACTTAGTGAGGATTTTGCTGCAAGGACTTCTGGTAGCTGTAGTCATCAGGTTTGCAAGGAACAGACTCACACCCAATCCCACAGTGGGGAAAGGGGGGGAATAGCCTACAGTGAGGCACTCCAAAGTTGGGCATAAATTACCCCGGTGCAGCACCCTATTAGATTTCTGAAGATTCCACCCTTCAGAAAACTTGCAAATGTGTTGAAAAAAGAGGAGAGGGGCGCACTCCAGTTCCCTGCACAGTAAACCTTCTCAGCCACAGGTGTTCTCCTCCGACCGGTTTCTGTGCCAATACACGTCATCAGGGAGGCTGTCTTAACTTGCAGCTCACAGCAAGTGCAGGTGTTAACACTTAGTGAGGATTTTGCTGCAAGGACTTCTGGTAGCTGTAGTCATCAGGTTTGCAAGGAACAGACTCACACCCAATCCCACAGTGGGGAAAGGGGGGGAGTAGCCTACAGTGAGGCACTCCAAAGTTGGGCATAAATTACCCCGGTGCAGCACCCTATTAGATTTCTGAAGATTCCACCCTTCAGAAAACTTGCAAATGTGTTGAAAAAAGAGGAGAGGGGCGCACTCCAGTTCCCTGCACAGTAAACCTTCTCAGCCACAGGTGTTCTCCTCCGACCGGTTTCTGTGCCAATACACGTCATCAGGGAGGCTGTCTTAACTTGCAGCTCACAGCAAGTGCAGGTGTTAACACTTAGTGAGGATTTTGCTGCAAGGACTTCTGGTAGCTGTAGTCATCAGGTTTGCAAGGAACAGACTCACACCCAATCCCACAGTGGGGAAAGGGGGGGAGTAGCCTACAGTGAGGCACTCCAAAGTTGGGCATAAATTACCCCGGTGCAGCACCCTATTAGATTTCTGAAGATTCCACCCTTCAGAAAACTTGCAAATGTGTTGAAAAAAGAGGAGAGGGGCGCACTCCAGTTCCCTGCACAGTAAACCTTCTCAGCCACAGGTGTTCTCCTCCGACCGGTTTCTGTGCCAATACACGTCATCAGGGAGGCTGTCTTAACTTGCAGCTCACAGCAAGTGCAGGTGTTAACACTTAGTGAGGATTTTGCTGCAAGGACTTCTGGTAGCTGTAGTCATCAGGTTTGCAAGGAACAGACTCACACCGGGGTAATTTATGCCCAACTTTGGAGTGCCTCACTGTAGGCTACTCCCCCCCTT
The DNA here is from genome assembly GCF_040938575.1 of Ambystoma mexicanum. Classification (NCBI taxonomy): domain Eukaryota; kingdom Metazoa; phylum Chordata; class Amphibia; order Caudata; family Ambystomatidae; genus Ambystoma; species Ambystoma mexicanum. The sequence continues at coordinate 464,137,475 of NC_090928.1, read as the reverse complement.
TCCCCACTGTGGGATTGGGTGTGAGTCTGTTCCTTGCTAACCTGATGACTACAGCTACCAGAAGTCCTTGCAGCAGAATCCTCACTAAGTGGTAACACCTGCACTTGCTGTGAGCTGCAAGTTAAGACAGCCTCCCTGATGACGTGTATTGGCACAGAAACCGGTCGGAGGAGAACACCTGTGGCTGGGAAGGTTTACTGTGCAGGGAACTGGAGTGCGCCCCTCTCCTCTTTTTTTCAACACATTTGTAAGTTTTCTGAAGGGTGGAATCTTCAGAAATCTAATAGGGTGCTGCACCGGGGTAATTTATGCCCAACTTTGGAGTGCCTCACTGTAGGCTACTCCCCCCCTTTCCCCACTGTGGGATTGGGTGTGAGTCTGTTCCTTGCTAACCTGATGACTACAGCTACCAGAAGTCCTTGCAGCAGAATCCTCACTAAGTGGTAACACCTGCACTTGCTGTGAGCTGCAAGTTAAGACAGCCTCCCTGATGACGTGTATTGGCACAGAAACCGGTCGGAGGAGAACACCTGTGGCTGGGAAGGTTTACTGTGCAGGGAACTGGAGTGCGCCCCTCTCCTCTTTTTTTCAACACATTTGTAAGTTTTCTGAAGGGTGGAATCTTCAGAAATCTAATAGGGTGCTGCACCGGGGTAATTTATGCCCAACTTTGGAGTGCCTCACTGTAGGCTACTCCCCCCCTTTCCCCACTGTGGGATTGGGTGTGAGTCTGTTCCTTGCTAACCTGATGACTACAGCTACCAGAAGTCCTTGCAGCAGAATCCTCACTAAGTGGTAACACCTGCACTTGCTGTGAGCTGCAAGTTAAGACAGCCTCCCTGATGACGTGTATTGGCACAGAAACCGGTCGGAGGAGAACACCTGTGGCTGGGAAGGTTTACTGTGCAGGGAACTGGAGTGCGCCCCTCTCCTCTTTTTTTCAACACATTTGTAAGTTTTCTGAAGGGTGGAATATTCAGAAATCTAATAGGGTGCTGCACCGGGGTAACTTATGCCCAACTTTGGAGTGCCTCACTGTAGGCTACTCCCCCCCTTTCCCCACTGTGGGATTGGGTGTGAGTCTGTTCCTTGCTAACCTGATGACTACAGCTACCAGAAGTCCTTGCAGCAGAATCCTCACTAAGTGGTAACACCTGCACTTGCTGTGAGCTGCAAGTTAAGACAGCCTCCCTGATGACGTGTATTGGCACAGAAACCGGTCGGAGGAGAACACCTGTGGCTGGGAAGGTTTACTGTGCAGGGAACTGGAGTGCGCCCCTCTCCTCTTTTTTTCAACACATTTGTAAGTTTTCTGAAGGGTGGAATCTTCAGAAATCTAATAGGGTGCTGCACCGGGGTAATTTATGCCCAACTTTGGAGTGCCTCACTGTAGGCTACTCCCCCCCTTTCCCCACTGTGGGATTGGGTGTGAGTCTGTTCCTTGCTAACCTGATGACTACAGCTACCTGAAGTCCTTGCAGCAGAATCCTCACTAAGTGGTAACACCTGCACTTGCTGTGAGCTGCAAGTTAAGACAGCCTCCCTGATGACGTGTATTGGCACAGAAACCGGTCGGAGGAGAACACCTGTGGCTGGGAAGGTTTACTGTGCAGGGAACTGGAGTGCGCCCCTCTCCTCTTTTTTTCAACATATATATATATATATATATATATATATATATATATATATATATATATATATATATATATATATATATATACTCATAGCCCAGTCTCATTCACCTTCAGACATGTCAGTATATATATATGGACTTATAGCTAATTTTGAGTGATGTTTGTGACCATGAATTTACATGAGCTAAAAATTAAAACACTTCAGAAAACTGACCACAATTCCTCAAAACATGATCACACACACATTTTACAATAAAAGATGAAACACATGTTTTGTAGTGGCTGTAATTGTGCCCGTAGACAGTCTTTGTTCCCATTCACATGCATGTACTGTTTGAGCAAGACATGTCCAGACTCTGCAAACTCTATCTGATATTCTGTTTTTTTTTAAAATAAAGTCTGTGGGCCTCATTACACGGTAGGCGGTAAACCATGGTGCTATTAGCAGCATGGTTGCCGCCGGTACCATACCGGTACCACCATGAATTACCACCCCATTCCAAGGTTGGTGGGGCGGTAATTCCCCCTTTCTCCATGGCCCTTCCCCATTGCCATTTTTGCCCCATACGGCATAATGGGAATGGGGAAGGAGCTAATTACGGTAACGCAAATAGCGGTAACGTAATTAGCACCAAGGTCCCTTTGCGGGTCCCAACATTAACGGCTGGTTTACACCAGCCGTTAAGGTCGGGTCCCGCAAAGGGACCTCGTAGTACGGCAGTAAGGGTTAACGGTCACCAGTACCCTTACCGGTGACCGTTAACCCTTACAACCTCCCGTTTAATGAGGCCCTGTGTCAGATGCTATGGTGCTTTCTGAGGAATTGTAGCAATCGTTTAGCCGTTTTTGTGACCATGCATTCCCATGGCCACAATTTGCCCATCATTTTTGACAATTCCTCAAAATATCCTTCACTCAATGACAAATAGTGTTTCTGTTAAAAAAAAAAAAATAAGCTATGTGACATAATGTTTTCGTTGCCTGCTTTTGTGTCTATGGGCTCTTTGTATCTGTTCCTGCTCACATGTTTATATAACGCATGCAATAGACAAAATGGAAATGGGTGCCTAAGGGGTTGGCAACAAAGTATATTGCTGCACAGTATGGTTACGCTTTTAAGGTCCTTCATAGCTGTTAGGGCCTTTCATTGCTGTCGCATTATCTATTGCATGCCTGTGTACAAATATGACTGCAGCCTGGTCACCTTATTAACATTCATAAGTATCAAAAGCCCATTTACAAAACTCAGAAGTCATTGCTTAGACTCTTGCTGTTTTGTATTTGTAGTGATGTGTTATTGTTGTTTCTTTCATACAAATACTTGTTATCTATGTTATGTTGTGTTTCATTGATGTGTGTCCTCGTTCCATCTGCACAAGCTCATGCTAGGATTGAGCTCGTGGAGATGGAATGCGGACAGTGACAGTTGATGGATGGAGAACCGGTGGGCCTGCTGATTAAAACTTACTTTTTGATCATTTTCGCCTTCTGCCTCGTTCTTTAAATTGGCGACGAGGATATCCCCAAATTCCATAGCGGGCCCACCGCATACCAGTTTCCGGAGAAGAAGAGCGCACCGTGAATCGAGGAGCGGGGAGGTTCACATCCTCCTGAGGCACCCATCCCGACCAGAGCGTAGAGAAGCTATGACCACCTGCAACGTCACCGCTTGGGAACCGGCGAAGAGTAGACGGCAGCTCCACCTGCCCTGGTGTTGTAGCGGCCACAGGAGTCAGCCGCCTCACCCTCCACATAGGGCGGCCTCAGAATAAGTTTGCCCGCTCCGCCCCCTTCAATCTGCTGGGCGTGGAAATGGCCAGCATCCCTTACTGCGACATCGACATCTCTGCGTAACACCGGAGAAACAGGCCGCTCTGCCCTCTTTCACTTTGATGGGCGTAGAAGTGGCTGGCACAACGTAGGAAATGTGTTAAGACGTGCCTTAGGAAAAAATACCGTATTAACTGTAGAGGAGGGGCAGCAACTTTTGGTTTGTATTGCAGGAGTGAAAAAATCAATTACAAAGGATGTTTTAAGGGGAAGTGAGCAAGAGCAACTATCGAGTACATCCGAGCAGTAAAATAGTAGAAGTAATCAACATACATACTTTTGTCTTGAAGAGAGAGAGGGGCACTGCAATAACCTTCCCAAATACAAATTGGGAATTACACTGGAGGACATTTCTACAAGTATTAAATTGAGAATTTTGGCAAGATTTAGATTAAGCAGCCGCAATGGCAGCAGCAAGCATGCCTCCCCCACCATCTTTCCTGTCAGAACCCGGTACTCCTGTTATAAGGTGGGACAGGTGGAAAAGACTTTTCGACACACACCTGATAGCCATTGGGGGTGATAAATTTGCTCTTGCAAGGAAAGAGCCAATATTATTACAAAATCTAGGGACAGACGGGCAAAGTGTCTTTGATGGGTTATCTGACCCCACGGACATAGACCAGTTCACAATGGCCATCAGGAAACTGCAAGCACACTTCGAGCCAAAGAAAAATATCACTTTTGAGAGACACAGATTCTTCTCTAGAAGTCAGGAATCCTGTGAACCAGTGGAAGCATCCATTGCAGCTTTATGCACACTAAGTCACTCATGTGATTTTAGACCCCTAACTGACTCTCTCATTCATGACCAATTAGTACATTATACTAACAACAACAGGATACAGGAAAAGTTGCTATGGAAGGACCTGTCTCTAGAACAAGCAGTTGAAGTAGCCAGAGGTATGTAAGAAACCTCTAAACATATGGCCAGCATGAAGTCGGATAAGAGTCACAGTGAAGTAGCAGCATTTTGCGGCGCTGTTAACCACTTAGCGCCTGGGTCGTAATGAGGCCCTATGTGTGGATTTGAGAGAACTTAATAAGACCATATTAGTTGACCGCCATCCTCTTCTGAACATCAGTGAGAAGTTGTCAACATTTCGTGATGCAAGTATTTTTTCGGTCATTGATCTATTGCAAGCATACATCAAGTTCCACTATCAGAGGATTGTCAGCATCTTACCTCTTTCATTACCCCTGAGGGAACATTTAAGTACTGTAGGATGCCATTTGGCTTAGCTTCAGCAGCCGCAGTATTTCAGAGGGTAATGGACAATTTCATGGAGGGAGTTCACAATGTGGTAATATTCCAAGATGATGACTTAGTTTATGCTGGTTCCAAAGAAGAGCATGATCAAATACTTAGGATTGTACTGACAAGATTGAGCTAGGCGGGCCTAACTGTCAAGAGAAATAAGTGCAAAATATCTGTAGACAGTGTGGAATATCTTGGTCATGTAGTATCTAACCAAGTGGTAAATCCTAAAGTGAGTCTGGTTGACGCGATTGAGAATGCACCATGTCCATCAGATAAGGACCAAGTTAGATAATTTCTTGGGCTAGCAGAATATTATCATATATTTGTGAAAAATATTGCCATCATAACTACACCATTAAGGGCCTTATTAAAGAAAGGGGCGGAATTCCAATGGTCCACACAATGTGAAGTAACGTTTAGAGACATTAAAAACGGAATTGTGCGTGCACCTTCTATTGGAAGGTTTAGTGATGATGACCGCACTGTATTGGGGGTTGATGCTAGCATATTGGGTTTGGGGGCTACCTTGCTGCAATATGATTCCAATAAGAGGGAGAAAGTCATAGCATTTGCCTCCAGAACTCTCAAAGGAGGAGAAGCAAACTACTCAGTTATAGAACAAGAGGCACTGGCTATGTTCTGGGTCATTAACCATTTCAAGTACTTTTTGTGGGGAAGGAAGTTCAGTGTGCGGTCGAATCACAAACCTCTGGTTCAATTATTCAACAGTGGCAGGTGGGCAGTAGGATCTCCGAGAAGAAGTAGATGGGGTCTTGGACTTCAGGCATACAATTTTATAGTAGATTATTTACCTGGAAAAATAAATGTAGTAGCAGACTGTTTGTCTAGGATGCCAATAGATAATAATATTACAATGAATGCTATGTATGATGATGAGTATGCTGTGGGTGAACTAGTGACTGTGGACAAGGAGGAGTGGGCCAGGGCTGAATCAACTGATCAGGATCTAGAATGTATTAAACAGTGGACCATAGATGGATGGCCGGATAAAGAAGTTCTTGACAGAAAATTGGAAGCATGGTGGGAAATAAGGAATGAGGTGAGCATTGTGGGAGGTAGACTAAGACGAGGCAACTGTGTTGTTCCCCCAGAGAGTGTGCAAAGGAGTCTCATAGAGTTAGCTCACCAAGGTCATTCAGGGGAAGGGGCAGCTAAGAGAAGGGTACGTCAGAGCTACTGGTGGCCTAAAATGGACAAAATGGTGGAGAATTTTGTAAATAATTGCAATGCTTGTCAACAGAGTGACACATCGAAGGTTGTCCGTGAAGTACCAATGGTACCTAATAGTGTACCAGTGCAGCCATGGCAAAAGTTAGCTGTTGATATTTTAGGGCTGGTTGCAGGTGAGGAGACAGATTTAAATATATCTTTGTGCTAGTTGATTATCACTCTAAGTGGGTAGAGTGGGAAACATCCAGAGAAGTAACAGCCAGAGATTTAGTGTCCTTTCTAGAGAAAGTATTTCTCAGGGAAGGGTGCCCATCTGAACTGGTCTCTGACAATGGGATGCAATTTGTATCTCAATTTATGAGGTCATTTTTGGTGGGTTATGGAATCAAACACATCCGGACTGCACTATATCACCCAAGAGCAAACAGATTGGTTGAGAGGGTTAATAGACTTATAAAGGGAGGGATACAGTTGGCTTTATGCTCAGGTCAAGACTGGAAGGAGTTGTTAAATCACATGTTATGGAGTTATCTAACCACACCTCATTCAGTGACTAAGGTATCGCATTTTGTGTCGCTTAAAGGGAGAGAACCAGGAACTAAGCTTTGTCCCGATGGTTGGGATTGGCAGGTTCTGTGGTTGTTGATAGAAGTGCCATCATGAATCTCATTAAGAAAGCACAAACAGTCAATAAAGAATCTTTTGACAGGAGGGAAAGTGTAAACAACAAGATGTGGAATGTAGGGAATAGGGTATTTTTGAGAAATCCGAGGTACTCTAAAAAATGTGTGGAAAGCAAATACATTGGCCCCAAGATAATTGTTGAAGTGCGAAAAAATGTGGTTGTTTTAGAAAGTGGTGAAGTGTGGTCACAGGGTAAGTTGGCAGAGGCTAAAACAGGGGAAGGAATTGGGGAAACTCAAGCTGTGGATAAGGAAATAAACAAAAATGAGATTTCTAAGGAAAAGTTTCTTGCTGATGACAATTTTGAAGCCAAGGATGGATTCAATTCTAAGAGACTAAAAAACAAACCTGGTTGGATGAAAGATTTCATGGAATGAATGATTTTAAAGTCTATTTAGAAGTTGTTAAAATGTTTGGGAATGGAGATATGTAGTGATTTGTTATTGTTGTTTCTTTCATATAAATACTTGTTATCTATGTTATGTTTTGTTTCATTGATATGTATCCTCGTTCCATCTGCATGAGCTAATGCTAGGATTGAGCTCGTGGAGATGGAATGCGGACAGTGACAGTTGATGGAGGGAGAGCTGGTGGGCCTGCTGATTAAAACATACTTTCCGATCATTTTCGCCTCCTGCCTCGTACTTTACAGTATTCTTGTACATTTTGGCTTTTGCTCAGGATGAGGAAAATAAGGCTACAATCATATTGTTTTTTTCTTAACATTATTTTTCCAAGGATCTACAAATTTGTCACAGTGGTTTACAGTGATTGATTTGTGTATTGACTATTCTTTAAAGCCAAATAACACATCTGTCTACCAAATGAGCGTGACAGATATGTGGTCAAGTGCCTATATTTCAGAAAAGCCTAAAATCCTGGCTTTTACACTTAACTGAAGTGGTGAGGGCTGTTTTCCAGACTGAAAATTGACAATTCACTGGCATTCTTGCAATAGCAGACACATGTGCAGATGCTTCAGTCTCTTTCTGTTCTGTTATGTTATGTTATGTTACTTTGCATTTATATAGCGCCTTATGTACCATTGGTATGGTATCAAGGTGCTGGTAGGTTGAACGCCCTCGGGAAGTGAAGTTCAAGTCAGTAGAGCGAATAGAGAGAGTTAAAGGTGCGTGTGCGCACCGGATATGTGTGCAGCTGGTGTGGCATTCGTGTGATAGCTGCTTCTTAGTGGTAGGTGTGGTGGTTGGGAGATCAAGAGTATGTGTTCGTTCTGGCAGGTTTTTATCCAGACCCATTCTGGCTGCGTTAGGCCTGAGGAGAACGCCTAAGCTGGAGGGTGTGTAATCAGCAGTGTTTAGTTAGGGTAATGGGTAGAATGAGGCAGATGATGGTATGAGAACAGCTATACCGAATGGTGTCATAGTATCGCTGTGTTCTAGTTGAGTGGTGGTGTAAAGAAGAGAGTAAGCGTGGAGATGTGATATGATGGTTTATCTTAGGTGTTTGAGATCGGGTTCACTCCAATAGTTCCATGTACTCCATCCGTTCCATGTACTCCGACTGTTCGATGCATTAAGTCTGTTTCAAGCACTCAAAACTGTTCTTTTCCATGCTCTTTCAAACGTTCCATGCACTCCAAACCATTCCATGTAAGTCATGCCATTCTATGCACTCCAATCCGTTCCATGCACTCCAATCTGTTCCATTCACTCCAGTCCGTTCCATACACTCCAGTCCATTCCATGCACTCCAATCCATTCCATGCACTCCAATCTGTTCCATGCACTATTGCACTATTATCAAGGACTGTGCCAGCACCCTTGCCCCCTTTCTGACTGCCTTTGTTAACGCATCCTTCTCCACCAGTAAGGTACCCGCCTGCCTCAAAGAAGCTTGGGTCCTGTAAGAGGATTCAATTCAACACTACAGCTAAGTCAATGCCTAGTCTGGGATACTGAATGGAAACCCTTATTGATATATCTTTATGTCCAGTTCATGAGTTCTGGATGACTACCCCTATATAACACCCCTCTCTTAGAATCCCCCTGACCCCACTGAGCCAAGAAGTAGTTCTGTTTTGCAAGTTTAAAAGGTTTATTTGAGAAATAAAAAAAATATAGATACCACGCTTTTATAATAAATTAATAATCGATATTGCCCTTATAAATATAATGTTAATCAACAATGGGTAAGCTGACACTAGCACACTTCTTTATAATCAATGAGGAGTTGGTGTAGGATGGATAAAGTAGCAAAAATACTTTTATGGTTTCAGGGGAAAAGCAATGAGGAATAAAACGCAGTGCAGAAATACTTGATATGATTTTAGCAAAAGATAAGATAATCACTTTTTCTCTGGCAATTCACCCCCCTCCCCTATGCAATGTAAGAAATGGAAGGAGATGGAAAGAGGAGCACACAGTTCTCAGGAATGTAATCAAATACAATACTAAATTCAATTCCCGCCCCAGCGAGCTTAGAGAAAACAGGTATGAGTTTTAAAACACAGGCCCAAGTGCTTTGAATGTGGTGGCAGTGAAGTGAGAAATATGCTGAAAATGCTTTTAATTCCCTTTAGGAGGTTCAGGGTGAGTGAGAGATACTTGGGATGAGCTCAGGCTCACTTTAGCAATGATTCAGGGATGGTTATTAAGAGGCAAACAAATGTTTAGCAAAGGAAAGCAAAAAGCTGCTATCTTTTTACAGGTAAAGAAATCAGGCCAAATCGCAAATCGCGGCAAAATTCGCGAGTGCGTGAACCGCGATTACGGCAAAAGTATAAGGAGCAGCAAGTTGGTTCTAGGTTCGTTGGAAAGCTGAGATTCTAACCAATTTCCTAGGACATGAACGAATTTGTAAAGGTCGTTTTTCAGGTTTAAAGTAACTCAAATTGATAGGTGACAGCTTTGAAAATGACAGGTGACACGATTTCTAGGAGACAGTTCTAATCAGATCAAAATAGTTGGATTAAATTATTTTAACTAAGAGCTTATTTCTGTCACAATCTGATCTAAGTACTCACTCCTAGCTTTGAAAGGACTGGACTGGACCTCGCCACGGATCGGGTCAGGATTGGCTGCGGTTCCCTCGCCATGGACGGTCTCTGCGCGCAGCGCCTGGGTCAGCTCCGCTCTGCTGGGTCTGTCATGCACCGGTTCTGCTCACAGCACCTGGGTCAGCTCCCCGGATACAGCGGCCTGTGGTTCTCTGGATCTCTGGTCTGCTTTCTGGGTGTCTCTGGTTTCTCTGGGTACAGCACTGCTTCTGGATCTTTCTGGCACAGGGTTTCAGGCCAGAATCAACAGCTCAGCCCGGCTGTGAATAGTCTGCAAATGATTTTGAGGCCTGCTGAAGAGAACTCAGCTTGTGGGTTAGGCCTGTTCTTTACAAATTCTGAACTAAAGTCTTGGTCTCTGAAGATTGATGGATTGAATTCTGAAGTCTCCCGGCAGAGCGTCCCACGGAAAGTGAAAAAGGGATCCCCACTTGTCCTGCACTGTCTGCTTTTATGTGTTTAGAAAGTGGATGTGCGCGCAGCATCACTAAGCCAGCCCCTCTCTCAATTTATCATTGGCCAAGCTTTCTTTTCTCCCTTGAATGGGGGAACTGAGTTGTGAGTCAGAGTGATGAGGTAGATTTTATGGCCAGAGGGCCCTCCCCTTGTCAGATTGCACACAAATCTATATTTGATCCAAATACATATTTTCCCAAATACACAGTTGTTTTTACATCACCTACACACATCATATATCACATGAGGTAGGCACTGTTCCGACTCTGGCGTTTCTAGGAGCTTGGGTAAATAAATGGCAACTTATTATTACTTATTCATTAAAAATTATACACATATACACGGCCTGTCCTTACATACTCCAGTAAATTCCCATGTCTCTAGCTTCAACACAGTCTGTTGTGG